>NC_090934.1:1070715421-1071915421 GCF_040938575.1 Ambystoma mexicanum | reverse complement strand
TTTTTAGGAAGGGGCCAGTTTTGAGGTTACCAAGGGGATTTTTACAGCCAGCCATGGGACCCTTGGGGAGACAGGAGGTGGCAACGGCCACGCAGGAGAGGCTACAATCAATAGAGGCCTGTTACTATTACTATCAATAGAGGCCACCCATACTCCTTGTACTACAAATACAGAGGTTAAAACGATTCCAGTCTTCAATTTGTCAGACATAATACTGTCTGATACACAAACCCAGCTTCTTAAAAGGGCCTATCCTTCGTCCCTACCAACACGACGGACTGGTACTCAACTGAAATTGAGATGAAACAGTTCTTCAGAAAAATCAGACTTAGCAATTTTTTCTGTGAACATGAGGAACGTGAAAATGCATTGGACTCAGGGCTGAGGGTCCCCTCGACTTTTACTCCATCAGACAACCAGGTGGCAGAGGAAATAGTCCTGTTTGAGAAATGTGTTCTGAATGACCTGAAAAGACTTCAGAATATGACGCATCATGTTAGGAATAACCTTCCGAACAAAGAAAAGAAAGCACTTGAAGAATTAACATCAAATCCCCACTTGATCATCAAACCAGGAGATAAGGGGGGAGGGATTGTCCTCTTTTCATGGTCACGATATAACTGCATGGTATTGGACCTACTGGAAGACCCTTTAAGCTACTGCCCCCTACGTAAGGATCCTTCCCCTAACATAGAGAATGAGATCAGGGAGGCCACATAGTATGCAGCAGATCGCTTATGGATCACCAAGGAGGAACTTGATTATCTAAACCACTTGGAGAAAAGGATTCCTTCCTTTTACGCTCTCCCCAAAATTCATAAACGACAATCACAACCACCAGAGAGACTGATCGTGTCGGGTTGCAGTTCCATTTTGGAACCACTGTGCATATTTACAGACCTGTTTTTGCAACCAATAAGTCAACAAACCGAAACATATCTCAAAGACACTACAGCGACTATAAAAATCTTTGAGGGCGAACCATTTGATGACCTCTGTATTCAAGCGAAAGTGGGACATATTTCCTGTACTCTGTACAAAAAACAACCGACAGAAACACCTTTTTGCACTTTAAGAGCTTCCACCCCAGATCCCTAAAAGAGAATTTGCTGTATAGCCAATTCCTTAGGCTAAGAAGAAACTGCACAGCGATTGCAGATTATTATGTACATGCCAACAAATTAGCCATTGATCTGAAAGAACGAGGATACCCTAAGAAACCGGTGTCACATGCTCTCAAAAGAGCGAGATTTACTCCTAGGGAGAACCTGTTGGAACCTAGTTTGAGAAATCAAACCCAAGATCGAATAACATGTGTTACAATTTACAGTACCCAATCGTTTGCGATTAAGAAGACACTCTTATAGCACTGGCCAAAGGTGAGTAGTTGTGAGCAGTTGTCTCCCAGATAAGGTCTAGGAACCTGAGAGATCAACTTGTCCACTCCACAAGCCAGGGTGCTCCCAATATCAGCCATAGAGTCCTTCGACCATTGATAGGTCACTTCCCAAGTGGAAACTGCCGGGCCTGGCAATTCACTAAGAAAGTGTCCAATTTCAAAATTGAGGACAGAACATGGGAGAACTGCGAATGTGGTTTACTGCATTCAATGTCCTTGTGGACTGCGATATGTGGGGCAGACCAAGAGACCAGGCCACACACAAATTAACGAACATCGATCTAGGATCAGATGCAAGAACCATCAAGCACCGATGGTATCCCACTATATCACTTTTGCCCATTCACCTGAGGACATGCAATGGTGGGTTATCGATATCGTTAAAAATACCTCTAACACCCAGCGTACATTGAACAACAAAGAGTCCAGATGGGTCCATCGTCTGAAAACAGTTGATAAATTAAGAGGTCTTAATGAAGAGTCTCCGGTCTACCAACTACAGAGTTAGTTGCACATATTCACAGGGCCTCTAGTTTGGGCAATTCGGACACACAACATCGAGGTGATAGGTGGTACATCTTCATGGGTGTTTTTGGAACCCCAGATGTAGTACAACTTTAAGCCCTGGGCAGATCCATTACCCATCCCTGTTCAATCAGAGTGCAACAGCATAAGTGTGGTACACACATTACTAAATGAGACATGGCTTTGCCTCTTTCTCTCAATTAATCTGGGGTATTTTCCACAGGAATTGAGTTGGGAGCGCATGTCTCTGGCCGTCCTTTAAGCTCGCGCATGTGATTACAGCACCCCGGGTACCGTACCAATTGTACGCTACCTTTTCCAATGCACCTTCAGGCATGTACACTTAAGTGGAGCATGTTTGTCTTTTCGGTCCGCAATTGCCACCTTGTGCTATTTGAGTCACTTTATTAGGCTTTATTAGGTTTTGCAATATCTAGCAGGACGCATAGGCCCGTGGTTCACTTCCTAGGCTTACATAAGCACTTTCATCACAGTAGAGCGAGGAGGCCACTAGTATGCTATCAGGGTGTTATTCCACCTCTGACCACTAAATTGTCAAATGCCGCCCTATCCAAATATAAGCCGCGGCACAGAGGCTGCTTTTCCTCGGCAACTTGGATCCTCAGTGAGGAGACACTCGTTCCACTGGCTCGGCGTCTATCACGGTAAATTCCTTGCTCGCGCCGCTTGCAGTCTCACAGACCTTGGAACCTGCCTCCTCTTCGCCAAGCAACTGCCCGTCTTAACCTCTCTCCGATGTCACTTGCTTTTCTCTATAGAGATTTACATCTGGGAGTGCCCACTGGTTTATTTGGAAGAGGTGTATTTTTGGCGGAAAAACGCTGGCTCAACCTGGCTCCTATATTAGCAGCAACACAAGGTATCGCTAGCCTAGAGACTTTGGTGTGTTGCAGTTTCTGTTCCACATGTCACCTTTTTAATTTAATTTAACAGCAGTCTGTAAATATTGCATTTTAGCGGCCACGCCTGGGCAAAGTGTTTAAACTTATATTTATCGTCCTCTGCGGCCGCCGCCGTGCTGGCTGTCTGCATTAATTTCAGCTCACTTTTCTGCGCTCCAGCACGCTTTCACTACGGCACATAATCTGACAAGACCTCAATAGAATCAACAGTGGGTTGACTGCGCTCTGTGCCGGCACAGGTACTGGTGCTTTCTTCTGCTTTGGGGGTACGTTCTGCAGACATACAATCAGAATACCATAGAGCACACACACGGCTAGTCCGGATTATGCTCTGTTTGTCTCCCCCTTCGTCTCTTCGACATCCACCTCTCGTGGATGTTTTTTGCATGACATCAAGCTCATGGCTCTCACACCAAATTTTGATCCAGTTGGGGTGCACTGCTTTAGGTTACTCCTAGTAGGAACCCTAACACCCACAGGCCCCTTTGTGGTACACACCTAAAAGCAGCAGACACCCTGTTTGGGACAGACACAATGTCACCATTTAGTCCTTTGGCCTGGCCTAAATGGGACTCTTCCTCTTTTTACCTCGACATAATGTCTGGGTGTATATGATATGTTGGCATTCTCTCTAAATATCGATATGTGTATCCAATGTTTAGTACTTTGGGAGAACTAGCCCTCCATAAACACTGAATGTTTGTACGATTGAGCCCTTTGTTGTCTTTTCTTTACCTTTTTGTTATCTTCACATTTTGTAGCCTTTTTTAAATGTACCTCTTGATTCTGTTTTAGTTTTAATAACACTCAACTGTGTGGGGACAGGTGTGGTGAGCTGGACACTTCCATCCTTTCATGTCAGTGACTTGTTCTTTTCCCTTCCCTTTTTCCTTTCTTTAGGGACATTGCTCTTACATTGACCTTAGGTCCTGAGGAAGGCGGTTTTCTTCAGATCAACACACCGAAACGCATTTCACCACGCCACCTTGACTTTCCAAGCAGGAGTGAGTGATTTGCCTGTAAAACCAACACAGGCCATATATCTAGACCTCTAGCAAAATTGTAAGAAAGAGTGAGACAGTGTTCGTACATGAACTAATATCTATGAGAGATTCAATCTCAAGTCCTACAACAAAAATAATTGAATAACCTCTTTTTGCTGTTGTGGGATGCTTTCAACTCTCAAAATTGAAATTGAGTTATAACATTACTGAGACTGTGTTCTGAAAACCATTAGCCTACCAACGTTATGGAAATTGGATGGTTTTTCTGGAAAGAAATGCATCTGCTTTAGTTATTTTCTAGCATTTCTCATTGTAGGATACTAATTAAATTTGTATGACTTTTCAGTGAATTCTCATGCAGATTGGAAAGTTTTCTTTTTTCCTTTTTTCAATGTTTTTTCTGCTTTATTTGTTGATATCCGATTTTTATTGACAACTTGGAATGATTTAGATGATCATTTGTTGCTCTTGCTTTTCTGCAGTATGTTTAAAGTTGAGTTGGTTTTAAACAATATTGTCACATCGTTTGTAAAATTCTGTGAGCTTTTTATAAAGAATTGATATAAGCTTTGTAATAAATCATGAAAAGCACCTTTGAGTTTATAGTTAAACTTCATGTTCAGTGAAGGTCCTTTTCTCTTAACTGACGGCTCAGAGTAAGGTACAAATGGTGGGATTCTGCACAAACATGATGGTATCTTGAATATACAGATAACACTAGGACACAATCTGGTAAATATTGGCCAACATATCCAGAGAGGAGTGATCCTTGATCTTTCATTTTTCATGGTTTCTGCATTCAGACAAAATGGTGGGGTTGTAGGTAATTCATACACCACATTACCCTTATACCACTTCCTGTGGGGACAAGCTTTGCTGTTTTTTTGGAGTCCCCAAAGATGGCCGCCGACTGTTTTCACTGCTAGGTTGCCAAGCAACCTGCTCGCACCTCATTGGCGAGCCGTTCTTCATATTCAGCCCCGCAGGACCGGAAGGCGCAAGCCGTCCCCTCGCCAAGGCACCTCATAAGGCATGACACACCTGTCTGTGTCTGTCCGTGGCCACTGTACCTTGGTCATACATCGCATGAACCATCCATTAAACAGGTATTCTCCCCCCTGACTCTGATTATCTACTCGAAACATTTCCAATGACTATGAACCTTCCTGCACACGTCTTGGGTCTCGCCTTCATATACCCACAATGGCTTGTGAACTAGCGCATTTAAAGTGCCATGATTTACATACGTATTCTGTCTGTTCTCTTGGTCCACATGATCCCACTGCCCCATATAATTTGAACTAGCATACTGTAATTTTTAGTAGTCCCCTTGTACTGAACTAGCCCGGCGTGACTTTAAGTAGTCCCCTTGTACTGAACTAGCCTACTGTAATCTCTACTAGCTCACTGTGATCTGAACTATCAAATCTCTAGAAATTCGACTGTAGCAAACTTGTACTGCAACGTAAAAAGTGTTTCTCTCTCTTGCTCCCCTACCTGGTACACCGCACCACACTGCTCATGTAACTCTTCTGCCTGTGGCCACACCCCACACACGCCATGCTGCCCAAAGCAAGCAACAAGATCCTTCATAAGATCTCTAGCTTCCTCCCCAACACTATCACCACCATATTCGCCATTGCACTCACCTTATCCACTCTCTATCCAATCAAGACACACACACCAACTTCACCAGCATGATCCCACCACAATACCACATCACACCTGCTCTCCCGCTACTTGCTACCATGTTCGCTTGCAATCCCACACTGACCCACATCCACACACCAACTGCCACCTCATGCTCACTCGACCTCAGACCCCCCAGACTCAGAACCCGCACTCAACCAATTGACATCAGCTGCCACGGGACAGCTACAGCACTCTGCAATCTACGCCTAGGATCACACCACCTTCAATGGCACTCCACACTTTGAACGCATATCCACATCTAGTTACACCATCACTACTGCCACTGCATGGACCCACACCCCCCACTACTAAAGATAAAGCCAGCCTCCCCACTAGCTCCAAGCCCAATACTACACCCATACCTCTCCTTAAATGTGCCCTCTTAAATGTCCACTCACTACCGGCACACGCCCTGGAAATGTATGATCTCCTAGACAGCCTTAACCTTGACCTGCTATTCATCACTGAAACATGGAAAAGAATGATAACTCCAGGACTCAGCGCCAGTGGATAAGTGAATGATTGTTTTAATGTTCAATCTAAAACAACAAAGTTGCCCTTTGCTTGGTGATTAAATGTGTTTTGGCTCGCCTGAGCCTTTATCAAATCAGGGCTAACATATATGAGCAAAGAAATGTATGACAATTACAATCAGTAACAATGATCAAAATATATGTAGAAAGACAAGAAGAACAATTCATACATGTAATATTTCATTACAGTACCATGGTATCATTGTACCCTATGGTATAGCAAAAATGAAAAAGACAGAAAAACAAGGGTTGGTGAAGGGAAGGATTGGAGGGAGTCGAGAAATCATTCCATGATAAACAAATATCACAGAAAGGAAAAAGAACATGAAAATGCCATTAGTTCAGTTGCTAATATATCTGGTTCTTCAGCGCTATATGCAGTATTGTGTTTCCAACAAGTGCTTATATATTAGCTTACCAGCAAGTAACATGTAAACAATCCATATGACAGTTTTCAGGTGAGTAATAGCTGGGACAAATCCCCAGATTCAGTGATCTGTAACAAAACATTTAGCAAGTTCCTATATTAATATATGAACATGGTTAACGACTAATATGCTTAAAAGAAAGGGAAAAATCATCCCATGCCGTGTAGGGAGTGGAAAACATTTAAGATGTTAATAGTTACACAGTAAATACTGCAATCTGAGCAGATTAGGTTTGTCAAACGTTTTCACCCTAATTATATGAACATCCCGTAGTTCGTCATGTTTATAAATAAAGTGGAATTCCAAGTAAAGCTGAGACACTTCCCGTCGTATTGCTATTAAATACAAGATACACTTGATGTGTGTTATCTGTGTTACTGTCTCTATGCAGCAAGAATATTGCTGTTCTACAGATCGCCAATGTATGCAAACTATGTTGTTATCTCGATACAGAAAGAAAATTGCTACGCTCAAAATCACCATCAGTAAACTCAGAATATAAATTAAGCTGACCATTAATATCATATCTGTAAAATGTATGAATGAACCCGCATATAAACGGTGTCAGGAAACAGAGACTTACCCTGTTCCTCGTAGTAACATGCATCGGCTGCGTACGGCTCTTCAGCAGCCAACGCCATTTTAGAAACTCGGGTAGTCTTAGGTCTCCATGGCAATGCGGCCACGCGTTGTCATGGTGCAAAGACCTCTCCTAGCAACCCTTGCTCTCTGGAACGGCCACCATTATTTCATGCTACAGATTCTATTCAAACCTGAAGGCGGCCATCACCAGACTGATGCATAGACCCGTTGCTCTGTGTGAGCTTGAGTGTTAATTTTTCTTCTAATAAGAGTCTCACGATCACAATGTTGTTGGAGTTGTATTCAGCAAAATGAGCTTAGATTTACGCTTTTGCAAGCACACACAATTGCCTAATTAGTGTGTTACGGTAACACACATAATTACTTAATTGGTCACATTATCCCGCTGATCAGGAAGATGAATTAAATACTTCTGCCATACTCTGTATATTTATGTCGGCATCGCACTACTAAACCATTCAATGGCCTCTATTAAATTCTATTGGCTGATTAAAAGTAAAAGGGTTCATGAACCTTTACTTGTGTTAAATCATTGCATTAATAAATGGAAACAATCAGTCCTAATTAGACATATAATATCATTATGAAAAGGTTATAGCAAATCAGTGCTTAAATGCTTTCTAACACCCTACATTTTCAAGCATGGAGATACATATATAAATTGCAATCAGTCGGGCTATATACAAGCCCCCTTAATCATTATGCATGCCAAATTACATTGTAGTAAGTGAAATGCAGTAGAGTAAACCTACAGAAAGAACACCATCTCTTTGTCAATATTAAGACCTGTTATGGTTGAATTGAAAAAACATATAGCACGGGCTTCTGCCCGTCTCAGTAATTTTAGTCTGTCTCCTCCTCTTTTGTTCAGGGTAATATGTTGCAGACCTATACATTTGATCTCAGATTTATTTTGCATGGGTTCTGTAGGGTTAGTCTACTGCATTTCACTTACTATAATGTAATTTGACATGTATAATGATGAAGGGGGCTTGTATATAGCCCGACTGATTGCAATTTATATATGTATCTCTATGCTGGAAAATGTAGGGTGTTAGAAAGCATTTGAGCACTGATTTGCTATAACCTTTTCATAATTATATTATATGTCTAATTAGGACTGATTGTTTCCATTTATTAATGCAATGATTCAACACAAGTAAGGGTTCATGAACCTTTTTTACTTTTAATCAACCAATAGAATTTAAAAGAGGCCATTGACTGGTTTAGTAGTGCGGATTGCGACATAAATATACAGAGCATCACAGAAGTATTTAATTCATCTTCCTGATCAGCGGGATAATGTGACCAATTAAGTAATTATGTGTGTTACCATAACACACTAATTAGGCAATTGTGTGCGCTTGCAAAAGCGTAAATCTAAGCTCATTTTGCTGAATACAACTCCAACAACATTGTGATCGTGAGACTCATATTAGTAGAAAAGTTAACACCCAAGCTCACACAGAGCAACGGGTCCATGCATCAGTCTGGTGATGGCCTCCTTCAGGTTTGAATAGAATCGGTAGCATTCAATAATGGTGGCTGTTCCAGACAGCAAGGGTTGCTAGGAGAGGTCTTTGCACCATGACACCGTGTGGTCACGTTGCCATGGAGACCTAACACTACCCGAGTTTCTAAAATGGCGTCGGAAGCTGAAGAGCCGTGTGCAGCCGACGCGTTTTACTACGAGGAACAGGGTAAGTCTCTGTTTCCTGACACCGTTTATATGCGGGCTCATTCATACATTTTACGGATATGATATTAATGGTCAGCTTAATTTATATTCTGAGTTTACTGATGGTGATTTTGAGCGTAGCAATTTTCTTGCTGTATCGATAACAGCATAGTTTGCATACATTGGCGATCTGTAGAACAGCAATATTCTTGTTCCACAGAGACAGTAACACAAATAACACACATCAAGTGTATCTTGTATTTAATAGCAATACAACGGGAAGTGTCTCAGATTTACTTGGAATTCCACTTTATTTATAAACATGACGAACTACAGGATGTTCATATAATTAGGATGAAAACTTTTGACAAACCTAATCTGCTCAGATTGCAGTATTTACTTTGTAACTATTAGATGAAAACTTTTGACAAACCTAATCTGCTCAGATTGCAGTATTTACTGTGTAACTATTAACGTCTCAAATGTTTTCTACTCCCTACACGGCATGGGATGATTTTTCCCTTTCTTTTAAGCATATTAGTGGTTAACCATGTTCATATATTAATATAGGAATTTGCTAAATTATTTGTTACAGATTACTGAATCTGGATTTGTCCCAGCTATTACTCACCTGACAACTGTCATATGGATTTTTTACGTGTTACTTTCGGGTAAGCTAATATATAAGCACTTGTTGGAAACACAATACGGCATATAGCACTGAATTATCAGATACATTAGCAACTGAACTAATGGCATTTTCATGTTCTTTTTCCTTTCTGTGATATTTGTTTATTATGGAATGTATTCTCGACCTCCTCCAATCCTTCCCTTCAACAACCCTCGTTTTTCTGTCTTTTTCATTTTTGCTATACTATGGGGTACAATGATATCATGGTTCTATAATGAAATATTACATGTATGAATTGTTTTTCTTGTCTCTCTACATATACTTTGATCATTTTTATTGATTGTAATTTTCATACATTTTTTTGCTCATATATGTTAGCCCTGATTTGATAAAGTTTCAGGCGAGCCGAAACACATGTAATCACCAAGCAAAGGGCAATTCCGTTGTTTTAGATTGAACATTAAAACAATCATTCACTTATCCACTGGCGCTGAGTCCTGGAGTTATCATTCTTTTCTAGTTTACTGAGGACGGTCAGGGACTTTTTTCCATCCAATTCCGCTGACCTGCGACATTTTGGAAATTCAAATGACAAAATAATGATTTTTTGGCCAACAACAAGATACTACGTATAACAAACCAACAGGGATTGTAAGGAGTCGCCAGGCAGAGCATCTTGCAATTAAGCCCATTTTCGAATACAATCACTGAAACATGGCTTCATGAAGCATCAGGTCCCTCCATTGCTCTGGCAGTCCCACCAGGTTATACTATTTTCAGGCAAGACAGACCAACACGCTTAGGAGGCGGGGTAGCTCTCATCTCCAAAGAAACACTCTCCCTCAGACCTATCACTCACCCCTGGGACAGCAACTCGGACATCTTATCTGCCAAGCTTGCTCTGTCCGCAACAGCACCATCAACAGTCACGTACTGTGTCATCCCCCTGGCCTTCCTATGGATTTCCAGGGCCACCTCCTGCATCTACTAAGCAACAACATCAAAGGCTCCACTAAGACCCTACTTCTCGGAGACTTAAACCTCGGTTTGAATGACCCCAAAGACAAAGCTGCCACTTCCCTCACCAATGAAGTCAACAAACTAGGTTTTACACAAAAAGTCTCTGGCCCCACACACACCAAAGGCCGCACCCTCGATTGGGTCGTTGACCACAACTGCCACACTTCCATCATCGCCAACTCAGCGCTACCATGGACCCATCACAATTGCATTGAGTTCACCCTACCGTCCTCCTGTAGCACCAAACTCCTCACCCCGCCCCCAACATTAGTGAGAAGCTCCAAAAAACTCAAAGAGGACAGCCGTCGCGCACACCTTAACATCCCAGCACTAGCCCCCCCTTTCTCTAACGACCCTAACGCCTTAGCTGACATTTACAAAGATGCGCTATCCAGAGCCATTGACTCTGTAGCTCCACTTGAACCCAAAAAAGGCAAAAAATACTCTACACATTAACTCGTGGTTCACCGATGAACTACAGTCGCTACACTCTCGTAAAAGGGAGGATAAAATAAAACTGTCTAGAACACCTACGTGAGGATACTAAAAACTGTTTCAACCAAATCTCTCGACTATTCAAAAAAGCCATCACCAACGCCAAAGCTAATTCCTTCAATGTCCGTATCACCAATGCCAAATCACAATCTAAAGTAATCTTTGCCATTTTCAATGAACTTATATCTCCCCACAATAAATACACCAGATGAGATTACTAAAGATGAACAAGAGAAAACAGCTCAGTGGCACTTCCACTGAGCTTTGGAGACGCCTGTTTATGTAGTAAACACTATTTCACTTGTATTATAGTTTTAGATTTGATTCTTTGGTGGTCAATCATCCATGTGAGGACCCCCGTTGTATGCTTGATATTAAATCACTTATGCATTGTTGTTTTGCAATTTTTCTTTAGTGTATTTATTGTGGTAGAAGCCCTTGCCAATGCATTTCGGACAAAGTCCTTCCTCAGGGCGAGTTTCTAAGAAAAGAGACATTAACAATTCGGGGTTAACCTCACCCCAGATACAGTCAATTTAAACAAAACAATCAAATCTATATAATATCAACGTTCATGATAGTAATGCGAAATGACATGCCAACCAAAGAACACATACCTGCCCAATTGCTATGTATTTTTCTCTGTAGTCTATATCAAAAATTCACGCACTGCGGTAGCCGTAAGCTATTCTTAAAGAGAGCTTCTGTGTCGTGTCACGTATATATCAGCCAAAGTATGTTAAATTGAGGAGCAGTTTGAGTGGTTGTTCATTGTTGTGGAAGCATCCTTAGATATTCTGGAATGAAATATGCAATGATGCGCTTGACTAAAAAGGCTACTCTTATTGGCATGAAAACATAAATGCATTTACACACTAACATGTGTGAAAAGATCTGAGGAAGCACTAGTGTTCTTACCTCCTCCGGCTGCCGGTGAGGTATACCGTTGATTTGATCCCTCGAACAAGTCTCAGGGCTGTATATTCCGTCCGACTTGTTCTATCCAGACGAACGACACGCGATTTAGTTAGTAATGCGTTCGTTTCCACTGAGACCACGTATGTCTATATGGGCATGATTCATAAGTTTACCTGTTTCTTCTTCTTTGCGCGGTCGCGCGCAGTGCTGTGGTGTCTGGGGCAATGGATGTTTCCCCTGGCAACAGAACGCTGCGCGTCCTAATGCGTGTTTAAGAGTACCGCGTCATCACGTAGTATACGTGATGACGCGGAATTGTAGTTCAAACGACATTGGGAAATGTCGTTCTTTCTGAACAGTGTTCGTGGACTCGTGAAGTCGTGTCCACAGTCCGGATGGCTAAATTAAGCCAATTGGTTCATAGTGTGTAATGTATATACAGGCATCTATAACCTAATACACTGAAAAAATTGTTAACAGTGTGGCGATAAGTCAAAGCGTATTATATTTAGTGCAAGAGAGTAAATTCCAATTGAATGGTCTATTGGACTGTCTAAGCATGACCCATACATATAAGTATACATATTTTGCACTCTCTACCTGAATACTGATAATTGTTGGAGATAAAAGGGTCGGATTACTTCAATGCTTATTTCCGAAAATGAGACGCATCAACATTACTTATCTATTTCATTCACTAATTTGACACGTACTGTACTTGCCTAAAATGGCAGAATGGTATGATTATGTATTAACAGTAGTTGTGATGTAAAAGGACTCATCTCGGTCCCTATGCTTCTACCTCAAATACTCCTTGTGACTTGTACACATAGTTAAACCGTCCTGACTTAGTTGCTCTTTGGCTCATATTACCGTGTATCATACATTTAATTCACTTTGTGCATTTCTAAGCATGCAAATGTTATGGCACGGTATGGTTATTCATTGCATATGTTGTAGCTTATATCACATGATCGCTCAAACTTTTTTTACCCATACAACTTAGGAACTGCTTGCAGAGAAAATCATACAGCTTTTTGTCAGCATTTCCAGTATTTTATCCAAAGATAACATGCTTTGCATTCCTCCTTGTTAATATGGCATATGTAAAATTGTACCAAGATCACAAAAAACAGAATAAGTCTAGTTCTTCATTTAAACCTGTGGGAGCAACAGTCCCAAGCCTGTCGATCCAAAATGCTTCCCGTTGTTCGAGTCTCTTGTTAATGTTCATACGGAGGTCTTTCGTCCTGATAACCTCCAAAATTTGAAATCTCATCTGTGTTAACTGATGTTGATGCGCTTAGAAATGCCTTGCCAAAGGAGAGTGACGATTATTTGTTCTTATGTTGGATTTATGTTCATTCCAGCGTATACGCGCTTTACGACTGGTTTGTCCAACGTATGTGAGACCACATGGGCATTTGATTGCATATATCACATTTGATGTTTCACAGGTAGCATAGTCTTTTAAGAAAAATGTTTCTCCGGTGTTTCAATGGGTGATGATGTTACCTTTAGTCACATTGTTGCAGTTGTTACAAGACAGGCACGGGTACGTCCCCAGATGTTTGCTGCGCTGCTTCTTAATTCGGTTGGGATTGGTCTCAACTAAAAGGTCTTTCAAGTTGTGACTCCTTTGGAATGCAAAAATTGGTTGATTGCTGAAGTTACCTTGTAATTTCGTATCACATTCAAGTATTGGACAATGCTTTAATATTATTTTTTTGATCCTGTTAGATTGAATACTGTATTTGCTTACAAAAACAAGTTGAGGGTCAGTTTTGCTGACATGAGCTTTTGGTGTTAGCAACTGTACTCTGTCTTTTTGGTCCACTTTCTGTTTTGCTTCTTGTAATTCTGATTTTCTATATCCTCTTGATCTGAACTTATTAAGCATCTTTGCTGATTCACATTCCCAATTTGTATCAGAATTTACAATTCTTTTAACTCTTAATAGTTGACTGTCGGGTAGACTTTTGATGTTTGTGGGCGGATGAAAACTTAACCTATGAAGGAGATTATTCTTATCTGTTGGTTTATGGAAAATATTTGTTTCAAAGTCGGGTGCTGTTGGTATGATCTGTACATCAAGGAAGTGTAAACAAGGGTTTCCAATTTCTGATGTGAACTGTATTCTTGGGTCAATCATATTCAGATATTGCAGAAATAGATTAAGATTCTCCATTGTTCCTTTCCAAATCAAAAAAATGTCATCTACATAGCGACCCCAATGTTTGATATTTTTTGGCAAAACTGGATGATGTGAAACGTAGTCCTCCTCAAATTTAATCATGAAAACATTTGCATAGGCTGGCGCCATGGTAGCCCCCATGGCAGTTCCACTTATTTGTTGAAAAAAGGTTTTGTGATGTCTGAAATATGCATTTCGTGCTATCATCTCGAGCAAGATTACCACAAATTCCTTTGATGCTCCTATTTCATTTTCTTTTAACAGGATCCACTCCACTGCTTGTAATCCTAGATCATGTGGTATTGATGTGTACAAGATGCACACATCAATTGTGACTAAGATATCTGTTGGTTCAATTACTATGGAATGTAGTCTATTGAGAAAATCCGTGGTGTCCTTAATGTACGATGGAAATTTCTGGATGATGGGTTGTAGGATTTTGTCAATGTAGATCCCTAGAGGTTGTAGTAGTCCTTCAGTTGCTGCGACTATGGGTCTTCCCGGTGGTTTGTCAAGAGTCTTGTGCATTTTAGGTAATAAATAAAAGTGGGGAATCTTCGGGTATTGTGTTATTAGAAATGATTTGGTTGTTGACGAGATCCATCCATTTTCTTCAGCATCGTTCAACATTTCTTGAATTTTGGACTTGATGTCTTGTGTAGGGTCATTCAGTAAGACCTTGTAGGTATTGATATCTTGGAGTTGTCTTTGACATTCCTCTTCATAATCCGTTGTATTCAATATTACTAAGGCACCCCCTTTGTCAGCCGAGCGAATCGTGATATCTGGGTCTTCATATAGCTTTCTTATTACTGTCATTTCCTTTTTGCTAAGATTCCTATATTTAGGTGGCCTGAAGGACACTTTTTGCAAATCTTTTAACACTGCTTCTTGAAACACGTCTATTGTTCCATGAGTAACCGGAGGCATGTAAGTACTTTTCAAGCGTAGCTCCAAAAATTCAGATTCTTTACTACTTGCATCAGCTGTTGAGTCAGCGAAGAAAGCTTTAAGTTTCAACTTGCGTATAAATTTAAACAATTCAACTTTCGTTTCAAACAAAGTGGACTTGTGCGTGGGAACAAAGTTAAGACCTTTCTGCAATATTGTTAATTCAATTGCCGTTAGGTTTCTCCGTGAAAGATTAATCACTAAAGTCTCCTGTTCGGATATCGGCTCAGTGTGCCCGATGTCCCTGCTTTTTCTTTTGCCCCTTCATTTTCTTTTCTACGTTCTTGTCCTTGCCCTAAAAAAATTTTGGGGCGAGGTTGTGTTGTGGTTTGGTCAATTGTAGGTCTTTCTGCTTCCCTCGATTGTTGATCTGTACGACTCTCAGAGGTTTTGCCAGATTCTGCTTCAGATCCCGAGCTTGAATTGTCCGTAGAAGTTTTATGTTGGGGACGATGTTGGTTGTTATACTTATTCATCCACGTATATACTTCATCGTTGCAATAGTCATAGGTGTCTCGTTTAAACTTCCCTATTTTTTTGTTTTCTAGCTTGTCTCTATAGGATTTTAGTTTTTGATTGATCTCATCCAATGTATTCTTGAAATCTTCGTCGCTGATGGTTGTGCTTAGTTCAATTTTTATATCCTCAATTTCTGTATTAGTTATCGCCAACTCTTTTGATAATTCTTGGATCGTCAACAATATCAAATCTAATGAACACTTGTTTAACATACTTTCCCATTTTTTGACAAAATCTTTATTTTCTTTACATGTGGGACGTAAGGGCATCCGTAACCCTCTTGGGATTCTCTGAGCTCTGTGATACTTGGTCAATGTGATGGCATACAGTTTCCTGTTGATTTCCTTACGGATAAGATATTCCAATTGTTTAACCTTCTTGATTGGATCTGTGGGTTGTAGTCGAAGTCCAGAATCTGAAACTAAATTTAGTATTGCTTCTGCCTCCTCGGATGAAAATCCTAAAGTTTCTGCATGTTTATTAGTAATGTTTGTTATTTCTTCATAAGACATTCTGTGTGTGCCTCCACCTTGTGTTTGTGTAACAGTCTGGTGAGCAAATTGAATGAAAAAGGCGGGCACCGCTCTCTTCAAAAAAGTTTGTTTGAATGTAGATTATGGGTTAATGTCGAGATTCAAGGCGTCATCCAAAACATGCGACATACACAATGCCACAGAAAAAGGAACAAGAGAAAACAGCTCAGTGGCACTTCCACTGAGCTTTGGAGACGCCTGTTTATGTAGTAAAGACGAAGTAAAGACGAAGCCTGGTGCTCTAGTATTCAAGCCGCCATGCTAAACAAAATAGAGCTCCTTCAAAACAAAATTAAGGGTTATCACAAAGCTCCAGCCCACACTCCTGGGCCCAAACTATCTGACCCCTCTCCCCCTTCAGCCAACTCCAAACCACTCTTCACCTTTAAAGATATCTCAGAATTGGAAGTCACCAATATCCTCAAAAACTTAAACCCCTCTATGTGTAAAGGAGACATCTGCCCTCCCAAATTTATCAAGGACTGCACAGACCTCCTTGACCCTCTTATAACAGCATTCATGAATGCCTCTTTCAGAACCGGAATCATCCCTGCCAGCTTCAATGAATCATGGGTACGCCCCTTCTAATAAAAAACACCCTCAACCCTACACAGCCCAATACCTACCGACCCATAACCACTGTGCCATTCCTCCTCAAGATCCTAGATAAAGCTGCTCACTGCCAAATCCAACACTTCCTTGAAACCCACTCAATTCTTGGATCTAGACAATCTGGGTTTCGCAAAGGACATGGCACGGAGACAGCGTTGGTAGACCTAAAAAAACAGATCACCCAAATCATCAAGCCAGCCCTCCTGCTACTCTTAGACCTCTCAGCTGCTTTTGACCTTGTAGATCACAAGACACTCCATCACACCTCACATACTCAGCCAACTTCTCCAAAGAAGCTGCACACTGGATTACCTCCTTCCTAGAGGGCAGGGCCATGAAAGTATTCTCAGACATAGCCCATGCTGCCCCCACCACCATCCACTGAGGAGTTACGCAGGGCTCGTGCACCGCACCCACGCTATACAACATGTTCACGAAGCCTCTCTTCGACAAGCTTGACGCCTTAGGTATCGCGTATACCAACTATGCTGACGATACTCAAGTACTCTTACCACTCACTGGCTCCTACACTAGAGATGCCCAAGCACTTCACTCAATATACACCACCATCCAGGACTTGGATGGCAGCCAATGGCCTCTCCCTCATTGAAGAGAAGACCAAAATCATCATTCTAGGCCTAAGAACAACACTAGCCAAGCTAGACAACCTGTACTCCAACTTCACCATCGATAACAGCATCATCCCTGTTTCCACCTCAGTAAAGACCCTAGGCGTCTACTTTGATTCCACGCTATCCATGTCTAGGCAGGTTAGCGCTATCACCTCTGCCTCAGCACACACGACTAAACTCATAAATGCAGTAACACCATACTTATCCAAGTCCAATTGTCTCTCAATTGCCAGAGGTACCATTGGTGCCAAACTGGATTACTGCAATGCCCTCCTAGCAGGTACCTCCAAACATAATCTAAACAGACTTCAAACCGCGCAAAGTAATTCGCTCAGAGCAGCATTAAGCCTTCCCAAAAGGGAACACATCACTCAGGCTAGACAGACAGCCCACTGGCTCCCTTTTAAAGAACGCAACAGCTTCAAAATCCTCACCCTCACCCACACTCTCCTCATCAGCTCCATCATATCTTGCACAAACTTTATCCAAACTTACTCACTCCAGACCTACCAGAACACAAATACACCAACCTTCTACACACTCCCCACATCAACAGAGCCAAAGCGGGAGGAATAGGTTTCCCATTCATAGCCTCTAAGCTCTGGAACACACTACCCACAGACATCAGAACAGAAAACTCTCTTTTCACCTTCCGTAAAAAGACCTTACTCTTCATCTGACCCCCTGTATGTCCTGCTACATGCTACATGACTGCAATTGTTCACTCTGTAACTAAGTATACTGTCTGTAACTAGCGCCACGATGCCTCTGGGCTGCTGTGCCCTTAACAAATGCAAATCAATAAATAAATAACCTTCAGGAGTCCAACCCTAAGTTGTCTGGGCCCTATGCCCAAAAGTTCAGCAAAGTTTCCACATAGTTTATGAAGCTGGAAAAAAATGAAGGTAGGGTCTCTCGGGTCCAGTGAATAGTTCCAAGTGTCAGGGGACGAGTTAAACTAGCTAAGAAACATGTTCTCAACTTTCAGAGTGCTTGTATGAACAAGCAATGGCAAAGCCAAAGTGTTCAAAAAAGTTTTATAAAAGTTAACCTTTTAAAGGGAGTTTAGGGGGCAGGTATCGTTATAACTAACCCCCTGTGCTCTGATTCTTCATGAGACTTGGCAGGTCGGTTGAAGAAGGTCCAAGGTCACTTTTCCTGCCGTCAGCCTCAGCCCTTGATCCCCAGGGGTTGCAGGTTAGAGCAGATCTCTGGTTGGTCTCCGATGATGGTGCAAGGACTCTCAGTGGAAGAATGCAGAAAAACTCGCTGCAGGGTCCCTCTCAGGACAGGAATGGACACAGGTAAGCAGTTTCGGACGATGTCCAGCGATGCACGGCAACGCAAAGGGATTCACTTGCCGCAATCAGACTTTCCCTCCTAACTCTGGTCCACTGGATTCTAGGACCAGGAAATTTAACAGAGATAAGCCTTGTTGCACAAGCTGAGGATCCCCAAGTTCCAGGCAACTCGAAATGGTGACATCTACAGCACGGTAGGCCAAACTCAGAGCTGGTCATCCTTAGGGTAGTCCTGGGGCACTTCTGAATGCTCTTCTTCGTAGGACTCCGAGCTGACATTGAGAATGAATGTTCCCTCCACTCCAAGGGTTGCAGCTCCTTTGCAGGACTGCTGGAGATCTTCCACAGGATAGGGCTCTACCAGGACAGAAGCAGAAGTTGGTCGCCAGGCCTTCTTCTGACGGGTCCAAGGTCTCCTTGCAAGTCTTGTAGCTGGACAGGAGCCTTGGATCATTCAGTGTCTACCAGCATCTCTCCAGAGTGTGTGCAAGATTATTCCTCTTTTTATCCAACATGCAGGGTAAGAGCAGCAGCCCCCACTAGCCAATGACAGATTCCACCCAGAGACACTGGCACCAGTATGTGGATTGTGACCTGACAGTCAGAGCCCACTTCCTGGCAGCAAACACACATTGCCCTGCCCTTCACAAGCCCCCCCCCCCCCCAAAAGCCTCTGCTTTCCCAGGCACTGGAAGTCCATATAAGGATTTTCCTGGTCTCACAGGCCAGTAAAAAGGCTAAAAGGCAAGATAGCCAAAGGAGAAGCGAAAAATAACGTGGCATGGCTGTGTTTTGTCACTAGCCACAGTTAGTAGCCATACGTGTTAAACGCAGTAAAGCTAAAACGAAAAGCACCAAAAAGTTGTAAAAAGTCACTGCTGCTACCAACTTGTCCATTTAGCACACCTTGAGTAACTCAAAATCCTATGAGTGTTAGTCTAGGGCAAAACAAAAAGTGTACCTCATTGTACTGCAATGTAAGATGCATTGTACAATGATAAAATGTTACCACAAGTGATAACAAAAGTAACAAAGTAACTAGACTAAGGGAAACAATGGTTCCCTGTACTGACAGCCTGAAGGACATGTCAGTTTCCCCATAACAGATGAGCAAAGGCCAGTGTAGTGAAGCCTAAGTCTTCATTGCACTGTAAAAAGAACAGGTCAGATACAAAAATAAAAGCAAAAAGTATGGGGGTCCATAGAAATGGAAGGAAAGGTGCAGTAAAGTGGAATCTTTCCTAACACCATTGTAGGGGCCGAGAGACATATACATCTATGGGAGTGGAAGGAGGACTCCAGCGAGAAAAGTGTAGTTCTGCATGCCTTTCTCTGGGAGAAAGATAGACGAGATTGTGAAGTCCTACGAAGAACGGACGGATGTAATCTAGGTAGTGTGGGAATTTGTTTAACATACAAATGTATTCTGGGAATGGAAACCTTGGTTAACTTAACGAGAAAAAAATTGGCTTATGCACTGATGCCAATGATTTGAAAAAAGGAACGACTAGGACTTGAACATTGATGCCGCTGCAGCATGTCATTGTCTGCTCACTGTATTTGAGCTGGGTTAGCGTTATGACTCTCATTATAGGCATAGCACGACAAAAGTGGTGCAGCAGTGTTTAGCGTGGGACAGCGGAGTGGCAGTGTTTTTGCGTGGGAGGCCCCATTCACTTGCGAGGGATGCCCCATTCACTGAAATATCAATCACACACTGGACACAAACAACTGAACCCAGAGCCAATTAAACCATACAAAATATGGACTAAACAGGCGACACACATGCTCGAGTGACCTTAGGAGCAGCCCACCAAGGCTAGCTTCCCCAACTGTTTTGATTTTCCTCGGACAGTCCAGTGCTTAAAGTGGGCCGGGGCTGGGCCCCGGCAGTCTCCAAAAAGTGAAACTGCCGGGCCCTCCAATCCCACCCAGCCATGGCAGGTGCATCTCCCGCCACAGACGCAACGGGAGATGAGCCCGCCCGCCGGCCATCAAGAGGTCAGGCGTGGCAGAGTCAGGCAAGTCTGTGACTGACAGACTTGCCAGGTAGTCACAGCTTGAGCGACGCTGCGACTGGCTGACATTTCTGCCAGTCACAGCTGCCTGCTGCAGTGCTGCCGGAAGAGCACCTTGGAAACTAACTTCCTCTGGCAATCCCTCGTGAGGGTTACCAGAGGAAGTTATAGTCCCGGGAGGGTTCGACATTTCTTACCTGCTTTGCTACTGGATTCTGCGACGACCACCATCCGACGAGAAGGAGAAGCGAAAAAATCACGGTAAGAGACTGCTGGCACGCATGCATTTTCTTTCATTTATTTTCCTTGTTCCAAACTTTCTGCTGTTTGTTCCCTGCGAGGGAACAAACAGCAGAAAGTTTGGAACAGAGAAAATAAATGAAAGAAAATGCATGCGAGGCTCGCACGCATTTTCTTTCATTTATTTTCCTTGTTACAAACAGCAGAAAGTTTGGAACACGGAAAATAAATGAAAGAAAATGCGTGCGATGCTCGCACGCATTTTCTTTCATTTGTTTTCCTTGTTCCAAACTTTCTGCTGTTTGTTCCCTCGCATATGAGGAGGATCGCACACTTGCCAACATTCTGTGACCAAAAAGATGTGTAGGATTTTTCAAGTTTCAAAAATAATAATTCCCATAACAATGACATCACAGGGAAATACAAAGCATGCAAACAGCACAACATGGAAAGATGTTGAAATGTAAAAATGGAATAATTGTGAATGGTAACTTAACACGAAATTGTCAGCAGATGCTGTGTGATGGTGTTACACTCTGCCACTTGCTTTCACTGGTGGTTCACCTAAGAGTTGTCCTGGCAAGAGTGCTGGACAGAGTCAAGTAGCGGTCAGTTCAGTGGATTGGTCTGAGTCCAATTAAAGTAATCACCTGCCCAATTAAAGTAGTCCACTGTATAGACAGAGTAATGTGTTGCATGCTTTGTCCTGAAGCCTGCCTTAGTCACAAAAATTACATGCTGCCACTGTAAAAAGCAGTAGGATCTGTCACTGAAATCTGTAGGCCCCGCCCATCATGTCTTAGGCCAGCCCCCAAATGAGGGCCCCCCTCAATTTCTTACCCCACTTAAAGCACTGGGACAGTCCATATGTTCTCCCCACTATCGGTTAATTGCAAGAGGCAACCGGGGTAAGAATTTGTTTCACCTCCAGCAACCATACCATATACAATAGTCCTTGCCTTCATACAGAGGCATTAATCGGAGAGTAAATGTTTTTAAATGTGTAACCTCCTATTCACCGCCTCTCTTCTCCCCGCCTGTCAACTCAACGCGCAAAAGAGAGACACGTTGGGTTAAAAAAAAAAATACTTCTTCTCAAAGAGACAGATAAATAGTGTGAGGAATTAATTCCGTTTTCGGGTCTTTGAATAAGTAGTAGACAAGCAAAATACAAATTCTGCTCATAAATATCCAAACACGCCGGTTCTTCGAAAAAATGCAGCTGTTTTAGCCCTTTCCAGGCAGTGCACATTGTGTCCTTCTTGCTAAGGCGGGAATTGCCGAGAGTCCCCAGAATGCACCTGCTGATGAAATAACCGCCACCTCTGCACGGAGGAACGAGGAGCGCAGTCTTGCAGGTGGCCTCGGGCAGGGTCAGCGCGGTGGCTCTTGCGACAGGCCTGGCGTGATAAAGGCCGCCGCGGTGCTATCTCTGAGGCCCAGCCCAGCGGATGCCTCGGATTATGCTGTTGTTTATTTAGGTCTTCGCATGCGATCCCGCTGCGAATGGTAAGAGACTCTGGCAGGGCGTTGGTCGGCAGCTCGGGTTTCCTAATCTCTCTCCGCCCTGCGCTCGGCAGGGCCCTTTGATTTCTGCCTCGTACCTGGAAAGGACGAGCTGGCAGGGCCGCCAGCCCGAGGACTGCGCCCGGACTTCTCACGACATCCCTCTGTCACTCGCACGCAACGCCGGCCTGTCACGCCGTCTCGTAAACACGGCTCTGGCGCTGGCACGCGCGTGCTCGCGCCGCACGTAGAGCTCCCGAGTCGGCTGAATTACGAGTTGTCACCCATCGGGGTGTCGCCTTCCTTTGCTAGAATGCCTGTATTGCACGAGCCATTTCACCAATGAAGTCAAGGCCTTCCAGAGTTCGCAGCATGGGCGTAATTTTAGGGTTGGGGCACGGGTGTTTGTCCCCCCCAACTTTATTAGCACACCATTTTGTCCCCATTCATTTGGCTGGGGTACCTTTTCTTTAGATGTCATGTCCCCCCCAGCAAGGATACTCCACTGGTTCATAGCGGTCTGGAATCACCCCCTACAATGTAGAATTGCCATCCACTTATATAAAAACAACCTCTTAAAAATAGAATCACTTCCATTGGGCAAGTAAGATGTTGACAAACGTGTTGACAGGTATATAGCACGTGTGTATATACAAAAGGCATGCTGTAACATGTTCAACGACCTGTGCGGCCCAAATGAAACATTGACTAGCTTTCTGGTGACTAAATTGTGTCAATGTTCCACAGCTTAGGTTGTGCTAAAGTCGGTAGAAGTAGTAAAGGAGCGTTGCTAACTGACATCTGACTCGCAAGTTGCACTGACAAAAACTCACTTTGATATCATGAAGGTGTCTGCCTTGCAGGGACGGACTGGGGCATAAAAGTGTCTGGGGCACCAATAAAAAAGTGGCCCACAGCTGGAAATGGCAATTCATTCCTTTTGTGACAGATTGTTTGAGTAGTACCCATGGGGAGGTTTTGGATCAAATGTGATGCAAATTATGCATTTTAAAGAATATTTATTCAGTAACACTGGTCAAAACTACTTGCTGCATAGTAAAATAACTCATCAAACTGGCCCATATTGGCCAAAAAAAGAGGCCCACTTTGACCAAAAAAAATCAGTCCCACACTAACATTTTGTGTTTTTGGTTCGGGCATTCTATCTGAGTTCTTGTGTTGCGCCACTAACCCAAAGGCCTCGGGCATTGGCCTATTGCCTTATAAGCTAGTCCGAGCCTGCTTGCATGTATCTGCAGGTGTGTTCAGTGAGTATTATGCATACACCTGCCTCCTTTGCTTGCAATTGTGTGCATGTGGAAACTAATTGATAGATGATAGTCCTGGATATATAATGGGAAATCCATAACTACAACTCTTAGAATGAGAAGAAATAAACACGAATGGAGAATCCCCTCCCAAATGGAATGGGCCATTTTTCATATATATATATATATATATATATATATATATATATATATATATATATATACTAGCAGAAGCAGCCGTTCTACAAACTGGTTCTGTAGACAGACGTGACAACACTGATCCTGTAGGTCGCTGTTCTGATTCGCTTACGATTGATGTGCTTTGAATCCTGAAGCAAACTGCACTTAGAAAGGGCGCGTGTGGCTGGCTAACATACCCCGGAGCAGACGTTGGGGGGAGGAAAGAGTTGGTGTGCTGCTGCATACTGGGACCTTCTGTGCTCTCTCCCCACCTGTCGCCTCACCCTGGTGTGGTGCAGTTCATTGCGGTTCAAATATCTTGGAAGTCGTGCATCCTAGGGCCTGGTCCTCGGGTTTTGTTCCTCGTGTCTGGGCCAGTCCTTTTACGACCACATTGATGTTTTACCGATTTCAGGTTATCGTCTCATGTGTGAAGGTGCTGAAATCCTGGGAAAGGGGTGGGTGCCGCAATGTCATGTAGCTAGTAATGTCCGGGGTCCTAACAGGTAACTATGCAAAATGTGGTACAGTTTGGTGAAACAGTGTGGAATTGTATAAGGAACAATGCTTCGCCAAGCCACAAACCCACAATCAATTTTGACTTTTGCTGAAATCCGGGGGAATGGGTTGGGGTGTCCAAATGTCATGTAGCCAGTAATGTCCAGAGTCCTAACAGGTTACTATGCAAAATTTGGTGCAGATTGGTGAAACGATGTGGAATTGTATAAGAAACAATGCTTCGTCAAGCCATTGACCCACAAACTAATTTTGACTTGTGCTGAAAACTGGGGAATGGGCTGGGGTGTCCAAATGTCATGTAGCCAGTAATGTCCAGAGGGTACTAACGGGTAACTATGCAAAACTGCTGGCGAATGGTGAAACGGTGTGGAATTGTATAAGGGAAAATGCTTTGCTACAAGCCCACAAACACATTTGCACTTTTGCTGAAATCTGGGGAAAGGGGTGGGTGTCCAAATGCGATGTAGCCAGTAATTTCTGAAGGCTCCTGACAGGCAACCGTGCAACATTTGGTGGAGATTGGTGAAATGGTCTTGAATTGTGTAAGGAACAACGCTTCGCCACAAATCCTGCCAAACAAACATATTTTGACTGATATCACATCACTGGCACCGGACGTCCCAGTCCCACGTGTGTTGAGGCGTCTAATTCCAAGTTTAGTTTATGCAGATGATGTTGTTAGGGAGGGATAAGGAATTGTAAGAATAGGATAAGAACTTCATGATTTGGATATCACCCTCCAGAGATGTTATGCACCTGGAGAGCTCTCCACTTTGTATTGATCCATGCTGGACACTGTTGGCTTTAGACAATTCCTTATTGTTTCTATTAGATCTCCTTGTACGTTTAGGCATTTGGTCAAACCCCCTCACTAGAGAAACCACTAGTAAAATCTCTCTTTTTTAATCTCAAAAGAGTTGTGTCTATTGAGTTATTGCCAGCTACTCTAGAAACAAAGAGGCACATGGCATTGGCCACAGCGCAGGAGCTTCAATTTGTTAAAAAAAAACGTTTTTCTCTCTTTTTAGGGGTATCAAGGGAGACCACAGGGATAGCAAGGGACAACTCGGGCCGGGGAAGCAGTACTATCCGGTACACATGCTTACATTGACAACTACCATCACCCATTCGGGACCACGCATCCAACTTACTTGCCTTGAGAAAAACCTTAAGGTTGAAACACGTGTCGGCACTTGTGAAACCCAAGAAATTGCTCTTTTGGTATACTATGGAAGTCTTGACCAACTAGAATGCATGTCACAAGAATGACAACCATTGTATGAAGAACATGACAAACAATAAATCAATATTTATTGCAAACACTTACCAAGTGTGGAAATTAAAACTTATTAAATATCAAGTATCACTTGGTCAGCGCCCAAGTATGACTTTTGGATCTCTGTTTAAATGACCAAAACTCGCAAAATACTGCGCCCTGTACATAATCTCTATTTAAATGATCATAACTCATCAACTACTGCACACTGTACATGATGTCTCTGTTCAAATATTCATAACACTCCAGTTACCATGCACTGTACATTATGTCTCTATTTAAATTATCATAGCTTGCCAACTACCGTGCACTGTAACTGTCTCTGTTTAAATATTCATACCTCTCCAACTACCGTGACTTGTATATGATGTCTCTGTTTAAATATTCATAACCTTTGAACTATTGTGCACTGTACATGATGTCTATGTTTAAATGATCATAACTCACCAAATGCCATGCACTGTACATGATATCCCTGTTTAAATTATCATAACTCGCCAACTACTGTGTACTGCACATGATGTCTCTGATTAAATATTCATAACCCTCAACTACCTTGCACTGTACATGATGTCTCTGTTTAAATTATAATAACTCGCAACTACTGCGCACTGTAGATGCCTCTGTTTAAATAATCATAACTCTCCAACTACCGTGACCTGTACACAATGTCTCTGTTCAAATATTCCTAATCCTCCAACTACCGTGCACTGTACATGATGTCTCTGTTTAAATGACCGTAGCTCGCCAACTACTGTCCATTGTGTATGATGTGTGAACAATAGGTGTTAATATTGTAGGCACTTTGAAAGTGTATAATATAGGTTCCCTAGTGAGATAGCTGTGCACATGTTTTAAAAGGACCTTAGCTTGCAGAAAACAGAATGTCCTTATTCTAATTGACTGCTCACATGTGCTTGTGAAGTAGTCCAGTGGGTAAAATTAGCCAAACGACAGCTGTGTAGGGCTAAGCTGAGATGCTGGTCTCTGTCTGCTTTTAGAAATTGGGTTAATGACCTGCCATAAAATTCTGTGCGCTGAAATGTATAAAGTTGTTTTCTTCTTGTCAGTGCCACAGAGTAGGAGACTCAGATGGTCGCTTGTAAACCATGCTGGGCAGACTTAAGGCAGAATAAACCTGTCTCGCTCAAACTTTGATCTCCTGTGCTGGAGCTTTATTTATTTTAAGTTATTTGTGAACACAAGTGGGCATGCTGAAAAGTAGTTTCCCACAAATTGGCAACTCCGGGGGGGAACCTCATTGCTGTTAATATCCAGTTGGACTAATGAGCCATGGTTGGAGAGCAGGCAAAGTTGGGAGTAGGGCGTGAGGTGCACTGTGGTTATTTGGACAAGAGTTTTCCAGCAGCCACACCTTCACTCACCAGCTGACCTCTTCTACACGTTGAACTCTGCAACTGATGACCCCCGGCTGTGTGAGGACACTCCTGGTGAAGCACTGGCAGAGAAGACTGCAGAAAAAAGGAGGTGTGAGATTGTTTCATGCACAAAGTGTGATGATTTAATGATGTTGCACGGTCTGATTTGATGAAAATAGAATGTGTTTCTATAGTGAGCATACTGTTAATGAACCATAGAGAAATACACTTGAAAATATCATGTGTTTTCTATAGGGCGCATACTGTTAATGAACCATTGGGAATACACTTGGTGTGCACAAGTTGAAACCATGGTAGGGATGAATCATGAAATGAGCATGTAGTTGCATTGATTGTGTGCACAGTTAGATTGCCGTGATTATGGGCATACTGCACTTTAAGTGGGACATTATCAAAGCAGCTTTGTGATCACAAAGTAAATAGGAAAAAAATAGGATTGCAATTTTGTAAGAGTCAATCAGAATTAGAAAAAACATGTACCTGTTCCCCTTGTAAGGACGGTATGGTATCAAAAGTCCAACACACACAATAAATTATAGTTTAGGGGTGTTTATTGAACTTTGCATGGGCTGGAAAAACGGCTATCCAAACCTAATTCTAACGATGGGAGCAAGCTACGACCATCAAATTAAAGAAAACTCTGTCCTAGTCAAGTTCACTCAAATCAAAAATGGCCTATACTAAGAAACCTATTGCCAAACTCTACTCTAAAGAACAAAAGGTGTGTGGGATGTTGCAATATGTAAAAATAGTGTGTAATAAACAATAATGTCCAAGTAACGTGGTAGTTCAGGACTGTTGAACTGTAACTTCCCCTTTCACACATTTCAGCATGGGACAAGATGGAATAATATAGCACCTGGAGCACACTCTGACTTCTGTGGCACGAGGAGGCAGTCTCTTATGCACCCCAGGACCTTTCAGCATAGTGTCCTTTTTTATCTCATATCAAGGCTCTCTGTGTTGAGATGCCTTTGTCTGTATATAACAATTTAAACCATTTTACTTTCTCTTCTCTTGGTCTCTCTCACCCGGCCTCAGACCTCTTTCTTCTTCTCAATGGAATCTCCCTCAATCAGGCTCGTATTCCCCTTTTATCAGAAAACACAAAAGATCCCCCTCTGCTGGGTTCAGACCCTGTGTTTCAAAGAATGCTTCACACAACTTCTTTTCTCTTAT
Organism: Ambystoma mexicanum; assembly: GCF_040938575.1. Classification (NCBI taxonomy): domain Eukaryota; kingdom Metazoa; phylum Chordata; class Amphibia; order Caudata; family Ambystomatidae; genus Ambystoma; species Ambystoma mexicanum. The sequence continues at coordinate 1,071,887,244 of NC_090934.1, read as the reverse complement.
CAGGACAGATTCCCCTTGATCGGGGGAAGCCAAATCCTAAGTTCGAAGACTTTCGATTGTGCACACACGGGTGGCATACCACTTTGTCACAATGGGCCTCATGGGCCTCATTATACGCTTTCCGGTCTGGAAACAACGGTGCCGTTAAGCCTACCGGCACCGTTGTTTCCGGACCAGCAAACTTCAAGTCTGCCCGCCGGAGCCACTTTGCGTAGCAGCCACAGTAGGCATACTTGTCACGGGAGCACCGGCACCGTTGTTAACAGTGCCTGTGCTTCCGTGTCCCCATTCCCATATGGGAATAGGGATTAACGAAATTGCTGGCTCCTGACTTCCCAGCTGCCGGACTTGAATAGCCCGGTGGCACCGGGAAGTCAGGCACCGGTAATTCATTCTGAGCCCGGCAGCAATCCGCCGGTAACACCGGCAAGCTTAACGCCAGACTTGGAATGAGGCCCAATGTATCTCTTTTTCTCTTAGTTTCAAAGGATCACTTCCTTTCGCCTCGGGCTTTCATCTGCATTCTCTATTCATCCACTTCATAGCACAGTTCAATTTATCAGATTATCGCTGCTCATAGCCTTCGTTTCAATGCCACCCGGTATCGCAATGTTGCTCCAACTCACCGGCTGCACTGAGCTGCTTGGTCAGCGTCTTTTTCTTGAGCCAAGGACGATACTTCGGGGCCACGGCACCTCCCTGCTTCTCACCACGCAGTAGGGTCTTGGCCAGTCTGCTTCTGTAGGACGGCAATTCATTTCACTCCAGCTGCTAACCAACTGTTCAGTTTCGACCGATAACAGGGGACAGGGTAAAGGGCTTCTCCTGGACCTGTTTGTCTTCTGCCTTCGTCCAGTCACCAGCGTGACAATCCTGCTCCGTTATGCTTTTTGCCTCTCTCCTCATCTTGCTGACAGTGTGCTCTCATGCCTCGCCTTTTATCAGTCTGGGGAAAGGTAATGGAATTAAGGTGTAAGTCGTTACGGGCAATTGCCTGACACTGAGATTGGGACATGTTGCATGAAATGATTGGATGTGAGTCTGTCTTCCCCCAGAGCGCTGAGCCCATGTAGTAGTGTTCATGTAGGAAAGGGGGCGGGTAAGGTTCCCATATAGCATATGGGATTGCAAGGGGTAATAGGAAAATTGGGAAGGGGATACCGCCTCTCCATTGGGTGCACTACTCCCCCGTGACTCGTCACCCAGGTGATCGTCCCACAATGGTCCACCCCGGGGGTCTGGATCCAATAGCGAAGGCCATGCCCCAGCCACCTGGATGACAGATATCAAGGGACTAGTCTGTCAGACACCCTCTGGTTTCTCACACCCTGGAAGTACGCCAGAATGGGAATTAATGATCAGGAGAGGCTTGGGCCTAGTGTTGTTTTTTTTCAACAATGAGATGAATACACTGCCAACAACTCTGATTTACAATTCCCAGCGACTAGTTCTTCTGACCTAGAAAAAATAGGATATTTAAGGGAAATATTAGCCGCTAAGGGTGATAAGGTCATTAGACCCCTGCAATGGGAAACATGTAAACAATGGGAAGATTATGCTCGACAAAAATCTACGAGGGAAGCACAGATTAAAAAACGTAAGCCACAATCCAAGAAAGAGAAAGCGAATGCATATGATCAGAAAGAGATGAAAAAAGATTGGGATGAGGGAAACCGCAGATATATAACGAGGATTAAGGGTGTGCATGCAGCCAAGGCTTACACCTCAACCATGACACCTGAATCCAAAGTGACCTTAGAGGATGAGACAGATCCGTTGTTAGAATTTTTAATGGTTAAAAGACCTCACCCACCCCTTATCGGGTACCTAGTGATAAGGTGGTCTCATTGCCACCTCATGCCCACAGGATTACAGCTCAAGACACAGAAACTGCAGAAAAGGTAGTGTTGGCATGGGTCAAAAATGGGGTGGAAGGAGTAAACCAGGCTAAAGTGTACATGCCCCATCAATGAGATACACTTATATTTGCAATAGTGCAAAGGCTATGCAAACAAATGTGGCTGTTACATAAATAGTTGAATGAGAACAATGACGTTTATCCCCTGCTAGATGACTATGAGGACATAGACCAAGCAATCCAAGAATATAAACTTGATTCAAACTTCTGTCCTGCAATAGTGTCAACCTTTTTACTATGGATTATAAATGCCCCATCAGAACCGGTGGCGCTGTTGAGCAGCCCAAGATGGCTGCTTAGTCTGAGAGCTCCGTGCGGCCTGGCCAAAAATCGGACTACAACTGCGGTTTCCGACAACTTTGCAGCCCTACATTAGGAGGAATCACGATTGTGCTCCAGCTGTCTGCTTCGCTTCGATCCCGGCCCAAATCGGCCATGGGAAGCCTGAAAACGGGACTCCTCGCCCGGCTGTCTGGTGGCCTGCAGGGCCCTGCGCGTGCGTCCAGCCCATTGCCTCCTCCTCCTTTCCGGTTCTCTACTGGGGTGATTGGTGGCCGCAGGACCCAGTGCCTGCGTGGTGCGTCTCCACTGGGGGCCTGCGGTGTGTGCCTGGAGCCGGGCAGCTGGAGCGGGGCCTTGCCATCGGCTGCGGCGGCCCCCCTCAGGAGTGCGCTGCTACACAGGAGGCCGCCGTGGGGGCCTGAGCCTGAGTGCGCCGCATCTCCTCGCCTGCTTGCCGGCTCTGAGGCACTTACATCGCTGGGGCGTGTGGTGGCTGGGCTGGTGCCTGGCTGCCCCCTGGACATTGCGGCCTACGCACCTTGGACACGGACCCCCAGACGCCAGGTGAGGTGCGGAGGGTAGGGGTGCCTGCATTGTGCCACCGGCGGTACTCCCACTCTGGCCCCCATCGTCCAGCTTTGCAGCCCTGAGAGGCCTCCCGCTCCGCCCTGAGGGGGGGACCATCTTGACTGTCTACCTCGGCGGGGGCCACAGGAAGGCCTGCCCACTGGTCACCTCACCGGACTTGGTCACTGCGGCGCCGGACTGCGCAGTGAACCCCCCCCCCGCGGGAGGGGACTGAGGGTGCGGAACCCCTGAACTGGTGGGTTCATAAACTCTCACCTTCCTACCCGTTCCATCGGAGGTGCCTGCTCCACGGGGCCCGACGCATTGCCCCTTGATCTACAGAAGGGGTGAGCTTTTGCACTGCAACGGCCGCACCTTTTGCTCAGGACACTGCATGTGTTGCCGAGACGGCTGCCTAGCCTTGTTTTCCCCTGAGTAACTCGGCACTCTTGTCATTGCTGTTCCCCCCTGGTTTGTACTATGCCTGTGGCTTGCCCATACCATTGCCATGTGTGCAGTGCCTGATATCGTTCATCGGCTGGATCCTACATACCTCGCCTATCCCGCCTGGGACCACTGGGGCGCCGGAAACAGCACCAGTGATGCCCAACAAATCCAGAGGGAACTCGAAGGGGGGGCCATGGACAAATTCGCTAGGACCGTCCCGAGGACGGAATCTGGCCCCTCCTCGTCTCTACAGGAGGAATCTGAACCTGACCCTCATCCCTGCGCGGCGGCCCCTGACTTGACCACACTAATGGAAACTATGGCCAAAAACTTCACGTCATTCCATGAAAAACTAGATGACATTAATGCCAATGTTGCCTCCCTGAAAACGCGTGTGGATCAGGCGGCCACCAGGATCACAGATGCAGAGAGTAGAATATCTACGACCGAAGACGATATCCAGGTTCTGCAGAATACAGTTGCCGCCTTATCACGCGGCATGAAAACTGTGAAAGCAAAATGTGATGACTTGGAATCGCGCTCTCGTAGAAACAACCTACGAATTATTGGGGTCCCTGAAAACGCCCTGAAGGGGTGCATGGAGGACGCAATTGAGGCCTTGCTCAGAGAACGCCTCGGCAACCCGGATCTCTCACCCTATTTTACAGTGGAGCGTGCCCATTGAACACTCTCACCACGCCCCAAGCCGGGCAACATCTTTGACCTATCATTGCTAGGATTCTAAACTACCGTGATAGGGATCTCATCCCCCGTCTGGCGCGTGAAAAGGGAGACCCACAACTTGAGGCCAATACCATCAGGATTTCCCCTGACTTCTCGATAGCAGTGCAAAAGGAGAGATGCAAATTCATCAGGGTCAAGAAACTACTTCGGGAACGAAAAGCCCCATACGCCATCCTGTTCCCCGCACGACTTAAGCTCACACACAACGGCAAACTGTATTTATTTACTGTGCCTGACGAGGCGGTGAAATTTATTGAAGCACACATCCCGCCCCATGCTCCGGATGGTGGCCGCGACGGTGAAGACTGACCTCACGTATCATACTCTAAGGCGGCCTGATCTATCTAGTAATTTCCTTCTCTCAACCAGAATGTGTCAATGGCAATAATGTACTGCAACCTCAGCGATCTAAATCCCGTGTATGGTCATCCGGCCTGGGGCTTACCCCTGGTCACTTGGCCATTAATCTCCGTTCTTCGTTCAGAGCATGGAATTGACCAAGACCTTTTGCTACTTCATCATTACCATCTGGTCCCATCAGTGAACTGCTGAATTCGGGACCTGACCTGAGATCCGGTTACTGCAGAACCTGACCTGACGGCTCCTGCCGTCCTACGCAATACTCAAGTGGCCGTCCGCACGGCAACAGCACACCTCACTGCCATTGCAATGTTCATGTTTGGTTTGGTGTTATTGTTGGTTGGCCCCAGCTGGGCCGGAGCATGGGCATATGCCCGTTGGATAGTGTCCTCTGACCTCCCTTACTCATGGAGTGTCGGTCCATCTGGTGGCACCTGCACTTGTTCAGTTGGTGGCACATGCCTCTGGGGGGGTAATTCCCACTGCAAGTTGGGGGTGGGCAGTGAGGGTGGGGAGTGGTAATGTTGGGGATCCGGGGCACTGTATTGTAAATGACGGGGGCAGTTTGGCAGAACGCACAACATCGGGGCACCCCGCAGGGTTTTCTTAATTCACTGTGTACGTTTCGACAAAGGTTGTGGGATGTACCCTAGTCTTCTGAAATGTCGACAGTAGTGATGTCCTGGAATGTCTGGGGTTTGAGCAACTATACCAAAGCCCGTAAAATCATGGCCCACACCAACAGGCACGGCTGTAAAATATTGCTCCTGCAGGAAACGCACTCTGAGGGCCATTTGGCTAGGTGCATGGCACCGTCGTAGGGTCCCCATAGATATTTTACCTCCTACTCGACCCGTGCCAGTGGGGTATTGACAATGATCCATAGGTCACTCAAGTTTGTGCTCCACAAGAACTATATAGACTCAGAGGGAAGATATATTATTCTACATTGCACAATAGCTAACAGGGAATACTTGCTGGTTAACACGTATGGCACCAATGTGGACTCTCCTCACTTTGTCGACCATGTGGTATCCATATTATTGGGCTATGTGGGAGTGCAGATCATTTGGGGTGGGGACATGAACTTCATATTGGACACCACACTGGACAGAACAGGCACTGCCACCAGACTGCTTTCTAGTGCGGCGTGTAGACTCCTTGCGCATAGCACGACGCTTGACGTTTGAGACGCGTGGCGGGTAATGCATCCGCAGACGCGTGAATATACTCATTATTCCTCTGTGCATGACAGCTCCTCCAGAATCGATATGTTCCTTTTGTCTAGTACGCTCCTAGGGAGGGTGGTTGAAACTCAAATTTTGGCATGCACCCTATCGGACCACTCACCTATCCGGTTATCTGTAGATTTAAGAGTCCCTGCCCCCACTATCAACTCATGGCATTGCAAGTCTTTGGCCCTACAGGACATAGTATTTAAGGCGGATATTCTTTCCGACATTCAGTCCTACTTTGAGCTTAACTCACCCCAGTCCACTTCAGTGGGGGTCCGTTGGGAGGCCTTCAAAGTCTTCCTCAGGGGAATGTTCATATCGAGGGAGGCGGGAGTTCTCAGAGCCATAAGAGCGGCCCTTACCCGCTCTGAAGCCAAATTACGCGAACTAGAGAGCGCGCACCCTACATCTCTCGAATCGGTGAGGAGCTCCAATTCTTTAATGAACAAGCCACCAGGGAAGTTCAATACTTCAGTCGCCCGCAGGCGGCTCGCAAATATGGAGAACGGGACAGGCCTCGCAGAACACTGGCTGCAGTGGCTAGGGGTGAATGGGGTCAAGCGCAGATCACCAGCGTTAAGGACAGTTTGGGATCGGAACGATGGACCAATCAACAAATTCTGGAAGTCTTTGCGGACTTCTACACAGACCTATACTCCCAGCCCCCTGAGCATCGTGAGTCCCAAATGCGTGACCTCCTTGAGCAGATCCCCACGACGATCATCTCCCCCGCAACCAGAGACCAATTAGATTCCCCCATACTGCTGGATGAAATAGTTGAGGCAATATCCAAATTCCCCAAGGGAAAAGCACCTGGTCGAGACGGGCTGACAGCAGAGTTCTATCAGGAGCACATGGCCATTCTGGCCCCCAAATTGCTGGAAGTTTGGAACTAATCACTCCGGTTGGGCACCCTTCCTCCGACAATTCGTGAGGCCGTCATTATGGTTCTGCTTAAACCTGGTAAACCTGCAGATGAGTGTGGATCTTACAGGCCCCTCTCATTAATGAATTTGGACACTACAATCTTCGCCAAAGTGATTGCTAGCCGCTTTCTCCCGGTCATGTCCTATATGGTACATGACGATCAATCAGGTTTTGTTCCTGGGAGATCGACGTCCCACAATATTAGAAGGCTGCTCAATGTCATGGCCCGCATTGACCAGGGCGCAGGTGCAGTGGCGGTTACGTTAGATGCCCAAAAGGCTTTTGACATGGTGTCTTGGAAATATACCTGGTTGGTAATGGAGACTATGGGTATAGGGCCAAACATGATAGCATATATCAAGTTGCTGTACACTTCCCCGGTGGCTAGGGTCCGAGTTAACTCCCAGACGTCCGCTCTGTTCCCTCTTTCTAGAGGCACCCGACAGGGATGCCCGTTCTCCCCGATCTTGTTCGCCCTGGCAATAGAGCCAATGGCCGACTACATCAGGGAACGGCACGCACGCAAGGGGATACGGCTGAAAGACGCCACAGAGATTGTCTCGCTATACGCGGACGTTGTATTACTTTTCATAAGAGACCCAGCTGTTCATTTAGACCCAATCTTATGCGATATCACCCGTATAGGTACATACTCCGGTTTCATTATAAACTATACTAAATCCAAGATCTTCCCCCTCACTAGCTCCACGATACAACCCACCATTGAGTACCCGCTCCGTTGGTCCCCGCAAGGAATTAGGTACTTGGGAGTCCAGGTGTACCTGACCAAAGATTTGTTACTCGCAGACAACTATCGGGCAGTGGCGGAGCAAGCTGAGGCCAAAATTGCACGCTGGCGCACGCTTCCACTGTCACTAGCTGGTAGACTCTCACTGGTGAAGATGAGCCTGCTCCCCAAGTTACTATACATTTTTGGTAATGTCCCCGTCTGGCCAGGTAGGAGATACTTTGCGAACCTGCACAAATTGCTTGCCCAATTCTTATGGCACTCTGGCGCAGTGCGTAAGAAGTGGTCAGACATGTCTCTGCCCTATGACAAAGGGGGCTTCACAGCCCCGTACCTGCTACAATACTGGACGGCATCACAGGCACAGTTTGCATCATACTGGTACCCTGGACCCCCACCCCGTCCTCACGTCAAGCTGGAGGTTCTGGCAGCAGCAGGCACTAATGTAATGTCTTTGATTCTAAACAGACAGTATGAACCGGACTCGCCCATTGATCCGGTCCAGACCACGGTGCAGGGCCAGATGTTTAAAACCTGTGACGAACAGCACCCGTATTACAAGTGGCTCCCCGCCTGGAACCTTCCCGGGCTGGAACCCACACATGACATCACCCTGGCACGACACTGGGAGGCCCTGGGATACAGTGCCCTCACTGATTGTTATCCGGAAGGGCAGTTTATAACACCGCAGACATGGAGGGCGGGGCACTCGGGTTCCATTATGGAGCTTCTGCAGTTCTACAGGCTCTGCGCTGCTTTCCGCAATGCGTGGCCTGACTTTCCCGATGAACCCCAGGACTCCCCTGGAATTGCCTACATCGCTAACTCGGGTGGCGCCCGAGGGGTGGTTTCTCCATTGTTTAAACTTTTACTGACTACTGCCTCTCCCCAACCATCCAGGGCCCGGGACGACTGGGCCTCTGAGCTGGAGGTGGAACTCACTGACCAACTGCGGGAAAAGATGTGCTCTCATACTAATAAGGTGTCCCTGAACTTCCGTTACCACATCATACAATATAAATTGCTCAACAGGCTGTATTACACTCCATGTAAAATTTCGAGGTTTGCACACTCTGATCCACGGCTCTGCCCTCGCTGCAGCGCAGAGGGTGCCAACCACCTACACATGTTTTGGAACTGTCCAGCACTGGCCACATTCTGGAGTAAGATCATAGAGACACTGGGCCTCATTACGAGTCCGGCGTTAACCGAGGCGGTAAAACCGCCTGGTTAACGCCGGACTCGTATTACCATTCCGCCTCCGTGACTCCCGGAATTACCGGGGCATCACAACCCCGGTTTTCCGGGAATCACGGAGGCGGAATGGTGTAAATCCCCATTCCCATTGAGTCCTATGGGACTCAATGGGAATCGGGATCATGGAAACACCGGCAGCATCTTGTAATGCTGCCGGTGTTTCCTCGTCCGCCTGCAGGCGGGCGGTGTTAAACCCGCCAGGTCAGACCTGGCGGGAACATCACCTCCCGCCTGCAGGGGTCGGGATCAGGCGGTCCGGAAACAACGGTGGCGGCGGGTTTACCGCCACCGTTATTTCCGGACCGCCACGATCGTAATGAGGCCCACTGTCTGCAATCACTGATTCTGTTGTCGATCCCGATCCGATGGGGGTCCTGTTTGGGGTTTGGGGGGCTGGGGGGCCTAGGGACATGGTTAAGTTCCTGAACGTGAGCTGTGTGATGGCCAAGAAGTGTGCTCTGCAAAGTTGGAAGAGCCCGACCACCCCTACATGCCAGAAATGGTTGAATTTGCTCACGTGGTCGCGAAACTGCGAGGAAGAATTCCTGGGTATGCTCCCGACCCGTTTCCATCCCCATAATATTTGTTCTGCTTTGAACAGCTACCTGAATAGCTTAAATGATACTTCCTCAATGGACAAGTCCTCCCAGCCCTCTCAGTTAACTGTTTGAGATTTTGGTGCTCCATGTTATGTCGCTACTTTACCACTGTTGCCTTACTCTTGCATATAAATCCTTTGTATCCATATGTATGTGTACCAAATGTGTTTTTGCTCCTCCGTTGTATGTGTGTACGGTATCTGCCTCTGTCAACAAAAATAAAAGTTTAAAAAAATTAAAATAAATGCCCCATCAAAGTCTATGGTAACTCAAGCATTTTGAATGAGAGATGTGCCTGGGTTTGACACTGATAACCCGTTGCACCTGGTTCATGTTCCCTGGAATAGGGTAGAATTACTGTCTTTTACCAAAGATTATCCAGATATTAGACAGAATCCAGAACAGTGGTATAACCAGACAGACTGGGTACTTAAAACAGGTCTGCTTATATAAGGAGATATAAATCAGTTGTTTTCATGCATTCTGCCAGTAGATATATGGCACCAATGCAGAATGCAAGAAGGTTTGGATACTGTCATAACGTGGGATCAGCTGACAGAGGAAGCGAATGAAAAGGGGAAGACTGAGGAATTGTCCAAAGAAATAATCGCTCTTACAGCACTACTGATAACATGGATCCAGCAAGTGGTACCCTGCAAGCAGATTATTTGGGATACATTGACTGCTTGCAGAATGGAAGAAAGGGATCAGTTGAAAAATATTTAGCATGAAAGGAAGAAGCTTTTACCTCGTTTAGTGGAATGACATGGCTATGCCAGAGGGACAGAAAGCCTTTTGTTCACATTTTGTAGGGGATTGTTGACTCACCTAAAGAATGATGTACAAACCTATGAGTCTACATGGCCGAATCAAACTTCTGCCCAGATTTTGACTATGGATAGGTATTTTACCAATCACCATGCCAAAGATAAATGGGAGAAGGAAAAGAAAATGAAGGAATTAAAAACCAGAGCACTAATGCAACAGGCTTTTGCAGAAAAGAGGCTGGGGCAGTATAGTAACAAATACTGGGACATCCGAAGAGAATAATGATCAACTGCATAATTATTTTGACCATAGGCAAGGCCAGCAATATTCAGCTAGGGGTCATTATGAAGATGACTATAGCACAATAGACTGCACATCATAGGGATGGTTCAAAGTCCAATATCTGATCCTGTACAGTTCAGCATAGGTCCCATATGTGCATGGCTCAGCTTGTTGTCACTGATAAATGTGCTTTAAATCTGTTGGGAATGGATTTGCTGAAACATTTGCATGCAACTCACCCCAGTTCCCTTGCCGCTCTGTAAGAGAGTTTTGATATTTTAAAATCTGCTTTATTTAATTCACCTGCTTTTAGGCACACCTGATTTATGTTGTTTGTGATGATGTGCATGAAAAGCAAGGCTGTGCGTTATCTGTACTAACTCAACAACAAGGGGGTAAAAAACAGACCATGCGCATATGTTTCTTCCACATTGGACCCAGTGGCAAAATCACTTCCAAATTGTTCAAGGAGTGTAGCGGCTGCAGCCCTTTCTATGAAACAGGCCGATGCCATTATATTGTGACACCAAGTTACATTGTCTGTGCCACATGTAATTGATATTTTATTGAATAAAACAAAAAAACCCAGCACCTGACAAATGCCAGGTTGACTAGATATGAGCTGACATTATTGGCCCAAGTATTGTAGTACAACATTGAAAATCATTGTTGAGGCGTGTAGGATATCTCAGCATTCAGCTGAAATTATTGCCCTTACCAGAGTTTGTGAGTAAAGATCTGGTCTTGTAGTTAATATTTTACTGACTGACAATACACGTTTGCAATAGCTCACAACTTTGGCCGCTTATGGGCTGAGATGTTTTTTAACTTCACATGGGATAAAAATGCAGCATTTTGCCATGATTTGTTAATTATTGAACGCACTGACCCTGTAAAAAAACCTGGCCATCATCAAATACAGCGCACGCAAGGCCATTGTATATGACATGGGAAAGGTGATGCTTTTGCTGACCAAATTGCAAATAGTAACTGCACAGTCCCCTAAATCTTTTTTTTTAATAACTTTCTTTATTGACCTTTTAATTACAACACATTGAACAACATCCCCTCTTATCCCCGCCCCCTTCCTCGGTACGTACGAACAGGTGATACCTGATGCATGGTAAGGCAACAATTACAGTCCCCTATATCTTTTATGTACATTACACACATGATGCAACCAGAGGATATCATATTTGATAAATACCCTTGAGGCAGTGTGAACTATTCAGGCTGAGGCCACTAAGCAAGAGTTTCAGGAATGGAAACAGACTGGGAAATGTGTAGATGGTTATTGGCTAGATATACAAGATGAGGGAAAATAGAAATGACCACATATGTATTTACCTTTACTGTTGTTCTATGCTTATGGCCAGTCTCATATAGGTGCAGAAGGAATGTGTAACATTTCTCACTACAGTGTGGAGTAACACTAAACTAAAGACCAGCTACGATTGCCTTTCATAAACTGTTTAATATGTGTGTCCTATAACATTGGGAAGAGTCAGGTAGCCCCAAAAAGACATTTCTGGCCACCTAAGTTTCTTTTGAAGCATTACAGCTAGAGTTTATCAAAGCTGCCACCCTGTCAAGAAGAAATGTGTTAGTGATAAGAATGTATCTTTAGCAAATGGGTAGGAGTATTTCCCCTGGGAAGCCAGTACTGCATTAAGCATTGGAAATACTTTTAAAGGAGTATTTACCCCCATGTGGACCGCCTTACACTGTTTTGAGCAAGAGTAATGTATCTTTTGTTAATGCTGCAACAGAATTAGTGCCCTCAGGTGTTGGATTGTCTCTGTAGAAAGTAGTTATGGGCTGGCTTGCAAATTATTGGGGTGTGCCAAATTTCAAAATATGCGTTATATCCGCTGTTAATCAACTACAGTAAGAGTTAGCTAAACACCAGTCTATTCTCAGAAAACAGGTTGCTGATTGGAGAATTTTTCTAAACACTATTGGGGAGGCCAGGACACGGCATCCCGGCAGATGACTGATTATTTGTTGAGCATTAGGACTGCACCCCAGGTGAAACGTGGTGTTGCAGGCAATCTACACCACTCAGATGGCAGCAAAGATATTGTGGCTGCTAGTTTTGGGTCCCCGCTTTATACATAAAAGCAAACATTTTCTTTTAATTACCCGCACCATTGCCTGCCATGTTTGGCACTAAAAGCACCCCTTCTGCTGAGATATTGGAAATTTGCATCATTGCCATTCGTCTACAAAGACATTGCTGGAGCAACAGAGTGAGCGATGTAACTTGAGACCCAGGAAACTGCGACTCAACGGCAACTGGATTGCAAACTGTGAAAAGGAATCCCTTGCCGTAAGGAACAGCTACCAGGTGGGCAAGCCCACTATCTCTAATGAATGGATCATAACTCGCCAACGTCTGTGCACTTTATGTGATGTCCCTGTTTAACTCACCAATTACCCAGCACTGTACATGGTGTCTCTGTTTAAATTATCATAACTCACCAATTACTACACATTATACATGATGTCTCTGTTTAAATAATCATATCTCTCCCAACGACTGGGACCTGTACATGATGTCTGTGTTTAAATATTCATAACCCTCCAACTACCATACACTGTACATGATGTCTCTGTTTAAATAATCATACCTCTCCAACTACCGCCACCTGTACATGTCTGACTTTGAATATTCAAAACCCTCCAACTACCGTGCACTGTACATGATGTCTCTGTTCAAATTATCATAACTCGCCAACTTCTGCGCACTGTACATGATGTGTCTGTTTAAATAATCATAACTCCAACTACCATGCACTATACATGATGCGTCTGTTTAAATAATCTTACCTCTCAAACTAACGCAACCTATACATGATGTCTCTGTTTGGTATTTCCCCTGGAAATTGTGTCTTTGTGAGTTTGATTCTTTGGCCCTCATATGAAATGTGTACAAACTATAGCTCACTCGTGATTTAAGCAAACTATAAGCATTACAAATAATCAATGTTCAGGTATTTTCTTTTGTTGAAAGCTGATTCTATGATTGATTACATGCATGTAGTGTGTACGCACCTATCTTGTACCAGTTATGTTTTTTATGATGATGGTGCCACAATTATGCATACCTTGGGACCCACAACTATCAATTGGTTGGGGTTGTGTTATGCACTACAACCATACCATCCCTTTAAGAAGATTTTGTTGCAAGTTGGAATGTTTCTTTGAAGGAAACCTAACCATAACATAACATAATATTAACCTTAAAAATGTGAAAAAAGTGGAGTGGTTTGGGTTACCTTGCTCCTAAAATTAAATTGTTACAGTATTGCAACTATTTAATTCGGGTAGCTGCTAGTAAGAGGAATTATATGGCTCCTGCAGCTTACCCTTCATGTAAGATAATGGGGTTCTGGTGTTTAGTACCCATATAAAACAGTTTTGTTCCATACAAAAATTAAATGATCACACAGACCAATGCAGAATTTCAGCAATCATAACTTAATACATATAATATATAGAAAAATGATACTATATTTGCATTACTAACTTGGACATGAATGATAACACATAATGCATAGAATACTTTCAATACTTTGTAAACTGATCCTAATCATCAGTAAATACACAGATCAAATAAATGTTGGTCACAAGCCTTGATAATGAATACTTTGCTCTGATAAGGAATACAGCACTAAATATTGTAATTGTATGTAACTATTGTATCCTATGTAACTAAGATATTGTCTGTAACAAGCGCCACGATACCCCTGGGCTGACGTGCGCTCTACAAATCTGAATAAATAAATAAATAAGCACTTAGATTTGGTTCACTCTTGGGGAAAAGGGCTTGCATGTACAAGGTCTCAAATTAATTAATATGATATCATAGTTTTCAAATAATGTTTTCAGACTGAAACCGAATCATCAAAATTGTTCACAATTTCACAGCTTTTTAATGATGTATTGTATTGTGGCAAAGTTATGGTTGCTTTAGCCACCTGAACTGGTAAATTTGAGCTGTTTTGCTAAAACCATACTGCCCATACTGTGACACGGTCATCAGTCTGACCTTGTCAAGAGGGGCAGGATAAGACCTGCCAAGTTCTTGTAAACCTATTGAGAACCAAAGAAGAGTGAGCATACTTACGGGATTCATCATGCTCATCCCAGTAGTACCAAGAAGTATAAGAAGAGTAAGAATATTTATGGGACTCATCATACTCGTCCAAGTATTATCGAATACCATAAGAAGAATGAGAATCCCTAGGAAACCATTCCGTTTCTAACCAGGGAAAGCTACAATCCTGAGCAGAGTCAAGTTGACCACACGTACAATGCACAGATCCCAGTGGGAAGATAGGCAGACAGAGAGACACAAGAAGAGATCCATAGAGGTGGAACGGAAAGTTCAAGGAATAAAGTGTCTGTTATTTCATAAATGCAGAATAAAAGAGCATACAGAAGTCCACAAGACAGAAAGTCAAGAAAGCAAGGAGTAACAAGGAGAATAATGTGGAAAAGACCTCCAGAACAACTTAAAGACTTAATAGAAGAAATAACCAAAATGCTATTTGAAGGTTCGATACTAAGAATAACATTTATTGGAAAGCTGTTTTCATCACAGGAGAAGGGAGTCATTCTCCTGGTCCTTAGTTGTTGTCTATTAGTGGCAGGGTGAGTTTAGGTTAGTTTTGGGACTGAGGACAACATTTACTTTGGACTTTGACACAGACGACGAGCACCCTAGTTTTAGTTGTAGGAAAGGAAGCTTTTAGATTAGGGAAAGTTAGGCCTTTTCTCTTTATTTCTAATAAATACTTGATAAAGATGGTAACTCTGGTCTGTCTTATCATACTGACCTGCCACAATAGGTATGGGGTTTTTAGGGAACCGGGTAAGGGGTTTGGGTAAATATGTTGGATGGGTACAGGATTTCAAGCAAAAATGCTCCTCTGCTTTTGCTGCCTTGTGTTATCATGGATCCACAATCAACTCTTACTAAATTGCAACATACACTTATACAGCAACGTGGGCCCACTAACAAAACACAGTGCAATCACATAGTATCCAACATTAGTTCCCCATAAATTAGCATGCATTTATTACTCGCATCACACAACAATACTCTATTAGTGCTCATGCGATTAAATAGTTTCACACATTAGTGTTCTGTTCATGCAGTCTTTCAATGCTTAAGTGAAATCAACACTTAACTTTTGTTGGTGGGAAGAGATTCTTTCACACTCCCTGTGTTGCCTCTTCTTAAAGAAACGTCTTGCATCAGTAAACAACATTACTTAATTGCCAAAATCTCAGGTAAGCATAAGTGCATGCACATAGTCACATACATTGCTGTGGGGTTCCCATTCTGCCCGGGGCCGTAATGGGCGAGCCATCCATTGTTAGCTTGTTTCCAGTAAACGGGTGGGGATCACCAGCGTGCCAAAAAAGTGGAGGAAACCCTACCAAACCATCTGCAGTACTGGCCAGTGCCACAGAATGGGGTACCCATGTAGCTGGAGTGCGCGGGAGAATCCGGGGGCCAAGGGTAATGGAACACCCACCAAACATACAAGCTGCCTGGAGCAGCCCAACAACAGAAAGGGAGGAAGGTTGGCACCCTCTCTGCCGCCACACACCACACCAAAACGCTTGCACACCAGGGTGCTAACAGAGCAAGGGGACAAGCCACAGAACAGGAAGAGGCAGGGAGAAAAAGAACAAAAGCAAAGGAGTGCCACACCAAGTTGTGAATGGCCGTTGGTGCCACCCGGCCGGAGGGGCAGCAAGCCTACCAAAAGGTGTATGGCCTCGGGCTATGTAAGGGGAATAAAAGTAAGGAGCCGGGACAGGGAAGCCAGTGCTTCATGGTACTCCGAACGGAGCACCAGCAGTCATCCCGCGAACGCAGGAGACTTTCTTTGAGCATTGTCCTGCTCATATATTACTTCCGTGAGCTTTGCTTTGCTCAGTATAGCTGTGCCTTCGGTCCGGTTGTCCCCAGTCTGTTTTACTTCGAGCCTTTTGTTGCTCGAATTTCACTTCCTTGAGCTTTGCCTTGATCAGGACAGCAGGACCGCGCGGCTGTTTTTATTCCCAGCATCCCCGAATTTGGATTTGGGCATACAGCGTGGAAGGAGGCATGAACGCACTTACAGCTGGTAGAGCGGGTGCACAGTGAACAATTTTCTTACCTGAAATCACAGAGAGGTATGCCAGCGGGGAGCAGCTTTCCGAACATCATTGACGGCATCCAAGTAAGACGCAGGCGGGGCTGAGAAGGAGGACCGCTGGCAGGCCACGCCACATATGAGCTGTCTTCGTCCGGAAGGGGAGCAGCAGCTGGACGTTCGGATAGAACATAAGCAAAAGTGCAGCCCGGGCCAAGATACTGAGAAGGTACTACAAGAAGGAACCTGTTAATTTGCTAACACAGGCAACTGCGTTTGCATCACAAAGTGAGAAGCAAGTAGAACGAAGCAGCAGGCCAGGCTGATAAATACTTGACAAACAGCGAGAAGAGAGGAAACAGGCTAATGGAGTGGGCAGCAGCTGCAGAAAAAATACACAGCTGGGCCTGGGTGCGCAGTAGGCTAGGTGATGACTCAGATGACATCATAGAGCTGGACAAAGGCTAGCCACCAAAAATGAAGGCGAAAGCAAGCAGTAAACCAACTACAACAGAGGAACAAGGCGACACAGACACTGAAAAGAAGAGAAAGAAAAACAAACGTAAAAAAAAAAAAGTATGACTGAATTGGTGGTTGCAAACAAGTACATTGCACAGCAAGAATTGTTAGTAAATGCTAAATTTGATAGGCTGGAAAAAATGTCAGAATTATGGGACAATCGATTAGGGGACATAGGAGCAAATGAAGAAAATGTACTAAATGAAAACAGGGATTTAAGGGCTTGGCTGGGGCATCACAGTGACACTCAAGCCAGCACTGAATGTGCACCCACTGCTAGGGCAATAATAACAGCGCCAACGTTGGAGGAATCAGCCCCATCGGCAAATACCGCAAACAACGACCATGGCAAGGACACACTCCAGTAAGGGAACAATGCGGTCACACCATCATTAATACCAGCCATTATCAGGGAACTGGAAAAAGAGATACAGAACCGGTTCAAGAGATCCTTAGGATGGAACATTGACCTGGTCGCAAAAGAAAAAATATGGAAGAAACAGCTTATAGACATATTTTCATAATTAGAGGAAGAACAAAAAGGCTATGATGTATTTAGGGACCAAAACAGGTTGAAGAGAAGGTCCTGGATAGAAAGTCACAGGTGGAACAACATTTTGACAACTGGTCAAAAGCTTTCAACATAATGGCAACAATACTACTGGAGAAAATCCCAAATGAGGGCAAAGTGCTGTTCGCATACCAGGATAAAATCAGGCAGGTTAGGGAAACCTTTGTGGGGAGGCTTGGCTCACCTATGACGATCAGTTCAGGAGGGCCATGCCCACAAGCCCAGAAATAGAGTGGGACGAGGTGCAAGCAAGCCACTACATTTACGAGGTATTGAAAACAAAATGCCCATGCTGCGCAGATAAAACCACGGCACACGCAGAAAATCCACAGGCTAGCAGTGGGAAATGCACAGACTCAGAACACCAAAGCAAGAGCCAGCAGCCATTTCATTAAAAAAAACGCCATGGGTGGCTACGTCATATACCCGCAGCCAGAGCAGCAACAAACCGCATATTCCCAGCAAAAACAGTGTTAAATGTTGGAGATTTGAGAAAGGTTACTGCACGTGGGGAAGGAGGGCAGATATAAACATGCATGCACTAAATGCAGGGGCGATCACAGCAGCAACAGATGTACTAAACACCCATAGGAGCACTGGTTTATCAGGCTAAAAAGGGAAAATGGGAGAATGTGAAAAAATACTAAACACCACGGATAACACCCATTAAAATAGGGACAGTCATGCAATTTTTAGAAAGAATATGAGACACAAGGAAATAGGACAGACAATTAAAAATGGTTTTATGGAAGGCTTTATCATCCCTTTTCAAAAACAAGGGTCGAGAGTAATACCACAAAACCAAAAAAACAGCAAGATAAAACACAATACTAGTAAAGAAGAAATTACAAAAGCAATTAGAACTAGGGAGAATTGCCGGGCCCTGGGGCAAAATGCCTTTCAGCAACTTTATATGCTCACCACTGGGGCAAAAAGGGAGCAGGGCAATATCGATTAATACACCACCTGTTTCAACCACAGGGCAAGACTGTAAATGACGGGATACCAGAGACAGAAACAGCTGTGTCATATACACAGTTTCAGGAAGCACTCAGACTTGTCAAGAGATGTGGAAAAATGCATTAATGGCTAATGTAGATATAGAATCTGCATTCAAACTACTACCGGTCCATCCCAAGTTACAGCCCTGGTTGGGCTTTACATCTGAGGATAAATTCTATACTGACAAGTGCCTACTTATGGGGTGCGCAATATCATGCACACTATTCGAGCAATTCAGTTCCTTCTTTCAATGGGCTTTCCTGAATGAAAGACCGGAGGCCCCGGGTGGCCCATTACCTAGACAATTTCCTGTTAATAGGGCAGCCAGGAATGACCGAACACAGGGAATCACTGGCAAAAATTATAGAATTGGCAGCGCAATAGGGAATCTCTCTGGCAAAAGAAAAAACACCAAACCATCCACAAGCATCATTTTCTAGGTATTGAAATAAATACAGTGCAAGATTCCAGCAGGGAAAAGGGATGAGTTGCCCATAAATATCAGATCACTAAGGGGGAAAAAAACTAAAGTCCAGTTAAGGAGATACAATCCTTAGCATGAGGTCTCAATTTTGCAGCCAAAGTAATCCCGCAAGGGAAAGTATTTTCAAGGAGTTTGGAAATGAAGACTAGAGAGTGCACAAAATCCCACCTTCACATAAGGTTAGGGGAAGAAGTAAAGAAAGATTTGCTAATATGGGAAGAGTTTCTGGCTAAATTCAATGGGAAAACAATATGGTGCACACCATTGAACACTGCCAAGAAAAGAGTACTTTTTACAGATGCTGCAGGAAGCAAAGGTTTTGGAGCAATACTAGGAAACACGTGGTGTGCAGGGCCAAGGGCAGAAGCATAGCACACGCAAGGCCTGGCAAAGAACATAACATTGCTGGAAATCATACCAATCGGGCTGGCGCTACATGTATGGGTCACCGGCCGGCAAACACAGAGCTAATTGCATGGTCAGACAATATGGGGGTAGTAGGGATCATGAACAGGAGATCAACTACATGCCACTTGGTTTTAAGAATACTTAGGGCCATGACCAACATAAATCTGAAGGAAAATATGGAAGTAAGAGCTAAGCACATCTCCGGCAAGGATAATAACATTGCTGATGCATTATCTCGCTTTCATTGGGATGCATATCGCCAAATGAGGTCGGAGGCAGATAAAAGGGGAACAGAAGTACCCATAGAATGCTGGGAAATACTAGCAGAGAAATAAAGGGAACACCTGCATCAACGCCGGTCTGCCGGGGCCAAGGTGAGATATCAGCGGCAACAAGCACCTCAGAAACGGGTGCTAACGAGAGCACGCTTATTGACGGTTACACAGACCCTGCAACAGGGTTGTTGTTGGGGCTCGCCAAGAAAGCTTTGGCAACCAACAGAGCAAAATAATATAGCAAGTGTCTGGAAACAGTACTAAAAATTACAAAGATGCTGCATGCAGAGCTAATAACAACAAAAGAAATTAATAATTTTCTTGAATAGGCATACAATTAGAAAAAGAAAAAAGAATGGGCGAAAGGCACCTATCAGCGGTAGCCTATTTTTCAAAAATGCAAAGGGGATCAGACCAAACTCGCAGCGCATTGAAAGCATGTGCACTCAAAGGATGGTGAAAGTTAGAGGGCCCTCACAAAGAAAAGAGGCGTCTTTAATTATTGCCATTCACCATTGCTTATTTTGGGGCTTTTAGGGTGAGCGAGCTCATCGCATCAAGCACTAAGGCCAGCGATGGGTTAGGCATGTTGGAGGTTCAAGTAAAAGGGGATTGTATTACAATAGAAGTACAAACATCCAAGACAGGGAACAAAAAGGAAATAACGATTTATTGCATTGAGGACAAAACAAACTGCCCGGTATGTACCACAGATCAGTACCTTAGGTGCCGCCCGTGCATTGGGGGGGCATTTTCTTGTACACGAGGATGGCAATGCACTCAGCCATTTTCAATTTTAGGCAGTCCTCAAGAAAACCATTGCAAAAGCAGGTTGGAACAGCACAGAGTATGGGACCCACTAGTTTAGAATAGGGGCAGCAACAACCACATAGCAAGGGGGTCTTGAGCCCCAAAAAGTGAAGCAAATCGGGGCTGGAGGTCTGATTGTTGTAAAAGATATATAAGGCCAGAACTAAAATAACCATGATTTTCCTTAACAGAACGAGAGGCCCCCTCAAATTGGTATGGATCGTAGGACATTCACTCAGTTTTAGGACAGGGAGATGGTCCAAAGAAACCAAAGAGAAGCCATCATTTTGAAACACTATCACATCATGGTGGGGGTACAGGGGCATGAAATGGTCTGAGATACTCGCAGACCTGGTAGCTTTCAGGGAACCACCAGAATTTTTAATTATACATTTGGGAGGCAACGATTTGGTAGAATAAGGCAGAAAACAGTTGCTGGCAAACATATGCGCATCCCTGGCAGGAATAGCACACAATTGAAAAGAGATGGACATTTTCTATTCAGCCATGTTACACAGAAAAGTATGGCAGGGGGCCAATTTGTATAACACAATAGACATAGCCAGGAAAAAACATAACGGGAGCGGAAAAAGGCTGCTTCAGCAGGGGAATTCACTTCATCCGACACACTGCAATTTTGCTAGTAGACCCAGAATTATTCGACATAGACGGTGTACACCTGTCGGAAAAGGGAATGGACGATTTCCATGCTGGTGTTGTAAATAATTTAGTCACGAGAGGATGCAGGTAGAGCCGTAAATTCTGGCGGCAACCCATCCATGTGTGGCGGCACGGGCCAGGTAGGCGCCCCCTCGCCTATATGCCCAAAAGATAACAGTATTAATCATTGTGTGTTTTTGATAAATACATTTACCAAAATATGTTTTATGATTATACTTTGTGCCATAAAAACCACAGCCTTTTATTGCCAACACCAATACAATGCCTCGAGTCGTCATTGTAGAATACTAAGCAGGAGAGGTGTCAGTCGGCTCTGGGCTCCACAGATTATGGCCATTGCTGTGGAATGGGATACCCATGTAGCTGGAGGGCCTGGGAGAATAATCAGAGGGCCCAGGGTAACGGAACACGCAACAAACATACAAGCTGCATGGAGCAGCCAAACAACAGAAAGGGAGGAAGCTTTGTGCCCTCTCTCCCGCCACAAACCACGGCAAAACGCTTGCACATCAGGGTGCTGATAGAGCAAGAGGACAAGCCGCAGAACAGTAAGATGCAGGGAGAAAAAGAACAAAAGCCAAGAAGGAAGGCCACACCAAGGTGTGAATGGCAGTCGGCGCACCCGGCGGGAGAGGTAACAAGCCCAACCAAAAGATGCATGGCCTCAGGCTGTGGAAGAAGAATAACAGGAAGGAGCTGGGACAGGGAAGTCAGTCCTTCATGGTACTCCGAATGGAGAACCTGCAGTTATCACAAGAATGCAGGAGTCTTTTTGTTTTCCCAAACCCACCCACCCAGAAGGAAGAAAAAGGGGAGAAGAAAGGAAATAACAGGGCAACAAACGGGTCCCACAAAGTCATGGGAAGAAGGTGGCAGTACGGGCCAGGTAGGCACCCCATGGCCCATGTGCCCAAAAGAAAACCGTGTTTATCATTGTGTGTTTTTGATAAATACATTTACCAAAGTATGGTTTATGATTATGCTTTGTGCAATAAATGCCACAGCCTTTTATTGCCAACACCAATACAATGCCCCAAGTCATCATTGTACAACACTAAGCATGAGAGGGGTAACTCGGCTCTGGGCTCCACAGATTATTGGCTTTGCAGAGCGAGGGGCGGAGGGTGGCTCATCGTGGGGCGTGGCTCCTCTCAGCGTGCCCAACAGTCGCAGAGCTGCTACAACTTGCGCCCTCTGCTCAGGGAAACGCGAGCGCAAACATCGTGCCTGCATTTCCAGCATTAGCGAGCTGACGTTGTAAAGATCTGTAGTTCTTGCCGCGTTGCTTGTCTATGGCATGTTGTTTTGTGTGTGTTCTTTTCCCTTGTTGGTTTTGCTGGTCCATATTGTTTTGGCCTGGAAAAGGAGCACAGAAGTTGTCTGGTGGGCCTGATAGCTGCTCTCCTTGGGGTAGTCTTGCCCACTAACATTATACTATTTGCAAGCCATTAGTCTGCTGGCTCCTGACAACAGTCCTGCAAAAGATTTTAGAGTGTCTGACACATGCCCACCAGCTTGAAATCCTAAGGCACCAAGTGTGGTGGTGCCAGTATTTCATATTGTGATGGGCGACATCCCAACATCTACGAAAGACAAGCAACTATCAACAACGTCCGAGAAACAAGTGTGAGGCTTAGTTGAAACCCAAAAGACTGTGAGGGTCTTTTCTTTCCTGCTCATATGGCTGAGTCCAAAGGTGAGAGTGAAGGGCTGACAATCAGAACCCCACTCCTTAACGCCTGACACACCCAATCCCTAAAAAAATGATCCCCTTTCCCAAACTTATTACCTGTATCTTTTTTTATGAATTCCATTTTGTTTCAATTACTCAGCAATTAATATTCTGCACAGAAAAATGTGTGTGATGAATATTCTGCAAGTAAATCATTGGGTACCTTCTTATGCATATAAAATATTCACAAAATGTAAGGTGCCCATACCTTAAGCTTGGAATAAGAATGCATGAAAACAGTACAAACTCCATATTATACACCAACCACAGCCCCCCAAACTACTCACCCATAAAAACACTTTGCAGCAAATTCTTGAAACTTTTTTGGCGCAAGTGAGGAGATGCACTAGATTATATGCGGTCATTCAGATGCCCTTTTTCCCCTGTGCATATTTGCGCATATAAGGAGGAATTTCAGCATGTTGTGGAAAGATAACCACTGACTATTCCAGTGGGTTGGTGAGCAATTTATTAGTAAAAGCAAAAACAGGACAAAAGCAACAAACATCAGTACGATACTTCAGCGCAAGTGAGAATCCCCCTCTGTTAGATGTACAAAGTACTTTACTATATAAAACAATGGACACTCACATGGGTGTTGAAGCAAAGGGTAAAAGATGCCAGAGAAAGCCTCCCCAATTCCATTCCTGCCCTGCAAGGTTGGCACACAGAGACTCAAGTGGAATTCAGGAAACCCTCCTGAGGAAGAAAACCCAATCACAGGGTGAAATGACAGCCCAGCTGATGTGGTATCACGATGCTGCAATTGAAGTTACGATGTCTCTTGGTGGTAGTGAAGGGCAGGGGAGAGTGGCCGACAAGTGAATGGATTGGGAAAGATAAATAGTGCCACTATGGCTAACAGTAGCTGAGTGAGCGCTGAAAGGAGTGAAACAGCAGTGTTAGCACTCGAAGCGCTGAGAAGCTCATGTACCAAATGGCACACACAGAAACGGAAAGAGACAGGAATGACCTAGCTAACTATTGGGAGAAGGGAGCACTGGAAAAAGGAGCATCTATGAATAAGAAAAAAGTTCTGATGTCCTGTGTAGGAGACACAGTCAATCCAAGGCACAGGTAAGGGAATCTGAACCAGAGAATCGTGAACGTGTTGCGCTGGCAGAGTGATGCCAGGTAGAGTGAAATGCTGAGAAGATCCTGACGTCCCTGGTCGGAAAGAAGGAGATCGGAGGGGGTAGGAAAGGGACAAAGAACAGCAAGAAGAGATCGGAAGGGGATGGTGGAAGAACAGAGAAGAACAAGGATAGCCAGGAACGTTTCTGAAAAATGTACAGGAGCGTTGCGGAAGCGACACGCAGAGCCCACTGCTGCCATCTGTTTTATTTAATTGCTTGAGATGGTCTGACTCATTCAGAGCCGGCTGGTTGCCATCTTGATAATGACTAGTCTGCGGATTGGACTTCACAAAAAGGGACCTGGGTGGTGCCATCTTGGAAGAGGGATACACCCCCCCCCCTTCGCATTCTACTTCATTTACCCCAAAGGGGCCAGGAGGGTGTGTAATTCATGACACCCTTCCTCTGTGCACCGTTCTCTTATACCCAAAGGAACATATGCATTTCAATGGAAGGGGAGGTACAGACAGGGCAAGGAATCATACTGAAACAATGTTGCTAGTCTGAAACACAGCCTCACCATACATATATATAAGTCTTTGATACCAGCTGAGTTCTTACATGTTAGACAGTATTATAAGGGAGGACAGCATATTGTGATACATTAAATTAAGTTGAATATACATATCAAAGTTTCACACACGGTCTGAGGCAGGTGAGAACACTTACTTGTGGTGATTTCTGTCCGCTAATGCTAAAAGCGGGAGCCTAAAACACGCTTACATATGCTTACATTTGGAAACACGTCAGAAGCAAGCGATGTGAAGATGAGCATAGTAACACTCTAGGCGAGGAGCCTTCATCGCAAACACTTGTAGAGTAAAGCCTAAAGCCTCACCTTGCACAAGCAAGAAACAGTTATTTAAACATGGCAGTTTGCTGTATTTCCTCACTATTATAATGCAGTAATGTGCAAGGAGAGTACATAAAATGTTAAATTCCAAATTTCTCCCTACAAGGGCATTTAAAATTTAGATGGCAGCCGTGAGAGCTGCTGGCTGGGCTGCTGCTGCTCCGGGGCTATATTGCTGGCGAGTGTCGCAGCTTGAGGGGCTGTTTGCCTGTTCGGTGAACGCAACCAGGACGCATCTGTGTCAGGCTGCCATTCAGGCTGCCATGGTTGTCCCGTGAGGGGTGCTGCTTCGGATGTTGGTGGATTTTGCAACCTGAGCGGCTGTTTCCCCATTTGGCAGCCATGCTTGGATCGGGCTGGAGAGGCAGGCTGTAACCGCTGTCTGGGGCAGCCAGTAGAGGTGGAATTGGAGCGGTCAGTCCAGGGGAGGCCCAGCCTGTGTCATCTTTGCCCGGTCTAGTGGTGGATATCATGTGGCCGTGGCACTGAGGAGAACTGAATTAGCTGCTGTTGCTCTCTTGGAGCTCCGTGAGCTCTCCCTTGTCTGTTGCTCAAGGATGGGGAGTTGTTGGCTGGTGTCGGGGAGTGTCTCCTGTCCCTGGTTGTAAGGCGCTTTGGACTGGAGTTTCGTGGGTAGTGTTGTCTCTTCTTTGGGTGTCCGACTTGCTGCTGGAGCATAGAGGCTGAGGGAGGGTGTAGGAGGTCGAAAGACTGAAGTTTGGATGCCCCCGTATGAATTTTGACTAGTCAGACTGTTATTTGGTGAAGTGAGCCTGTGACTCTGTCCATTTACTAATATCTGCTTCCCCCAAGGTTTATTTTTGGTTGGGAGAGGACTGGGTTTTAGTCTTGTAACTGCACATTATGTTACTTGACCCTCCTGTTTTCTCTGATTACTGTATCATTTCTTCTTTCTGGTTTTCGTTTGTCTTTTTTTGTTCTTTTCTGTCCTGTTGTTAATGTCCTCATTTCCAAAATGGTACCAGTTCATTCATTTGTGTATAGCGCCTTGGCGTAGGGCACTATAGAAGACAAATACAATACAAATAAAAGCACATCCCAAATTCACAAATGGGATGCAATTTTAAATGACCTGAAATGAGTGGCATCCCCCTGAGCCTTTCAAAACATGCACAGGGGAGGCGCAAATCATGTTGGGTCCTCTCTGACCCTTGTAGGATTTGTTTTTGAAGTGTGACAGTCATGGGTTAAACTTCAGCTGTCACGCTAGCATTTCCATCCCCCAAACGGATATGGAAATGCTTTTTTTCTGTTCATTTGACAGAGACGGGCGGTTTGTGGGCCCGTCTATGTGAAATGCACTCCCAACAACCATGTGGTTGCTGGGAGCCTGTCATGCATGAGTGACGGATTGTATGCGCCCCTGTTCAGCCCTTCCTGAAATGCCCAGGTCACCTTTGGGAATAAGGGTAACTGCACATTTCTAAAATAGCGCAAATTAAACAAACGCATTATCTGTGCTCCTTTCATTTGCACTATTTTTATGAATCTGGCCCTAGGTGTGCATATCGAAAAATATGCTTCTATAGATTACACATTTTGACAAAGTCCTGTGCCTTAGATTGGGCCAGTTATTGGTGAGTCCATGGGGACTCGGTGCAATCCCCCACTCTTTGACATGAGGCCCAAAGGAGGTTTATGGGGATCTCTGCCCATTTGCAGTCTGTTGTGCCAAGTCTGCCCAACCATTCCCCTGAGTAAGTTCCCGAAAGTCAGGAGCAATTCTGTATAGTATGACCATCACATTTGGAAGAACCCCAAAGACAGGGCTTTCACAATTGGCCATAGGAAACTGAACTGTGACTGAAGCTTAGATTGATCTCCACATTTAACTCACAGAAACCAGCGGACATGCGGACATCCAACAATGGTTTTCAGAGCAGAATGTAGTAAGACGGAAAAGAGGAGTAGTTTAAACACAACTTTAATTTGAAATGAAAGTAAACCTTCTGTAAGCCCTACCACTATGATGAGTTCCCTGCTCTGAAACACAACAAATGGGTGCTTGTCAGGACTTCTAGCAAATAATTTCAGTCCTCTGTCAAACATAAGCTATCCCAACATCTGTCTTACCACTATAATAAGAAAGAAAGACAATCCAAGTTTAACTTAGGATAGGGTGGTTCTCCTCCTGGATTTACTCAGTGGTGGCTGGGTTTCCGACCTCCTTCTCTTACCCTTTCCTGTGGACTTCTGACTATCAGCCTCATGTCGACAATGGGCCTGCTTATCCCCACTCAGGTTATGGTTTCTTTGGGGGCTTCTCTTACCCTCGGTGAGGGGTTAGAAATATGAGATGGACAGATAGGTATAGTTTGTTCACAAGTTACCATTTTTATTAAATAAAAAGGGATGAGACAAATGCCTATCTTTCTCTAACCTAACAAGGATGTCCCTGCCTAACAAAATAAGGCTAAAGAAAATTGACCTAGTGTCCATAAAATGTCTGATCCTCACACTTATATATACAACAAAATAATACAAAGTTTGGTGGACTTTCGTAAATCCCACAAAATAGCAAAATAATGTAGAACTCAAAATGTATAACCAATAATCCTTGTGTCCAGGGTTGGATTCCCTTCCCCTGGATCAATTCAGGAATATTCAGAAAAAAGTTCAATTTCAAGGAGGTTCTGTAGAGTAACAAAGTTTTACTCAATTTATCATTCAAATTCGTTTCCATTCACTGTCTCCTTTCACTGGACCAAATGATTATCCCTTTTCCAATGGTTTGATCATAAATCAAAGCAATTGTTAATATTTTCACAACCTCCTGTTTGGAAAACAAAAGTATTTTCCTTCCAAATACTTCCTGCTTGAGATAGCAAAAGTCTTCTACTCCAAAGATACATCCATACACCAAAAGTAAGTGTTCTTTTCTCAACATGCCAATCACTTGTAAGCACCTCTTATTTCTTCCTCAACAGAAACACTTTAGTCAGGATGGTTTCAACAATCACTTTCTGAAATGCAGTAGTTTAGCAAAACAAAGTGATGGAGTCAACATTTCTTTTCCAACAGAATCATTTAACACAATCACAGTACTTAGAATCACTTCTTGTTTCTGGTCCCCTCGCCTGCCAGGATTAACTACAATTGTCCCCCTTCCTGGTTTACTTGCCTGCTAGGATAAAACTCCTACTTCTACAATGTTGTACTCTGCGGTAACGCTTGTTCCAAACTCTCCACACAAGAACCATAAATGAGGAGACTTGATTCCAAAACTGCTTCTCTTGATATTCTTTTAGCTTTCATCAAAAGGATTCACATCTTTTCACAATTCATATTTCACAACAGGATAATTCTTATCTTGCTTGTCTTTTGGCTTTGGGTAATACAGGTTACAGTTATCTCCCCCTTATTTCTCATACAAGGAGGGCTTTGCTCCTGCAGCCTTTGTTTTCTGGTTGTATAGCCTCTTGGATGCAGGCAATGTGGGTTATAATTGTCTCACACTTGACATCTCTTGCTGGGAGAGTTGTACCCTATGTGCCTTGATATTACTATTTTGCTGATTTGACAATATGGGTTATAATAATCTCCTAATTGGTATCCATGTTCAGGAGAGTTATGTCCAATGTGCCTGTATATCAGCCTCCTCTGACTTTGGCAATGCAGATTACAATGTTCCCCTATTTGGAATAAATCATTAGAAGAGTGGTGCCCAGTTCGCCTATCTAACAATCTTCTGTGGTTGTGCCAATTCGAGTTACAATGGTTCCCTATTTAGAATCCCACATTAGGAGAGCTGCGCCCAGTTCGCCTTAATTCAATTGTTCGGTATTCAAAATAATTCGTATCACTTAGCGGTCTCCTTCCGAGCACCCCAGGGTCACCTGTTTCAGGCCAGCTCACTACTATGCCTTGGCATCTCCTTCTCACTCGCCGGTGTGGCATCTTCTCTCTTCAGGACCTCGTCTGCTTCTAACAGCTCCTTGCAGTCCTGCCTTGCGCCCCATACTTCTAGGGAGCTCTCACAGCTCTGCACACTCTCTGGTGTGAAGGAAGCACGGGAGCAGTTCACGGCGTGTCGGGAGCATCCCTCCCACATGGCATGGCAAGCTTCAGTTCCGCTTCTTACATGTGCGTCCTCTGCACAGCCACGTTGTCCCGAACTGTGCCATATCTATTACAGAGAGTTTGGCTACCACTACAAGGCCATCAGCTTCTGCTCCTTCCTGCTGCTGCTTCTATAGCTTCTGCTTCTCCCGCTGCTGCTCCTCCTGCTGCTGCTTCTCCCATTGCTGCTTCTCCAGCACCTGAAGGTCCGCGCTCAGATGTTCTTCATTAAAACAACTAGACCGCTCATGCCCATTCTATAACTCTGAGACATTCTTCCTTGTCCCAGTACTAAAAGCATTATGGGACTTGAAGCCCATAATGTTTGTTTTTATTGGTTTTATTCTTAGTTAATCCCATCTGACTGGATAACTGAGAGTGTTCTGATTTAGGGGAGGTTTTTAAAGGAGTTGGTGTTTTTCCTTTTTGGTTTGGGCTTTGATATAAGGCAGAATCATAGAGACTGTAGGTCTCTCAAAAATTGGGGGACAAAATCAGGGCACACTTTAGGCTAACAATGCCTACACAATTTCTATAGTATAAACAAATATGATCAGCAAAGATGTTTTAATGTAGCATACAATAGTAATTCATTACATAGAAAAGCATACCTCTACCTGTGACACCAAAAACATAATCTATGGGATTAAATTCCCTTGTGGACTCTATTATGTCGGTCTGACAACGAGGAAAGCTAAAACTTGTTGGTCGGAACATAAATCGAACATAAGACTGGCATCAGAAAGATCACCTGTAGCATTGCATTTCATCCAAAAAAAGACATTCAATTGCACAAATCAAATTCATCATTTTGGAGCATGTATGCCTACCAAGAAGAGGTGGCCATTTAACCAGAGTACTTCTGCAGGGAGAGATTTATTGGATTGATCGCCTTGATTCCATGTCCCCCCCGGTGGGATGACAGCGGACTGGGACCTTAGCTGTCACCTTTATCTGTTGACATTTCTTTTTTTTTTTTGACAACTTTATTTAATTTTTTAGAGCATCACAGACATGTGTATATCGACATATGCTTTGTGGCAGGTATGCAACTTTCCTGTACATGTCAAGCCATTGTATCCCCTATTTGGGTTTCAATACAAGAAAATAAAACTCCTTTCCTTTATAGGAAAAAGGAAGAAAAGAAAAACAAGAACAAACAAAAGGTAGAGAACATATGTAATGGATATCAAATTAGTCCCCCCCCCTCCCAAACATATCCCCAATTTATGGGTGAAAAGATGTACCATTCTGATTTATAAGTTCAATAGGCTGGATCGTTATAAGTGTAAAGTTCGAATTTATCAAATGATAACTGTAGCTTGAAGCAACCTTGGCTTAAAGAACATTTGTATCGTTCAACAAGTTGAGTCATTATCCCGGCTTGGAGCTTGGGGTTATCAAATGATAGATACTGTGCAGAGCAGCCTTGGCTTAAAAAACATCTGTTCCTTGTCGTCCATAAATTCGTGTAATGGAAGCCAGGTATTCAGGTACCTGGAATAAGAGCCACGGGCCAGTGCCGTCACCTTCTCCATGCCATTACTCCCCACATTCTTACCCACCACATGGCCAGTATTGGGCCTTCCTTGGTCTTCCATGCTTGTGCTTATGTAATCCTGGCCGCACTCAACATGTGGGTCATGAGCGTGGCTGTAGACCCTGAGTTCGCATAGCATCCCTCCACCGCCTCTCCCAGGAGTACCACAAGCGGGTCAAAGGGTAACCCTATACCAGTGATGTCTTTCATATGGCTTAAAATCTCCTTCCAATAAGCTTCTGCTAGTGGGCAAGTCCACCACATATGGATAAGGTCCCCGGATTGTCCACAATTCATCCAACAGGCCGTGGGATATTCTGGGTTAATGGAGTGCATGCGTATGGGTGTCATATACCACCGGAGGCAAAGTTTGTATGCTGCCTTTTTAATGGAGGTGCATTTGGAACCTTTAGCAGTTCTTGCCAAATGCGACCCCAGGTTTTCTCAGAAATTGGTTTCCCTAGGTCTGTTTCCCATTTTTGCATATATGTGAGTTTTTCTTCAGAGTCCACCCCTCCCATTAGACGGTATAATCTAGTTATGCCTTTATCTGGCTGACCTTCCTGTATAGTTAGCTCTTTTCCTGTTGGGTTTCTAATTGCCCTTTCTTTTACTTTTGCGTTGGAGACCCAATGCCTAAGCTGGACATAATGATATCGTTCCTGCTCCGGTATGTGGAACCTTGCCTTATAGTCCTCAAACATCAAGGGCGACCCCTCTGTCTAAAGATCTTTTAGAGTCAAGTTGTTTTCCCTGCCCCCCTAATGTTTCTAGACGTTGGCTTGCATTCCCTGGGGTAAAATCTGGATTATAGGCGATCAGGGCGAGCAGGCCCTCTCCCACTTTAATGTTCTTGTTTCTTAATACCTTATCCCAATACCATAGGGTAGTCTTAGTTGATTCTACTGGCATACCTCCTTTTCCCCTGTGACGTGTGGTGAGGAAACCAAGGTTCCCCAGGGGTGTCTTTGTCGCTGCTCTTTCTAGCGTTACCCATTGGTTGCAGTCTTCTCCAGATGACATTGTATCATCAGGGCTATTTGTGCTGCCCACAGATACCTATGGAATTCCGGGACCCTAGCCCCCCAAATATTTGTGGTCTGAAAAGTACCTTTTTTGGGATTCTCGGTCTCTTCCCTCCTGAGATAAAGGACATAACTTCTTTCTGTAATACTTGGATAGCTGGGCCCGGGATTTTAATCGGGAGAGCGCCTACCACATGTAGAAATTTTGGAAGTAGAGCCATTTTAACCGCTTAATGCGTGTCAGCCAGGACAATTCTTGCAATTACCACCGTTTTAGATCACTTGTTAGGGTTTTGAGAAGATCTGGAATGTTAGCTCCATATAAACTATCATATCTGGGAGTTAGTTGCACCCCAAGGTATTTTACTGACTTACGTTCCCATTTCAAGGTGTATTGGTTCTCCCATTCCAAAAATTCAGGCCACCTCTTCAGTAATGTTAAGGGCTTTGGATTTTGGGTAATTGATGTGGAAGCCTGAGACTTGTGCAAACTCTTCCAATAATTGTATGGCCACTGGCAGGGAGTTCGCTGTGTCCCTTAGGAACAGAAGAATATCATCTACATAGAGTGCCACTCTCTGCGGACCCACATTCCCACCTCAATCCTTCGGATCCCCTGATGACCACGGACCTTACATGCAAATGGCTCCATAGCCATAGCAAAGATCAGGGGCGATAGTGGGAATCCCTGTCTTGTGCCTTTCTCAATGGGGATATCATTTGTGAGTTTCCCATTAACCATTAGTGGTGTGTCCTCCTGTATACCGTGTCTACACTTCTACGGCGCCTGGGTCATCGGTCTCCTGTCTTTCCAGTAATAAACCATTCTGGTTGTTATTTCTAAATAGCCAGACAGGTACATTATTTGGAAGACTTCGTCATCTACACGACGAGGCAAGTCGCTCCATTTCAAGTGCTTCCTTGGTCTGACAACCTCGCTAGGTGAGTCAATATACCGGCACAAGTTAGTGCTTATCTAACCTTCTGATGTTAAGGGCCATGGCGTGGGACCCAGCGCTAAATTGTAGCGACTGGTCCCATGCTTGGGCATATATTTATATCAACACTTCTACATATGCCACTTGTCTTTTGCTTTTAGTGACCACCGGCTTCGGTGAGAGGTCTTAAGAGACTTACCAGAATTGACTGAAACGCCGTGTCAATGCTGTTACCAAGTGGTACTTCTAGACATGTCAAAATGGCACCTACTTTGTCTTCCAAAACACGTTTTTACTCTGGATTACTGCCGCTGACTCAGCGGGTCTTTCTGACTGCCAGGACTCGTGTTTTGGAATGTTGTAGGTTGCCATGGCAACTGGGAAGGCGTCCACAGCGTTCCTCTCACGTACGGCGTAATGGTTCGTCAGTTGACCATAGACACATAAGCAATCCTGGAACTCTGCCGCAGCGCTCCTTTTTGTTGAGCTGTTATGTTTCTTGATACCTCGTTTAGCATTCTGGTTTTGTGGACTTCGTTTTGTGACACAGACTTTCTCTGCCCGCCCGTGTCTGTTTGGTGATTGCTCTCTTGGCTTTTCGACCTCTGGCTTGTTTCCTGGACTGTCTGTGCTAACCCTTCTGTGCTGCTGGATTCTGCCCGTACGTTACCGAACCCTTGCTTTTGTCCTCACGTTCTGACTACAATCTTGTCCTTTCCTGCTCTGATGCTTCGGTTGTAGGTTTTTTTTCTCGCTTCCTCCACAAACTGCCATCTTCAAGTACTGTGCATATCAAGAACACGGGCACTACAGGAACATTCTTTGCCCAACGGATTCTCGTGTTTAATGCTTGTCTGTCCTGAATTCCATCTCTCACTGGAAGGAGACCTCGGTGCAACACTGTGATTTCCTGCTGACCCTCCACTGCTTACCAGGTGAACACTTCGGGGAAGTTATACAACGCTTTAGGGACACTAAGACTTCTTGCACTCCACTCCTATGGTCTGCCAACGGGGTCTCCCACATTTCAGGCGTCCTTGTGTCATCGTTTCCGGTGGTCTTGGGGGGACTAGAGACTGACCACCTTAGGGTTAGGCGTCCTTGTGCCATCGATCTCAGTGGCATTAAGGACTAGAGACTAGCCACGATTAGTTCCTCTCAGACTCCTTCATTGAATCGAGATCCTACGGTGGTCCAGGGGTATCGGCCTTGCACAGCTGGGATAGTGGTAAATTAATTCCCAATCCATTGGCAGGAATATCTCTTTCATGTGCTCTCCGTGTTTTCCTGTTCTTATTATTCACTCATTCCACGATTCTTGTGTTATAGGAGAGGTTGTGATCTGGAGTGTAAGCTTGTGTCTCTGTCTTTTTGTCTACACCCCTAAAGTGCAGGTTAGTCCACTTACTCCCTACTACCATTTTGTGGAGACTGTGTTACTGTGGTTTTGGTGGTAATTGTACCTCTTGTTCTACAGGTACTCCACATCACCTGGGTGTGTGTGTTTGGATCATTCTGGGACAGTCCTCCTCCACGTCCACTGGTCTCCATCTTCTGCACAATATATTTCTCAGTGTGTACATTATTTGTCCTCACACAGGAGATATATTTCTTTAAGGACTTCTATGGCTATACTATATTTGCAAGGCCGTCCAGTTTCCTATCATTGACACTGAAAACAAACTTCAGAGTGGGAGACACTCCATGAACACATAGGTCAGTGACCACAGCCTACTGGTCATTTATGTTGGCCAATTTATTTTCAAAGAACAGCCTCCTTGACATATCATTATTTGTATCCATTACAGAGTCCCATCAATATCTGATACCTGACGAAGGGCATGAATGCCCAAAACGCGTTGTATTGATACGTGACGATGCACTGAGTACAAACCACCCATCTCAATGCTCCATTCTTTTCAAAAGAGATATTTGATTTTGTTTAAGTGGAATACCCCTTGACAAATTCTCCTTTTCGCGTTAATGTATTCTATCTATATTTTTTGTTCCTTTACTAAACCAAAAAGCACATGACTGGTGTTTCTGACAGACATTATCAATCCTTCATTTTGTCCATCCTTTCAAATGTCTGATTTTAATAAACCTCTAAATGTCCCCCTTTCAACCCACATGTTTTCCCCCAGCAGATGTATATACTTAGAGATGCACATACATGCATCTGACGTACAGGCTTGCTCGACCCCGGTTTGATTGCGGTTTCTCTGGTGACTTCTCTT
The DNA here is from genome assembly GCF_040938575.1 of Ambystoma mexicanum. Classification (NCBI taxonomy): domain Eukaryota; kingdom Metazoa; phylum Chordata; class Amphibia; order Caudata; family Ambystomatidae; genus Ambystoma; species Ambystoma mexicanum. The sequence continues at coordinate 1,071,852,667 of NC_090934.1, read as the reverse complement.
ACCCCCTTCTGGTGTTTTCTGACAGACTTTATCAATCCTTCATTTAGTCGATCTTTTCAAATGTCTGATTTTAATAAACCTCTTAATTTCTCCCTTTCAACCCACATGTTTTCCCCCAGCAAGTAATTTCTAATTTTACCCATCTCCATTCCCATTCTTGAAACTCATTGACCCTTTTCATTACATTGACATGTGGGCTTGCTTGGCCCTGCTTAGGTTACAGTTTCTTTGGCGGTTTATTTTACCACCCTACTGGGGTCTTCTGATTATCAGTGCTAAGGGGTTGTCTCACTGCCCTTCACCCGCTATTCGTGCAATGCTGCGTACCTTTGTGTCAGCGGAGGTGCTGGTTTGTGTGGTGGTTTTCCTGGCATGCACAGACCCATGTTCTCATTCTGCATTCGAATTGTGTGGTTGGTTGCTTCACACCTTGGCTCTTTCCTCCTGTGCTGGACAAATAGAACGCTATACCCCTTCAGCCTCGGGATGTTATTTTCTTCCCTGGCGGTACTGGTCTTGCAGGAATAGCCAGGAAGCAGCAGCACTCTGCAGGATGCTGTAGTCACGGTTCACCATGCTGACTGTGTGGTTTTCGGCTCCTCCGGAGGGGGCGGGACTTCCTCTTTTGCATGGCAGTGCAAGCCAGCTGGTCTCTTCTTGTCTTGATCTGCTGGTGTATTTTAGACCCTCTTTGTAGTGGAAGAATGCATCCAATTTTTTATGGGGTTCACAATGAGGCTGCAGCAGATATATGACAGAGTCCGAGCCACCCACCTTAAAGGGGCCACGCGCATCGCTACCCTGCTCAGTTTCCACATAACCAACACATGCTTGGAAGTTGGCAGTGCAGAGAGGTGAAAGGAAAACCCTACTTTGGCATTCCTTGTCTCCATATGGGGGATCACCCACAATGGGATCTCGCTTGCCTTGTCACCTAGGAAGAGTATTGCGCACAAGGCTCATTTCCCCAGTCTCAAAGGGTGTGGCTACCCCTTGTGGAGGAAGGATGATTCCCTGGATTAATCGCAAGAGTCATCAAGCAGGGAAAACTTCAACCACCTGCATCCATGGACATTTGGAAGCACATCCTGCACCCTCTAGCATGGAAGCAGCAGTGCACAAACCAAACGAGAACATATCTGGAGATGTGGATGTTACCTGTGGCAGACTCAAGGCCAATTAAGAAACCAACATGGTGTACCACCGCTATGTATGTTCGGTCTTCCGGCCCGCATTATGCCACCTGGGAAAGGGAAGCCTATCAAACTGACAATGACTACGCTTGACTCAGGAGGTGTAAGTGATTTAAATCCGGCACTTCACCTAAGTCAACGCCTAGCGTATAATGTACAACTGAAATCCTTATTTATTTATTTGTGTCTAAAAGTTCTTTTATTCTGAATGATGTACCACTTACATCACACCCCTCTCTTGGAACCCCCCCCCCCCCCCGGTCAAAATGAACCAGGAATCAGGCTGGTTTGCAAAGTTAAAATATTTATTTATGTAGTTCACAATATAATCACACTATGTTTAATGGTTATACAATAATCACCAATGGGGTGAGGTAACACTAAGCAATCTCTTTAATCACAAGGAGTAATAATGAGCAAAACAATGCAGCACAGAATTAATACTTTTGTGTGTGTGTGTTCAATCAAAAGGTAATGTGGTTACTATTTCCCCCTGCGCACCCCTCAACCCCCCAATATGCAATATAAAGAGATAGAAGGAGAGAGAACAGGTTTCAGGAATGCAGAATGCAAACAAAATTTCAATCCCAATTTCCCCCCAGCAACACGAGAGAGAAACAGAATTGATTGGCAAACTGTCAAAATGGTTTTAAAGTTACCTGAGAATGGATTGGTTAAAACAATAAATATGGCTTAAATTGCTGAAATGGTTTAAATTCTAATGGGAGCCGCCTTAGGTTGTTGCAGACAAACACTAGCAATGATTTGATACTAATAAGCAATGCGAAAACTTAAAACTGAGGTTGGGTGCAATGAAAAGCTGTTTTACACGTTATAGAAATTTCCTAAAACAAAATTTGCAGCAAACTTATCCACACGCGGTAATCTCGATCGCGGGAGAACTATATGGATTTGGAATGCAGTTGTAGGTTTAAGCTTAGGATGTTAGCTAGAAGCAGAAGTTGACATTTTATTTCTAGCATAAAAATTGAGAAAGTTATGGACATTTTAGTGGAGGTCGTTTTTCTGAGATAGGCGCAAGAAAAGGAAAACAGGGAAATGCTTTTAAAAGACAAATGGGATTTCTTTACACTAGGGGATGACTATGAAGAAGCAAATACCACACGGAAGCACAGCCACCGGACCAGGGCGCCACTGGATCCGGGCAAATGCCTGCCGAGGAGCTTGCCTTCTTCAGATGAAATATATGAGCGCAAAGATATTTAACAATACTAGTACCGAAGGAGATAGTAAGGATAATATAGAGAGTTCAGGCAATTTAAAAAGATGTTTAACAATGCAGGTTCTGAAGACAAGATTGGATGGATTTAGATAGGGATAGACTATGGATAGTACATATGCTAATGACACAGTCCTATACTACGGATACTCACTATATATGTTTTGAAAGGAACCGTCAGGAATCCTGGTCCGTCAAGATTTCTGGACAGGAATTCTGCTGGGCACCCCGGACTGTACAGGCTGCTGGGCACACTAGACTGGAATGGGTCTGGAATGGCTCTGGTCATAGCTATCTGGTCACAGCACGGCACTGCACCACACAGCACAACTGGATTGGATCTTTTGGTTCTGGTAATAATTCTTTTAGCAGGAAAGCAGTTACAGCACAGCCCGGCTGTTTCTTTTGTTCCCCTTAGATTTTGTGGGATTCTTTCTAGTCCTGGAAACTCAAGGCCTAATTGAAAATGGTTCAACTAATGGAATGGGCCTTTCTGCTTGCCAGGTTTCTGGAGTCAGGAGCAAGGAATATGGATGGATCTGTTTCAAGGTGCTTCACCAGGATCAGGATAGTGGGTGAATCTGTGTGTGTTTTCTAAGTCCTCAGCTGTTTCTATTTATGCTTATCATAAAGGGGTGTGTATGCTGGCTTATCCTAAGCGCACCCCCTAGGTAGGCTATTGGCTAGAGTCTCCTCTCTCCCTTGATTGGAGGAGAAAAGAGGGTGTCACTATGATGATGTGGGTTTATTAGTCAGATAATCCTCCCCTTGTTCCTTTGAACATAAAATCCACTTTTAGTACAATACATATTTACAAATGTGCAACCTTTCTAACAATAACATACATAGATCACATATTTTGTGGAGCAGATACTCTTGCAAGCCCCGTCGCTGTAGGATCTTGGGTCTGCTTTTGACAGAATTCCACCCATTTTGTCCGGAACACATGGTCCAATTTCAGAGCAAATTTCCACAAATGTGCACATTGTATAGGGGCATAAGCGTGTGAAGTTTCATGCTTTTGGCATAATTACATTTGGTGTAAAACCATAATTTCCACTGTTACTTCCCAGAACATAGCACAGAGTTCTAGCGCCTCTTAAAATGTGCAGCCGAAAATTAGGTTCACAAGTCCGGGGTGTGCATATTTTTCACAATTTTACACAGTAAATTATCAGTCTTTTTAAAAAATGTGCTTTTTGTCCTTGTCAATCAACAAATGGTTGTCTGCCCCGTCTCCTTCTCCTTCTGGCAGCTCAGAAGCAATTTCTGCCCCCTTCCTTCTGGGAGAGGCCGTTTATGACTCTTCATACTCTGCATATCCTTTCAGCCAGAGGAAGTCCATTGTCCTCTTCCCCTGCAGCCAAAGATCTCCTCCCCTGATCTAATCCTCACAGAAGTGTGATTTCCTGGCCATTCTTTTTTCTTGGTTTAAAACAAACTTGCAATTTTCAAACAAGCAGCTAGAACACTTATTCCAGCTTCTAAACCATGGGATTTAAATAGTTACAACCTAGGTTACTCTCAATAACCGGTCAATTTGTTTTCAGACATTAGATTTCAGTTGCACAAGTTTAATTCTTATGATTCAAGCTACTGACAGCTGTTATACAGGTGGCCGCTGGTACTGCACCCAGATTTTGACAGATTTCACAGGCAGGCACCTTGGCTGTGGATGTTTTTATGACAAATTCAGCTTTTCAGGATATTGCAATTTCACAATGATTTCTTGAATTCAGTAAATTGTGACACCTAGCAAGAATATTGGATGTTTGTGGGTGTTTTGTACCGGCATTTTGCAGTTTCAGCAACCAAGAAAAGGATTTAAATGCAAGATTTCGGATTTCTTTCAGTAAGCACTGCTTTTCCCTCTGTGCTCCATTTTTACTTGTTGTGCAGCCCAGTGACATGTTTCAGGGGTGCGCTCGCTGTTCCACCACTGACAACATGCATTGTAGATTTGACCGCCATCTTTTTGTGTTACAAATCGTGATCTCCATAGGTTTTGGCATGCCCAGGGGTTTTGCGGCCATTTTGATAATTCTTGCACCATCAGCACACAATGATGCCACAGGGCAGAGCATAAGTGGGTTAATACATCCCACAAAGCCTCCCCTCACGATTTGAAATTTGACCGCCCATCAAGGGGAATTCGGGAGATTGGGATGTCATTCTTTCTTTTTGGTTCAAGTGGAAAAATGTGTCTGCTTCTCCCATCAGTGCTGGATCGACAGGTTCTCCTCGCCGGTTCTGGATGGAAGTATGGAGCGATACCCCGGGCCCCTTGGGTCTTTCCTTCCGGTCCCCGAGTGGTCCTCCTTGGTGCTTGGAATCCTTGGTTTCAGTGCTATAACACAAAACAGAGCATGTTTGTGGACATTTCCCCACCACTATTCATGCAGTGGGGCAGATGCATACATTGGACATACAATTGGCAATCTTTCCTGCCTGTAATTACTACTGATTTTCACAGGTGGAATGGTTTTTAATAGTTGTAATTTTCTAGGGATCCGGAATGCCCCCCTCTGGGTTTCCATATGGCTCATTTAGTTGCTGCAGAGTATGCCTAGGATGGCAACACTTCAGCTGGTGGATGTGGACCCACTTATCTTCCCCTTCTGCCAAACTGCCTCTGGGGATACAGATTTTGTAGGCGACTGGTGAGATTCTGTCTACAATTTCAAAAGGACCCCATCAGCCAGGAAGAAATTTGCACTGTTTGGCCAGGTTCCTTTGGAAATTGTACAAGTAGACCCGGTCTCCTACTTGGTAGTCTTTTCTAGTTGTCTTAAGGTCATTGTGGGTCTTCATTCTGTCTGCAGATCTTCTAGATTCCGCTGAGCATAGGCAAAAGCATGTTGAAGGTGTTTTCTCAGATTCTCAACATACTTATGAGTTGTGGAGGCATTTATCAAGGTCTGCACCTAGGGTTCTGTAGAGCAGATGATGGAGAAGCACCATCCTTCGTCCAGTCATCAGCTCAAACTGTGACATTTCTGTCGCAGACGAAGGGGTAGATCTGATGGCCATCAGGACAAGAGGAAGTCGAATGTCCCAACTGGGCCCCACGTCTGCCACAAACTTTTTTAATATGCTCACAATTGTCTTGTTGTATCTCTCAACTCCACCACTAGAGGCTCGTCAGTAGGCAATGTGTAGTTTCCTTTTGACCTCAAGTATCTCCCACATCTTTGTCATCACTTCGCTAGTGAAGTGACTACCTCAGTCTGACTCAATCCTTTGGGGTAGTCCAAAACGCAAGAAGATATGGTTGATCATCAGGGCAGCTGCTGTTTCTGCCTTGCAATTTGGGGCCGGGAAATATTCCACCCATTTAGTGAACAAGCATGTCACAGTCAACATGTACTTGTTCCCCCTAGAGGAGCAAATCACGGGCCCGATAAAATCGACTTGTAAATCTGACCAAGGCAGTGTCATCCCCCTCTTTTGGATGGGAGCACGGTGTGTGGGTGATGTTGGGTTAAATTTTGCACACACAAGATACCCCTTCAAGTATTGGTCGAGGTCCTGCCCCAGGTGTGGGCCAGTATGCAACCTCTCTCAAGATTTCTAGTGTCGTATGAAACCCCCGATGACCAGCTGTGGCTGCATCATGCGTGTGACTTAGCATCAGGCTTCGGAATGAGGTAGGCCAGCTTTGGATCTCCTTACCAACAAACAGTCATGGATTTGGAACATTTTTGGACATTTCATCAACACTCTGAGGTCCTCCTTCCCAATGTAATCGGTATCCGTCAGGGGAAAGTTCTCAGGGTCCTCAATGTGTTGATAAAATTTACCAATTATTGGATCCCTTTTTTTGAGCCATAACCAAATCAGCATCTGGGGTCTCCTTACTCCATTGTGCAGTTGAGAGTTCATTGTGAGCATTTGTCTGGGACCTAGTGATAGCAGTGACCTGGATTTCCCCCAACAGGGACTCGATCTCATGTAGATCCCCTTGGATGGCTCCAGTTTTGGCCAGCTGATCAGCTATGTCATTTCCAATTTTGTCTGGTCCCTCTACTTTAGAATGACCCTTGATCTTTTTCCAGTAGATGGTCATCCCATTCAAAGTGACCACATCATCAATATTCTGTATTAATTTTCCATGTTTCAATGGTTTATTAGCACATAGCATGCCTCTGGTTTTCCAGTTAACCAGGTGCTCCACGAACCCGTTCCGTACATAATCCGAATCTGTGATTATGACCAGTTCGTGGAGTTGGTGTTGGACAGCAGTGAGGATGGCTTGATGCACAGCCATCAACTCTGCCACTTGACTACTTCGGGGACCAATCTTGTACCCAGCGGAAGGTTCTGGGGCATCATTCAACCATGCATTCCCTACACCAGCCACAAGTTCTTTTTCACTGTTGTTGTCAACATGGTAGGAGCACCCATCCACATAGACAGTGGGCATTCCCTCACACTGGTCTTCCTCATAGACTTTGTGTGGGGAATTAAGGTATGCCTCCATGCTGTCCTTGATTTTAAGACTTTCATCCTCGAGACAGTTTTCTCTGGCACAATCATGCAAGTCAGCAAGACGTTGCGCGAAGGGACTCTTCTTGTTTTGGCCATATCTGACCTACACAGGAAAGCCTTGCATTGACAGAATCCAGGAAGTAATTTGTGAATTACTCACATTTTCAGCCTGGATTCTGTCACTTTGGAGATATTGCAAAGGCTGGTGTGGAGTCTCCACTATGATGTGTTCCCCCTGGATAAACGGGCAGTAATTCTTCAATGCCCACACCATTGCCAGGAGTGCCTTCTCACAATCGTTGAATTTTTCCTCCACAGAGGATAAAGTCTTACTCACATCGGAGATTACTTTATTGACCTTGCCATGCTTTTGATATAATATTGCAGTCAAGCATGCATTTGAGAACCCTGCCTCCAAGAAGAACTCCTTGTTTTTGACAGGGTAAGCTAGCCAAGGCGCTTGTGAGAGGCTTCTTTTGAGTTTTCTTACTGCCTCGGCTTGTTCTGGACCGCACTCCTACTTGACCCCCCCTTCAAAAGATGGATCAGGGGTCTTGTGATCTCTGTGTAGTCCTCAATGAACTTTCTACTGTAATTAGTTAGTCCAAGGAGGCTCCTTAGTTCCCGCAGAGTTGTGGGGTCTTTTAATTTCTGAAGTGCTTCCACATTCTTTTCCTGGGGACAGAGACCCTGATGAGTTAGCTCATGCCCCAAGAAATTGACATGGGTTCTGCACGACTGTGCATTTTGAAAGGAGAGTTTTGCTCCGGCAGCCCTCAACTGTGTCAGAACATAATGGATCTCCACTATGTGTTCCTCCACAGTTGCGCTTTTGACTAGAACATCATCTACATAGGCCATGTTACCCCTTTCACCCAGGTACCTAGGAAAGAAATTTGGTCCAGTATTTGGGGGATTAGTGCCCTCCTGGGGAAAGTGAGAAGGGAAGTTCCCTGGGTTTCCTGCTGTCTGGTTGGTCCCCCCTTGGGCTGGAGAAGTCCACACATAACCCAGGATGGGCCTATTACCCTTGTAGCGTGGGCTGATGTAGTCAGGGGAGTTAGGGGTCCCTTTTGTGGGTTTACGCCCCTGGCTCCCTGTTTGTGATTGGCCCGAGGGCCTTCTGGGTTTGGGGTTGTTTGGGTTCTGTGTGGGCAGGTTTTTAGCCCCCCCATCTCCATATCTAAAATGGGGGAAACCTTAAACTCCGCCACTTTAGCAGCAGCAGGGCTGTTGGTTGTTTTGGGGCTTTTGGGACTATTTTTGTTTTCCAACGGCTTCTGCACCTCATAGATGCACGTTGCTTGTTGAATTACCCAGTCTAGTGATCTTTTCTCATGAAAGTCCCTCACTAGCTGGGACATAATATACTTAGGGAGAGCGTGAAAGAAAGTGTTTACAAATTCTTTGCTGTCAGTGCAAACCCTTCTAGTGGTCTGCGCAAAGTCGCGTCTCAACTCCTGAACAAATTCTTGTGGAGCCTGGTCTTCCCCATATTGTAAATTATAGGCTGCCTTGCAAGCCTCGTGAGGATTCCTGTGAATAGAAAAATGTTTCAGGATGGCCGCCCTATAGGTGGACCATCTGGAATGATTCTGATCCTCCAGCCCCGCAAAGAAGCTGGAGTACTCGGGAGAAAATGTCCACTTCACATACTGAATACAGCTTTGGCTGTCCCTGAGATGGAATGTGTCCATCATCTGTTCAAATAACTCCAGGTGTTCCCAAACCGAATACTTTGCATTCTTGTGGTAGGGCGTGATGACGCTCCTAATGGCTTTTATTTGTTTCAGGGGTTCCTTGAGCAAGGCCCTTTTGACTTTGTAGGCTTTCTTATTTTGGGTCACCCTGGTCCACTCATCCTCTGACTCAGAGGCACTGCTACCAGAGGTGGCCGCCTGGTCTTCTAGTCTCTCCCGGATTCTGCGAGCTTGGGAATGGCTGGCAGAATGTGGGGCCTAGTTTCTTGGGTCCTGAGGCGCTCAGAAGAGTCTTCTGACTCTTCCTTGCTCCCCGGATTGGCTGAGTACCCCCCCCCCCACTGTCCTAGCTGGGAAGAGGTTTCTAATATACTCTTAGTGGGCCTACCCTCAAGGAATTCCCCACTAAATTTTACCATCTGATCTCTGGATAAGTGATATTTCTGAGGATCCATTTCTCTGATTCTCCCCTCATTGGAGTCTCCCTGATCAGAGAATATGGCCCTAGCGCTTGGGAACCCATACAGAGATGCCTGCCTATCCATTTCTGGGAGACACTGACCTATGAGCCCCATATTTCCCCTTAGGTTGAAGTCTGCTATCCCTGTGGCCCTCGGCTCATGTGCACCAGTGGACATGGGGATGGCAGAGTCCATGGAGTTGAAGAGATGAAAGTCTATGGTACCAGGGTTCCTGAGGTTATGCTCAGGTGTTTCCCTCTCCCAGCGGACCTCATCTCTCTCAGCCCCTACTCCCTGTTGATATGCAAGAACCTGACCCTTTTATTCTTCTATCAAGACCTTACTAGTCTCTATTAGTTGTTCCTGCATAGCTACTTGTCTATGGAGCCTGTCATTTTTCTCACAGAGGGCCTCATTGTCTCTCTGTGCTTCCTGTGTAATTTTGGAGTATTGGGCCAATTTTTGTTGCAGGAGGGTTACCTCTTGAGTCCTGTCCTTACTGGCCTGATCATTCTTTGCTAGAGCATCTTCCACCCTCCTGGCGTGCTCTAACAGTTTTTCGTAGTCCCTTTTTAGCTCACCTAGACCCTGAAGGACCAGGTGGTTTTCTTCCATCTTGGTTTTCAAATAACTGACCTCCTGGCCTAAAGTGTCCCTTTCCTAAATTAGAGTACCCCTCTGTGCAGCCAGGTTGTCCCTTCGCTTTTTGAGTGCACCAGCTTTCTGGCGCTCTTCATCAAATTCAGTCTGGGAGTGAAGGTCTTTGAGAATTAATTTATTATTTTCTTCTTTTATCTCATCAATCTGATTTTCCAGGGTGACTATCTGCCCTGCGCAGGCCCTATTATAATTCACTTGCTGCTCCAGCTTTTGTTGGCTCCTTATTAGAGAGTCCAAACTTTCTTGGTACTCTTTTTGCAGCGCCAGTACTTTGGTATCCTGCTCTACCTTCTCTTGCTGCAGGATATCCAGATCTCCTTTTACTTTTATCGGGTACTGTCTGATTTCATTCTCTGATTCTTGGCTCTTTTGTACCCTTTGCTCTGCAGAGTCCAAATCAGTTTGGGTTTTTTCTAATGATTGTACTTGCCTGTTTGCCAGATCTAGGTTTTCGGCATATTTTTCCTGTATTGCTCCAATGTGGAGGTACAGATATGCCGCTATTTTGGCAATTTTACTTTGCTCTTCTTTTACCTTAGGGGCCGAGTACAGTTCACTAAGTGCCATGTGTAATGGACCCTGATCCTGCCATATATCTAATCCTGTGGCAGTGGCTTGTTCTTTGATTTCCGGCAACCAAACATTCTGATCCTGCTCTGTCCATTCACCCCTGACAAATAATTTGTGCAGTAGGTGTTCTTTTGCCATATTAATTTCTACTGGGGTCGCCATTCTGGAAATATTAATTTCCTTTCTGACTTACAGGAGTTATTTTATTTTTGCAAAGCAGGCGAACTCCTTAGAGTGTTTCTATTGAAGGGTGTTTTTACAGCGTAGCACAATGTGGTAGCCCAACAGGATTTATGTACCCCATCATTTAACACGCTGTATTAGACTGCCACAAGGTGTATGTCTAATTCAGAAATCTTGTGATGAGGCCCCAATCTGTAAGTGATTTCAATCCGGCACTTCACCTAAGTAAACGCCCAGCGTGTAATGCACAACTGAAATCCTTATTTATTTATTTGTGTCTAAAAGTTCTTTTATTCTGAACGATGTACCACTTATAGGACACCCCTCTCTTGGAACCCCCCCTGGTCACACTGAACCAGGAATCAGGCTGGTTTTCAAAGTTAAAATATTTATTTATGTAGTTCACAATATAATCACACTATGTTTAATGGTTATACAATAATCACCAATGGGGTGAGGTAACACTAAGCAATCTCTTTAATCACAAGGAGTAATAATGAGCAAAAACAATGCAGCACAGAATTAATACTTTTGCGTGTGTGTGTTCAATCAAAAGGTAATGTGGTTACTATTTCCCCCTGCGCACCCATGAACCCCCTAATATGCAATATAAAGAGATAGAAGGAGAGAGAACAGGTTTCAGGAATGCAGAATTCAAACAAAATGCCAATCCCAATTTCCCCCCAGCAACACGAGAGAGAAACAGAATTGATTGGCAAACTGTCAAAATGGTTTTAATGTTACCTGAGAATGGATTGGGTAAAACACTAAATATGGTTTAAATTGCTGAAATGGTTTAAATTCTTATGGGAGCCGCTTTAGGTAGTTGCAGACAAACACTAGCAATGATTTGACACTAATAAGCAATGCGAAAACTGAAAACTGAGGTCGGGTGCAATGAAAAGCTGTTTTACACGTTATAGAAATTTCGTAAAACAAAATTTGAGGCAAACTTTTCCACGCACGGTAATCGCGATCGCGGGAGAACTATATGGATTTGGAATGCGGTTTTAGGTTCTATGGAAAGCTTAGGGTGTTAGCTACTATCAGAAGGTTCTAGCATACAAATTGAGAAAGTTATGGACGTTTTAGTGGAGGTCGTTTTTCTAAGATAGGCGCAAGAAAGGGAAAACAGGGAAATGCTTTTAAAGACAAATGGGATTTCTTTACACTAGAGGATGACTATGAAAAAGCAAATACCACACAGAAGTTCAGGCAATTCAAAAAGATTTCTAACAATGCAGGTACTGAAGACAAGATCGGATGGATTTAGATACGGATAGACTATAGTACATATGCTAGTGACACAGTCCTATACTACGGATACTCACTATATATGTTTTGAACAGAACCGTCAGGAATTCTGGTCCGGCGAGATTTCTGGACAGGAATTCTGCTGGGCACACAGGACTGGACAGGCTGCTGGGCACACCGGACTGGACTGGGTCTGGAATGGCTCTGGTCACAGCTATCTGGTCACAGCATGGTACAGCACGGCACAGCACTGCACAGCACAACTGGATTGGATCTTTTGGTTCTGGTAATAATTCTTTTAGCAGGAAAGCAGTTACAGCACAGCCCGGCTGTTTCTTTTGTTCCCCTTAGATTTTGTGGGATTCCTTCTGGTCCTGGAAACTCAAGGTCTAGTTGAAAATGGTTCGACTAATGGAATGGGCCCTTCTGCTTTCCAAGTTTCTGGAGTCAGGAGTAAGGAATATGGAAGGATCTGCTTCAGCGTGCTTCGCCAGGATAAGGATAGTGGGTGACTCTGTGTGTGTTTTCTAAGTCCTCAGATGTCTCTATTTATGGTTATCATAAGGGTGTGTGTAAGCTGGCTTATCCTAAGCGCACCCCCTAGGTAGGCTATTGGCTAGAGTCTCCTCTCTCCCTTGATTGGAGCAGAAAACAGGGTGTCACCATGATGATGTGGTTTATGAGTCAGAGAATCCTCCCCTTGTTTATTATGAACATAAAATCCACTTTTAGTACAACACATATTTACAAATGTGCAACCTTTCTAACAATAACATACATAGATCACATATTTTGTGGAGCAGAAACTCTTCCAAGCCCTGTCGCTGTAGGATCTTGGGTCTGCTTTTGACAGAATTCTGCCCTTTTTGTCTGGAACACATGGTCCAATTTCGGAGCAAATTTCCACAAATGTGCACATTGTATAGGGGCATAAATGTGTGAAGTTTCATGCTTTTGACATAATTACATTTGGTGTAAAACCATAATTTCCACTGTTACTTCCCAGAACATAGCACAGAGTTCTGGCGCCTTTTAAAATGTGCAGCCGAAAATTATGTTCACAAGTCCGAGGTGTACATATTTTTCACAATTTTACACAGTAAATTATCAGTCTTTTAAAAAATGTGCTTTTTGTCCTTGTGAATCAACAAATCGTTGTCTGTCCCTGCCTCGTTCTCCTTCTGCCAGCTCAGAAGCAATCTCTGCCCCCTTCCTTCTGGGAGAGGCCGTTTATGACTCTTCACACTCTGCATATCCTTTCAGCCAGAGGAAGTCCATTGTCCTCTTCCCCTGCAGCCCAATACCTCCTCCCCTGATCTAATCCTCACAGAGGTGTGATTTCCTGGCCTTCATATGGGGAAGCTATCATACAGGTTGGGTGGCTTTGAGGCAGCTTAAATTCAATGTCATTTTGTTACTTTTTTTTCTTGGTTTAAAACAAACTTGCAATTTTCAAACAAGCAGCTAGAACACTTATTCGAGCTTCTAAACCATGAAATCTAAACAGTTACAACCTAGGTTACTCTCAATAACCGGTCACTTAGTTTTCAGACATTAGATTTCAGTTGCACAAGTTTAATTCTTATGATTCAAGCTACTGACAGCTGTTATACAGGCGGCCGCTGGTACTGCGCCCAGATTTTGACAGATTTCGCAGGCAGGTACCTTGGCTGTGAATGTTTTTATGACAAATTCCGCTTTTCAGGATATTGCAATTTCACAATGATTTCTTGAATTCAGTAGATTGTGACACCCAGCAAGAATATTGGATGTTTGTGGGTGTTTTGTACCGGCATTCTGCAGTTTCCGCAACCAAGAAAAAGGATTTAAATGCAAGATTTTGGATTTCTTTCAGCAAGCACTGCTTTTCCCTCTGTGCTCCATTTTACTTGTTGGGCAGCCCAGTGACATGTTTCAGGAGTGCACTTTCTGTTCCACCACTGACAACAAGCATTGTAGATTTGACCGCCATCTTTTTGTGTTACAAAGCGTGATCGCCATAGGTTTTGGCTGTCACGATCCACTTCCTGAAACTCCCCCCGGCAGGTCCATCGGCCAGGAGGGGTCTCGGCTCGGGCCCCCAACAAGCTTAGGCATTCTTTGCCTAGGCCCTCTTGGGGCCAGTCCTGGCGACTTTGGCACCAGGCTCATACTTAATGAAGACTTGTGCTTGGGAACTACTTTATTTCAGTGCCAGTCAACATGGAGGCATCCACATAGCTTGGCTCCTTGGAACCAAGCTATGCGTTATAGTGTTTTGGGTGTGGTAGCCTAGGGACTATTTTACTTTGACTACTTTCTTGATGCTATTTAAACCACACCCGACTTGGATAGCACACTGCGCGTTACTTTGCAATCCTGCAACGTGACGCTCATTTTCGATGTGCTTGACTATCTGGGTGTCTCCTACACTAACTACGCGGACGACACCCAGATACTCATCCCTATCACAGGAGACTACACAGCTGACACCAAAGCCCTTAACGATGTTTACTCGGTCATCCAGGCCTGGATGGCACAGCACGAACTTTGCCTTAACGATGATAAGACTGAGCTCTTACTTTTAGGATCAAATCATCGGCTCAACAAACTAGACCAAACCTACAAGTCCTTCATTATTGACGGCAATGACATTAAAGTCTCCAAAGATACTAAGACGCTACGGGTCTATCTTGAATTCTCGCTTTCTCTGAACAGACAAATAAATGCAGTTAGGTCAGATTCGGCCTATACCTGCAAACTTATCACTGCCTGTAGACCCTTCCTAAACTCCACCAACAGCATCACACTCGCCAGAACTCTTGTTATGGCCAAAATCGACTACTGTAGTGCTCTCTACCTAGGGACCAGTCAGTCTAACCTTAATAAATTGCAAACTGTACAAAATAATGCCTTAAGGGCAGCCTTAAACATCCCAAGATGCTCTCATATCTCCTCCGTCAGATCGGACTTATGTGGGCCCCGGTAAAACAGAGAATTGCCCTGAAAACCCTAGCTTTGACTCACAAATGTCTGAGCAACAACGCCCCACCTTACCTATCCACTTGCTTCTCACGCCACACCTCCACTCGACCTACCAGAGCAGCCCACACTCACAGCCTCATCGTGCCTAGATGCAAACTCCAAAAAGCTGGTGGTGTGAGCTTCTCAGTCCTGGCCTCCAAACTCTGGAACACCTTGACCACACCTATCAGAATTGAACCATCATTCCACTCCTTCAAGAACAATGCTAAAACATGGCTGCTCTCCCAAGACTCATGAGACCTTGACACAGTCCAGACTCCATGTGGGGTACAGGACTGAATATACATTTTCTCTCTGCTCTGTCCATGTATTATACGCTGTTAAGGTACCCTTCGGTACATGTATATATGCTGTATATTTTTGTAACTCACTGTAACTACTGCTTTTTGTAACATGTTTAAGAGTATGTACATGTATATATGCTGTATATTTTTGTAACTTCTGTAACTACTGCTTTTTGTAACATGTTTAAGAGTATGCGCCCGGTTGCCCCTGGGCCTGGTTTTTTGTGCTTTATAAATAAAATAAAATAAAATCAAATCCAATCGTGTTCTGCTGTACCCGCGAACCTCGGAAGAACAGCACCTGCAAAGAGAAAGGGACATCGTTAACAGCAGCAGCTTACCTGTAATCTTCACCGGCAGCTGCCCACAGCTCCTGCGAACAGCATCCTAGAATCGGCTCGTCTCCTGAACCGACCGACCTGCAAGAAAGAAAGAAACAAGACTTTAGACACTTTTCAACACAACGAACGGTGCCGAAAAGCTTACCTCACAAACTCACCCTTCGACCAGCACCATTTCGGAACTTCAAACTCTGGGTGAGCACCGCGACCTATGGGAAAGAAAAGACAACAGGTTAGCAAAAGCAAGACATTATAGCGCTTCGCACAGCGCCTACTTACCGCATCATAGCGCTCTTAATACGTCATCATTTACCGGCGAGACCCAATTCAGCCACTGTTTCACAGCGGACTTCCACGCACCTAAGGAAGAGAAAGAGACATTTATTAAACCAAGAAAGGCATGCAAAAATAACAACAATACCAAAAGCAATAAGACCTACCTGAAAGACTCAAAGCAGGCCGGCATAAGTGAAGTAACTATATCGCTTTTGCCCACAAAGAACGATGCGCCCCTGACAAGAAGGCAAGACGGAGAGTACGCCAGAATAAACAACAAGGTGAGGAGAAATCCAGAAGGGCTGCGGGCATCCGGGGTGGAGGGGGGCTGCTTACCCCAATTCCCCAGTTTTGAACATTACTCACCTGTACTACAGGCAGAATTTTCCCGCTGGTCACAGCAGGGAACCGCAGAGAAGGGGACCAGAGTCCTTACAGCTGGGTGGCGTCCCCGTGGATACCAGGTGAGCGTAACATTGGCGCGCCCTGTGGTTTTGCAGCCATTTTGATAATTCCTGCACCATCAGCACACAATGATGCCGCAGGGCAGAGCATAAGTGGGTTAATACACCCCACAGGCATGGGGAGGCTTCCGAGGCAGGGCCAAACAAGGATAAAAGGTACCACAATTATTTGCTGGGTGTTGTATATGTTGGAGGTGAATGGTGGACAGAGACAGTGCAGAGTGGAGAAGACTAGTGAGGTTCTGGAGACAGAGAGCAGAGAAGGTGCTGGAGGAGGAAATGAGGGAAGGGGTTGCAGAAGAAAAGTAAGAGAGAAGGTGTTGGAAGAGGAGTGTGTGACAGAATGTCATCTGCGAAGGTGTGATTTTGTCTATGCAAAATGATGGTGGTTTTCTCTCTCAGAAAGTGGGCTCTGTAAAACAGGCTTCACTTTCAACATGTTCCATGCTCAAAAGTATAATTGGCACGTGGGTATTTTGTTGGGCCCTGTTTACTGACACACTAACAGCTGCAATGTGATTTGGCAACATGGCAGGTCCAGAGAAACATGTTCCTCTCTAAAACAGCCTGCTGAAACTTAATTAATTCCACCAACAATGGCTTGCCTTTGGAAGTACTGGCACCAATGTTCAAAATATATATAACTATATGACCTCATTTTTCTGGTGGCAGAGCTTTTGTGAAAGATCAATATATCGAGGTTTGATATAGTGGTAGATGTGGAAGTACAGTTAAAAATGCAGAAAAACAAATGTATGTTGTTTATTTTCTGTTGGTTTGTACAGGTCCTGTAGCTTCAGGGCCATTTCTGTATTGTGCCTGACCTGGAAATTGCATCTACAACTTAGGTTGGGCATTGTCCATGAAGGATGCACATTGTTCTTTCTTGTGACGCTTTGGCACCTCTCCCAGGAGACCACGACATACCTCACCCAGGGGCAGGGTGGGAGCTTCAAAAGAGGCCTCTAAAACACAATGGGAAAGTTACCCCTGGGAGATCCTCACTGAAGTCCTTTTGATCCGAGCGGACAGAGGAGAGAGGGGAAGTGTTGTGTAGCTGAGAGAAGACACACTTCCTTCCTGCAACCCCAACCTCCCCGGCCCCACTCCCCAAACATCCTGCAAACAAGGCACTCCAGGAGCTGACATCATAAGGAATAACCCTTATTACAACAGCAAGGATTGGCCCCCAAAAAGACTTGGAATCAGACAATCTGTAGTGCCCAGGTGCTTTATTAGGGCTTCTTAATTGAATTATCTCTGAGACTCTTCTTGGAGCATCATCTTGAAGAAGATTACACTGGAGACATGATGTGATAAAGGCTGCCCAAGGTTTACATCCATTGGGGCATAGACAAGGATTTTCAAACATGGTGCAGACTGTCTCCCTAATCACTTCAGGGGAATATGTCGAGTGACCTACTCAGGCAAAGCCAAACTGTACCTGGATACTGGTATGCAGGACTCTGCTTGCCGAAGTGGAAGTTCTTCAAGTTCCCAGGCAACCTTCCTGGCTGAAGATAGACTCACCTTTAAACAAGGACCCAGTGAAGGGCCCAACATCACCCTAAGGATCAAAAGAAGCTGACTTTGGCTCTCTTCAATTTCAAGGCACTCCAATCTACTGTTATTGCTACAAATTCATCCAGTGCGCTGCAAAACCTCAACAGGGCTGTATTTGAAACTTTAATTTGCAAGCCACTTTGAGCACCTTTGAGCTACACCAACTCAACATCGCCTGACTGTCTCAAGTTTCTTCTGGCTCTGAACCATTGCTGCTTGTTGAATCACACTGCACTGTTGCATCCTGACGAGCCAGCTAGCCAACTTGAAGCAGAAGTACCCAGAAGCTCCCAGAATCTTGGCCCGATGATGTGCAGACACTAAAAGCAGATAAAGGGTATACGTGATTCTGTCATCCCAGCCTTGTTCTATGGGCCCTAGTGATATTTATGATCCCTTTGCATATCTTAAAGACACATTCTTGAAATTGCTTGACTGTTCGACAAAACTATATATCTCCAGGCGCCTGTTGTTCAATGCTGAGAGATCCCTTTTCTCCTAAAATCTGCATTGTCTGTGCATCTCATTATAGGTTTGGGTTGTGTGATGATGTTGTCACTTCCCCCGAGTGGGAGTCCCTTCCCATGAGGTTAGGGAGGTGAGGCTGCTACCTGATAGTCTCCCTGTGGGTGGTACTAAGCAGGTGGATCTCATGAAGAGGGACTCACCCTCTTGGGACAAGGACGATCATATAAGGGAAATGTGGTATGACATCCCTCACCCAAATATCCCTAGCTCTAAAACCTGCTCCACATACCTCCCCTTAATACCACAACATCCATGTATCTCTTTAAAACCCAATACGTATCCTCCACCAGGACGAGGGCGAGTAGGGACTACCCAAGAGAAACATCCTTGGCTCACACTGGGACAAAGAAGAGCAACGAATACCCAGAATGAATACAGTGGACAAGTACTGGGATGATGAGGGGGTGCAAGGCCCTAGCGACTGTTCATAGAACACCCAATGAGCCTTTTAGTGGTTCGTTAACTCCCATTGGAAAGGCACACATAAAAATAGAGGAAGGACTACGGAAGAAAGAGAGCATCCCTCCCTGGAGGAGCCGTGAGAACAACTCAGGAGAGCGGAACCCAAGATGTGTGTCTGTCGGCAGAGGCGATCCTGGCAGATCTAGCGTGGACGGACCAACAGAATGGGAGGAAGAATGTGCATCCAGCCGACCGAGGGAGCTGGAACACGCAGTCAGCTGGAACAGCACAGTCCGAGAAGGAGAGACCCCCGCAGAGCCACCTTGGCCATTGGCGAAAACAGCCCAAAGCCGAGAAGGGACACGGAGAAGCTCACAACTGACTGGAAAGCACCAGAAAGTGGCATGCAGATATCTGGGCTGTAGGGACGGTTGGTGGGACACCAGAAAGGTGGAAAAGTGATAAATGATGGGTCTCGGACCCTAACCCAATAACAAATAGCCTTCTGGGTCACCTTCTTTGTGGCAGTACCTGGCAGGGTAGGGACCCAGGTCTGCCAGAGCAGGAAGGAGAAGAAAGGCCAGGGAAGGGAGACATTTCCTCATTTATTGTGAATTGTGATAAAGAGCTGTACAAAAGCCAGTAGAAGGGAGAAATTCCCCCTGGTGCTGTTGTGCTCCGAGACCCCCGACCGGCCCATAGAGTCAGAGTTTACTCAGAAGCACTTTAAGACAAGATAGCAGCACCCATGAGATGGATGGGGGTGCAGATATATACTTCAACACCAATCAATAAGGACAACTCAACGGTTTTGCAAAGGGAGTCAGTTTAATGATGACAAGTACAAAAAATGGGGAGTCATGAATATCAGCAATGGTGCGATCTTCCTTCTCGCTTCAACTCCAAATAATTTCATAAAAATCCTAACATTCATACTGAAAACTCATCATCATTGACGTGTAACACTCAAAAGTTGACATGCAATTTTATTGGTTCGGAAAAGGTGGCTTTACTATAGGTACTATATCTGTATATGGTAACAGAGTGAGGGGATTGGGAAAACACTGTCAGGTGGGCATCTAAGCCCTTCCTTCAAAAATGACTACTGCAGACGTCACTAAAAGTACGAAGTCCCATTGGTTCTACTAACTATAGGACCCTAGATTACTTGGTCTACTGTGATTGGGTTGGCACCAACCCCATGCATACTTTTCCACTTTACTCAGCAGCCCGCGGAATGGTCGGCCAGGTGCAGGGTGTCCCTCAAGTCACCCGGCCTTCCTCCAATCAATCATCACTTTAGTGGCTATGTATCAATTATTTCGCTTTGGATGGCCTCGAGACTGCATCTTCTGCCTAGATATCTTCTCCTGGCTCACAGCCATGAGTAGGTGTGGGGCCTTGCTTCTGTTGGTTCGGCTGGCCACGTGATTCAGACACCGTAGATTTGCCTTTTCTTCAACACTTTGTGTATTTAATTTTATGTTCACCCACCACCTGCCTTCGCCTTCTTATCTTGCCCCTTCAAGCAGTATATTCTGGTCCTTGCTTCAGTAAATTGTAGCTACTGCTTGTTCATTTTGATGGATAAGACCTTGGTTCCGTAGGCACGAGTTGTCTCTGCTGAGTTTCGTTTCTGCCGCTTAGCTCCTGATTCCGTTGAATGTGAAACCTTTCTCGAATGGCCTTAGTAATTTTGTTGATTCTGCTTTTGTGCAAAGTGGCAGTATGCTTCATATAAAGTGCTTTATTTGAGGTAGATATGTATATGGCGCTTGCTGCACTATCCCTCTATTAAGCATAGCAAGCCGCACAATTCTCTTAGCTTTCTTGTGGTTTCAAGCATATGTACAGGTGTAAACTGTTCAAATATCTTTGCCATGCTTACAGCTTAAGCTTCTTACATTTTGACATCGTCTTCACACTCTAAGTTCATGATTTCCTTGCTCATGCCATTTCGTCTCTTTGCGTCATTCTCTGGTCGTCATCTCTTCTACATGTGAGTCAGTCCGGGTTCTCGTGGCGTCACCATTCGTCTTCCATTAGGACCTTTTTGGTCTCTTCAGGGACTGTACTTAGGCGATCTTCAGTTCGTCTCATTTGTTGATATGGCTTTTTCAATGGGTAACTTACTGTCCATGGTTTCCTCTGTACTGGTACTTCAATAGGTGCTGTTCTTCTAATAGGTACTGGGCAGAGCCCTACCGCATCTCTCTGCTGGTTTATCTGCTCATCATACCTCACATATCTCGGTGTGAACGTTCTTGGTACATCAAAATGGATGGTTGGAGTGCAGGTTGTATTTGAGACCTCCTCTACACTGTGAACTGTGATAAAGAGCTTGAGAAAAGCCAGGGGAAGGGAGACATTCCCCCTGGTGCTGTGAACTGTGATAAAGAGCTTGAGAAAAGCCTGGGGAAGGGAGACATTCCTCCTGGTGCTGTACACTGTGATAAAGAGTATAAGAAAAGCCAGGGGAAGGGAGACATTCCCCTGGTGCAGTACACTGTGATAAAGAGCTTGAGAAAAGCCTGGGGAAGGGAGACATTCCCCCTGGTGCTGTACACTGTGATAAAGAGTATAAGAAAAGCCAGGGGAAGGGAGACATTCCCCTGGTGCTGTACACTGTGATAAAGAGCTTGAGAAAAGCCTGGGGAAGGGAGACATTCCCCCTGGTGCTGTACACTGTGATAAAGAGTATAAGAAAAGCCAGGGGAAGGGAGACATTCCCCTGGTGCTGTACACTGTGATAAAGAGCTTGAGAAAAGCCTGGGGAAGGGAGACATTCCCCCTGGTGCTGTACACTGTGATAAAGAGTATAAGAAAAGCCAGGGGAAGGGAGACATTCCCCTGGTGCTGTACACTGTGATAATGAGCTTGAGAAAAGCCTGGGGAAGGGAGACATTCCCCCTGGTGCTGTACACTGTAATAAAAAGTTTAAGAAAAGCCAGGGGAAGGGAGGCATTTCCCTGGTGTTGTGAACTGTGAAACCAAGTGAAGAGAGACTCAACGGGGAGAGAGTGGCATTCCCCCCGGCTGTGGGTGGAGAAAAGCGCTGTGAACCTGACACCAGGAGAAAGGAGTAATTCTCCTGGTGATTACCTATAAAAATGAGAATCAAGTCACTGATCCAGGAAAAGGGAGTCATTCCCCCTTGTGCTAGAAAACCCAAAGACCAAGATACCTGGAGAAGGGAGACATTTACCAGGAACCCAATAGTGAAGAAGCAACTATGGGCAATAATGAATGTTGATGTTTGTACTGAGATGAATTGAGATGAATTGCTTGTTGACATGACATCCTGGAACTTTGATTTATGCCTTGGAAAGGGATAGAGACCTGGGGAAGGGAGTCATTCCCTCAGCTAAACATTCCACCTAAGAACTGAAACTGTGGTCCATTGTCCATAAGAAGGGAGTCATTAATCTGTACCACGAAGATCCACTACTTCATTAGTTTAGTTATAAGTGTAAGGGATGAAAATAGGTTTTTGACACAGGATGGCGGACTCTTGATTTATATAGACATCCTGACTGAAATCATAGTATTTTAGTTGAGGTAGCGAAACCCCTCTTAGAGTTCTGGGGAGTTAGGATTTCCTTTTATTTCTGGTATAATAAAGAGCATGCCAACAACCATACCACGTGTGTCAGTCTTCTCTTTCTGCACCCTTACAGTTGTTAGTGTTTTTAATAGTTTGCCTGTGCTTTTAGTTTAATGACAGTCTTATTTTTATAGAAACCCAATTGGGCATTTCTATTATGCTGGTGCTTACCGTCCTATTACTGTAACGGATGCTTATATGCTTGTTCACAATCTCTTGAACAGTATATCCTGCCCCTGGCCCATGCCACCTTAAAGAGGTGAAGATGTTGTATCATTCATGTAGTGCCAGTTTCAACTTTGTGATTGGCATCACTGTTGTTCTAGTTGAAATGAGGGACTGAGTAGGAGTTTATAAACCACTACTCATTGTTCTACTCCTGCAAGGTAGTAGTTATTTCATCACAAGGGGAAAAGATGTGAGGTGATGTGCAAGATCAGAAAGGGTCGGAGCAGAGGTCAGAGAAGAACAGCAACAGGAGAGGAGAGGCCATCTTGATGGAGGATTGGAGTCGAGGAAAGGAAGTGGTAAGCAGAATATTAGAAGTTTAGCAGAAGGAGAGGAGATGGTGAGGAGAATGTGGAGAGAGCAGAGGAGGAGAGGATGTGCAAGGAACACCGGAGGGTAGCAAAGAAGGTAGAGCATGACGAGAAGGAGAACAGAAAAGGTAAGGGGAAATAGAAGGAGAAGAGATTGTTCGGGAGGAAAGAGGTGTGGCCTGAAATCACACAAGCTTGAGAACAAGTTCTGGCAAGTGTTCCTCAGGTGGTCGAGAAGAAGGCCGGCCATTTTCTACCAACCAAGATAGGGTTACGTCTGACAACCCAGACCAAAGTCAATCCTTGAGAGGATCCATAAGAGCCTGGCATGCAGGTGCACATACAGATTACCTCAGCATTGGTGTGGCCAGGTAATATAGAATGTGAAGCAGATTAGGGACCTCCTTATGTGTAAAGTACAACTAGTAAAGAAACAAGTGTGGGGACGTTCAAACCCCCAAAACTATAAATGACCTTCCCCCTACCAACCAGGAGACAGAGAACAAGATGATAGGGATGGATTTAGGACTATGGTCTTTAGAGGAAACATTTGCTCTTGGTCTTTCTATTTCTCAAACCCAACTCCCTTACCCCGTACTTATTTTGGTGAGGATAATAAAGATGAACTTAAGTCCTTAGAAGAATCTTCCTTTAAGTAATTCAGACTCCCACAACTATTTCCCAGCCCTAATTTAATGTTAATATATACTAGCTTGTGACAGCGTTCACATCTGCCACTCATGGCAATGATACACTATACGCTTGGAATATGTGTATGCACACACACTGACATAAAAAGAACTTGGAGTATGAGGAAGAGCAGACAATGTGTTCACACACATATTGGTGCATAGAGGGTTCCATGACCTGCATTAAGAATATGTCTTACTCTCTGCGCATCCCACGTTTGCAACGTTAAAGCAGACTCCTTCAAGGGCAGAGCTAGGTAATTGCAGTCATATTTGAAGCTATTTTGTATTGAATCTTCCCATGCATGCACCATCGCAACCCTCTCCATCTCTCCTTGGTGCATCCGCAGCCTGGTTGCTGCATAGGGGGTAAAGTGAGCGGAGCCCTATGTACATCACATAATACAATTCTAGAGGCCCAGGGACCTAGGCTAATGGTGATAGCGATTTGTTTGCCATGGTTGACCGGTCCCACTTCTCTTTAAACCAATAGGTGCCCCACTGTGATATGCCTTACCACCCCCTTGTCTTATTGCCCTGTTGGGTTTGACCCTTGCTTTCCAAATCCAACTGCTGTTATTGGAACACTCATGCACAGTGGAACATTCATGCACAGTCCAGTCCAAACATTCTACAACAACACTCTGGACATGACTTAAGAATACACACAGAATGGACAGGGAGCAGATCAAAACCTAACATCTTCCCCCTATACATAACCAGACAACAGCAGGATAAGAACACAGGGAGAAGATGCACAATTGCTCTGAAAGAAAATAATACTGACCACACAGGTCAAATCCTCCTCAATACAGCCTCTTACATACCAAGGTACTGCTCAGAGCAATAAATTGCTAACCTCACCATTCCTTACACTAGCTTAAGAAAAGCTAAGCACCAAACATAAACATGCATCAACTCTGCAGCGGGCCCACCACAGACGTCAAGTACAGGGAACCAGCCCTCATTCTCCAGTCAACCATAACCACCATGTTACATGCAAAACACTGTTATCATCAAACCTCCAACCACAAGGTGTGCACCAACACCTTCCAAACCTAGCACAAATGCCAGGACTAAATTTGTTCCTAAAATAAATACAGCTGACGGGACTATCCCCATCAACATTTTTTTACCCACTAATCACATAGCTGACCACTGTCCATGACACACCAGCATATAACCAACCACACGTACACACATGCCACACAGCCTCAAATCCAGCATTAAACATGGTGAACTTTACAAGAAAATACACGCCCGAATTAGGACCATAGTTTAAGCCTGCAGAGAGTTACGGTGTGTACATGTGGAAGAAAATAATAGGTTAAACATACATTTCATCTGTGTGTACCTGTGGAAAAAAGAATTAGTGGAACATACAGTGCATCACATTTCCTTTTCTTTACTTGATTCATACCCTTTGAGTAAAACTGCATTTGTACTGCTCAACACACAACATATTACTCCGGTATGTGCAACAAACATTACACCTAAGTAAATAACATAATGCATCTAGTATGCAAAAGTGGCTACTAACCAAAGACATCCCACATGCACCTCTAATGCACATACTATGCCAGGCCAAAAGCATCTCTTGTACACCTCCAATGTACTTCACACGCCGGACCAGTGGCGTCTCTGTGCACATCATGCACCAGACCAATAGCATCTAAAAATGCAAACTGTATAACTCCAATGCCAAACCAACGGCATCTCCTATGCAAACTGTGGCACAACCTATGCCAACCAATGGCATCTCATATGCAACCTGTGGCACAACCTATGCTAAACCAATGACATCTAATATGCCATACTACTGGCACTTAATGTACCAAAACCATGTCCAACAACGTCACAAACCGGCAGCTTCCTCTAATAGTCATCATGCTAACCATGAATTAATAAATGACTCTGCCATTCCCATAACATACCAATAGAACTAATCAGACTAAGTAGGAAAAATTGCAATGTATGAATAAAAGCCTCCAAAACCCAAGCATTAAAGTCCTCAGAGCCCTCTTGGTAAAGTTCCTAGGAAAAAATGCAAGGTCATATACACATAACAATTCATTCTGGAATGCATTACATCAATTCACAAAATTGCCAAAAACAAAATCGTCAACCAGCAGTGCCAAATACTCAATCCATTCATGGATTGACCATAACAATTGTCAAAATCACAGCAACACCCATAAATAACTCCCTAGTACTTGAGTTTAAAATGCAGTTCCCCCAATAGTTCGTGGCACATCACTGCATGTCCGGGTTCGCCACTTAACTTCACTGTAAACGGTTTCATCGCTGAAATTCCAAATAACTCTGCAACATCTCTTTGTATTTGATAAGACTTTATCTTTTTCACAGCTTGTCTGCAAATTCCACAAAAGATGACATGAGGTAAAACATCATGCGCCGCAAGCTGCATAGGCTGGAAGTTCAGATAGAAACAAAAAATCCTCATGAATGCAGTACATTACTGAATCCTTTATCCAGCCCACTGTTCATTTTCCAAGGTTGTATTTCTGTCTTAGGCACGGAACTAGGGCACGTCTATATCACGTTAGAAGGTTCCTTTTTCAAACGTAAAAATTCCTTGTGATGCAGTAGCTCCGCTGCCGGGTACTGGAATGCCAGCGAGAACAATCCACGGCAGCCACTATCGCCAACACCCCCAGCATCCATCTGATGTCACCATTAGGATAGTGAGAGCGGCCACGGACGGAGAGCACCGCTCCAACCGTCACCCAAAGGCTGCCCGGATGAGCAGATCCAGCAGGACCAATTCAGCGCCTCACAGACCATGCTGACAACGCGACCGCCTGGACCGCCTGGACCGCACACTCCACGGCCCAATATCAAGGCAGCCACCAAAGAGGAGGTACGTGCTTGTACGTTAACATCTTGCTCCCTATAAGGAGGGCACCAGCCGCCCCGCATTATTTCACCAGCTGGCCGTTGGGACCGCCACCAGCCATACATTGCTGGCCATTGGCACACCTGCAGGCTCCTCAGCGGCCCTTCAATCAGGTTAAGGGGCCATTCCCTAAGCAAGTTCGCATATGCAATATGTAGCGCTTCCTCAAAGGGGAACACCCGCGCTATAACGGTGTCCAACAGGGCTAATACTCCGACCGTATGGGTCTGTTAAAGTTCACTGCCCCTTAAGGAGCTAGCCAGCCCCCAGAATTACAATTTGGTGCAGTCTATTTCCGGCTCTGGCGAAAGGGACACGCTCACCTTCTGGCCCAGGGACAGCATGGGGTGGACGGTGGATGTGTCCTCTTCCTCTGGTGTTCTACCTCCTTTTCAATGCTGCATGTGCCCTCTGTCTCCAGATTCCTTTTTCTGAAGTGCAGCGTTTCTTCCTTGAGCTGCTCAGTCTCACCAGTAGACGTTCCCAGAAACAAATCCTCGTCGCCAATGTTACGTTTAGCTTCAGGGTAAAATATGCAGGCGGAGCCATGTGTGGGTTTGATAAGTCTTTACTGGTTTCATCTTCAGGTAAGTACATAAGGGCAGTTAAGTAAATAACATAGGCAGGGAGAGACATCCACCGGCCCCTCGTCCATTCAGTTCCAGGTCTCAAATGCTTTTCTTGGAACACTCATGCACAGTGGAACATTCATGCACAGTCCAGTCCAAACATTCTACAACAGCACTCTGGACATGACTTAAGAATACACACAGAATGCACAGGGAGCAGATCAAAACCTAACACTAGACTTTGTTTCACTGAACTCATGCTCCCCCATTCCACTGCAATGTATCTGCTGGGTTGTCTACTCTACTCCCTAACAAGCCGACTCACCACTAAATCTCCTATCACCTCAAAATACCCACGCAGACCACCCAACACATGGCATCTTCATGCCTACCAATACCACATTAACGTTTACAAAGCTATCCTAAAGTTCCCATATTAAGCTCTCACCACCCCCTGCCCCAAGGCAGCGGCTAGCCCATGTTCACAGTTCTCTGATGTATCAGATCTTGGGCTGCCTCCTCCAGATAACACACATACTCAAATGTAACTGCCAAATCAGCTTGTACTCCTAAGGTTTCACGTCTGCCTATTCCTCTATCCCACTAACAATCTCTACCCCTGCATTTTCTTGCAAAGCCACACAATGAGGCCATAAAAAGGGCGTAGGTTTCTTACACCAGGCCACTTTCAATTACATTACAAATACGCTGCACCCACAACCTACACATATTGGATAACACACAATAAGCAACACACACAATTAGACACACACTAAGGAGCACACATGCATACACCCACACTTGGGTAAAAACACAATAAAGAGGCACTCAATGGAAGAAAAACATTTGAAAAAATTAACCTATAAAAAGAAAATCTACAAATATTGAGAATGTGAACTTTCACCCTACTCCCAACACTCAGTCCAAGCAAAGACCAGAACACACACTATTAAGCCTAACACATTCGCTATCCCACTTACAACCCGTCCCTCTTTTCTTACAGAGCCACAGATGTGAGAGCAGTGTTATGAAAGACTACTTTACTTACTACACCGCTACTTGACAGCATTCACTTTCAATATGTTGTAATATACACCAGTACTGTAGCTGAAATATGTTTTGTGAAGTGATGGTGAAGTTTGAGTTATGCTTTAATTTGTATTGTAATGGGCGTTGTTTATACTGATTGTTTGTAATAGCCTTAATGTTGGCATTCCCAACATTTGTAGGCTGTACCTTTCTTTATAGATAGTGAACTTTGAACAAAATGCTTTACTAAATTCATTATAATTATTTATTTATAACATGCTTAGTACCCAGAGGTTTCTAAGCATGGACCCAGGGATCATTCCTGTGTTGCTCTGCGTCGTTTGGCTTCCAAGGTGAGCACGTTGCCCATGAGCTATACTCCCAAGACGTCATAAAAAGGACACAATGGCCCTCATTAGGACCTTGGCGGAGGACCATGGCGCTATTAGCACCATGGTCCATGGCGCTAAGCTGCCAACTCCGCCATGGTGGTTGGCGGACTTACCGCCCCATTCCGACCTTGGCGGGGCGGTAAGTCCCCAATCCCCATTTACCCTTCCCCATTCCCATTTTTGCCCCATAGGGCATAATGGGAGTGGGGAAGGCGTTAATTACGCCACCGTAAATTACGGTGGCGTAATTAACAACAAGGTCCCTTAGCGCCATGGATTTTAACGCCTGCTAAAAGCAGGTGTTAGATCCGCCATGGCGCTAAGGGAACTCGTACTCAGGCGGTAAGGGTCGGCTATGTTTACGCCGGCGTAAACCCCTTACCGCCTGGGTCCTAATGAGGCCCAATGACATTGCTCTACTGGTTACAAAAGCCAAAACGTAGGCAGACTGAGGATAAGCAAGCGACCTTGAACCAAATGTGACAGCAAAATGATGGGTTGGAACAGAAAGACAGTTACTGCATACAGGTTTGTAAGTTCCGGGACCTTCCTAGGGTTAGGGAAATGGCAAATGTTTTTTTGTATTGAGAGGTGTATTGAGTCAGCTTAGTAGCAGTATGATGAAAGCTCGTACACCGGTAAGTTCAGTAACACTTTATTAAATACCCTGCAGCGGCCGCACATCCACCAGCACCGAGATCCCGACAAACTGTGTCTCACAGAATGTTACCAGACAATTCACAAGCAACATTCCAGGCACGCACTCCATCCAACCAGATCCTGCATGCACACAACTACGAAACATCTTCCCCCCTTACCTACTAAGGAAGAAAAATGAAAGTAATAAATGATAGCATGGTAAAACAATGCACACAATAAAAACAAAATAGCAAATGAAGTATATTTAAGAAAACCTATAAACAAACTAAAATGGAATAACAATAAATTGGGAAAAACAAGTTAGAAAATACACACCACGTCCTCCCGACTGCTAAGATTGCAGCACTAGACATTGCAGCATGAGCGATCACCACTAACCAACCATAATCGTTCAACCTGGTAGGTGGACCACATGACCTTGCAGGACGACCACCACTCGAAGATCCACATTCATCACTCCTCATGCACACATCAGCAGCACCCAAATCATCTGTAGAAACAGTATCACCCCGAATACCCTCATCATCCCCATTTACCATGCTCTGATGAACCACAGAATCTGTGAACCCCTGTCTTGGAAACTGAACATCACAAACCATTTCACCAGGCAAATCCTCTGAGTGGTCACGGGCCCCACATTTTTTTACAACCGCCACACGTCTCTTACTCCACCTTGATCCATCATCCAGTTGAACATACCCAAACCATCTTTAACCACCACCTTAGGAGCCATGAATACACTACACCCCTTGGGCACAAATCTGGGATTTTTTATACATACTAGATCCCCCACCTTAACCTCAAGCGCTTTCACTGCACCTTGAATTTTCTCTTCACCATTCTGACGCATACGCACCCTCTGATGAACAGAAACCAGATCTACAATACGGAAACCACCACCGCCCAACACCATAGTTTGCAGCCTTGACCCCGCCTTTCTACCTCTCATCAACTCAAAAGGCATCCCTTCAGTCATCACCAAAGGTGTTCTTTAATAAGCCGCCAAATACTCAGACACCACCCCTTTCCGACACAAACCGTTAGCTAAGGCCAACTGAATGGCGCTTTCAATAACACCATTTACCCTTTCTAACAACCTACTATGTCCAAAGCCAACTTCGACCATGCATCCTTTGGTACCTCCACCTGGTAAATCGACTGTGGACGAACCATGTTACTCTTATTGCTCTCAGCGTGCGCTCTGAATTAGAAATGCATTGGGTCCTTTCCTACATTACACGGACCAGTGGCGCACAGAAGGGACTGTGTGCGCCCACCCGCAAAGCAACAGGGATGCTTCCAATTATCCAGGGCTGTCAGGTGCGCCCATGATGATGGAGACATGTCACCAGTCAGCTGTGGCCCGTTTGGTGTGATCCGCACACGTGGATGCTGCAGGGTCTGCTTCCTAGTCGCCAGTGATGAAAGCTCGGACACCGGTAAGTTCAGTAACACTTTATTAAAGATCCCGCAGTGGCCGCACATCGGCAGCACCGAGATCCCGACCAACTGTGTCTCACAGAATGTTACCAGACAATTCACAAGCAACATTCCAGGCATGCACTCCATCCAACCAGAAACTGCACGCACACAACTACGACATAGTACACAATGAAAATGTCCTAAGAAATCATTGACAATAGATAACAAGAGGATGATCGGCAGCAATAGCAATTTTAGAACCTCAAGGCAAAGATAACCATCACCATGTTTGGGAAACCTTATGTCATCTTAGAAAAGTAAATATTTACTCCAAATATCCAGGATCAACTAAAACTTGTAAGGCCATGCAAAAAGAGTGATAAGATAACAATCCATCCTTGGACATGTCGATAGAAGCATTGTGTGATGTACCACCCACGCTAGTGTAGCATGTTTCCCAGCTCTCTGTTAAATTGAAGTATGTGTGTGTGTATTACCTATATATCTCTAGAAAAATGATAACCATATTGCATTAAATATATGTTCCTACCTGTGTGCCTATTCTGGATAAGGTGGAGGGGACGTAGAGAGGAAGAAGGCAGGTTAAGGAAGAGGCTGTGTCTAACTTGTGTCCGTGTTTCATTTCTGACTCCTCACAGTGGGTAGAGCTGGGAGCAGGAGAATAGTCGGAGGAGAACATCAGACAAGAGAGAGGTAGAGGAGTACATGGGTCCAGTGCAGTAACTTTGTTAAAAATGTTGGTGTGGACATGAAATCTAAATGAAAGGGGCCCCTACCAAATGAGTGGGACAAAATGGTGTTCCACAAAATTGGGGAGGTGGGGACAAACACCCTTGTCCATCACCTAAAGATTACGCCCATGTGTGTGATGGGATGGAGACTGAATCATGCAGAGTGTCTGAAGGGTACACTCTATAATCCTCTTTAGTCAACTAACCCCACTGGTGATGGATGGTCAGTCTAAGAAGTCCCTGAGGGAGTTTAAACAGATAAGGCATTGGCCTTTAGGTGTTTTGTCTCCAAGTATAAGTGAGAACTTAGTAGGGAGAAAACTGCAGTGTGTACTAAACTGGGTACCTTCTTGCCCCTGCCTTGGCTGACTTCCGTAACCACTCCTTTGCCACTGGCTCTTTCC
Source organism: Ambystoma mexicanum (assembly GCF_040938575.1). Lineage (NCBI taxonomy): Eukaryota > Metazoa > Chordata > Amphibia > Caudata > Ambystomatidae > Ambystoma > Ambystoma mexicanum. The sequence continues at coordinate 1,071,821,059 of NC_090934.1, read as the reverse complement.
CACAATCCCTTGTGCACCTTCTCCTAAAAACGCCCTTTGCTGACCCTTCCTGTCTGGCTAACTATTGCCCAATCTCCATCAACCTTTTCCTGGACAAACTCCTGGAGAAGCTCGTCATCCCCCAACTGACCCACCACACTGAATCTGCTGCTGTCTCAACGACCACCAGTCTGGCTTCATAACATCCAGAGGCACGGAAACTGCTCTCCTGAACACCTGTGAAGACCTGCTCTCTAATCTTGATTCCAACTCTCCCTCAATTTTAATCCTTCTCAATCTTTCATCTTCCTTTGACACGGACAGTCATGCCATCTTCATAAATCGTCTCTGTGATACCCTTAGCATCACCAACAGGGCACTGGTCTGGTTGACCTCCTTCCTTCCTAACTGAACCTCCTAAGTGCAATTGGGCCCGTTCCTCTCTGCCACCTCACTGTGGCGTCCCTCAGGCTCCAGCCTATCACTGTGTCAATATCAATATGTATCCTGTCCTCTGTCCTACTTAATAAAACTTGATCTCCACCTTCTCTCCTCTTTCCAGTGTTATGCTGATGACACTCAGCTCTCCTTTGAGCTTCCCTCCTCTACCTCCTCTTCTTCCTCCCTCATACCTGACTGCCTGACTCCTATTCAGGCATGGTACTACTCAAAAGATCTCTGCCTTAGTGCCAGTAAGACTGAGATCCTTCTCATCGGGATGCCTTCTCCTGGTTTCCCACTGACTCTCTGGCCGCCCTCCTTGGGCCCCCTCCTTAAAACCTTGGAGCACCTTCGACTCCTCTCTCTCCTTCTCCCCTCACATCATGGACCTGGCCAAGAAGTCAAACGTTCGGCTCCACCTCCTCAGAGGCATTCTCCCTTTCCTCACCTTTCCCCAGAAGCACAATGTCTCCAGAGCTCTGGTTCTTTCTAGGCTGGACTACTGCAACAGTCTCTTCCTCATATGCCTCTTTCTTCCCTTCGCCCTCTTAAACTAAACTGGAATAGTGCTGCAAGACTCATCCTTGGCCTCAAGCCAGGCACTGCATCTCTCCGGCCCTAGAATCTCTCCACTGGCTCTGGGTGACTGCAAGGATCAAATTCAAGACCCTCTGCATCATCTACAAGGTTTTCTGGGGTCTGGGACCCTGCTGCATACAACTTTCTCTCCGTAAATACCTCCCTGCTCGAGTCCTTCAGTACCCTAGCTCCAACTCTCTGCAGAGCAGACATTTCTCCAAGCAGAGAGTGGGTGGTAGATCTCTTTCTTTGGCAGGAGCCTCCCTCTGGAACTGCCTTTCTGTCCCTCTCAGACTTGAAGCGGATCGCCTTAAGTTCTGGAAACTTCCCAAGACCTTCCTTTCCCCCACCTCCTTCCCTTTCCCCCTCCCTTGCTAATATCCCCCTGCTGCTGCAACTGGTGCCTGGTCCATTATGTGCCTCTCAGGGGCTAGGCCCACCATGTCCAGTCTACCTCAGCACCCCTTAACCAGCACTTGCCGTCGGGCACCCTTCCCTGGCTAGCCTAATCTGGTCCACCACGTCCTCGCACTAGCTGACCTATACCACTGGTTTTCCCCTGCCACTTGCCGTCCTGGGCTCCCCTCAGCACTTGCCCAGCCCCTGGGGCCCTCGCCTTCCTGCACTTCTCCCATCTGTATTGTTAGCTCCCGGGCCCTCAGTGGGATTGCACCATCTTGTACTTTCTCTCCTCTCAGATAGGTCTGCACTGGACCAAATTGGGATGCCAGAAACGCCCTGATGTTGCTTCCATGGGTTGCATGGACTTGTCACCTCTCTTCTAGTCGACAAGGAGTATCTCCCTGTGTGTCTCTCATCTCTCTCTCACTCACTCTGGTGCTTCACCTCCTTCACTCTTCATCAACTCTTCCTTCTCCTCTTGATGACACCTCCATCCTTCAACCTCCTCAACCCCCCAACAATTTCATTTCTCCTGATGGCATCTCCTGCTCCCTCCAAACTCCTACAAACTTTCAGTCCAACCACCAGCTCTATCCTCCTGCTGGCCTCTCAATACCCCTCGCTCTGGCCACACTCCACCAAACTCCTTCCTCCAGGACCTACTTGAACACCCCACACTGCTGTACTCAACTTTCTTAATTATGTAGTGGGACCTGTAGTCCTTTACTGGTATTGCAGATACATACCTGTGTATTGAGGGTGGTTCATGATTGTGATTGGGGCCTATGTTGAGGATCATGTGGTTTGGTAGGGGACTTTCCGGAAGTTACTTTAGGCCCTTCCGCTAATTTGGATTTCAAAAGGGCCAAGATGTTGCTTGGGGTTTTTCTCCTTTTCCTCAGAGCCACACTATGAATGTGTGAGTTCCGGCCCCCCTTTTCAACTAGTGTGTTATTTACAGTGAATAAATCACTAGATAAGCCAGAGAAACAGTTTGTTTATTGAATTACATTTCTTTGTGGGCTATCTACAAGAATTTAAACCCAAATGCACGGAGCAAAGGCTACTTATTCATTTCAGCGTTTGCACGTTCCTGTCATTTTTCCAGTACCATTTTGTAAGCATGGGCCTTCCATGGGTCACACAAGCATACATTCTAATGGGAGATGGGTCCCCCTGCACCACAGTATAGAAATGAATATCTTTGCCTACCCATTAGGGTTTGTAATGAATTTGAACCTTGTTTCTTCCATTGGAGGGGCTTCTCTTTCACACAGGAGTTCTATGTCTGGAGCATGATCAGCTCTCTGCATTCATCTACCTTAAGGAAAACATTCCATCCATGGGTCTGGTGAAGTCTCCTCTCCCTTTCCTGTTGATTCGAAAGAACAGTGGGCGTGAAGGAAATGTGTGAAAGCGTGAATCTGTAATTTCCCTTCTCATGGCCTTGCTCACCAGCAGGCGGGGGTGGTCTTCCAGTAACTGTTCCCTGCCTTAATGCAAGGACCCAGAGGGGCTGGTCTCTGAATCCCCTATATCTCCTCTGGGTCCAATGTTCACTAGCTCAGGGTGGCACTCAGCCCTGTTACTCAGCCCACTTTTGCTTTCTACAGTGTGGCAGGGGACTATGTCACACACTCCTCCACAGTTCTTCTCCCTTCCTCCCCATTTCCCTATTCATCTTTACTCTCATCCTGCTAAGTACTTCTCTCTGCCTCCTCAGATCTCTCTCCATTTCATCTCTCTACCTACTCCTCAGCCCTTATCGGCCCTTCCTACTCAGCTCCTGGGCTGACATGTGAGTATTTATATATATATTTATTCATAAGTATGGTGAAGCTAGAGCTGTGCTGCCCCGCTTCTCCGTCCACCACACCAACCACCTTCGCTTCCCAAAACTCCCGGGATTTTCCTCATCACAGTATTCTTGCACATCACAGGATTCCACAGGATACTACACACCCCTCTACCTTCAACCAGCTGCTACGTATCCCCACTCTACATAGTCCTGCAGATGGGCCAATCTTATCCCTTGTCTCCTTGACCTAGTTGTGGTCTTCTGCTCTTGCTCAGCTATACTGTCTGACCTTCTTTTCTTCCATCCTTCTTGGCTCATGTTACCCTATTCAGCATCTCCTTCCCACATTGTTACTTTCGTTAAGGGCCATTTTACATTGTATATATATATTTATTTATTTAAGAAAATACAGGGAGAATCAATGCATTTTTTGGCACAAAAATGCTTACAAAGTTTCATGAATACAGAGCAGAGGACAGCTGTCCTTAGCAATGGGGTCAGAGAGTGTCAGTGGAAGACCAGTTGATGATGGGGGAGGTGGAAACATGAACCGGGGACAAGGACAAAGCGAGGACAATGCATATATACATGGATGGTGGAAAGGTAGATGAAGTGCAATTTATAGGTTTAGGGGGCGGGGAAGTGCAGTTGCCTTTGTACAGATTATTTAGGAGAGAGGCCGGATGCTCATCACCTCTGGCATTACCTGCCATACACCTCCCTTTGCATACCATTGTCCTCTCCATGTTCCATATCCTCCCATCTGTCTTCCCCAACATTGTCTAACACCTTAATTACTTGTATTGGTTCTGACCACCTCAACCCATCCTTCCTAAAAAAAACCTTGTGCCTCAAATTCCAGCATACCTTAGAGACTCCACCCACACCTTGAATTTACTAGACAAAATTGCATGGCAACCACAATTTCATTTGGTCACATTAGATGTAAAATCTTATATACTTCAATTCAGCACCATCTAGTATTAGGCACCATTGACTTCTACTTTACGAACTTCTCTGCCTCACACACCACAATGATCGAAATGATTAAATCTTTCTTAAACTTTACCCTTAGCCACAATCAATTCCTCTTCAATGATCAATACTTTCTTCAAACCAGTGGTGTGGCTATGGGAGCTAAATATGCTCCATCACTTGCAAATCTCTTTATGGACTTTTGCGAGCACACATATGTCTATAATAAGCATGAACATTCCAAGGAAATTTTCCTGTGGCAATGTTATATTGATGACGTTTTTCTCATGTGGGATGGCTCCACGGAAAGATTTTCTGCATTTTTACAATACCTAAACAAAACACGTTTCACATAGAATTCACAGGACAAATAGACACTTCAACAATTGATTTCCTGGATCTCCATATATGTATTATAAACAATCTATTGCATACAAGTACACACAGAAAAATAACGGCAGTGAATTTGATTTTTCATGCCACCAGTTGCCACAAAAGGGGAGTGATTAACCACATACCCATGGGAGAATTTTATCGGGCAAGGCACAACTGCAGCAGTGACCATGCTTTTCAATTAGAATGCGAACTGCTCAGACAGAGATTCAAGAAACGAGGGTACTGGACCAAATACATTGAAAAAGCTAGGTCTCAATCGAATCTCTTGGACAGAAATACCTTATAAAACAAAGAACAACTCCAGAAAGAGTCATATCCAGATCACATCAGCTTCATTACTAGATATACGAGCAATAGCAGTGATATTTATGGACTGTTTTTCAAACACTGGCATATTCTCAAGCTGGATCAGGACTTGTCCAAATATATTACTTTGCGCCCCAAAATAATCTTTACCAAATCCACAAACTTGAAAAATAAACAGAGTCCCTCATTGCTAGTATCGAAGTCTGACAGTAAGGCTGGTTCAAATTGGGTAAATAACACCTTGACTGGGTTCCACAAATGTGGAAATTGTAATTTTTGCAAATTTGCCCTTTCACCTATGAGAACTGTTGCATGCCATGGAGGAATTACAATGGAGATTAAAGAATTCATGAATTGCAGAACGAAATATGTCGTGTATGCAGTAGTGTGTGTGTGCAAGAAAGTTTATGGCGGGACTACGTTTCAAGAATTAAGAATCAGAATTTGGGAACATTTGGCAAACCTGAATAGCCAAGATCCAAAACTCCCCTTTGCCATTCACTGGCAAACATTTCATCAAAAGGACAACAGCCAAGACATCACATTTGGAATGGACTAATGGGATTATCTGCTCCTTAATTTATATCAAAGAAGTGTGTACCTAGGATACCAAGTTTATGAACATCATGTGAATGTAAAACTCAATAATGGACATCTACTAATACCAACATTTGTGTCTTCTCTCTCCCTTTCTCCCCTCTCTTTAACTTTCTCCTTTCCCATTCATACTATACAATACATTTTTTTATCAATATTGGTTTATGAAGATAATGTTTATATCAGCGGTGGTATCTTAAACAGCATGATTGATAATGTTGCAAATTAATTTGGAATTTTGTTGTGTGCCCTGAGGAAGACCGAACAGGTCGAAACACGTGTTGGCACGGGCACATCTGTTTGACTGTTCATACCAAGATCAGTTTTCTGTTCTTTGGGGTCTCTTTGCATTTGTATAACTAACTAATGTTGTGTTTTTGAACTATTGGCAAACAGTGTACTCATCACCAAATGTCAAGGTTACATTGAAATTGCATTTAATCATGTTTTGTTAAAGTGACTTTGTAATTGGATATAATACAAATTGCCCTACTTTTGGGATACTGACTGAATACACACTCTTTTGTTGAACAGCGCGTATTTGTGGGACTACCAACCCGTTTCGTCCTTCCTAAGTACAACTGGTTGTTCAACGCGCCTCCATTTTTACGGTTTTGGGATATGAGGACCATCGCACTCGTATCCTGTCGTATGCCTTCATATTTCTCACTGGTGTTTCCCTTATTTTACCACTTACCCTTTCCTTTTAGACCTCCACCAGCCTATCTCTCTACAGCCACAAAGGTGTCCATTTTGTATTGGACCTCCTTCTCCAGCTAAATTCAAATAGTGAAATTCCTCCCATTGAGTGTGGTGTAAAGCTACATGCCACAAGCATCTCTCGCACTGCTGTGATCCAATCTTTCTGATTGGCTATTGGCCATCTTATAGTCTCTTTTATGATCTATTGAATATTTCCTCCATCACGCTAGTCTGAGGATTATTATATCGCACTGGTTCAATAGCATTACATTTCCGATAGCTCTCCATCGCTTTGATTTGAACTGCACCCTGTTGTCTGACAAGATCAAACAGGGGTGACCCCCATTTCAAACCAGGTGTTATGACATTTGTCGTACTAATGTTCGTGGTCATTAGTACTCCGACCCACCATGTTAATGAGTCAATGATCACTATGCAATATATGGCAACACCCTTATTTTTTAATTGGGTCAGCTATATCTAGGCCAACCCTTTCCCATGGTGCACTCGGAATCTCAGCCACAGACATCAGACACTTATGCCTCACACACACCTTCCCACCCACTTCACAAAGAATACATTCTCAGACGCTCTGTTCAATTGTTATGGCCACCAATGGTCATTCCTTATGTGTAGTTTTGTCTTTGTGATGCCCTAATGACTTTCATGAGCTAAGTTTACTATCTTTTCTCTTAACGCTTTTGGTGGGATTATTCTTCCACCCCTTATTAGCAGCATTTCATCCACCTACAGTTAATCTTTCACTTCATAACTTTGATACCACTCTTTCTCAGACGTGCTCTTTCCAACCTTCCATTCTTAATTTTGGCAGTAACACTTTTTATATCATCATCACCGTCCAGCACTTCTTTCCATTCTTGGTCAGGCATGGCCTGACTCATGACAGCCATAACATGTTCTACAATATCTTCGTTCCCAGGCTCTTCCTTGTTAGTCATCCTCGAAAGGCAGTCTGCTCTGCGCTTCCGGACCCCTGGTATGTGCATCCATTGCATGTTCTTGCAACTTGATCACCCATCTCCTTATTGTGTTCACCACCTTATGCAAACCCTTGTGCATCATAATTTCCCTAAATGGTTTGTGGTCTGTGTGTATTTCAAATGGCACACCCCATATAAACTATCAGAATTTTGTTATCGACCACCTTATGGCTAACATCTCCTTCTCCATCGTTGTGTATTCCTTTTTTTCACCTTTTAACAGCCTTAATGCAAAGGCTATGGTATATTCCTTCTCTTGATCTCTTGGTATGAGTGCTACTACTAACCCCACATTTCTTGCATCCGTTGCTATTATGATTCTTCTACTTGTTTCTAATTACTTAAGATAGATGCACTTTTCAGGGCTAGCTTCAGCTTTTTGAATTCTTCATCACAGTCTTCTGTCCACTCTTATATGGCACCATTCTCCAATAAATCTCTTAGAACAGTTGTTCTGTCCACTAAATAAGACACACATTTGCCATAATACGCAGCCATTCCTAGAAATGTCATTAGCTACTTTTTCTATCTGTTGGTGATGTCTTTTCAGTTGTATCTCCCAATTCCTTCTTCTGCTTTTCTGATATTATGTGGCCTAAGTAATCCTCTGTTGTTTCTTCAACTTACATTTCTCCTTGCTTAATGTCAGCCCTGTCCTTTCTAACTTGTATAGTGCTCCTCAGAGTCTTCTATTATGTTACTCCTCATCATTTCCATACACCAAGTCTTGGAAGAATAGCATTCCTTCGTCTCTGTTGAACATCTTATACACTACATTTTGGAACACCGCTGAAGCTGACACCAGGCCAAATGGAATTCTCACATACTGGTATAGGGCCTCTGGTGTGATGAATGCAGCGAGGTGCTTTGATGCATCAAGCAACCACATTTGATGATATGCAGCTGTGAGATCTAAGGTGACAAACACCTTTGCTGGGCCAATAGTGATAACAATTCATGAATGTTCGGTAATTGATGATGATCAGTTAAAACACATCTGTTCGGAGCCCTTAGCTGAATGCATATTATTAACTTCCCTGATGGTTTTACTTAATATACCAGAGGAAAATCCCAGTCGGAGGGTAGGATTCTTTGTATAATTCCTTGTTTCTCTAGCTTCTCCATCTCTTGCTTAACCTCTTCGTTTATCATGGTAGCTATTGTGATGAACCTAGTGAAATCATCCCTAAAACCCCGTTATGTGCCTCCTCTCATGTGGACATGGGGAGGCAGCCGCTACCTGATCCTGACCCTGGGCGTGGTATTATGAAGGAGTATCGCATAGGATGAGACTCATATCAGGAGGAAGTGGTAACTCCTTTGACTCATGATTCCTCTATTCTCCCTGAGACATTGATGGAATAGTTTAAAGTAGAGCCAATCAGTGTAACTGCTATTCACATAACATCTCTCCAAGCTTTGATTACATTTAGTTCACAAATCAATCAGAAGTAAATAGATATGAAAGAACCAAAACCACTATGGACTTCATGGTCCATAATGGCTATGGTACTGGGACGAGGAAGAGGGACTAAGAGTTGATGAGGATCAAAGGTGCTACTGAAAGAAATGTGCTGTCTAGTTGTTGCAAGTCAAGGCACCTAAACTGGACATTTAAATGTGAGAACGAGCCACAGCTGACAGAAGGAGTAGCAGAGACAGAAGCAGTTAGGAGATATGATAGTTTATTTATATAGCGCCTATACACAGTGTGTTTCAAAGTGCTTCAAGGCAAGGGAGGGAAGAAGGGAAAATACAATTACATTCTTACAGGCCATGAACAACAAGAATGTGAAATTAACTATTGTACTCAGCCTGGCTTTGACACAGACAGGACGTGGGTGAGAGGGAAATGGGTACAGATAGGCGACTACGGTAATAGGCCGAAGACATTTCTGGTAGAGCCAGAGATTAACAAGAGGTGAGGGAGAAAGGGGGGAGAAAGGAGGGAGAGGAACAAAACAAGCAACTATCGGGTTGTATACGAATTGTTTGTTTTACAACTGTTCGAATTACAATTGACCTTTTCACAATTGACCGAATTGTGAAGGTCAATTGTAACATATATGTGGGGGGAAACCCCCCACAGCCCCCCACCCAACGCCAAACCCCCCAAAACTACTATATAGATATACGGTCAATTGTGAAAAGTTCAATTGTGACCCTTTAAATTCGGTCAATTGTTCATTCGAACAATTGTAAACGAACAATTTGGGTAATACCAACTAATCGTACTAGACCTGACGACTTTTCAGATAGTGCTGGAGGGGGTGGGAGGAGAGTAAGTTTAGTTTAGTTTATTTACTTATATAGCGCACCTAACCCAAGGGTATCTGGGCACTTATACTTGGATACATAGTAGGTTACAGAGCACAAACACCAGTAATGTAAGAATGTACAAAGTTACACGATCATGAAAACAAGTAATAACGAATATACAGGGGTATTAAGACAGGCAAGTTCTGCCTTTACAAAAGAATTTACAGTCCACTTGTAAGCAGCCCCTGTGTTTGCAGGCCTACAATAACCAGGATGCAAGGGTATTACCATAAAGTCCAGATTGTCTATGATATGATATGATTTGGCATTTATAATGCACCTAAACACAAGTGTTTCAAGACATGACGAGGCAAGGCAGGGGAACAAGGGGGACATACAACGATCCTACTAGGCCAGGTGTCATTCAGATTGTGTTTATAGAATATATACAATGGGCCTCATTACACGGACGGCGGTAAGGGTTAACGGTCACCGTTAATGGCAACGGTGACCGTTAACCCTTACCGCCGTACTACGAGGTCCCTTAGCGGGTTGGAGTTTTAACGCCTGCTTTTTGCAGGCGTTAAATACCAACCCGCTAAGGGACCTCGGAGCTAATTACGGCACCGCAAAATTGCGGTGCCGTAATTAGCGCCTTCCCCAGTCCCATAGAGCCCTATGGGGCAGAAATGGGAATGGGGAAGGGCAATGGCGGAAAGGGGATTTACCGCCCCTCCAACCTTGGAATGGGGCGGTAAATCCCCTTTCCGCCAAGGCGGTGCCGGTATTTTACCGGCATGGTCCAGGGTGCTAATAGCACCCTGGACCACCGCCTTCCGTGTAATGAGGCCCAATGTACAATATATACTAAGGGAGAGGGAAAGGAAGGGGGAGGAGACAAACAATTGTTGCTATCATACTAGGTCCAAAAACAATTCAGATAGAGTAAGTGCATAGAAAAGGTAAGGGAGGGCAGGAGGAGAGAGGTAGAAGGGAGAGAAGGAGATAACGGAGAATAAGAACAGTAAGAAAAAGAGCAGAGATGCAGAGGGGAGAGCGAGTACAGTTGCAGGGGTCAGTAAAACACATAATGTAGCAGGGAACATGAAATTTAAGCAAGGATTCAAGATGACAATGCTCACAGCATGCTAAACGGTCACCCTGAGTACGAAATTCCAAGAGTCAATGGGCCTCATTACAACTCAGGCGTTAAGGGTTAACGCCACCGTTAACCCTTAAGGCCTGATTCTGATTTTAACGCCTGCTTTTAGCAGGCGTTAAAATCCATGGCGCTAACCTGCCATGGTGCTAATTACGCCACCGTAATTTACGGCGGCGTAATTAGCGCCTTCCCCACTCCCATTATGCCCTATGGGGCAAAAATGGGAATGGGGAAGGGAAAATGGGAAATGGGGATTTACCGCCCCACTCACCTTGGAATGGGGCGGTAAATCCGCCATCCACCATGGTGTAAACAGAGTTTACACCATGGTGGTAAAGTTGGTGCACTTAGCACCAAGGTTGTAATGAGGCCCAATATGACCAAAAGTCAAAATCCAAGCTTTCGCAATGGGTTAGTGATGGTGAAACCATAGTGAATCAAGACAGCTCCTGTAGTGATAAGGTGAGGGGGGTGGAGGTAAGGGAAAAGGGAAAGAAGAGCATGGGGGCAGAGAGACAACATGAGGGGCCAGAAAAGGGGGGCCAAAGCAGTTGGAGCTGAGGCAGGAGTGCGAAGGCCCGTAGAAGTGGATGTGGGAAGTGAAGGCGTGTGGTTTTGCCTAATATGTGCAGCAGGAAGCAGAATCGTGGATGGCAGCAGCGAGAGAAGCCCAGCTGTTTGGGAGACATGCTCCAGACCCGACGTGTGTCGCTCAGGTTTGCTGGAGGACGTGGAGATCCAACAGAGCCGGTGGAGCTCCAGAGAAGGACCATGCAGGTTACGGCAGCCACAGCAGAGCTGTCAATGGGATTGACAGACCGCAGATGGTCCGTTGCAGCAACAAGGAGTGACGCAGAGACGCCGAAAGAAGCCAGTGAGTTAGCCAAGAGGAAAAGGAAACCCTGGGGTGCTCCAATCAGAACATTTTGTAGTAACAGATCATTTTGAATATTGAATAAGTAGAATAAAGGGCAAAACGGGTGCAATTCTCCTTTTATGAGATATCAACTTGGGGAAACCTGTAACCTACAATACCAACCACCAAGAGACTATAACAAGAAGATAAAGGGGCAACAGGGGTACAATTCTCCTTTCCTGAGACACCAGTTTGGGGAAACCTATAACTCATATTGCCAACAGTCAAGAGACTATAAAGCTAGGCAACCAGTGTTGAACCCTCCTCACAAGACGTACTGGTGTGGAAAACTGTGGAACACATATTGCCAGTAACAGATGAGATCAATTGTAGTTGTAGGAGTTTTCTTTTCCCGGCTGCGAGTAAACCAGGAAAGGGATCAGTTGTAGTTACTCCTGGCAGGCGACTATACCAGGAAAGAAACAGTTGCTTTGTAGAAATGTGGTTGTGGTAGAAAAGTGTTGTGGAAAGAAACTGTTAACTTTATCATCCAGACAAACTTTTGCATCATAAAATACATTTGCTGTGCTTTCCTGACAAATGTATTCCACTGTTAGAATAATAGTGATATTTTTATATCTGTTTTATATTCTGGGACGGATACTGTCTGGAGGAAACAATTTCTTGTTTTTTTAATAAATGTTTTTGTGAAAGAGACATTTACTTTACCAAGTGGAAGGATGCATTGGATGGAAAAGATATTTTGTGTTGAACTGAACAGAACTTTGATGAATTCTGAATTTTTTCAAGGGTTTTCCGGAAATGATCCAGGGGAAGGGGGCAAAACCCTGGTCACAAGGATTACATTGTAAGAACTATAAGTTTGAACAGATACATTTACCTTATAAACTTTGTTATATGTGTTAGTGAGAGGGTCAGATACATTTGGACACAAGGTCATCTTTCTTTAGGTTTAGTTTGCTAGGTAGGAACCTTCTTGTTAGGATAGGGACAGATAGGCGTTTATCTCTCCCCTTTTTATTTTTAATAAAAATTACAAACATTGAGAAGAATACAACCTTGTGTCCGTCTCGCATTTCTGACCTCTCACAGTATGTTACATAGTTTCTGCACAACTGGTATTGATCCGTGTAGAACTTGTATCTGTTGTACATACTAATTGTTTAGTTTTGTTAGGCTCAAGTCACGTAATCACACTGCCTTGGCCCTTCACAGTGTGGTTGTTTGTTAATGTTCTTATCTAATTTTTTAACTATATTCTTTCTTTCTTCTGTTGATTAAATCTATGAGAGGCGAATGAATTTTGTTAATATATCAAACCGATTTAATGCAAATGTGTTTTAAATAAACTCTTTTTAAGAAAAAAACAATAACTTTGGGATTCTTTTCAGTCTGTGGCCAACAAGGTTGATGCTGGCTCATTAACTTGAGGTCGATAGTTGGTTCATTTTAACCTTGTTGAAATAGCGGTATAAATTTGAAGTCACTAGCTCTTTTGTTGTTTATCAAGGGTTCTGCCCTTAATGTGAGGGTCTGCTGGTGACTCACCTTTTTCCCTCAACCTCTTTGTGTTAAGATACTGTACATACTATTTGAGTCAGCCTAGTTTATCCTCAAACACTTCTCTTGTAAACGGTTCGTCACTACATGCATATACTGCTTTATCAGGATTTATTGGGATTTAGTTAGCCCAACTCAGCAGCAGCATTCTATATTTTTCTGACAAATATACCTTCCCTTTAGTTACCTGGTACTTGAATTGTAATTTGGCTGGGAACAACCCTAATTGATCCTCGTACCTGCATACTCCCAGTTTTGATATCCATTTCGTGCATAACTCTCTTATTGAACATTGCATTAACCCTTTCCTTGGGCAGTAGAGAGTATTTGGCACCATCATTGTTATTGGCGTCCCATCCACTCATACTGTGGTTGTAGGGCCATCGAGTACTTCGTCTTAATTGCCAACCATGTAAATACTTTCTTTTACTTCTTCATCCTCAAATGGTTCTTCTATGCAGTGTGCGTGCTCGATCTGCAGCATTAAGTGATATGGCTTCTCTTGTTGCACTTCCTGCATATTATTTGTCGAGCTGGACAATTTGGGGTGCATGTCATTGTCACACCTGTAACATTGTTGCTTATCTCCGAAGGTGGGGGTGCCATCCATTGCCACTTCCTCTGCTCTCTCCTCTTAAATAATAATTGAACCCGTGTTCAGATTTCCTTGTATTCAATTTGTCCAGCCCAGCTTGGTTTTTGTCCTTATTTTTGATGTACTTTGTATCAAAGCAACTTCCTGTGTAACACTGCTGGTCCCTTCTAATGTCTGTGTTTGCTTACTCCTTTCATCCAAGGCTTTCACACATGCTTCTGTTGTTCTACTTCCTTTGAAATGCGGAGAACATCTTCTAGTGATGGGTCGTTCCATGACTATAATATGGCCTGTACCTTGCTGTGTCTGCCCTCCAGCATAAACTGGTCCCTCAATCTTTCCTCTTTCCGCTCCCTGAAATTACATGTCCACGCCAAACCCTGGAAGGCTGTTATGTATTGCTCCACACTTTCCCCTTCCTGTTGCACCCTTTTGCCAAAGTGATTTCTTTCCAAGATTTTGCTTGTTTTATTATTGTAATGTTTATCTATTTCCTTCATACATTTCTCATATTCATTTAGGACCTCCACTTCTCCTTTTGTCAGCTCTGGTAAATTCTCAAACTGTTCTTGTCCTGCAGTTGCTAGACAATGTAACAGCAAGGATTTCTTAATTTCCACTGCACAATGTGAGCCAAGCATCACTACGGCATAGTGTTTGAATAGTTTCTTCCAGTGATCTCATGCAAGTGGTGGCTTGAATGGCTCTGCCAAGAATATCATGGGTGGCTTATGTTCTGCATAGCCCCCCTTTCCACACTATTGTTTTCTTTGTCTATTGGTATTTCACATTCATTGGTGGTGATGGTGATGATGGTCATTTAATTCTCCTTTACTTTTCTTTCAGAAGCGTCGTAGCGTTATTACTGGTGAATCCCGCTCTTAGGACTGGCTCAGCAGCTCGGCCTCCTGAACCTGCATGCTGGCGTACAGAGTGAAGTATCAATGTCTCGCAATAGCAGCGGATTGCATGCTGAGTCTGTAGCAGCGGTCGCATGCTGCCTCCATGCAGTAAAATCGTTCCCTGGCTATTATTTTATTATTATGATCATTCATTTCCAGTCATTCATTATGGCGGTCATCGCTCTGACCTAACTTCTTCAAGAAGACGGTGCTGCAACGATATCACCTCTGCTGCAGCCGAGACCAAGATGTGATGCAGAGCTCTCCCTCAAGTAGCTTTCCTGTCCAGTGCCCGCCCGCTGTATATTTATTCAATTCAATATCAGCTTTATTTCGGCTGTGCACCATAAAAGCAGATCAAACATACATACATAAAAGTCATACAATCACAGTTCATAAGATTTTACAGAGGAAAAAGAATAAAATAATCAGAACAAGTCTCAATTGTTAATTATATTGTTAACACATTCGCTCTTCACAGTTCACGGTTGGGATGCATCACAGGTCCACATTTCTAATACTGTGTAGTACGTTCGACTAATCTCTAGAAGATTTTGAGGAAACTCTCCCTTTTTTTGAAGGCAGCAAATAACATCAATACTGCATTGAAAATATTAAAAGAGAAGAATTATTTCATAACAATGAGAGTCTCTCTGGTGGAATTGATCGCCCGAGAGATGAGTAGTGGCTTCAACCATCTAGCTCTCAAATTTTTGTGCAATGGACAAAAGAAGATAAAATGGGCTTCGACTAGGGTGGGACATACTGGACAGTATAGAGACAGTCTTGTTCCCTAATGTCTCTTGAATTCCACGTTAGGCAGGATACCCAGTCGAAGTTTTGTGAGCAAGCATTTCTTCTTTTCCTTGCTGGGTAATTACGGTAGCGCTCCATGGCCATGTTCATAAGCAAGGGGAATATAGAGCTCCTTCCCTCTTCTCCATCCATCACACCAACCGCCTTTGCTTCCCAAACCTCCCGGCATTCCCCTCATCACGGTATTCTTCCACATCACATGATTCCAAAGGATACCACAATAGCATCAGTTCGGACAGAGGACAAGTTAAATTGTCGATGACGTCCTGAGGAGCACCTTTTATTATTTTGTAGACTAGGGAACTTCCACCATAGCAACAGAGCTAGGTTAGAGGTTTTAATATATGTGTAATAAAGCTGAGAATGTTGGACCATACCCAGTAGCCCACGTCCTATCTCTGACCTACCACAACATCCTCACGATGATATCAGAATACATTGATACTGAATTGTCAGCAAATGGATGAAGTCCACCGCAGGTAAATCCAATGGTTCTAGTTCTCTCGTGGGTGTGGTTAAGAATACGGCCAATCCTCCACGTAAACATTAAGACACACAGTACTCAGAACCTAGGAATAGGGTACCGGCAGCCCAATTGACATAAGGGTGATTTTGTCGCAGCCAGGATGAGAGGGAAGTGATACATTTTGATAAGAACAAAACAGATCTTGTCCCGTTGGTTGGCAATTGGGGGACAAAACCCTTCAAGGGGTGGTGCAGTGGAAGGATGAAACTAAAGATAATCAGGAGCAGGAAATGCAGCAGAGCAGAACTGGGACTGGGCAACCAGGACATACAGCAGAGCGGGACTGAGGCTGGCAATAGGGCTGGAGCCCAGCAAGGCAAACAGAGAGTCTCAGAGGCAGGAGAAGGGCAAACCCCAAACAGAACAGAAGGAGCTGGAGGAGCCAGGGGAGGGTAGCAGGAGGAAAGACCAGCAGACAAGGAAGAAGAAACAGGATAAAAGGAGCGTCGGCCCAGAGGGCACAAACCTGGGCATTGTGACGCGAGGCAGGTCCAGAGATGCAGCTTCATATACCGGCGGCGGTATGTGGTGTCTGCAGGCTGTTCCGGTTTATGGCTCATACAGCGTGACCTCTGGATAACAGTCATCATCTTGGATGTGGCGGTGTGCACTCATGCTACCACCATCTTGGTGGAAGAAGCGATGGCCCTGTTCCGACCTGTCAGAGGAAGGCAGAGTAATGCTTTTCACAATGAACTGAGGTACACCAAGGATCTGACACATAGTGGCTTGTCTTACGAGCCCTAGCAAAAACCAAGATGGCGACTTCCCTCTATGGTCTGAACCTCTTCTCTGGTACTCTCTAACTATGCTCCCTTCCTTTGACTGCCTACATCAAAAAGTCTCTGGTATTTAGCACTTTTGTGTGAAATGGCCATTCTCATGACAAGACTGTTTTTGAAGCACCGGTTCCCAGGCAACCACCTGGGAGGGGGCCTGTGCCATGGAGAAATGTGTTGAGCCACCTCCAGGGGATCAAAGAGAAGCCTCCTGGACTGGACCCATAATGGGTGTTGTGGGTATAACCAAGCCAGATTTCTAATTCACACTAGACCCTGTCATGAATTAGTCCCTGCTCACTAGGCTGACAATAATATAACATCCAATGCATGTAGCTGTATATTTGTGTAATCTCGTAGCCACCATGTCATAACCAGACATAATGTATATTTACATTGTAACAACTGCCACCGGGCTGCTGGGTTACACAGTTATAATATTTTCAATCAGAGGTGCAGACAGTTATAAGGCCACCCCTGACTGTTGAAACCTTGATTTCTAGCATCTATGTTCATGAATGCACATGTGATCTTTGTACCTGCCCTGCGGCCACTGGAGGGCAACTGCTGGGGATGTGCCACTGCAGGGCAGCTGGTGGGGATGTCAGGTGATGGTCACATCAAGGTACGTTATACTTTTTGGGCTGGAGTATTGTGAACGTGGGATAAGAGTAGCAGATCTCACTTCAGGCTAGCCACCCTTACTAGATGGCAATCTGTCACAGGTGAGTTTGGGGGGGGTGGGGTCTGAAACATTGGGATGGCAATACAAGTCACGGGGCAGAAAGGGGGCAGTAGTCAAGGGAGGTTTAAGGGGGCTATTGACTATCTATGAGGGGCTAAAGGTAGCAGCACATCAACAGTTAACAGAAGGGGAGCGGGCAGGCACTGTTACTGGGGGGGCCAGGGAAGCAGCAGGCAAGAGGGGCACGAGAGGGAAAAGGGAGTGGCAAATGGATGGCAAGAGGATGATGAGGCTGTCATGGGGAGGGAGAGGGGGAGCCCTGTTGCATGCAAGAGAGGAAACGGGAAAAGGGGGGCTGTTTTTATTTTTTTGTTATGGGCTGGAGTGGGGGTTTCTCCGGGGGAGCTGGGTGGTGGGGCGTGGGGTCTTTATCCTCTCTTGTTACCTGCTTATTCCTGTTGGTCTCCGGCTCCACTATCCACTTCGAGCTTTGATTTGAAGCGGGCCCGGAAGCGGATATGACCTGTGTCAACATATTTACTTGACGTAAGGTAAGGCATGTACGCCTTGCTTTTTTGCCTTACGTGGCTTACTAAAAAGGAACTAGCATTCTTACTTTGCATACCGGGTACGGCATTAACTGTGCTTGAAGTATGTGGCATTAACGTAGGCAGTTTACAGAGCACAGTTTCTGCACTATGTAAAATGACCTTCATTATCTTTTGTCATGTTTCTAAGTCTTAAAAGTATTTTTGCAAACCCAATAAGGCATGTTTTACACTCAAATCAATTTGCGTTCTAGTACTTGCAGACTTCAAGGTGAGAAAACTACAATCATACTATGTTTCAAATATTTCTAAAAGGATGTATATATTTGTCTGGTTGGATAAATACGTGATGTGTGTACCTTTTGCACCAAACAATTCTTGAAAGTAGAAAATCAAAAGATTTCTACCAACTAAAGCTGAGAGGATAGGTGGTGTGATGAACATGATGCTGTCATCACTCTTTTCCCAGTTGGGGCATCCCCCCCATGTGGCCAGGGACAGCGGCTATATGAGGAAGGACCAAATGGGGGGAGGTAACCCACAGGGGAATTTCATGACATCATCGGACGAGACATGGTATCCCCCATTTCCCTTTGAGGATATCCTTTCCATTCCCCATGCATTTATGGCCAACGGTTTTAGCTCTCATTCCCTCTCCAAAACTACTGAAAATACCTTTTCAAATTCTACGTGCAAGTCATCAAACTGGACATTTAGAATTGCTGAGAACACCTTCCCAAACTCTGCTTATAAGTTATCACAAACTGACTTCCCTTCAAGTACTGCCACAAGGAAGCTGAGCTAAGTTGTGAAATCAGTGAAGGCCCAGATCGTAAGCTGTGCTCTAGTTGTTGAGAGCACATACCAGCCGGCAGGACATTTAAACAGCAAAGCCAGCTGACAGGGAGGAGCTGGCTGGAGAGGTCAAGTCCTCTCGGCGCTCACTGAGGGACTGCTGGGCGAATGCGAAGTCTGTGCAGCCAACCGGCTCATGCAAGAAACCGATGGAGGCAGAACGCAGAGACTGGTACGCCGCAGGAACGCCAAAGAAGAGAAGAAAGCCTCCTGGCATGCAGTTGCACCGAAGGGCAGCCTCTGCATTGTTGGAGCATAGGGGAGCATGAAATAGGCAAGCAAGAGCCGCAGGAAGAACAGGAACCATGAAGCAGAGGCGGCAAGCCTGAAATAATTAAGTGGGATGCCAAGAAGCCACTGCAGGTTCGCCGCAGGAGAAGCCATTCCCACTACAGCATACCGGTGAGTCCACCTGAGGCAAGAGAAAACACCAGGGTATTTCTGCAACGGGACCTCAAGCAAACAGAAGTAAGTGAAGTGAATGAGAAAGACTAAAAAGTGCCATATTACTTAACTTGGAAATTTGGAAATGTATTTGATTTGATATACATTTAGCAACAAGGCTTTGTATAGCACAACATACAAAAAGATAAAATACATATTCAATTACAATCTAATTAAAAACACAAGTTGGCTTATCAGAGGCATGTTAAAATTTCAACTACATGAAGATGAAACTTAACAATAAAAAACATTAGGTTGATATCATTGCCTTGGATGAAAGTCAACCATAGTGAAGGTATTTCAAACACATTTACTGCATTATTATATGCCTTAAAATATTTAAGTTGTAGAGACACCAGGCTTTCACATTCTGTAACCAAGCGTAAAACTGTTTCATTGACAAGATTACCGCACAACCGACAGTCTGTATGATGGTATACTAGATTGTTCTGCCAGCTATTCGGTGATAAAGCTACCAAGACATTGAATTTAAGTAGCAAGTATGTCCGAAAGATGTGCGGGGCAGGATAAGCTGATATATATTTTGGAATGGACATACAAGACCATCTCTCCTTACAGAAATCAACAGTCGATGATACATTTTCGATGTTGTGAATGTTTTCTAGAAAGGCACACTTGCCAATTTTACCCTTCAGCCAGTATTTTATATCGCCAGCGAGGATTGTGCTGGGCCCCTCCTGTAACCACTTCTTATGTAACTGCTTTAGAGCGCCAATTGTTCCAATCGGTATTTTGTCTTCAAGGGCTAAAAAGGCCTTCATATAAGGGACTATGATAGTTTCTGTGTGTACAGTCGTTAGGCGGTGATAGAATAAAACACATTGGGCCATATAAACGTTCCAAATACCCTTGATGTTAAATTCAAGATATAAGTATTCAACACTGATGCATTGAGGAAGGCGAAATAATCTTCGCAAACGTTTAGCTTCAAACCTGATGATGCGTGTTTTACATTTTTGGCCCCAATTTGCAATAGCATTTGATAACATTGCCAAGATTTTGGTGTTATAGATGGACAAGACTGCTGCTGCACAAAAGCCGCTGTTGCGACCAATGAAAGCGCTAAGTGCATTTAGTGATATCATACATTTCTGTTTCAATTCGACTCAGTGTATGTCCCATTTTAATTTGGCATCCACAATTACGCCTAGATATTTGTATGACATTACTTGCTCAAGTGGTTCTGAAGCTAATGTCCAATGCAGTCTCTTTGGCCTAAGTTTCTGCGTAAACACCATGATTTTGCTTTTTGTGGTATTGATCTTAAGGCCATTATCCTTCGAGTATGAGACAAGAGCATTCAACATTAGTTGCACGCCAGCGGGGGTGTAGTCTAAAAGAAGAAGGTCATCGGCGTATGCAAGTCAGCCCAAAGACACATTCTTTATTTTTATGGGGTTGGCAGCTTGAATATTAAAGGAATCAAACATATCGTCAAGATATAATTTGAATAAAATGGCGGCAATCATACAGCCCTGTTTTACCCCACATTGGGTAGGCAATGATTTTGACAATATGCCTACTGCATTGAGGGGGACACGAACAGTTGCAGGCCAGGTGGAATCCCCCATGCATCGAGTTTGTGCCACAGACGATTTCTGCAGACAGTATCGAATGCGGCAGAAAAATCGATGAAGGTGCAATATACATCGAGTTTGCGCCGCTGCCATGAATGTTCAATGGCAGAACTAAGTATGAGAAGATTATGGGATGAACTTGATTTTTCTCTAAACCCTATTTGGTTTACTGGGAGGATCTTATTTGCTTTAATCCATGCATTCAATTCATGTAAAAGAACTTTTGTGAATATTTTAGATGTTGAGTCTAGCATATCCAGCATACGAAAGTTTAGTGGATTATCCCAAGCCCCTTTCTTGTGAACTGTTAAGATGTTGCTAGATTTCCAAGATGGGGGAAGGATTCCATGTTTGCCAATATGACAGAATAACGTGTGGAAAGCAGCGCCCCATAGTAGTGAATCGCCTTTAAAAACAAGATTCGATATGCCATCAGGGCCCGCAGCATGGGAAGATTTCAAGTCTTCAATAATAGCAATGATATCGAGAACAGAGGCCTTACATTCCCAAGACACTTCAGGGATCGGTGGAGGTTGAACAACAAGTTCACCACCACCCAAGGTTGAAGCAATATGTTTTGCCCATGTGTCCTCATCAATACAGTTTATTGTTAGATCTCTTTTTTATTTTTTGCGATCAAGTTCCAAATCCCATTGCTATTACCCGATAATGCCAATCTGGTGATTTTTTTGCACACAGTTTTAACTCAAGGTCTTTCTTATGGTTTTTTAGACAATGTTTATATGATTTCTTTATTGCTCTAATTTGTGCAGCAATTGGTGGATCAGGGGTCGCATTATTATATGAATGTATAATGCTTTTGATACTGTGACGTAAATTTCTTTTTGCATTTTTAATCTTTCTAATATTTCCATTTCGGGCAGGCAATGAGATATTGACTCTCTCGAAAACCGTTTTATAAGACCGTTGTTCTTTGGTCGTGCTTTGTATATCACTCATTATTGATGAATAACTCTCTTTGAGTGTCTCACATGGTTTAGAATTGGATACACCCAAGCAAATAAAGTCATGTAGTAAAGCCTGCGCCTTAGTGCAGGCTTCTTGAATTTTATGTTTTTTCCTCGTGATACGATTATGTCCCTCATTTAATGAGATCTGACCATTCCTGTCAAGTTCGGG
Organism: Ambystoma mexicanum; assembly: GCF_040938575.1. Taxonomy (NCBI): domain Eukaryota; kingdom Metazoa; phylum Chordata; class Amphibia; order Caudata; family Ambystomatidae; genus Ambystoma; species Ambystoma mexicanum. The sequence continues at coordinate 1,071,799,137 of NC_090934.1, read as the reverse complement.
TTGGAGCGTATCTGTGTGCAATGTATCGATGAGGAGACATAGACGCAAATGATCACTTTCTTCATGACAGGCAACTCCCATATCTATAATAGAATGTAGGCCCAACTGATTTAAAAATATATAATCTATGGTAACAGCAGAAGAACACTCAATTCTAGTGGGGGCCATTTGGGAGTCACTCATTGTTAGTCCATTTAATCGGACCAAGCTATAAGGTTTGAGTAGTTTACGCCATTTTCTACATTGGGTGTTAAATACGGGCTTAATGGTTTCTGATTTCTGGGGTCTATTGGTCAATTGTTGGATTGAGACTAACTCACCTATCTTAGCATTAAAGTCACCAAAGAGCCATAACGGAAAACGTTGTGAATATTTTTTAAGACCGTTTCCACTGCTTGCATGTTTTTGATAATTGATGACATCTTTGGTGGATCATAAACATTTATTATGATAATGTCTTTCACTGCATTAGAAATCTTTTCAATTAACACACTGGGCGTAGACTGAGGCAATTTGACGATCGACCAGGAAGCCTGTACTGATATTAGGAGCCCACCTTTTGGATGACCCAGGCGGCCTTTAATCGCGACTTCATGCACAGTAGTGCGGTTATCAATTTGTATCTCAGCAGTTATCCAGGTCTCTTGGAGAGCCACTATTGAGAACATGTTAATATTGCTCATTAAGCCATCGGGATCAAACATATGTGAATGACCCTGAGTATTCCAGGTATAAAGGAACGCAGGCTGCATTGGTCATTGACGGCTCCCTGTGAAGTGTTCCTTAAATGTAAGTGGCAACCATTGCCAGTAGCCATTGGGTACATCTTTGGACGATTTAAGGCTTTTGGTGACAGGACATACGGCATCATCTTGCAACTTATCTGTGCCACTTGTTGGTACTGAAACTGTCGGCATAGTAAGTTGAATATTTGATGTGGGGTGAGGTATAAGACTAATCTCATTAGAGGGAAGAGATGCACGACTGCAGGGTTTGTCTATCGCTCGTTTGTTAGTTGGGATATCTACTCTTTGGGCAATGTATCCCAATTGCAGAAGATCCTCCTCAAAGCTCAATGTGTAATTGAGAGTGGCAGCATGTTTTAAGCACACATTAGAAGTGTAGTGATTACTCAATTCAATCTGATCGACTATATCGATCAGATTGAATTGATATCATTTGATGTGATAATTCTCAATGGGACTATTTCATGGAAGATCTTAAGTATAGCCGATCTATTTAATAGACTATATGCTTGGTCATTGGGGATTTGAGTCAGTTGTAAAGCCGCCATTACGGTGGGTTCATTGATAGTCGGCGGATTAGAGCTAGATTGAGGAGTATTGTTTGCCCTTGGGTTGCTTGTTAACCATTCCTGGGGCAGAGTTTTTTGCCGATGGTCATCAACACTCTTTTTTAGAGGTTGTTTCTGTTGTGTTTTTCTGGTTTTCTTAACCTTTGTAGTTTTTACAATAGCTGGAATGCCACGCATAGAATTACAACTGGCACAGCAGCCTGCGTAGGATTAGATACGATCAGAATGGGGTTAATGTGAACAGGAGCACCAGAAGTTATTTGCGAGGCACGAGTAGAAGGGGACAGCATTAGTGAAGCTTTGCGTTTTATTTTGGGTTGCTTTATTCGCGTACATAAAAGCGTGATAAATACGATTGGTAGTACAGAATTTGCTTTTACTTGGGAGCACACTGGGTAGCATTGGCTTGGACTCAGATATGCTTGACGGGATAGGTGTACGAGGGACCACAGGCACAGGAATGGAATGCGCAGGGCACTTTGCACTGCAATTTCGCCTGAGGCTAGAGTGAATCAATAGAGATTGGACATCGATTTTAGACTCCAAGAGGGTACATTTTGTTAATAGATTGGACAATAGGATTTCTAGTGCCTCTAATTTGTCATCAGAGGTCATACTTTTATCGTTATTACTACCGTCCAGTGTAGGACCACTATCGGTTTTATGATCCCGAGTCAATAATGTGGGAGCTGAAATTGATGTTTTTACTAAAGACTTAAACATGAATAATGGCGTAGTGTTAGGGATTAGCTCAGTCTGCTCGAGATTTTTAGGTATATCAGAAATCAGATCAGCCAAGAGTAGATGTTGCTGATCTAGTAGACTGGCTGGTTTAGATGGTGGAGTAAAGAATAAAGAGGTATTAACAGGCTCTCTAATTGATTGATCGAGTGGTTGACCTAGATATTCTAACTCCATTTCTTCAAGCTGAGAAGTGGATAGATCTATTGCATGGTTTGTGGTGGCATCATAAATTGCAGTAGGGGACACATTAGTTGCAGCAGCAGGGTCAACCTGCGGCAAACCATTTGCGCTATCCACTATCGTAGTAGTCTGTGGATTATGAACTACTTTGAGTAAGCGATCAGGTGAGGCAATCGAGTCGGGTTCACATTTGGAAGCCAACAACCCACCCAATACATCATTAATTCGTTTGGAGCTTACACATCCCAGCTCACTGGAAAGTTCAATGATCAGGTCATCAGTGGATTCGGTTATCGAGTCATTTGACACTGAGACTGTGTTACTTTTTAACCCACTCAGGAGAGTATTCGGCATATTTGTTTTTGGGAAATAGGCCGTAATATGATTATCTTGGGTTGGAAGGCGAGTAATAACCTTAGGTATACATATCTGACGATTTCCAAGAGTTTTGTGCATTTCAATTTCACGAAGGTGGTCAGCCATCATATTTAATGTATCACACAACAATTATTTATTAGCACCTATTTATAATTTAATATGTAGCACAAAAGGGATACACAGTAATCCATCCAGAATGGTGAACTGGAGACTTGTACACTGTGATCATGTGATTCTCTAGTTCTCTGACGGATAGATTAGTAATCTCTGGTTGATTGCTAGCAGTGCAATAATTAGGATATTAAGAAAGAAACAGAGCAGAATAAAGATAAGGACTTGTCACGTTTGCAAGTGTGCGTAAAGCAAATATGAGAAGTATTTTGCACATAAGAAAAAACACTGACAGGAGAGTATATCAGGAATTTCAAATCGCAAGTGGTTTTGTATGAGAAGAGGTGTTTTGCATATAAGAAAAGCCCTGGCAAGAGAGTACACAAGGCATTTCGAATCATGCGTGCTTGTGTACAAGTTATAAGTGTTTTGTATGAGAGAACATGTGTTTGTAACACTGCTAAGAAAAACTATCATAACGGTAATTTCCATGCACCTAGGATGGGCATACTCGTCGTTAGCAGTAAAGGGGTAAAGAAAAGTCCTGACAGGAGAGTACACCAGGCAAATTCAAGGTGCAGAACTATGCATATGAGAAACAGACTTGTAGGAAAGTATACCAGGCATTGCAAGTCATAAGTGATTATAAATGATGAAAATAAATGTTTGCAAATGAAAGAAACCTGGCAGGAGAGTATGCCAGGTAAAACCAAATTGGCCAAATTATAAAATACACTGCATGTAAAAGTCCTGAGACGGATATATTAGGAAGTACATAAAGAGTGTGACTGAGAGATTTCAAGGAGTCAGAAGAAACCTGGCATGAGACCACATTGGGTGGCCTATCAAGAATCAGACTGTCAGCCAAGCTGTTTGGAAACCAGTATAAATCTGAGTGAAGAGAAATCCAGGGGAAGGGGGCCACCCTCTTAAATTATGAACTTTATCCTCATGGAACTTCTGTAGTTAAGCATTTTTCTTTTTGAACATTTGTATACCTTCCAATGGGAAAGACATTTCCCTATTGCTTTGGACATCTTGACAAAGGACCGACCTATTAGTTTTGTCTTAGTTGGTGAAAATACCGCTAGAGCAGAGACAGAGAGGCATTACGTTTATGGACACACTTATTAATCTCATCTGTATGAGTTCATTCCTGGCCCTTCAAAGTTGGCAAGTGCCTAGATTGCAGCCTGGGATCCAATCCCTGCATCATGCTTAACCATAAATAGTGTGATCCTGGGCAGTCATTTAATATCACTTTGCCATTCCTGTCAAAATTGAAAGTCTCTAAAAGTGATTTAGTAGACAGAGAACACTATCCAAAAACTCCTCAATATTTGCTTATTTAACTTCCTGCGATGCCCTCGACTATCAAAGACGGGTGTTCCAGTGTGGCAATGTTTTCTGAAATGTGACTTCTGGGCATGTCATGACACATGAAAATTAGGCGTGAAAATGAATGGGCTGAATGCATCCTTTTTAAAAACCATGCTAATTTGTAGCGTTTTTAATACATATACAAGACTACAATGCGTTCAGTACCCAACTTTGTGTGTGCACGTATGAAATGTGGGCAATGTTGGTGAGGGACAGATGGACGGCGTTTGCAGAGTGATGCGTCGACCCCCTCCATCTTGTCTTTGTGTGTGTTACAGGAGCAGAAACAAATACGTCAAAGTCCCGTCTTGTGGTAAGCGGCTGAGGGCCTGAAGGAAGCCTGCAGCAGGCGGCAGTGTTGGGTTTCCCCGTCGAAGGCCTAGTGTGCAGCCAGATGTAAGTGCGCTGCTTGCTGCGCCGCTCATTAAACCTGCATGGCTGATATCGGATTACCACGTGTGCTTTCTTTCAGGTCTCTTTCTCCCCTCTAGCCCCTCCTGCTGGGCAGGGAGCAGAGGCCCCTGACCCCCGGATAAGGAGGCCTGCAGAGGTGGGACCGTGGCCGCACGCGAGCGCCTGGGAGCACAGTAATCAACATTCCGCTCCCACAGCCCTCCGCCGCTCATTAACTTATTAACTTCACCGCACGCGATCCTTCTCTGGCGCGCGGCGCGGGGCACCGAGCAGGGCATACAATAACAAGTAGAGCGCACATGTATGTGCAGCGAAAGACATGCACCGCACAGCATGCCGAGACATAGCATGCACGGACATACAGATGGGATGGGAAACACGTGGACCTGATGTCGAGCACAGAAGTGCGCACAAGAAAAGCTACACCGAGCACACGTGCGCAGACAAATAGCACACACAAGCAGAACACACATATGCACATACATGTGCGGGAGCCTGGGCAGCAAAATATGTGTGGGCCTCGCTTATTTGTCTGATATCAGTGGTATTACATAAAATGAGATAATAGAACGAGTCTTCAATACACCAAGGTATCATGGGAAGTTGCATTACAGCATGTTGTCATGAGTAAGACAGGAGACAAATGAACCGACTTCCACTATTTGAATTGTCATATGTGCAGTATCAGGAGTGAGTTTTTTTTTTTAAGGTAGTGTTGTAAGTGGAAAAGGACAGAGCCCCTTTAAGAGGGGAGCCCAAGACTATGGGAGGGAGAGGGAAGCGGGAGGAAATGGAGGGGCAAGGGAAGAGGGAAGTCAGTAAGGAGAAGGAGGAATAAAGGGAAAGTCACCAGAGAACATGGCTCCCGTGTTTGTTGTTCAGTGTGCATGTGAAGGACCCGACTAAGCAGCACAACAACTGGCGACGAAGGGAAAAAAACGCCAGAGGTGCCATGCAGGTAGCACTCTGCAAGGAGTAGCTCAGCAGCAGGAGAGCGGGAATGGAGAAGCAAGGGTGTTGTGGCCTAAACAGATGACAGGACGCTGTAGTATTTCTAACGGTCTTTATTGACTAACAGCAAGTGAGGAGGCTATGCGTGGCCTGGTGGCGCGGGGCGCTTACTCACTGTTCACTGCGACCAAGTCCTGTGCTTCCCCAGTTGCTTCACTGTGGAAGGGTTGTGCACACCGGTGGCACGCTGTAGTCTCCTAGGGCCCCCATGAAGCCTCCAGTGGCTGTGGTGTTACGCCCTGGGAGCCGTGGTGTGAGTTCTCTAACTCACTTCTCCTTATCCTGTAGTCAGGAGCAGCGCTCCTCTCTGACCGCTTCTGCTGGCCAGGCGCCAACACTGAAGCGGGAACGTTTTCCCGCAGAGCGTGGGCTCGCGAGATCCCGTCTCGCGAGATCTCGCGAGAACACGCTCCCGCGATCACGTGATGTCCCCACACACCTCCTTTGCCGGGAAAAAGGAATGGGTGATCACTCCATGATGAAGTCCGCATATTTCCTGGGTTTCTTCCTCTCTCTCTGGGGCCTGCCAGGATCACGGTATGGAGCGGGATCGATGAAGTGTCCTTGGGAGGGTGCTGGTGATTCGGGTTCTCTTTGTCCAGCTCCTTGCTGTGATCCCCTGGGTGTAGTTGGGGGAAGGGAGCTTGCGAAGTCGTTGTGATGGTGCGGCTCTATGGTGTCTCCACTTGGGAGGTGATGGTTCTCGTATGGCTCTTGGCAGACTTGATCTCCTCCAGTGTCTCTTGGCGAGTGTACAGTGTCTTCTTTCCTGCGGTACATGGCTACTCTCTCTAGGTTCCATTTCCTGCCATCGCTGGTGCAGATGTGGTTTGTCCCTCTCTCCAAGACTTCTATGGGGCTGCTGTATCTGGAACCAGTGGAGGTGTCCTTGTGGGGAAGTCGTATTTTCACCAGATCCCCTTTGTTGACTTGTGTGTGTCGAGCGGCTCGGCGCAAATCCCCCTGTGCTTTCATTGCTTCTTTGTTGCGCTGCATGCGACACGTTATGTCAGCCATGTCAACTTCTTCGTCGGCTCTCACTTGCTGGAGCCATGGTGGTACCAGTGAGGATGCTGCCCTTCTCCCCCTCAGCAGATGTAACGGTGAACACCTGTGACGGCGTTGGGGGTGAGACGGTGGGCCGCTACGGCTTCTTTGACCGTCTTGTATGCGTCTAGGCCCGAGGCATGAGCCAGTTGTAACGCCCCTTTGATGAAGCGGTTGGCCCGCTCAACTAGGCCATTTGCCTGTGGGTGATACAGACTTGCTTTTCGCTGATTGATGTTGTTGAGCTTGAGAAATGTTTCCATTTCTCTGGAGACTAGCTGGACTCCGTTGTCCGTGGCGAGTTCTTCGGGCAGGCCCTCTCGCTGGAATATGGTGGTGAGTGTGTCAATGACTGTTCCTGTGGTGATGTCCGGGGTGAAGTCAGCTTCCACCCATTTGGAAAAATAGTCGACCAAGACTATCCCGTATCTGTGCTCTGGGGGCATGTTGTCCCGCGGCCCTATGAAATCCAGCCCCAGTTTTCGCCACACCCCTTTGGGGACTTCGGTGGGCAGCATGGGGGCTTGCCTCACGGCTAGGCGATTGTCGCTGTTGGAGCATTCGTGGCACCTATCGACCATCTGCCGAACGTCCTGGTCGATACCTGGCCACCAGTATGCGTCGCGTATCCTTCGTCTGGTCATGTTGCACCCTAAATGGCCCGAGTGTGCTCTGCACAGTATGACTTTGCGGATTCCGCTGGGTGGGATGATTTGACCACCTCTGAGAATGACACCGTTCATGGCGGTGATTTCTTCGTTCACCTTCCAGTAGGGACGAAGGCCTTCGGGGATCGCTCTCTCGTTGGGCCATCCATTTCGAACCCAGGTGCTTACGTGCCTTAGAGCGTAGTCCTGCTTGAACTCTTCCTGCCAGTGGCGCTCGCTCATTTCCATGTATTCGACGTTCCTCAGGTCGCCAATGGACGCAACGACACATTCGTCTTCCAGGAATGTGGTGCCGGGGGCGCTTTGGTTGAGGAGCCTGGACATGCAGTCCGCTTGTGCGTTTTTCAAGCCCGCAATGTGTTGTATCTCATAGGTATACTCTTGGAGCTTTGCGGCGATCCTGGCCAGTCTGGGGGTGGCCGTCTTGGTGCCGCCCGGGCTCAGCATGTGAATTAGGGGTTTATGATCGGTGATCAACTTGAATCTTGTCCCCCATAAGTATGATCTGAAATAGTCGACGGCCCAAGCGCATGCCAACATCTCTTTCTCTACCGTAGAGTAATTCTTCTCGGATGAGGATAATGCCTTGGATGCAAACGCCACAATGTTTTCCGTATCGCCCCTTTTCTGGGTCAAGGTGGCCCCTAGGCCGTATGCGCTGGCGTCAGTGGTGATGTAGGTGTCCCATTCGGGGTTGTATGGTTTAAGGCACGGCGCGTGTAGAATCCTATTCTTGATTTCGCCGAAAGCCTCATCTTGTTCTGGGCCCCACGAGTACGCTGCCCCCTTCTTCAGAAGCTCTCTCATGGGAGATGTGGTCTCAGAGAACCTAGGGACGAATTTGGCATAGTACTCGGCTAGGCCTAAGAATGAGCGTAGTTCCTCTTTGGACATCGGCGCCGGTGCCTCTGTAATGGCCTCCATGAGGTTCTTCTTGGGGCTTACCCCTTCACTCGAGATGCAGTACCCAAGATATTCTACTTTGTTCACCCCGAAGACACACTTTTCGTGTCGTAGGTGAATGCCTTCCTCCTGAAGTCTGCTTAGGACTGACTTGAGCGCCTTGTCATGGGTCTCGTTGTCCTTGGCGTATACCAGAATGTCGTCTTGGAAGAATGAGACATTGGTGAGGCCTTTCAGTAGGGAGTTCATCATCCTCTGGAATGCGGATGCTGCGGACGATAGCCCGAAAGGCATGCAGGTGTATTGGAAGGTGCCAAAAGGGGTGATGAACGCCGTCAGGGGGCGTGAGGACCTGTGTAGAGGAATTTGGTGCTAGGCATCACGCATGTTCAACTTCGAGAAAATGGCTGCCTCTTTCATCATGAGGACGATCTCATTGATGCTGGGGAGTGGGAAGCTATCCGTGATCACCTCCAAGTTCAGGCTTCTCAGGTCGATACAGATCCTGAGGTCGTTGCTGGACTTTTTCTTCACTAGTACTACCGGACTCAGCCACACTGAGGATTCCACGGTTTCAATGGTTCCTTCTTCGACCATCTTCCTCAGGTGGGCGTCCAAAGCTGGTCTTGTGGTGGCAGGTACTGCCCTTACTTTGTGCTTGACTGGAGTGGCGTCGGGTTTCAACCGAATTTTGTGGATGAAGTTTTTCACTTTTCCGGGTTTCTCAGAAAACAGGTTTGGAAAGATCTCCTTGTAGTTTTGCGCTGCTCCTGACGAGATCATGAGCACCTGTTCCGGAGTGCTGGGATCTAGTTTCATGCTGAGTTTGTGTTGGTCATCCCACCCCAACACGGCTGGACCTTTGGGTGAGAAATACACTCTGGTGGTGGTAGACCTCCCCTTGAAATCGATCCGGGCCTTGATGTAGCCCAACAGGTCGACCGTTGCCCCTCCAAACACGGTGGGTTTTTGCCTGGTTGATCTAATCTCTACTTTTTCTTGTCCCATCATCTCCTTGTACGTGTTGATGGGCAGAACGGTGAGGTCGGATCCCGAATCAGCCATGACGCGCGTCTCCATTCCGTCCACTTTAATGGTGCAGTGTGGTTTTTCTCTTCTGGCATGGGGGGCATTGACCATGACAACCATGGGTCTGTCCTGCAGTTCATCATCATCGGTTGAGGTGCAGTCACCGTCAACACGGGACACAGTTTTCTCCCGCCACATGCATGCTGGAGCCACGTGGCCAATGCGTCCGCACTTGGAGCACACCTTATTCCTGGCGGGACAGTCGCGGTCGTTCGCCATGTGCTTGAGGCTGGCGCATCTGTAGCATTTCGGTGCCTCCTTCTTCCTGGGACTTTTGTCTTTGGGGCCGTCGCGGGATTGCTTGTCTCTGCGACCTCTCCATTGTAGCACCGCCATTTCGGGCACGGGCAGGTGACTTCCCGCCTCCTTGCGTCTGCTGGAGGTTTCTTCCTCCGCTCTGGCAATCTGGATGGCTTTATCGAGGGTGACCTCCTTTTCTTGGATGAGTTTGTCCTGTACTTTCCTAGAGTTGGTGTGGACAACGAGCATGTCGCAGATGACCTGTTCTGCATTTTCTCCAAAGGCGCAAAGAGAAGCGAGTTCCCTCATCCTCGTGATGTAGTCATCCACGGGCTCGCTCCCTTCCTGTTTGCGAGTGTAGAATCTCAACCTGTGCAGTACAATGTTCTCCTTATTGGTGAACCTCTTCATGATGCGACGAGTCGCTTCTTTGTAAACGTCGTCGTCTTCGACGTCATCGTCTGCCGCAGGTATTTCTTTAAGGCCGGCAAAGATGCGCTGACCTTCAACCCCCAGCGCATTCAACAGCATCGCCCTCTTCCTGATGGGGGCATATCGCGTGCCGCCCACCGCTTCTAAGTAGGTGGAAAAGAGGGGTTCCCATTGCATCCACGGAATCGCCGGTGTCCCTGGCAAGGGGAGGAACGCAGGGGGTGGTGTGGCGCCTTGCATGGTGGGTCCGTGGGACTTCTGGTATCCTCGTCGCCAGTTATGTTGTGGCCTAAACAGATGACAGGACGCTGTAGTATTTCTAACGGTCTTTATTGACTAACAGCAAGTGAGGAGGCTATGCGTGGCCTGGTGGCGCGGGGCGCTTACTCACTGTTCACTGCGACCAAGTCCTGTGCTTCCCCAGTTGCTTCACTGTGGAAGGGTTGTGCACACCGGTGGCACGCTGTAGTCTCCTAGGGCCCCCATGAAGCCTCCAGTGGCTGTGGTGTTACGCCCTAGGAGCCGTGGTGTGAGTTCTCTAACTCACTTCTCCTTATCCTGTAGTCAGGAGCAGCGCTCCTCTCTGACCGCTTCTGCTGGCCAGGCGCCAACACTGAAGCGGGAACGTTTTCCCGCGGAGCGTGGGCTCGCGAGATCCCGTCTCGCGAGATCTCGCGAGAACACGCTCCCGCGATCACGTGATGTCCCCACACACCTCCTTTGCCGGGAAAAAGGAATGGGTGATCACTCCATGATGAAGTCCGCATATTTCCTGGGTTTCTTCCTCTCTCTCTGGGGCCTGCCAGGATCAGGGTATGGAGCGGGATCGATGAAGTGTCCTTGGGAGGGTGCTGGTGATTCGGGTTCTCTTTGTCCAGCTCCTTGCTGTGATCCCCTGGGTGTAGTTGGGGGAAGGGAGCTTGCGAAGTCGTTGTGATGGTGCGGCTCTATGGTGTCTCCACTTGGGAGGTGATGGTTCTCGTATGGCTCTTGGCAGACTTGATCTCCTCCAGTGTCTCTTGGCGAGTGTACAGTGTCTTCTTTCCTGCGGTACATGGCTACTCTCTCTAGGTTCCATTTCCTGCCATCGCTGGTGCAGATGTGGTTTGTCCCTCTCTCCAAGACTTCTATGGGGCTGCTGTATCTGGAACCAGTGGAGGTGTCCTTGTGGGGAAGTCGTATTTTCACCAGATCCCCTTTGTTGACTTGTGTGTGTCGAGCGGCTCGGCGCAAATCCCCCTGTGCTTTCATTGCTTCTTTGTTGCGCTGCATGCGACACGTTATGTCAGCCATGTCAACTTCTTCGTCGGCTCTCACTTGCTGGAGCCATGGTGGTACCAGTGAGGATGCTGCCCTTCTCCCCCTCAGCAGATGTAACGGTGAACACCTGTGACGGCGTTGGGGGTGAGACGGTGGGCCGCTACGGCTTCTTTGACCGTCTTGTATGCGTCTAGGCCCGAGGCATGAGCCAGTTGTAACGCCCCTTTGATGAAGCGGTTGGCCCGCTCAACTAGGCCATTTGCCTGTGGGTGATACAGACTTGCTTTTCGCTGATTGATGTTGTTGAGCTTGAGAAATTTTTCCATTTCTCTGGAGACTAGCTGGACTCCGTTGTCCGTGGCGAGTTCTTCGGGCAGCCCTCTCGCTGGAATATGGCGGTGAGTGTTTCAATGACTGTTCCTGTGGTGATGTCCGGGGTGAAGTCAGCTTCCACCCATTTGGAAAAATAGTCGACCAAGACTATCCCGTATCTGTGCTCTGGGGGCATGTTGTCCCGCGGCCCTATGAAATCCAGCCCCAGTTTTCGCCACACCCCTTTGGGGACTTCGGTGGGCAGCATGGGGGCTTGCCTCACGGCTAGGCGCTTGTCGCTGTTGGAGCATTCGTGGCACCTATCGACCATCTGCCGAACGTCCTGGTCGATACCTGGCCACCAGTATGCGTCGCGTATCCTTCGTCTGGTCATGTTGCACCCTAAATGGCCCGAGTGTGCTCTGCACAGTATGACTTTGCGGATTCCGCTGGGTGGGATGATTTGATCACCTCTGAGAATGAGACCGTTCATGGCGGTGATTTCTTCGTTCACCTTCCAGTAGGGACGAAGGCCTTCGGGGATCGCTCTCTCGTTGGGCCATCCATTTCGAACCCAGGTGCTTACGTGCCTTAGGGCGTAGTCCTGCTCGAACTCTTCCTGCCAGTGGCGCTCGCTCATTTCCATGTATTGGACGTTCCTCAGGTCGCCAATGGACGCAACGACACATTCGTCTTCCAGGAATGTGGTGCCGGGGGCGCTTTGGTTGAGGAGCCTGGACATGCAGTCCGCTTGTGCGTTTTTCAAGCCCGCAATGTGTTGTATCTCATAGGTATACTCTTGGAGCTTTGCGGCGATCCTGGCCAGTCTGGGGGTGGCCGTCTTGGTGCTGCCCGGGCTCAGCATGTGAATTAGGGGTTTATGATCGGTGATCAACTTGAATCTTGTCCCCCATACGTATGATCTGAAATAGTCGACGGCCCAAGCGCATGCCAACATCTCTTTCTCTACCGTAGAGTAATTCTTCTCGGATGAGGATAATGCCTTGGATGCAAACGCCACAATGTTTTCCGTATCGCCCCTTTTCTGGGTCAAGGTGGCCCCTAGGCCGTATGCGCTGGCGTCAGTGGTGATGTAGGTGTCCCATTCGGGGTTGTATGGTTTAAGGCACGGCGCGTGTAGAATCCTATTCTTGATTTCGCCGAAAGCCTCATCTTGTTCTGGGCCCCACGAGTACGCTGCCCCCTTCTTCAGAAGCTCTCTCATGGGAGATGTGGTCTCAGAGAACCTAGGGACAAATTTGGCATAGTACTCGGCTAGGCCTAAGAATGAGCGTAGTTCCTCTTTGGACATCGGCGCCGGTGCCTCTGTAATGGCCTCCATGAGGTTCTTCTTGGGGCTTACCCCTTCACTCGAGATGCAGTACCCAAGATATTCTACTTTGTTCACCCCGAAGACACACTTTTCGTGTCGTAGGTGAATGCCTTCCTCCTGAAGTCTGCTTAGGACTGCCTTGAGCGCCTTGTCATGGGTCTCGTTGTCCTTGGCGTATACCAGAATGTCGTCTTGGAAGAATGAGACATTGGTGAGGCCTTTCAGTAGGGAGTTCATCATCCTCTGGAATGCGGATGCTGCGGACGATAGCCCGAAAGGCATGCAGGTGTATTGGAAGGTGCCAAAAGGGGTGATGAACGCCGTCAGGGGGCGTGAGGACCTGTGTAGAGGAATTTGGTGATAGGCATCACGCATGTCCAGCTTCGAGAAAATGGCTGCCTCTTTCATCATGAGGACGATCTCATTGATGCTGGGGAGTGGGAAGCTATCCGTGATCACCTCCAAGTTCAGGCTTCTCAGGTCGATACAGATCCTGAGGTCGTTGCTGGACTTTTTCTTCACTAGTACTACCGGACTCAGCCACACTGAGGATTCCACGGTTTCAATGGTTCCTTCTTCGACCATCTTCCTCAGGTGGGCGTCCAAAGCTGGTCTTGCGGTGGCAGGTACTGCCCTTACTTTGTGCTTGACTGGAGTGGCGTCGGGTTTCAACAACCGAATTTTGTGGATGAAGTTTTTCACTTTTCCGGGTTTCTCAGAAAACAGGTTTGGAAAGATCTCCTTGTAGTTTTGCGCTGCTCCTGACGAGATCATGAGCACCTGTTCCGGAGTGCTGGGATCTAGTTTCATGCTGAGTTTGTGTTGGTCATCCCACCCCAACACGGCTGGACCTTTGGGTGAGAAATACACTCTGGTGGTGGTAGACCTCCCCTTGAAATCGATCCGGGCCTTGATGTAGCCCAACAGGTCGACCGTTGCCCCTCCAAACACAGTGGGTTTTTGCCTGGTTGATCTAATCTCTACTTTTTCTTGTCCCATCATCTCCTTGTACGTGTTGATGGGCAGAACGGTGAGGTCGGATCCCGAATCAGCCATGACGCGCGTCTCCATTCCGTCCACTTTAATGGTGCAGTGTGGTTTTTCTCTTCTGGCATGGGGGGCATTGAACATGACAACCATGGGTCTGTCCTGCAGTTCATCATCATCGGTTGAGGTGCAGTCACCGTCAACACGGGACACAGTTTTCTCCCGCCACATGCATGCTGGAGCCACGTGGCCAATGCGTCCGCACTTGGAGCACTCCTTATTCCTGGCGGGACAGTCGCGGTCGTTCGCCATGTGCTTGAGGCTGGCGCATCTGTAGCATTTCGGTGCCTCCTTCTTCCTGGGACTTTTGTCTTTGGGGCCGCCGCGGGATTGCTTGTCTCTGCGACCTCTCCATTGTAGCGCCGCCATTTCGGGCACGGGCAGGTGACTTCCCGCCTCCTTGCGTCTGCTGGAGGTTTCTTCCTCCGCTCTGGCAATCTGGATGGCTTTATCGAGGGTGACCTCCTTTTCTTGGATGAGTTTGTCCTGTACTTTCCTAGAGTTGGTGTGGACAACGAGCATGTCGCAGATGACCTGTTCTGCATTTTCTCCAAAGGCGCAAAGAGAAGCGACTTCCCTCATCCTCGTGATGTAGTCATCCACGGGCTCGCTCCCTTCCTGTTTGCGAGTGTAGAATCTCAACCTGTGCAGTACAATGTTCTCCTTATTGGTGAACCTCTTCATGATGCGACGAGTCGCTTCTTTGTAAACGTCGTCGTCTTCGACGTCATCGTCTGCCGCAGGTATTTCTTTAAGGCCGGCAAAGATGCGCTGACCTTCAACCCCCAGCGCATTCAACAGCATCGCCCTCTTCCTGATGGGGGCATATCGCATGCCGCCCACCGCTTCTAAGTAGGTGGAAAAGAGGGGTTCCCATTGCATCCACGGAATCGCCGGTGTCCCTGGCAAGGGGAGGAACGCAGGGGGTGGTGTGGCGCCTTGCATGGTGGGTCCGTGGGACTTCTGGTATCCTCGTCGCCAGTTATGTTGTGGCCTAAACAGATGACAGGACGCTGTAGTATGTCTAACGGTCTTTATTGACTAACAGCAAGTGAGGAGGCTATGCGTGGCCTGGTGGCGCGGGGCGCTTACTCACTGTTCACTGCGACCAAGTCCTGTGCTTCCCCAGTTGCTTCACTGTGGAAGGGTTGTGCACACCGGTGGCACGCTGTAGTCTCCTAGGGCCCCCATGAAGCCTCCAGTGGCTGTGGTGTTACGCCCTAGGAGCCGTGGTGTGAGTTCTCTAACTCACTTCTCCTTATCCTGTAGTCAGGAGCAGCGCTCCTCTCTGACCGCTTCTGCTGGCCAGGCGCCAACACTGAAGCGGGAACGTTTTCCCGCGGAGCGTGGGCTCGCGAGATCCCGTCTCGCGAGATCTCGCGAGAACACGCTCCTGCGATCACGTGATGTCCCCACACAGGGGCCGAGGCCTCTAGCCCGGGGAGACATACCGCGTAGGTGGTGCAACAAGGAACGGTGCTGAGGAAGAGGACGGGGTACGGCTGATAAGGGCAGCACAGCAGTGTGGAGCGTCGGAGGGACATATGCCCAGCAGCGGTGGTGTGGGTGAGCCAGCAGGAAAGGTGGAGGGTCTGGGGCACACTGCAGTGAGAGGACGGAGAGATCACGGCCCAACAGATTAGGCCATCAGGAGCGGCAACTGGAGAGGTTGACCCACGGAAGTGACGGGCTGGTATTGCCCAGCAGGACGATGGATGCCAGACAGGCACCGCCAGCAAGTGTGACGGAGGAGCAGCAGGGCAAGACGGCACAACTGCTGCAGCATCCCCCGCCATGGCAGCAGTTCAGCAGGACGGAGGGTGCGCTGCACCCAGCAGAATGAAAGGCCTGTGAGGCCCGGCAGTGAAAGCCACGACAGGCAAGACGCCCAGCCAAGACGAGGGTGCGGCGGACCCGACCAAGCCGTAGAGAAGACCCGTGACGCCCATGCCGTGCGGCGGGAAAAGTGAAGCCAGCAGCTCGCACCAAGGGAGTGAAGGAGCCGGCTAACGGAGCCCAGCAGTGCGCGGCGAGACCCGTAGTGGCACGGTGCTGCAGATCGGTGGACGGACCAGCCGACGCAGGAAAGAGTGCCTCCACGGCGGGTGACGTACATCCAGCAGAAGGACAGGCTGGAAGGGATCAGCAGCATCGGCAGCTGAGGTAGAGCAGCGTGTGCTGATGGCCGGCAGCAGAGGGAGAAACAGTGGAGGTGAGAGCCGACAAGCACACCAGTCAGAGGAGTGAGCCCAGCGATACGCCACCTGAAGTGCGACCCGACGCCAGTGAACAGGAGCGGCAGATGAGGAGCGCCACATCACCGCAGCCAGCAGACGCACTACGCGGCCAGCGGGAGACCGCCCAGAGGAGTGGACAAGCCGCGAATGAGGTGAGAGGAGCGCATGCTACACAGAGCTCTGCAACGCTCGTTGTAACGAACGAACAGAACTGCATAGACAGCAGGATCTACGTGTGGGCCATCTAAAATGTGGGAAAAAACACGTAACACACACAGCACCACGTGTGTTTGGAACATCATGCAGGCACCACCCATTGCACTGCACCCCCATACGGAATGAACTGCTGCCACAGAACGCACAAGGCAGTTGGAGACTCAGCAGCACTGAAAAGGCTGCACTACGAAAGACACAAGGGAAAGCAACAAACAGGAACAGGGAACGCCCAGGGAGAGGCACTGTGCAATCAAGCAGCCCGCACACCCCAGTGCAAAGGTACAAAGCACACACAAGGTACCTGGCCCACCATCACCAGCCGGCACAGAGGCCCCATCACGCAAGTCAGCAAGAGTGGCAACGCACCACTCACAACGCCACCAGCAGCCCTAAGATACCACAGGGCAGCCCCGGCTGCTACACCAGCAGCCCACACAGACCACAAAGGGCAGTGGCCCCTACAAGTCCTGGAGGCTTCCAGTGCCCGCACTACCTGAGCCTGATACAGCCACAGACGGCCCCGCAAGTGAACACCGCCAGCAAACCCAACAAGGGCCTATCACACCCGCAATCCGCACAACATCCTAAGCCGCACGCCGCAAAGCCTCAACAAGATGGCGGACCTAACGAGACAGGCTGCCAACACAGGAACACACACCCCTTTCCTACGACGGCCCCACCCGTTTACCCTCCACTCACACCACGATCAAAGCCAAAGATGGGAAGAATGGATCGAAAAGTTTGACAACTTTCTAGATGCGATCGGGAACAAAGACCCACCAAACAAACTCAGCATATTCAAGAACCTGGTAGCAAAAGAGGTAAAAGACATCATCAGGACAATTCCAATGACAGACAAGACCACGTACCAATGCCTCCTCGATGCAGTGAAAGACAAGCTGATAGTAGGCTCCAACAAAGACTACAAACGCTTTGAATTTAACCAACACAGGCAGCGTCTGTACAAATCTATTGGAGAGTTCGTCTTACGTCTCCAGCTGAAGATAGCAAACTGCTACTTTGCCAACTTCAATGATGAAGAAGCTATAAGACTGAGGATCATAGAGAGGTGCACCTCGTCAATGCTCAGAAAACATCTTCTTAAAAAGCCCCTACCCCTAGCGAAAATACTCAGCCTGGCAAAAACATATGAGCGAATAGTCGCACAGACATCCGCCATTGAAAGAAAAATTGAACGCACGCCATCGCAGCCCTCACGGAAGGGCGACTGCTACACCCCAAGCCCACTCGACCCCGGGAAAGGTGGGAACTTAGAATACACAGGCAACAAAGGCCGAGCAAAGGGCAATGCCATGAGCGAGGGTGGAAACACACACACAGACAACCATACCTAGCCTCTGGACGAACATGCTGGCGCTGTGGCCAGGAAGGTCACCTTCAGGGAATGTGCAGAACAAGACCACCCACAAACTTTGCATGCCAATCCACACCATCAGCCCAGGCGAGATACCCGAATACACCGCTGGCACGGTTAGACGTCAGGAAAGACATCAAGGCACAAACACCAGCCCACCTAGACGTCACAAGCATGCACACCGCCTCTACCCCGAGCCATCCCACCAAAAAGGGGACGGACTGGCTTATGGCACACAAACCTCACCCGTTCTCCGAGAGGACTATGAGTCTCGCACCCATCCAGTATCCTTCGAGATATCGTACGGGGGAAGGCGGAAGCCACAGGAAACGTCGGCACAAGACAACTGTACCAGACAGGGGCGGTAGAACACCCCCTAGACAAACCCCAAGACCATGCCGGCCAAGGGAGGATCGCACAGACAGCACAGCCAAAAAGTCAGTCACGACGCGACCCAACCCAAGGAGACCGCAGAGTGCCTGATGCCATCCGCATGATACCGAGTCCCGCCATAGGGCACAGCCGTCTCAGCCACCGGACAGTACTACAGCACGCGCTCAGCAGCATTCACTATAGGTCATTCGGAATAACCCACAAGAATGTCCACGTGCCCGAGCAAGATGCGGGAGAGACAAGCAAAGCCAAAGGACAGACGAACCGTGCAGATCCCATCCCAGCGACAGGGGAGAAAGAACAAGTGACAAGTACGACAAGGAACTACGGCAAAATGATGCCAAATGACTCCCTCCTCCACGAGTTATACTTTGAAGAGCATGAACCAACGAAAAGGGAGGTGATCGAGATGGAGGAAAAAGAGAGAGCGGAGACTCATGAAACGCCGCAACGAGAGAGTGCAGAGGAGACCCACAAGCAACCAAGCAGGCCCCATCGAACCACAAAGAGACGCCAACGGCTCATCGAGCAAATGTAACCTGGGAAGTCTCATGTTAACCAAGGGGGAGGTATTGTAAGTGGAAAAGGACAGAGCCCCTTTAAGAAGGGAGCCCATGACTATGGGGGGGAGCAGGAAGCGGGAGGAAAGGGAGGGGCAAGGGAAGAGGGAAGTTGTTAGGAAAGATTTCGTAATTGTAGGTAATTTTCCTTCCATGTGGCAACCCCTAAACTTTTTGCTGTTGTTTTTCACCTTGTTCTTGACTTTGCCAGAGAAGTGCAGCCTTCTGCCGCACTCCTCTGGGCTTTCGCTCCTTTCTTACGGGGAAACTGACATGCCCTTAAGACAGTCAGTACCGGGGAACGCTGTTTCCCGTAGTTTCTTTTATCATGTTGCGGCTTTCGTGCAACATGACACAAGAGGGCACTGTAAGCTAAGTTACAGCTCTCTTGGGTCTCTAGCCTTCTACAGGCCCTAGATACTCGTTTAGGATTGTATCTGATCGGTGCAAGTGATTCAGGGACGGGAATGGTGGCAGCGATCGTTTCTTGTGTTTTGAGCTCCTTTTGGCGTTCTAAGCGCGTTTCTCGCGCTTAATCCAAAATGGTGGCCTGGCTCCCAAAATGGACAGACCACGAGGCTCCTTTGTCCTGGCCGCTGACCGTCTTGCTCCCTTCACCTTCCCCAGGTCGAGCCGACCCGGGGCCTTCCTTATTTGGGCATGTACTTTCCCGCGAAACACGGATGCTTTCGCGGGCTTCTACATGTCTTGTGTGTGCCTCCAGGATGTGGGCTGGGATGTCTGGTCCCAATACACATCCTGGGTGCCAGAGAGTCTAGGGTGGTGTGAATGCCTGGGACCACCGTGGTCCGTGATTGGTCCACGAATGGTGTGAGTGTTGATGAGCGGATCTCCCATTGGGTCCCCTCCGTTTTGGCGCGAAGGGAACCGTGGATAAGAGGGGGCTGGAAACACCACTACCATGTCGATCTCCTGAGTTCTCACGAACTAAGGAATACAGGAGCCAAGTATCCTGCAACCAAGAGGCTGGACCGAGGAATCGCTGGTGACCCGCTAAAGTACTTCTCCTCTGCACTGCTGTCGCCTTGTGAAACCCTTTTCACCTTTGATCGAACCAGAAGGCCTGTACTGGTACTTCGACCCTTGGAATAGCGGGAACAGCTATTCTCGGCATCTTCACCATCTCCTGCCAGTAAGCCTTCGGAAGCGTCTTTGGGCCATCCAGCTGACTGACCAGCTTACACGGGAGTCTTGCTCTGTAACCGCCGCCAGGTTGTGTAGTATTTCGAGTCCTTGTCACTCTCACACGCTTCGTACACTTGGCGTTCCCAGGTCTGAAGTGAGTAGTGTACATTTGGCTCAGATACACACGGTCGCTCCGTTGCCCTGCTGTGGTAACAAACTGTGCGGGTTTCTTCGATTGGGACGTCTTTTTACTCAACACGACAACGAGGCGTTCCCTGCTCTTCTGAACCTGCCAGCTGCTGAACCTGACGTGGAGAAGCCTGGGTCTGCTTGCATCGGGGACCGGTGAGTAGCATAGCTAGGATCTGGTCGCCCTCCTGCAGGAGCCCATTGCTTTTCCCCGCTGTGTCAAACAGCACCCTTTTCCGTACTCGCGCTCTGCTTCTGCCCACTGTGGAGGCTGCGCTTGAGTCGCGGAACTTGTTCTTCTTCTTTTGTGCACTAAACTGAACTGCCTGATTTCCCTCGAAGAGCTTCTCCTTTTGCCCGTTGGCACCAGCGCGTGCAGGTACTTTTGAGCACAAGGCTCCACTCTTCGCAGGGCTCGGACTTCCATCTAGTTAGGTGCCTCTGAAGGCGAACTGGGTCTAAGCATTATTGCGCACTGCCTGTTTTCCCTCCCTTTTAGGTGGACTACACATTTCGTGCATATAACGCTTGAGACTTGTTGTATTTGTATATATATTGTGTTGATATGGTATGTGTTGGTTTACTATCGTTATATTGTGATTTTCTCGCTACGGTCATTGTTTTAAAGGCCTTGAAATAAATGTGTATATATTTTTAATATAACAACTGTTTGGAGTAGTTTGTAAGTGAACTTGCTTTGTGTGCTCATTGCGGGCTTTCAGTCACCCTCACCCCTCTTGACACCTAGTCTTGACCGCCGCGATCGCTACCTTGATTGGTCTGGCTCGTCCAGAGGTTACCCTGTTCCAAGTAATTAGGTTGGCCTTCTGAACTTCTGCGCCACCAGGACAGAGTTCAGAAATCCATCTTAACAGAAGTCAGCAAGGGGAAGGAGGAATAAAGGGAAGGTCACCAGAGAACATGGCTCCCGTGTTTGTTGTTCAGTGTGCATGTGAAGGACCCGACTAAGCAGCACAACAGGTAGCAGACATTTTGAGCTGAACTGAATACCATATATGTGGTTGTAATATTGCCAGTTAAGGCATAGTGAGATTAAAGGATTTGCTTGGGAGACACACTTTTGTTAAGTGGTGAAGCCGAAATCTGTGACCAGTCTGCAATTGAGGAACTTGAACACATCTCTTCCCAGATGTAATTGGTAGAAATATTGTTTGTGAAAAGTTTTTTTAAAAAAAGTTTTGTTTGAAAACACCATCTGACTGTGGAAGCATTGCAAAAATATGGTGATTGTGTTTGGTAACTGAAGTTAGCTGTTTTGTTTTGCAGAAGTTTCCCAATTGTTTTTATTTTTATTGTGTATACATTTGGCCGTGTTGTCCAAACTAGCAATATGCTTTTATTTCAGAAGGTATGGATTATAATGCCTGTCAAAAGAAATAAACTCCAAGGATGTCGTATCAGGACAAGGATTGCCCCTGGGTCAGTCAGGGCCGGTGGCGTCTACTGCAGGATTGCCTAATACTGCGATAGAGCCTATTGAGGCAGGGAAGTAAGCAATTCTTCAGGTGTACAAATGTTAATAAAAACATGGCTCACGTCCTAAACAAAAGTGGGGTGGGCTCAGTAATAAAGTGCTGAGTGCATAGGGCAGAGGGTGCAGCTGCACCCATTCTCTTGGCCATGCTCATTTAAATCACTGGTTGTGGCAGGGTTTCTGTCTCCTCTCCTGCTGGGTTCAGGCTTGGTGCTGTGATAGCACGCATCTTGCAAAATATGGGCAAGTATTGCTCACATCTAAATTGGAGGGGAACCTCATCAATCGACCACTCGACCCTTGATTGGAGGGGGTTGGCCGGCCAAATATGTTTTGCGGGCAGGGGAGTAGAAGGGGGAAGCAGGGGATCCAACAGCAGAATGCTGCAATGACAACTCAATAGGTTAGGTGACTGTTGCTGAGATGTTATATGTTTAGACCTTCCTGTAAATCATATGGCCTTTTTCCTATTCCTGCTGCAAAATGTGCTCTAACATGTGTTGTTGACCTGGTAATAAGTACAGCTTCCTCGCGTCACTTAGCGTCTGTAGCGAAGATCAAAAGCTGGCACCCATGAATATACCAACAATAAGGAACACATTTAGTTCAAATTCCCTTCCCTCTAGAAGAAAGAGCCCAAGTCAAATAAACATAAGTCTTTCAAAAAAAATTCAAGAACACCAGAAAAATAACCAGAGTGACGAGAATTTCAAATAACCTCTGGCAAAGTATAAAAGGTGCCCCCTTTTAAACCCAACAATGTATAATGAAATATGGTATGGAAAATAAAATCCAAATATAAAATGTGTTCCTGGATGACACTTTTATGTGGTCTTGAGGGTAAGGGTCTGCACTGGAAAGATGGCAAACTGGGGTGAAATACAGGCAGACGAACACTTGAGCAAGCAAACCTTTTTTGAATGCCGGCCTCAAAAACACCCAATCGGTGTTCCGTCTGCTGCCCTGAAAAAAGTGGGCAGATGCTGTCCATCCACATGTATCCTCGACTTGTGCCCTGAAAATCAGCACAGGGCCAGAACAAGACAAAATCACCCCTCCAGTCTCCTGGACTGCAAGGTCTCCTGCCACATCCTGGGCAATATTCATGAATCCTTTCCCCTCTCATCCCCCCCCCTCGCACCCACGTTTGACTTTCAACAATACTCTGTTTTTATAAATATGACTTGAAAAGTACACAAACCATAGTAAAGTACTTGCACAAATATATAAATCCTTATAGAAATATGCTAGGCAACAAGTGTATCATTGTGGCATTATTCCCCCCACCCTGAATGGAAGACTAAAAATACCAGAATGCAATTCAGGAGAAAGCAAAAAAAATCCTGTCAATTTTGAAAACGTACTTTCAAGACTTAAAGACTCATACCAAAAGGTAATGTGTGAAAAGGTTACCTGTTTGTGTTTCAATTTTTGACAAAGGCATACTTCATATATAATGTAAGGGAAATCTTACATTCTACCTCAAATAAACATTTGTTGGTGTGTTAAATATAGACGTGTGAAATTAAGGTAGATAGTTTAAAACTGTTTTGTGTGCTATATTTTATTGTTCTGGAGGGGGTCATAGATTCAGGCAGCTAACATGTGCTTTCTCGGGAGGATAGCTCAGGGGCAACGTGCCCGCCTTGGAAGCAAAACCACACAGAGCAACACAGGTTTTATCCTCTGGTCTGAACTTAGAAACCTCTGGGTATTAAGCGCTTTATAAATAACCTATCATATCATAAAAAAAAAAAATCCCCTTTGCAGTTCTTAACATGGAAACGTTAAGAACATTGTGTCCAAAACAATGATCTCTTCAATGAGCCATCACTTGTAAATCCCTCCACCTTTAAATGCTCTGCTTGATTAAAGGAAGTGATAAACAGTACTTACGGGGCCGCTGGTAGGGGGGCAATTGTCTCTGGAATGTCGCAGCACTTGAGAGGTGACATGTTGCCTCATTATGACAAACAAAAAAGGGAGCCTCATACATGGAGGCAGCACAGCCCCTCTTGTAAACAATACCGCTTTATATGCTGGTGGCAGGCAGCTGGTGCCTTCGGGGCTCTTATGACAGCGGGACCTGGGCAGCGCCACAGACTGCCCATGCCTCGGGTGGCCATCTGCACTTGCACAGAGCAGACACCTGCTAGGGTCGGCCAATGGCTCCACCTTCACCTTGAACCCTGGTGTCGTCAAGGAAAAGGTCTTCAAGGAAGTGACGTCACCGGCATGGGTTTGTGGGTGACCACTGGCCATGCCTTTTTGAATGACAGTCTGTTTTCCACTGAAACTAAAACGTGATTATAGAGATATCGCGAGACCTCCCGGTCTCGCGAGTTCTCCAACGAAACACAGAAGTGGAGCTCCCGCGCTTCGCGCGCGACACAAGAGAGAGCAGAGAGCCACGGAGCAACATCAGCTCCTGTGCGCTCCTCCACAGAAGTGGCCACAAAGCCATAAGAGAGACTTGAAAGACTCAGAACAGCTGTACATTAGTTCAGGGGCCCGTTGCCCTGTTGTTAGCATTTCATAAATGAAGCAGATTTACCTTGATGTTACTGTTGAATAAAAACACATCACCTGCAACAACCCAGCCTCAGATCTATCACTGTAAGAATTATACAACATAATTGGCGACGAGGATCACCACTAAAACCCACGCGGTGCCATGCAGGGAGCAACACCACCACCGCCATTCCTGGATACTCCAGGTAGGCCTGCCATTGCGTGGCCTCAATGGCAACCCTTATTCACAACGTACGTGGAGGCCTTGGGCGGTGCGGGCTACTCGGCAGCGAGACGCAGGGCGATGTTACTAAATGCCCTTGGTGTCGAAGGTCAAAGGGTGTTTGAGAGTCTCACCCCGTAGCCAGTGGCCGGTGACAACAATGACGTATTCAAAGAAGCCGTGAGAAGAATTGTCAAAAGGTTCGCCAGCAAGGAGAATACCTTCCTACACAGGATATGGTTCTATAGTCGCAAACAGGAGGCGTCTGAACCCGTAGATGACTATGTTACCAAACTGCACAAGTTAGCAGCGCTATGCAACTTTGGTAACAAAGCGGAGAGTCTGATCTGCGACATGCTGGTGGTCCACACCAACAGCAGGAAGGTGCAAGACAAGTTTATCCTAGAGAAGGAACTACAGCTGGAAAAAGCAATTGAAATAGCGAGAACAGTGGAGGAAACGGCAGGTAGAAGGAAAGAATTTGCAAGTGGAAACAGCCCAGCCGAAGTACAAGCGGTGGCTTTCCGCCTAAAGAAGGAGAGGCTGGTCCTTGATGCGAGAGAAGGGAACTGGGTGAGGAAAGAACCGTTAAAATGCCATAGGTGCACCAGCATGAAGCACTTAGCTTTTGATAAAGAGTGCCCAGCAAGGGACAAGGAGTGCTCGGTATGCAAAAAGATTGGACACTTCTCAATCATGTGCAGATGGCGCAACAGGAAAATCACGAGCGTCAACGACGAACACAGGACGGAGAGAGAATCATCCTCGGAAGATGAAGGGAGATCTTCTGTCATAATGGTGAACAGCCCACGGGCCAGAAGAGAAAAGCCCCATTGCGCAATCAAAATCAATGGGTTGGAAACAAGAGTCATGGCCGACTCGGGCTCCGATCTCACCATAATACCCCTCGCACGTACAAAAAGATGATGGGAACAGAGATGGTCCAAGTGCTCAGCACGCGGCACAGGCCTACAGTTTTCGGCAGTGCGTCAGTAGACCTGCTGGGCTACTTCAAAGGGAAATTACAGTTCAAAGGAAGAGAGACCACCACAAAAGTTTACTTCAGTCAAGAAGGCCCAGCGGTACTAGGGTGGGACGACCAGGCAAAATTGAAGATTAAGCTGGACGCCAGCACGGAAGATCAAGTACTGTCAGTCAGTTGGAGAGGAGCACCAGTAGCGAAAGAAGATTATCCAAAACTATTTTTGGAAGAACCAAGACACATCAAGGGCTTTGTCCACAAAATATTACTTAAAACCAACGCAGTCCCGGTCAAGCACAGAATAAGACCAGTACCGGCAACTGCAAGAGACACACTCAGAAGCCAATTGGACAGAATGAGGAAAGACGGCACCATTGAAGAAATTGAAGAACCAGAGTGGCTGAGCCCAGTGGTACTCATAAAGAAACAGACTTCACAAGAGCTGAGGGTATGCATTGATCTCCGCAGTCTAAACTTGGAAGTAATCGCAGACAGCTACCCACTGCCGAGTATCAATGAGTTAATCCTCATGATGAAGGAGGCCAAAGTGTTCTCGAAACTGGACATGAGGAAGGCCTACCATCAAATACAACTACACAAGGAGTCCAAGCCACTCACCGCTTTCATCACCCTGTTTGGCACGTATCAATTCACAAAGATACCGTTCGGCTTATCATCCGCAGCCTCGGCGTTTCAACGCATGATGGATACTCTACTGCGTAACGTCAGAAACGTGTCCTACTTCCAGGATGACATCCTTGTATACGCGGCGGTTGAGCAGACGCATGATGTCACATTGAGAACAGTCCTCACCAAAATTCAAGAAGCGGGAGTAAGATTAAGGTATGAAAAATGCATTTTCAAGGCAAAAGAAATTGAGTATTTGGGGTACAGGATATCAGAGCAAGGCATATGTCCCAAGCAAAACTTACTGCAGGCTATAATTAAAGCTGCTGAACCCACCAACAAAGACGACGTGAGGTCATTCCTCGGACTGGCGGAGTATTATGCAAAATTCATCCCCAAATTCTCTGAAACCTCAGCGCCGCTCCGCGAGCTTCTCATAAAAGAGTCAGAGTACACGTGGCAAGAAGCCCAGAGGAAAGCGGTGGAAAGCATCAAAGGACACATAGTAGAAGCACCGTGCTTGCAACCGTCAAACCCAGAGTGGAGCACAGTTATCACTACAGATGCCAGCGCATATGGATTAGGTGCTGTCCTCACCCAGAAAAAGGGTAATATGGAACACGTGGTAGCATTTGCCTCGAAAGCCCTATTGTCAGCTGAACAAAACTATTCCACCATACAGAAGGAGATGTTGGCATGCGCATGGGCTGTGGAACATTTTAGGACATATGTGTGGGGTACAAAGTTCAAGTTAGTCACCGACCACAAACCCCTCATCCACATGCTCAGCCCAGGTGGCACCAAAGTGTCAACGCCCAGATTAGCACGCATAGCAGCAAAACTGCAGGAATACACCTTTGAGGCGCAACACATCTCGGGATGGAAGAATTCGCAGGCGGACTGCACGTCAAGATTGCCAGAAGGCAAGGACAATGCCACCACCTTCTTGCAAGAAGAATGCATTGTAGCATCTATTACAGATCTCATCTACAGGCACCCATGATTCCCACAGAAACCCCAGAGGCGGTGTGGTCAAAAGTGGGCCTGGAATTTATAGGACCATTGGAAGCAATGGCGCCCGAACATTGTTACGGCATAGTGCTGGTCGACTACTTATCGAAGTGGGTCAAGGCCAGCTTGTCCCCAACATCACGACCACCACCGTAATAGAGGTCCTCACTGCCATCTTAGAGGGAAGGGCTCCCCAATGAGTTAGTAACAGACAACGGGGTACAACTAATATCCAGAGACATGGAACTGTTCCTGAAGAAGCACAACATACACCAGAAAAAAGCAGCACTATATCATCCCCAAGCCAATGGGCTCGTAGAGAGGGCCAAAAGGTTCATCAAGGGAGCCATCCAATTAGCGACTGCGTCGGGAATGGATCCCCTCAAAACGACAAAAGAGGCCCTTCGCTGCTCACAGACTAACTCCCAATGGGATCACCCAAATCTCCCCCTTTCGCATGTTGAGAAGGAGGAGAGCAGCCTCCACGCTAGTGCCACCATGGTTGGCCAGAGTAAGAGAAGACGAAGAAGTTGACATGTCGGAAGTGATGTGGAGAATAGAGAACAGCAAGGCACGCATGAAAAGGTGGAGCGACAGAAGAAGGACAAAACAAGGGTCAGACGTAAAAGAAGGAGATTGGATCAAAATACGGCTACCGACCAAGGATCAAATGACGGGCTCAAGGTTCAGCAGACCAGTGAAGGTGATTCATAGAGGAACCAACCACGTCCGCACCGAAGACGGGCGCACATGGAACATGGAGAGAGTAGCCATGTTTGAAAAGAGGCAAGGGAGCGAAAAGACCCTTGAAAGACCCGAAACTGAAGGGGTAATGGACAATGAGAGAGAGAAAGAACGAGAGCCGGAGACAAATAGAAGAGAAGTTGAAGAAAATGAGTTTGAAGTGGATGCACCCACAGTAGAGCGAGAAGATGACCAGAAGCAGGAATCCTATAGTGAGAAAGGTGACCGGCCGCGAAGGGAACACAGAAGACCGGTGAGATACAATGACTATGTCCTGCAATAAACTGTTTTTGCATTATCAGAGGGAGGTGTGTAGAGATATCGCTAGACCGGGAGGTCTCGCGAGATCTCCAACAAAACACGGAAGTGGAGATCCCGCGCTTGGCGCGCGACACAAAAGAGCGCAGAGAACCACGGAGCAACATCAGCTCCTGTGCGCTCTTCCACAGGAGTGGCCACAAAGCCATAAGAGAGACTTAAAAGACTCAGATCAGCTGTACATTAGTTCAGGAGCCCGTTGCCCTGTTGTTAGCATTTCATAAATGGAGCAGATTTACCTTGATGTTACTGCTAAATAAAAAGACATCACCTGCAACAACCCAGCCTCAGATCTATAATTGTAAGAATTATACAACAGTGATGGTGTAATGAGTTGGAGGAACAGAAGGGAGATCTGTCCCTGGGGAGCTCCGGGGTAGCCAAGCATCACAGCAAGCAGAGAGCAATTGGGTGATGTCACAAAGGTTCTGCCTGGGTTTGAATGAAACTTGTATGGACAAATAGAGAGAGACTGAAAAGAGGCAGGTTTCTTTCTCTAATCTACCAGCTGTCTTTGTTTTTGAATAGGAGATGGCCGCTCATGATGAGGAACAGAGCTACGAGTGGGTTTATTAGTGAATAATGAAGACACACGAGTTATGAGTGAGGAGTTGCACCTGTTGTGCTTACACATTAAAAGAAGAAGTCAGCCCGTTGGCTGAGTTACGTTATCCTGGGGACACTCGAGGTCCATGAAGTTCGACTTTGGGCGGTAACGGAAAAGACGGTAATATGCGGAGCCGGGGAGGTTCCGTTTCATGAACAAAAGCTGAAAGCTAGCTTCCCCTCCTCCCTGCCCCCACCGTTGGGACGGATGAGTCCTCTGTGAGAGAGCCGTTGCACAGGAGCCGGCAGGGGAAGACCTGCGATACGTGTCATTACGCGTAAGCGAACAGCTGTTGGGGGGCGTCTGCCATGAGACTGACAGACGAGGCGGAGTTGAAGTTAAGGCCTACCGTCCTATCCAGTGAAGTCGTGGGCAGAGTCAAGTCTACGTGGGAGAGCTGATGGAGTGGAGGGAGGCGCGGCAGAGACAAAGCCAAATCCACATAGTAAGTGAAACGACAGACATAGAGAGAGAGTGAGGGTGAAAATGTCCGTATTATCCAGAGACTGGGCGAGGGATTTTTACTAATAAACGAGGGGTTGAAGAGCTCTAATGGACCTTGATCATACCTTACCCAGAACCCTTTGAGCATATGGCATAAAGCATTGGAATGTAGATTTCCCGAAGGATAAAGGACTGAGAGCCTGTCTGAGAGAAACTGAGCCCACAAATCGAGCTTTCTGGATAGTACATGAGACTTTTGTGTGGAGGAAAGTCAGAGGAACAGAAAAAGCCCAAAAGAGGATAAAGAAGAGGGTTTCTAAGACATTCAGAAGAGAGTTTGTTGCACGTATGGAGAACAATAAGGGGGTTATGGAGTAAAGACTTCATCTCACCTGAGAGAAAGGGAACACCTGAAGGAAACGCAAGACTGTCCTACAGAACTCTGCGGCTGCATAGCTGTTATTTCCTACAGAAGGTTTGTTACAAGCAAAAAATAAATACTTAATATACTTAATAAATAACCGGCTACCTTGTGGTTTGTCCCACCCAGTAAACTCTTACATTTGGTGGCAGCGGTGGGATAAACAAGAACACCATGGAAGAACTGATAAAAACTCTTAGTGATGGGCAACAGTTATTACAACAGGCACTCCAACTGCAAGGTCAGCAGGCACAGGCTGACCAACAAGCCTTCCAGTAAGCCTTACAAGTACATCAAGCCTAGCTAATTGAAGCCACAAGTCTGAGGAGTCATGCACAAGTGCCAGCCTCGGTACTACAGAAGTTCACGACAGGTGAAGATCTGGCACACTTCTTCGTAAACTTCGAGAGGGTCGCCAGGAATTCCCAGTGGCCTGCGGAGAGGTGGTGCCTGTCATGATCTCTGCTTCCAAAAGATCAGGACTTGCCCGACTCCCTTGGAAGCAGACCCATAACCCCGGTTCCGAGTGCCAGCCAGTCCCAATTGGGACCTTTTGGACCCTGTCCTGGCGCCAGTGGCACCAGGCTCATAAAGATGCCCAGTCCCAGCGCTGGAAGCGCCGGGCTCATAATGCTTGGGTGGACTTACCTGCAGCAGACCATGCTGCTTACTTACCTGCCAGTTGAACCCCTGATCCTCTTCTGTTTGGGACTACTTTTCCTGTTGGGTGGGGCAGGAGCCCTAGGTTCAGAACACTGGAACTCTTCTGGAAAGCAGGAACTCTTTTCTTACCTAGGCATGGCTGTGGAAGGAGACACCTAAGCACTACAGGAGGCTATTTAAACCACACCCGATGGATGAATCTTGCTTTGCGTTATTCTGCATTCTCTGCAGCAGAACGCTCATCGTGTCTTCTGCTTCTGATCCTGGGCCTAAGGGAACAAATGCTTACCATCCTGGAATCCAGTCTTCAGCAGCCCCTGTAAAGACAAAGAAAGAACAGGTTAGCACTACGGTCTTCAGTGGCAGCGCATCTCTTACCTGGTCCATCGGCTGTCACCAACGCCTCGCACTGCATTCCGGCATCTGAAAGACAAAGGCCTACCTACTCTTCGCATGCTCCGGAGGTCTTCGCACTGCATTCCGGCATCTGAAAGACAAAAGCTTACCAGCTCTTCGCACGCTCCGGAGGCCTTCGGCGCTGCATCCCGCATCTGAAAGACAAAAGAAGGTGCGTTTAAAGACATTGGGCAACTTTATTACTCACGTGCCATTACTCCTTCCCACGCCGAATCCAGTGGGTATTCCAGCACCCTTCAGCTTCTCTAAAGCTCCGAACTTGTACCTGCAAGATAAAAGGGACAGTTAGTGCGCATCGTGAAGCAGGCTACAAGCGCTTACTTACGTGCTTCCAGGCGCTTCTATTCCTCACGCGGGTTCGATCCTCAACTCTCATCAGCCCGCCATCCACCATCGCCGGAACCCTGCAAAACAAGTGATATCATTACAAAGGACTTTTAAGACATTTGAAGTGCCCAGAACTTACCGTTCGTGCAGTTAATGACGGACAGCAGTCCTCTGAGGTCAAGAGGCCTGCACCCTTATCCAGTGAAGAAACTGGTTACGGCACCCTGCCCCGAGGCAGATGGAGAGCTCGGCGTTCACTTACCTAAGGTGAGGGCGTTAACCTTTGGGGTTCTACAGGAGAAGAGAAAGGGAAGAGGAGAGAGGCACCCAATAACCCCAGTTCATTAATCCCATATTTCCTATCTGCAGACATCTTACTCTTCGAGTCAGACATACAGTGCACAGAGGTCCAGCCCAAAGAGCCAGCCGTGTGTTACACATCACCTTTGAAGATACGGCATTCACCCAATCAAGACCGGCGCCTCTGCGGGAATCAGGTGAGCGTCACAGTGCCATTATATTGCTCCCCTGATGACGGGGGGGATACAGAGTGCTTACCAGGCAGCTAAACCCACAGGAGACACCACTTATGGGACATGAAGCGTGCCGTACTAGAGAGGCTCAGTCAAGACGAGGAGGCGTACAGGATCAAGTTTCGGGAGATCTGGTTGCTGCCAGAGGAAACGCCCCGACAACTGTATTACAGGGTGAGGGAGTTAGGAAATAAATGGTTACAGACAACAACCTCCACTACCCAAGAGATGTCAGTGAAGATAGTATTGGAGCAATTCTTGGAGGCACTACCCCTACTTATACAGCTATGGGTCCGACAACACCATAGAGCCACTTTGGTGGAAGCCGTAAATATCGCCTCTGCCTTTCAGAAGGCGGGACAAGGAAAGCTGCTATCCTACCAAACCACCCAAAAGGGAATGAGTGGCTCCTCCAGTATCGGGGTGAGACCTCCTAGCAGTCAGAAATGGCCAAACACAATGATCTGTAAGCCAGACAGTTAGAATAAAAGGGTTCGCCCCTCCAGCGAAGGATTTCCGACCATGTCAACGACCAGACCCCCAAGCCTCAGCACACAAGGTCTGCAATGTTTTGAATGTGGAGAATGGGGTCATCTGGCTTGCCTCTGTCCAAAGAGAGTCAAGACGGAACCTATGGATGTGGGGATACTAGAAGTAGCTAAGGAGAACAACCAATGCGAGATAACCAGCGGGGTAAAGCCATCATACCCCTATGTGTGTGATGCGGAAGTGGACGGCTGACCTACCAGGGCTCTTATAGACTCGGGGAGCATGCAGAAAGCCGTGAACCTGGAACTGGTAGGTGATATGCCAGAGACGAATGAAAGAATCCCAATTCGTTGTGTGCATGGTGACGTTAAAAGTTACCCAGTCAAGGAGATAAAGTTAAAGCTTGCAGGGGAAAGAAAGGAGGTGAGAGCAGCTGTGATGCCGGTGCTCCTGGAGCCCCTACTGGTTGGGTCGGATGTACCTAATCTGCCACGCATTATGAAGAGAATTGAAAGGGAATGGTTAGAGAGTGCGCCTTTCTTCGACCAAGACATTGTCCCGAGCTCCGACAGACCTAGGAAGAGCCGTTTAGAGAAGCGGAAGGAGAAACGAGAGTGGACTGAAAGAAATATGTGCCCAGCTACAGTAGATTGGAAAATTGATGATCGGGGGGACAGTTTCCACATGGCACAAGAGCTGGATTCCCTCTTGAAACATGCTAGAGCCTCAGTCGGGGAGAACCCCTGTGGGAAAACCCCTTACTTCATTAAAGACCAAGGATTATACTACTGTATTACCACAGGTCAGGGGGGAGAGACCATTCGGCAACTTCTAGTCCCTAGCAAGTATAGCAGAACGGTGTTGGAAGTTGCACATCTGCAAATAAGGGAAGGACATCGTGGAGTCGACAAAACTACTCAAAAGATCCTTGCAAGGTTTTTTTGGCCTGGGATTTAAGGTCAAGTCGCACACTTCTGTCAACAGTGTCCCGAATGCCAAAAAAAGAATAAAGCCTGTGTCCCAAAAGTGCCTCTACAAACCATGCCCCTGATATTGGAACCATTTCATAGGATTGGAATGGACAAAGTCGGTCTGCTAGACCCTACCAGCCGAGGTCATAAGTATTTACTGGTGGTTGTGGACTGTGCAACAAGATATCCAGAAGCTTTTCCCTTGCACACTACTAATGCGCAGCAAATCTGTGATGTCTTAGTCCCTTTTATTGCAAGGGTTGGTATCCCTAAGGAGATCGTAATGGACAGGGGTACTAATTTCATGTCGGCAATATTAAAATAAGTGTGAGAAACTCTCTATATAGAACAAATTAAGACAGCTGTCTACCACCCACAAACGGATGGGTTGGTGGAAAGATACAACCAAACCATCAAACAGATGCTGAGGAAGACGATGATACCTGGAGAACGTAATTGGGATAGGCTGCTGCCATGGATCTTGATGACGTTGAGAAACACACCGCAATCCTCCACTGGCTTCGCTCCGTTCGAACTTTTGTTCGGCAGACCCGTAAGAACCCTTTTGGATATCTTAAAAGAAGGTTGGGAGGAACAACCAAACCCGGAAATAACCCTCACCAAATATTCTATACAATTGAAAGAGAGGGTAGAAAAGCTTCAATCTGTGGCGCAAAGTCACCTCCTACAAGCTCAAGCTAATCAGGAACACTATTATAACCAGAAAACCCGAATGCGTAGCTTCCAAGTAGGTGACCAGGTTCTCGTCCTTCTACGTACCACCAAGAACAAAATGTTAGCTTCCTGGAGAGGACCGTATACCATCGAGGAAGTCCTAGGTCCGGTTTCATATCGGGTTCGTCAACCAGGAAGGAAGGTGCAGCTCCAGACTTACCATGTAAACATGTTAAAGAAGTAGATGGAGCCCTTACCTGCAGTTGCTATGATAAATGTGGAGGAGATGTCCGAAGAATGTATCCCAACCCCGGGGGAGAAAGTGGGAAAAGAAGTCTTGAACATAAATTCCGAATTGAGTCCAAGCCGAAGGAATGAACTTTCTACATTAGTGGATAAGTATGCAGAGATTTTTTCCTTGATTCCCGGAAGAACAACATTAACTTGTCACCATGTGCAAACTCCACCAGGAATTAAGGCGAGGCTCCGTCCATATAGAATCCCGGAGGCAAGCAGTTAATCAAGAAGTACAAGAAATGGTGAGATTGGGAGTAATAGAGCCATCCTATAGTGAGTGGTGTTCCCCTCTGGTCCACGTCCCCAAACCTGATGGGACTTCGAGATTTTGTATGGATTTTAGAAAGCTTAATGAGGTATCAAAATTTGACGCACATCCTATGCCCCATATTGAAGACCTTCTGGAGAAGCTAGTGAAAGCAAAATTCTTGACGACAATAGACCTGACGAAAGGCTACTGGCAAATTCCTTTACATCTAGCAGACAAAGAGAAGACCGCGTTTGCTTCCCCCACTGGCCTGTACCAGTTTACTGTCCTGCCATTCGGGCTTCATGGAGCTCCGGCTACTTTTCACCGATTGATGAACTTTCTAATAAAGGGACATGAGAATTATGTTGGAGCATACCTCGATGACATCATTGTATACAGAAATGTGTGTGGTGAACGCTCACAACCTTCCTTTGTTAGATAACTCTTATGGTTAAAACACTACTAATTTGGAATTTAAAGAAGGGTGCAAAACCGCTGGAAAAGGTGCCTCCGTGGAACGGCACACAACGAAAACAGGGGGTAAGGACCAAGGCCGTTAAGCCAGCAGTGCGGGCTGCACTCCCAAACACCACTCATGGTGTATAGATTCAATGTGGTTCAAAGCACAAAATAATTAACTTCTGTCAGTTTTCTGCAAAAAATGATAGTTTAATACTTGATTTTCGTCATCAATTTAAGTAATTGTACATCTTAGAAAAAGCAGATGTGCAGGGCGAGCTCAAACAATTGGCCAATGCATTTCAGAACACTGTTCCTTCGTCAGGGCCAGCTCATTCACAAACTAATCAGATTCGAGTGCTAAAAATTGAGCAAACAAATCTGTTGGATAACCCACAATATGTCAGCAACATTAATTAATTGAACATACAGTAATTATAAAGCAAATCCACAGGGATCATAACATAGCAAGAAAATAAAGTCATCAATGTATACATCATCATCATCATGATTTAGGAGTTTTTCAAGTATGCCGGGTGTGGATACATTATGCCCAAAGTGGCCATATGGATGCACATGTTCAATGACAATAACCGCAATGAACAACACGATTTCAACACATACCAGGAGAAAGGTTACATGTAATAAAGAGTCCATACATGTCATGAACCATAAGATTACCAACGGATACCAATAGTAAAAAAGTAAAAATAATGTAAAAAATACATACGTGAAATCCCATTTTATATGCGTGATGATAAACCGTGGAATTACAGCAAAGAAGGAAGAAAAGAAAAAGGTAGAAAAATGACCACCAAAATGCCATATATCGTTTTATCTAATAGGCATTAAGTAATGACGTGACTATTTCAACACTGACCTTGTCAAAGATACAGCATGGACTTGAATTTCACACCAACACTTCCAAAGTAAACGTGCTTGACTGGCGTTTCTATGCGTGTGCCGGCGTTTTACTTTGCGTGCAGACTCTTGCCTGGAAGAGACATGCAACGCGATTAGCAGTGTGTCAGAGTTACCATTTAACTAAAGACGCATGGACGCCTACGAGCATAGTCGCTCATAAGAGCCATGCAGCGCGGCACCCGGCGTGTCATTATTTCATCTTATAACAAAGGCTCTGAAGCTGACATGTAGCGCGAGATGCGCCGTGTCAGAGTTCCATTCCATTAGAAGGGTTCAGATGCCTACGAGCACCATAACGCTCAATCTTGCTTCTTACCTGACAGTAGAAAGGAGGCGAGCCATGCGAAGACGCCACTAGGACGCGTTCGCGGTAGCCATAGTGCTACAGTCAGAATTGGTAGGAAAATCTAGATCATTTAGAAGCCATTCTTCAAACTTTGAAAAATGCAGGGTTACACATTAATCCGAAGAAGAACCACCTAGCGAACTACCATACCAAATACCTTGGTTACTTTGTGGGACAAGGATCTATAAAGCCTCAGCAGGAAAAACTGGAGGCGATTCAGCACTTGCAATTTCCAGCTAATGCTAGACAAGTGAGGGTGTTTCCAGGTTTCGTGGGATACTATAGGCGGTTTATTCCACATTTTTCAACAATTGCCGCTCCGTTGACGGATTTGTTGAAGGCATCAGCTCCCCACCAGAGGAATTGGAGGTCTGAAAAAACAGAAAAAGCTTTTAGTTTACTCAAGTATGCCCTTTCGGACGAGGCAGTGTTGCAATGTCCTGATTTTGGGATGCCCTTTTTCTTACATACTGATGCTGTGGTTCTGGATTGGGGGCTGTTTTATTCCAGAATAAAGGAGAAATAGAAAGACCAATTTTGTTTATCAGCCCTAAACTTTTGCCTCATGAAATGGGGTATGCTACTATTGAGAAGGAATGTCTGGCGGTAAAATGGGCAATAGAAGCCCTAAGATACTATTTATTAGGGAGGCAATTCACGTTAGTTACGGAACTTGCTCCCTTGGTATGGCTCTCCAGAAATAAAGATACAAACCCCATAGTTTTTAGGTGGTTTTTGTCCTTACAACCATATTCATTTCAAACTGTCCATCGCCCTGGACGTGGGATGGCACAAGCTGACTTTTTATCCAGGATGCGTGCTCTTCCCGAAAGTAAGAGCTCAGGAGGAGGGGTCTGTAATGAGTTGGAGGAACAGAATGGAGATTTGTCCCTGGGGAGCTCTGGGGTAGCCAAGCCTCACAGCAAGCAGAGAGCAATTGGGTGATGTCACAAAGGTTCTGCCTGGGTTTGAATGATACTTGTATGGACCAATAGAGAGAGACTGAAAAGAGGCAGGTTTCTTTCTCTAATCTACCGGCTGCCTCTGTTTTTGAATAGGAGATGGCCGCTCATGATGAGGAACAGAGCTACGAGTGGGCTTATTAGTGAATAATGAAGACACAAGAGTTATGAGTGAGGAGGTGCACCGGTTGTGCTTACACGTTAAAAGAAAAAGTCAGCCCGTTGGCTGAGTTACGTTATCCTGGGGAGACTGGAGGTCCATGAAGTTAGAGTTTGGGCTGTAACGGAAGAGACAGTAATATGCAGAGCCGGGGAGGTTCCGTTTCATAGACAGAAGCTGAAAGATAGCTTCCCCTCCTCCCGGCCCCCACCGTTGTGAGGGAGGAGTTCACTGTTAGAGAGCCGTTGCACAGGAGCCGGCAGGGGAAGACCTGCGATACACGTTGTTACACGTAAGCGAACAGCTGTTGGGGGGCGCCTGCCAAGAAACTGACACACGAGGCAGAGTTGGCGTTAAGGCCTACCGTCCTATCCAGTGAAGTCGTGGGTGGAGCCAAGTCTACGTGGGAGAGCTGACGGAGCGGAGGAAGGCGCGGCAGAGACGAAGCCAAATCCATGTAGTAAGTGAAACAACAGACGAAGAGAGAGAGAGGGTGAAAACGTCCGTATTATCCAGAGCCTGGGTGAGGGATTTTTACTAATAAACGAGGGGTTGAAGAGCTCTAATGGACCTTGATCATACCTTACCCAGAACCCTTTGAGCATATGGCATAAAGCATTAGAGTGTAGATTTCTCGAAGTATAAAGGACTGAGAGCCTGTCGGAGAGAAACTGAGCCCACAAATCGAGCGTCTGGATAGTACATGAGACTTTTGTGTGGAGGAAAGTCAGAGGAACAGAGAAAGCCCAAAAAAGGATAAAGAAGAGGGTTTCTAAGACATTCAGAAGAGAGTTTGTTGCACGTATGGAGAACTATAAGCGGGTTATGGAGTAAAGACTTCATCTCACCCGAGAGAAAGGGAACGCCTGAAGGAAACGCAAGACTGTCCTACAGAACTCTGCGGCTGCATAGCTGTTATTTCCTACAGAAAGTTTGTTACAAGCAAAAAATAAATACTTAAGAAGAAATAACCGGCTACCTTGTGGTTTGTGCCACCCAGTAAACTCTTACAGATGGATAAAAGATTTTAAATGAATCATAACCACTAGCCTTGATCTGGGCAACATTACATTCCACACATTGGTGGCAGGACCTAGACTGGTATGCCACTGGATGGTCCCCTTCTGCAAGGGAAAGTAATGACTAAAAAATGATACCATGGAATGCTACTCAGAGCAATGAGCGGTGACGATTACTTCCAAGCACAAAGGCCTCCCAAATTGAAGCAGCTGTGCTGTACAAAACCCAGCTACATTACACTGGATTGTGTTTTGATTGTATAATAATTTCCCCTCCAGAATTACAATTTCATATATCAACCCTTATTTCGCACATATCCTCGACAAGGCAAACCTGCCGAATAGATACTTTGAATTCAATTTGTAAGGTACATTAGTGGGTTGATGCACCTGCTGCGGCGATCTGTGTGCAAGCTGCGGGGTCACAATGTGGTTTCCTGGTCAATCATTTAATCCTTCTGAGGCTGATACAATGAGTAACATCACGGTGGCTTATGCCCTCCCTGTTTGGGAAGGGTCGTGCAAGCAGCACACAGAGCTGTTAGCGGGCTTAACATTCCGCAAGGTACTTTACCAATCCCCCAGCAAGCAAAAGTGGGAGAAGCAGGCGGCATCCATGCACCCACATGTCCTGGATGGTGGCAGAGAGAGTACAACAAGTAAAGCAAATTGTGTAAGGTGGCAAGCCTAAATATGAAGCAAACAGTCCTCATGCCTAAAATTAGTTTCTTCTCCTCCACCGCTCCACTCACAAACGGTGCAGGGAATGGAACTCCATGGGCTGATGGTGCCAGTGCTAAGATGACACTGGGCTGGCGAGCTCCTTACACATTCAAGGCCCACTAAACCCTGTTGCCAGCCAAACCTTGTAGTAACCAGTGGGTCCATATGCAGGCAGAGTGGTAACATTCCCTGGGTCAGACAAACATATACCCCCCCCACCCAGGTAGCACACAAAGGCATTGGGTGAGTGTTGGCAATAAAAGGCCATGAGATTTTATTGCACACTTATGGTCATAACAAAACATAATCATAATTACAGTAACCATAATATGCTGTACTTTTGGGCATCGGGTTCTGAGGTTACCCCCTCTGGCCCGTGCCGCCTACTTGTCCCACGACAGTGTGTGATCGCCGTGCGGTGACCTGTTTTCTTTCTCTTGCTTCTCGCCCTTTTCCTAGGGTGGGAGGGTTCTGGGAAAAAGAAGAGACTGCGTTTGCAGAGAACTCTGTCGTTTGGGTCCCCGTGCAGGGACCCAAACTGGATCGCTTGGGTCCCCGTGCAGGGACCACAAGCTGATTCTGGCTGTCGGTGCAGCGTAACTCCTTATATTAGACCCAGGGCTGCCCCTGGATCTTTGTTGTGCCTGTGTGGTGAGCTGGGTGCTGCCCCACCGCCGGCTGATGCTGATGGAGATAATGCACCATGTGGGGCCTGCACTACTCTGTTACAGCCCCCCTTCTTGATGCTGGTGCTTAGCACCCCTTGGGGGGGAAGGGCGAGGTGTTGTTTCCCACCTCGCCCTTCCTTCTTCTCTTCGCGTGCCGGAGGCGACGGTGTGTCGCTTGTAGTGTCCTGGCGGAGAGGGAGGAGCACCACCCATCCTTTTGTTGGGCTGTTGCTTGTCACTCCCCTACCGGCTGCCATGAGGCACAGGTTACCCAGCCTCGCCTGGTGCCTGCGGTGTTGCCCATAAACAGTTGACCCATATGCAGGCAGAGTGGTAACATTACCTGGGTCAGACAAACATATACCTTCCACCCCCCCAGGTAGCACACAAAGGCATTGGGTGAGTGTTGGCAATAAAGGGGCGTGAGATTTTATTGCACACATATGGTCATAACAAAACATAATCATAATTCCAGTAACCATAATATGCTGTACTTTTGGGCATCGGGTCCCGAGGTTACCCCCTCTGGTCCGTGGTGCCACGACCTGGATGGGTTACCGGCTGTCCAGATTCCCCCAAAAGTTGTTGCTCATCTCTTCCCCTAGCTGAACTTTCTGTTCATACTAGTTGGGGCTCGCTCCTTTACTGTGCCTGGTCCTGGACCCTATGAGGGTTTTGTCATTACATGATCTGAACCAATAACCCCAGTTTGTTTAAGAAAATGGTATAAACCTTGTCTACCCCTTGGGTAGGGTGGCTCCTGCTCTGACCGCTTCCGGTCTTATTGGTTCTGAGTCTCCTTCTATTTCATCTGCCTCTTGCAGTACTTACATATGGCCCCGCTCAGGGGCTATGTATTTTTAGCTCGCCCAACTCTTTTCCTATGAAAAATGGGCTACCTCCCCCAGGGGAACCGGGGTGTGGAAGCCTGTTGGGAAATCTCCTGGGTTTCCCATGTGACAGTCCACCCCTGTTTTCCACTGCTAATTCTTTTTTTTCTTTTTCAACCCCTTTTCAGGTTCAGTGCTACTTGTAGCTCTGTGGCCCCGGCACTCGGGCGTTTGCCTGTTATATTGTGTTGTGTGGTGTTTTTTCCACACTGCTTATTTTTTGCAGAACCTGTTTTCAGGTTCAGAGCTACTTCCAGCTCTCGGGCCGACCCTCAGGCGTTGGCCTGTTATATTGTGCTGTGTGGTGTTTTTACTCCACTGCTTTCTATTTTGTAGAACCCGTTTTCAGGTTCATTGCTACTTGCTGCTCTCTGGCCCCGGCCCTCGGGCGTTGGCCTCTTGTTTGCTTTATTTTTTACTCATATTTTCTCTGAGTATTTTAGCTGCCTTGTGGGCTGTGTCGCCCTATTCTCTAGTATCCTATGTACTATCTGCATGACCTGTGATTACTCCTTCACAAGTGTGTGTTTTAACTCTGCGTGGTGGCACTACGAACCCTCAGGCATTTGAAAGCTGCTTATTGCCCCCGTGTGTGGTGCTCATTTATCGACCTTGGAAGGATGAAAGACTGAGTTTGGCCCTGCCGGAATTCGAAAATGTGTCTGCAGGCTCTGCACGGATGTCACAGCAGGTGCTCCAATCACTGTGTAATGTGACCAGCCAATGTGGTGTGTTGGTGGGGTGCTCATAAAGCCCATCTTTGTGCTTAAACCTACACCTTGTTCCTTTTGGTGTCTGTTCACCCCCTTAGTTTTCCCCCTCTTTTCTGTTCTGTACAGATTGGCGGGGTGGTGTCTATGCTTAGAGGTATCTTCGCCCTTTCTGTTACTTTGGCTGCCCCTTGTGGCAAGCCTGTTTTTTTTTAATTATGGCCCCGGTCTTGCTCGTTTGTCCTGCTTTCTTGTGTCGATGCTGCCTCTAGCCCCGTCAACTGGGTACTCTCGTATCTAGGACTCTGTTTTATCAGCTACCAGGAAACCATGAGTCTGTGTCTTCCTTGGGTGGCTCAAACCTGTTCTGCCCTTGCTGTGGTCTGTAGCGCTCTGAAGCTGGAGAAACTGGTCACCCTTCTGTGTACTACCTGCGGCGTGCTGCGAGAAATCCCACTGCCTGGAACGCTTCTCATTTGGTGACCCCTTTACTTCATGGTTGTTCCAATCTTTCCGCTCTCACTTTGGTATGTGTGTTGCTGGTGCGAGCACCTTGGCCAGTTACTGGGTCCTGGCCCTGCTCAATGTTTATTTAGTTTATGTCCAAAGGTGACCTGCTCATGCGTGGGTGTTTTATCTAGGCTTGGGCTGTGGATTGATGTCTGGTCCTACTTGGCTGAGCTCTGTGACTTGCTGGCCTGCCCCTTGTGTTTGATGACCGCTCTAAGTTTTATATAATGTTTGCATTTATATATAGCGCTGTGAAACCTCCGGTATCTGGGCGCTGTTTTTTATTAGTATGGTGTGTGGTGCTCATTTCTCAACCTTGAATAAGGTGAAAAGGCTGAGTTTGGACCCGCTGGGGTTTGGACCTGTGTCAGTAGGCTCTGTGCTGATGTCAAAAATAGCGCCCGATTCGCTGTGCTAATGGGCTGGCTCTAAATTTCCGTGCGGGTTTACAATATGAGATAGATAAAAACTTTGATCTTGTAAAGATGTTGGGCTGTGTTTGGTCCTGCCCGGACCGGAACAGCAGGTGTAATAACGAACCCGTCTGCTTGCTGTGCTACCTGACTGTTTGGTTGTCTGTCCTTTCTTAGTTGTTTGTTTTCAGCTCTCAGGATGATTTTTGGGACTAGCTTTGGGTTTTCTCTGCCTGAATGTGCGCTCCTTTGGGCCCCTGGCTGGCTTTGGGACTGTCAGCAATTTGGGAAATCGTGTGTCTTCTGGTGTCCCCCCTTGGGTGATTCTTACCTGCCTTGTCCTTGGTGTTCTTTGGCGCCGTCTCCCTTTCTTCACATGACTCCTTACCGCTGGCACCCAATGTCACGACTGTCTCTGTGCTCCTTTGGTGATTGGCGATGCCCCGTTCCGTGCCTGTGGTCCGATTCTGCTGCACTCCTTCAGCAGTGTTGTTGCAACTGGGTCGCCAGAGTACGGGTTCTCCTTAGTTGTGAGATACTGTTCCAAACCCGTGTACAGGGTTCTGTTGTTTATTCTGTGTACACAGAAATATTTGGCCAGCTCCGTTCGGATAGCTGCTTGAGTTGGAGATCCCTTTTTTTCAGGTTCTTCTTTTATTAGCCTTCCATTCTGGCTGTTAGAAATGTGTGCATCTGTACCCCGTAGTCACTTTTTGTAAGCATTTAAATGCGTACATTGTAGTGGTGCTGCTCTTTGTCCCTTTATTAGCCTTCTGTTTCTGGCTGATAGAAAGTTTGCGCCTCTGCTCCCCTTAATTACATTGTGGAAGCATTAAAATGCGTACATTGTGGTCGTGCTGCTGCTTTGTCCATTTCAAAGCCTCTGCGTGCTGATCAAGTGCTTGTGCCAGCTGTGCTGACTGCTTGGTGTTTTAAAGAAACGTGCTGCTGGACCGCTGGCACTTTCTCCTTTGTTTTTGGAAATGTATTTGTTGCTTGTAGCTCTCTTCAGTGGGCTGTTTTCTGACTTGATTGTGCCCTGTGCATGGGGTACTGTGTTGCTTCTTAGGGTTGCAATTTGCTCCTCAATTATGGGAGAAATTGGAATTTGGGTTTCTGAGGCTTGGATTTTGGTGCCCGTGGCTTTCTCCTGGGTGCCGTAATTTATTTTCGTTCTGTGTCCCGTGGCAGTGTACTGCTATATTGTCCCCGTGATCAGGGCACTGCTGTGTTGTGCCCCATGGACAAGGTACTGCTATGTTGCACTCTACTTCAGGGTACTGTTTTCAGTATAACTTGTCTGGTCCATTTTTCCCTAGAGTTTGTACACATATATATGTCTTTTTGTGATGAAGATAGCTGGTAGATATATGTTTATCCCTTGCGCTGATCGCCTAAATAATGTGAAAACTTGTGTGATTTGCTATTTGAGCGCTTTAAAATCGCTGCACCCTGCTTAGTGGGGCGAGTATAGCTCGCTGACCTTGTTTGAAATTACAAATTTAAATTCGTTTTGGCCACTCACAGAAACCTTTCACTATGCCTGTGCTGTATTACGTGTTATTGCGATTTTGGAAAGGAGGAACGCTTGGCCTTTTCCCCTTACAGTGGGAAATGCTCCTGAATAATCATAAAGCATGTCCTGCTTGCTTCCTTCATGAGATGCAGTAAATATGCTATCACGTGAAAACTGCTAGGGTGCGTGACGCATGCCCGTGATGTTTCCATTATTTTGAGCGATTTGTACAGGCATTTATTTGAG
This sequence comes from Ambystoma mexicanum, assembly GCF_040938575.1. Taxonomy (NCBI): domain Eukaryota; kingdom Metazoa; phylum Chordata; class Amphibia; order Caudata; family Ambystomatidae; genus Ambystoma; species Ambystoma mexicanum. The sequence continues at coordinate 1,071,755,606 of NC_090934.1, read as the reverse complement.
ATTACGTCCTTTCTCCTCCTTTCCCAGTGCTTTCTCTTAACCAACGTCAACACAATCTGTAACCTGTTTTGCATAGATAATTGTTTGTGAATTTGTTTTGAAAAAACTTTATTCCGTGACGCTCCGTGCCGCCATGCTTCCAAAATGCTTTTGTAAGCACGTTGCGAAACTCACTGTCTGGTTATTCTTTGCGGGGCTTTCTATATGGTGTTCTAAGTGTGCAGTGTCCTGACCGCGTCGCGCTTTGGGCTTTTTTTCATTTGTTCACTGACTCTTAATTGTTATATAAATGCAAAGAAATTTCTCTTTAGCACCTTCTTTGTTCCTCATTTTGCGTGTCCGAAAACTCTTGGGTAGGGTGAGAGAGGCTGCACGTGTTTTTCTTTGAACAATCAACTGTTTTAGAACGGTTTTCACAGGATTAGTTTTCAGAATTTTCCTCCGCTCTCCCCATTTTCCCGGGGTTTCTCAATTTCATTAAAAAAAGTACTGCAAAGCTTTTCCAATGAAATGCTCTGCGTCGTTTTAAGAACCAATGTGTTTTGCCTGGTAACCCTGGCCGGGTTGTCTGTATGCTGTGGTAGTGCGCTCGCTGTAAACCTCTGCCCCTTCTTCTGCCAAAACCTTAGTAGCCTGCCGGCGGCAGCGGCTCAGGATCGGCCGGGCTCGAGCCGATCCCTTGACGGGCACTGACTTCCCTTTCTTTAGGGCTCTAGGCCAACAACCTACTGGTCAGTGCCCCTGAGTGACCTGCTGGTAGTAACCAGTGTTAGCTGGTAGTAACCAGAAGTTTGTCAGTCTTTGCCGGTGGCAATAGGATGAGATAGTTCACCCGTAACCTGACTGTAATAATTATGTGTTTGGGACCGTCCCAAGTTTATTGTCTTGCTCCAAATAAACTGTGACCTTGTACTTTCCAAAAAAGAACCTTACAAAGTTGTCTGTGTCATTTCTTCTTGTGCGTGTTACACTGGCCAAAGGAGGTGGCGTTGTCCAAGGGGGATCTCCCCGCTAAGCCCTGTGTTGCTGAGGGGTTTTCCGGACCCGCGCGCCTTCTTCCCTTTGGTTCCCCGTCCCTCTCCTGTTGTGCAGCCCTTTTTCCGCAGCTCTGCTGATAACATCTCCTCCATAAGTCACGGTTCTTCTTGGCGCCGACTCGCAGAGTTTGTGTGGTTTTCTTCAAAAGAGGCTGAAAACTCTAGCAGAAAACTGCATGCTCGTGCTGGGGTTGCCTTCCCGCAGGACCGAGTTTTTCGGTATGGCGATGAGTCTGCCTTTTACTCCATTCTCATGAAGCAATTAATGCTGCAGCCTTATTTTCTACGAGGATTACGCCACAACCTTCCTCAGACGAAGTAAGTTAAAACTTCAGTCCGCTTTGGCTGGAACAGAGAAATGTTTAAAAAAAGAAGTGACTGTGTATATGCAGAGAACTCTGTCGTTTGGGTCCCTGTGCAGGGACCCAGACTGGATCGCTTGGGCCCAGTGCAGGGACCACAAGCTGATTCTGGCTGTCGTTGCAGTGTAGCTCCTTATATTAGACCCAGGGCTGCCCCTGGGTCTTTGTTGTGCCTGTGTGGGGGGCTGGGTGCCGCCCCATGGCTGGCTGATGCCGACGGCGATAATGCACCATGTGGTGCCTGCACTACTCTGTTCCTGCCCCCCTTCCTGACGCTGGTGCTTAGCACCCCTTAGGGAGGAAGGGCATGCTGTTGTTTCTCACCTCGACCTTCCTTCTTCTCTTCCTGGGCCGGAGGCGACGGTGTGTTGCTTGTAGTGTCCCGGGGGAGAGGGAAGAACACCGCCCACCCTTTTGTTGGGCTGTCGCTCGTCCCTCTCCCCTACCTGCTGCTATGGGACACGCGTTACCCGACCTCGCCTGGTGCCTGCGGCGTTGCCCATACTTAATTTATTTAACTTTTCTGTTAGAAAGGTGCCACGACTCACAGGTGATGATGCCACGAGCATTGATAAAGCTAAGGGGCGGTTCAGCTTGTGATGTGCACTGTGTACATTATATAATAATATTATATTTAGCAAACATCATAGTCTTTACATTTAAACCATGTATTTGTGAGGCTTTTTGTATAGTTCACACTTAAGAGAATCACTTTTAGGTGATCCCATTTTTGGAAGCCAATGCAAATAAGAACCATTTAAGTAGAATAATTTTCCCATGATCACATAGAGTGGTCCAATGGGAAAGCCTACCTGGGAGCCCTCGGTTTTCTGGTTGCACAGTTTGCAAATTTGTGTACTTCACACAGCACATTTTCTTGTTGCATCTTTGGATTTCCTGGATAAAGGATATATGTTTGGCCGTTTTAGCACAGTATTTGTAGTTTTGCTTTGCCAGGATTAAACACAGGACTACCCGGGCCAGTATGCAACCTGATGGGAGTCTAAAAGCCTCTGACAATGGCCAACTTGAGATGTCTTTAATATGTATTGTGGGGATGTGGCCAAAATGGCAGCTAGGGAGTTGCTTCACTGCATAGCTCATGCCCACCTGGCTGATCAGAGTGTTGATGGAGACCCTGGCGTTCTGCTAGTTGAAACACATTTTACGCCTTACTGAATGGGTTCAGGAGGAGTGATTAGCGGTGGGGCTTCTGCAGGTTCCCCGGGGCTCGCTCGCGACTTTCTTCTTCCTCCTGTTCCTGGCACAGGAAGCTGAGTGCTGTAATAGTGGTTTAGGCCACAGTGATTGGAGCAGTGGTGATGGGCAGGGGGCGCCTGAGGCGTATTCCTGCTCAAGGATTGGTAGATGGAGCCACCTGGTATGAAGATGAAGTTCTCAGAAGTCCCAGAAGTGAAAACGTCTACACTGCACACTGGTGATCAAAGCGGGCAGTGTGGTGAACCAAGATGTCCATGGCAGTGTTGGTCCACTTTGGGCTGAAATCCCAGAGTTTAGGGATATTTTGGAACCCTTTAGCCTTTAAAGGAGGCAGCATTGAAGTGGTGGAACTACCAAAGCGCCACAAAGAGGCATGGACTGGAAGAGAGTAGACTCATGTTATCCAACACTTGAAGGTACGGGGTGTTGTGAGGCACCTCTGGAGTGTCCACAGGTTGATTCTGGGATCAGATACGATTTGGTTTATAGTGATAATGTAGAAAGACAAAATGTAGAAAGTCAAAATGTCGAAAAAAAAATGTAGAAAAAAAAATGTCGAATTTTATTTGATGACGTTTTTTATTCGAAATGGGGGAGTCCCCCCACCCCCCCTTTTTTTCTTTTTTTTTTTTGTTTTACCTATTTTATTTTATTCCCGGACCCCAAAATAAATATATAATTAAAAAAAAGGGAATTCGACAGTTTTTTTCGACATTATTGTCATTCTATATTTTATTTTCGACATTTTGACTGACAACCATACGATTTAATTGAAAGGATCCCCATATGGATTGGTAAACAGGAAATGATAAAGATTTTGGTCTGAAGTTTCGTGAACAGATCCTCTGGCGACTTTACTGGAGGAGCTTAGTAGAGTCCTGACACCTGGAGTCCAGGTTTGGGTGAGACATGATACAGAGGCTTTGCCTATCCACGGATCTCAGAAGTTCACATGGTCTTCGGTGACCTGGAGAGGCCAAAGGATCAGAGGGTAAATATCAAAGAAAGTACAAATTAGGGCTGACCTGCTAGTCTGGAAATCGATGCAGCAGTCCGTGAATATGAGGGACGATCCAAGAAACAGGACATTTCAGATATCATAGACACGTACAGAAGCAGAATTAGTGGAAACTGTTTACCAGCTCATCTATGAAGAGGAGGACCACTTTCGGATCTATGGACTGTTATTTAAAGACAGGAGGCATCACTCTGAGGTCCATAAAGTCCTGAGAAGGAACAGAAACAAGAAAGCTGACTGAAATAATTGTGGCTAAGGACGGGATTTGTGTCAATACTGGGGGGGTCATCCTAGCGTCTTTCACAAAAGAGGATTTGGTGGAATACCTGCCAGAGTTGAGAGACAGCAGGCATTAGGAGTATGGCAGTAACCCTGCAGCTGCTTCCAGCAGGTTGCTGCCAGACTCGTAACATTTTTCCGCTGCCACCGGGACATTACAAGTATCGGGGGATCGGGAAGTCAGGCGCTGGAAAATGTTAGTCCCCATTCCCATAGCACTCCATGGGAATGGTGGCATGGAAGCACTGGCAGTGTTTCTGTGAAAACTCTGCAGATGGGGGCCATTATGCCCGGCAGGTCAGACCCCGCAATGGTACCCGCCCACAGAGTTGTATTGTGGGGGTCCGGAAATGGGTGCTGGAACGGTTCGACCGACATCCATAATTCCAGACCACCACACTTGTAATGAGGCCCAGTATCTTGAAAGATATGACATCCCTTGAGGAATAGATGAAGAAAAGCTTGCCTTAAGCGCAGAAAGAGCTTAAGGCACTCGCTGAGAGAGTGGATGTTAACAAAGAGGCCACCCAACTTAGAGAAAAATTCAGTGATTTTGGAAAAAACGAATCACGCAGAAGCAATTTGCTCTTACAAAACATAAAAGAGGAAGTAGAAGGAACTGATTTAGGGGGCCTGGTCAAATACCTCTTTTCAACAATCCTCCCAGTTGACCATTGCCTGGGCTTGGATATGGCTAGTGCTCCATACAGGCCCAAAATCATTGACTGTCAGAGGAAGACCAAGGTGTGTGTTGAAAAAACTCCACTCCTATGCAACCAAAGAGAAATTACTCTCCTTAAAACTAATTTTGATGCCAGTGGATTTGAAAGGGAGCAACCTTTTGATCTTTCAGGATATATTGGTGTACACGCTGATCAAGAGAAAGGAATTCAAGTCAATCTCAGAATACCTTCAGGAGAAAGGGATTCAGTACAAATAGACTTTTCCATGTGGTTTTTCTTTCTGTGAGAGAGACAAGCAGACAGCCTCATATCACTTCTGTACAAGAGTGTTGCGAACTACTAGGCATAGAAGCATCAATACTAGTATCGGATCAGCAGGCAGCTCGCCTTCTCATGGGCCTCCAGAATGATAGCGCTAAGATATCATGGCGGAGGGAGGCAGTAATGTTAGTCAAAGCTTGACAAGGGGAGGACCAGGAATGGAATGATAGGCTTTGATTTACTAATCGTGTTTATTCTTATGCTTCATAGATATGGTTATTGCTGATTTATCTCTGAAGTGAGTGGATCAATGCACGATTTTATTTGCAAGTTGGTGAATGTTATATGATATTGGGAGATATCAGGGCATGTGATTACTATTATATGTTGAATTTCAACAGATTGGGAAAATCCCTAGTGTAAGGTGGGCAATATTTTGAAGCCTTTGGGCAGAAAGGCAAGGGTACAGATAGGATGGGTTGAGGGAAGGGGAACAAAGAAAACTTGTTTTTTTGGGGGGAGGGGTACTTGCTGCAAAGTTAGTAGGGGAATTATCAGTGACATTGAGGGAAAGCAATATCGATTTTAAAGATAAGGCATAAACATGGTCAAATGTCTGTCACTTAAAGTCATGGGCTTTAATTCTCTAAACAAAAGGCATCCGACCGGTAATAGAATCCCTCCGAGACCAAGGTATTACTGTACCAACACATAGCCAATGCAATACCCTGAGTTGGCCCACAAAGAAAAATGGAAAGGAGGTTTATCGTTTTATTCAGGATCTGCGTGCACTTAACGCTGCTGTGTTGCAAGCCTTTCCCTTTGTACCCAACCCTGATACTATCCTGCCCTGCATTCCATACACAGCCACGTATTTCACTGTTTTTAATTTATGTTCAGCCTTTTTCTCAATACCCATTTAACCCGACAGCCAGTAACTGTTTGCATTTACTCATAAATCCACTCAGATCTTGTAGAAGGATCTTGACTCTGTGGTGTTCCCGGGAGGGTCTATGCTAGTGCAGTATGTGGAGTATGTGGATGATCTGCTCCTAGCCTCCCCATCCTTTGAGGCCTGATAGCAAGACTCCCTCACACTGTTGACAGTGCTTGCTGAAAAAGGTCACAAGGTATCTATGATAAGTTACAGTTCTGTCTGGCCTGTGTGTGATACCTGTCCAATGGGATTTCAGCTGGGAAAATATACCAATAGCAGAATCAGATTATAGTGATTGTGATGAATCTAGGGTATTTGTCAAGACGAAGGGAGGTCAGACAACCCCTCTCGAACCACGGAAGCCGAATGGAGTATGACCCTCCCACCGGTACGGGTAGCTGATGTGAGTATAACAGGACACCATCTGGCAGCAAATGGGGGGGAAAGGGTTAGGGAGAGGTTGTGGATAGGTAAGGGGAAGTAGGAACAACTGTAAGAGGGTTAGGATACACATTTGGATAGGATGGGGGAATTTGGGAAGGCACAAACTACATACAACATATATGAGCATTCATCTTGTCCTTCCTATCTTGCATGTCCTGACTAACCTAGTGTGGATTTCCTACATTAGATACATATTCAACCTGCAAGCTGACAAACACACAATGTAGCACATAAATGAAAACATGAATGGTGGAACACAGTGACCACAGAAATCAATATGAGCCACATGAACACAGTATACAAATATCCACAACACACTTTCTTTTCCACAGAATGAGAGACTGACTGACTGCCTTCTACAGTCTCCTTATACTTCCCAGTGTCCTGCACAGACTCGCCTACGTGCCATACCTATTACTTCACAAGTATTCACCCTCATAGGCAGTGAATGCTGGATTACCCCACCCCTGATAGTCAGTAGCATAATCAAGAATGAAGGTGCCTAAATAACACATTGCCAAGTGTTAACCAATCAACACTAGCAAGCTGATTTACTCTTGTGATTGCTAATAGTTACGAACATACTTCTGGCCCCAAGTAATTATCTTTGGCTCGGGGTGCTGGGCGTGACCCCGAGCAGTTGGTTGTAGGCAGTAACTGGTGGAAGCCCACCCGCCTCTCCAAATAGTCGGAGAATGGGAAGCCTCCTTCGCGCCGACCGTGCATAAGCCTGCTGGCTGCAGTTCCCATCACTGCTGCTGTCCGGGAGGTCAAAAGTACCCATAGAAATCACTGCTGTGGCCCTGGAACCCTGAACGCCATCTGCTGCACGTCGTCCTGCCTGTGCCTCATCACCATAATTACCAGCACCTGGCACGACAGGACGCTTCCTTGTGACGCCAGTATGCACCCATGCTGCATGCACACGCCTGGCTGCACTGCCTCATGGGAACTGTAGTTCGTTACAGAAAAGGCACCTGCAGGGCTTGTTAGCCAGCGCTTGGTGGCTCTGGCCACACATGCCCTTAGAAATGGCACCAAGTCTGCCCATTTTCCGGACAGTATTCATCCCTTCTCCCCAATGCGAACCACCCCCTTTGAGGCTAGGGAGGTGAGGACGCTAAGCAAGACTGTCTCTAGGGGTCTTGGCAAGTGGACCCCACTTGGAGTGGCTCCCCTATTGGGGACAAGGACTGCCATTCCTTTGAGGAACTCCTTATAGGAGAAACACTATTTGCTCATATGGGAATGAATATGCTTGCACTTACTGCTGTATTGTCCTCAACAACCAGTAATCCAATTCCCATCTCCTTGGCTTCAGATAATGCTGGATTTCACAGAACCAACAAAGAGAAACTAAATGCCCAGTTAAGAGCTGGCAGCAACCTTAAAGAGATGAAGAACCCAAGGATTGGAGGAGAGAACCACATGCAGAGGAGAGCCTCTGGCGAAGGAACATTGTGCAAGGAGAGCAGTTGAGCTACCACTGCAGGTACGGGGTCGAGAGGAATGTCCCGCTTGGTGGCATGACCACGGGGTTCCTGTGGTTGGCATGGAGCCCTCGAACAAATGATGACATCAAGCACTTTAGGAGTCATGAGTACTCCCCTCTGTTGGTGTATGCAGAGACAGCCAAGGCTGGCTGGTTGAGAGATAGAGACGAAGAGAGACTGGAGAACAAAACCAGGGGAAGACACCCTGATAAAACACTATACATTGGGAACCAGCCCAATGCTGGCGATGGTAGCAGGGTGGTCCCGGGAAGGGGGCAGCAACTGAAAACAAGTCAAGTAACTCTAGAAATGGGGTACTGGAACCCGAGAAACTCGAAGTGTGAGCATTGGCGAGGGCCACGAGAGTCCTACAAGAGACACTGTGGAGCTAATTAATAGAAGAGAACCCAGAAGGTTCAAGTTATTAAGTGATAAAGTACAAGAAAGGATAAATGGGAGGGAAGGAAAAAAGAAACAAGCAGTATCCCTATGAGGAACTCCAACCTAAGGACTGTGAAAGCAACCGATGGAAGGGATTCAGAAGTGTTCCGCTTAGTAAAGGATCAACCAAAAGTAGAGGACAAAAGTGGTTGGGGGAAGAACATAATAAGGATTCCTTCTGATAACCCGTTTAGAGGAATCATAAGAACAAGTAGTAGATTTGACCCGGGAGGGTTCAATCGATTGCAGGAGAAACCACAAGAGAAGCATAGCAGGAATTAGGGAAATGATACGAGAAGGATCCATATGTGTAAAGATGTTAAGACTTTAAATGTATACCAGGAGTTACAGAGTCGCTTGAGGAGTGTGCAAGAAGGATTAAGGAATTTCTTTATTGTTTTTAAATAAAGCCCTCTTTTGCACTTGAACTACAAACACTACCCTTAGACGAAGCCCAACGAGTTTGGATAAGGGAAGTTGCAACCAGAAGCACAGTGCCCTGCTCTTTATATTAGTTTTCTATAGTGGCAGGACCAGAGAGAATAGGTTCTGGACTGAGGACATAGTTTTGATTTTTAGACGACTGACTCGCACCCTTATTTTAGTTTCTTAGGCAGGGATGATCCCCTTAGCAATTAGGGATGGATAGGCCTTTTCTTTTATTTGATAAAGAACCATTTGAAACGTCCTTAGTGCACCTGACACCTTCTTCTGGTTCACTGCACGATCCAGAAAGTCCCCAAATCCCGGCACATGAGAGGGTTCCTGGGGATGGTCATTTACTGCAGGTAGTGGGTTCCTGGGTATGTCACCTTCCGACCCTCACGCATAATCTGACCCCTGAGCCACTGCCATGGCCCCAAGAAGCTGAAGATGCCTTTGTCACCATAAAGTAAGTGCTCACAACAGCACCCACTCTAGGTTTGCCATATTACACCAAGCCATTTGTGTTGTACTGTGATGAACGGGATGGGTTTGCCCAGTTGGTTTCGACACAGTTGCACAGTGATGAGCACTGGCATGTATCATATCACAGTGTAGCCCTGGACCCAGTAGCAGCCGGACTCCCAGTCTGTCTGCAAACTGTCGCTGCTGCTGCCAAGCTGATAAAAAATACTTACTACCTGGTGCAAGGCCACCAGGTCACAATCGTAGTTCCACACGCTGTGCTGTCCATGCTGCTTAAAGGAGAGACACAACATATATTCAACTCTAGACTTACTCGGTATGAAAATTTGCTTATTTCAGGAGCCAATGTAACTTTGAACCAATGCCTTGTCTAGAACCCTGCCTCTCTGTTGCCTACCCCGCAGGATGGGAAACCACATGATGGCCTCTCTGTTGTTGAAACGCTTATGCCCCCCTGCACTGATTTGTCTGACTCCACTTTACAGAACCCAGATCTGATTCTGTTTGTTGACAGGACGTGTCTCTGGTTACCAGAAAAAGGTTTCAGCGTATTCTGTATGCACCTCCCACAAAGCCATAGAAGCCTACCAACTGCCATCAGCAAGATCTGCCCAGGTTGCCAAACTCGTGGCCCTCACCCGGGCATGTACCTTGGCTCAGGGTAGATCAGCCACAATATACATTGACTTCTGGTATGCTCATGGTGTCGTACACGATTTCAGAATCCTCTCGAAGTAACAGGGATATCTGACATCCACAGGCGCCCCTATATTGAATGGAAGATATGTGTCCGCCCTACTGCATGCACTATGACTCCCTGCTGCCTGCCCTGGCTATTGTCTAATGCAGGGGTGCACAACTGATTTTGACAGAGGGCTGAAAGTACCTCACATGATGGCTATAGTGGGCCGAAAAGTAAATGTGGGTGGGGCGGGTGGCGCGGTGGGGCGTGGCATGACAGGAGGCTTTTTCAACCCCCAATTTCTATTAAACACATGGAAAAAGAATTGGTTTTTGAGGTGTAATGATTTTTATTTGTATTTCAAACTTACATTTTGTACCACACATTTTCCATTGTTATCATATATTTAGTTATTGCATATCGTCTGTTTAATTATATATATTTTATTGACCCTTGATTGGACATTCCATTATTTTGGACTGCTATACTTTGGTGTTTGGGTTGCCCAAGAGGAGTATGGCCTTCGTCGAGTCAGGTTTCCACAAAAAGCAAAGGATGTACATCTCCTAACTGTGCCTGTTTTAGCTTTATTATTGGGTTCTCGCTTGGGGTCTGACACTATGTCCCATGGCTCCCACCCTCAACCAAACACTATGCCCCATGGCCCCCACCTCTCAAGTAAACACTATCCCCCATGGCTCCCACCCCAACCAAACACTATGCCCCATGGCCCACACCCCTCAAGCAAACACTATGGCCCATGGCCCACACCCCCAACCAAACACTATTCCCCATGGCCCCCACCCCTCAACCAAACACTATGCCCCATGGCCCCCACGCCCCAACCAAACACTATGCCCCTTAGCCCCCACCCCTCAAGCAAACACTATGCCCCATGGCTCCCACCCCCAACCAAACACTAGGCCCCATGACCCCCACCCCCAATCAAACACTATGCCCCATGACCCCCAACCAAACACTATGCCTCATGGCCCCCACCCCTCAACCAAACACTATGCCCCATGACCCCCACCCCTCAACCAAACACTATGCCCTATGGCCCCCACTCCCCAACCAAACATTATGCCCCATGGCTCCCAACCAAACACTATGCCCCATGGCCCCCACTCCTCAACCAAACACTATGCCCCATGGCCCCCACTCACCAACCAAACACTATGCTCCATGACCCCCGCCCCTCAAGCAAACACTATGCCCCATGGCTCCCACCCCCAACCAAACACTATGCCCCATGGCCCCCACCCCATGCACCCATACAGACCCGAACCCCCATACCCCAACTCAGCACACAAACTCACAAGCATACACCAATACACTATGCACCCATACCGACCCGAACCCCCATCCCCCAACTCAGCACACATACTCACAAGCATACACCAATACACTATGCACCCATACCGACCCGGACCCCCATCCCCCAACTCAGCACACAAACTCACAATCATACACCAATACACTATGCACCCATACCGACACAAACCCCCATTCCCCAACTCAGCACACAAACTCACAAGCAACAACAATACACTATGCACCCATACAGACACAAAACCCCCCCCCCCCCCCCACCATAGCATCTCAACATACACTGCACAGACATAGAAATACAAACAGCCATACAGACCGGATACACTCCCTCCCCCAACTCAACATGCACTGCACAGACATACAAATACAAACACCCATACAGACCCGACACACCCCCCCAGCCCCGCATCTCAACATACACTGCACATACATACAAATACAAACACCCATACAGACCCGACACACCCCCCATCCCCGCATCTCAACATACACTGTGCAGACATACAAATACAAACACCCATATAGACCTGACACACCCCCCACCCCCGCATCTCAACATACACTGCGCAGACATACAAATACAAACACCCATACAGACCCGATACACACCCCAACCGCCATCTCAACATACACTGCGCAGGCATACAAATATAAACACCCATACAGACCCGACACCCCCACAAACACAACACAAACATACAAAAACAAACATTTGTGCACTTCCGACACCCCCCGCCTCCGCATCTCAACATACACAACACAAACATACAAAAACAAACATTCATGTACACCCGACACCCCCCTACCCCGCATCGCAACAAACACAACACAAACATACAGAAACAAACATTCATGCACACCCGACACCCCCACCCCCACATCGCAACAAACACAACACAAACATAGAAAAACAAACATTCATGCACACTCGACACCCCCCACCCCGCATCGCAACAAACACAACACAAACATACAAAAACAAACATTCATGCACACCCGACACCCCCTACCCCTGCATCGCAACAAACACAACAGAAACATACAAAAAAAACATTCATGCACACCCGACACCCCTCCCCCAAACACAGCACAAACATACAGCATAACTGACCCGACACACAAACACAAACAAACAGACCACTTACCGGACGTGCTGGAAGGCAGGCTAGCTCGAATGCTGGCGATGTAAGTGGAGCCGTACGACGGCTGGCGTGGCAAGCAAGGATGAAATGCCTTCCGGCATCAAGCCTTACTAGCCACGCCAGCCATAGTGCGGCACTCCATTGGTGCAGCACACACCACTATGTGGCTCATAGGAGCTGCGTGGTGCGTGTGTGCTGAGCCAATGAGGGCTAGTGTTTTGTCCGGGCCGGAAGACAACAAAGACTTTCCTAATGGAGGGCGGCCATTGCTGCTTGCAGGCCGGACTCCATTAGGAAAGTCATTGTGCCTCGCGGGCCGGACAAAATGGCATGGCGGGCCGCTACTGGCCCTCTGGCCGTATGTTGTGCACCCATGGTCTAATGCAAGGGACACAATCCCTCTCAGTCTTTCACCACCCAAGGGAATGCCTTAGAGATTGTGCAGCTTGTTTGGTAGCCTTAAAAGGGCCCTGGCTCCTACTGAAACACTTGTTTGTCTTGCAGTCCCACAATAACTGATTGCCACCCTTATCAGACTGGCAGTACTCCAAGAACAAGCTCCTGAAGCAGAAAAGTTGACCTGGGCTCAGGTAGGGTGTAAGTTGCAAGCCGTCTCCCTTTGGTGCTCTTCAGCCAGCTGCCTGGTGGCTTCCAAGGTACTTCTTCCCTACTTGGTCGGTGAGGCTCCTGGCACTGCACACTCAGGTAGAAATGCGATAATTGACTCTGTCAGCCAAAACTGGATTGCCCATCAATCTCACCACTGTTGCTCAAGATTACTGCGAAAGGTGCATGGTATGTTTGACTTACAATGTTGACAGAGCAGTGCCCACAAAGTTGTCTGCACATCCAGTACTGGAGGGTCCTTTCTTAAACTTGCAGACAGATTTTATGCAGCTCCTAAAATGCATGCAGTTCTCGTACTGCCTCATCATAGTTGATGTGTTCTCTGGGTGGGTGGAAGCACGCATGTAGGATGGCAGACGCAGTTACGGTGGCCAAAAGGCTAGTGCAGAATTCATACCCTGATTTGGGCTGTCCCTGGTCATAGACAGTGACAGAGGCACACATTTTACTGGTCAGATCATTAAGGAGGTGTGCAAAGCCCTAGGAAAAGGCCAGAAGTTTAATTGAGCTTACCACCCCAGTCAAGTGCTCATGTAGAAGACTGCAATGGCGACTTAAAACTCTGCCTGTCTAAAGTGTGTCAAGAAACCAGGCGGAAATTACCCAGGCATTGGCCGTAGCTCTGTTTGCCATGCATAATAATATTATGTTATGTTACTTGGCATTTGTATAGCGCCTTATGTATCATTGGTATGACCTCAAAGCGCTGGTAGGTTGAACGCCCTCGTGAAACCGCAGTTCAAGTCAGTAGCGAGATAGAGAGAGAGAGAGAGAGTCATATAGTGCGTGGGCGCACCGCATATGTGTGCAGCTGGTGTGATTGTTGCATGATAGCTGCTTCTTAGTGATAGGTGCGGTGCTCAGGAAATCAGCTGGGTGTGTTCAGTCTGGAGGGTGGGCATCCAGACTGAGTTCTGGCTGTGTTAGGCCTGAGGGGACACCTAAGTTAGCGGTATGTGCTCGTCTAGCTGTGTTTTATTAGGATGATGAGGAGTTTGTGGGGTCACCTTTGCATGAGGACAGCTATACCGAATGTGTCATAGTATAGCTGTGTTCTAGTTGAGTGATAATGGTGTGTAGGAGAGAGTAAGCGTAGTAGTGTGATATGGTGGTTATCAGTAAAGCACCTGCGACTGGGCACGAGAGCAGGACAGGGGAATACATAGCGGTCATACATATACAGAGGGACAACAGGATGGATGTGGAAAACATGTGATACGGATAACATGGGGATTCCATCCACTCTATCAATCGTCCGCTCCATCTTTTCCGTCCATTCCATACGTTCCAGTCCATTCCAATCATCCATTGCATCTGCTTCATCTGTTCCATCCATTTTGTCCATTCCATCTGCTTCGTCCGTTCCACCCACTTCATCTGTTCCATCCGCTTCACTGTTCTATCCGCTTCATCCTTTCCATCTGCTTCATCGGTTTCATCGGTTTCATCCGTTCCATCTGCTTCATCCGTTTCATCCGCTTCTATCCGTTCAATCCGCTTTCATCCGTTCAATCCATATACATCCATTCCATCCACTTACATCCATTCCATCCACTTACATCCATTCCATCCACTTACATCCATTCCATCTATCTCGTCCGTTCCATCCACATTGTCTGTTCCATCCACTTCATCCTCACCATCCACATCATCCGTTCCATTCACTTCATCTGTTCCATCCATTTCATCCGTTCCATCTACTTCATCCACTCTGTCCAGTCTATGTGCTCCATCTGCTCCGTCCACTCCATCCATCCATTCCTTCTAATCTATCTACTTGTCTGCTCCATCCATCCATCTGTCCACTCCATCCATCTATCCACTCCATCCATCCATCAGTCCACTCATTCCATCTATCCAGTTGATCTTTTCCGTCCATTCCATCCACTTCATCTGTTCCATTCACTTCATCCATTGAATCCGCTTCATCTGTTGAGTCCACATCATCCGTTCCATCTACTTCTACTTGCTCAGTTTCATCCACTTCATCTGTTTCATCCACATCATCTGTTTCATCCACTTCATCCGTTCCATCCTCTTCATCCGTTCCATCCACTTCATCCGTTCCATCCATCTCATCCGTTCCATTCACTTCGTCTGTTCGATTCACTTTGTCTGTCCCTTCTCTTCGTCCGTTCCATTCTCTTTGTCATTCTATCCACTCAGTTCGCTCTGTCCACTCTATCCGTGTCATCCATTTTATCCACACCATCCGTTCTATCCGTACCATACACTCTATCCGTTCCATCCGCTCTATTCGTTCCATCTGCTTCTTCTGTTCCATCGACTTTATCCGTTTCATCCACTTCATCCGTTCCATCCACTTCATCCGTACCATCCACTTCATCTGTTCCATCCGTTCCATCCACTTATCAATTCTATCCATTCATTCCCTCGATCCACTTCATCTACTCGATCCACTCCATCCATTCCACCCACCCACTCCATCCTTCCCATCCGTTCCATTCACTTCATCCGTTCCGTCCACTTCATCCATTCTATCCACTTCATCGGTTCCATCCGGTTTCATCTACTCCGTCCGTTCCATCGGTTCCATCTGTTCCATCCACTCCAACTATTCTATCCACCGTTCTATCCACCGTTCTATCCAATTCGTCTGATCCATCCACTTCGTCCGTTCATCGACTTCATCCATTCCATCCACTTCATCTGTTTCATCCACTCCATCCACTCAGCCCCTCTGTCCATTCACCCTCTCCATCAAGGCCATTTACTCACCCCTCCATCTACTCCATCCACTCGATCCACTCCAGCCTTCCCATCCGTTCCATCTACTTCATCCGTTCTATTCACTTCATCTGTTCTACCCACTTCATCCATTCCATCCACTTTCTTCATTCCATCCACTTCATCCGCTCCATCCATTTCATCTGTTCCATCCACTTCATCCATTCCTCCACTTCATCCGTTCCTCCACTTCATCCGTTCCTCCACTTCATCCGTTCCAACCTGTTCCATCTACTTCATCTGTTCCGTGCACTCCATCCATTGTATCCATTCCATCCACTCCATTCGTTCCATGCACTCCAACCGTTCTATCCACTCCATCCGTCCCATCCACTCCATCCTTTCCATCCACTCCGTCCATTCCATCCACTCCGTCCATTCCATCCACTCCAACCATTCCTTTCACTCCATCCGTTCCATTCACTTTATCCGTTCCATCCACTTCATCCGTTCCATCCACTTCATCCGTTCTATCCACTTCATTTGTTCCACTCAGTCTATCCGATTTAGTTACACTATCTGTTTTAGTCTTTCTGTCTGTTCGATCAACTCCCTTTGCTCTTTGTTTTCTCTAATTCGACAGCCGGGGGTTTTTGTTTATTGTGGCAATTTATTCCGTTTGTTCTAAGCGCCGTTACTTTAGGGGAAGAGCCACATTTTCAGTAGTTTGCGGAAAGACATGTAGTCTTCGGTGAGTCGATTGCGGGGTGGAAGCAAGTTCCACAGAGTGGGGGCTAAGGCTGAGAATGATGATCCTCCTAACCTGACTCAGTTGGTGTTTGGTATCACTAGGAGGAGGGCAGAGCAAGATCTTGGAGTGCACGGTTGATGGTAGGGTTTTAGCTTGTCCTGTAGGTATAGAGGTCCGGTTTTATGCATTGCTCGGTGGGAGATGCATAATGTTTTGAAAGTCACCCTTCGTCCAACCGGGAGCCAGTGGAGAGTTTTGAGAGCAGGATAGGTGTGGTCTCTTGGGCCAAGTGCTAGAAGCAATTTGGCTGCAGCGTTTTGTGCTCTTTGTAGTTTAATGAGGTGGTATGCTTGGACCCCGAGGTAGGGGGAGTTGGCATAGTCCAGTCTTGAGATACAACAGATTGGACAGTGGCGAGTCTGTTGGGAAAGGAGAAGTAATGAAAAATGTGTCTAAGAATTTTGAGGTGGTAATCGCAGGACTTAGAGAAGTTGAGTTGGCGAGAGAGAGTTAGGTCAGAGTCGAGAGCACATCCAAGGTTTTTTACTGTGGTTGAGGTGGTCGGTGGATTGCCCATGGATGGTGGCCAGGCTAGAGGGTGGGGGAGAAGCTTGGTGTTGCCACACACCATGATTTCAGTTTTGGTGGGGTTTAAGAGGAGATGGTTTGTGGTCTTCCAGT
Organism: Ambystoma mexicanum; assembly: GCF_040938575.1. NCBI lineage: Eukaryota > Metazoa > Chordata > Amphibia > Caudata > Ambystomatidae > Ambystoma > Ambystoma mexicanum. Next base: position 1,071,738,618 of record NC_090934.1, on the reverse strand, counting down.
GATCAATGTCAAGGAGCAGGTGGCGAGGTCGGGCTGACAGTTGGGGTTTGAGTTGAGGTGTTTTAGGATTAATTGGGTGTCGTTGGCGTAGTTATAGCACAGGATACTGTGCGAGCGGATTATTCCTGGGAGGGTGGACATATAGAGGTTGAACAGGAGGGCTGATAGGCATGCTCCTTGTGGAACTCTGGTATTGACTGGTCGGGCGGCGGAAGCAAAGGAGGAGAGGAGGTTTATATGGTTCCTATTGTTGAGGAAGGATTCTATCCACTTGAGAGCGTTTCCACAGATTCCTAGTGAGTATAGGCGGTCGAGGAGGATTGAGTGGTTGATTGTGTCAAAGGAGGCGGATAGGTCTTGAAGGATTAGTGCAGCGCATCCCGCAGAGTCTGCAGTAATCTTAAGGTCGTACCAGATTGAGGTCAGAGTGGTTTTGGTTTTGTGTCGAGGTCTGAAGCCTGATTTGGTAGGGCCTAGGAGATTTTTGGCTTCGACAAAGGCATTTATTTGGGAGTATGGGGTTAGATCAATGAGTTTAGCAAGGAACCTGGTGTTTGAGATGGGGCGGTAGTTTTTGGGGTCGAGAGGGTCGAGGGAAGGTTTTTGTAGAAGGGGTTTGACCTGAGCAGTTTTGAAGGCGTCGGGAAAGATTCCTGACGGGTTGAGGCGGGGCAGGGGTCAAGTGGGGAACCAGATGGTTTCCAGGCAGAGAGGAGTTTGAGAAATTGGTCTCTTGATATTGGTGTGAACGAGTCGAAGGTGGGTTGGGTTGTTGTTGTTGTGGATTACGTGGCAGGGACATGAGGGCCAGTTTATTGAGAGAATTTGTTATTTCGAGAGCAGTGGAGTGAGAGTGAGTCGCAGAGCGGCTGAGATGGGGTTGATTGGGAGGTGGTACTGGTTGGTTTTGTGAATTCAGAAATTATTTTGTGGAGTTCTTTGCAGGGGTTTTCTCAGTTGAGAATTCGAGAGTTGTAGTGTACCTTTTTTTGCTTTTCAGATTTCGGCTTTGTAAAAGCAGTGGGTCCGGGCCAGGGTGGATCTACTCAGGTTGGTTTTATCTTTCCGCCATTTGCATTCAAGGCATTTATACAGTTGTTTTGCAGTCTTCAGTTCTGGTGTAAACCATTTGGGGTAAGCGCCACAGCGAGCGGAAGATTGGCAAGTGGGGGTGAGAGGGATTAGTGAGATATTGAGCCATGAGTCAAAGGAGTCGCTGGTCAAGGGTTCATTACGTGGGGTGGTTGGGGAAGGAGCTTGCAGCAGCGTATTGGCTAGGTCAGGGAGGAGTTTTAGTTTCTTCCAGCATTTGCGTTGCTTTGGGGGTTCTGGTTCTAGTATGGGGAGGTGGGCGGGTGAGTGAATGGTGAAAGGTACAATGAAGTGATCATACCAGATGATAGGTGTAGGAGGGCCTAGATGTATCTGGTCATGGGAGCTAAAGATGGCATCAAGGGTACGTCCTTTAGAGTGAGTTGGGCCGTTCATGTGAAGGCGGAGGTTAAGTGCATCTAGGCAGTCGACCAGTGAGTGGGTCATGGGGTTGTTTGGAATGTCTAGCCAGATGTTGAAATCCCCTAGAAGAGTGAGGGTGGGATGGTTTATTTGGATGGTGGCTATCGAAACACAGAGGTTGCTTGAGAATTTTCTGTCCTAGCCAGGGGGTCCGTAGATGATTAGGAAGCTGTGGGAGAATGTTGGGGGAAGGAAAGTTTGACGAGGAGTGACTCACAGGAATTCCCAACGCAAGCACAAACTGTCTGCTCACAAGATACTCACGGGTCACCCCATGAGAGTGGGAACTGCTCTCCACACTGCCCCAAATCTCCTGAACTTGCATTTAGAGGTTGACACAGTGCTCAAGTGCCATCACATTTTGATTTCATCTGTTCGCTCTCTCCATACTTAGGTCCGACCTGACCTGCCTGAACCAGCTACTGAACCCTGTCATCCTCTACAGCCCGGGGACTGGATCCTAGTAAAAGTTTATCAGCGGAAGTTAGCACTTCAGCCTAGGTATTAGATCCTACTGACCACCCACACTGTCTTCTAGAGCACTGGACTGACGATGTGTGTCCATCTAGCCCACTGCGGCAAGGTCTCTGCACCTCCCACCCCTCTGAGGACACCTCCGCTGCGCCTGATCTTCCACGGCCTGTCCCTTCAAGCGCTGCAGACCCTGCACGGGTGACACCAGAAACAGAGACCGCTGCTCTCAATCCCCCAGTATACTCAGGTCCTGGACCACGACATGTGGCTTTGCCACTTGTTTGAAGTGGTGCAGTCCCTCCAGGAACTGCTGATCAAACTCCTTCATCAAGCAGTAGAGGTCCCAAAGGGCACAACCCCGATTCATGTTCTCCTCCTGGCGTACCACCTCTAATGTCTGACCCTCATGGATCTCACAACGCAGACCTGGAAAGGTTCACCGTGCGGTCCCGCAGGAGACCAACAATGTGCTAGTGACTCAGGCCCAAGTGGAAACTGGCCAGCCCACATGCTCCTGGATCTGTGCCCCCCCCCCCCCGACGATGATGAATCCACCGGATGTGGTGGTGCACTGGCAAAAGTTGGAAGCTATCACCACTGACAAGCCAGTGCATACTGGTCTTGGTCCTTCTTGCTATAACCTCTTAGTCATTCTCTTTGTCCTGATGACCTGTGGCTTTGGTACTATGAATATTTTTAGTCTGAACTTTTAGCAAAGACCACTATGACCACAAATGTAACTCTTGAATGTTTCCCCTTATCAGACCCCTCTGAGAACTTTGGAACTTTGACGTTTCTCCACCTACAGAACTGCTGTCCTATGAACCTTTGGACTGCTGAGGTCATAGATGTGGGCATGCTGCATCCCACTGACACCCTGTGAACTGACCCTTATTCTTTGACCCCTACATAGCAGGAGGGGGCACAGCATTGGCCAGGCTCTCTAGAGCTCCACACTTGAGCGTTGGCTCCGGTTGTCCACTACGCAGGGTTATGTAACTACTGTTGTCATAATCAGTTCACTGGTTTGTTTCCATCTCACTGTGATTGCTGCTTTCTGAACCATCTGTCATGAAAACGATAGTCCCTCTGCTCATCCCTGGGTTCATATTGAGAACACCCTCCTGCACTTCACCTGGCAGTATGCCTGCATCTTTAATGTTACCAACTGTTGTTTATGTGTCCACCAACCTCATGATTTATCCTCCAAGTTTCCCATAGTCCACATCCCCTTCCAAGTGGGTGATGTTTGCCTAAGCCTCAAGCTGGTTACCAGATCCCCTGGCCCTGGACCCTGCAGTGATGCACACTCCAAAATAGGATTTACAGATCCTCCTAATTTTTCAACTCCAAACCAGGTGCTCAATAAGCTAGCCACCCTTCATCTCTCCACTCAGGCTACTGGCCTTGTGTGCTATGTCAACTGGGGTCCGCTATCATGGGGAAAAGCAAGTGCCAATACTACCTGTCCACCAACACTAGTGTGATCATTAATATTGTACCTTTGCTTTTGACCATGATTTCTCATTTGCCCAATCCAGCTACACCAAGTATTCCGGAGCCAACTTTATCTGTGGGGACAAGGCTTACCCCTAGCTGCCCATCAACTGGGGTGGGAGTTGTTAGATGGGATATGTCTTGCCTGCTGTGCACCATACCTACTCACCTCCAACTCAGCAAAGCCCTGAGAAATGCTCCACCTGGGAGAGATGTATCGCCCAGATGGCTTACCTCATACCAGCCCTGGGGATCAAGGCAAACCAAGACTGCCTGACCTCATTGTCTCTTTTTGTAGAAGATATTGCAAATTCCATGATAGCCGCACTCACACTTTTTTGGCAGGAACGGATATCTATCCACACCATGGTACTCCTGAATCGTATGGTACTGGACACCCTCCTAGAATCACAAGGGGGTGTATGCGCAATTGAGAAGAGCGAATGCTGCCCTTTCATTTCCAGCTATGCCAGCAACATCTCAGATATCATCACTCACACCCATAGCACTGTACGCCTCCACACCAGTTCAGAAGCAAGCTGGTCATTTGGGTCTTCGATCCTAGACATCCTAGGATCCCTGGGTGCAACCATAGTCAGATTCTTCTCATAATCATGGTTCTGATTCTAAGTCTGTCATGTCTAATGACACAGATAAGGATTGGTTTTGGGACTGAGCGATGCATATCGAAAACATTATGGGGTATAGAATCTGCGAATAACCCTCTCTTGAAAATGAAGCAGTTTAGACGCATGTGTTTGATGGGGATTTAGAAACATTGAGAAAACAGTTCCCAATTGGGCAGGGGTAAAGTATATATAAATGAGCGCCTAATTGAGTGTAACACGATCGCTTAACAAAGCGGCGGCATGCAATGTGTTTGTGCGGTATTTGCATGTATTATGGATTCTATAACCGGGCCGTTTATTTTAGTATTGTAATATGCATATATTTTGAATAAAAATTGTGGTTTTAAATGAGAATAAAAATCTGTTGTTTATAAAAACTGACTGTGTCTATATGTTGAGCTGTTACGGGTAACATGTCTGCCCTGAATCTGTCAAAAATATATTATGATGAATGAGGTGTCGGTAGTTATGGAGGTATTGACAGCCTGTGTCGTAAACTGCGAACTGATGGTGAGAAGGTGTCACGGGGAGCGGTTAAGATGCGGCTTTCAGGGGAGGATACCTACACGCTACACAAACCGGCCCGAAAACATTTTAAACAGTGAATGACAGTGGTATGCAATGTCAATCAGCAGTGGCAGGCAGATATTATGGATCTGAGTCAACTTTGCGAAGATAACAGTGGTTTTTGATATATTCTAGCCGTCATTGATGTTCAATCAAAATATGCTTACGTCGAGGCTTTGAAGAACCAGGCAGGCCACAGCGTGGCAATGGCTTTTAAGTGCATATTTAACAAAGGGTCCCAGCTAAACTAAAGATGGACGCTGGTAAAGAGTTGTTAATTAAGCCATTGTAGAATCTTCTAAAGCAACACGGTATGTACCACTTAGTAACACACTCTAAAGTTAAAGCCTCCATTGTAGAACGTTTTATACGAACATTTAAAACACGACTCAGGTGATTTTTTACAGCTAAAAACACCCGAAGATGTATGGAGGTGCTACCCGCATTTATAAATGTATATAACAATATGCATCATAGATCTATTAAAACCAACCCTGCTGATGTAACATCAAAGAATGCCCTGGAGGTCTGAAAAAAACTGTACGGTGAAAGACTTTTTAAGAAGACAAAACTTATTCCCCTTAAAAAGGGGGGTCATGTGCGGATTTCAAAACACAAGGCCGTCTTTACAAAGGGGTATGAGCAGAACTACAGCAATGACCTCTTTATTGTAGAAGCAGTGACTCAGAGGGAGGGTGTCTATATATACACACTAATTGATTATTCCGGCGATGGTGTTCAAGGTGTTTTTTATAGGGAGGAGATCCAGAAAGTCAGTAATGACCAAAAGCGAGTTTATAGAATTGAAAAAGTCATAAAAAGTAAAGGCTGTGGAGCCATAAAACAATATCTAGTTAAATGGCTGGGGTGGCCTGACAAATTCAACAGTTGGGTGTCAGCTGGATCCCTAGAGACCACAGGTGTGTAACGGTGGTCAAAATGGAGTCTGCATCTTTTTATATCATGCTTCCCTGCAACGCTTCAGCGAGACATTTCCAGGGAACAAAATATCCAACTTCACTGTGAAGTTGGCCAAACCCGGAAATCTGGAGGAGCTGTGGACGATGGCGCTCACCGAAGTTCAGTACATCCGATCGTGGGACACTTTAGCCATGGGGGAAGCAACCTTTATTATAAAACGAACAAACCCACTGGCTGGGTGGATTTCCCAAGGAGCATTATTCGAATATACTGGAACTTGTGAGAGTCATCAACAAGACTGTATCAAACATACCCGAATCTGAGGACACTATGCTACAACTACACCCCCAGCAGTGTAACGTTTTTCTACAGGGTCCACACCCGTCTGTTAGGTTTTCAACAGCGGAGCGACTGCGCAACATACTGGGGACTGTGCAACACATTAGAAGTAAAGAACCGTGGGATAATACCTGCGCCGACATTAAAAGGTTTTTTTATAGCTTATTGCTCTATAGCGGTGTTGTGGAGTATAAACGGGTAGGGGATAGCTATGCCACACTACTTCGATCCTTGGAGATTAAAGGGAAAAACAACGATATTGTGAACATTCAATACAACAAACCCAACTATGTTCCTTTGTGTTAAATCCATTTTGACACCATCAACATACAGATAAGAGACGACCAAGGGCAGTTTTTTATCATTTAAATACAGAGATATCTGGCTGTGGTTGCACTTCAGACCACTCTGGATGAAAGATTAACAAAACAGCCTTATAATGGCTGTGGTAAAGAACTATGGAGACCCCGGTCCCTATATGGAATATTACATGAACCAAGCCTGTTACGGCGATCAGCCATATTTTAGCGGAACTCCGGTCATGTATGGGGCGGAGCCCGGTGGTATCTTTAAAAGTCTTTTTAGACACGCGATGCCCTTTCTACGTTGGGGTTTTGAATTAGTTAAACCGCATGTGAAAGCGGTCACTGGCAATATTGCAAAAGACGTTGTGGGAATCGTGACAGCTGCGGTTGCTGAGCGGCTTGGCCAACAGAAAAAGCAGGGGCAGGATGAATCCGGCCTCATTTATAAACCACGTAGGAGCGTTAAGAGGAAGAGGTTGGTGCCTCTGCTGCACGGCCGCCCGAAACCCACGAGGAAAGCAGATCAAAAGCCTGAGGCGCACAAGCGAATAAGAAGAAGAAGAAACGCGGTATTTCTAAAAGACAAAAGGGCGTCAATATTTTTTCAAGAAGAATGGCCTTCTTACACAGAGAGCCTCATCACGTGTTCGGCTGTATTCCCGGCTGTAATACCACCTACTGTAATAGCCCTAGCACCGACGGGTCAGGTGGTATTACCACCGGATCCCGGGTTGGGCCTTAACGGTAAATCCCCTTTCCTGATTGGGTCTATTGAATCTAATGGGGAATTTTCGGTGCTAATACTGTGGGCTAATACAGCCGAAAACAGGGATTCTAACCTCCAGAATAGTGCTGGAGGTAAAACAGCCGATTTAGTGCCCAACTCGTGATAGGGCCTGCCCTTAAATGCGGCGGTAACACTGTTACCATTGCATTTAAGGGCTACAGCCCAACTCGTGATGAGGCCCAGAGCCTTGGGGGAATGTGTAAAATCAGAACTCAATCTTTTTACAATGCCCCTGACACAGAGCAGCATTGATAACAGTTTCTTTATCGAGGTCTCGCCTTTGGCTGCTCTATCACCATTAGCACCCAGCACATTATTTGTATCGGGCTCGACCGACATGTATCTGAATTTGAACGATACACTTGCGCATCTAACCTGTAAAATAACAAAGGCGGATGGAACCAACACATTGGCTGCAGCAAGTGTGGGTACGATCGCTTACCCGATAGCCAGCATGTTTAATCAGGTGGACGTGACGTTGGGAGATCGAATTTTAACACGTAGGGATAATATGTATGCCTACAGGGCCTGCATAAAGAGTCTGTTAAATTATGTCCGTCCTGGATAAGCAGCTTTCGGCTGGGATTTTTTTACCACGCTAACGCGGGGCATTTTGACATCACAGCTCTGGAAACCAATAACAAGGGATTTGTGAAAAGAGCCTATCACGCCAGGACCAGTAGAGTATTTGATTTACTGGGCCGGCTACACGCTGACCTTTTTTTCAGGACAAACTATTGATCAACAGTGTTGATCTTAAAGTGAACCCATCCAGAAACACAAACGCTTTTTGTCTCATGAGCAGGGACACCGAACAGTACAAACTAGTCATCTTATCGGCCAGTTTATTTGTTAAACGTGTAAGCGCCTCTCCGACTTTTAGACTGGCGCATGCAGAGGCGCTGCAGGTATCTAACATAAAATATCCCGTGGAGCGAGTCGCTCTTAAAGTCTTCAGCATTCCTACTGGTTGCCACGGAACCAGTCAAGACAGCCTGTTTCTTGGGCAGCTCCCAAAGATAATCATCATGGGAATTGTTGAAACAACGTTGCTTACCGGTACACATGATAAAAACCCCTTTCACTTCAAACACTGTAAAATGAACGATGCAGCTCTGCACAAGGACACAGTTCTAATTCCTGTCAAAGCATATACACTCAATTTTGGACTGCAGAATATAATCAGAGAGTACATGGGGTTGGTGGCTGTCACTGGAAAGCACATCAGTTTTATTCACATGCAATGAGTATGCGCTCGGCTTTACCTTGCTGGCCTTTGATCTAAGACCCGATAACGCATCAGCGGGTCATTTCAACCTCATGAGGAGCGGAAACCTATGTGCTGAAGTAAAGTTTGAAAGAAACTTAATTGCCACATATTCCCTGCTAGTGTGGATTGTTTTCAATAGCGTTCTTGAGATCAATGCGCAAACAAACATACTTTTTGATATTTAATGGAAACCCTACAGATAAAAGGATTTTTGCGTAAACATAGACACACTCGAAAAACATTTCATGGTATGTATGCCAGCGACACATGTCCCAAACGCCTACCCAGTAATCGCCTGGTTAGCCTGGTGGTGAACACTGATCCTGAGGCCCGGGCTGGAACACACTGGATAGCTTTGTGGCTGGAAGGAGATGTGCTAACAGTGCTTGATAGTTTGGCAGACTTACCGCAAGACGCCATATATGCCAGAGTTTTAATGCACTATGTTAAAAGCATTGCAAAGTATTTACGTTATATTACTGTAACGTTCAAGACTCTAAAGCCCTGACCTACGGTCAGCACTGTATATTCTTTATCAGCCAAATGTCAGAATGTAAATCGCTGGCGGCTGTTTTGAAAATGTATTCGAGCAATTGCATGCAAAATGACCAAATGGTGACCAGATTTGTCAACAAGATGTTATCTAATGTGTATAGATCTCACAAAAAGTTAACAGTGTGTCAAAAATGTAAATGTTGATCATCTATACACTGATACATGTATCATTAAAAAAAAATTTAAATCAATAAACATTGTACGTTATTATACATACTAAATAACATAACATAATAAACAACCAGTCATGTTTATGAATTTAAAACTTTTCTTAATAAAAAGACATATTTAATACTGAAAGAAAAGAAAGGTTATAGCAGAATATAGTGGCGAAGAAACATATAGGTTCAACAATAATTGGGGGTCCTATTATTCAGATAGCCATATAGGCCTGCTGTGGCCCTGGCGTGGTCGAGACGTTTCAGAGGCATGCATGCCAGAGGCTGATAAAGAATCTGTAACGCAACTGGTATTCCAATCCTTTTCGGGCTGGGTGAGCAGGGACTACTTATGGGGGTGCTTAATGGGCTATGTTGTTGGCGCGGAGTTGCCGGAACCCCAGTTTTTAGCCGCTCCAGAAGGCGTTGCTGCGCGACATTACCCACAACCAAAGTCAGAATATTTAAATCAGCCACTGACTGCATAAACTTGTTCCAGCCGATGGGTGCATTTATTGTAGCAGTGGGGTTTTGGTTTGTTACACTTTGTGCTTGATCATGCAAGTTTCAACCCCTTAAAAGCCTGCCTTTATAAATAAACTCCCCTTTATCGGTCCACGCGGCCACATCCTTTGCAAGTTGCATCTTATGTAGCAATAGTCCTGCATTAGGTTTATAGCGTTGGCTAAGAGTGTTTGCCACATCAGCCACAACAGGATCTGTCCCCGGTGGTTCCCCCAATCCACTAGATTTTTCTGGCGGCATGGATAAAATTAGTTTGTTTTTCTCTGGATCGTCGTGTCAGGTGTGGTTTAAGTATATGTGTAGAATATTTGAGTATAATGCTGGTTTATCATGTACCGATAAATCAGATCTGTTTAAAACATCCTTCATTTCCGAGTCAAGACGCATGATAGCAACTTTTTGTATATATAATCCATCAGGAGTTTGTGAGTCGTCAGGTTTTCTAACTGACGCTTGTCCACCAGATACATTTTATGGGTGTGTACCATTATTGACCCGCAAGCAAGCTGGTGATTAGTGGTAAGGCTATGCCAATGAGCGATCCTATGAACCCACCGGATTGCAAAACCACTTTTCTTTTAGCCCTTAGCAATATTTGCTTATTGCACAGTTTCTTGATGACCTTCTTTTTCTTTTTCAACACACTCATCAGAGGCCACCCCTAGAATGGCTTTGCATTGCTGAGGGGTGGCATTTACAAGCATTTTCAAAAGCGCAACATTTTCCGTATGCGTGTTGACATGGTGAAAGAGTGACCAAGTACTGATGCGATATTGTGCTTAATGTTTTTTAGATGTCTTTCTTGGGATATAAACAACGGGCAACTCTGGCAGAAATATATCGGTGCGCAATCTATAATCCTCTAGAGTGGTAGTTTATAAATCAACCAGGTGATATCCGTAGAGTTTACTGGTCGCGTCTTCAAAAGCTTCCATGAAAAAAGGCGTTTTGTTCAGATACATCTGGCGGGCTAGCACGGCTAGTTGCTGTTTATCCCGTGGGTTTTTAAATAACACTATATAGCTAGCGTTTAGTGTTATCGATCTGTTACTCTTCACCTTGTTAAAAATGTTTATATAACATATGCTCAGATTGCATCGATGGGAATATTGAGTAAAGGCTTTTTCTAGTTCAGCGTTCTGACCCCCCCTCTGTCATCAAATCGTCCACAATAATCATATTCACCATGCTCGGCGGTAATAAACGATCATCAGTGAGACTCTCTGGCATACCTTCTACAAACCAAAGGTGTTTAAACTACTGTTGTAGGGTGTTGTAAAGAGGTTGCTAGCAACTGTATAGCCAAATAATATTTCCGGGGATATGTGATACTGCAGTGTGGGCATTTTCTAAATGTTTTTCAACAAAGTAACTCTTCCCTCAGCTAGAGGGACCGATCAGCACACACGCGCCTAGTATCCATAATGACAAATACCTGCGCAGTAGCGAAGTATGTACAGATATCCATGTTTGAGCCTCTCGGGCGAGTTTAAATCACCTCGGATGGGTAGCTTTTCAAGCTACTAAACGTTGATAAAACAAACATTACTATATCTGCGCATTTCTATTTACTGTTAAAGCGCTATGTGGAAACTTACTGAAAACTGTATAAAACACATGTATTATATAACACACACAACATAGCTTTAGAAGTTATGATGAATCATTCAGCAAATAGCATCCCATCACACCTGTAAAAACACTGATCATACCTGTAAAAAACATTGGGTCAGCATTTGTTAGCAGTGTCATGACACATGTTTTCAAAAATAAAAGAACTCTGCTTGTTGTGACCTCGGGCCCCTTTGATTGAATCAAAAACAACACGATAAAAAAGAACTCCATACTTTGGGGCCCCCCTAGACACTCCTTGGGCCCCTTGGATGAATCAAAAACAAAAAGAACAACTACATATGTTGGGCCCCCCCCAGAGATTTCTCGGGGCCCCTCTGGATGAATCAAAAACAAAAAGAACTCCACATTTTGGGGCCCCCAGACATTCATCCGGCCCCTCTGGATGAATCAAAAACAACAAAAAACAACTCCAATGGGTGCAAGCTGTAATCCAGGCATGCCTACTGATGAAATTACAAAACAAATCCCTAGCGTCGGGGCCCCCCCAAATCCATCGGCCCTTGCTGATGCTCCAAAATCAATGAACCACCCATCCTTGGGGCATTTAAAACATTCATAATTTGTTCATCCCAAGAGAGCCAGGCGGGCCAGTTGATGAATTCCCAAAAGAACTCTGTGGCATATGCCCCCCAGATGCATTGCGCTTTACCGCTGTAACAGCACTGTCGGACCCCATCCATGGGTCGTTGAAACATTCCAAAGCTGTTGATCCGTGCAAAACAGGCCCCATCGTAGAGCCTGCACGAGATCCGGTAGAGACAGGCAAACCCGTCCCTGTGCTCTCAAAACATTCTGAATTTGCTGGTCCACACAAACACCCCCACCCCTTGGAGACTTTTGATCACTTATGAGGCCCCCAGACATTTCGGCCGGCGTTACAAAAACTCCAGAAACAAGCGGCCCAGTGATGATTTCACAAAAGACATCTTTGCGGTGGGCCCCCAAATCCATTAGCCCTTGCTGCTCTAACAAAAAACAGTAGACCCTGTCCTGGGTCCGATATTCTCAATTCCTGGCACACAATGAATAAACCCACAGTGCAACTCTTACATGTTTATAAATACTAACACTCTAATTAAGCCTTCACATGTTTTCCAAACACCCCTGTTCACCCGCACACAACCATATTAAACCTGTATAACAACCAAACACAGGGTCCTGAAAATTTAAATTTCAATCCATATATATATATACATATATATATATATATATATATATATATATATATATATATATATATATATATATATATATAGACACATGAAGTATCTCCCATAATCGTGCAAAAGGTACCAAAACCAGCAATTGTGGGAGAAACAGATAGCCCGGGCACTCAGAGACTTTGCTTCATTCAGAAAATAGTTTTATTGTTAAAACGTGCATCACTACATGCTGCAGTAGACTATAAACAGACTGCCAATCTGGATGGACCAGCAGAGTAACACACTCACTCTAACGGATAGAGAAAACACCATGAGTTCCGCTCGAAACTCGAGCTTCTTCAGGCGAGGATAGGGCTATCTGTTTCTCCCACAATTGGTGGTTTTGGTACCTTTTGCAAGATTATGGGAGATACTTTGTGTGTTTATTTAGAGTCTAGCCCACTCGAGCCTTAGAGCACCGGCCACGTAATGAGGCAGAGTGCTTTGCTATTGGGCAAGCAGTTTCTCAACATATATATATATATATATATGTATATATATATATATATATATATATGAATCTCAGCTACAACACGTTGTCAATGTCTTTTTCTTGTAAGCGTGTGCATACACGTTCAGGGCCTAAGTGCATTCAATAATTTTCTTTTTGTCACTGTGGTTACTTTACTCAGGGCTCACCACACCCATTTGTTTTGCCACAGGTCCACAATTAAAAACCACACCACACAAAGCGCATATAGTGTTTGTGCACAGCTGTTTTCCTAGAGTCAAAAGTATTCTAAATACTTATACATATCTAATACCCTCTCCAGCCAAAACATATATTTGTTTTAAAATAACAAATGTGTTATAAAATAAAACTGTGGCTGCTTTATGCAATCTTCCCTGTGTCTATATAAATGCCCTGTCTGTTGGGTTTGTCAATTGCTTTTTTTTCTCCTATAAATGTGCTAATTTGCAATACTGTTTAAATCCGCATTTTCGTTTTTAGAGCTGTCATAAAAAAATTGTAAAGTGGGATTTCCTTCACAGAGAGGCCTATTCAGACATGTGCTGTGTGCCAGTTCACAATGCCTCATGTTGCTTGTGTGCGTAGTCAAAACCACCTAGCTTGTCACAATATTGTGCATGCTGTGTCAGCACTGTATGTGGCTATAGACCCTAGCCCTAAAGGTTTCATTTTACACAAAGAATGTCCCCGCTGCTGGAAACTTTGTAAACCAGCTCAACTGTGGCAAAGACCCTCTCCAGCAAAACAACATAAAATGTGGATTACAAAATGACCTTATTGCACCAGTTAGATTCCAGAGACAGTTTTTCCTTTTCCATGCGCACTTTAACTTAAATATATGAAAATGCAGGCTAGCAGTTAATCCTGCCCGCAGCTAAAGAATACACAAATTTTGTTTTAAAAGCTCTGTTTGCACCGTTAAATAGAAATACACAGGGCTAGATTCTAGAACATACACTTTTAAAATGGTTTTCACATCTTGTTTAAATATTTTACACTTTTAAAACACGGCTATTTATTTACAAGTTTGCAGTAAATACAAAGAATCAACTCACTTTTTAAAAGTAGAATGCCTCTTTCGTCACCGGACTTTAGATGTCCTGGGGTCTTCAGTTCCGGGCGGGGCTTGCAAATGTCCTGAAATCCACAGCGATCTTCTGGCATGCTTCGAAAGCATGAGTTTTAAAGACATCCAACCCCACTCAGCAGAACACCCCCCATCCGGCCTATTGCATGTGCAGGCTGCTGGTGTCCTTTGGAAAGTCACAGGGAGTTTAGAATACAATGGGTCATTCACATGTCCTTTAGACACAGCAGTCACATGCCGGCTGAAGATTACATGCGCCTTGGGGCTACGCTTCCTTTACAATGAATGGGGCCATGTAAATACAGTTTAGTCACAATAGGCTCATGGCGGCGTGTGATTACAATAGCCTCAGGGCTTCATTGCAAGGTTGGATCATTCTGTTGTGGCTTCATACCATTTGTAATAAATAGGGGAGCTGAAATAGCTGAGTCAGAGCACCAGGCCTTGTGTGTGTGTCATCACCTGTGAATTCTCTGCCCTGCTGCAGCATTTTCATAAAGGCAAGCTGCAGCTGTGTTGCTGGAACACTGCTTTCTGCACACCAGAGAGAATGGTAGAATGCAGTGTCCCAGCATGTTGCATGGGTTTGCCTGTGGGATTTTGTGTAGCCCTGGAATTAGATCCTCACTTTTCATTTTGTTATATATTATAAACTATATATTCACAGGCCCTGTAACTCAGCAGTTTTTTTTTAAAAAAGCATAGCACAGCTTTTGGCAAAATATGTTCACAACGCTTGATATCATTTTGATATCAAAACATTTTGATATCAAAAAAATAATTTTGATCTAAAAATATGTTGATATACAAAATTTAGAATTTTGATATAAAAATAGCAATATATTTCTGATATAAAAAAGTGATATGATTTTTTTATTTGATATAAAAAAATCGATATTAATTTGATATCAATTGTTTTAATTTTTATATAAACTTTTGGTGACATTTTTATATAATTTTTTTTTAATTTTGATATACAATTTTTTAATATACTTTTTTAAATAAAAATTACATTTTGATATACAAATGTGTTGAACATGTTTATATACAAATATTTTTATTTTGATATAAAAAATACAAATATTTACATTTTTGATATACAATGTTAACCTTTTTATATACTTTTTTACATTTTGATATAAAACATCTGATATAATTCTGATATAAAAAACATCCAATATCAAAAATGTTTGATACAAAAAAATGTATATGAAAGTTTTTACATGTTTATATAACTTTTTTGATATCAAACCAAATTTTTTGATAACACTTTTTTTGTTTTGTTTTTGAAAATAGGAATAATATAAAGTTTATATAAAATTATTCAAAGGCCTATCAAAGGCCAGCTTTATATAATATCATGACATCATACCATCAAGGCCACAACCCACTCCCGTGTCATCAAAGCATCACCAACACCTCACACTCGCCGACTAACTCCTCAAAACTCATTATGCCCTCGATCAAGCAATAGCGCACACGCGTTCTCGCATATTAAAAACATTTTAATATAAACTTCATATCAAACTGATATAAATGATACCCTTTTCATATCAAAACATATCAAACTTCCTATAAAAATACACATTTGATAACATTTTGATATCTTTTTGGTATCAAAAGTTTTTGATATTAAAATTCATATCAAAAGCCTATCAAAAGGGGGCAGGACTAAAGACACAAAGGGGGCGTTCCCACATGTCAAAATGTACTTGAAGAGGAATGGAGTCCCCCCATCTACTACTGAGGATCTAAGAAGCTGGGAGAGATTCTGAGAGCACAGGGCAGAAGAAGGAAGGGGAGACAACAACACGACACTGGAACAAGACTGAGTGACAGAGGAGTGGGGAACGGCAGAACAGGGGTCCGGCAGGATGGGTTACCTACAGTTGCCACGCAAGTATCAGAAGTAGGATGCTGCCATAACACCACTGTCGGGGTCCAGAGTCAGCACATCAATCAGCACACACCCCAGAGCGGAGAAAGGCTAGACTGCATCCTCCTGCAACCTAAGGGAGAAACACTGTCAGGGTCAGTAAGCCCTAAGGCCTCCAGTGCCACCAGCCCCACAGTGACCAGGAGTCAGGTCAGGCAGGAATCGTGACAGATACAGTACACATCTTCTTCTTGGCTCCACTTGGAAGAGACTGGGATAAATGTCTACTAAGTATGGGGTTTATCTACGAAAGAACAAGGTCATGGCAGGTTCAGGCTCAGACTGGACTTTAGCTCTTGAAGGGCCAGCCCAACATGCTATTGTGGGCAAGGTTTTTGGGCCAAAGCGGGCCAGTTTGATGAATGATTGCAGTGTGGAGTGGGAAGTTTTGACTAATGTTACGGTCTAAATGTGATTTAAAATGCGCTATTTGCAACATAATTTACCACAAATAACCCATTAGGTGCTACTTAAACTGTGTGTCACGAAACGTATTGAATTGCCTTTTGCTATTGCGGGTCACTTTTATAGTAATGCCCAGGCATATGTTACGCCTTAGTCTGACCTTAGTCTAGTCTAAATCAACAGTGTCAGGAAGGGATAAAGTTCTAGCCAAGTTGAAAGAATATACTCTCCATGCGACAGCATCTGGACATTTTCTTGAACGACAGCTTTTCAGGCACATTTTGTGTCTCGAGCGGACAGAAATTCAGATCGATATTTCCTGCAAGCTGTGGAGATCTTTTCAGTTTGAAAGTTTAGCGGACTGTCATGGCTGCTTTCAGTAGATATTGATATGAATTCTTGTCCATCTAAAGAAGAGTGTTTGATGAAACGTTGTGGCACATGAAATCTTTTTGATGCTGTAAAGTGATTAACAGCAGGAATGAAAAGTTAAACAAACATATGTATAAACATTTATAAAAATTCAGGCACTCGATGTATGGTGAGCATCCAAGGGTGCCTGGCAGTTTCTAAAGTGTGTGCTTCCAACTTGATTAGAAGTTTGTTTCTCCCAACCTCTAAGGCGTGTGCCATAAAACCCACTATTAAGCGAAAAGCGATCCAGTCTACGTTACATTAAAAGAAAATAATTGACCAGGGTTATTACTATTTTTTTATTGTTATTTTTTACATTTTTTATGTAATTACTATTGTGGAGTTCTTGACCTCCCCTAAGGTACCCTTCAGTATAGCAGAATCTCGGGATATAGTCCGAGCTGCTTCTTTGTTCAGCTCACACTCTCTGGGGATATAGCACCCTGCAACTTATTTGTTCAGCTCACACTCTCAGGGATATAGCTCCCTGCCACTTCTTTGTTCAGCTCAACACTCTCAGGGATATAGCGCCCCACCACTTCTTTGTTCAGCTCACACTCTCTGGGATATAGCGCCCTGCCACTTCTTTGTTCAGCTCACCCTCTCTGGGATATAGCGCCCTGCCACTTCTATGTTCAGCTCAAACTCTCAGGGACATAGCGCCCTGCCACTTCTTTGTTCAGCTCACACTCTCAGTGACATAGCGCCCTGCCACTTCTTTGTTCAGTTCACATTCTCAGGGATATATCACCCTGCCGCTTCTTGGTTGAGCTCACACTCTCAGGGGTATAGCGCCCTGCCACTTCATTGTTCAGCTCGGTGTCTCAGGGATATAGCCCTAGCTGCTGCTCTGTTCAGCTCACACTCTCAGGGATATAGCAACCTGCCACTTCTTTGTTCAGCTCACACTATCAGGGATATAGTGCCCTGCCACTTCTTTGTTCAGCTCACTCTCTCAGGGATATAGCACCCTGTCACTTCTTTATTCAACTCACACTCTCAGGGATATAGCACCCTGACACTACTTTGTTCAGCTCACACTCTCAGGGATATAGCATCTTGCCACTTCTTTGTTCAGCTCACAGTCACAGGGATATAGCCCTAGCTGCTTCTTTGTTCAGCTCACACTCTCAGGGATATAGGGCCCTGCCACTTCTTTGTTCAGCTCACACTCTCGGGGCTATAGGGCCCTGCCACTTCTTTGTTCAGGTTACACTCTCAGGGATATCGCGCCCTGGCACATCTTTGTTCAGTTCACAGTCTCAGGGATATAGACCTAGCTGCTTCTTTGCCAGAAATCCTTTTCACACGGTTAAGCACCCTGCTTGCTATTTGTAATCCATACCAGGCGGATAGTGCCTTATTCACAAATTCCCGATTAAGGGTTACAATGCCCAAGTTCCCTGTGATTGCTAGGTAATCTGTAGTCTCTACGGGAACCCTCATGTTTCTCTAACGTTCCCTCATAAGCGACATAGTTCCCTTCACACTTTTCGGTATATCTTGCCCTTTTGCTTACTTAATTAGGGATATGGTGCCCTTTTGACCCTTATTTTTTCTTAATACGGGATATGGTGGCCTTCTCATCCTTAAGGAATATCTTTTATCTCTACTTCTAAATAAGGGATGTAGGCGCGTCCCACTCTGAAGAATAATGTGCCCTTCTCACTTATAAGGGATTTGGTGTCCTTCATACTGGTAGGCCAGAACACGGACTCAGCAGGGGAAGGAGGCCCAGCTTCGGAGACCTCTCCTCAGCAACCACTAAGATGCCATCTTTTCCATTGAATTCTGGGCCTTCTGGGCTTGGTCCCAGCTCCTACCTCAGAGTGTCTGACTGGTGGTTGCTACCCCCGCTGTTGCTTTTGCTGCTGCCTCTGATGCTGTGGCTGTCCTGGATTGGCCTTTTATAGGTCCTACTTTCATATCACATTCTCTGATTGGTTCTCTAGCGCACATTTTTGGGAGGATTTTATCTTTTTTCTTCTGGGGCTAAGCTGGTTTTAGTTCATAGTCTGCATATTCTTGGTAGGTTTGAAGGTTCGGTCACCAGTGAGTGCTCGACCCTCGTGTGGACCAATGCCAGACAAAATCCCTTATTTGTAGGGTTGCTATATGGGCCAAAGTCTGTACGTTGAGGCTGAAAATGTACTTACTAGAATAGGACTCAGGCAACACTGGGTTGATTTTCTCCTTAAGTTTGGATTTCACATCACTATATTTGGGGCAGAGGCCTACAGATGGAGGGTGTCTCTTAAGCTCCTTACCTTAACATCCCCCACGTATCTCACAACTTAAGCTAAATTGCCCTAGTAATCCAAGGGTTATCTTGCGCAATTTCCAGCTTTAGACGCCAACCCTCCCTCACAAAGGAAATCGATCTTTCAAAACTAAACTTGATTTCACTTCAAGCGGCTGGTATGCTCTACAATTATGGTTTTAACTGCCACTGTGTCATGTAGAGAGTTTGCCAAACTTCCCATCCTTTCCTGCAAGATTAGCTGCCCATTAAAGATGGGGTTAGGCCGGATGCTACCGATGCGCCTCCCTGGTGGTGGTTGACATGGGGCTCTACGGGCCTGCTACTTCCCAGGAGATACAGTGAATTCACGGATAGTCCCAAGATAATGGATGGACTATTGAGAGACTAGAGTGCCAAAGTGCAGGTCTACCCTCGAATAACAAAGGGGAACCCAACCTTATGTTTACAATTTTGACTAATAGGAGGAAACTAGATCCAAACCAAATCACAAGCCTTTGCCAAGTGTGGGGGTTATTTGACACGGAAGTCGAAAGGCTACAATGCCTATCACATACTCCGGGAAGAATAGCACACATAATTTGCAATGCTGCCAACCTCTTCTCGGTTGCGGGAAAAGCTTACCTGTAAGAGAGCAGCGACCCAGTGAAACTCTTGTGGAGTGTATAAGCAGCCCCAGAAGGATGTCAGCACAGGCAATAGCAGGAAGACATGGAACCTCATGATGTTGGATTCTGCATGGCTGGAAATTCCAAGATGGTGCCCCTAACCGCACCACGCTGTAACTTCTTGCAAAACCTGATAGAGAACAATCAAGACCCCCAATTAATTAACCAACAGGAGCAAGGGCTTAATGATGGGCGGCCACTACCAAAAGGGGGATAACCAATCAGATTCCCAGATCCAAGCCCAAAAATGTAATAACCTATTGTGGAGGGACGAGAGACAGACTAATTGGGAGGAATATAAAAACAGGGATCTAGCCCACCTCGTTGTCTGGACTTTTTCCTGCATTTTGTTGCTGAAATTGTTTTATGGGGGAAAGGCCACCAAACACACCTCCCACAGCCTTACATGCCTCTGTCACCTCCCCACTACACAAAAAAGTTTCCCATAACCATGCCCCCTTAAAAAAAAAACACAATAAATGTGCCAGAACGGCCTTCTGCCCGATAGGGAAAGAAAAGGGCATTTTTGTGGGATGAGAAGACAGGGATCTGTGGTAATGAAACAAGTGGAAGCAAAAACAAAAACTGGATAGTAAACTAGGCAAAACAGATACAAAGAGATTAAGTGCAACAGGCAGGAAGTTAAGTTGTAAAGCAATTAGCAGCTAGAAGTACTCTTAATTATTACCCAAGTACTCCAACGTTCATGCACATGGGATTTGTGTCATTAAAGGGCGTCTGTTGCGTACTCTCCGACAACATGCATGTTGCCAGTCACGCGATGTTAGTGCAGCCAGAGAGATCTCTTACACACAGGTGCAAGATTAAAAGCCAGAAGCAACATGGCTGATCCGTATCCGCCAGAGCTGCATTACACTTGTCGTTATAGCATGCCCACAGGTCTTACCAATCCTCGACTATGCCACAGCAACAGGGACCCTTTGCTGAAGAGCCTGAAGCTGAGAGCAGTCACTATCCACTGCAACACTTGACTTAGGTGATGGGGAGCTTTAATGGGTATCACACTGGAATGATTCATAAATGAAGATGCTATAATCCAGAGTTCAGATCAAGACTATTTGAGGACATTCCATTAGAAATTCAGGAGTTATCAACCATCTGCAAGGCAGTCTATATTTTTTTGTGGGTACTAAGCATGTCCAAAAAAAACAATAATCTGGAACTCTTCCAGACATAAATAACATACCATATTGTAAAAGAAAACTCATACTTGTCTTTGGAATACAATCAGAAGGGGAGCAAATCACTGTTCAATAGTTCTAAGAATAGTGGATCTGTAGAGGAAAAGGAGATTATGAAATTGATCACAAGGCATAGGCAGAGAGGTACATTAAGGAGATGGAGTGGGCAGGTTATTTGTCTGGATGGCGAAAAAAGAGCAAGACGCAACAAGATCACACAGCGAGGCAGCAATATTAAAGCAGACGAGTCCCGTCAATAGGTGGATTGAAAAACAATACACAGCAACATGCTTTGGAAAATAGAGACTGAAATCAACCTATGCATGTTTCCTTTGCTCGGTAACCAGCAAACAAGCGTAAAAAGATCAGGTTTAAAAAAATGTAAATATAAATCTTTGAACATTGACATTCAGTTAAAACCCAAAGTTTCCCTAAAGTAAGTCTACCAATTAATCAATAACAATGAAGAAGCATTTCTGAAATAACAATATGAATAAATAAGTCATTCCCCGTACCAATGAATAGTTTAAAAGAAAATATCAAAAAGAGTCTGTAAAGCTGTATTTATAAATGGCTAAGATCCTCTGTATCTGCCACAGAAAAGTCCAAACATGAAGCTTCTTTTCCTCCTCCACCTCCTCAGAGGACCTCTATCTAGGCCCTGATACTCCCAGATGAAAAAAAAACGGATCACTGCTGATATCAAAATTTCCTAAAAATGAAATTGTCTTTTACTCTGCGATGTATCTATATGTTCTAATTCCGGGAGATGGAGGTGGCAGAAAGTTATATAGTGACCTAAAGTTCGAGGACCCCTCGGAATTGGGGGTGGGTGACTGGTACTAAAAAATGAAACTGCAGACCATGAAGTCGACAATTTAGCCCCATTAATTGAGAATCTTTCAGCTGCAAAGGTTTCTGTGACAATGGTGATAAGCTGTTCACTCGCATGAGTTGGAGATTCGCAGAATTAAGTGGTCCAAGTGTCCGCAAGAGAACTGTGAGGTATTCTCTTCCAGTTGTCTATGTAACCAAGAAAGGCTCCAAAAGCCACTTTGAATTTGCCCAGAGCCTTAAGCAAAACTAACAGGGAGGATAAGGCCAGCTGATCAGAAAGGAGTGAATATTCCCTAATTTCATGTATACCATCATAACATGCAGTACAATGCCTGCTTCCACAAACTGTCAGCTCGGATCAAAGAAAATTCAGGTTAAATAGTCGTAGAAAAAAATAATGACATAGCTACACAATACCCAGAGACCAAACAAAACCCACTAACCACCCCCCTCTTCTCTCCTCCACACCTCTCACAGAGTGCTAGTGAAACAAACCACCAAAACACTCAAACCGCACATCACTCTCTAACCAAGCTACAAAAGCGATAACCGCCAACACCAAACAACTCAAAGGGCCTCATTACGACTGAGGCGGAACGGGTTAATGGGCTCCGCTAAAGGAGGCGGACCCGTTAAACCCGTTCCGCCTCATTACAAGCTCCCCTCGCAGGACCCGGTAAGTAACGCCTGGTCAAACCAGGCGTTCTTACCGGGTCCCGCGAGGGGAAGAGGGAGCAAACAACGGGCCGCTCGTAATCGGCCCGTTGTTTGCTCCCTCTCCCATTCCCATTGAGCCCTATGGGGGCTCAAATGGGAATGGGGAAGGTCTGGGCCCGGGTTCCTGGAGGGAGGAATTACTGGGCCCTCCGAACTCGGAATGGCCCGGTAATTCCCCATTCAGTGAACCTGGGCCCGATTTTGGCGGCAGCCATGCTGCCAATAGCGGCATAGCTACCGCCAAAGTCGCAATGAGGCCCAAAGACTGGACTTGGCCCTTCTGGACACAATAAGCCCCAGTGCACAAAACAAAGCAAACCCAGAAAGCTTACACAAACAGAAGACTCCAGTAGCTCCGCGCTCTGCACGCATCAACAGCAGATGAGCACAAAATCTATCCTATCCCTCTCTCCAGCACACTAACCAACCGAACACGCTTTACCTTACAAAGCCACGTGAGCGCCTGGAGACCATGGAAATGGAAGCAGTGTCCAGTATAAATCAACTTAATATAAAAAAAAAACTAATTGCTATCCCTAGAATATTATCAGCATTTAATTTTCGCTAATTTGCACTTGTGTGCTAACTAGTAAAATTATACCCAGAAATTAAACATTATCCCAGTTGAAATGCCATGCAAATGCAGAATTGAAATTGTGTGCATTGGCACAACTTAAAGGGCGTGGATAGGCACACTTGGAAAAGAATAGGCAGGCACCATTGAATGACCAATGACAGGCCCAAACGAAATAGAGTGGATGGACAAAGCACCCATATGTGCACACGTTGGGACTGACTTACCCCACAGCTTAAAATGGTGCTCCTGTGTCTCTACTAGTATCCTCTAGTGCAGGGGCGTTGCTAGGGGGGGGCTAAGGGGGCTATAGCCCCGGATAGAATCTCAGGAGCTACAGCCAAAAGACTAGCTAGCCCCCAGTCCCAACAGTTCCGACATCAGCTTAGCCCCGGGTCTTTTCCAGACCTAGCAACTCCCCTGCTCTAGTGCCTCAGTCACATAGGGTGAGATTTAGCCCACTTTGGTACTACTCTGCACGTGTTCCTTTTTGGCAACTTTTTTCCCCGCTGGTGTACTGTGTTTGGGAAGCCCAGAAGGAGGAAATATATGATATGAACGTGGGTTGGAAAACGGAGAGGGAGTGTTGGGTCTCCATCTCCCGTGCCGAGCGTTGCGTGCGCCACCTCCCGTGCCGAGCGTGCCTCGGGAAGTTGTGCTGCAGGGGAGCCTGGATTCCCGCTGTCGTGTGAGGCGGCCATGGCTGGAAGCGTTCCGAGGTGATGGAGGAAGCGAGGCAGATGTACAGATAAGGCCCTGCCGCACGCACATCTCTGCCTGGGAAAAGCTCGAGGCCAGGCCCGACTGCGCCGAGGTGTTTAATGTGCCTCAAACCTGTCTGTCCTCTTCCTATCCGCACCTTGAAGCCCGTCCACCCCCAGCCCCCACCTCCTCTCATCCACTCCCAACTGCGCAGTTCCATAAAACGTGAAGCGTGCTGTCTGTGCCACGTGCCTTCCTTGCGAGGTCAATTAACAGTTACGACGAGGGAGGGGTGGGGTGGGGTGTGAGGGATTAGACTGTTTGTGTATAGTGTGTGTAAGATGATGTAAAATCTATATACAAATGCCCAATGTAAAAAACATATTATTAAACACCTTTTTTGTCAAAACTTCCCCTACCCCAATGTCTATTGGGAAAGGAATGCGCCCCTGATACTATTCTTTCAGGAATTTTAGAATGTAAAATGGTTCAGTATGAACAATCCAGTTAAACTTATAGGAAAAACAAAACGTGAAACCAGTGGGAAACCGGTGGTGATCAGATATAGTCAACCCCTGTAAGTGCATGTCCTGCGCATATTGCGTACAATTGCAAAATACGGATTGCGCTGAACATAGCAAACATACGTGACAAATCTTCCCATTTTACTCTGTAAAAGTATCGTGTATCTCTAACTACTGTTTGGTGTCACTCTCACGGCACCCCATTATATAGCTAGATGCAAAACAGGAGAGGAACTCTGGATAAGTTCCTATTATACTTTTGTGGGAATAATATTAAAAGTTCACTAACGCAGGGCTCCTTTAACAATAACGTAGAGGTTGGAAAGACAGCTCTAATATGTTAACTTCTGGTCTCAAACACGGGGATTGCTCAGTGTGTTGAGCGCTCGATTTAGCGATGTGGGTTTGGGAACTGCATGCCGCAGGTCCATATCCTGGTGAGGACTAATAAGCCTCTCAATTTTCTGAGGCGATAATAAGTACCGACTACGTTGGGATGGTAACAAGAGGTGAATATGTGCTATGTACAACACTTTGGCAGGAAGGTGATACTCCTGGGAGCCCTGTTATGCTGGAAAACCAATACTTGTGACTAGGTGCCACCCGGGCTAGGGCTCCGGCTAAGTCCTAAGGGCCGACTTGGAGGTGCGCCCATGGTTTAACTAGCATAAGGGTGCAACTAGCCGGTTATTGATTAAAAAATCACTGCAGATCTGGGAGACTGCACTTTGGGCAGTAGCTCAGCGAGTTCAGCACCAGGGAGCAACAAGCCAGCTACTGATTAAAATCACTGCAGGTCTAGGAGAGTGTTCCCCACTTTAGAACTTACAATTTACTTTGTGTTATGCTCTAGTTAACTGGCCAGGATCTACTTATTTATTATTATTTTGCTATGCTTAGTTTTACGCCTCTCAACATACGGGCACATTTCAAAAATTGGCTATGCCGACCACCTGCTAAAGACCTGCAGAATTCACGGGATGCATTTAAGCTCTGCAACAACCAGTGTCTTGGAAGCAGGACAAGGTAGAGCTGAGCAACACAGGTTTTGTGCCATTAGCACATCCCAAAGGACAATTAATTGATATCAGTGGGGGGCATGTGAGATAGTGTACTGATTTCAGCAATGAAAAAACACGGTGCAATGCGACACTGGCCTGTCACCTGCGGGACCTGGTTTTAACCCCTTGCGCACCTGGTATTGAGGATAGGTAGCAGGGTAGACAGGTGTCCTGTCAATTGGTCGACTGCAATTTGGTCGACACCATTTGGTCGAATGCCAAATGGTCGAATTTTTTTTTTTTTATTTATATATTTTTTTTGTGGGTTTTCGTGTGGGGAAAAAAAAGAAAAAAGAAAAAAAAGGGGGTTGGGGGGGACCCCCCCAAAAAAAACCAAAAAATGGGTAAAAAAAAAAAAAAAAAATTCGACCATTTGGCATTCGACCAAATGGTGTCGACCAAATTGTCTGTCGACCAAATGTTTTCGACCATTTGACTGGTAACCGGGTAGACAGCGATGGCAGGTCACATGTGGCATTTGAATGTTCGCGACGTCCAGCACGTAAGGTGCTCCGCACGATACCACTAGGACACCCAAAAAGAGATATAGTGCCCAAAATTGGTTGAAGCATTGTTATGGGAGTGACTGACCTGGCAGTCAGATACCAGGGGCTCTGAAGGAAGGAATTTGTGTTAATATACGGCAAAAGGTTTTTCTCGCGGTGTTGTTCACAGCTCTAAAATGACAAGGATGTGCGTAAGCAGACATTGGGAGTATAGGTGTATGTAGTTCTTCGTGAGTATGACTTACTGTTTTAGGGGCATTGAGGGAAGCTGGGGAGCCACCCCAAAGCGTGGCAGGGTTGGGTGGTACGGGGAGGAGTTATGAGGCTGCGGTTTTGGCCACAAGTGGATCCGATGGCTGCACTGGAGCCAGGTTTGGTTGACGGGCACTGAATCCCTTACGGACAGTTGAGACTCCTCATCAACTGAATGCCATGGTCCCTGGTCTATTACTGACTGGCAGTTGCTGACCAGAAGCGGACATCCGCTACTTTACAAACCGTAAGTGACACATGTCACCCAAGGACAATACACCTTGTTGCTAGGTCCTGTGGGACATTATTTTGTTTATGTGACTGGGACCATCCCTAATTTGTTTGCTTGAATCCAATAAATGTGATCTTTTGGTTCCAAAAAATATACATTGTTTCTGTGGTTATTATGATCAGAAAGGTAATAATTGCTTACATGTCTAAGATTCAGGGGAGGGGGCATAGTAGGGGTTTGCCCTGCTAAGAGGCTGTCCAGCCCCAGAATGGGGCGCTAGAGAGATAGCCTGCATAGCGGGCCGTCCATCTGGGAAAACTCCCCGGGGTATCAAACGCCCCGCCTTGGTAGGCAGAAGGGGCGTTCCTGAGGACCGGCCGCATCCGGCTGGGCTCCTGGGGGAACACACTTAAGGCTTGGGGCTGCCGGGCTCTTTCACTTTTTTCAGCCACCGTCTGAAGTCCCACCCTCCCTTTCCTTGTTTTAGGCACCCAGGAGCTTGGTTGACCTGGGTAGAATATGCTTGAGCCCGGTAGGTACTCCAAGTGGCAGATACTCCTGGATGGTTAGATGAGGGTTAGATGACGGTGCAGCTGTGGAAGTAAGTTCATTGTGAGGAAATAACATCTGCTTCTATCAAGAGATTGTGTAATTTGATGCTGACATTTCTTTTTCAGTGACATGTGAAGTACTGTAGGAGAATGACAATTGCTTTTGTTCATATAGTGTGTAATTGGTTGCTAACTTTTCTTTTTCTGTCACAGGTGGAGTTATGGGCCGGTCCTGGACGGGGAGGAGCTTTGACGCTGTGGTTTCGGCCACAAGTGGTTCTGATTGCCGCACTAGAGCCAGGTTTGGTCGACGGCACTGAATCCCTTACAGGGCAGTTGAGACTCCTTGTCAACTGAATGCATGTGGGATCAGGGAGTTCCAGGTGACTGGTGCTTGAACGGAGAAGGAGGATCCGCCCAGCCTGGAGGAGTTGTGAGGTGGGACAGCTAAGCTAAATGCTGTGCGAGATCTGAGATTCCTTGAGGGCTGGTAGGGAATGATTTTGTCTTGCAGGAATTCCAGTCCAGTGTTGTGGATGCGCGGTGGGTGATGCACATGGCTTTACAGGTAGTGCATCGACCAATTGGGAGCCATTGGAGGACTTTTAGTGTAAGGCTGATGTGTTATCTGGCGGGTATGTTAATGAGCAGGCGTGCTGCTGCGTTTTGTATTCTTTGGAGTTTCCTTAGTTGAGATGTCGGAGAGCCTAGGTAGAGGCAGTTTGCCTAATCTAGGTGGGAAAGAATGATGGAATTGATGGCCGAAAAATGGTGTGGATAGGTGAGGTAACGGAAGATACGCCTGAGAATCCGTAGATGGAAGAAGCAGGTTTTAGATACGGTAGTGGTGTGTTGGGTGAGGGCTAGGTCTAAGTCCAGTGTGCATCCCAGCTTTTTTACCACGTTGGTGCTTGTCCTAGGGGTTGAGGCCACGGAATCGTTTGGGGGAGGAGGGATGTTTTCCCGTAAACTTGGATTTCAGTTTTCCCAGGGTTGAGGATGAGGTAGTTCGTCGTCATTCGGTGGTGAATATCCGTTTTTGGGATTTGGAGGATGATCTCGGTGTCGTCTGCATAGTTGTAGCAGGAAGGATTGTATCAGCGGATGATTGCGGGCAGGTTTTTGGTAGAAGTTGAAAATTAGGGGAGATAGGGATGCTCCTTGTGGGACAAGTTTCTTTACTAGTCGTGATTTGGATGTGAAATGGTGGAGGTGCATGATTTGTGATCCTTAGGAGATAAAAGAGGAGATCCATGAGAGGGTTGTGTTTCTGATTCCTAGTGTTTGTAATCTGTCTAGTAGAATGGTGTGATCAATGGTATGTCTGCCATTAGCAGCATTGTGGAAGTGCAGTGATAAGGTGTCACATAGGGTTTGGGAGATTGGCGGGGGCTGGCTCAAGCATGCAGGGATTTGAATTCGGCTATGATTCTATATAGTTCCTTGCTCGGGTTTCGAGCATTTAGGATTCTGTTCCCATATAATGTATTATTGCTTTTTATGATTTCCAGTCCATATGTTCTCTTTGTTCTTGCTAGGGGGGTTTTGTTCTGGGCTGAAGGGTCGGCTGTCCATGTCCATTCAGACAGTGCTTGAGAATTTTGAGTGATTTGAGATTGACTGTGAACCACCTGGGTATTGGTCCTGATCTCTGAGAGGTCTGTTTTGTTGGAGTAAGGGGTGTGAGGGCATTTGTAAGCCAGAGGTCAAATGATTCGATCATTGGTGGTCCTTCCTGGAAGCCAACTGTATGGAGAGAGTCGAGGAGTGAGCGTGCTAGATCTGGGGTGATTATGTCTTTGTTCCATAGTGGAGTGGTAAGGGGGATGGTTGGCGGTGGTCGTGTGTTGCCTGGAACGCCAGCCGCTGTACTCAGTGGTATGCACAAGTAAATTGCTGAGTGATCAGTCCATGATAAGGGGTGGTGGGCTGGGTAGATCTAGTTGTGGTGCTCAAAATCGCATCGAGGGAGTGACCTCTCGTCTGGGTTGGTGTGAAGATGTATTGTACCAGTGTTGAGGGATTCTAGATTGCGAGTGAGCGGGTCATAGGGTTTGAGGGTGAGTCGAACCATATGTTGAAATCCCCTAAGTGGGTAAGTGTTGGATGTAGGATGAGGTCGGTGGTCAGTGCTTCAATGAGTGTATCTGTGAAGTTTTTGTTGTAGCCAGGGGGTCTGTAGATGAGTAGGAAACGGTGGAAGGTGGAGGGTGAGAGTTGCAGTTTTACCAAGATAGATTTGTAGTCTGTGGTGTTGGTGGCAGTGTCATTGATCATTAGCTGGAGTTGGTGTTTGTGTAATATCGCTAAGACCCCCTCCCCTTCGTGACCTATTCTGGACAGTGAGGGTGTAGCCAGGTGGGGAGGTCTTGTGCGTGATGGGCTCATAGTTGTCTGAAAACTAGGTCTCAGTGATGAAAAGGATGTCTGGGTTTTCGTCTCTGATGAGGTCACAGATGTGGAATTTCTTTTTGGAAACTGACCTGGCATTGAATTGCAGGATGGTAGATTGCCCTTGTGGATGCTGGACGGGTAGGGTTATAGGGGATAGCAGGGGCTGAAATGAGGGCATGCAATGAGGAAAGTGGGGCACGGTGAGAGGTGGTGGTGGAGTGTGGTGGAGTGTGGAGAAGATGGGACAACGGGAGTAGGAGAAGAGGGGAATAGGGCTAGGACTGAGAGGGGTGTGGTTGTGGAGGTTTGGGTCCTATAGTGTGGTGGCAGTGTTTGTGAGCTGGGTTGGAGGAAGTGTTGATGCAAGCAGGGGGGGCATAAGGTGACTTTTGCCTCAACCTTTCCTTGACATTTTGGACGGTCCTGGGGGTGTGGGTTAGAGTGGGTGGGGCTGTGGAGCTTGGGGTTTTGGCCAGAGCTGCTCTTGCTCCGCTAAGGCTGGGGAAATGCGAGTTGGAGGTGCTGTGTTGTTGTTTGGGGATGGTGTGAGCACATGGTGTGGGTGAGTGGTTGATGGCAGGGTGGTGTGAGTTGGTTGTATTATGTGGCTCGCTGAGCCATCCGGTATGTTACGGGGAACAATGTTCTCTGCTCCCTGAAGTGCCCTGAAGTGTAAAACTTGGACCATCCAGAGAGCAGAAAAAACAAGGCAGAGCACAATTTGTACCTTGTGTGTGGGGTTAGGAGGGCACTGGAAATCTATACCCTCTCCCCTGGTACTAGGAACCTGATTTCAAAAACAACACCACAGGGGAGGAACAAGAGAAAGGATTTTAAATGAAAGCACTCACCGGTGCCTTCTATAAGCTGGGGATGACCTGTTGGAAGAAACCTTCCGGCTGCCGGTCCAGAGGGGTATGGTCTGGGCCTTGTTAGACTAGGGCCACACCAACAATGCCATACAGCAGGATCTGCTATCACCGCACAGCTCCTTGGCAGAGCACAACATAGGTAGTTGCGGCATTTACAAGGATTGGATAATTTACAGCATGGCGAGGGTCCAAAACCAAGTGGGGGACACCAATGGCACACCAATGTCATCCCATAGGATCTGGTATTGGGGACTAGATTTCTTGGACTCTGGTAATGGACGAAATCGTTGTGCCAGAGAACCTGATGTTATTGGACCCTAGTCATGAACTAAAGCAACTTAGTGCTATGCCTGCGGGTTGCAAGGGGACATATGTCCTATCACTGTCCCAAAACAACATGTGTATCTACTTCCTCCAGTCAGTTTGGAGCACAGGAATCTGGGTAGTGCAAAAGTCCGAAACAACACCTGGACCAACTTAGATATATGGCAGAAAGAGGAGGGGACTTTTTTTTAGAAAGGGTGGATGTATGTGACAGTGTGGGAGTTAGGGGGGCTGAGGGAGTTAGGAGGATCCCAGCTCCTGAAACCCTCTCGTGTGTCATGCATTTTGACGATGGTACCACCCTCTGTTTCACAACACGTCCAATCCACTTTTTTGGCATGAGTTATATATTTTTTCCTTCCAAACTAGAGCTCCCAAAATGCACCTGCATGCCACAAAGAAAAATCCGGAATCAGGGGAATGGAATCTAGAACAGAAGTGGAATAAATGGGTATTTTTCCCACCACCCAGAGATGAAAACAAACTGGTAAAAAAGAGACACAGAAATCCTCACCAAACCGAATTGGCAACTAAACACACCAGTACACGATGAAGCCACATGTCTGCTACCCTGCAAACAGATATTGAAAATGGGGCGGGACAAGAGGGTTTTTTAAAGCCCGACAGCTGTATAACCCAGCCCTTGGGGAAAAGACAGGCACAGATTGGCCCACAGAGTTAGGTGATCACCGGAACGAGTGGAAGGGAGTGGGGTTTACAATCAGGAAGAGAACAATAAGTCACAGTAAGTCACAGATGCTCGAATAATACATGAACTCCTAACAAGGTTATTATTCAAAGATTCAGCAGGGAGCAAGGGCTGTCCCTCTCTAACCCAGGCGTTGTTACTCTCCAGGATCGTGTATACTGCTGGTTTCTCCCTACTGCCTAACTTCTGACTTACGCTCAGAGGGAAAAACGAAAGGCCAATGACGTTTCTGTCTAAACTCTAAAAATGGTTAGTTGACTACATGGTATTATAGCGTGGGCTTTTCAGACATGCTGCTCAACTCGGTCTTCTTCCTATCATGCCCACGTAATCTCCCCCCCTGATATTCTCTTCTCACTACTCTCCTGCTCCCAACTCCACCCACCTTCGCTCCTTCCAGTCCCTGTGTCTTCCTCCCTTGTCCCTCTGATCTCCCTCCCTCCTCCTACTGCTTGCTGCCACACTTTGATGTTACTGCTCCTGTGTACACTCTACCACACTCACCCCAGACTATGACTCTCTCCTCCACACTATTACTTCCCCACCACACAACTACTCCCTCCTCCAGACTACTACAACTCCACCTCACCTTCTTTTCAGACACCCTTATTTCACTCTCACATTCACTTCACATTCACTCCTTACACTCCCTCTCCTAATCACACTTGCTAGTCTTTCATGCACACCAGTAATGCACTCACCTGATGTACAACTTTACACTAACCTCCCTTTAACAAAAATTATGCCACTGGATTTCATAATTTATTTAACTTTATCATGATGTCCCTTAAGCCAAGATTTTCACTCTGAAATGTCAGTGTTTTTAATGATATATAGCATTAAAATATGCATGCGTACATAGTGTGACAAAGTCGATGCGGGAGGTCAGTAGACAGGAGTTGGTTCACCCGTTGGCCGGGGACTGCCACCCACTGCATGATGAAGGCCCAAAGGTGGAAATGGAGATCCCCCCAGTACACAATCCATTCTTACCCTTATGTGTGAAGTACCGATGCCATGAGAGCCATAGCATTGCATTCAAAGGATAAATGACATATTGAAAATGCAATATTAAGAATCGGGGGATGTCCAAGCCCGCAAAAGGGGCGCTAGAGGGACGTCCCACATAGCGGGACGCCCCTCTGGCCACACCCTCCCCTCGTTAGTCATCTTCCACCTTTCCTCCAAGAGGAAGGGGCGTCCCCAGGGCGGGAGCATATAAGGTGGGGGGACTGGAGCTCAGCCTCTTTAAAGCCCTCCACCTGTTTGATGATTTCTTTTACCGTCATAAATGTAAATAGGATCAAAGTATGTACAATTGTTAAATTTTGTTTCAGCGGATTTCGAGGTGTAAATTGTTGAATACTGTTTGATGGGTTCTGTACCGTCATAAATGAAAACTGGATCAAAGTATGTACAGTTGTTAACATTTTTGTTGCAGCAGATTTCGAGGTGTAAGTGGTTAAAAATTACTGTTCGCTTGTTGTTTCTTTACCTTCTATTAATTGTTCCTTTTGTCACAGGCAGAGTTCAGGGCAGTCCTAGCCGGGGAGGAGAATAACGCTGCGGTTTGAACCGTGGGCTCGTTTCCCGATGGCTGCACTCGAGTCACACTCGGACGATGGGCACTGAGTCCCTTAGGGACACTTGAGATTCCTCACCTGCAAGATCCAGTGGCCGAGGAGGAAGTACTCGGTGCAGTACAATCTGGAGTGTATGTCCGGTGCCTTGCGAAAGCTGTGGGCGTCAAGGGGACACTGTGAACATTCAGAACTATAACATTGCCCTGCTTTTGGGCCACTTTTTAAAAGTATGGTCGTGAACCATGATGTGTTTATGGCTGGGACTGCCCCCCTTTTGTTATGCTCCAATAAATTGTGACCTTTTGTTTCCAAATGTAGAACTATTGCCCGTCTATTATTGGGTAGTAAGGGTATGGTCTAGGGTTTGTTACCCCTCCTACGGAAGAGGGGTTAAGGGCCAATGGGGGCTGACACCACTAAGAAGCAAGCTGTTTGAAGACCCGCTGATGTGGTTGTCCGCAAGCTGTCTTGTGGCGCTAGAGAGTCTCGGGCATACTCATACCTTTTTGCAGGGTGCCATGGATGAAAAGATGAACTCAGGAATTTTGTCACAGATTTTCATGCGATTGGCCGGCGGTCTTCTGTGAAGTTTTCCAGAGCAAAGGTTGCTGTCAGTCTGTTTACAAGATGGCTGACATACATTGTGTAGCCTGAGTGAGCAGAGTCACAGGGTGCCGACAGCAAACACAAACCACATGACCAATTTGGTGGTTCGCGCAAGTCTAAACCAATCACGGACATGCTTGCACCACTCTGACTCCTGAGCCAGATCATATAATTACACTGCCCAGGCACATCCTGTATTGTAATATTACAGAGGTGTGGTTTTTCCCAAGTCACAGACCAGCACACAGCCTCATTTTAGAAAAGTCAAGGTTGCTTTATGCTTTATATACAAGGTTCCTGATAATGTTAGTATATGTTTCACTGAGACTACCCACCGGCCATCCTCATTCCGTCCAGCTCAGGCCCAAATGGAACTCCCATCACATTCACTCAAACCATGCAACCAAGCTGTCAATCATTCAGCATGTATCCATTCTTTTTTTTTTGTTTTTTCTTTGTTTTATTTGTTCCACTGGTAAAAAAACCTTTGCACATAAAAACCATTCAACAAAAACATAAATTATTACAAAAACTACATGAAATCACACAACCAATCACCTAACAAAAAACTGCAACCATTAAAATGAATGTTTCATTAATACATAACAATCTATCATTAAAAGAACATTAATACCATTAAAAATAATACAACTCTTGCAATCAATTTAAGGAATGTTGGGACCTTATACAGGGGAGGCGAAATGTCCCCGTTCAAATCATCTGATTATAAATTCATTGATCCGCCAATGGGACATTTTAGAATACAAGGATGAAAAGAGTTTACAAATCAGATAATCTGCCCCTAATACGATTCCAAATGTGAAACGCGGCTGATGTGACGACAAGCGATTCGGCACCATACAGGGCACTCCAGAACTGGTCTGAGATGTGATCTAGGAATGGGGTGTAGCCCTTTTTATAGAACACTACCAATGGGCTACAGTTGATAAGTACGTGTCTATCCGTTTCCACTTCCTTGCTACAGATCCGCTCCTCTCTTGGTATACCTCTCCATGCTCCTGTATTGCTAAATACAGGGAGAAGGTCAAAGCAAAGGCATACAATGAATCAAATCAATGGAGGGGAATAGGACTTGATCAGATACTTTTGTGTGCTATAATTAAAGCCACCCTGGTTCGTATACCTTTCATACTTAGAAATAAGACAATCATAATCCACCGTTTTTCTTGTCAAACCGGAAAGGTGGAACTCAGTCAAGGTAGATGGTATGCAAGAAACTGTGCATGAAAATGGTGGACCACAGTGTGGTCAAGTATAGAGAACCAATTGCCGCAGGACCGCCTCTCCTGATGCTCCACGGCAGCCCTCAGCAGCTGATTATCGGTTTCATCTGCAAAACGGATGTTGGCCCACAATCTGCAAGCGGCTAATTTCCAGTAGGCCATTAGTGATGTAACACCAAGTTCTAATCTAATGGCCTCTACTGGCGTGGCACAGGGTACATGAAGTAAAGATCGTAAAATGTTGCCCTCCAGGGCTTTTCCGGGAAGGCCTCTAGGGTATATATTATAAATGGTACCACTGGAATCTTGTAGGCTTGTACCATTGCGTCGATTAATCTTCCACCCAGCCTATTAATTACTTTTCTCAGGACCAGCCATTTCTTCCAAGCTTTGGATTTAATGCTGGCCGAGGGGGGCTTAAAGCGGCGATCATTAGATAACAACATGCCAAGATACTTGTATGAAGTCACCTGCTCAACTACAGAGTTGCCTACCCGCCAAGCAAAGCTTTTGTCCTCCGTTGCCTGCTTGCCAAAAATTAGAATCTTGGTTTTAGCTATATTGATAGTCAAACCATTATCTGTCGCATATTCGTGAAGCCTATTCATGGAATGCTGCAGGCCAATTGGGGTTTTAGAGATTAGGACCTTATTGTCTGCATAGATAAGGCAGGGCAGTGGTTTAGGACCATAGGGTGGTGGATGACAATGCAATTCCTTTTCCAAAACACTGGGAAAAACTGAAACAAACAGATTGTAAAGCAGGGGCGCAGGAGGGCAACCCTGCTTCAGCCCCTTGTTAGTGGGGAAGGATTCAGAGGTATCACCCCTTTGGGAAAGGCAGATTTTAATTGTCGTGTCGGAATACAGCTTCCTAAGGAAGTACAAGAGTGACGAGTCATTAACCCAGTCACTCAACTTCCTCCAGAGTCTGCTCCGACTACTGATTCAAAATCACCTGCATAGTCAACAAAACACACATATAGATGGGAGTCCTTATACTGCCAAACATCTGAAATTAAGGTCTGCAAGACCCAGATAGGATAGGAAGCACTGTACCGCTTCCTAAATCCCGTTTGGGATTAATGGAGCAGTCCCCTCCCTGTGGCCCAACTAGTGAGCATCCCCAAAAGTATGCTAGAGGAGATTTTAGAGGAGCTGTCCAACATTGCCAGCAGTCAAAAATTAGATGGAATATCCTGAGGGCCTGACTTGTGAACCGGCACCAAGACTGATTGCTTCCATGAGCCCGGGATGATACCGGTTTCACCAACGTGAGAAAAGAGCGACGACAAAACCTCAGCCCACAGCGTGAGGTCCTCTGTAATTATCACATTACTCAACCCATCGGGTCCTGCGGCCGCAGAATAGTTCATAGAAATAATTGTTGCCGCCAGGTCTGTTTCATTGAGGCATTGCCATACCCATGTGGTTTTCATTGGTAGTGTTTCATCCGACCCCAACATCGCCCCATCTTCCCAATAAATACTCTTTATGTGTGACGCCCAAGACTCCTCAGAGACAGCAATATGTGCAGAACTTCTGAATGCTGATCTAGGCAGCCTCCCACTCCTACTACACAAACCACATCAGGGAGTGGTGTGCACTTGCTCCATGGGTACATCACAAGGCATACTGACCTGGGCAGCTTTCCACTTAGAGACAAGTTAACAATCCAAACCCATGGAACAACTCCCTCCTGACAAAACATATACCCCACTGCATCCCTGGTACCCCAAACACAATATTCATGCCACCAAGAACACTGTATACCAGACACACACAACCATGCCACCGGGCACACTGTGTCACTATGATGCACCTTGTCACCATATACCCAGACCCCGATGCCTGCACCAAGTATATCAACAAACCGTCCCACCAAACACACCCTGTCACCAGCGCATGCACCATGCATGCACCATACACAGCCTGCAATCTCGGCTCCAGCATACCTTCCCACTCACAGTCCACACACAAAAACGCCAACCAGGTGCAACGTACCTACTGGAGGGGTACTGAAACAATGTAATGATCAATAAATAAACCAAAAAGTCCATGTATAATTTGGAAATAACTAACTAAACCCTCAACTAAACTCTGAGGAACGTCAAATACATCATAC
The DNA here is from genome assembly GCF_040938575.1 of Ambystoma mexicanum. Classification (NCBI taxonomy): domain Eukaryota; kingdom Metazoa; phylum Chordata; class Amphibia; order Caudata; family Ambystomatidae; genus Ambystoma; species Ambystoma mexicanum. The sequence continues at coordinate 1,071,701,983 of NC_090934.1, read as the reverse complement.
ATTAAAACTCATAATTGTCCTGAGAGGCCACAACATTAAACATAGAGATTGCACTCATAGTATTGAGACAATGGTATCAAACAACTAGAAGCAAGACATGATAGGACCTATATAGAAGCAATCCCACTTCAAACCTAACTTAACTGCAGTACACTCAAATCCCCCAACCCCATAATATCCTAACATTGGGGCAAGACACAAATACATAGAGCGCATTCCAATCACATGACCCCATAGTACCTAAAATAAAGCTAAGAGTTTACACTACACTAACGCGCTATGAAGGGAATTGCCAATGAAGCAAGGGTAATGGGTCAGAGCTGACACCCAATGAATGGCACAATCCATCCACATCCCCAGCAGACAAAATCAATGTTCCTGTGACAATGTCCTCTGTTTGGTCCTCAGAGTGTGTGGCTAACTCGGGGTGGCTCTGTGAAGTGGGGCCTGCGGTTTGTAGGGGGAGGATGTCCTGGTCCTCCCTACAACATCAATGTCCTGGAACAGGGGACCACCATATGAGGTCTACTACCACAAAAAGCCTATTTAATGATCCTATTGATAAAACAAGCGTGAACACCAGGACATGCAGACACACAAGATGAGAAAATAGAAACTAATGCCCCTTTAAACCAACCCTTATGTGAGAAGGAAGTCACTGGCATGGCCCTAGGTCATGCAGACCCACGAGGAAAGAATATTGACAAAGCTTCCCCCACAATACACGGACAGATGGTTTAGCTGGTGTCTTTTATTTAGGCCTCTAGAGGTCCTCATGCGGATTCCAACAGCATAGGTTCTACTGGAGATTTTGGAGCAGTTTGTCCAGAGATTCGGACGAGAAATCGGTTTGCATTTCTGTTGGGTTCTTGAGCAAAAACAAAGAGGTGATGGCTGGAAGGTTTAGAATAAATCTTAACCACTGGCATTGCTCTGGGCAACCCTCCAAACCACCGTTCTTCGCCTGCCAAGCCATTACTGAAGGGGAAAGACCATATTCAAATCCGGCTTGGCCCCACCCCAAAAGGGGCAGTCCAGCCCAAACTGCTAGGTCACATCCCTTCTGCACGAGACCACAAGCATCCCCAAACATGTTTCGGCCTTGTTGGGCCTTATCAGTGAGGAGTAGCTTGGGTCTCTAGGCCCAGCAGACATGGACCCACGTCTGGGCATACCCGTCCCACTAGGGGTGACAAAGCAAAAACAAAGAGGTGATGGCTGGAAGGTTTAGAATAAATCTTAACCACTGGCATTGCTCTGGGCAACCCTCCAGACCATCGTTCTTCACCTGCCAAGCCATTACAGAAGGAGAAAGACCATCTTCAAATCAGGCTTGGCCCCACCCCAAAATGGACAGTCCAGCCCGAACTGCTAGGTCACATCCCTTCTGCACGCAAGACCACAAGCATCCCCAAACATGTTTCGGCATTGTTAGGCCTCATCAGTGAGTAGTAGCTTAGGTCTCTAGGCCCAGCAGGCACGGGACCCACGTCTGGGCATACCCGTCCCACTAGGGGTGACAAAGCAAAAACAAAGAGGTTATAGCTGGAAGGTTTAGAATAAATTTTAACCACTGGCATTGCTCTGGGCAACCCTCCAGACAATCGTTCTTCACCTGCCAAGCCATTACAGAAGGGGAAAGACCATATTCAAATCAGGCTTGGCCCCACCCCAAAAGGGGCAGTCCAGCCCAAACTGCTAGGTCACATCCCTTCTGCACAAGACCACAAGCATCCCCAAACATGTTTCGGCCTTGTTGGGCCTCATCAGTGAGGAGTAGCTTGGGTCTCTAGGGCCAGCAGGCACGGGACCCACGTCTGGGCATACCCGTCCCACTCGGGGTGATAAAGCAAAAACAAAGAGGTGATGGCTGGAAGGTTTAGAATAAATCTTAACCACTGGCATTGCTCTGGGCAACCCTGCAGACCATCATTCTTCGCCTGCCAAGCCATTGCAGAAGGGGAAAGACCATATTCAAATCAGGCTTGGCCCCAACCCAAAAGTTGGGTTCTTGAAGCCTTTTCTCAATCTGTCCTTCTGCTAGTCCTTGGTCGATCTTGATGACTATTTCAAATAGGGCCTGCAGGGTGTCGGGCTCAGTAGCATGGACACATTTGTCCATATATTCTCCCAGAATGTAGCGTCTGGGTCACTTTTGGGTCACTTTTGGCCAATGGGAATCAGCAGCTAACTGCCAAAAACAGCTCACTTACAGGATCGGGTCTTGGAATTCCTGCTTCAAGCCCACCAGCTGGTTTTGTGAACTAGCTGCCAAGTTCAAAAAATGAAATATGTCCAAGAAGACCTTCTCCAATTCAGTGAAATTTTCAAGAATGGGACTTCGCATGGAGACACATGGAGCGACCTAGGCCAACACATTAAATATTCAAGATAAACCCGCTCTTAGCTTTGTCAGTAGAGAAATGGACTGAACGGAACAAGAATTGGATTCTAATATGGTTGCAGAATTCGGTCAAGCGCCGGAACACCGTCATATTTCATAGGCCTGGATTGTGCTACAGTAGCCTCTGCATTTGGAGCCATGAAGTTCTTAGCGATAACGTCCTTAAGTCCCTTATGTTCCTGCTTGAGCACAGCTACTTATAAATGAAAGGCGTGTATCTCATTATTGAGCTCTTAGGTGGACTTCATATAGTCTCTGAAACTGGCGCTAAGCATCTCAATCTATCAAGCTGCGTAGAACACTGGCCCCTTGCACCTGAGATCCAGGTGGAAGTCAATCTGGACATGTCCCCAGCGGATGCAGCTGAGCAGGAAGACAGGCGGTACAGGAATCTAACCTAGAACTCCTACTGCAGAGGAATATACACAGAGGAGATCCGTCTCCGTCTCCCTGCACCATGGGGCAACACCCTGGATTTACATGGCAGAGAGAAAGTCCATGGCTCTGACACGGGGTGCTGAGCTTGTATTGGTAAACGAGGGTTCATAGAGCAAAATAGGGGTATGGCAAAGCAGTCCACACAAAGGAACACAGGAGAACTGAAAGACATCAAGGTCAGGGCAAAGGTAAGTCTGACAGAATACTGAAGGCCATAGAAGAAGAGAACCAAGACAAGGAGCAAAGGGGAAATATAAAGGAAGTTGGAGGTGTGTTAGGTAGAACTCCTTCGAACAGGAGATGGAGAATAAGATGGAGCTGGAGCGAACAAAACAGAAAAGTTTAGACGTCTGAGCCCAAGTAACCCAGTGTCTTATCGGAGGAGAGCAGGTGCGAGCGTCAGGAGAGCATTGCCTCAGCAATGCATGGGTGCCATGTACAGCGCATGACCACGGTGGGCTTAGATGCCCCCCCCGCACATGGGTCGTGATAGCGGCACTCAAGTAGACATGGCATAAGGAGCCAGGAACTGCTGGCTGAAAGGCAGGAGCTTCCTATGTTGTGCCCCATCAGGAGCTACAAGAGATAATGGCCATGAAACTGGTGCGGTGAGACTGCATGTGCACGTGCCTGGAAGGCTGCCTGTGCATGCACCTAGAACACGAGAAACGGGACAGCGCACATCCCCTAGCGTATTCTCTGCCACAGCACTTCTAATGGGTTTGCCAGTTTTGAAGCTTGTTGCCAGTGTTGTAATTTAACACCGGTGTGGTGGTTCCTACTTCGCACACCAGCCTTAAGCCTAATGTCAGAAAAGTCCAGGTCACCTTATTTACACAGTAGATAAGGTTCCTGTTACCCTTAGTATATGTAATGCTTAGTATAAATTACACTGAGACCACCCCTGGCCTGCCTAATTCTCTCCAACTCAGACCCAATGGACACTCTCAGAACATTTACTCAAACCATGCACCAAACTTTCTCTTAAGCTACTATCCATTCAGCATGCACTAACATTCTGCCAGCATTCAGGGATGGCTAGTGGAAACAGACTTACAAACCCAAGATAAAACAGTCTGCAGAGATATTTAAACACCACACAACATAAGGAGTGTGTGTGTGTGTGTGATGAAGGAGTCAGGAAGCAGAGGGACAGGTGCAGAGTAGAGTGTGGTGGAGCGGGGAGGCAGAGAGTAGAGAGCAAAAAGGAGGAGAGGAGAGAGAACTGTGAGAAGGAGGTGGCAATGGGAATGAGCGCGGAAAAGGAATTGGCAACGAGATGGAGGAAGTGGACAAAGGATTAGGAGGAAATAGAGTGGAGAAATGGAAAGGAGGATGAGATGAAGAATAAAAGAGGAGAGTGATAGGGGAGGAGGATGAGAAAGGAAATAAGGCACAAGAGTACCAGCAGGACAAAAGGGATAGGACTGAGGAGGCCGAGCACCTAACAAAAGGGAAGAAGGATGTGAAGGCAGGAGATCACAGTAAAGAGGACTAAGAGGAGGAGGAGAGCAATCCAGGAAGGGGAGGAAAGGGCCAGTAATGAGTGGGGAGAAACCAAGTGAGACCCCAAGAACAGGAGAAGGGAAAAGATAATCCTAGGAAGAGAAGCAAAGTTTCGAGCATAGCCAGGGAGACTACGAGAGTAAGGTTCATTGACCCTGGATTAAGAGGGCCTTTGTAAGTTGGTTGTAGGGGAGGTGTTCCAAGAACCAAGACTAGGTCAAGAAAAAGAGACACTGTACTCCATATTTTAACCAGGGGTGGCGTTTTAAACTCAATCAACAGGGGACAGTTTATAGTACCCTAAGTGCTAGAATTCTTTTTATTTTTTTATTAGCACATGGGTTACAGAATTAAACCTTTCCGCTAAAAAATAGAAAGCTACTAACATTTACAAATCTTATTTCACATTTAGAAGGACAAAAACATTTTTAACTATATCATTTCACAAATTTAAAAAAAGAAAAGAACTAGAACAACAGAACAGTTTAACTTAACTGATTCAATCAGAACAAAGATTCTTTTCAAGGTGTCTGCTTAATTAACAACTGTCCTCAATTACCAAAAATATTTCCTTCCGAAAGGCAAGCAAGGCCAATGTTAGTGAGATCCGTTCCCCTGAGTCAGAAGGACCCACCAATCTTCCACTGAAAAAGTCGCTAATTCATTAAAGAACTTTCCCATTTACTTGGACCTAATGTCTCTTAGAGCTGGGCATAATAAAGTAAGATGATACAATGACTCCAGGTTGTGTTTACACAGTCTACAGGAAAAGTCCAGAGTGTTTTTGTCCTTCCTTACTTCAATCACTTCTTTCGTAGGAAGCAAGTTGATATGGAAAACGCATGAACTACCCACGTAGATAGCTACTCAGAAATGTTGAAAGGTAGCCAAGGACCGTCCCTCAAGTACTAAATTATGGAAGGCTTTTATGAGTTTAACTATGAGTCAACTGTTATGACTACTGTGATCATATGTCATTTTTGTAACGTTCTATTAAGATATGCGCCCGGTTGCCCTCGGGCCTGGTTTTGCGCTATACAAATAAAATAAATACAAATACAAATAAGATTTCTTCTTGCTTCCTGTGTCTCAATCCAATCAAGATCATACAATTTCTGCTTCACTAGAACTGGATTCTCAATTAGTGCGTCTTCTGATCGGTTCACGCTCCCCAGAATTGCCCTGCAGACCTCTCTCCATTCCACTAGCGTCTTCTCAGTGTTACTTATCAGGGTTTTCTTTAGGACAGCAAAGCCTCCCTCGTTGGTCGACGTAATGCACTTATGGTAAAAAGATAGCGATTTCCAAACTGTCAAGGCATACATCGAGGTGAGACAGAGCTCTATTCTAATTGCCTGGATAGGCATACACTTCGGCAAGGCTAATACACGTCTCCAAAAAATGCCTTCAAGTTTGGCCTCTGCTCTGTAAGTCAGTAATGGCATAACTTTCATACGGTAGAATTCTAAGACCGGAAGCAGGGAGAATTTAAAATGTCTCAACAGTATCAATCTCGCCTGCGCAGTCAGATTCCTCAACTTGCTGCGTAATATTTCTTCTCTGAATGAGTCACTGGCACTGTCACTTAGGCACATTCCCAGGTATGTCAAGGAGGTCACCTCCATTATCCTCTCCAACCTCAGATACCAGGCTTTGTCCTTGCCTCTTTTTCCAGGTTCACGGCCCAAGGTTAGGATTATCGAGTTTTTTACATTCATTTTGAGCATATTAGACTCCACAAAAAGGCCAGCGCATCAAGTTGCTGCGGTTGGACAACCTGAATTTGGTCCAGCAGCACCAGATCATCGGCATACAATAGCCGACTTAACAGCTCGCCGGCTAGTCGTGGCGGAAAGCATCTGGTGTTAATGAATGCTTTTTCTATATCTGATATATACAAATTGAACATTGCTGGGGCCAATGTGCATCCTTGTTTTAAACCCTTTGCCATTTGGATAGACTCTGAAAAATGTCCAGAGTTATATAAACTTACTCTGAAGGTGGTATCCGAATATAGGGCCTTCACAGCTTCTCTTATGTCTTGCGGGCAACCCCAAGCTTTTAGCTTTGTCCTAAGAGTGAATCTGTCAACTTGTATCAAAAGCCTGGGCCAGGTCAATTGAGGCCAAATGCATTTCCGTGTTCTTCTTGCCTTGGCCCTGATCTTTAAGTAGTTGATCAGGAAGAGATTCAGAGCTGTTTCAATACCTTTCACAAATCCCGCCTGCAATCGACCGTAATGATTTGTATGTATATTCCAATTTGTGAGAGCCTTCAGGATCAATGCCGCAAAAATCTTGCCAATGACATCCAAGAGGGCTATGGGCCTGTAGTTGTTAGGCTCCGACCTGTCACCCTTCTTGAAGATCGGCACTACGATGCATTTAGTCCACGAGACCGGGATTTGTTTTGGCTTTTTGATTAATTCGAACAGTTCCTGCATGAAAGATGCCCATTGCTCCGGGTCCCTTTTCGGTATTAAATTAGTTATGCCATCTGGTCTGGCTGCCCTTGAATTGCTTGATTTCTTAATTAAGTGAAGGATTTAGCTTTTCTCCGTCTGAAAGGACCAATCCATACAATTGGCTTTGTCTTCCCTGTCCACTGCTTTACCTGGACTCGCGAATAATGAGTTGAAATGATCCACAATATTCCAGCTGACATTGGATTGGACACCAGAGAGAGTTGGGGAGGGTTCATCTCATTAATTATCCTCCACATTTCCGAAGTGTTTTTCAAAGCCATACGTTTTTGCATCTTTTCCGCGTCTTGCTGTAACAGTTTATACTTATGATGCTTCAACCAATTTTTGAACTGCTGTTTTGCTTTTTTTAAGATTTCCAGCGCCTTGTGTGTGCCATTTTTATTTTGCACATCCTTACTAGTCCAGGAGACTTTTTCCTTGTTGCCACTTCGATATCAAACCTATGACGAGTTGAGAAAACTCTTCTGAAGCCGGCAGGTCTTTTTTCGACATAAGCCATGAGATTGTTAGTGTAGTCAAGGATTATCCATGGTGGGGAGGTCAAATTATCCCTGAGATTCCTCTTAAGGGCCTTGGTAAGGGCCGTAATATGTTCAGGATATAGTTTCAGCCTGTTTCATCCAGGAGTTACTCCAAACCTTTCTTGCATGATTTCAGGGGGTACAGTGTTCCATTTCTTACTAGTCAGCTTCAAGATGTTATGGTCGCTAAACTTAGTTTCCTGTACCATTAAGCGCAACAATTATTCATGTAAATGATCAAAGATATAATCTAGTACCTTCTTCTTGTCACCTCTCTTCCAGGTCGGAGTAGCTGGTATATCCCCCTTAATGTGTCCATTAACCAGCTAATGTTCCTCAGGGCAAGATCTTCCTTCCATTGCAAGCCTCTCGTTACTGAAGGGGACGCAGATGGGGAGTGTTCTTTTATCAAATTCGCCTCTTCATCAAAACAGTGGACATTTAGATCCCCACACAACAATATCCAGACTTGACCAACTCCCCATAGCGTCATCTATTAGGTCCAAGGCTGTTTTAGCAAAGTCTTCCGACTTAGGTGTTCCAAAATTCCAATAGAGATTACATTTCATCAGGGTCCTGGCTGTGCAATCCTGAAGGAGGCCCACCTTAATGTCAAAACCTGAATCAGTGGTGTCTGATAGATAGCTGAAATTACTTTAAGACCGCCTACATTTATTATTGCAATTAAGAGCCCCAACATTGGACGTCCACTTAGGTCCTTTTCTGCCGGATTTAAAACCTGGGAACTCCCGAAGCCACGTTTCTTGTAGGCAGATGACTTCCTAGTGATTGAAGTCTAAGTCCCCCTTGCCAAAAAGATGGATAAAGTTTCTCGTGTTCCAGCTGCCTAGGACCATTTGAGGGGACTCTGTTTCCACCTCGGGCTTTGAACATTATGATCTCAAACTACCGGTTGCAAGAGCACCGGCTAACCAGCTCCAACCTTCTTCCTCCAATCCTAGCAGTCGTTGCTCTGCAGTGGATCTCTCATAGTTTGGTGGTTTACTGCTTTCCACCACAATACGGTATCATGGATTTTCTTTTGTCAACGTGTGATGGGAATAAGTAGGTTCAGCTTCTGTTTTTTCCATCCCTTTGTGTTCAAACATCTGAATGCTGGTACTTTTGAAGAAAGCCTCTGTCTTCCTACCATTTGTAGTTTCTGTGGGCTGTCCTCTTTTAGTTCAAATTTCATTAATGAAAAGCCCATAGGTAGTAGTTTTGCTGCCTCAGTCAGTAATATATGTTTAATCGCAACTAGGGATAAATAGATAGTGCTTTATCAGGCCGAGCTTCTTCTGGAAATTCCATCAAATGAGGGTCCTTTGACTGGATCCCCCTAAGTTTCGGGATGCAATAGAATAGCAGCAGCACATTTTCTCTGTTCCGAATTAGGTTGTTGTTTATATATAATACTCTCTCCAGGAGCAGTCTGAAAGTATGAATTCCCTTTCTTTGCTGCTTTCTGTCCTTTGCCTCACAACATTATCGGCTTTTTGACTCGCTGAGGTTTTGTCGCCTCTTGTGGTGCTGGTTCTGCTGACCAAATTGTTCCTCCTTTGCTCCATTGTCTTAAATGATACCACCTTGTCAGAAGCACATTCTTTTTCTTTCTCAATTGGGTAGAAGTTGCAGTGTAGAACAGGGGATAGACCCCAATCACACTAGGTGCCTATATCACTCACCGTCCCTTGTGGCACTACAGCGTTTCTAAGTGACCGAACGACTTCGCTCTTAACTTGTTCATCATCCAATCTTTGATCCTCTTCCTCACCATCATTTTCCTCCCCACTGCTTCGTTCAACTTTGCTGTAGTCATCTAGCCGCCCAGCCCTGTGTGTAGCAACTCCATCCTCAATCTCCATTTGATCGAAACTCCCCTCTTCCTTGTCAGATGAGTATGTTGACAGATTAATTAGGTCCAAATTCTCCTCTTCCTCAATCACTTCCTCGCTTTGGCGGCTGGTCCTTTTCAACTCTCCTGGCGACCTCGCCTGTTGGGTACATTTACATTAATTTACAATTATTTTTGTTTTTCTCTCTCTGTCCCTATGAGATCCCCATTGTTTTGGGGAGTGGCACATTTCTCACTAGGGCAGTTTTTTTCGAAAGAGGCATCAGCCACGATACTCTTGAATTTTGGATACTTCTAGTCACTTTATTTACCTGCTTCTTGTTTTTGGAAAGTTTCAACTTTAGAGTCTCTCTTGCTTTGGGGGGACCCTTCAGGTTCCTGGGCGACCTTCTTCCCCTCCAACAATCTGGAAAATATCTCTAATTTCTTCTGAGGTTTACCCAAAGTCGGCTCCTTGATCATAAGTGGAGCTCCTGACCCTTGAGTAATCTTGCTTGAAACACCTCGGTCGCTTGAGGCATCCATACTTTTGTTTTCAGGATTTTCAGAACAGCTGCCATCACTGGCCTCACCCTCAATAAGATCAGGAGGGATATTCATCATGTGCCTTACATCAGGGCACTGTTTATCCTTCAGGGCATTCCCCTTCATTGTACCTAACTGCATCATTTCACTGGGTTTTGCAGCTGAATTTGTTATCTGTATACTGTTCTGTATTTTGTCTCCTTCGCGTTGAGTTTCTGTCATTTGTTTATCCTGGTCAAACCTCCTTTTGTTTTTTTCGTTTATTATTGGGACAATGAAACTGTGTTGGATATTAGTAATCTGCTCAGAGTTTTTATCCAAGTTGCCTTGTAGCGCAGTTATAAATCCTTCAACAAATACAACCTTGGAATGGAGCATTGCCATAAAAGTTGTCCAGTAAAAGATCTTCATCGAAATAACTTTATCTGAAATCAGATAGGCCCCCCCTGCGGCCAACGATATTCTGGGCCGCTTCAATTTCTGGCAGCTGGGTTGTTGGCTTTTTTCAGGTGTCAATTTTGCCCTTTTGTTGCTCGTAGTTGTTTCCCAGGATAAGCCCTGCTCCTCCAAAATTGCTCTTTTATGTGAGGTTTCAATATTGTGGGCCCAGGACCTCAGGGCACTTGGAATGGGGGAATGTTCCAGGCAGGTGGTAGTTCTGTCCTCCACCTGGCTCTGGGCGTCCTCGCACCCGCTCCTCCTAGAATCGGAGGGATTAATCACTCCCCTGGGTGAGACTTGTATGGCCTCGGTATAAAAAACCGACAATCCCACCCGATCTGTGATAGCACAGTCTGGCATTATCTCCACAATCTCCTGAACAGGGGTGGGGGATGGCACACTATTCACAATTTCCATGTTAGCTCCTGCCACCTCAACATTGGATTCTGTTCTCTTGTCGTTCAAGAAAAGATTTGTGGGTCCGGTGGTCTCATGCACAGCACCGCCCTCAATTATTCTACGATTAAAATAAACGTTGTTTCGACAATAAATTAGTCGGGGTGAAGCCCCTGGGCTTCTGACTTAAGGGAGGGTTGTATTTGTTTTTTTATTAACCTTTTATTGTTGGTTTTTCCAGACATATATATAGCAGTAGGCTGGGTGGTCACATTTGACTCTGGCTCAATCCCTGCAACTGTCTCAACGGACTTGACGGCTGTTGTAGTGTTCTCCATGGCAACCGATGACGATTGTTAATTAAGTCTTCTGATTCATTGGCTGATTCTCCAGGGTTGTCCTCACAGGAGCAGGCCACTCCAGCGCCCTCATCTTGACCTAATGGGCCAAAGTCCTTTGCAATCATATGCGGGGTGAAACTGTTCTTGCACCAATTTCTACCCTCACATTGAAGGTGCAGTCCTCTTGAAGCCTTAGGCCTTCAATCATCAGTTGACCCGCTTCTAGGCTTAAATGACATATACTTTCCCCCGACTGCTTTCCTGTAGCATCATTTCGGCGGAAAATTGTAAAATGTTCCACTTCCACGCCCAGTTCAAGGTCGTTCAAGAAAAGAACTGTGGGTCCGGTGGTCTCATGCACAGCACCCCCCTCAATTATTCTCCCACACGGACCCACTTAGCGATGTCTGTCGTACATGGTATGGATCTTTGCAAGTAACGTGGATCAAAGGGTCAGCGTCCGACAGTCTCCAAGTCAATAGCAAAAAGCCCCAAATGATGGGGTTAATTCATGTAACGACGTTGAGAATATTGGCGGTATTGCAGATCCGCGCACCAAATCTGAAATAAAGGAAGCAGTCTAAAAAACTGCATACTGCTTCTTCTTAAACTCCACTTCGCGGCCATTTCACGGATAACGCAGGTTTTGATAGCAAGCCGGGGGGAGCTCCTCTCGCTCGACACAGTGTCCCCTAAATTAAAGGTGCAGCGTGTTTTCCAACAATGACTCCGACAATGGTCCAAAGCAGGAGAGATAGCAACCTGCTGCAGACTGCTCCCACTTGCACTCCACTTCGTGGCCGCTTCGCGGATTATGCAGGTTTTGATAGCAAGCAAGGGAGGGTGGAGCTCCTCTCGCTCGAGCAAGCATCCCCTAAATTAAAGGTGCAGCGTGTTTTCCAACAGTGCCGCCGACTATGGTCCAAAGTAGAAGAGAAAGCAACCTGCTGCAGACTGCTCCCACTTGCACTCCAAAGGTAGCGGAGTCAGAGAGGACCATTTGTGATGTCACAGATGACTCCAAAACACTCCACCTTCCAGAGGCGGGTCAAGGGTTTTTATTGAACTTGTTGTCAGGGCATTAGGGCCATCCCTCTAAAATCTACAAGCACCACTCCCACCCTAACCCAGGCAACACTACTCCCCAGGTTAGTATATACTGGACTGTGAGGATAGCTTAGGGGACACGCGTTTGCCTTGGAAGCAAGACAATGCAGTGCAAAACGGTGTCCAGTCATATTTTCGAATGCAATATTTTCGAAAGTCAAAATGTCGAAAATATTTATTCAAAAATAATAATGTCGAATTACAAAAAAGTCGAATTAATGTTAATACAAGGTAAGTGTTAATATATGTTTTATTAAGCATTTTTGAACATTGATATTATCAACCATGTTTTATTAAGTTTTTTTGAACATTAATAGTATTTACCATGAAATAGGTAGCTTTAATATATATATATATATATATATATATATATATATATATATATATATATGTATATATAGGTTAAATAAATATATATTTATTTTAAATATGAATTTTAAATAAATAAATAACAAATTGCAAACTGTTAACATTGAACATTTAGTATACTTTTTCTCCAATAGATGGCGGTATTGTATAAGAAATGAGATTGTTCTTTTTGTTGATATATGGTAATTGAATTCTACGTAAGGTTGGCTAACTCTATGTATGCGTAGGCACCATTTTTAAAGTTCATTCTTGCAGCGTTTCCATCGCGTTCGGGTCTCCGTGCTTTCGTGTGTTTTTTTGGGGGGGATTTTCAAGGATTTTCACCGTTTTCCATGGATGCAATGGTTTTTTTATTGGATTCGATGGATGGATTGGTTTTTCCGAGCTATGGATTTTTTTTCGGTTTGGATTGTGGATTTTTTTTCCTGGGCTTTCTTGGATTTTCACCTTTTTTTCCTTTTCGGATTGCACTGTTGTGGATCGCACATGTGAATTTTTTTTTGGATTGGATTTTTCCCTGGATTGCTTTTTGGATTTTGGGTTCCTTGGATTTTGCTGCTTGGTGCTTTTTACGGTTACTGCTTGGATTTGTCATGGTGGATTGGTGATTCTTCAAAAACGTGACTATTCTTAACATTTTAAATTATAGGCTATTGAATCTAGGTTATTGTCTTTGTCATCTTGATTAAAATTACGTACTATTTGTTCAAGGCGTTGTTCATAGTCTCTGTATTTTTTCTTTTTTAACTCTGTGTTTGCGAGTGAAATTGCTTGTGAGACTCGAAATTCCTGATGTGATTGTTCATTGTTTAATTCTTTCAAAAAATGCCACAAATTGGGGTTACTTGTGTTGAAAGTTTTATTAATACGGCTGTGCCGTCCCTCAAGTGAATTGTTTGTTCTAGGTCGCCCTTCCAAGGTTGCTTTGTAGCAATTCCATAAGTTTATATTGTATTTTGGTCTTCTTCTGGTTCCCATTCTAGTTAATTGTCCAATCCATGTATTTTCCATGTAATCTAACATGTCTGAATTTTCTTCCTCATGATTTTTAAAAGTCAGTGTCAATTAAATGTTCATAGAAATTTATAACCTGATCTTCTTTCACAAATGCTAATCCGAATAGTTTATTTATGTTATGTTGGAAAGTGCTGTCGTCTGTGTATTTACTACTTAGTCCAAGTTTTTGCAGTTTTTTCCATATCGACAGAGTAAAATGAAAAAAGCAGCCTTGTATGCTAGAATCAGGGTATATTGAAGAAAATGCCTTAATCTGTGCTAATTCAAAATCCATGATTATGTTTTTGGGTTTCGAATCTGGTACAGTGTCCTTGATTTTGTTCAACATGATTCTGTATGTTTCTTCATTTTTTTTGGGCATTAAAACATAAACAAGTGGAATTAGTTTGTTATTTATTTTTCCATGTATTGAATAAAATTGTTGGAAGGGGTGTGGGCATGCTTTGAAAGTTGCGTCACCTTGCCACTGGTCACTTTCACTTAGATGCTTGAAATTGGTCGCAGTTGAAAATATCAACATTTTTTCGTCCCTTACTTCAAAGGTAGAATGGTGGAAATTTTCTCCATTAGCTGTCACTTTAAACACTTCTGGTATGGTGATGTCATTGAATGTTGTAGGTGCTGGTGTCAGATTTTCCTTTTGCTGATTCTTGCGGTTTACTGTTCGTTGCCTATGTTTTTCACTAGGCATCTGCGCAGATATGTGTGATGGTAACGTGTCACACACCGTTGATATTACCAAACCGCTTGCCTGACAGGGGTTTTCTATTGCCTTTCTTTTTAGCTCTTGGAGAGTTTGTTTTATTACTATATTTGTCTTGTCCGGTAGATGGTTGTGTTCTCCCTTTATTTTTGTATTGGAACATTCAACTATAACTCGTGCGGCACATTTTGATCGTCCATATTCAATGCATTTACAGTACGAGCGTTCGTTTTTTTCCAATTCCTTATTATAAATGTATCCTTTCAAAACCAGCTGTTTTCCTCCTTTTTGCGAGGTTATGTATTCAACCCTTTCTGTCATTTTCAATCTAAAATAACGGAAAAAAATGTTTTACTATGTTTGCCATAGACTAATAATAATATATTTTTCGATTTAAATATCTAGTTTCATATTTTTTATGTTATATTACCTGATTGTTTGCCTGATGTAGCCGAATCGAATCCACTGTAGTTCGCTCTGACTCTGGTTCTGTCAGGTAATGACAGTTGTCCACAACCGTCATCTGTTCCTTTTGTGTTCAGGCAAGGTTCTTTACTCGTGGGTTTCACCTATTGGCTTAACCCTTACTACTCTTGATTCTATGCGGTTTTCGTTAGTCATAACGTATTTTATTTACAGATTGGCAAATGGTTATGTGTTGGTGGTCGAGAGGGGGGTGGGTGAGTTTCGGCGTAGAGGTAACGGGGTTTGGGGGGGTAATCCCCCCCATAAAAACGGACGATTACCAATACTTCACATCGGTATGTTAGTTCTATTGTTCGACTTTTTTTTTCGACATTTTTGTTTCGACTAATTGTCTTTTCCTATTATATGTATATATTTTCGACATATTTGTTTTCAACATTTTTTTTCGACATTTTTGTATTTCGGCATTATGTTTTCAACATTATGACTATAAACCGTGCAAAACAGTTTCAAATCCTGGCACGCGCTTAATGACTGGTCTCCTGATTAAAGTGCGCTATAAAAGATTAATTAATTAATTTGTTAATACTTCTTGTTTCTTCTTCTGTCTAGGTTCTCACTTCTGTAAAAGTGACAGCCTAAAGGCAGAAGCCTTATCTGTCTAAACTCCCACAGGGACTTCCTATGCTGACCCTACATTAGCAATGTCGCTAGCTGACTAAAGGGTATTATAATATGTGTCTTCAGACACATTACCCGACTCTGCTTTCTTCCTAGCAGGCCTGTGTATTCATCTCCCTCTCTCTGATGTTCTTCTCTTGCAACTGTTCAGCTCTCAACTCCACCCGCCTATGTTTTCCTCCCTTTCCCTCCGATTTCTCTCTATCTCTCTTTCTCTATTACATGCCTCCACCCTTCAATATTACTACTCCCTCCTCCTGCACTCTACTAATCCCTCCTCTTACACACTTCTACTCCCTCCTCTGAACTACTACTAATGTTCTACCCCATCTTCTACTCAGGCACCCTACTTTCACTCTCATAAGCACTTCATATTCACATTTTACAACCCCTCTAACACTTACACTCACCTAGCTTTCACACACTTTCAAACTGCAGTACCACTTGCACTCACCAACCAATACTTCACCTTTTCTTTAAGATGCCTAGACACTCCAATCCACTGTCCTTCCTCCAGGTGGTCTATTGGTCTGCCAACTCCTCCTTTCCTGACCTCACCCAAACAAGTCACAACTTCCTGCATCCTGTTGCTTCTATTATCCTCCCCCACTCCTTCTGATTGGTTTACTATCCCTGGCCAATCTGCCCCTGTATTCCCTGCCCGGGAGGTGTTACAAACATAAAAAGTTTCAAATAATGGATTAAACTCCATCTCTCTTCCCCACACAGAGCTGGGATTAGGTAACAATGGCAGCCTACACTGTACAGTGCCAAGCTCGTGTTGGGAGACTTTGGCGTGGCTTCCCCCAAAGTAATTACAGTCTTGTTGGGGGTCTGCCACTCTAGAAAAAGTCCCTGGTGGTCTACGGTGAGGGCAGCGGATCCTCTACTGTGTGTGCCGGGCATGGTGGCCAGCTTCTTAGATGTCCGGGTCAACTCTGCTCTCCGTCTTCTGCTGCCTCTCTCTCTGTTCTTCGTTTCAGAATTTCTGGCACTGAACTATATGTGCCTTGGGGTGTTGATGGACTGCGCTCACTCTGCTGACATCTCCATATTTCTTCAGAGACGTTATTTTATGTTATGTTGACTTGCACCACGCACCATTATCACCAATGGGGTGGTCTCCAGGTGCTCACATGGCTCTGAAATAAAGAGGATGGCTCGGTTAGTGAGGGTAGAATGATAGGATAGGCTCAGAACCAGGAGAAACTGGTGTCTGTGTGTGTTTGCTTGCATATCGGTTGGTTGCATGCACTAGCTTGTTGTATCCATAAGGGGAAAGCCTAGCGTCTGTTTTTTTTGTCATGTTGGGTGTGTGTTTGTGTGTTTCATGTGTAGTTTTGCTGGTAGTTATGGTTGGTTCTATGTGATTTCATCGATGGACTTTTCAACGCGGGGTTTTTTGCCACGGATTTCTTTTGGAAAAAAAACATTTTTTTTTTTTGGGGGGGGGAGTTATCCCTCCAAACCCCCCATCCGTTTAATTAATTTAGTATTCCCCTAGACACACACCAAATTTATTTAATTTTCAACCCCCTAAAAAAATCGGGTTTTAAAAAAAAAAAAATTGCGGCAAAAAACCCTGCGATGAAAAGCCTGTCGATGAAATGACGGTACACCGTTATGGTTATGGTTATGTGCACTGGCTTGAGTATCCGTAGGGGTAAGGTCCAGTGCCTGGGATTGTTGTTGAATGCAAGTGTTAAGTTATGTTGGGTGTGTGTTTGTGTTTAGTTTGGCTAGCCCATTATGTTTACATTTGGCACTAGTCTCTATTTGTTTAATTTGTTTTCCTTATTGTTTCCTTTTCAGAGTGCTGGACTCTGATTTCTGTAGGGTGGTCCTCCAGTCTTTGGCTGTTCTTGTAAACAGTCACGGTGTGAGTGTTTTTCCGGAGGTAAGGCAGTCTTACATGGTTTAATCACCATAATGGCAAAAGGGAAACTTCTAACTCTCATCCCAGGTACATAAGGCTAGACATTGTTCTGCTTTATATAACTGTCTTTGAGCTGAATAGTGCATTGGGTTACGTCTGGTAATGTATCCTGCATTTAAATGGTGTGGTGAAACAGAAGAACAAGACAGACTCAGGAATTACCTATTAAATGTGTTTAGTGGAAGTAAATGAAAAATGCCTCCTTTTCCCTATTACTATGAGGGATATCCCTATCTATAAAGTAAACTAAGAGTGCTCGTCAGCCGACAATAAAAAAGGCAGTCCCCAGTCCGTAACCCATCTGTTATTTAGCCCTACCACTATATATTAGTTATTAGTTATATTCAAATAACATAAAATTGAGCCCAAGTTATGGCCCTCTCACGCTGGCTTTCTTGGGCCAATGTTCAAAGGATCTCACTCTGGAAGTTTTCATAAAACAGTTCAAAAATAAAAAGGGTTTCCACTCTCCTTTTAAACTCTTCAGGAAAGTTGCACAACTCTCTTGAAATTCAATGTCTCTAGTCCTTTACATGTTGGAATGATTTCCTTATCCTTTTTCCACCTTTTCTTTGGGCTTTATACCTTGGCCCACTTACTAAGCCCTCCAGGTTCCCTTCTCGTTGAATTTCCAAAATGTCTCTTTGGGGTAATACCAGGTGCTCGTGGGTTGAATCGTCCAGATTCTCTTCTCTTGGGGTTTCCCAGAGGTCTCTTACCTTTATATCGTAACCCCATTGTTTGAGTCGTCCGGATTCCCTTTTTGGGGGATTTTCCCCAAATATCTTTTATTTCTCTTGGGCCTTTCAAACCCCTTTTGCTTTCTGTATTTCTTAAGCATTGTGCTGGCTTCAATATTTCTGTACATATTCATCTCTTGGGTTTTTGAGGCTGCAGCAACCCTTTTTTCTCTCTTTCCTTCTGTTCGTGGGGTTCCACTTTCCACCCTCTGCCCTGGGCAACCCTGGGACCATCTGCATTTCTGGGCGTGCTTCAGCCGGGTGACTTCCCAACTGCATGTGGCCGTTTGCCTCCCTTCTCTGTGCTGTTGGGGCATAATGCTGCCTGGCATGACAGGCTCCTGGGTTCTTGCATTCTGAACAGAGGATTCTTTCCTCTGTTTCCTCTTGGCAACCTACTTCATTTGTGCTACATTTCTCTCATAGATCCCGGTTTGCAATATGGTCCCTCAGGTGCCAGCTTCATTTATAGAAGAATGGGGCAATGCTCTTACAAAATCTATAACAATAAGAGATGGCATAGGAGCAGAAACTAGATCCCCATTCCACAAATGAAGAGGGGGCACCTGATCTCCAACCCTCAGCTGCTCAAGACCTTAGAGCAGGCAAACAGTAGAGTGAGGTACAGGGGGCAGAGGTGCCACAGATAAGTCTCTCCTGTTTGCCTAGGTCCCAGGTTCAACACCTGATGGGCAAGTTGATGGAGTAGGATTTGGAGGAAAGTGCTGCACACACAAATCAGCAAAGTGGGTGCAGATGCTGACCCTGATGCAAAAGGCTGCAGCATTCTACAATTGCAATTGTCGCGCCTTGAAACTCCTGTGTATAGGCGCGTTACAAATACCATATCATATCATATCCTATCATATCATATCATACATACCAGGATGCAGAGGCTGACCTTTTAAGCTGATAAGCTGATAAGACATCTCAGGGGCAGCTCTGATTCTTAAACCATCAAGAAGGCCATAATTAGGGAGTTGCAGAACCCTGAGAAGTTGGTGATACAGAGGTTCATGTCTAAGAGGTACCAAGTGAAAGGCGGCCAGTCTAACCTACCAAAACACATAAAGGTGGACTCCATGATCTCTAACGTTGCATCCAAGCCTTCCTTGGCTGAGGAAATCATTCCACCAAGAGATGGAATAGACCGCAAAGTAGATGCTGCCCTGAAAAAGTGGTAAGCAGGGCCTAACCTGTCTGTCAGAACACGCATTTATGGGGGCGCTGCTGAACAGCCACAAGATGGCTGCCTACTTCTAACCCCCTGTTGGGACTGTCGGAAATATTCGACATACGACTCGTTAAGAGACACCAGTGGCCACGGCAAACCTTGGTGGGGAAGCTGGAGGGTCCTGTGCACAAACGGAGCGACTTTGGTGTGGTAACGGCACTGCGGCTGCATGATGTACTGAGCAGATAGATATGTAGCTGGAGTGACGTGAGCAGGGAGGGACACAGTGGTATAATGTGCGGCGGTGCCGACATGGGAGCCTTCAAGGCAATTTTGGTGCTGCGCTGTAGCCGAGCTATTATGCTGACAAGGACAAGCAAAATATGGAGTAGGGGGCACGGCAGCGGGGAGCCTTGTGGGCACGCACCATCACCTGCATGCTGCTGAAAGGCCTTTCCGAGGCCTAGTGTTGCTGGTGGTGGAGTCAGGAGTGCTCCGGAGCACACAGAAGGGGTTAGGAGGTTGACTGGTTCTGGATGGACTGGACTGCTGCGGGGAAGCCCACATCCCTGCACATTTTTCTGACAAGATAGGGAGCAGCGTGGGGTGCCCGTGTTTCCCCTCTGTGCTGAGCAGAGGTGTGAGAGTTGACCCGCTGGTGCTGGAGTGCCTGCAGGCCCTCAGCAACATTGCATGCTAGCAGCTGTTGGAATATAGCACAGCTCTGCCAACATTGGGACCCTTTACTGCTGAATGGTTGTCTCCAGGCTGGCACTATAAGATAGGCAGACTGCCCCCACAATGCACCCTGGGAGTGGGAGGGCAGATTTTTACTGTGGTCTGCCTCATGTCTTCCACTTGACTCCCATACATCTGTTGAGGTTCACCCTTGTTCTAGGATACCATTGGCATTGTAAGGCGCTCCTGCATGGTGGCCCATACAAACTGTATACGTTGGTGTTAAATTGGATGGAGCAGCCTGAGATAACGTGCGCAGCTGGATGGTGAGGCCTGCAGCGCGGCATTGGCACGCTGATTATCTGCATCTGGACTAACTTTCGGGGGTCCAGAAGCAGCTCAGCGCTCCTAAGGTGCTATAGTAGCAAGGTTGTGTGCTGGCAGCGGCCTAGAGGGGGAGCAGCGCCACCACCAGTAGGTGGATTACAGAGTGGCTGTTGGAGGACACACAGTGCAGCCTGTGACACCTGCTGAGGGTGGGGTGCTCAACGAATGGAGGGGGTAACACAGCTGGCCCTGGGGAGTTCACTGTGCTATGTTACCTGGGAGTGTACACTATTGCAGGGCTTGGCATACTCCCCACCTTTGAGATACCCCCTTGGCTGGGCTTCCCTGTATGACGCTCTGTGCACCACTGCTGTCGGCATGGATGAGTGTGTGCTTTACCACCTAGGGTAATGACTTGTGGACTGGATAAACTGGACGCCCTGGTTGTTGGTGCTTTGCTGAATTGCTCTATTCTAGGCAACAACTTGCCTGGGCAACCTAGTGTGGCTACATCGACCTGCCACCATGACGAAGGGGAGCCAGAAGAAACAGAACAACCTGGAGGCGTTCACACATCACACTGGCACTCCAAGGGGTAAGTGATGTATTCACGGAAGCAAAGTGGATACATAAATAAAGGCCTTTTTTATAGTCTTCTGCAATCCCGGCGCCCCGCACTGCGACCACCTCCATCCATAGACTTTGTGTGTCTACCCGGTACAGCTCCCTTCTTGAGCCGAATCCTGTGTGCAAAATCCTTTAATAAACCCAAATCTGACTTAACTTCATTTGTCTCTACTGATACTTCCTTTCCTCGTTGTTGACTACTATTAACCAGCAGGATTTGTTCTTCAGTACATGGATCTAACCCGATTCTCAAACCAGCTTGATCCCTCCATCCTATAATCTTCACACCTTTTTCTGCCACATAAACTTTAACCTGGGCTCGTCTGTCTTTGAATTGAATGATACAAGAAAACCATCCAATAATTTTGATTCTAGACCCTTCAAACCCACCAGGATTGCTAATGTCTAGTGAATTCAATTCACTTTTGAGACCACGCGTCATTAAGCTCTGCCACGTTTTCTTAGTAATAATTGTCCACGGTGAACAACTATCCACCTTCACTTTAAGTTTCCAATTATCTAGAACCACCTCACAACTCGGGCATTTAAATTCCCCTTCCGGAGGTTCATGTATAAAGAACACTCTTTCTTCTTCTGACTCCTCTTCTTCATCCAGGATGACAGAAACGTTCTTCTTTCTCCTACATACAACTGCAAAATGGCCCTTTATGCCACAATTTCCGCATTTCTGTCCTAATGCTGGGCACTGTTTTGCATTTGCATAATGTCCAATTCTGCCACAGTTATAACACCTGTTTCCTTCTCTCGGCTGGGCATTCTGAAATCTCTGATCATATTGTGTTCGAGGTTCATTATTCGACCAATTCCTTCCCCTAACTGAACTTCCTCTATATTCCAATATTTTTCGCCTTGTTGCTCTTTCCTGGATTGGCTTCGCTTTTGTCTTTAGATCGCAGTGCATTAACTTGACTTTGTTCCTCTTGTTCCTGTACTACCTTGGTAGTTTGTCGTTGCATGCTCTGTATAGCCTCTTCTTTCTTGTCTTTCATTTCCTTGGAGCATAATTGACTATGCTCCACTCGCTTAGCAATGGCTATAGTTTCAGGTAGTGATGGATTGACAACCATCCACAACCTGTCTTGAACTATATGATCTCTTGAGTGAATAATTATTTGATCCCGTATCAACTCATCAAGAGTGATGCCATTCCAAAATTGACAGGTTCCCGATAAGACTCTCAATGCTGAAACATATTCTTCAATAGTCTCATTTTCTTTTGTACTCTCGTGTAAAATGTGTATCTATTTATAGCTACATTTGTTTCTGGAGCATAGTACTTGTCCAATTGTCTTATAGCCCTGTCATGCTCGTCAGCATCTCCAGCTTCATCTCTCATCAAGTTTGGAAGTTATCTAAACTTCCTCTGACCTTCTAATCCAAGGGCATGCAACAAAAGTAGTTTCTTCTTCCGGGATGTGAGTTCTTCTTGATCTACAGCTTGAATATAATTCAACCAAAATTCCTTCCACTCCGACCAGACAACTGCTGGTTGTCCTGGAGTCTACAGAAAACTCGCTGGAGGCTGAATACTGATGCCTTGCATTTTTTTCAAAGCCAAATGTTGACTCCACTATTGTGCAACTGTCAAAATATAGAGATAAATGTCAGTTGTCAGAATGAGTTTGAATTTCATTTGACACTCTCTTCCGGTAGTTGGACAAGTTAAACTCCAAATGATATCTGGGAATGGTATTAGGCTTGGTTAGCTCCATAAGTCAATTCCAATGTAGTGGAGAAAAGAGAAAAAAAAAGTGTTTTTTTAAATTTATTTTTGAAAGTACTGGGACGAGGATGAAGATGTCCAATCTTCAACCTCCCCAGACTTCCTGGTCCTGAAACGTGCACAATCACGTGACCGCGAGCTGCTGGAGGGTCCTTTCCTTTAATAGCATGCGATGCTACGCGTGTATGCTTGGAAGCAATCTCAAACTCACCGACAACGATCGATGAGTGTAGTATCCATAATATCCGCAAAAGGAACCGCTCGCCACTGACAAGTGGCTCTGGCTACTTTCTGTATGCCTTTTTGCTGTTGGCCCGAACAAACGCGGGGCCACGTTCGTTCGGAGCTGCAGCTCTCTCTTCAAATCTGCAGCGTCGTGGGTTCATAGGACGCCGGGTCCTCGTCGCCAAAATGATGTATTCACGGAAGCAAAGTGGATACATAAATAAAGGCTTTATTTATAGTCTTCTGCAATCCTGGCACCCCGCACTGCGACCGCCTCCATCCACTGCTCACTCATTCCACAACCGTGCTAGAACCATCCAACCTTTCAACACAAACATTCTCAGGTGGACGCAGGCGGGGAGCTAAAGTTCTAACACAAAATACTACACTAAGCCACCCCTCCCACTGTGAGTGAACAACCGGCCCAGGGAGAGCAGGACGCCCCAAACTTGAAGCAGCTCATGGAAAGCATGCAGGCAGGATTAACCAGCATGACAGATAAGATGGAAGGTATGACCACGAACATTGGTACTCTCAACAGCAAAATGGAATGGGTGTGCTCGGGAGTGACGGAGGCGGAGACCTGTATCAATGTGGCAGAAGATGACATACACTTAAAAATCAGGTGTCTGGTATGACCAAGGATCTGAAGAGGGCCCTGCTGAAATGTGGTGACTTCGAATCCAGATCAAGGAGGAACAATGTCCGCATAGTGGGCCTCCCTGAGGGCTTTGGATGTTGCCCCATGGAAAAACTGTCGAGTCCGTGTTTCTGGAGATGCTTGAAGACCAAGACTTCTCATCAGTTTTTGTGGTTGATCGGGCACATAGAACTCCAACTATGAGACTGAAATGGGGGGACCCCCTTTCCCCCAGAGCAGTGATAGCGAAACTCCTGAATTACCAGGACAGAGATACTATTCTGCGGCTGCCTAGAGAGAAGGGCCCACTACTCTATGAAGAGGACACTGTGCATATTTACATTGACTTCTCTACGGCTGTGCAATTGGAGAAATCTTTTCTGGGGGTTAAGAAATGCTTAGAGAAAGAACGGTTCCATATGCTATGATGTTCCCGGCTAGGCTGTGAATGCAACACTGAGGAAAAGCGGAAAAGCCTTTTTCTTTATGATTTCAGAGGAAGCTTTGGCCTTCATTTAGGCCAATAAACACATCCCAGCCCAGGGGGATACCAGCGGAACATGGGAGGTGGCTGCCTCTCCCACTTGAGGAAAATAATGTGCAATGCTGATACCTTGGCATGCTTGGTGCAACTGGCACCTGTTGGAATATGTTGATAATGTCTTGTTCACCAGGTGTTGGTAATACCATACTGGTGTAATATGTAAGAACAATATTAATTATGGGAAATTGGTCTTATTGGTCAATCATCCTATTCATAGATGGGCGGGTTAATATTGGAGGTTGGTGGAAGTGGTATTCCCCTCTGTAAGGTTGCTGGCATGGTACTGGCGTGGGGGTTGGGATTAGGGAGGCGGTTTGCAGGGGATGGATTGACATGGCCCTTGTTGGGTGGGTGATGAAGGTGGTGGGGGAGATGTGGAAGTTGGGGGAAAGTTGTTTCAAAATTGTTCTGGCAAGCATGTTACAAAAAACCCGGATGGCTGCAGCTCCCACTTGGCGGGGGAATGGTCACACTGCTGTGCTGCTATGTATGATTTCACTTTAGGCCTTGATGGGGACTATTAATATTTTGTGTTGGAACGTGAGAAGACTCAGGAACTACTACAAGGCTAGGAGGATTGCATCACATGTGAATCGCCACACTGCACATATATTATTCCTGCAGATTTTACATTAATTTCTCAACACAGGGGATTCTGCCCCTCATCAACAAGCGGGTAGTCTTCAAACATCTGCACTCTCATGTCGACCCGGATGGCCGGTATGTGGTCGTCCATTGCATAAGGAAGTGCTGCTGGTGAATTCATGCAGGGTTCTATGTAAACTTGATGTACATTCATATGGGCTATCCTATTCTAGCGATTAGATGGGGGGGATATGAATATGATTATATGTCTGGATCTCGATCATATAGGTAGAATGCCCTGACCACTCTCAAGGACGGCTGGGTGTTTACTGACAACAAATGGGTAGATTGAATGTATGTGATATATGGCGGATCCTACACCTGCAGACAAAGGGGTTTACCTACCACTCTTCGGTACACAATATTTCATCTAGGATAGACCTATTACTAATCTTGGACTGTTTAGTGGGGCAGGTAGTAGAGGCGGACATACTCCCCGTGCTTAGTCGGACTCCTTGCTGCTAGTGATCTTCTGAGATGGGGCAGGAATGCCTGGGACCGTGCAACTTAGCGATTCAAATTGCTGGCATTGCAGCTCTTGGTCTTTAAATCAAGTGTGGAAGACGTTATCCGTACTTTTTTCCGAGCAACAATAACAACACAGTGTCACAAAAAACTCTATGGTAAATGTTTGAGGTTTTTCATCAGGCGGATGGCCATGGCCAGGAGGTTTGGTGTCCTCAAAGTCATCCGCAGGGTCATAGCCGCTGGTGAGGAAGCACTCAAAGCACTAGAAAATAGATATACGGCTGCGCCAAACCATGCCACACTTGCGGCCATTAAGATCCAACTGGAGGAATTTCAGCGACACGCGGACAGGGTGGTGAAATACTTTGTGAGACCGGCTGAGGACTGGAGAATACTGGGAAGGGGAAAGAGCCTGCAGGGCATTGTCCACTTTGATATGAATGGAAGGGGGCCCAAACCACATTGTAAGTGTGCGCGATGAGAGCCAGATCATGCAGTACTCGGATCAGGGTATCAATGAGGTCTTTGTTAAATTTGATGAGGCACTATATCAGCAGCAGGGGATAAGCGATGAGGTAGGGCTGCACGTCTTGTTAGAGATCATCCCTATGTCTGTTCTTATGGAGGGTGTCAGCATGCAATTAGATGCCCCTTTCATGGTAGAAGAACTGCTGAAAGTTATTTAAGGATCGCCCAAGAAACAAGTCCACAGGCCCAGATGGGCTGTCAGCAGTATTTTACATGGAGTATGGGGGCATTTTGACCCCTTACCTGTTGAAAGTGAGAGCAGAGTCTGTGCAGACTGGACTACTTCCGAGGGTACTGCGGGAAGCCACTATTATTGTACTCCTAAAACCATGGAAGCTGAGTGATGATTGCGGAACGTACTGGCTATTGTCCCTAATGAATACAGATACCAAAGTGTATGCTAAAACTATAGCGAACAGGCTATTAACCCTGATGCCTTACCTAATTCACCATGACCAGGCTGGTTTTGTCCCTAAACCTAAGATGAGATGGCTGTTTAGCATCATGGCCCGTATCTCCCCCACGGCCCAAGCAGTAGTGGTGGCATTAGGCGTTTGATATGGTATCCTGGACGTACTTGTTCACGGTCCTCTGGCGGTCTGGCCTTGGTGAACGGCTAATACGCTACATTCAACTTTTGTACACAAATCCCATTGCCATGGTACAGACTAACGCAATACAGTCAAAACCTTTTGAACTCAGCAGGGGGACTCGGCAAGACTGGCTGCTGTCGCCCATACACTTTGCTCTAGCGATTGAGCCAATGGCAGACCTGATTAGAACCCGCCACAGGAAGCGGGGAGTTCAGATAACAGGGCAGTCAGAAATCATTTTGTTATATGTGCATGACGCATTGCTATATGTTAGCGATCCTCAAAACAACTTGGACCTATAATGGAGAACATTACTCAAATTGGCAAGTACGCTGGGTTCACAATGAACTCTGGGAAGTCTGGGGTATTCCTATGACTGACAGCACATCTCATCCTCGACTGGCCTTACCACTGCAGTGGGCACCGGACAGGCTTAAATATTTAGGGGTTACAGTTTCCAGGTGTAAAACTGCACTACTGGCGGACAACTTTGTAGTTCATGCAGTGTATGCACAACACAAAAATGAGCCAGTGGTCGCGGTACCCATGTCGCTGGCAGGCAGATTAGAACTGATCAAAATGATATTTGTGCCCAAATTCCTGTATCTCTTGGTAAACGTACAGGGATGGTACATGTTAATTAGGGATTTCCACAGGAACATGTCCTGATTCGTGTGGCACTCTGGTGCGGACCAGAAAAAATGGGAAGGAATGGCACAACTGTATAACAGGGGGGATTTACTAATCCAAACATGGAGGTGTATTGGTTGGCGGCCCAGGCTGACATTTCCTTACTCGTCCCCTACATGGGATGCCTTGTGGAAGTCACATTGGAATTAACTAGGATACCACGCAGTAGGGGATTTGTTCCCTGATGCGAAGTTCTTGACACTTCAAAACTGGCCAGGGGGCACAAGGGCACGCCAACGGAAATGTTGCAGTTCGACAGGCTGCGGCTCAGAAACGGTGCAAATGTTATCTGAATGAACCTCAGGCAAATGGACTTGTGGACCTCAGATCCAATTCTTATGGGAGCCGTAGATTACTAGATATGCTGTATAAAGGCATTACAGAAGGGCTCCCGGTGGGGGCGGACGAGGCACGTCAGAAATGGGTGGCGGAACTGGAGCTTTGCATAAAAGTTGGGCAGTGGAAGGTCATGTGCTAGTTTACCAAAACAATATCTTTGAATATGAGGTTGAAGTTGATTCAATATAAGATCAAGCAAATGTTACACTATACACCACGTAAACTGGGGAAAATATACCCTGTTAAAGATAGCTGCTGTACAGGGTGTGGGAAGGCGGAGGCGGGATATGCTCACATGCAGTGGGGATGCCCAGAGCTGTGGGGGGACATGTTCGCACAACACTTTCTAGTGTGATTGGGAAACAATTGGAGAAATCTGCTACAAGCGTGTTGTTTGGGGTGTGGGGTGATGTCTCGGAAAGAGGTTTAAGGTCCTTTTTGAATGTTGGCTGCATGGTGGCCAAACGATGTATCCTATTAAAGTGAAAGGACTGGCAACCGCCACATGACCGTGAATGGGTACAAGATTTGACCTGGGTTAATGAGTGCGAGGACATGTATATGATATGATAGGTTATTTATAACGCGCTTAATACCCAGAGGTTTCGAAGCACTGGTAGTATAGATATAACAATGTAACCGGTGATATCGCACCCAAGATACATATGGGGAGAGTTTCGAGGGTTTCTGGCTAAGGCTTAATTGTTGAATGCACCTGTGATTAACCAGATCCTGTATTGTATATGTATTCACATATGTGAAGTGAGCATTCTGTCGTGGATTGTTATGATTACATTGTAGCACGCTGTATGGACATTATGCCTATGTAATGCTTGCCAAACGTTATTTAAATAAAGTTCTAAATAAAAAAAAACACACATTTTTTAGGGTTGTGTGGCACACATTTTCCTTTAAGACCTGCAAGCAATGTACTCTTCATTGAAGGAAGATAAAGACTGCGGTCATATGCTACTAAATAGTGAACAATTGATCCAACTCATGTCAGACACAGGAATGGGCGAGATTGCAGCCTCAGGCATGTTGGATGCACAACTGGAGCAGCCAGGGGACATGCATATATCCATCCTCTGCCTCAGGAGGATACCTCAGTGACAACGTGCTGCCTTGGAAGCAAAACAACAGGAAGCGCCACAGGTTCGATCCCCAGGTCCGCAGCTTAGAAATCTCTGGGTATTAAGCACGTTATAAATAACCTATCATATCAAGACAAGCAGTGCAAAGTACTCCAAATTGCCTTAATAGGCAATATATTATTCAGACCATAATTAGATTAAATTGTGCAGCCTTTATAAGGAAATACACAAGAGAAGAAATCGGTTAGGAGACCAGCACAAAGCAGGCAGTTTAAGAATACCATGAACTCTCGCAGAGCCAAGCCTGCGTTTCTTAGTCAAAGGACCCCCTTGGGCCACTCTGGGCAGAGTGTAAATCAGAAATCATGACCATACTATGATGTAACACCCGTGGTGGGAGGTAGGCTCAGCTGCGCCTGTTCTCTGAGGCATTGATGGAATATTGTGCAGGATCAATGGGCCACAAGGTTAATATTGGAGGGATACTCTGTCAGACTACTTGGAAAATCAAGACAGAGAACCGAAGGTACCCGGTTCACAGGCATGCACATCAGGAAATGATCTCAGATCTGGCTTGCAAGAAGGAGATTCACACTGTGCCAGTGGACAAGCATGGGCAGAGGTTCCACTCACATGTCCTCCTAGTGCAAAAACAGTTTGAGGGGGCTTCAGGTTCACGTCTAACCTCAAGACATTATACATTTACGCACCAAATGTCCACTTTGTGAGGAAATTGATTCAGAGAATTCTTCCAATACTGGGGGCACATCTCTTTCTCACATCCCTGGATCTTTACGACAGTTATCACCACATTCCAATCTGTCAAGCTCATTAGATGTGGCTCTGATTCTCCTTGCTAGGAAAACACTGTTTGTTTGTTTATTATTTATAAAGCGCTCCACACCCTAAGGTATCTGGCGCATTACAAGACAGCTTGGAATCACAATTTAGTACAGACTGTTTAGAATCACTATTTGGAACACACATGTAACAACGGGGCAGAAACAAATAAGAAGTGGTAAATGCAAGAAGGCTAAAACAAGAGCAATTAAGATGAGGTGACAATAATACGTCCTTAGACGAGAGTTTACAGTGTTCAG
Organism: Ambystoma mexicanum; assembly: GCF_040938575.1. NCBI lineage: Eukaryota > Metazoa > Chordata > Amphibia > Caudata > Ambystomatidae > Ambystoma > Ambystoma mexicanum. The sequence continues at coordinate 1,071,672,676 of NC_090934.1, read as the reverse complement.
AAGATAAGAACATATTCACGCAGGAGTAGAGGGCAGACTCAACAACTCTAAGTGTTCAGAGGCAGAGTGTCATTCTCGGATAGCCATTTTTTGGTGTTGGACCTAAAGCTTTGGAAGGACTGATCAGTGTGTAAGTGGGTAGGGAGAGCATTCCAGACTAGGGCAGCTTGAACAGGGAAACTGTTGCCTCCAGCCCTTTTCAGGTTGCACCGTGGAAGTGTAATGCAGAAGGAGTTGATGGACCTGGTAGGTCGAGATGAGGTTTTCCTTGTGATTTTCTCACTTAGGTATTGTGGAGCAGCCTTATTGAGGCATTTGTGTGTAATGGAGACTAGTTTGAAGTTAATCCTGTCTTTAATGGAAAGCCATTTGTGGTTCCTCCTAGTTTCTGAGATGTGATCTCTTCTAGGGACGCTCAAGGCAGCTCTGAGCGCATTATTTTCTTGAGTTTGAAGTTTGTTTAGTATAAGTTTGTTTGCTCCTGCATAGAGTGCATTGCAGTAATCAAGTTTGGACAAGATGAATGCTCTCACTAGAATAATGCAGCTGTTTGTCGAGAGATATGGTTTGCATGCATGTATGAGCTTACATGTGTAGGAGGTGGCCGAGGCTGTGGCATTAACTTGTTTACGAAGGTTCAGAGTAGTGTCAAGGTAGAACCCAGGGGTTTCTGTGTCTTTAGCAGTTTTGATACTGTTACCTTCAATATTAAATGCAGAATATTGGGCATCGAGTTGGTTAATGTTTGTGGGGGCGTCTAGTATCAGGATTTCAGTCTTCTCATCATTCAGGCAAAGGCTACAAGTAGCTATCCATGCCTGGATGATGAGATATATTTTGTTGACGAGGGCAAGGTCTGTATCATAGTTTCCTGATAAGGGAATAAGTGTTTGTGTAGATGACACCCAGATGATCTAGTTAGTCAAAGAGTGGCTTGGTAAATACGTTGTACATTGTCGGGGAGACACACAAGCCTTGAGGGACTCCGCATGTGATAGGAATCGGATCTGCGGCATCAAATTGAGAGAAAACTCTCATCAATCTGTGGCTTAGAAAGGATTTGATCCAGTCAGCAGCTTCTTGTGAGAAGTTTGTGCTTCTCACAAGAAGGGGAGGTGCTCACTGAGTATGTTGTGGTCCACCAAATCAAAAGCAGCCGAGAGGTCATGTTTGGAGTATTCCACTTCATGCTCAAGTCAGCACCCAGGTCAACCCAGTTGGTGGTCCTTGTGATGTTCCACAAGGAAGGCTTCCAAATCCACCAGTACATGGATGGCTGGCTAATAGTCAGAACAGATTGCCAGAGACATACACACAGAGAAAGTGTTATCTTTTGGACCAGCGCTCAGGTTCTTGGACAACCACAATAAGTTGCACTGTATACCATTGCAGGACCTGGAATTTAGTGGAGGCTCATTAAAGACTTGCAGAGGCATGGCGATTCACCCACAGTATCAGCCAGAAAGGTTAAGGCAGGGCCTGCAGTCCCTTCTCTCAGTTACTCAAGCACCAGCAGGACATTGCATTGGCTCAGGGTCTAGGATCAGAATACAGCTACAATGTTTTTTGTGCCATGGTCAAGATTTCATCTGAAGCCTGTGGTGAACCATACCCTGACCCACAGTTCTACCCACAGTTCTCCATCTAGTGGAGAATATGAGACCCTTATTTCTGTCACCACTCTCATATAGACCACACAGCAGTGAGGGATCCTCTCTCAACAGCTTCGTGGGGGTATTCCTTTGAATCCACTGGAATCAGTCATTTTGACAACAGACACTGGCCACAGTGGTAGCGAAAACATCCTAGGGGCCAACGAAACTCAGGGCCTTTAGCAGCCCTCAAATCAAAAATGATATAATCATCCAACGAGGGGGAGTTTGTCGCAGTTTGGGAAGCACTGCGGGTCTCCTCTGCAACCCTGCAGAAGAGCAGTATTGCTCTGGATGGACAACACAGTGACAAAATCATAACATCATATATTAACAGGCAGAGGAGAACAAAGATCCCATCTCTGATGAGTCAAGCAGAGACCATTTTTTCATCAGGAGAATGGAAGTCTCTGAAGGCAGTCTTCATATAGGGGTCCTTGAATATGTTAGCAGAGGGCCTAAACACAAGTTCAGGCTATCCTACAGCAAATTCTCCTTAATTTGCAGAACAATCGGGCCTCCAAAGATGGATATTTTTGCTACAAGCGGAATGCAGTGGTTCCTACTTTCAGGCCCCAGGGCTTACTTGTGCGCCTTTCTTCTTTTCCCCCTAATCCTGGGGCTCCTAATGAAGATACACCCGGAACAAGCAGATATGTTTCTAGTTGTCTCATATTGGCCGCAATGCACATGGTTTCAATTCCTACTGGAGCTTTCTGCAATTTCAGTGATGTTCTACTGGTGGTCCCATTCCCAAACCAGTTTCAGTCCCCGATTGCTCAAGTAGAATCCCACCTCTGACTGTTGGCTTTGACGTTGAGCCCAAAAAACTAGAAGGGTGCATGCTCCAATGCATATGAGGAAGCCATTCCATATGGGCAGTGGCTGCCTCATATACAGCTCTGGGCATCCTTTTTGCAGATATTTGAAGAGCAGCCATTTGGGATTCTTCCTCTGCCTTCCTTTCCCAATACAGAATGTTGATGCAGGTCTCAGAAGAGTATGCTGCAGTGAGGACTGTGATAGGGACAGTCAACCAGAATTGATTTTACAACTGCTGGAACACATAAAGAGTGCTGCATTACCGTATTGCATGTGTGTTTCATTTCTCTTGTGCAACCTGTCATCTGTTATCTTTTGTATTTCATCATGAAGGAAAGTGACAAGGGAAGACATGTGTATGTAATGTAGATGTGTGTTGGGTGTGCTTAGAAGCACAGAAGGAATCATTTACAATATCTGCAAAGATCGTCCTGCAAAGCAGAGGCTTTCCAACGGCTGGCATATTCATTGGCGGGGAAAATATTGAAGCGCAGATACAAAATAAAATGCTTTAAATTGATACTACAGCATTTGGTTAAGTAGCTACCAGGCGTATTTCCATAAAAACTCTGATATGAATATTCTTTATATCATGCATATTGATGCAATTTCTCAATATTAGAGATCAGGTCCCACTGTTGGGACTTCTGCTTGATAATTTGTTCACAATCAGGAGAATTTACAAGCACATTACAATCGAAATCCAGCATTGTCAGATGATCTTTAGAAAATCTCTGCAATTCTGCAATAAAAGGGTTTAAAGCGACTGAGAAGGACCGCCACAGAGCGATTGTAAGAGAGCATTTGCGCTACGATCTTATACGTCCAATTTAGCATGAAATAATACTCTTCTTATACTCCAAAAAGAATATAATGAGGGCAGGCCATATTCACTCCTCATGGCCTCAACCGGAATGGCTTGAGGGAGATTTATGATAGCTCACAATATTTTTGCTTCTAATTTCCTCAGCCACTGTACCTGCTCATTTGACAGAACTTCGAGGGCATACAGTATAACAGGGATTATACTCATCCTGCAAATCTCAACAAAGCCGCTAATATTCCATCCCCCATTGTGTTCAATAAAGTTTTTTTTGACCAGCCATCGTTTCCACACTTTTCTGTGAACATGTGCTTCATAGAAAGAGGATGGTGCATTATCTGTATGCCATTTAACTTTTCTCTTTTTATTTAAATAATGAAAGGGGTTGGAAAAATGCGTCACTCGCTATAACTCTATGAGGGGTTTCCCTGCATCAGCAAGACTAACTAATGAGACAAAACACGGGGGGGGGGTCTGGGAAACTCTCTACCAGCACGAACACAGCCCATTGACCTGTTCTTGGATGGATGGCCCCTGGGAGAGTCTCAACCAAGTCTTTAGCTCACTGTTCTTTTCGCAGAGAATTAAATATACCCACATATCAGTCTTTGGGCCTCATTACGACCCTGGCGCTAATGGTTTAACGGCGCTGCAAAGAGCGTCGGTGCCGTTAAACCATTAGCGCCTGATTACAAGGTCCCTAAGCGGGTTGGAGGCTTTAACGCCTGCTTTTTGCGGGCGTTAAAATCCAACCCGCTAAGGGACCTTGGAGCTAATTACAGCAACCGTAATTTACGGTGCCGTAATTAGCACCTTCCCCATCCCCATTATGCCCTATGGGGCAAAATGGGAATGGGGAAGGGAAAATGGTGAATGGGGAATTACCGCCCCCACCAACCTTGTGATGGGGGCGGTAATTCCGCCATCCACCATGCCGGAGACCGGCATGGAGCATGGTGCTAATAGCACCATGGTCCAGTGCCTGGGTCGTAATTAGGCCCTTTGTCCTGCCCAGGGGCAGTCCAGCACCGAAATGCTAGGCAATTCTCCTCTGAACAAGAGTACCACAGCAACCCCATACACGTGTTTCAGCCTAGTTGGGTATCATCAGTGAGGTGAAGTTGTGTTCTAAGAGCAGTGGGCAAGGGGTCCATGTCTGGAGTCCACTGGTAACTTAGGGTGAGACCCAAAGTTACTTGGTATGCAAAATAGGGGGGGTCTGGGAAACTCTCTACCAGCACGAACACAGCCCATTGACTTGTTCTTGAGTGGATGGCCCCTGGGAGAGTCTCAACCAAGTCTTTAGCTCACTGTTCTTTTCGCAGAGAAGAAATATCCCCACATATCTGTCTTTGTCCTGCCCAGGAGCAGTCCAGCACCGAAATGCTAGGCAATTCTCCTCTGAACAAGAGTACCACAGCAACCCCATACACGTGTTTCAGCCTAGTTGGGCATCATCAGTGAGGTGAAGCTGTGTCTCTCTAAGAGCAGTGAGCAAGGGTTATACGTCTGGAGTCCACTGGTAACTTAGGGTGAGACCCAAAGTTACTTGGTATGCAAAACAGGGGGGGTCTGGGAAACTCTCATATATTACACTCAATATATGCATGTGCAATCAAGTGACCATCAGTTTCCTCTACACATCACATGTGAACATTCACCATGTGTACACCCCAGCATGTCAAGCCACAACTATTCCCTCACACCTGAAAGGTAAACACAACACATGAACAGGCATTGATCAGCAGAATACATCATGTACATAGGATACCGCAATTACAATGTCAGGGTGCGCATCACACTGTAGGGCAAGGCAACTGTCAACAACAAAACACCCCCCCTCTCTCACAAATCACCATGACCCACTGAACAACTGCACCTGGGTTATGTAGCCTTCATCCTTAATTTTCACCTGGCCACAGGATCACCCTTCCCCTTTGTCACCATCTCCCACTTTGTGTGCAAAAAGCATCCATCACCCTCATAGGCCACCTTGACTTGCGAAAACACCACATCAAAGAAAACTCAAAGCAGGCCAACACAGAAGCCAAGCAAAAAGCCTGCAGGCAGCAAAACAAACCAGAAGAGCCTCCAGTAGATGACTTGAAGTAGCAGTACCTCACAAAGGCCAAGTACTACCACAATGACGTAACAACCAAGGTAGCACTGTAAAACAATGTCACAACAGGATGTGTACCATGTGTGGCACATAACACAGAATGATGCACCACAAACTGATGTGTACTGTCACAGCTCCTGTGTACAGGCGCAGGAGTGGCACGAACCAACCACCCCCGCCGTGGTCTGGGTGCCTGCAAGGTCAAACTCACACAGGCCTCTGAGACCCTGGTGGGGAAGGAGGGTCAGGGATATGCAGTCGGGACAGGCATTGCTATACTGGATAACCAGAATGCGGGGCAGGAGAGGGGAGTAGGATTGACACGGGAAAGTAGGAAATGCACAAAACTGTACTACTCACATTAACACATACACAAGTACACCAAACTTGATCGTCATGCACATAGTAACAAATTACTCAAATGGAAGACAAAGAGAAACTTATCTCTGGGGTGAGTGCTGGCCTCCTGCCTGCGCACTCTCAGGTCCGGTAACAGGAGCAGTTCAATGCTGCAAAGAGAGCCACAGTTACTAATCTGTGCGTGCCCATAACACACAAACACACCACCATATATGCCCCAAACTAACAAACTACTCTACAAACAAACAATCTGGTGTGGATGCTTCATACCCATACGTAACATTACCCCTGTGATGGTTCATACACAGTCAATGCAGTAAGTCAGGCACCGGTGGGTGTGTGGCAAATGGAAGACCAATGTGTCACGATTTACACAACATGCAATGTTCCCTGGGTAAGCAGCCAGACGCATATAGCAAGGTATGACTTCAGAACAAGTCGTGTTCCACCATGACCGAAATAAAGTAGGTAGTGCATGTGTCTAATTCTACATGGAAATGCACACAAGTCTGTCCCTTGCTGTCTGTCCCTGTGAGCTGCTTCTTTCCATGTCTCACAATGCTACCTAATACAAGTGCCTCAATCGACCATGGTGGACCGTAAGGTATGTGCCACTGCCCTTGCAGGTGCCCCAGAGAACTTTCCCATCAACTAGCCATTAGTCCACCAACACATCTCAGCTGTATTGTGCGCTTCAACACCAATATTTGTCCAAGCTCACCGTCAGTGCTGCTACTAAGCATGCATGTGCAACTGGCCTGGTGGAAGGTTTGCTGTGTTGTGGCCCCCTTGTGCTGCTCACCTTGCCTGGAGTCCCTTGAAACACGTCAGCTGTTTTCGGATGTATGAGCACAATCCCTGTGCCTCAGCTTGCACACACAATCACATGTCGGCACCACCGAATGTGTCGAGCTTGCAGACGTCCAATGGCCCATGTCTGCTGGCAAAGGTGGTCTGGAGGCTCATCCCCCTGCAGAAAGGGCATGAAACGCATGATTAATGCTTTAAATTCTTCTGTGTGTGTCTCTTCAGGCATTTCATGACTGGACCATTTCAGAGACGTACATCAGAAATCACACCATCAGTCCGTCTTTCACAGGCAAAGTGTGGAACACACTATCTACAACATGAATTGCAACAAGCACATGTACAGTAAAGATAAGAAACATACTACACAATGCATAGCAATTAATGTACACATGAATCATGAAACCCCCCATCTACTGAAAGAAGAACAGTGGTCAATAACACCCCTATCATCCCCACTAGGGGTGTAAACACAAGTTCGACAGCAGCAGACATGCCACAGATATGACAGTCCAAAGCCCTTGTGTAATAGGCTGTTACACCGAACCATCCTTGCGAGCCCATGGATAAGGGAAGCAGGAGTGGCATATGTGAGTCAAGGACCCCAAGCTGCAAACACATACACTAGACAAGCCTGAAGGGCCCAGCTGGAACAGACAGTGGATGCTTTCAAAAGCCACAAAGCACCACACTGTCACATGAAAGCACAATAGACAAGCAATTTTAAACTATATTAACTAATTACACTAACTATGAAAAACCTACATTACCTAATTAAACTAACTATCAAATAGAAACTTAACTAACTAAACTAAAAGAAAAATCAAAAATGGTCACATACGACCCAGGGGGGATGCACCCTGGAGGGGGGAGGTACAGGATGCTGCTCAACACCCACATGCAATGATGTTGAGGAAATAAAAACCTCCATGGGCTCAACGCCTGCACAGCCCGTCCTATGTGGGAGATAGATTGTCGTCCGAGTCTGGCTCTTCCTGGAAAGGAGGACGTGGCACAGGAGCCTGACCAAGCCTAGCCGCAGTTTGCCCCTCGTCGGCAGCAAGTCTGCCGGACGGGTGAGCCTGGTTCTGTGCGGCGATCACACGTAGGTCTGCATGCAGGACCTCACGTGATACGCGTGCTTCCTCTTGCAAGGTAACACTTGTAACACAGAGTTCCTCCTGCAAGGCCTGGCTGGACAACTGTTGGACCTCCCGGCAAGCATGTAGCTCAGCCGAGATGGTAGGCTCAAGGTGCGCAAACCTCTCCTCTGCCCACTCCCTCTGGGACATCATAAGGACACCCAGAGTGGATCTGAGGGAAGCATACTCCTCCCTCAGGGCCTCCATGTGTGCCTCTGTGTGAGCAGCAATTGCTCGACGCAAAGACACCATCTCAGCCTGGCGTGCCCTGTCTCAGGCCGCCATGCCCAGCCTGAGCGAGCGGGCCGTGGACCGTGCCGTCTGCTGCTGGAGAAGCACCTGCATAGCAGGGGGGAGCACGGATTGGGCCACACGCTACATGCTCTCAGCGATGTTCTCCATTGCTGCACCCTGCCATTCAGCATTGGCAGTCATGTCTTGCTCCCACTCAGTATACAGCGGTTGCGCACTACACCAGTTGGACAGAGTCATTGGCCATTAAACAGGCTGAGGCCTGTGACCCACACAGACTGTCACACCCTAAACATGTGTGCGACGCAGGACTGAGCCACAGTGGACATGGGAAGGCTGATGAAATGCCATGCAATGTAGGTCCTCCTGGACTCCTACTACAATGATCATCCAGTCAAGGACACATAGGGGCATGAGTGGAATACACATGGAGCATGAATGGGCACTCATGTCCCTGCTGGCATCTGACCTCTGCACAGTCCAAGTGAGACACCCTTCATCAAGTACAAAGGATGTACCACACAGCATATGTCTGTCAGATTGGCTGCTGGAAGTTAGCATGTATACAGGACGCATGAACAGGGAAGTACTCAACGGCAAAATTGAAGCATACCAGTGCTAAGGTGGGATTGGGGTGCAGAGAGGGGGTAGGGGGGAAAGGGAGCATGCCTACATGGATTACATGCATGGAGGCAGAGGACACATGCACGTCAGTCATGCTATGACATAGTCCCTGGGCTGAGAGGAAGGTCACCCCACGCTACATGCAGAAGGGCCAGTGAGCTGGAACATGGACTTGAGGGGCATCCTGGTGACCAGCATGTGAGTAGGGTGCAATAGTGGTGATGCGGACAGTCCCCGTCCGCTCCACATGTACACCATCCAGCAGAGCAGACATGCATCAGGGAAGCATTGCATTACTTGCACATCAGAACCATGTACACTTGACATGTAGTGGCAGTCATGCACAACATATCACACAAGTAAAATGCACATGTCCACAACAAACACACAGCAACACTCACTGGACTGGGCATCAAAGTCCGGCATCTCTCCCACTCCTTCGACCGATTCAGATGGTATGAACTCTGCAACGAGTGACTCATGCGGAGTGAGGTCTTCCTCCTCAGGTGCAGGCCCACTGCCAGTCCCCAGAGTCAAGTTGTAATTTGAGGCACGCTTAGCCTTAGCGCTGCGTTTGAGGTCATTCCAACGCTTTTTGCACTCTTGCGCCGTGCGCACCTCATGGCCGAATGCACTCTCATGTTCCGCAACTTGCTTCCTGTGGGTATCATGGTGGGCAGCCGTAGTCTGACAATTAGGACCCACTAGCATGTCACTGCTGTGGCCCAGCACGTAGTCCATGAGATAGTCCAGTTCCTGGTTGCAGAAAGGCTTCTTCCTCGATGTGCTGGAGGTCGTGGCTGTGTGTGGGGTCCCAGCCTGTGCTGCAGGTGCAACCTTCCTCCTCTTGGATTGTGGCGCAGACCCTGGCTGGCAAATGCCGCCCTGATCACTATGGCCAGTAGCACCGGTGGATTGAGCCAAGGGAGTGGCAGGTGGAGGGACGACCAAAGGCCTGACTTGCGTCAGTGGCAGCTGGGTGCCCTCTAATGGATCCTGCGCAGCAACATCCGCTGTGGCAGGGTCATTGATCGCGACTGTCCTGGTTGGCAGACTCACAACCGGGGTGTTGTTGGCTACATCTGCCCCTGCACTTGCCAACACCTGGCTGTTCGGGGCAGCAGATGACATTACTGCCCCAGGGACACGTGTCTTGATCAGGGCAGCCCTGCGTGCACCTACGGTTTCCCTCCTGGCCTGTTGGAAATCTTCCAAGGGCTCTTCAAGTGCGAACGCAGCTTGCGCTGGCAGACCCTGAGCCTGGGTGGTGGTGTCCACAGCTGCACCTGCAGCTACCACTACCCTTGAGCCCGTGGTAGTCGATGAAACAGACTGCTGGGTCACACGGGCGCCAGTGCCAAATGCAGAAGCTGCATCTCCCGGAACCACAGGGGGTGGTGGCATGACTGTACCGACACATGGCACAACATCGTGCTCAAGTGGTGCACCCCTGCCTCTTCCCCCTCTGCGGCCACCCTGGACACCCTGGAGTCCCCCTACTCCCTGGTCACCCTGGCCACGTCCCTGACCACGCCCGCCATGAGGAGGACGCCCAGCTGAGGCACCCCTCACCTTTGCTGGCCTCCCAACCATGGCACAGATGGAGGAGTGCCAATGGGAGGTGTACACCACAATTGTCCTGGGCAATTGGGGTGAAGGGGCTGGGATGCAAGAAGTTAACAGCCCCCCTGAACCTGCAAGGCTGTATATGAGCCCGGTGATGTAGTGAAGGGTCACGCAACGCTCAGGCACCCTAAAACTGCAGTAAAACCGTGCACGCAACCCTGCAGACTACATGCGTGGAATCAACCTCTCACAGTACGCGGTGCTACTCAGTAACACGAAAAACACGTACGCGTGGGACACACAGGCTACTATGACCTCGAAAATGGGTGCGATACACAGGGGCACCCGCAGTGGGAAAAATAGCGTGCGCGACTCACCGTCTGACTAGCGTGATAATGAAAAACACGCGTAGCCAATACCCCCGCCAAAAGAAGAGATACGTCCTTGATCCGCTGTGAAGTTGTGATGGCGTGCGAAACAACACGAAGTAGCAAAACACGTTGGTCCCCACGAAAGGCACATACAGTGAACTGCTGGCCCCGCTCACCTTTAACCCGTGCTGAGGGAAACGCCCGCGCACGTCGTGTCACTTACGCGAGTAGGCCCTTTCTTCAGATTACACCCATTCACACGTAGACGTGCAGTTTTTTCAAGCGCGCGCTAAACCACTATGCCCACGTTACGAGGGAAACGCCCGCGCGCGTCGCTTAACAAACATGCTTACGTGCAAAGGGCCTTTCCTCGAGTAACACGCTGACGTGCAATTTTTTCACGTGCCAAATCACTCCGTATCAAGCTGGCCACGCAACAACACACGGAAGACCACGCTCCTGCCCAGAAGGCCGAATTACTGCCCCCCAGAGCCACGAGCACGCTCCCACCTGCCATCTGCTGCTGCCTGCCTGCCTGCTGCCCATGTGCCCTGCTATTTGCTGCCTGCACATCAGCCAGGGGTGCAGTTGCTGTGATCACCCCTGCTGGAACTGAAGACTCCCGACTGGGATACCATCGCTCCACAGCCCAGCCCCAGGACCCAGTTGCCCACCCACACCTGCCTCAGGGGTTGCCATGTAGCGCACAACACCATCTGGCACCACTGGCAACCCCCAGCCAGAGAGGCAGAGGGCCACCAGCTTCAGTGCCAGGGAAGTTGGTGTCCTGGTGGAGCAAGTCCTGGGGCAGTATGATGCTCTCTTTGGAAGTTCGCACGCCGACAATGAAGGACGGACCAGGATCTGGATGGACATTGTGACTGCCATCAACGAGGAGGGGGTGGCAGACCGCGACATCAAACATGTCCGGAAGCGCTGGGAGGACTTCAGGTCCAGGACCCTCGACAAGGCCCGGTGCCTCCTGAAGGCAGCGGATGCGGAGGGGCACCGGGCCCACCTGTCCGACCACCAAATGAGGGTCCTGGAACGCATACGCCCAGCGCTCCACGTCCAGGTCCTTGAGAGGCAGACCCGTCTGGAGTCGAGTGGTAAGTGTACATGCATGCTGATTGGACGCTGTGCATGTTGTGGTGTGCCAGTAGTGTGCAGGTTGCACATGTGTTTTTGTAGGGCCATGTATGGATGTGTATGTACAGGGGCGTGAGGCTGCCACATGTGAGTCCTCTCATGTGTGAGACACATTGATGGTGTATGTGTTGCTAAGCATGCTGGCCAAATGCAGGTGTGGGAGCACACATGTTTGAATTTCTGTGTATGTACGTTGGCATGGTTGTGGTGTCACACATGGATGGTGATTCCTGCTGAATGTATCTGCACTGTGTACATGTGCATGTATGTGTATTTGACAAGTGTGCAACTGTGATGCAACATGGATGCATGTGACACTGACATGTAGGAGGCTGATTGCCAGATGTGACATGGATGGTGACATTATCACTGCAGTGGAGGAGATGTACAGATGCATGTCAGTCTGGTGGCATGTGTGCATGTGTTGTGCACTCCCTGTGTTTCATGTGACGTCAGGCTCACCTTTGGCTGCTCGTGCTGTTGTTTTTGTATGGACGGTGCTGCCTGGTGCAATATTCCTGTGGATTTGCTCATGTGTGTGTGTGTTGAAATGACATGTGTGTTGGGGAGTGTGATGCCATGTCTGTAGTTTTACACTGCCACTCATGTGCAACTGTCATGTGTGTATCAGTCCATTGTACAGTGCCCTGATGCCTGTGTTCTATCTCTCCCTGTCTGCAGCGTCAACTGATGAAGAGGGCGGAGCGGGTGCTGTGGAGCAAAGCGGCAGGGATCGCACCACCAGCCGGAGACGCAAGGCCCGGCTCCCCTCCCAGGTTGTCATCTCGTCGGGGAGTGAGGAGTCTGGTGCCGCGTCCCAGGCTGCAGCTGCCGAGGGTATGTCCAAGAGGCAGAGGTCGGTGGTGGACTCCTCGGCAGCATAAGGGGCAGCTGAGACCCCACAGGGTCCGATGGAGGAAGATGGCATGGAGTCATCCAGGTTGGTGGGGGGTTTGGTGGAGGAGGAGGCCATGGAAGGGACACACACGGGGTCTGGAGGTGGGGATTCCACTGTTGCTAGTGGTGCAGTGCAGGGGCAGGGACAGGAGGCAGCACAGGATGCCGCGGAGGTGCCTGTGTATAATCCTGTCGCCGATCCTGTGACTGCATCATCCTGCACCAGCAGGGATGCCTACATCCAGACCCGTTTTCAGGGAGGGGATGAGAGCACAACAACTGGCCTTCCTCTCCCTGCGGACGTGGCAATTTGGGACCGGGTTGAGCCTGTCCTGTCTGAGATGGCGTTGCGTCAACGGGGCATGCGAGGTGACCTTCAGTGTTTTCGTGAAGACACTGCACGTCATCTCAGATGCCTTATTGACCGCGTTGACCTACTGGGACGGGTCACCAGGGCTGGATTCCTCCATATGCTGGACCTTGTTCTGACCTCCTCCTCACCTGAACCCCCTGTGCGCCAGTCGTCCTCCATGCCATCTTTCCGTCCATGTATCACCTGGGTACCCTGTGGAGCTGCCTCTGACCCTGCGGCCAGGCTGGGGGAGGACGCATCCCTGCCACAGTCAGGAGTTGGACGTCCAGCAGGGGTGGCCACCTCAACAACTGCACCCCAGCCAGAGGAGGACGTGCAGGCAGCAAGAGCCAGGGCACAGGTACAGGCACAGCAGCAGCAGCAACAAGGTGGGATCCATGATGGCTTGGGCCTTCAACATCCGAGGGGCAGGCAGACCCAGGATTGGAAGTGCCATCCGTGTGGCAGCGGTTGGACCAGGCCATAGGTGCGGAGCAGTGGCGGGCGGAAGAGGCACGGCTCACAATGGTCAGGGCGGAGAACTCGATGCGGAGGGCACTGAGGCGTGCCGAGTGCCTCGAGGCAATTTGCAGGGAGTTGGAGGTCAACATGTCACCATCCCTGCAAATCCTAGGGTCCATGGAAGAGGACTGCCTCCGGGACATCGAGCAGGAGTTCGATGATGCCCTGGCCCGGGAAATCGGGAAGGGAGCCGTCTGACTAGCCTGCCGCCATTGTATATAGTTTGTAGTTTTAGGTTTCCTTTATCTTTTTCATTCATTTTTTCTTTATTAGGTCGTTTTTTTTTTTGCTAGGTTTCATTTCATTCGTTGGGCTCATGGACCCGGGATTACTTCTTTGTACTTAGTTGAACAGTGGATTTATCTATTATTTTCTTTTCTCACCATGGAGCAATGGATTTTACTGTTTCCGTTTCCTTAGGATTTGATTTGGTGGCCGGAGACTTTGGACACATTTTAATTTCGATTTATTTGGATTCAGACTTCATGTTTTTCTTTTTGTGTTTTGGACATGCTGCATTTCATCTTTATTTCAAACATTTTTTTCATGTTTTCATTTGATTACATTCTTTTTGAGTTCAATACATTTTGGTTTATTACTTTGATATATGGTATTCTCTCATTGGTTTCATGCATGTCACGGTGTAGGTTTTCACAATCACCAGCACCCATTTTGTGTGTGTGACAGACATGTGTTGATGTACATTCTTGCCATTTGGGTTGTATCATGCAATGGGCATTTCAATCTGGGGTGGATGGGATACTTGGTTGGGTCTTTGCACAGGGGTGGCATGCGGTGGGATTTGGGAGGCCATGAGGCCCATGATTGTGGATCATGATGACGTGTTGGGGGGACATGAGTCGGGGCCTGCTGGCAGGTGCCTGTCAATGCTGGGTGGGTGGGAGTGCTGAGGGACATGAGTCGGGGCCTGAGCCTCACTGCTGGGGGGTGGGGATGCTGGGGGACATGAGTCGGGGCCTGCTGGCAGGTGCCCGTCAATGCTGGGTGGGTGGGGGTGCTGGGGGACATGAGTTGGGGCCTGAGCCTCACTGGTGGGGGTGCTGGGGGACATGAGTTGGTGATCACTAGTGCAAGGTGACATGTGGGCTGGCTGGGGGGCATGCCCATGGTGGATGGGCTGCGTGCGGGACATGACCAGGGGTGCTGGGTAGTCCCCTGTGGTGTGGGCTGCCTGCAGGGGCCGTGGAGGGGGTAGAAGGCACACCCAGGAGGACCCACACTGCCAATTCACATGTGGGACTCCCCGCGCACCCCACTGGATACACGTACCCCGCTCGCACAGGCCCAATCGCGTGTGAAACTTCCCGCAAACCCCAGTAATACAGGTACCCTTCTAGCACAGGCCCAATCGCGTGTGAAACTCCCTGCTCACCCCAGTAATACACGTACCCCGCTCGCACAGGCCCAATCGCGTGTGAAACTCCCCGCAAACCCCAGTAATACACGTACCCCGCTCGCACAGGGCCAATCGCGTGTGAAACTCCCCGCGAACCCTAGTAATACACGTACACCGCTCGCACAGGCCCAATCGCGTGTGAAACTCCCCGCAAACCCCAGTAATACACGTACCCCGCTCGCACAGGGCCAATCGCGAGTGAAACTTCCCATGCACCCCCGAAATACACGTTCCCCGCTCGCACAGGGCCAATCGCGTGTGAAACTTCCCGTGCAGGGGTGTACATGTATTCGGAGGGGTGCACGGGGAGTTTTATAGGCGTTTTCGTGGTTGGGGGGCTGTATGCTGGTCCAATGGCCTGTGCGCCATGTACGGGATTTGTGCGCTGTGCATGGCACACGGGGATGGGTTGGGGGCGTAACTGGCGCTGCTGCAGGGTCGCTGCCCCACTCTGCGCCACGGCTGGTTTTGGATGTTAAAATCCATGAATTCGCTGTGCGCGGAAATGGATTTGGGCGCACGCGGCTGGCGCAGACTGTGCGCTGAATTCTATGAATTACCCCTTTAATGTTCCCTTGTCTGTGACAGAGTTGGTTTGTTTTATTACCAAGAAATGTTATTTTTGTCTTCCAGAGCCACTGGGGCGAGGAAGAGTAGGAATGGATGAATGAGATTTTATTTTGTTAGATGATATTGGTTTTGAGATACATATATTTAATAATATCACACTTGCTATGAGACAAATTAAGGAGTAAGCTTATACGTGGGATAGAGATAATAATTTTGTTTGGCTATGCTCTAACAGTTCATTTAAGAAATATGTATTCCAGGCTTTCCCTTACAAGGAACCATTTAGTTATCTGATATGTATTAGAAATAGTAAAGTAAGACGTTTTATAGTATTATTACGACTAGAACTGCTACCTACATTATTTAGATTGGAAGCCTGGAACAAACTGCCCTATGTGGAACGCCAATGCAGATTGTGTAAATACGAAATAGAAATCCCAAGACATCTTTTGGCACAATGCACTGCAATCAAACACATATTAGACAAGGGATACTAGAATTAAGTATCTTTTGGATACATTGAATACAGATCAGATGTGGGCTTTCATTTACTCCGGTAGCAGTCTGGTTTTGTATTATGCAATGTATTATATATGGATTGAAATTGAAAAGTTATTGAAGATAACATAATGGAAAGAGTGATAATAATGAAATAAAGTATTTTTAGAAGTATACATATATAGATGACTAACATTTTAGGAAACAGATGATTTTATGCTATTTTTAAGATAACATGTTGATATGTCTTACTAATTGATATACTGTACAGTGTTAAACTTTTTTTGTAACTAATACATGTTAAATAAAAAAATAGAAATGTTTAGGAATTTCCAATCAGCACTTTCTGGTGTTTAATTCACATGGTTTATTCATTATGGGCTGTTTTTTAATATCCATGCATTTATTATCCTTGTCCAAATAATGTTTAATTGTCTTGTTTCTCTCAGGGGGGTGTGCATGTGCTATTTTGGTAAATTCTCGTACCAATGTTTGTATATCTTTTCTTTTTACCCAGGCTACTTGATATATTCATCCAGCAAGCTTAAGTTTAATTTTCCCAAGGACTGGTATAAGACAAAACATTCCCCCACAGTTTCCTTTTCTCTTCCGTAAACAATTCAGGTTTTTTTTTTACAGTTTGTGTTAATTTTAAGCTTGCCTTTATTATGGAGGGATGCCGAGGATTTTACTTTTTTTATCCTTTCATTCATACATCCCTCTTCCCTTGATTTGATTTATTTTATTTGTACTGCGCTCCACTGACCCTGATGCTTAAGGACGCCGACATACAGACAAAATAAATACAGAGATCACATTAGGACAAAAGCCATATACAAATCGAAAAACAAACAAATTAAACCAATTTCAAAAGGAAGAAAACCAAAGTTGTGACTTTGTTTTGATTCTGTTTTCTTGCCTCTATGTAGGGCCTTTTCTTCCCAGTATTTCGTGAGTCCAGTACCGGCTTAGATTCACATAGCAGGAACTGACTTTAGTGTCATTGGTGTTACATTAGCGAAATACATGTACCCATGTGGTACTGGGGAATTGAATTCCAACGTTTCTCAAGGAATTTTTAGGAGTCCTCTTGGTTTTGATATGGGAGGGATATTTCTATTGGAGCTGAAAGGGACAAGACCCTCTGACTCTCACAGGAGCTTCTTTTGTCAGATAGGGTTTTACTATGTCTGATTTGTTTCTTGCACTGCGTAAAATAAAGATGACTCTGTCGCTACCTAAATTCGAGTGAAGTGCTTTTTCAATGCAACTCAGAGAAACTCCAAGGCTTTCCTGCATACCTTTCTTAAGACAGAGTACTGAGGACTGGATTTCCCGGCATGCAGGAGTACCTCAGTTGCATGGCTCTAACCTCCATTTGTAGCCCATAACTGTGGGCAGCCAGCAGTCCCCAAGAACCTTTGTACCTTGCGTTAGTGCTCATTGCTGTAGATTGTGTGCTTTGTTCCTGTGGCCCATGCCTACCTCCCTGAGGGCTCTGCTTAACCCTTAGAAGAGGGGAGCCTTTTGCAACCCCTACCTGCCTTCTGGAGAACACAGGTTGTCAATCTTACACTCTGGTATGCCCTTCTTCCCTTCCTCTTTTTCGATTTCCCCTTATCAAGTTCATCTATGTGCCACCGGTTCTCAGAATTTTCTTTAAAAAAACGCCAGGGGTAGGAGTGCAGAATTCCATATTGTTTTGGTTGGAAGGCCCTAATGAACATGAGGTTGTGCGCTGGCTCCGGGCGAGCCTTCTTCTAGTTGATTATAAATCTTTCAGCTTCCAGAAATTAGGCCACCTAGGATACTGCTTCCCTCACCTCCTGAGCTGAGGAATCCTAGATAAGAAAAAACATTTGTGATGAGGGGAAGAGTAAAAGGGAGGATAGCACATTGCAAGTGGAGACCCTAAATGGTGAGTGTCAGGAACATTTGATGATCCGGATGAATTGATACATTAAGGTAAGCATCGCTGAGGTCCTGGGAGGCCAACCAATCACCAGATTCATTCAAAGAAATGAGGCACTGGAGGGTCTCCATATTGAACTTGGTATTGATGGTGTACCACTTTACCCCCTTGAGGTCTAGGTCCAGCATGTACCACCTGAGAACATTGGGACTAGCACACTCCGAGAGTAGCACCCCTAGTAATGATTCATGCCAAGGGACAAAACAAATAACCTTCTGTTTCGGATCCCGAATTTCCTTCATTATGCAGGCCCTCTTCAATAGGTCCAATGGTCAGGCTTTTTTAAGAACTCCTGAGTCCAGAGGGCAAGAGCTGAATTCCACTCTCACAACCATAGATGGGTTATGGCAGAATTCCAGATACCCCAGTAGAGACTGAGGCTACCCCCCGCGCCGGGACAGTTGAAAGTGAGCCGTTCCAGTCAGGAGCAGGATGTTTTGAAAGGAGAAGATGTTCTGATCTTCTGGGATGGGTGCCTGCTGCCTAACCATAAAGGATGGCCTTCCTGTAGCTATCTGTTGGGGTCTAGGCCGAGAAGAGAAGGTTTTCTTATGCCAGGATCACTATGTCTTCTGTTTATTCTGTTGTTTCTACTTCTTATGAACCCAGTGCCCCTTATCCTTCAACTCGTCTCCAAAGAGTTTGGGGCCCTGGAATGGGAGGCATAACACTACATGTGTCTGCAAAATTCTCTGTCTGCCAGTCTCTGACATGTATCTGCCTCCTGGCTGCCACAACAGTTCCCATGGTGAGAGAGGCGGTCCAGACACCTTTGTAAGGCAAATTGGGTCGGATCTCCACTTGGTGATGCATGATTTCCAGAAGTGAAAAGTATTCCTGTCCCTCCTTGTTGAGGGAATACAGTACCTCAAAATCCTTAAGCAGAGACTGTGTTGTCTAAGAAGAATATGTAGCGGACCAGAGAGATAAATGCTTCCCTGCACAGGCCTTGCGAAGGGACATATCAACCTTTCTGTTGCTTGGGTGATGAACTGCGGCTTCTTCTGGGAACAGAGAAGTAAAAAGGCTGAATATCAAAGAACTGCTTCTCTCCTCTAAGGGGATACAGTTTTACCATGAACCTTGCAATGGAAGTTCGATCTGGCTCCTTCCATTCCTGATGAACCTTGTCCCTGGTATCAGCAATACGGGGAAGGCCTTTTTTTAGGTCTTTATTTAATTGCCGTACTGTTGGCTTGAGGTTGAGAGAGGGGGCCTCATGGCCAGAGAACTGCAATCTGTAGGCAGCATGCTCCCAAACCTTGCTTACAGTCTTCCCACGGCCACAAAACACGTACATCAATTAATTCAAAACACCAGTGGTGTGGTTAGGGCCCTACACACACCTATCAACATAGAGCTCTCTGACACTTACATAACACACACCCTTATCAGTGCACTGATAAATAAACATAGAGAGTTGCATGTTGAGTTTCCATTGCCATCTGGCACATCAACATAACTTAACTTGGCATCCTAAGAGTCAATTTTGCTTAGTTGTACAATTTACACGTTGCAATTCCTCAAGTTGGTTATCCTAGGCAATCTGTAGTGGGCTCTTCCCCCCAGCTCCAAGGTACCACACCGGACAGGCAGGTAAGTTATAAGGCTTTATTGTCCAGCACCCATTAGGCATAGATGTATAGAAGCACCACTGGACAACTACACTCTTCTGGGTTCGCCTGGGTCTTCAGCAAACGTCGTCACCAGTGTTGCATCCCAGGGAAGGAAGAAGGATCAGCCGCAGGTAGATTGCTCGTCAATTTAATCAGGTTTCAGTGTTAATCAGGTCACATCAGGTGCATCAAGGAGATAGGAAGTACAGACGGGAGCCCACTGGCTCCCACCTCCCAGGCTACATCTTCTAACAGCCCTCGGTGGAATCATGTTCAATGGCCAACATTTCAGACACTCACCTGGCATACTATTCATGACATCACACCCTGCAATCACACACCATGCATTCAGGGAACACGGACCAAGCAGCAACCAGACATAACAGTAGTACTTGCATGGAGTCAAAGCTTGCGTCATGGGAATATGCCGCAAACACATAAGGGGGGGGGCACATTTTAGTTGTTTGCCCTGGCAATGCATTGCCTAGAAACTGCCCTGCCCGTCTCCCATAAAAAAAACAATTTACTCGGTGCAAATAGCAATCACCCTCTTGTTGGCGGTGCGTAGATGGCGGGTAACGGTTCTCACCCCTTGCCTTAACCCTTGGGATGCTGCACTGATTGCTCCATTATTTATGTTAAAGTTTTATATGGTTCTCCCAAAATAAGCTTATACACAACAACAATTTGTCAAAACATAAACCATAAAACCTGCCTTATACATGTTAGTAAGACAATTATCTTCAGAAGTCCTTCCCTATCGGGTAAGTATGCCTAATGCCTTAACAGAGTCAGTAAGTCCCTGAGAGTGAGGTAGGAAGTCTCAAACATTTCTCTGCGTAAGCTTTGGCAAAGCCAACAGGTTGGTAAAAGAATGTGTTTAAAGAGCACCTTTGGATTTAGAAGGTAAGTATGATTTGGAGGGGTCAAACAAAATGAGATCTGATAAGTTGCGCCGCTCTTGTTTTTAATCTTCAAGTGTACACACTAGAGCCCTTAATACAAATGGGCACAGTTTCCAAAAAAAGAAAAAATGATACAACTCTTTATAAACAAGTTGGCAGAAGGTAATGAATCCCTCTAACAAATTAGCAAAAACAAATTGGTCCCTTGACACGTTGAAGCGGTTCCGCAAGAGGGTTACAGTCATAATTCTGACTGAAATCCTAAAAGAGAATATTTAATTTTAGTTTGATTTAGTTAAGATTCTAAATGAACATTACACAAACACAGCGCTTGCTGTTGTGCAGATTCTAGACATAATCATGGTACAGTATTTCGAGCTGAATACTTACAGATTAGTACATCAATAATCAGCAAAGATCTTCTCATTTGTGCTTTATAAAGTAGGAAAATGTCATGATAATAAGTATCTTCTGTGATCAATTTGTGTAAATCAGAAAAATAATTGTAAATTAAACTCACTCAAATGTCCTTGTTGTTAGATTTCTAGTTCTAACTCTATAATAGTTAGGAAATGTCTAGCAGGATGCTGTGCTGGCAATGGCCTTACCTTAAAGCGTTGGGTAAATGCCTTCCTCATTCGTTTTTCTTTTTCAATCGTATCGTTGATAACCATTTGGCTTAAGATGGCCGCCTATTTTGACCTACGTGATGACGCGATCGCGCTAATTTAGCGCAATGACATTATCGGGTAGCTGCCATTTTGGATCGGGGTAGATTTAACATAGCGCTGAACCTTGCTATTATGAATCTTAAAGCTAATAAGGGCTTTATTTACTGTATTCAGCGGTAGACTTACTCTATGCCTAGCATAAAGTTTATACTTACTGTCTAGATCCCAAATAACCTCTAGGCAAACTATTATGTTGAATAGCTGATTTAAAGGCGGAGCCCTGTGTGCCGGTATTTTCTACTGATATTTCGATATTGTCATTGGAATTAGCAATACATTAGCTTACGATTGCGCTAAATTCCTATGTGGGCCTGAACTAGCTAATAAATCATATATGAAAAGAAAATAATGTTCAACAGTAAACATGTCTTGTTCTTTGCAGTCTCTCAAAGTAAATGAACAGTGAGCATATTTCTATTGTGGTACAGTCAATAGTCATTCTAAAGTAAATTGTTCATTTCAGAATGATCATATATTGGGCCTCCCTTGATCTTAATGTTTTCTCTATATTTCCTCCTCGTGGTGGTATACTGATTTTTTCAATTCCAAAGAATTGAATCTTGTCTTTAGGCTCGCCTTGGTGTGGATGTTGGACATGATAGACTAATGGAAATTTTATATCTTCATTTCTGATGGTTCGCAGATGTTCCTGAATTCTCATTTTCAATGGTCTGATTGTACTTTCCACATATATTTTGAGACAGATGCATTGGATGGCATATATGACGTATTTAGAGTTACAATTAATGCATTGTTTTATTTTCTTCTTGGTTCCATTTGGCAGTAAAATGTCTTATTTACCATTGATTGAATAAGAACCTGCTGTGCATTTACTACATTTAAAGTTGTCTATTAGTGGTTAATTTGTCCAAAGCTGTGGCAGACCTGTTTCTTTCCCTTATTGCGTAAAATATCTTGCTCTCTGATTTGATAGTCTGTGGACATTATAGAACAATAGTTTTGAAATGTTTTAAGGTACGTGGAGACTGCCTCACTTGCGTGAAAAGAAATAGTACAAAAAATTGAATTTTCAGCCTTACAGCAGCTGATGGTGATTTCTAATATTAGGTTGATTTGGTTGTGGCCATACTTCAAATTTCAAACTACACTGTACTTTTGTTGTGTGCACTGTTCCCTCAACTCACACCAGCACCTCAGAAGGCCCTAATGTTCGTGTTCTGCGTTGTACTGTTAGACAACCCCCCATCTGCCTCCCTCCTGTTTGTCCCTAGCGTGTCACCCCCCGTCGCTGCTGCTTGGACTGCCCCGCCTCCCTGACTCTCCGCCCTGCACCCTATATGGTGCTCTCTGTCTCGTCTCTCCTATCTTCTCTAACTGCTATTCTATCGACTATCCTATCCTTCGCACTAAGTCTTGCAGGAAGAAGCTCAAAAGGCACACCCTAGTCTCCAACCCAGGCTGCCCTATCACTGATACCTACACCAGTGCTTCTTCCAGACAGACCCTCACTGACATCCTCTTTGTCGTTCCCTCTCCAGTCCTATGGATCCCACATATGGTCTCTGTTATCTCTCCTTTTTCCTCGTCTCCCACTAATGGTGGCACCCAGTGGGAGGCCCTCCTGGCCCCCTTCAAATCCTCCAAGACCATCATTAAGGTTTACTTAAATGGTACTGGCCCTCATTACGACCCTGGCGGAGTGGGTTTACGCCAGCGGTATTCGCGGCGGACCCGTCCGCCCTACTACGAGTTCCCGTAGCGCCATGGAGCGGTTTCCGCCTGGTTTTTCCGGGCGGAGAAATCCATGGCGCTACGGGACCTTGTTAATTACGCCACCGTATTTTACGGTGGCGTAATTAACGCCTTCCCCACTCCCATTATACCCTATGGGGCAAAAATGGGAATGGGGAAGGGTAAAATGGGGAATGGGGATTTACCGCCCCGCCAAGGTCGGAATGGGGCGGTAAATCCGCCAACCCCCATGGCGGTATCGGCAGCTTTCCGCCGTGCTCCATGGTGCATATTGCACCACGATTTCCGCCAGGGTCGTAATGAGGGCCACTGTCTTGGGCCAGGGCCCTCAGGCCAATCTCCTCCTTTTCGATAGACACTTCTCACGTCTTATCAACTTCCTTTCTTCTCCTGCTCCTCCTATCTGCCCCTCTTTGGCTCCTCTGCCGCCTCCTTCCTCCGCCACCTCTCTGGCACTCTCTTCTTCCTCTAACACTTCCGCAGGGCTCATCCCATGCCTTTACCCCTCCACGGAAGTCTTTCAAAGGTGTCAATCTGTTCCACGTCGCTACTCTTAACTCTCGCTGCGCTGTCAAACACTCATCGAACATCTGCTGTCTCCTGGAAGAGCTTGCTTTGGATGTACTCGGTCTCACCAAGTCTTGGTTCACAGCTAGTTCTGTCACGAGTTTTGACACTCTCCTCCCTGATGGCTACAAGGTCATCTCTGAACCCAGAACCAACCGGCCTGGTGGGGGGAGTAGCACTGATCTGCCCGGAGTGGATCCCTGCTTCTGTCTTTCCTACGCAGGCCTTCTCTTCCTGCGAATGTCTAGTCTGCAGGCTCCGTATCTCTCCTGACCTCTCTCTCACTGTGGCCACCATCTACATGCCGCCTGGCTAAGTCACCCTCTTCCTCTCTGAGTGGGCTGACCTCTCCTCCTCCCTCCTTAACTCTACCTCTCAACTTCTCCTCCTCAGAGACCTTAACATCTACGTGGACTCTACCACTCTCTCTCTCTATTCTACCCTCTCCCCCGACTCACTCTGCAGGGCACACCCTGGGTATTCTGATCTCCTCAGACCTCCCCCTCTCCAACCCCCTCACTACTCCTCTCTCTTGGACTGACCACTTTCTTCTCTCCTCTCACCTGTCGCTCTCTGCCCCTCAGGCTATGCCGTCCCCAGCACTGCTACCTACCTTCTCGGTCATCCGGCACATGAAGCATGTGTCAGTGGAGGCTTTTGCCGCTACTTTTTCTCTTCCTCCTACACCTTTGGCTGACTCACACTCTGACACAGCCCAATTCCAACCTTCATTGCTCTATTTCTAACACTCTTGATGTCCTTGCCCCTGTCATGAGGATCTGTTTGAAGCCTGCATCCAAGTGCAACTCTTGGTATGATTCTGACCTTGCCACCGTTAAGCGCAAGTGTAGAGTGGCAGAGAGGAAGTGGAGGGCATCAACCACATCCTCTGACAAACTGGTCTGCCGCCTACTCCAAAGGCAATACAGACTCCCTGTCCTATCTAAGAAGCGAGCCTACATCCAAGCCCGCGTCTCTGCGGCCTCTAATAACTCAGACAAACTTTTCATGTCAATTCTGCTGCAGTCCCAACATTTCCTGTTCCCTCCCAGGACCTTTTCACAGCCTTGGAATCTCATTTCACCACTAAAACTCAGCACATCCTGTCCACTCTCGCTTCTTCTACCTCCTCTTCCTCTCCCTCTACCATTCCAGGGCCCTCTCCGGCCACTTCTCCTCTTCCTTTCTGCTCTTTCCCCCTGTTCACTCCTGACAATGTTTCTAGACAAGTCCGATCTATGAAAGTCTTGTCAAAGCAGGTGCTCCCCTGCTCCTCCAGAACCATTAAGGACCACATCGACACCCTTGCTCTGGCCTTGGCTGATTTCTGCAATCACTCTTTTGCCACTGGAACCTTCCCCTCCACCTTAAGCACGCCCTTGTGCACCCCCTTATTTAGAAGCCTTCTGCTGATTCTTTTTCTCTGGCAAACTATCACTCCTTTCCTGGGCAAACTCCTGGAAAAGCTGGCTATCTTCCAGCTTAATCTACAGACTGAATCTGTTGGTTGCCTCCATGAACACCAGTCTGGCTTCAGAGCAGCCAGAAGCATGGAAACTGCTCTCCTGAACACCCGTGAAGACTTGCTCTCCAATCTTTACTCAAACCTTCCTTCTGTCCTCATTCTCCTTGGTCTATCATCTACTTTCAAGACGGTCAACCACGTCATCCTGCTCAATCATTTCCGAGACAACCTGGATATCTCTTGTCAGGCCCTTGCCTGGTTGATGTCCTTTCTCACTGATCGACCCTTCTAGGTCCAACTTGGGTCTTTCCTCTAGGGTTGGATTGGCCCCTCAGCCTTTCGGCCCTGGAGAATGGGAGCCGGTTTCTGGCCATGCCTGGGCCGGTTTGGAACAAAAAGAAAAAAAAATGTGAATTATTATTATTATTTTTTTAAAGTTTACTTTTTCAAAAAGCCTTTCATCCTTCTTAGGTCGATAAATGAGTACCAACACAGGTTGGGTGATATTGTATGCATATTTGTTCGATAATCAAAGAGATTATGTGTAAGTGCTATCCAATAACATCGTCGTTTGGCCTTGGACGACTGCTTGGATTCACAGTAATTGAGTGTACTTAGGACCAATGCTATTTGATGCCACTTCCAGTTTTGTCAAGGGATGAAAGGTCCTGTTTCATCGCTTCCCAGGATGTCACTTTGGGGTGTGGTCAAATGACATCACTTCCGGTGATGTCAGAGGTCAAGGGTCGTGAGGCAAGGGGTGGCCCACTTTTTGAGGCGAGGGGTGGGCCACTTATATTTGGGTGGCCAGGCCTATTTCTTGTCCCAGTCCGAGCCTGCTTTCCTCTCTTCTATCTCTCTACTTGTGGTGTTCCCCAGGGGTCTAACCTCTGTCACTGGCTATAAACCACTACCTGGCACCTCTGGCCCACCGCATCTCTGCCTTCTGCTCTAACATTTAGTGTTATGCGGATGACAGCCATCTCTCCTTCAGGCTCCCCTCAGCCTCTACTGCTCCTTCTCGCATACCTGTCTGTCCGCAATTCAGGATTGGTGTGCTGTCAATGATCTCTGCATCAATGCCAGTATGACTGAGATTCTCCTCATTATGACTCCTGCTTCTGCCTTCCCGCTCTCTCTGGCCACCCACCCTGGGCCCTCTACCTGCTCTTTCCAGTTCGGCTAAGAACTTTGGGGTCATCTTCAACTCCACACTCTCCTTCTCTCCTCACATCTCTGACATCTCTAAGAAGTCACACTACCAACTGCACCTCCTCAGAGGTATTCTTCCTTTCCTCTCCTTCCCCCAGAAGCTCACTGTCTTCAGAGCCCTGGTCCTCTCCAGGCTGGACTACTGCAACAGCCTCTTTCTAAATCTGCCTGCCTCTACCCTACGCCCTCTACAACTTATCCAGAACAGAACTGCAAGACTTGTCTTTGGCCTCAAGCCCAGGGATTGTATTGCTCCAGCCCTGAAATCTCTCCACTGGCTCCCTGTGGCTGCGAGGATCAAGTTCAAGACCCTTTGCATCGTCCACAAGGCTGTCTGGGGCTGCGGACCACACTACATCCAACTTTCTTTTCCTAAACATATTCCTTCTCGAGCCCTCCGCTCATCCACCTCAAACTCTCTGAGGGTCAGACGCTTCTGCAGGCAGAGATTGGGGGGTAGATCTCTGTCCTCAGCTGAGGCCTCCCTCAGGAATAGCCTCTCTGTCTCAAACTTGAGCAGGACCACCTAAGGTTCAAGTAGCAACTCAAGACCTTCCTTTTCGCTTCCGCTTTCTCCCTCCCTCTCCCTTGCTGATGTCCCTGTCTGCTGCGCATACTGGTTACCTGGCCACCCACTGAATTTACGGGACCAGGATCCTGCACGGCCGGTTGCTCTCGCACTGCCTCCGGTCCTCCCATCCACTTAAGGGACTGTATCTGTCACCCTGCAGTCCCCTGACTCTCTGCACTTACGAGCCACCTCCCGGCTGCACTTACTAGTTACTTTGCACTCTCCCCCTCTACCCTACCCCCTGGCACTTCTCTTCCCCCCATATAGAATGAAAGAAATCCAAATTATGGATAACTGCGTCCCCTGCACACTTTCAATCAGGCCAATGGCCTAAATGGATTAAATGAAAAGACTTTTTTCAAGAGTCGGTCAAAAATACAATAAAATGTCACTTTACGATTCAGATTTCAAATATGTAGACATTTTTTAAAAAGGAAAAATTCCAGGAGTCGTTTTCTTTAGAGAAAGATGGTCTTCTCTGATTTATTCATTTTTTCTAGTTGCCCAACGCGTTTCAAGATAACATTATTAATCCTCTGCTGCAGTAGGTTGCGTAGACGAGAGCCAGACTCCGTCTACGCAACCTACTGCCCTCCCCGCCCTTGGGCCCTTCCCATAAACCTCGGCTTCAGCAGGGTGCAGGAGAAACGCAGGGACGGGTGAAACTAGAGACTGTGTTAGGAATTACTTCAACAAGCAACAGCAGTTTTACCTGTGACCCCAGCAGAGGATTAATAGCCTATTTTGCAGGGTGTGTCATTGTTCTTTACTGTCCAAGAAAGAATAAGCAAACTCACATCTTCAATAATTCCAGATGCTTATGATGTTGAAACTTAAGCCCCTGATGAAGAGAGAATGTTATCTCGAAACGAGTTTCAGATTAATCCATTTAGGCCATTGGCCTGATTGAAAGTGTGCAGGGGACGCAGTTATCCATAATTTGGATTTCTTTCGTTCTATATTTGTATCCCAGCCTAGATACCAAGGCTGAGCCATTCTCCCCTGCACCTTAAATATTACTAACCCATCTTTTAGAATAACAATTACCCATGTTTTCGTGGAATCCTGTTTGAAAATTGGTGTGCGAGTGTTACCCTGTGTTTTGTTTACTTCTCTTCCCCCCCACACTTCCGCAATCTGAATGACACAAGGCCTTGAATGATTGTTGTTTTGGCCTCCCTCTGTCCACCCTTCCTTGTCTTGTTGCGCCTAGAAACCCTTGTGTACAGGCGCGTTATAAATGACTTACCATATCAGGTTCAGTCAGAGAGGGTAATGCCAGTTTCCAATGGCCAGTGACAGATAATGAGGATCTTCGCGTGGCCAGTAACTGAAACTTCCAGTCGCCACACAGCCCAGTAAAACGTTCGCCAAGTGCTACCACACTCAGTAATAGATATTGCTGGTCCCCAATGCTTGCATGTTTTTGAATTTTGGAAATAAATAAAATCAGGTAACCAATGAGTGTGTCTGCAAATTTGACCTTATAGAATTATGCGCGCACATCAGGTTTTCCTCTTTTGATTCGTCACAAGTGTCATGACCGCTGGTTATTTTAGCACAGGTCAATCGACTGTGAGCTTCCAAAGCTTCCAAGGAGCTTAAACCAGAGTCGCTGACAACCAGGCCCTGAAGATGTGTGGGGGCCCATTTCAACATGATGGTTGCCTCCCCGAGCCCCGCCCCCTTAGAGCGAAAACAGTCTAGCCTGAGAGTGGCTACATACATTTTGATGGCAACAAAGGTCAGGTCAATAGCCACCGCTTATCACGAGATGGCCAGCCAGCAAGCAGCTTAAACTCGAAATTCACACTGAAAGCTATACATCCTTCTTTGTCAGAGAGGGGCTCATTTAGAGGAACCGGTGGTAGAAGGTTACGAGGTGCTATCACTTCTTTATATCCCGAGGGAAGCGACGGCTGGAAGGGCTCCAGCAAATGCAGCTTGCAAGATGAGCGCTTGAAAGCGCACATTTAAAGCCCCAGAACGAATGAAAAATAGAAAATAATATATTACCGTGTTTTATAGACTGCTGATTCGCAACATGGCAGCGGCTGGTGGTGGGATGAGCCTCAGGCCCCTTTCATTTAAAAAAGTCAAAAGGCCCGGACGCCGTCCCTACGGATGACAGAGGGGATGGGGCGAAGAGTGAGAAAACAGGTTACAAAAACCTAAAAGAAACGTGCATTAAATCTGCCACCTGAAAGTTTTGATGAGTGATCGCGGGCGGAGCAGGACGATTAGGCGCGGCCAGTTCGGCGCGGGCCGATTCGCCGCGACCGATTCGGCGCAGGAGACAATTGGGCGCGCCCAGTTCGGCGCTGCGACATTTGGGCGCGGGGATGTTTTGGCTGGGGGTGGGGTGGGAATTGTCATTGTTTTGCGTCGTTCAGTATTTTTTATTGTGAATTGCCCAAAAAAAATAATACAGCATTTGATATGATATGATAGTTTATTTATATAGCGCCATGAAACACATTGTGTATAGGCGCTATATAAATAAACTATCATATCATATCAAATGCTTTATTATTATCTTTTTTCTTAGACTGTTCAATCATGCGAGTTAAATATGTAACTTTTGCTGCCCCAGGCACAAGGCCAGTTTGGTCTTGTGGTTAAGTTCCAAGCCTCACAATCTTGCAGGACACGGTTCGTGGCTGGGCTAAAGCTTTTAATTTGATTGTATTTGCAAAATATCACATTATTTTTATTTAAAAGGGGAAATTAAAGAAAGGTTCAGTTTATCCACAAACCATGGCCTGCAAGACTCTGGGGTAGAGAATTTACCGCAAGGCCACTACCTCCAGCTAATCCCTGTAATCCCTGGCATGGGGAGAGAGGTGGTAGTGGGCAGGTGGTTCGTGGCATCTTGCGGGGGTGGAGGGGAGAGGTGGTATCTGACAGGGGGTTACAGGTGGTAGTGGGCAGGTGGTGGGAGGGGGGAGGTGGGAGGGGGGATTAGGTAGCTGGCAGGGGGTTAGAGGTGGTAGCTGGCAGGAGTTGGAGGGGGAGGTGGTAGTGGCCAGGGGGTGCGAAGGGGGAGGTGGTAGTGGGCAGGGGGTGGAGGAGAGAGGTGGTAGCTGGCAGGGGGTTAGAGGTGGTAGCTGGCAGGTGGTGGGAGGTGGTAGGTGATAGTGGGCAGGGGGTGGAGGAGAGAGGTGGTAGCTGGCAGGTGGTGGGAGGTGGTAGTGGGCAGGTGGTGGGTGGAGGGGGGTGGTAGTGGGCAGAGGGTTCTTTTTTATTGTGAATTGCCCAAATGCTTTATTATTATTTCTTTTTATTAGACTGTTCAATCATGGGGGTTAAATATGTAACTTTTGCAGCCCCAAGAAGAAGGCCAGTTCGGTCTTGTGGATAAGTTCCAAGCCTCACAATCATGCAGGCCATGGTTCGTGGCTGGGCTAAAGCTTTTTATTTTATTCTATTTGCAAAATATCACATTATTTTTTTTTTCAAATAGAATAACATTAAAAGCTTTATCCTAGCCACGAACCATGGCCTGCAAGATTGTGCGGCTTGGAACTTAACCACAAGACCAAACTGGCCTTGTGCCTGCGGCAGCAAAAGTTGCATATTTAACTCGCATAATTGAACAGTCAAATAAAAAAAAAAAGTAATAAAGCATTTGGGAAAATCACAATAAAAAATACTACACTTCACGCCAGTCACTTGACCCCAAATTATTTTCAAATGCAACAAGTTGTCAGGCACAGTTCCTGTCAACGTGCTGCATTTGAAAATAATTATGCTTTTAAATTTGGCGTGAGGGAGTTTAGATGTGGCTGCAATGTCAGCCACGTCCAAACGTCCCTCGCGCCAAATCGGCGGCGCCAGAAAGGCTCCCGCGCCGAAATGGCCGCGCCGAAACGGCCGCGCCAAAAGTGGGTGTACCCATCGCGGGCGCATTCATTCTCTCAACATGGGTTTTGAGCGCCATCTGGTGCTTCTCTGTGGAACTCCAATATTTTTTAAAGTTATTCTGGAGTGCAGTTTTTTTGTGTTGTATTCTCTGAGAGAATTCGTTACAGATAATCAAACTTGCTGTTAACAATGAGTCCTCAATCAGAAATTAAGTGCCCTCCGTGTCAGCAGATAGCACGCGATTTTTATGTTGATTATTTCCCAGCTGAATTAACAGCCGCTACTTCAACGATATCGAAACTGTGTTTCATCCATCTACATTACCGCCTGGGTCCGGTACCCTAAAATAACATTGATACCTGGTTACGTTGAAAAATCCACATTTTAAATGAATGCGGTTGAAAATAAAAGTATGAAAGAACAAACATTTAAATCACCCATGTATTCATGCGCAGCTACGACCAACCTGGTCATTTCTGCTCCAATTCCTCCCCCATAGCGTGTGGCGTGCCCCAAGGATCCTCTTGTTCTCCATGGCTGTTTAATGCCGATTGACTGATGGCGCAGTGTGTATTCTATTTTGAGGTACACAGAAAAAAATGAGATTGATCCTCACAAACAGATGAATGATCATATTCTTTTGACTTTGTTATAGGGGAAGATACGCGCACTTTAGCCAGTAAAGAGTTATGTCTGAAGTTTGAAGCTTACAGACAAGAATCTAAAACTACATTGTGTCATATTGATGAACTAAACTCACTGTAGAGATTGAACTTGTATTATGGTACAGTGTATTTCACAACATTGATAGCCCCTGATGAATTTCCATAGAGCAATGGACTAAGAGGTTTAGGAAAGAAACATGTTGTTTTTTTTTCAGAATGTTTTGATGGATTCGTGATTACTTGTGTATGTTGAGAATTACATGAATGATGTGAGAGATGAGTAGTGTTTTTTGAATTAATGAATCTAGATGCGAGTTTTGCACAGCACTAGCCACTTAACTGTTTAGGAAACCCAAAACAATTTGTTTTTACGATTTATTGTACTATCTGTTTCTGCTGCGCCGTAACAACATCAATTGGAATGATGATTTTTCAAGTATTGTTTTTGATTTTAAATATTTTTATAATCATATTAAAATATGTCTTTTGAATTGAGTATTGGTTTAGACTGCTTTTTTTCGGTCAGGGCTTGAGCTGCGAGTATCTTCCTCTAACAATTGATAGTATTGCCACAAGCGTTTTGGTTGTTTGTTAAAGGTATAACCTGCTTTGAGGCATAGCTTGTGGTGCTTGTTCCCTCCAGCCTTTCATGGTTGTTGTCTGTTTAATGCCTACATCTTCCGACTAGAACAGATCTTCCTTCTACCAGGCGGAGCATATCGAAGGTCTTACTGCAAAATCAAGTAGGAAAACAATGGCCTTTTTTGATCGAAGTTCATTTATTTATTTTTTAAATTTGTATTTATTTGCATCGCCATTATCTTTTGTAAAGATTGTGAACGCGATTTTCCTGCCTACCCTACTGTACTCATACTGATCACTTGTATGTAACTGTAACGACTGTAACCTGTATGTAAGTTGATGCGCCCGTATGCCCCTGGGCCTGGTTGCGCTTTACAAATAAAACAAATACAAAATACAAATAAAGCGCCCAAGCCCATGGGCATCAGGGCCCTGTTGCAAACCAATTACATGACATTAAAAACCTTAACTGAAAACTGGTGGTGTGATCTCATACAGGCATAACAGAGAAATGTGCATGTTGCTTAGCAGGCACATTTGTACCACCTTAGGCAAAAAGCCAGGTTTTTATCGTCTTTTGGAACGGCCAGTAGGAGGCTTCTGCCCTTAGATTAGGCGAAAGTGCATTACAATGGTTCCTTGCCACTATGGTGAAACTAGACCCCCCTCCTCTTGCTCTTTTCACCCTAGGTAGGATCAGGCGATGTGCCTGCATGGATCTTACTGGTCTGGTAGACTTGACTCTCGCGATCCTGTGGGACAAATATTGAGGGGCCGTGTTGGACAGGCATTTGTGCGTAATAGAGTACTGACGATAATCCTTTACCGAATTGGTAACCAGTGATCTTTCCCTTTCGCAGCTGAGATGTGGTCTCTTTTCAGGGCTGCTCGAAGAACATTGTTTTGGATTATCTGTAGTTTTTTTAAGCTTTTATTTAGAAGTTCCTGCAAAGAGGACATTACAGTCATTCAGTCTCGCTCCTGTGATTGCTCGGGCGATGGTTAGGCAGCTGTCCGGTGAGAGGAAATGTCTGGCTGCGTTAATAGGTTTAGCTGTGTAGGCCGAAGTGGAGGCAACTGCATTCACTTGTTTGGTAAGCGAGAGGGTGGCATCCAAGTGGACTCCCAGTGTTTTTACAGCAGAGGAGACGGGTATCTGATTTCCATCTATGGTGAAGGAAGTGAATTGAGTGCTGAGTTTCTTGAACCAGTAGGATATCCGTCTTGTCGTCATTCAAGCATAGTTACCTGGTGGCCATCCAGGTTTAGATTGTGGAGTGGGTTTTATTGATGGTGAGGGAGTCTTCGTAGCGGGAGCTTGATAAAGGGTAGAGAATTTGGGTGTCGTCGGCATAGTTGGTGCAGGATGCCGATGGTGTCCAGGAAGCCGAATAAGGGTTGGGAGAATATGTTATTGAGTGATGGGGAGATGCATTATCCTTGGGGGACCCCACAGGGAATGGGGATCAGTGGAGCACTTGCAACGTCTGAGAAGACTCTCATAGATCTGTCTTTTAGGAAGGATGCAATCCAAGATGCAGCTTCTGGTGAGAAGTTGGCTGATGCTGAGAGGTGGTGTCACAATGTTTTGTGATCTACCAGGTCAAAAGCAGCTGACAGATCCATAAGGAGGAGGAGAGCTGGTCTGCCCTCATCTCTCAATGCATCGAGATGACATTTTTAAGTCTAGTAGTGCCGATTCCGTACCGTGGCTCAGCCGGAAACCTAATGGATGCATCCCTAGGATGTGATGTGTTTCAAGGTATTATTGTATTTAGATGTAAGCTGCCCCCTCTAGGATATTTAGTAAGAAGGGTACTGTTGTGCTGGGCCATTAATTGTTAGGTGATAGTGGGTCCAGGGAGGGTTTCTTTAGAAAAGGGAGTACCCAAGCAGGGTCGGACTGGGACAAAAAATAGGCCCGGACATCCCAAAAAAAGTGGCCCACCCCACGCCTCAAAAAAGTGGCCCTCCCCGCGCCTCAATAGTGGCCCTCAAACCATCATCCGTGATTGGTGAATTGTGTCAATTCACGACTTTCCAGAGAATGCTACTTAGGATTCACGTGTCTATTACATTACAACACAACTCATTCAATAACATAACTTTGCATACAGTTCTGTGACAGGGTCCACAGCTCTGAGGCGCAGGGGTGGCATGAACACGACCTTTAACCCCTTGACAAAACAGGAAGGAGCATCAAATAGCATTGTTCCTAAGTACACTACAAAACATATGGTTATGATTTCACTAATGTGATATACATTTCATACAAGAATGGATCCCCATATGTATCATTAATATCTGTGTGTATAGATCCATATTGTCAAACTACTGTGAATGCAAGCAGACATCTAAGGCCAAATGATAATATGTTATTGTATAGCACTTACGCTTAAGCTCTTTTTTTATAGAACAAATATGCATACAATATCACCCAACCTGTGTTGGTACTCATTTATTGACCTCGGAAGGATGAAAGGCTGAGATGGTTCGAACCTGCAACCTACAGATCACACACTCATCACAGCAGCGAGCGCTCAACCCACTGAGCTAGCATATCGGCTATAGTAAAATGAGCATCTGCAAGTCTGGTGCAAATTTGGCCGCATTTCAAGCCTGTGTGCAATGCATCTACGTTTCAGCCTATGTCTGTATTAGAAGTCACTCAGTATGGTGTGACCAGTGCGCCCTGGAGATAAAATGGCCCAGGTGTGACCAGGCTATTAAATGCCCCAGTGCGACCAGGAGAAACAATGGCTCCCGTGCCACCAGCTTATAAAATGCCCCCAATGTGACCAACAGGGTGCCTGCGTGACCGATATATAAAATGCCCCCAGGATGAACAGGCTACAAAATGGCCCGAGTGTGACAGGATGTACACGTGCGCCCGGGTGATCATAATCTAAAATGGGCCCATTGGAATAACCACGTCATAAAGTGGCGCCTATTGTACCCGGGTATACAATTTCTCATAGTGATCTAGTGTAAAATGACCCCGGTGTGAGCAGGGATGTCCAGAGTTTTATCAGGCTATCGCATGGCCCCAGCATAACCCGGATGTCAAATGTCTCCTGTAAAGTGAACTACGGAGGATCCGGGTGTGACACGGCCCCAGCATGACGGGGATGTAAAACAGTCACAGCATGGTGACGATGCAAAGAGACCCTAGTATTGCCAGGGTGTATTTACGCAAGGTGGTTTTGGGGTCGCGGTTCATTTTATTTTTTTTACATCTGATTGGGGCAATACAAAGTGCACTCTCACCACAGACCATTGAAGAGGCGCTCTTCACTGTAGCCAAAAAAGGGGTAAAATCGCTATAAGAAGTACACGCACCCAAAAAACACCTATAACGGCTTTGCTGCGTGTGTCCCAAATCAGCACTTCTCGGGGCAATGGCATGCGGTTATAGCGAAGAATATTGTTTCCATACGAAGCGTGACAAAAAACGACCTGTGCTTTCAGAAAAAAACAAAATATATGGAATGCGAGTGACGGTTTTCGGCATAGTTTATAAGTCACCTCTTTGAACATGCCATCTTCTGGAGTTTTTAAAAAAAGGCTGAAAATAGCCATAACATGAAGAAAGGCCGAGGGACGGGCTGTGCGCGTGCGAGGTACAGAAGAATGCTTCCGGAGCACTTCAATGTTACCCTGACATTAAAAGGACCAACTGATACATGACGCTTTATATAGCGCTTCATGCCAGATGCTGCCCGTTTCAAAGCGCGGCATTGCTTCAACTACTTGTCGAGTCAGCCACTGTGAGGGCTTAAGATCCTCCCAAACTGAGGAAGGCAGCCCTCTGCCGTGACTCTCAGCCAGGGAGGCACTCAGGCGCTGCAGTAAGAGACTGTCACATGTCTCACCTCTGTGAGCAGGCTGTGGGCTTGATTTTATGGAATTTTTGCGCGGTGCAAAGTCACTTTGTATTGGTGCAAATTGGCTTTGCGCTTCAAAAATACACTTTGCACCGCTCTGTGAATCAGGGTGTTTGTTGGCAGTGGAAAGTCACTTTGCACCGCGCTAAACATTCCATAAATCAGGGAATGTAAGTTTAAACAATCAAAGATGGATCTAATGAGCCGAAGGAAGGCATCATAACCAGCCTCCTGGTCGCAGAGGAATAGGGGAGGGCAACAGCGCAGTGGGTTAATGCACCTACTGCAGTGATGTATGTGGAGCAGGCAGAGCACCCAGCCCCGGGTGAGATACTGATACAGGCTCGCTTGCTACGCTGGGACCTACAGTCACATGACATCCCCTAGCTTTGATTCTCAGCACATGTAATTATCCACACTGTCCCCCGTGGTTCACTTTTTTTCAGGAAAGTTGTGGGACAGTTCAAGCATGAGGTTTACTGAGGTGAGAGTACACAGAGCAAAGGCACGTCATAGTGCTACACAGAGCAAAGGCACTGCTCATAGCGCTACACAGAGCAAAGGCACCGCACCGCTCATAGCGCTACACAGAGCAAAGGCACCGCTCATAGCGCTACACAGAGCAAAGGCACCGCACCGCTCATAGCGCTACACAGAACAAAGGCACAGCTCATAGCGCGCGCGGTTAAAACTCTCCCCTTTCTTCACCCACTCCGCCCCTTTCCTTGGTACACAGCCAACATGTGCTATTGGGAGACCAAGGGCCCGATTCATGGCATATTTTGCGCGGTTCAAAGTGATTTTCCACTGCCCACGCCCTGATTCATGGAACTGTGCGAAGTGTATTTTTGCCAAAGTCCGCGCATAGTCATTTTTGCAGTACAAAATGACTTGGCACGGCAAAAATACACTTTGCACAGTTCCACGAATCAGGGTTTGTGCCGGCAGTGCAAAGTCACTTTTCAGCAGTGCAGTGTCACTTTGAACCGTGCTAAATATTCCATATATCGCTGCCAAAAGTCCAAACATCGTGGCATTCGGGAAAACAAGCATTAGTGCTTCTGTTGGTCAAATGCACGTTTTTTAATTAGACAGCATCTTGCTGATAATGCTGCCACGTGCCCCGGCGCATTTGCCTTTCTTGCACAGCAAAGATTAAAAGAGAAAGGTGAACACACACATGTATTAATCACTTGTTGCTGCTCTTGTAAAGTTTCTGCATCTGTTAGGGAACTTTAAATGGTTACAAAGAAGTTCTGTTCTGTTCTGTCTGAATACTAAAATATACCTCTAGGTGGCCGGGCAATATGCTGACTGTGCGCCGCTGTGGTGTGGCCTCCGGGGGCCCTCTGCCTTTCTCACGGTGTCGGTCCCCGCTTCATTCAAAGTCTCCCTCTTCTCTCTCGTTCTAACTCTCCCTGTGTCTCTGACTGTCTCCTTATTTCTGTCTTCCGCTGCTGCTTCTGGGGAGGGACTGGAGTGTCTCTCGCCTCTCGGGACGGACAGGTGCTGACTGTTTGCCTGGAGTGTGGACTCGTCGTCTCATGGGCTGGCTCCTCCTTGGCGCTGCGCTGCCTGCTGCTGCCGGTGTCAGTGTCACTGGCCAAAATCATCATGCCCAGGGACGGAGGAGAGGCTCAACTTATCCTCTCTCTAGTCAAGTGGTATGAACAGTCAGCGGCGAGTGGCGACACTGAGTCTGGGCCGCGGCCTGAGCCACAGACAATTCCCAGGGCCCTGCCCAGCCCCCCAAGCACAACAGTTGCTTTCAACTTTGCACAAAGGGCACTTCCTAAAGTTGAAAGCAACTGTTGTTGTTATGGTAAGGTGCCGCCCGGGGAGGCCAGATTCTGTGCTGTGCCCCGGAGCCCAGGCCCAGCCCCCTGCCCAACCCTGGCAGCATAAGGCCGAGGGGGCAGCCAGGCAGGCAGGCCTGCTAATGTCTTTCATTAGCATTTCAGAGCAAGCCGGGGGCGGCCCTGGCCCAAGACGAGTGAGCACCATACCATTTGGCTGGAACGACTGCGGGGGCACTGAGGCCTGAGCTCTGGCATCTGCATAATGCATCATGCATCACGCATGCATGCAAATTTACAAATGATTTATCAAATCATCAAAGCAAGGTAACAACGTGTGTGTTGTTACCTTGTTTTTATGAATGTATGCTGCACTGACAGGCTGACAGCCCTCCTGACCCCTGCCCGGACCCTGAGTGCGAATGAGGTGTCAGTTTCCTTTCCGCTAGCAGGCGAGGCAGCAGCAGCCAGCCTGGCCCAAGCTCCCCGCCCTACTCGTGCGTGATGCTGATGCGACAAACATTCCATTAAAAAAAAAACACGCCCCAGCTTGGGCCTCCCACAGGACTCTGGCCATGCACACTGACTCACGCATGCAGCCAGCGCCAAGCCACGGCACTGCCTGACACAGTGGCTGGCTGCCTGGCGAGCTGTGTGAGTCAGTATAATAATTTAGTCAAGTTAAAAAAAAAAACGGCCCAGGGACGGCTTCAAGAAAAACCGGCCCCCAGGTCCCCAAAGTACATCGGCCACTGGCCGATCGGCCGATGCGGCCAGTCCGACCCTGTACCCAAGACTCTTTTAAACTGACTGGCACCTGGCTAGATGAGAACGAGGCATTGATGAATCTTGTGATAAATGAGACTAAGAGGGGGCTGGGGGCGTGGCTGGCAGCCATGCTCTGAGGACGCTGAACTTACAGTCTCCTGCCTGATCCATTCAATGATATGCCTGTAACTGTAACTGCCTACGTCATGTATACAAAAAGAGAGGGGCTGTCGCCTCCTATTTGACTTTGTTTCCCAATCACTTTTATAGAGTAACTTTAATGCGATTCCGTTGGAATTTATTGTCAACAAAGGAAGTATTATTAAGGAGTGGCACGATTCCTTCGGCGGATGCAACATGTAGATTCCCAAAGGCACTTACCGGCCCCCCATCCCTCTCCCTCTCTGCACTTGCACGCTCTGAATGCTCACAAGGCCTAGGACTGCTTCTTTTATTGTTGTATTCCCATGTTCCCTCCCTGTTGCCCTGTGGGTGCTTTGAAACACAATTTACTTGATGTATAAGCGCCTTACAAATGCACAATACATGAATAATAAATAAAATAGAGACCGCAAGCCATCTAGTACTGGTTGGTCGATCTCTGAATGTGCAAAGATTGGCTTATTTTAAGAAAATGTTTTTCTCAATTAATTAGGATGACAAATAAATTCTGTGGAAAAGGTGTCTAAGCAGTGAAAGTACATCTGATGTACTAGCTGTGGCTGCTTTTTTTTAACTCTTTGCACTTGAGCACTTTATAATCCAACTTTTAAAAGACTGCACTTTATATGGTATCCATACAGCAGGATTCTCCTATAATCTGAATTTGGAAATTGACCAAGTTTGTCTCCGAAATCCCCCAAAGCTGTCTGCAGCAAAGGTACTTGTATGTTCTGTGACAAATTTTTAAAATGCTAATGGTGTGTGATATCAAGTGGTTTGAAATGGAGGCAATTCTGATGCGTAATATGATTAAGGTGTTTGTATGGAAATGTTTTAAAACCTTGGGCATGAGAATTAAGTTTGAATGTTGATTTCCTTGTTATTCTGCAATATTGTGTATAAATGCATTGTAAAGGTTTTTTTTCAAACCATACACAATGACAAAAATACAATTTCAAAATAGATGTACGTGGATGATGCCGCTCAGATCCGATTCAACCTGGAAGCCTGTTCTAACACTAATACACAACAGATTGTCAGTTGAACTGAGCTGGATGCCAGAGGGTTATCATCTCTGCTTGAATGCAGGGAGACAGAGATCTTAATTTGGGGTGACCCTCTGACCATCATGCTCGCCAACATCTGGCCTAGTGAGATGCCTCACTTATCCACACCATGTTAGAAGGTTGTGAACTTCAGCTGCTACCTTCCAGAAAAGCCCCTCCTTCTCGATTCTCCCACCATTTTGGATTTTGTCTAAATGTCATAACTTTAGGCTATAATGGAGACTACTCCCGATGCTAGACTGGAATTGCAAGATCTCCATTGTCCAGACCGTGATAATATCAAAGATCCATTACTGCAAGGGCCTACTCTGGGTTCTACCCAAGAACGAGACTGCTTGGCCTGCAGGTCAGAACAGAACCAGGATTTTGGGCCTGAGGAAATATGACCACATCTCCGCTTTCCCCTCCCCCAAGCTGCACTTGATCCCTATCTCTGCCCAGATCCAATTCTAGTACCTGTGCAAATCATGGAGGCTTACTGAGGTGTTGTCCCCAAATATGTGGAAGAAGCATGTGAGCCTTACGTTCAAACAACCTGCAAACACCGACTGAAATACTGAAGGAATATGGGAAGGTGAATCCGACTGTATCTGGTCCCTCTTTCCGGACTGCTGACCCGTTGGTTAAACCACCACAGGCTCAGGAAAGTACACAAAGGCTTTTCCTGGCCAGTTCTGTCTGCACTTGCATGAGGATAATACATTATTTTTCCAGCATTGCTCCTTTAAGCCAAGTGGGAAGGTGAGTTGGATTTGAAAAACGCAGACAGGAATGGACAGTTCAAGCTCTTCAAAAAGGGATTCCGGGGACTGCTTATAAAAGAGAATATAGCTGATATGGCATCTTGGGGGTCCAGCAACAATATTTATATTCAATGGGGGAGCTCAGCATAAAAAAGTTTGAATATCACTGCCGTAAACCTCGATGGTCCCTTGCACCTTTTTGTACAATCTTTTTTTTATTATGCCTTTAGGACTTTTTACACATCATATCAAATACAGTTTAAAAAAGGAAAAAAGTTAGTTTTCAATTCATATTCTTACATCATTCAAACTATATATAACTTAAGTGAAAGAGAAGAAAAAATAAAAAGGATCATCTTTGAAATTAATACCTGACTACATCAATTGAGATAAATAGTCAGCATACAGATATTACACACTAACAAACATAATTTCAATAATTAAATCTTTGAGTTTCAGTGCAGTACTTTACAAAGATTTGAATGAAAAGTTATAATGGTAGTGTTATAAAATTCAGTTCATTCAATAATTTCAACAGAGCAATTGACAATGAAATCTCTTTTCCGGCAGACAATCTATACCAAAAATCTTGGGTTGAAATCCAAGCAGAGTCGCGCACAAACGTTGCAAAGTATTTATCTCTGAGTGATAAGGTGGTTGGATAAACAATTAGCACATGACGCATGTCTTGAATGAGACCTTCTCTGCAAAGATTACATTCCCCCTTGGAGGCGTCTGATTTGTTCCAGATTTGGTCTGTCTCATTGGTCTTTATCAGGCCCAACCGAAACCGCAACAGCTCTTTGCGCCACACAGGGTTGGGGAACCTTCTAATGTAGGGTAATAGGTTTTTCACATTATAGGAAGTTTTTGGTATTTTTTTAAATTGCTGATTGAGGCTCTTGTTTTTATGCAATCTGTATACATGAGTGCTTCTTTGGCTTTCTCTAGATTTTCAATGAGAGTTTGGGTTGAGGATTCACACTGCATCAAATTTTTAGAGCTTTATCTTGAATGTTGATAAGGAAGCTATTTTTACGAGAGTTGGTATATTCGTTTATATCTTCGTATAGCGTTCGTTCAGGTGGAATGAGATTCAGCCTATACAAAGTTAAAACTTTCCAGTAATAGTGAAATTGAATGGAATGTAAGCCAAACTCATATGTTAATCTAGCAATTGGTAAGGATTGTGGAAGTGATAGAGTCTTCTTCTATATACATCCTTCCAATCAATCCCAATTGATGTTGCGTGAAAATGAAGTGCATTCCATTCCCTATAGCAGTGCAAGAATTATTTTCCCTTTGTATAATTCTATCAGGGCTGTTAGAGAAAATCGACAATATGAGCCAAAAGGCTTTTTTAACTGTCACATATATTGCTGTACTTTCTTTTACAGCTCTTGGGTTAGATCTTTTAAAGATCTAACCCTACGATTAAATCCCAGGTACTTTATTTATTTTCTTAACTATTGAAATGGAATGCTGTGACATGTGCCATGTGCCATTGTGATTTATAAAACTTGTTACTTGGTTTTCCAAAAATAATGATGTGTGATTTTATTGGATTGGTTTTTCGATTATTAGTCATGGCATATGCTTCAAGGGCTGTAAGTAGATGTTTTAGTCCAAGGGGAGTATTGTTTATTAGGGCTATTTTGTCGGCATAAGCTAGAAGATGAATTTTACACTTTCGAATAGTAGTGGTTGCAAAAGTGTAGTTTTGCAGAAAGGGGACCAAATCTGCCAGATACACGTTAAATAATAGTGCCACTAAGGGGCACCCTTGCCTTATGCCATTATCATTCAGGATGTTTGAAGAAAGATCACCCTGTAAATTTAGTCTAACTCTGAAGGTGGTTTGGTCATGCAGAGCGATTATTATTTGCAATGACCCGTCTGGAAGATTCCAGGCCTTGAGTTTCTGCCATAGTTTTGATCTATTCACCAAGTCAAAAGCCTTCAAAAAAATCTATGAAGGCAATGTAAGTGGGAAGAGATTGGAGGTCATTACGAGTTTGGAGGCAGCCATGGTACTAATAGCACCATGGCTGCCTCCAAACCCGTGTCCGGGTCCGTGGTGTCGGAATAGGGACTTACCGGGACATTCCGAGCTTTGCGGACTCGGTAAGTCCCCATTCCGAAAACCATTCCCAATCCCCATTTAAGCCCCCATAGGGCTCAATGGGAATGGGGAAGGAGCTGATAACGGGCCCGCAAATAGCAGGCCCGTTATTAGCTCCTTTGTCCCTTAGCGGCTCCTGCTAAGGGACCTCGGAATGCGGCGGTAGGGGGTTAATGACACTGACATCCTTACCAGTGCCGTTAACACCTTACCGCCACACTCGGAATGAGGCCCATTGTCTTGTCTGGCTTTGTGCTTGTAAAATGTTTATGGACAGGCCATTTAGGATGGTTGAAAGCCCATTTCTAAATCCTATTTGGCATTGCGTTAGAATATGATGACTTGTGGCCTGCTATTGTAACTCTTGGAGAACAATGTGAGAAAGGTTTTTTTTCCATCGCTGTCCATAAGAGCGATTGGTCTATAATTTGTTGGGTCGTCTGTGTTGCCCTTTTTGTGAATAGGGATTATTATGACCTGTTTCCAAGAGTTGCGAATTACTTTAAGTGTAACGGTTTTCTTGAATAGATTTGTTAAGATTGCCGACCAGGTATGAGGATCTGATCTAAACATCTGATTAGTTAAGCCATTTGGTCCCGCAGCGTGTGATTTGGAAGCAGTCAAATTCATGATTTCATCTTTGTGGATTTGCAGGGACCATTTAATGGTAATGTCAATGTCAGATTGTATTGAAGAGCCTGTTGTCTGTTTTTTTAAGTAAGCGTAGAGGCTATTGATTTGTTGTATGATTTGGGATTTATTTTGGCTCCCTGAAATTTTTTGTTTCTGATGGTAAGAGCGTTTTTAGCATATTCTGCCCATCATTGATTTTTCGCTTTAATCGGTGTCCACTTGACCAATATTTATAGATGTTTTTCAATTTAGTCAGTTCAGCTGCTAAGGATACTGAGAAAAGATTCTTTTTTTTTATTTCTTGTCCCTGCTTAGTTGTTTTTTTTTAACTTAAAGGCATGGTCCAGTAAAAATGTTTATTGTCCCTAGGGGTCGGCCATGTTTTTTTAAGCCTAAGTGGCTCGATTTTAGAAAACTTACCTATGGACCTTACCCGAGTTTTCGTCCATTAAACGCACACGAAAACAGGCACCAGGGAGCCGCCATTTTGTGATAATCCTATCACTTGCCGCATCGCCCTGGCTGACCTGCTTCTGCGGCACTAAATCAATTCCCCCGCCCCTGAGCCTGACATTATCAAAACATTCATATTCCCCGCCTCTCTCCGTGACGTTACTGTGCTGCATAGGCAAATGCGCCCAGTCGTCTTCTACGCGACTCCACACAGAACCCGGAAACCAACACAGACCATCTCACAACACAGCGTGCCACAATTCGGAATAGGAAACTGTACTTTAAAATCAAACAGCAACACAGTATATTTGGTAAAGTACATTTATTTGA
Source organism: Ambystoma mexicanum (assembly GCF_040938575.1). Classification (NCBI taxonomy): domain Eukaryota; kingdom Metazoa; phylum Chordata; class Amphibia; order Caudata; family Ambystomatidae; genus Ambystoma; species Ambystoma mexicanum. The sequence continues at coordinate 1,071,628,912 of NC_090934.1, read as the reverse complement.
CATTAAATGTTTAGAGAATATTCAGCAATTGCCATATGAACTCCGAAAGCCATTTATTTTCTTTTATCTGTATCCGCAATGGTACACAGGGTGTTGCTTTTCATTAAAAGAAGAACTTTGGAAGCACGGTGAACCACAAGGCTGTTCCATCAACTAGGCACTAGTCCATCGTAAAGGTTGATATGTTACTTCTAGCCACTAGTACAGCATAAGGGCATGTGGGCCCTTGGCGATCGTCCCATAAAATTGTCAGTGTACTCCAGTTGTTCACACGAAGCTGCAGGTGTCTGACGAAAAAAACGTCTGGCGGTGTCTCAAACCGATGACAGTAGCCGAAGGGGAGCAAATACCTGTTATGAAAACAAAAAAATTATATTAGTCTCGCCAGCCGATCTTCATTAATATTACTCATTTTATTTATTACGGCCGATCAGAAACTATTTGCTTGCAAGGATAGTTCAATGGAGCATGTTCGGCTCTAAAATCAATGCGAAAAGTAACGAAATAAATCTAGGGCAACACACAATGAGAAATGACAGTTAGTCTACATGCGTGTGGAATGATATGATATATGATATGGCATTTGTAACGCACCTATACACAAGTGTTTCAAGGCGCGACGAGGCAGGGGGGGAATAAGGGCAGACAGACAACGATCCTACTAGGCCAGGTGTCTTTCAGATCGCGCATGGGGAAGGGCAGAGGGGGCTAAAAGTGCTGTACATGGTTAGTAGAATACAAGATAAATAATAGGGCCAGCTGGTGGCAAGTGTAAGGTAAATGCCGGGAGAAAGGGCCTAAAGGATACAGAGACAGTCCCGTAGTGCAGGTAGGCAGTGCAGGGAAAAGTGGCTGGGCCAAGGACCGAGATCGGTGAGACCAGTGGACCTGCATGCCCATGTGCCCACTACGAACACGTTTTCCTTGCTTTTCCTAGCTCTTCATTCATTCATGTATTCATGCATCCATTCATTAATTCTTCATTCCAGTAGAAAAGCGTCTAAAGATTTACTCACATTATATTTGAAATTTCCATTGTGTCTCTGTGTAATGCAGTCTGTAAAACGGACCGTGCTCTTGACAACGATTTTTGGTATACTGAACGAAAATGAAACTCGGTCTAGTTTCTGAATTTTCTGCCTTATCATCTCTTACGTTATTGCGCACCCCCTTCAAATGAAGTTCTTTCGGCATGGTCCCTGTCTCAAGGTCAAAAAACAATAGACCCTTATACTTCCAGTGCGACTTGAGGGCCTCTTCTGGGCGCGAGCTGAAAATCAAAGCCGCTGTCCTTCGCATTCTTTATTTGCAACATCCCGTAGTAAAGGCATCTGTGAGAACTTGAAGTTTAGAATCCCTCTATGTAGTGCGCCTCAATGTGCAAATGCGAACTGGCTTCTCTCCCAAATGCCACGGCCTGCTTGGCTGGCGCGTTCTAAGGCCCCCAATTGTGTCCCCGTTGTCTGCGAGCTTTGCAGCCCAAATTGAGACATTTAATTTTTGGCGGAAGGTCAGGTAAAGTATAAAGTACCACAGGAGTTGAGTTAAAAGTGAGATTTATTGTTTGTTTGTTTGTTTTATTATTTGCAATACGCAAGCCTCCCCTCCGTTAACAGTGCGCAACAGTGCGTAGCATTTACATTTACATGAGATGAGACATGAGAAAAATATATACATACACATATATGAGGTGAATAGAGAGAATTCAAAGATGACACCCAGCTTGTTCGCCACCCATGATGGTGAAGGTAGGGGTTAGGGTTACAGGTACACTGTACAATAACATTTATTTACAAAAATACAATCCTATTGCAATTATTTAAACCGGGATTTGTACTTCACAACCAGCTGTGCTTCGGGTGGGCATGGCACAGTCGCAATGTTCGGTGGCAATGGATCACTGCTCTGCACAGAAACGTCCAAAATTCCATATCTGTGCTTCTCTAACACAGCAACAATAAGGCCTTTCACAAAGTCGAACTGCATTTCATCATAGACTGGTTTGTTCACCCATTGCTTACTTCGTTTTGAAAACGGCTTAGTGTAGCGAGGCATCCTTACTTTACCCCTAGTCCTAGATTGTTCACGTCCGACATTGCTGTTATGGGCCAAGACCGCTAGTAGAGTGCGATGTTTCATGCCCCGAAAGCTAAAATGCAAGAGCTTTGGCCTGTACTTTAGGCACATATTGTGGAACACCTCCAAATCTCCTGTGTGACAGAATTCTGTCAGTCCTCTCAAATCTCTTGATAGAGTTTTGTCGAAAACAATCTTCTCAATGGCTTTGTGTGTCGGTGAAGATGGAATCAACCACTTCTTCTTCCGTGCCTCCACTAGGGATAAAGGGCCATGTTCACATTGGTGGAAATGTAGGTTTTCTGACCAGCGGTGAACGTTGGTACAGTGGTGCATCAGTGACTGCCATTTTTCAAGTAGTATTTCCACTGATCCTTCACAAGTTTTTGAGCTCCACCAAAGATGGTTGTTGATAGACTGGGACCACTGCAAAATACTTTCAAAACCTTTTTTTTTTCCTGCAGCCGAGATTTTCTTACTGATTGATTTAGCAAGATGCCATAGGTCAAAATGATGATTAATAAGCGGGAACTGCTCTCTCATTGTCTTGGCAATTGAAACGTGTCTGTCCGTGGCTACGAGGTTGATGTGCATTCCCCTTGATTGTAGATATTCCACTGATTTTATAAATCCTAGTTTCTCCATGGCCACTGAGGATGTACATTATGTTACCTGCACGACCACCGAACTCACAATTTTCTTACTATCCATGTCCTGAAAGTGGTAGGTGCAGTACTTGGCAGAAAATCCAGGGCTGTCGCACTGTCCATCGCCGGCTAGCCTGAAACGTTTCCCTTCGAATGTACTTACTAGAGACAATTGTTCAATTTTCCAAGCATCACTAATGGCCGGAAACAGATAATCACGTTGGTATATGTAGTACAGCGATTTAGAAATGAAATGGAGTCCCACAAACTGAAAGAAAGCCTCTAACTTTCCTAAACTGGAGCCACTAAAAAGTGATGCAGCTGCACACAGTAGATTGCCTGCTGGCATTTTCCCCAGCATCGTTTGTGCAGACCATGAGAACCTATGATTTAATCTACAGGCGGCATTTATTTTGACGTTATTGCCTTTTATTTGACGAGTCACATTAATCAATGGCTTCCCACATACTTTCCCTCTAACGGAATGCACACATTTCAGCATACTTATAATTTCCATCAAACAACTGTCGAATACAATGTATTTGCTCTCTTTCATTAGACTGTCATCCTGCGTCAACGTTGTTTCGGCCTGTGACGTTGCGGAGATTTCAACACATTGGAAAGTAATATCGCTGATATCAAGTTCTGATGCGTCTATGGATGCTGCGGCTGGTTCATTCTCTGTCATTTCGACATCTGTTACTTCAACATTGATGGGAGAACACAACAATGTCGACAGGTTTTTGGGTGGCAATTTCTTGGCTGGTGTAGATTGTGTGAATTGATCTGCAAATACTTCAGAGCTATCTTCAATACATTCAATATCATCTTCTTGTGGTGCTGCGGTCACACTGTAGCAATGGTCCACTACAACTTTGCTGTATTCTCCAAACACAGTTAATTCATGTTCTGGCCATTGGACATGAGCATCTCGAGCCTGAACACGCCTCGCCTCAATTAATAGTTCCTCCATAGTGTACATGGTCTGGCAAGCAACATCTCTCATTCGCTTCACTGTCTGTGTATGTATAGTTCTGACACCCACGGGTAACTAGAGGAGAGATTGGAAAAGGGATGTTCAGTTTAAACACAAGATAAAGTGTAGTCCAATTGACTGGAAAAAAACATAAAATAGTCCCCAGCACAAACATTTTTTTAAAGTTATGAACTGTTTGTAACTAACCTTTTTTTGTTTTTTTTTCCTTGCAACTTTTTTGATTCAACCTTCAACATCTGCACGCTGTAGCTCCGATTAGTTTCCGCATGTCCTCCCTTCCTCTTGCGCTGCAACGACTATATTTTCTGTATCCGCATAGACAGCACGGAATGAGGCTCCATCATCTCCCTGAAACATAGTACTTTCATTACTATGTATCAAAATATTGTTAGCATAAAACACATGTGAGGACGAACACACAGGTACATCTCAATAGCAAACACGATTTAAACATTGTGTGCAACTATCAAACAACAAGTATTCGACCAGTGATGATCTATTTCGATGGAGCTGCCAGTATCCATACCTCTGGCTCTGCATGGACTGCCATGAATGGTTGTATTGGAGAGGAGGCATCAGCATCTCCCTGAAACACAGTACTTGCATTAGTATGGTTTTCAATATTGGAAACATAACACACACTTGGGGTCGACAGCACAGGTACATATAAAGAGATAACCACAAATGATGCATTGTCTAAAACAATCAAGGAAAATATAAATATGCAGATTTCATCAACTTATTTCTCTGATTCCTTTACATCTGCATCATCAAAATGGGATGTTGTGATTGTAGTGGAAGCTCTGTCGTCTCCCTGAAACACAGTACTTGCATTAGTATGGTTTTCAATATTGGAAACATAACACACACTTGGGGTCGAACGCACAGGTACATATAAAGAGATAACCACAAATGATGCATTGTCTAAAATAATCAAGGAAAATCTAAATATGATCACATTTCATCGACTTATTTCTCCGATTTATTTATATCTGCATCATCTAAATGGGATGTTGTGATTGTAGTGGAAGCTCTGTCGTCTCCCTGAAACACAGCAGTTGCGTTAATAGGGAAGAGACTATAGCAAATGGAATCACGTTATATGATCACGCATGATGGAGCTGTCAGTATCCATACCTTGTGCTGCTGAAGAATATCTATGGATGTTGCAAATGTAGTGCGCACTTCCGAAAGCTGTTGCGCCGATTCGTATACGCATGGTCCCGCTTCCACTTCTCCTGGAATTACTTGAATGTCAGGCTCTGCATCAAGTGCAGGGGTTGACGCTCCATCAACTGCCTGAAACATAGTACTTGCATTAGTGAGGATTACAATAGTGAAAACATAACACACAACTAGGGTCGACAGCACAGGTACATATGAACGGCTAACCACGAATGAAACATTGTGTAGAACAATCAAACGACAAGAATTCCATCTCTGATGATGACGCCCGATGGAGCTGTCAGTATCCATACCTCCTGCTGGTGAAGAACATCTAGAAATGTTGTAGATGTGGCGGACGCTTCAGCATCTCCCTGAAAGACAGTACTTGCATTAGTATGGAAACTGAAAACAAACACCAGTGGACGATAACTAAGGTGTATATCAATTGGAAAGCACTAACCAAACATTCAGTAAAATAATTACATGATAGAATAAAACTATTACTTGACATGCATAAAACAAGTCTGTAGCGGATTAGCCTAGTAAGATTACCTGATACGCGCTAGAAGTGGTTGATAACTGCGACCACGTCAAGGATGTAGAATGTTCTTGCTTCAGATTCAAGGGATGGTCAAGAAGTTGTAAAGGTAAATTAATGATTGATAATGAAATGCCAATATTAAAAATAGCCATGTAAGGTGACAGAATACTTGAAAAATGCTCAATACAGCACAGTTCCCTGTTCCCATATATATACATTGCATTTGTGGGTTATGAAATCGAAAAAAAGAATATATTGATAAATGTCATTATTCAAAAAACTATACACTCATATCAATATCGAAATTATTACAAGGGATAGAACACCTACAATATCAATTAATCAATTCGGCTACCTACACACTACCGCAAGGCCTAAAGCTAAATCCGGAAACTTGACTCACCGGTGGCGGAATGTGGACAAATAGAGTGGGAATAGCGTTTTCGAGCAATTTCCGTGTCGTTCGCCGTTTATTCTTCTTTGTTACCCAAGATGTTGTGTACATGTCCAAGGAAAAGTGCCGGCTGCAGATGCGGTATTGATCACCCCTCTTGTCCTGTAAGACTTGTTGGACTCTACTTTCCAGCTCATCCAGTGGATATCCGCAATGTCTGACCCATTCTCTTATTCGATCAACAGTTTTCGGGAATACATGCATTGTAGTGCCTTCAGATTTCGCATGGGTCTTCGGGGGGCAACCGCTAATCGAACAGGCAGGCATTGTTGATAAATCCGAAAAGTAAATATCGACATTATTATACAATCTTCAAGAATACAGATTTGATACAAAAGTAAATGAATCATACAATGATCAATGCAAGGTTTGTTTTGGTCGCAGGAACTATACCAGTTCATTATGTGCGGCTTAGTATTTGCATAAGTTGCAGAAATGTATAAATGATGAGACTAAAATCTGAACATGTGACTCGTCCCTTGGATGTTCTGTCTTGTACGAGAAGGAAACATGCTTACATTATAGACTGGACCCCTGAAGGATGCAATTCGATGACAATAGACACAGATGAAAATAAATAGATCTATTGATAGCATAGCAATGGAAACTCAAGTCAATAGCAATGAGACCAATGAACATAGCACTATTGTGTACTCTACTCGCAAATAGATAGAAATTTAAAAATCTGCGAAATATGACTAGGATACATGGCCTTAGCTTGACCAACAAACAGTTGGATTCAGCAATCAGGGCAGTATGTTGCAGGAGAAGAGGTGAGTGGCCACAGGTAGCACACTGATGGGTTTGCTCTAAGCAGTCACAGAAGTTCACGGATAGCACGACGACGAGCGGATTAGCGTAGATCTCAGTGGTTGCCAGGTAGCACGTTCAGGAGTTGACTTGCAAAGCACAAAGATGTTCTCATGAGACATATCAAGTGGTTTATAAAGTATTAGAAACAGGGGTGTGTTTGTGTATGAATGACAAATGTATGTCGTGGTATTAGGGGGGCGGCCTGCTTCAAGGGGAGGCCTGGCTGGAGACACGGGGTCTGAGGAGGCCATGTGACCGATGGCCCCTTGGCGTGGGATACCTTTTGAAGTGTACATGTAGTTTGGCACCTTGGCCTTTTGCGCCCCTGACAGCGCGCAGCCACTTGCGCGAACCGCCTTTGATAGAGGATGGGTGGGATGGAGGGGTCTGGGGCGTGCAGATAAAGCACAGGAAGACTGTTGAACGGAGACACACTTATGTGGATTGCAGGGGGGCGGCCTGCTTCAAGGGGAGGCCTGGCTGGAGACACGGGGTCTGAGGAGGCCATGTGACCGATGGCCCCTTGGCGTGGGATACCTTTTGAAGTGTACATGTAGTTTGGCACCTTGGCCTTTCGCGCCCCTGACAGCCGCATCCACTGGCACGAACCGCCTTTGATAGAGGGTGGGTGGGATGGAGGGGCCTGGGGCGTGCAGATAAGGCACAGGAAGACTGCTGAATGGAGACACACTTATGTGGATTGCAGGGGGGTGGCCTGCTTCAAGGGGAGGCCTGGCTGGAGACACGGGGTCTGAGGAGGCCATGTGATCGATGGCCCCTTGGAGTGGGATACCTTTTGAAGTGTACATGTAATTGGCACCTTGGCCTTTCGCGCCGTGACAGCGCGCATCCACTGGCGCGAACCGCCTTTGATAGAGGGTGGGTGGGATGGAGGGTCCTGGGGCATGCAGATAAGGCACAGGAAGACTGCTGAATGGAGACACACCTATGTGGATTGCAGGGGGGCGGCCTGCTTCAAGGGGAGGCCTGGCTGGAGACACGGGGTCTGAGGAGGCCATGTGACCGATGGCCCCTGGGCGTGGGATACCTTTTGAAGTGTACATGCAGTTTGGCACCTTGGCCTTTCGCGCCCGTGACAGCCCCCCATGCCAGCGCTCATCCACTGGCGCGAACCGCCTTTGATAGTATATCGTTGCTTATCAATAACAAATGCCACATACTGGAGATTCTTGTGAGCACAGACCCACACTTCAACCGGTGCATTCTAGTGGTCAAGACCCTAAGGCCTGTATAATCCAATGGTAATTGTTAGTATAGATATATGTGTGACTTTTATAGAGACATAACCTACTGAAAGACTTTGAACAAGTGTTGTTTAGTGCATGCATTATCGAGAATATGTTTTGTTAGCTTAGATAGATAGTGACCACCCTGCTTCACAGCGACACACCTTCACCCATTCGGAGCACAGATCTCTGACGTCCATCCTTGAATGGAGACACACTTGATTCATTTAAAAAATCGAAACAACCGCTGTTAAAATATATGTGGTGTTTTATTTTGTATCTTATTTTCATGACACAAAAATACAAGACTTTAAAGATTATACAGGTCAGGTTGCAGCACAGCGAGATAAAATCCCCTGTACTGACCGCTGTCACTCGGGAACGTTTCTCTTATGGCACGAACGGCACAGGCGGGTATCACTCTTCGAACGCGGTGTCCAAGCTTCCCGTGGAGCCACCATGTAAAGGAACGAAAGGCCACCAGCCTGTACCACCTGTGAAAAGGAATGAAACAAAATGACCAAGATAAGTTTATTAAACATTTGTTGTCAATGACAATTCTTGTAACTAATGGCATTCTGCACGGACAAATGCTATCTAGACAATGCACACTATTGAACGACTTTCATGCGTTACTATGATATGAATATATAATTTTGGATATAGTAGAAGAACATGAAATAGGAGTGGCATGACAAGCACAGTGTACTTACTCATTACTCGGATTAAGAGGACGAACAGTTGCGCGAAGTTTGTGCATCAGCACCATCATTATTCTCAACATGGCCCGTGTGAGGCAGGCTGCCCTGAAGTCTGGCAGCTCGGTGATGCATTGCGGTCGTGGCTCGCCTTCCGAAATGTAGGCCAGGCATCCCGAGTTTTCTCGACAGCAGCAGTTCTCCTCCTCGGTTGGCATTAGCTCGCACCGATTGCATGTGCACCAGGTGGAGACGCCGTCCATGCGACTAGGCCCAGGCTCTTCATCTGTTGATTCGTCCTGCCAACTGCCGTCCGAATCCCTATCGTTTTTGCATGCTTCCCTTTCCAGTAGTTCCTCCTCGGTATACTCGGGCTCGTACATGTAGGGCATTATTGTAGCCATTGTGTGGTAAACAAAGTAAAATAATTTACCGAGATGGTACAGGTGTTCACACGGGCTACAAGCGGCGAAGGTAGCTGACCAGAGCACAGAAACGAGTCACAAAATACTCTAAGTAACACAGAGAGAGGAATGGAATCGAAAATCTGCTGCTGTGTATTGTGAAACGGTCTGTTTATACTTATTGAGGAAAGAGGCGCCCTGCCATTTCCATGGCGACACGTCATTAGCTGAAGCGCAGCGGATGTTGACACAAGACGTGCTTTGGCGTTGGGAAATGGGCGGTACGAGTCTGCTGATGACAGGCTCAGGGGCGGGGGAATTGATTTAGTGCCGCAGAAGCAGGTCAGCCAGGGCGATGCGGCAAGTGATAGGATTATCACAAAATGGCGGCTCCCTGGTGCCTGTTTTCGCCTGTGTTTAATGGATGAAAACTCGGGTAAGGTCCATAGGAAAGTTTTCTAAAATCGAGCCACTTAGGCTTAAAAAAACATGGCCGACCCGTAGGGACAATAAACATTTTTACTGGACCATGCCTTTAAGTTTGTTGTTCGAAAGTATATGCATTCGATTTTGTTAGTGAGCTCATTTTAGCTTGTGGTAGATTTAAATCCCACAAGAATTTAACATATGTTCCAGGGGTACTCAGTATTTCTAGCTCCTCCAACGGACCATACAACAGCATTTTTTCCAACTTCTTATTAAGCTTTTGACCCTTATTCCGAAAACCAACAATGCAATTTCCTTTTAAATTCAGCTGAAGATTACTATTTCTCCACAGGACTATTGTCACGACCCTCGCCCAAAACCCTCTCTTGCAAACCCATTGGCCAGGTGGAGTCACAACTCATCCTCTTCGAAAGCCCTCATGGGGCCAGTCCTGGTGCCTATGGCGTCAGGCTCACACACCATGAAAAACAATGTGCTTGGGAACTACTTTATTGTATTGTCAGCCAACATGGAGGCATCCATATAGCTTGGTTCCTAAGAACCAAGCTATGCGGTCTTGTGTTTTGGGTGGGTAGCCTAGGGACTACTTTACCTGGACTATTTTGTTGGGACTATTTAAACCACACCCGAGCAAGACAACACGCTTTGCGTTACTTTGCAGCTTGCAACGTGACGCTCACCGTGTTCAGCTATTCCCTCGAACCTCGGAGAAGCAGAACCTGCAAGGAGACAAAAGGAACATCATTAGCAGCAGCATCTTACCTGCAGTCTTCATCTTTAAACACTCGCAATTCTGAGAACAGCTTCCTAGAATCTGCACGCCTCCCGGACAGAACGACCTTAAAGAGGAAGATAGAGGTAACATTACAGAAAGCAGTAGAGACATTTACAAATTACAAACTGCTCAAAAGGCTTACCTTGCTGGTCGCCTCTCGGCTGGCACCACTCTGGACATTCCACTCGCACTGAAGAACACTGGAACCTACAAGGAAGGAAAACACAGGTTAGCAAAGGCAAGACTTTGCAGCGCTGTGCATAGCGCTTACCTACCGCATCATAGCGCTCTTCATACGCCATCATTTACCAGCGGGGCTCAACCAGGCCAGTTCGCCGCGCTGAAGCTCTGCATACCCAAGGGAGAAAAAGAGACATTTTAAACAAAGAAAGGCATGCAAGATTGCAACAAAACTAAAGAACAGCAATAAGACCTACCTGAACAATATCAAACAGGCCGGCGTCAGTGAAGTAACTGGACCGCACCCGCCCATGAAAGACAACGTGCCCCTGCAAAGAAGGCAGGACAGAGAGCACGCCAAATTCTATCAAAAGGCTGAACCTTCCCCGCAGACCACATCAGGGCAAAGCTGCGAAGCATACCAGCGAGTAACCCGGCTGGGTGGCGTCCCTGTGGATACCAGGTGTTAAGACAGATTTCTGAACTCTGTCCTGGAGGCGCAGAGGTTCAGAAGGCCAGCCTAGTTTCTTGGAACAGGGTAACCTCTGGACAAGCCAGACCAATCAAGGTAGCGATCGCAACGGTCAAGACTAGGTCTCAAGAGGGGTGAGGGTGGCTGAAAGCCTGCAATGAGCACACAAAGCAAGGACACTCACAAATGACTCCATGCAGGTGTTATATTAAAAATATATACACATTTATTACAAGGCCTTTGTAACTTTGACCGTAGCGAGGAATCACAATAAAACTGAAATAAACCATCACATACCAAACCAATACAATATATACACAAATACAAACAAGTCTAACGAGTTAGAAGCACGAAATGTGTAGACCACCTAGATGGGGAGGAAAACAGGCAGTGCGAATAATAATTAGACGCAGTCCGCCTTCAGAGGCATCTAACTAAAAAGAAGTCCAAGCCCTACGAAGAGTGGAGCCTTGTGCTCAAAAGTACCTGCACACGATGGTGCCAACGGGCAAAAATGGGAGTCTCTTCGAGGGAATCAGTCAGTTTAGTTCGGTGAACAAATGAAGATGAACAGAGCTCTGCGACTCAAGCGCAGCCTCCACTGTGGGCAGAAGCAGAGCGCGAGTACGGAAAGGCGTGCTGTTTGACACAGCGGGGAAAAGCTATGGGCTCCTTCAGGAGGGCGACCAGTTCCTAGCTATGCTACTCACCAGTCCCCGATGCAAGCAGACCCAGGCTTCTCCGCGTCAGTTTCAGTGCTGGCAGGTTCAGATAGGAGCAGGGGACGTCTCGTCGTCATGTAGATTCCTCAGCAGCAGAAGTTGAGTTGAGGACGTCCCAAATGCAGTGAACCCGCACAGTTTGTTACCACAGCAGGGCAACGGAGCGGCCGTGTGTATTTCAGCCCAATGTACACTACTCATTTCAGACCTGGGAATGCCAAGTGTACGAATCGTGTGAGAGTGACAAGGACTCGTAATACAACACAACCTGACGGCGGTTACAGAGCAAGACTCCTGGGTAGGCTGGTCAGTCTGCTGGATGGCCCAGAGACACTTCCGAAGGCTTACGTGCAGGAGATGGTGAAGATGCCGAGAATAGTTGTTCCCACTATTCCAAGGGTCGAAGTACCAGTACAGGCCTTCTCGTTCGATCCGAGGTAGAAAGGGTCTCACAAAGCGATAGCAGTGCAGAGGAGCAGTCCTTCAGCGGGCCACCAGCGATTCCTCGGTTCAGCCTCGTGGTTGCAGGATACTTGGCTCCTGTATTCCTTTGTTCGTGAGAACTCAGGAGATCGACCTGGTAGTGGCGTTTCCAGCCCCCTCTTATCCACGGTTCCCTTTGCACCAAAACGGAGGGGACCCAATGGGAGATCTGCTCATAAAACACTCACACCATCTGTGGACCTTATCACGGACCACGGAGGTCCCAGGCATTCACACCACCCTAGACTCTCTGGCGCCCAGGATGTGTATTGGGACCAGACATCCCAGCCCCCATCCTGGAGGCACACACAGGCCTGTAGAAGCCCGCGAAAGCATCTGTGTTTCGCGGGAAAGTACATGCCCAAATAAGGAAGGCCCCGGGTCGGCTCGACCTGGGGGAGGTGAAGGGGGCAAGACGGTCAGCGGACAGGACAAAGAGGCTTGTGGTCTGGCCATTTTGGGAAACAGGCCACCATTTTGGGCTAAGTGCGAGAAACGCGCTTAAAACGCCAAAAGGAGCTCAAAAACACAAGAAACGATCGCTGCCACCAATCCTGTCTGTGATTCACTTGCACCGTTCATTTACAATCCAAAGAGAGTATCTAGGGCCTGTAGAAGACTAGAGACCCAAGAGAGCAGTAACTTAGCTTACAGTGCCCTCTTGTGCCATGTTGCACGAAAGCTGCAACATGCTAAAGAAACTACGGAAAACAAGGTTTCCCGGTACTGACTGTCTTAAGGGCATGTCAGTTTCCCCGTAAGAATGGAGCGAAAGCACAGAGGATTGCGGCAGAAGGCTGCACTTCTCTGGCAAAGTCTAGATCATGGTGAAAACAACAGCAAAAAGTTTAGGGGTTGCCACATGGAACGAAAATTACCCACAATTAAGAAATCTTTCCTAACACCAGGTGAGCGTAACAACTATCTTAAACCATTTGCACCGGTGGACTAGATCAGGGGAGACTACAAAATAGTCTATTGTGGAAAAGCTCTTTCCATTTTACTAGGTTGCGGTAGGGGGATTATCAGAATTAATGTTCCCATTTACAATATGCAAGTTCCAGCGTGTAAACATCTAGTCCCATAATTCACCATTGGTGTAACTTACTAAAGATTTTGATGATAACCTAGCAATTGGTGAACAACATGCATTCAAATCCCCACAGATAACAATGAGATCATTTGGAAATGTTATATTCAGCTCGGTTAGAATGTTGGAAAGATATTCTAGAAAAGGGTCAAAGAACATGGAATCAGGTTCCAATAAATGTTAAACACTAAACGACCTTTAACTGTTTGACCCCACTTGATGTTACACCTGGATACTAGGATGCCTTGGATATTGTTACCGATACATTCTACATTATAGCCTGACATGTTTTTGACTGCTGTAAAAAGTCCACTTGAGGGGCGCCATGAGAGGGGCTAATTGCTAATTGTGAGACAGTGGTATATCCATCGAGATATAAATTGGTTGTGAGCCATGTTTCTTGGAATATTACGATGTCATATTCCTTGAAAATACATTTTGCAATTTCTCTTTGTTGGAATGATGAGGGTCCCTTTGTGTTCCAGCTTAATATTTTAATACGATTGATGGTCTAAAATTGTATGTCAGACATGCTCAATAATTGGAACACTTGAGAAATGATGTCCAGTACGAGAGAGAGAAGTTTGTCACTATTTTTGGTTGCATGGACTGCACTGATTCCTTTTTCTCAAATGTGTTCCATCTGCATTACTTGTTGTCCTGATGTAGTCATTTGTTTAGAGTCTACAATAGTGTCTGATGATGTGGGAAGAATGGTTGGTAAATGCAATGTAGGTATGGCGGTAAGAACTTCAACACTGAGATCTTTAAATTCAGTTGCACAGGCCAGAAGAGCTTGAGCCTTCTGGTTGGTTTTCAGAATTAAAAGATAATCTCTCTATGTCATTAGAAGAGAATAGGTATAAATCCACATTTCTTTTGGTATATGCCAAAATGTTGCTTCTATTTAACGCTCTGTGACTTTTGTTCGGATTTGTCTGTTGTAACCACACTTTCGGAGCAGCTAACTGTTTGTATGCATTGACTGGCACACATGCAGACAAGGCAGATGTTTTATTTACATCTACAGTATCAGAGAGGGCTATTACCACGGCTGATTCTTGTAACAAAGGAACATTTGATTGTATCTTTGTTACTGAGTCTGCAGTTGCATTTTTTGGTCAGCATCACAGGTAGATTGCTTCTCTTTAGCCATGACTTTTGTATTAACTTTCTTACAGAAGAAAGGAGCTAGCTTCAGTGCTTTCATTGGTGTCTTTATACTTTGTGAAAGGTTTTCGGTTTGAGACCCAGTGGTTGTTTTATTTGGCACTGTGGAAATCTCAGAAAGGATTATTATGTCATCGATGTTGGAGGATTTCACTTCCTCATTGGATTTAAGCTTGTCCTCTATCATCTGTGGTCTTTGCTCTCTTAATTTCTTTGCTTGCAATTCATTGTTCTTGTTTGCTTTATCTATCGCTTTGAAGAAATTTCTTTTTCCTGTGTTTTTTGTTTTTTATTTGGATGGTTATTTAATGTTTCTATGGATGGAACCACTTCGACATGTGAACCTTTTGATGTTTTTCTCCCTTTTTTGGGGGGGTTATTAGCATTTATTGCAGCATTATTCTGTGACAAAGAGGCTTTTGTGGTGTCCTCAATTGAAATAGGTGTAATTAGAGCATCTTCAGGATTGTCGTGTGGTTAGATTGGTTGAGACCGGTTTCTCTCCAGAGCTTGGTGATTTGTCTTGACCAGCAGTTTGAGGCTGGATTTGTACTTGATCATCTGCTATTTGAGGTAGTCTCAGATATTCTTCAAGGGTTGAAACAGATAGTGGGGTGTCGTCTCCACAACTTGGTTCATAATCTGCTGGTAATACATTTCTTTGGCGGGTGCTTTTATTGAATTGCATGCAAGAACGGAAGTTCAGACCATGTTAATTCATTGGTATTTTTAAACCGAAGAAATTAATTTGTCAGTGATTTGAATGAGTTTTTGTATAATATCTCATTCTGCGTCATGTGAACAGTAAATTCCTTGAATTGCGTGTACATGGCTGAGTTGAGCCCAACCAGGTTTGAGCAACTGCCCTCTTTTGTTAGTTCTATCAGGATTTCCGAATAATTGTGCACTTCGTCTTTTAGTGTTTTATTTTTCAAAGAGATGTTAGAGATGTTAGCACAAAGCTCAATGCTTGATAATGTTGGATCTTGCAAGAAACTCATCGGGAGAGAGGTTGCTTGGCGGGGTGCTGACCCCTATGTTGAGTACTCGGTAGAATTGATGAGTGATGAAGGCCTTGGCAGGGAGGGAAGGGTCAAGCTGGTGTCCAGCATATTAATTCCAGCATCATGAGTGAGGTCTAGTGAGGGAATCACGTTTTCTTTAGACAAGTTCCCATGTAGGTGGAATTCATTGGTCTCTTGATTTTCTTTCCATTTTGACTGAATTGGACTTTCTGTCCATGAACGATTTTCTAAGGCATTTGAGCTATATGATCTTGTGTGCCTTTTGTTTGCTGTGTTATCTATATGCCGTTTCATCATTGAGGTTGAGACTGTGAAGTCTAAGTTATGGATCAAAGTGTTTTTTAGCAAGTCACATCGGGAGGTAGGTAGTTTAGTTTGGATGTCTGTGTCCAGCCAAGTGGAACACGAAGGCTGGCCTTGGAATTTGAACTTCCTCTGTGTTTTTCATAATTGCTCGTTCCTCAATGTGGAATTGTTGTTATTCACAAGATTTAGTAGATGGCGTTGACTAACTGTGCGCAGAAGGTGGCTGATAATCAATTTCAGGCGGTCTCATGTCGTCTTTAAATATGGAGCTTCTTAAATTGTACATTTTTATTTGAGAAATGTCAAGCACCCAAGACTTCCAACTGGGGGCTTAATTCATAGATCGCTCACTGATCATGCCGACCCAAGACTAGGTGTCAGTGTCAGTTATTGTGCCTTAGCCAGGAGGCAGTTAGACAATGTGGTTAGCAGGAAGTAAAAGATGTCTAGGATACAATTACGCACAAGCTCAAAGACAGAGGCGTCAGCAGTTACTCTGTGTAACAATTAGCCAGTTTTAACCAGAATCGAGTTAATAGATCAGTCTTTCTGAAACTTACTAAATGCAGTTGTCTATACACAAAGTGATGAGTCCAATAGATATCTTGTTAATAGCATCACAAGGAAACTAACAAGCAAAAGGCAGGCAGCACACACACAATGTGACATATCAGTTAAGGGCTCAAAGGCTTGTTATGCCGATAGTCACCCCAACTAAATTTAATCGCTGCTGCATTTATGTGCAACAATGTCAGGAATTAATATCACTTTGAGTTGCTTTGCAATGACCAATTTCACACGTTGGAGTGGGGCTCAAAGGCTAAATACGCCCTGAGCCACCCCAGGAAATCTTGGCCACCGCCACTTGTTTATGTTAATGTTAATGTTAAAGGTCATTTGTACCGCGCACTATCACCACCGGAGTGGTCCCCTGGCGCTCTGGCGGCTCTGAAAGAGGGAGGGAGGGATGGGTTGGTGGGTGGAGGCTGGAAAAGTGCAAGATTGCAGTGATGTGCTGTTGGCAGCCTCAGCCCGGTGGTTCTGTCGGCTGGGCCTGGGGTGTATGCGGCCGGTAGTCGTTGTGTGCTGATGTGCGAGTCTATGTGTGTTTTTTGTTTTGTTGTTGCAGTGTAGTGAAGTTTGTGCGGTTTGCTGCGCTAGAGGTTTGTGGTTGTGTTTGGTTTGGAGTTTTAGAGGTGTATGCAGAGAAGGAAATTGTTAGTGGTATTGGTTAGTTTGTATCTCTATCCTGGGCTGAACCGGTTGGGCTCGTGTAATCTTACACAACGGGATGCTTGTACACCCTGAGCCTCAGGAGGTACGTGCCCGTTTTTGCATTCGAGGCCGTTTGAGGATTTAGCTGTCCCCTCCGCCCGCTCCCTTAATAACCTTGCATGCTCCTCACCCCCTCCACATGACTAGCGCAGCTGCTAGTGTCCATACTTCCGATTGTGTAGTGATTGGTGGTATCTTGTCCGTTCCACAGCCCCGTGGTACCTAGTTGTGGCTGTACGGGCGGTGGCGGATGGTAAGGGTTGGCTGGAGTTGTTGCCTCCGTTTCCCTGGGTCTCGCGGGTGGACCCCTGTGTCCAGCGTCAGCCCTACTGGTTCTGAGGGTACTTCTGTCGGTTCTAGGGGTTTGTCAATGTCCTTTTTTGATGAGTCGTTTGTCTTATTGTTGTTTCGGTTTTAGTCTCTGGTGTTGAAGAGGTAGGTTTTTAGTAATTTTCTGAATTTAAGGCGATCTTTGGTGTTCCTTATTACTTTTGGGATGTTGTTCCAGGTTTTCGCGGCTACGTGGTAGAAAGCGGTGCCTCCGAGTTTCTTCTTGATGTAAGGTTTTTGTTCCAGTCGGATTTCGTTGGTTGACCTGAGCGGTCTCGTTGGCTTGTAGATTGTTATTTTTTTTGTTGTAGGAGTTCTGCTCCTTGTCCGCTGATTGCCCTGTGCGTTATGCACATTGTTTTGAAGATGGTACGCTGTTTTACTGGGAGCCAGTGTAGTGTTTTTAGGGCCGGGGTGATGTGGTCTCTTCTGGATAGTTTGAGGAGTAGTCTGGCTGCTGTGTTTTGGATCCATTGTAGCTTCTTCAGTAGGTATTCCGGTATACCGAGGTAGAGGCTGTTTGCATAGTCGATACTTGACATGATGAGGCCAACGATGGTGAGTGTTTTGTGTGTGAAGGAGAGGAAAGGTAGTATTTTTCTTGCCGTGTGGAGGAGGAAGAAGCATTTCTTGACGGTTGCGTTTATTTGCAGTTCTAAGGTTAGGGTGTTGTCCATCAGGACACCCAGATTTTTTACTACCTTACATGGTGATGGTGTAGTTCCCATTTCCGTTGGCCACGGGATGGCAGTTTCCTTCTCTTGGTCTTTGGATAGGATCATGAGTTCGGTTTTTCCTGGGTTGATTTTCAGGTTGTTGGCATTCATCCAGTTGAAGACTTCTTTTAGACAGTCGGTTAAGTTTGAATGATCGGCTTGGGTGTCTTCGATCTTGTAGATGATTTGAGTGTCGTCTGCGTAGTTGTAGCATTACTGGGGTTTGGTAGATGTTGAAGTACAGTGGTGATAGTGAGGATCCTTGTGGTACTCCACAGTCGTTGACTCGTGGGGTGGATTTGAAGGGTTTGATCCAGACGGTTTCAGTTCTGTCTGCTAGGAATGATTTAATCCAGCGTAGCGCTGTGTCTGTTTTGCCTAAGTCTTCTAGTCTTTTGGTTAGGGTGTCATGGCTAACTGTGTCTAAGGCTGCGGAGAGGTCGAGCAGGATAAGGGCAGATGTTGTGTTGGAGTCTGCGTTTGTTTTTAGGTCATCCCAGATGGATAGTAGTGCTGTTTCTGTACCTCTTGTGGGTCTGAAGCCGACTTGAGCTTGGTCTAGCAGGTGGTGTTCTTCAACGTATTCTTGGGTTAGTTTGTATACGTAGGTTTCGAGGAGTTTGGCCGGGTAGGGGATGTTGGAGATTGGTCTGTAGGGGATGTTGGAGATTGGTCTGTAGTTGGAGAGGTCATCTACGTCCCCGCTTGTGTTTTTCAGAAGTGGTTTGATGTAAGCCGATTTGAAGATCCTTGGTACTGTTCCTGTTGCCAGTGATAGATTTAGAAGGTTTCTGAAGTATTCTGCTGGTGTTCCTTGTCCGAGGATTGATTTGTAGATGTCCGGGTGGCAGGGATCCATCGGTGAGCCCGCTTTCTTGCTGTGTTTTATCAGCATTGCGAATGCCTCTGCTGATATTTCAGGGTAGTTATTGAGTTTGTGCTGCGGTTCTGATTTAGGTTCATTTGGTTGTAAGTCGCTGCTGGTTGGTCTCTGTTGGATGGTTTGTCTGATGTCATTGATTTTCTTTTGAAGTGGTCTGCAAGGTTGTTGCAGAGTTTCTCCGAGGGGATTGGGGTGTTGTCACAGCCTGGTGGGTTTCTCATTTCTTTAATGATACGGAACATTTCTTTTTGTGTGTTGGTGGCATTTGTGATTCTGTCATCATAATGCCTTCTCTTTGCCTTTTGAATTTCCTTCTTGTATGTGCGAATGTGCTTCTGGAACATTGTTTTTTTGTCTGGATTGTAATCTTTCCTCCATTCCATTTCCATCTTTTTGTTTTCTTTTTTCATGGTGCTTACTAGTGGGGTAAACCATTTTGCCATTGCTCTCTTTTTTGATGGTGTGAATGGTTTTTCTGGGGCCATCTTGTCAATTGTATCTGCAATCCATTTGTGTAGTATCTCAGCTTTCCCGTCTAGGTCAGCTAGGTCTAACTTTATAATCACTTGCTTCTTTAGATTCCAATGAGTTAGGAAATGCTGATGAATTCCGGCTCGGGGCTCAAAAACAAAATAAGCCAGCAGTCGCCCCGATCAGTCATGTTCAATGTGAGTTATTCCTCTTTTGATAGGGACGGCGTTAAATCGTTACTTCTTTGGTATTTCCCAAAAATGAACACATATAGTAATTAACGGCTGAAAGACTCAAGCAGCTTGATATGAGTTGTGCAAATTATTCAATTAGTTCCTGAATCATTGCGAATGTCAAAGAATCAGAAGTTGAATGCGCGGCAGCTAAATTTCAGAATAAACTTTTGTAAATGCTGTTAATATGGAGAAATGGCAGTAACAGTTGTGATGTACACATTTACCAACGCGTGCTGATATATTTACGCTTACTTCATTGTTGTTCTCTCTTCTCTGCTTCTACTGCTGAACACTGCCAAACACTTCACCCAACACTTCGCAAGACGCTTCGCGAATTGGAAATATATTTGTAATCTCCTCTTAAAGGTGCAGCAGCAGTGTCTACAGGCACGGAGAAACAGCAAAATGTCTGACTCTCTCCGTAGTCAAAAGGGAATGCCAACACTGCCGAACACTTCACTCATCAGTTTCTTGCTTCTTGTACCACTTTTATATGCCTATAATCCAAACACGTAGATTTTTTTAATGATACTGATATTGTAATATAGCTAATTTGTTATCCACTCGACAAATTGCTATCTTGATGAATGTGGTTTCTACTATGTGTTTGCATATTTCAATTTCATAATAAGTTTATTCGGAAACAAATAATCTATAAACCACAAAAACAGAGTAAAAATGCATAGCAGTACAAAATCCAATTCAACATTTAAAAAAAAATCCATGATATAAACTTACAAACATTACATATAAAAAAAGGGATTTAAAATGTACATGTGTGTAAATCCAAAAGTATCCACAAGAAACGTCCGGACAGTTCGATAAGATTTCAGAGTTCGATCCGGTTTTGGGCAGTGGATTTAGTTCTCCGATACCATGCCCTTCTCAAGTAGTTCACCGTTCCCCAGGCCGCTGGCAGCCTAGCAGCTGAGAGCAGATAACATAAAGCAGGCCTAGCCTGAGACATGCCAGCGGACCTGAGTAGTGGCAAGAGTGTTTTCCTTCTTAGGTCTGTATAATGTGGGCAGAACAACACAAAATGTAGAAGGTCCTCCACCGGCCACTGACAACAGAGGCAGGCGGTGGGTTGTACATTGTGAGTCCAGCTTTTTGTTTGTGCCCCTAACCATAGGCAATCAAACCAGGCTCGAGTCAGGGCCCAACGATCTGCAGCATTATCACTGTTGAGCAAGTATGGCTGAATAGCGTCCTCAGATGTTAACACCATGTGCCTTCGATTTGCAAGAATGCCCAGGGCAGCAGACTCACTATTGGTCACCAGGATGGATTTAAACATTTGCCTGTATGCCGCTGCCGCACACGGGGTCAAGAAGGTGGAAGGGCAAACAAGATTGGGACAATTTAACTGTCTAATACATTTCTGGATATACATGAGCCATTTAATTTTCTTTACAGCTGAACTACTCACCAGGGCTCTTATGATCTTATGTGAGAGAATGGCTTCCTGGTTTGCCCATAGTGCCAACCAGTGAGAAACTGGGGCAGTAACAACTCATCGGCAATATGGGGACATCCCAATTCCAAATGTATCCCATAGTTTGGAGCAGACTGCGGTAGCCCAAGAAGTTTTTAAGAAAATAATTCTCCACATTTTCAATTTTTGGAATCCTTTCCATACCCCACAGTGCTGCCCCATAATTGGTGGCAGTTTTTGTTTGAGCCCTGTATACTTCAAGAATTAGTTTGATTGGGCGCCCCACGCAATTATGTTGAAAGCGGGACGGACACCCAAGCGACTGTCTCATCCTCATACATTGCTTATCAACAAGGACAAACCCTCGCCAGTTCTCTGTAAAACAGATTCCCAGGTAATCAAAACTAGTAACCCTCGG
The DNA here is from genome assembly GCF_040938575.1 of Ambystoma mexicanum. Lineage (NCBI taxonomy): Eukaryota > Metazoa > Chordata > Amphibia > Caudata > Ambystomatidae > Ambystoma > Ambystoma mexicanum. The sequence goes on along the minus strand of NC_090934.1, from coordinate 1,071,607,434 downwards.
GATGGGTTTCCCTCCACTCCATATCCTGCGCATCTTAAGGTGTCTAACGCCCAAGCTCTTACATGCCATGACTGCAGATTTATTTGAGTTCATGGTCAACTTATGGGAAGCCATAAATTGGGTGTAAACATCCACCAGGCATTGTAAGGCTCTAGGGGTATGAGCAATTAAAACCATGTCATCAGCCTAGGACTGGGAGGGGGAGGCCACCCACCCTGATATAGTCAGTGTGGGAATTGACCAATGCCAGGTAAACACCATTTATGTAAAGGGCAAACAATACCGGTGCCACAACACTGCCCTGGCGAATGCCCAAAAAGGTCTAAAAAAAAAGCTATGCACTGTCCCTGTTCCTCGAATCTGACACAAGCTGATGTATGTTCATGGATTTTCTGGAGGACCTTGACCAAATCCTCCGGGTAACCCATGGAGCTGAGCACCGCCCAGAGCATAGCCCTGCCTACTTTGTCGAACGCGGTGCTCAGGTCCATGAATGCTAGGTATTGGGGCCCATAGGTCCACCTCATTGCAGAAAATATCTGCAGGGATGGCGTCTGGTCCGGGAGCTCGATTGGGGAATTGCTTGTTAATAGCCATCTCTACCTCTTTTATGGTTAATAGGAGAGGGGAACCACTAGGCCCACTATAGAGAGTTGAAGGATTTGCTCTATACAGGGTGCTAAAGTGGTTAAACCAGGCCAATGCACTTACATTATTCTCTTTATATGTTTTAATTCTTTTGTGGGGGGTGCCCATTGGCCACAAATTCCCAAAGGTTTTTGGAGTCCTTTGACTGCACAGCCTGGATGAGATCTTCCCAGGCTTGCTCTTCTAACTGGGTCTTCCTTTTTGCCAGGACACGTTTATAATGCGCCCGGGCAGTAATTATCTCACGTCGGTTGCTGTCTTTTGCCTCCAAAATAGCTTTGAGATCTTTCTCTGCTGTCCGGCAAGGTTCATCGAACCATGCTTCCAGGTTCTTATTCCCTTTTTTTTAAATTCCCTTTGAAAAATGGCAGACATAGAATTTCAAATTTTTTGAGACGCCAAAATTATGGAGCCAGGGGAAGATCCATTTGACAAAATAATAGAGAGTTCCTCCATATTTAGTTTACAAACGGAGAACTGAGTGTCCGCAGGGTCCAGTATGGCTCATTTAATTCTCTGCTTGCAAAGGGGATTGATGCCACACTGATCCAACTGGGGAAAATTAACAAATGGGACCACTGACGGGTCTATTCCCGTGACCAACCGGAGTGCGTTATGGTCACTCCGTAGGTTCTTAAGTACCTCAAACTCCTTTATTAGATGCCAATTCCTCACGTGGGCACAGAAGTAATCAATCATAGATGATCCCTGAGTGCCCACAAATGTTGGCCTTCCAGGCTGGTCCGCTCCCACATGACCATTCAATGAGTGAATGCCCCACTCCAGAAACCACTCACAGGACTGCAGGCCCCTTGCACACAATCTTTCATTCACCAATTGTGTGGGAGAAACCCCATGCAAAAGGTCTTCACCCGGATCTAGATTCTCTGGTTGAATTCCCACCCCCAATTTCACGTTAAAGTCACCTCCCATAATTAGAAGTAAGGCCTGACTCCCATTAGCAATGGCATATTCATCGATCAAGTCTCAATGCCCCTGGCCACCCTTGGTTAGCAGTGTGTGGGCTGTTGTAGAGATTAACCAAAAATAGGGGACGACCCCTAGCAGGGCATGGAATGACTCATTGTATGTTCTGATTTCTAGTTTCTCTCCCCGTTAAAGGTAAAGCTAAAGACGCCTTCACCAAAATTGCCAGTCCACCAAAACATCTCCCACGTTTTCTCTTTTCCGCTAGGACACAATTTCCAACATAACCATCAAAGCAAATTGGGGAGAGTGCCTAGACTCAGCACCAGCTATGTTCCAGCATAGACAGGACAAAGAAGGGGGCACCTGTTCGTTTAAAAGGAAATTTGGACCCGATTCCCCCCCTTTTCCCAATGTGTCCTTGATCTGGACCACCTCCCTCAAAGCAACTGGTCAATCCAATTCTTCTATTTCCCCTAGGGCCTGAAAACGGTTTATCAAATCCACAGTGGCTACTGGTATCGTTGGTACCAGCAGGCTCCCTCCCCCAGTACCCTCCAGAGCCATACGTGGATTCTGAGGTTTGGTGGTAGTCCGATATTCAGATAGAGCGGGGGCTTGCAGAATAAAATGCTCCTAGGGGGAAAAAGGCACTGTTAGATGGAGGAGAAGTACGCAAGCGCCACTCGGGATTAATAGAGGAAACCACATAATTAAGCATAGCTGGGGCAGTCATGGACCCACCACACAATCCCCCTTTGCCCATTTGGGTTGCTTCCCCACCCATGAAACCCTCCTGGCCATGAGAATGCCTTTAAGATTCACCTTCATCCCTGGCAATCGAGTATTGATCTATTGTGCTGTTTTGTTTATAAGGGATAAGATGGTTTCCACCTGACCTGGATGAAGTTGGGGGAGTCCCGTCATTACTCCAACCAATGGGACAGCCTCTGGATGGAGATTGAGCAGTACTTGCTCACCAGAGGGACATGTATCCTTTATATTTTATGTGAGCCCACGGCTGAGACCCCCAAACTGCTCTTGGTCCCCTTCCACAAAGTGCCCTCCAGAACAGAGGCATTATGGGGCATTGGGAGCGAGAGTGGTGCACCAGAGACTGTGGTGTTATGAATTATCGGCTCACCCATATGTGGTTTATTAGGGATGTATATGGGGTGGTGAGCAGGGTTTTCGGGGATAATCCCAGGCGCTACTATCCCTGCTCGTTCTACAACCAGAGTTTTAATTTCCAAAATATCTTTTTAAGACCTCTTATTTGGTCATCCATGATGCAAAGGATTGTGCTTAGAGAGGTTTTAAGGGCACCTATTTTATCCAAAACCGGTGCAAGCTTTCTGTCCAGCACTGCGTCCAGGATTTTAAAGTCACTAGACGCTGACTCCATGGAGTCATTTAGAAGCACCACCAAATTGGGATTGGGTCCTTTATCCACCAGACTGTCAGAAGGTGCAATTGTTGTTAGCTCTTCAAGTGCACGAGCCCCATTAGGGGCCCCCACACTGCCACCTCCCGATATATCCCTTTCTGGGGGATTATTATTTAATGTGGTTTCAAGACATTGCGAGAGTCTAGGAAGTGAAGTATTTGGAGAGGGTAAGAGGGGCATTCTTTTTTCCCCAGCTGTACTCGATTGTAGGCTAGCAACTTCGATGGCTCTTTCAGTGTGTAGGATACGCTCTTCAAGTTTCCCTGCCATTTGTTTCAAATATTCGTTCAGGGTTGGTTGTCATGGCGAGATCTGAGCACCCTTACTTTTTCTGGCCTTTGGTTTGGAAAAATTACCACCAGGGTCAGATCCGCCCTGACCACCCAAGGAGCTGAGTTTGCTTTTTTGTTTTATTGGGAATCAAAGGGGAGGCTTTGGCCTTACGTTTAGACATATTTTATGAGCGATAAAAACAACACCTACTTAGCCAAATAGAATGTCCTGAAATATTTCTTAATGGGCATCAGCCAGAGGAACCCCTATTGGTAAGGAGAGTGTAGGCAAATTGCCTAAAGTGCAAATGCAGAGCAAAAATCAACAAAAAGGATGCTCACAAAGGCCAATATGCTAAAAACACACATGCAACAGATAAAAAACCAGGAAATAAAAATATCAGATCTAGCAATACCTAAGGGAAATGGACACAGTAAAAAAGAAACCTGTGCCGTGGGGCTACAGTGGGGGAGGGGAGAGATACACTTGCAGCCCCTCACCCTACAGACCAGATGCAATTATGTGACAAAACCAAATATTAACACTAAAAGAGATAATGCCACAAATAGGTCAGTTGAGCCAACATCCCCACAAAAAGATACAGAGTGAGTTTCTTCTATCACAGACTGCAACAGAGGGGGGACGCTGTTTCCAGGGACTGGACAGGGCACGCCCGATGGCTTGAGGAGCTGCCTTAGTCCTTCTCTCCCCCGTCCCTCAGTCCACCAGAAGTAGTATGCAGTAGGTTATGGAAAAAACGGCAGCCCCCTGGATTCAGCAACTGCAGTAGCTTGTCTCTGGAAAACAGAGGGGGGAAAAATTAGATTATGAGCGGACTGCCACTCTGCACAGGGCGCATCAGATTGTTGGGATGTTAGGGTGATGGGGGAGGTTGAGCCAATTAATGCCAAAGTGCCAAAGAGTGCCAAATGTACATGGGGCCAGGCAATACTTTCAAAGAGACTAGGCCTTTGGGGAGAGAGGGGATGTAAGTTCGATCAGCCGTGGCCCCCTCACCTCTGATTCCGGCTCGAGTTCCTCCTTAGGTGCACTTAGGTGCACTCCCACAGCCATGAACAGAAATCACAGACCAAGCAGAGCTGTCGACGCCGCAGGACTTTCTATTTGCCACTGGGTTTAATGACAGGTAAAAGCAGCTGCAGCCCTCAGACCACGCAGACCTGCAGCTCTGCAGACTCGCACAGACTGCAGAGACTGCCCTTGTCTGCCGTTTGCCGCGGCTTCGCCGTGGAGTGAAGTTTTTCTTCAGGGGTAGTCAGGTGTGGCTGACTATCCCCTCCTCTTCCAGCACTCCCGGGCAGACACTGCCCTTGTCCGCCCTTCAACACGACTTGGCCATGAAGTGAAGCTTTTCTTCAGGGGCAGGCAGGTGTGGCTGATTAACCCCTCCTCTTCCAGCACTCCCGGGCAGAGACTGCCCTTGTCCGCCCTTTGCCGTGGAGTGAAGCTTTTCTTCAGGGGCAGGCAGGTGTGGCTGATTAGCCCCTCCTCTACCTGCACTCCCGGCAGAGACTGCCCTTGTCCGCCCTTCACCGTGGAGTGAAGCTTTTCTTCAGGGGCAGGCAGGTGTGGCTGATTAACCTCTCCTCTTTCAGCACTCCCGGGCAGAGACTGCCCTTGTCCGCCCTTCGCCGTGGAGTGAAGCTTTTCTTCAGGGGCAGGCAGGTGGGGCTGATTAACCTCTCCTCCTCCAGCACTCCCGGGCAGAGACTGCCGTTATCCGCCCTAAACCACAGCTTTGCCATGGAGTGAAGCTTTTCTTCAGGGGCAGGCAGGTGTGGCTGATTAACCCCTCCTCTTCCAGAACTCCTGGGTAGAGACTGCCCTTGTCTGCCCTTCACTGCGGTTTCACCGTGGAGAGATGCTTTTCTTCAGGGGCAGGCAGGTGTGGCTGATTAACCCCTCCTCTTCCAGCACTCCCGAGCAGAGACTGCCCTTGCTCGCTGTTAAAACGGATTTCTGAACTCTGTCCTGGAGGGGCAGAGGTTCAGAAGGCCAAGCTAGTTTCTTGGAACAGGGTAACCTCTGGACAAGCCAGACCAATCAGGGTAGCGATCGCGGCGTTCAAGACTAGGTCGCAAGAGGGGTGAGGGTGACTGAAAGCCCGCAATGAGCTCACAAAGCAAGGACACTTACAAATTACTCCAAGCAGGTGTTATATTAAAAATATATACACATTTATTACAAGGGCTTTGTAAAATTGACCGTAGCGAGAAATCACAATAAAACTCAAGTAAACCAACACATACCAAACCAATACAATATATGTATAAATACAAACGAGTCTAACGAGTTAGACGCACGAAATGTGTAGACTACCTAGATGTGGAGGAAAACAGGCAGTGCGAATACTAATTAGACCCAGTCCGCCTTCAGAGGCACCTAACTAAAAGGAAGTCCAAGCCCTACGAAGAGTGGAGCCTTGTGCTCAAAAAAACCTGCACACGCTGGTGCCAACGGGCAAAAAGGGGAGTCTCTTCGAGGGAATCGGCAGTTTAGTTCGGTGAACAAATGAAGATGAACAGAGCTCCGCGACTCAAGCGCAGCCTCCACTGTGGGCAGAAGCAGAGCGCGAGTACGGAAAGGTGTGCTGTTAGGCACAGCGGGGAAAAGCTATGGGCTCCTGCAGCAGGGCGACCAGTTCCTAGCAATGCTACTCACCGGTCCCCGATACAAGCAGACCCAGGCTTCTCCGCATCCGTTTCGGTGCTGGCAGGTTCAGATACGAGTAGGGGACGTCTCGGCGTCATGTAGATTCCGCAGCAGCAGAAGTTGAGTTGAGGATGTCCCAAACGCAGTGAACCCGCACAGTTTGTTACCACAGCAGGGCAACGGAGCGGCCGTGTGTATTTCAGTCCAATGTACACTACTCACTTCAGACCTGGGAATGCCAAGTGTACGAATCGTGTGAGAGTGACAAGGACTCGTAATACAACACAACCTGATGGCGGTTACAGAGCAAGACTCCTGGGTAGACTGGTCAGTCTGCTGGATGGCCCAGAGACACTTCCGAAGGCTTACGTGCAGGAGATGGTGAAGATGCCGAGAATAGTTGTTCCCACTATTCCAAGGGTCGAAGTACCAGTACAGGCCTTCTCGTTCGATCAGAGGTAGAAAGGGTTTCACAAAGCGAAAGCAGTGCAGAGGAGCAGTCCTTCAGCGGGTCACCAGCGATTCCTCAGTTCAGCCTCGTGGTTGCAGGATACTTGGGTCCTGTATTCCTTTGTTCGTGAGAACTCAGGGGATCGACATGGTAGTGGTGTTTCCAGCCCCCTCTTATCCATGGTTCCCTTCGCGCCAAAACGGTGGGGACCCAATGGGAGATCTGCTCACAAAACACTCACACCATAGGTGGACCCATCACGGACCACGGAGGTCCCAGGCATCCACACCACCCTAGACTCTCTGTCACCCAGGATATGTATTGGGACCAGACATCCTGAAGGCACACACAAGGCCTATAGAAGCCCGCAAAAGCATCTTTGTTTCGCGGGAAAGTACATGCCCAAATATGGAAGACCCCGGCTCGGCTCGACCTGGGGGAGGTGAATGGGGCAAGACTGTCAGCGGACAGGACAAAGAGCCTCATGGTCTTGCCATTTTGGGAGCCGGGCCACCATTTTGGGCTAAGCGCGAGAAACGCGCTTAAACGCAAAAAGGAGCTCAAAAACACAAAGAAACGATTGCTGCCACCAGTCCTGTCCGGGATTCACTTGCACCGTTCATTTACAATCCAAAGAGAGTATCTAGGGCCTGTAGAAGACTAGAGACCCAAGAGTGCAGTAACTTAGCTTACAGTGCCCTCTTGTGTCATGTTGCGCGAAAGCTGCAACATGATAAAGAAACTACGGAAAACAACGTTTCCCGGTACTGACTGTTTTAAGGGCATGTCAGTTTCCCCATAAGAATGGAGCGAAAGCCCAGAGGAGTGCGGCAGAAGGCTGCACTTCTCTGGCAAAGTCTAGATCCTGGTGAAAACAACAGCAAAAAGTTTAGGGGTTGCCACATGGAAGGAAAATTACCCACAATTAAGAAATCTTTCATAACACTCGCCCTTCGCCGCTGCTTCGCCGTGGAGTGAAGCTTTTCTTCAGGGGCAGGCAGGTGGGGCTGATTAACTTCTCCTCCTCCAGCACTCCTGGGCAGAGACTGCCGTTGTCCGCCCTAAGCCACGGCTTTGCTGTGGAGTGAAGCTTTTCTTCAGGGGCAGGTAGGTGTGGCTGATTAACCCCTCCTCTTCCAGCACTCCCGGGCAGAGACTGCCCTTGTCTGCCCTTCACCACGGTTTTGCCGTGGAGAGATGCTTTTCTTCAGGGGCAGGCAGGTGTGGCTGATTAACCCCTCCTCTTCCAGCACTCCCGGGCAGAGACTGCACTGGTCCGCCCTTCACCGCGGCTTTGCCGTGGAGTGAAGCTTGTCTTCAGGGGCAGGCAGGTGTGGCTGATTAACCCCTCCTCCTCCAGCACTGCCGGGCAGAGACTGCCCTTGTCCGCCCTTAGCCGTGGCTTTGCCGTGGAGTGAAGCTTTTCTTCAGAGGTAGGCAGGTGTGGCCGATTAACCCCTCCTCTTCCAGCACTCCTGGACAGAGACTGCCCTTGTCCGCCGTTTTGCAAATGTGTACACATCCTTATTCCCTTTGTAAAATTGTCACAAAAACATTCTTACAAATATGTTTCCTCCTAGATCCCAATGTTTTGCCATCTATAATCTATTATACATCTGTCTCGTTTCTCTCGCTAGTTTTCTAAATCACCCTCTCACTTGCTCTCATTCTGTCTCTCTTTCTCACTTTCTTTCACTTTCACTGTCTCTCTGTCTCAAACAAAAACGCGCGTGCGTGCATTTGCCCGTTTGCCCGTGGCTCTGTGACATCCTTAACGGGTCCCATAGATGTATCTCTAGCTCTGTTGGATTCCCATTTCCAAATGCAGTCACATTTGACATTTGTAATGACTAATGTTTCATGCTCTTAAGTACTCAGGGAGACCAATCCATAGAACTATATCATGCCTCCCTCCTCGATAAAAGCTTGTCCAGCTAAGGATTCAGGTTTCTCCTTTAATAATTTCAGCCTATCCATCCAATTATGGGAAATTGCCATGAACTGCAAACTCTGTCACGCTTGCTCCATCTGGAATGACTTCGTCATCTATACTGCATAATGGTCAAGGAGAGGGCTGGTCCAACAACCATAGGTGCTAAAGAAAGAACAGGACAACTAGAAATTATAAGGGCGTTCCTACTGAAAACAGTGTCATTATTAGATTATGGAACACAAAAGTGGGGATACTTCAGGTAATCCACACCGCATACCATTGTTACATTGAAGTGAATTACTTCATGGTAATTCACTTCAAGGCAATTACGTTGTTGCAAAGTGATTTAAATAGGGATTTTTGGGGGTAATGCTTCTAAGAGGATGCGAAGGTTTGGGGTGAGTGGGAGGTGTGTAGGGAGGTATGGGGGAAACCCCATTATAAACCAAAATGAATAAAAAAACATGAAAATAATTGCATCGAAGTGAATTACTGCAAAGTTATTCAATTTGCTATAACAACATGCAAGTGATCCACAGCAATAAACATGTTTGTCTGTTCAGGGACTGCCTAAACAACAAAGTAATGTTCATTGCAGAGGTCAAAAGAAACACTCTTAAATCATATACTTCAGGAGTCTTTTGCCTACGGGCTACACTAAGCTATAACACAAAGGTCCAAAGTCTTGGTCAACAAAGTGTTTACAAAACCTACTCTTAAATGTCAACCCGAGTGTAATACAATAAAACAAACACATTCCTCTTGGAAGGTCCTTGCAGCAGTTACTCACCGTCTGAATTATTCCTCAGCCTCTCTGTTCTCACCTTGTTACTGAAGTCTTCTCCCAGATTAAAATCTTCATCGCCGTTTCTTCTCAGGCTTTTCCTCAGCCTTTAACAATCACATATAGGGTCCTCACAGTCTTTGGTTTTCTCAGTATTCACAACAGGTCTCTCCTAGTCCATGGGCTTTCTAAGCATTCATATCAGGGCTCTCCCATATCTTCAATTTGGTCGAACAGCTATTTCCCTCCCATCATGTAGGGTCCTTTTCAGGCAGAAACAAATATGTTAACCTCCTGGTAAGGGTATTCCTTCTTTGGTTCTTCAAGGAAAGGTATCTTCATGCCTTCCCTTAGGACTGGGCTCTGACTTCCAGGACCTTTCACTAGGTTATCTGCCCCCTGGGGCTCTGTAACCACAGAATTCTTTTTGCAGCCTTCAGAATCTTGACTACTTCAGCACAATCAGTAGTTTCTCTCTGTATCCAAGGATCTCTCAGCAGCATACCTGCCTCTGTCCAGTTTTATCCTACCTCTGTGGTTTCTCTACCTCCTTTATACTTCTGGTCCAGGGAAGGCTTTGTTGAGCCAGCCCGGGATTGGTCTGTAAGATTCGCCTTCAAATTGGGTTATAGCCATTCATTTTCTTTCCACATAGTGTTCATGTTGACCAGACCTTTGTATTCCACAGGTGAGGATGTATCTGCAATTTAGGTCAGAACAGGGCTTTCGTAGCACTAATGTGTCATAATGTTAGTTTGCCACTTATGGAGGTCAGTGATGTGTGAAATATCACAAGGATGGAAACTGTTACACTTGCTCACTCTAGTGATAAGCTTAGCGTTTACTGATGCCCCCCTGGGACTTGAAGTGAGTATTTACTTTTGCTGGTGTTGACCTGCTTGATTGGGTAAAGGAAAGACAGCGTCCCTGTGGCAGTGGTGAGCCAGTGGGACTTTCTTTGTCCACCCTCTGGGAGGCACATCAGTTAGCGGCTGGACCATCCCAGTCTCTTAAGGCTTGCCGCTCACACACCAAAGGATGGAGAGTTCCGTCATTTCACCACAGCCCATACATTAATTCAAAGGGTGAAAATCCTGTGGAGCTTTGAGGCACTGTCAACACCCTGAACAATACTCAGGTAATTAGTATATCCAGTTTAGGCCATCTTCATGTACTCCTTGTTTTAGAATGGACTTGAGTTTGTTAAAACTTCTCTGCCTACCCGTCTGTCAGGGGTCGTACAATGAGGCACGCAAGGTCTTGAGCCCAAATAGTTCTGTTATTTCACTTACATGTATGGACATAAAGGTACTTCCCTGGTCAGTTAATATTTCCTCAGGGAAGCCCGCCTGGAAGAAAATGACAGAAGGAAATTCAGTATATTCAGAACTAGTTTAGGTGTTTTGTAACGGGACACTGCACTCCCCTAATATTAATTACAATTCAGACTTGAAATTATTTTTAAAAAAGAGTATCTAACTACTTCCAAATGACCACCTATGCTGCATTTGTAGTCTGGTGGTTGTAACACTAAAAAACAACCAGTGTTGAACATTTATGAAAAGATCCAGACACTTCCATGCACTGTGGTTCAAAATGTTGTATATGGTTATCTCTACAAAAATTACCAAGACTCAGAAAAACTGTTATCTCTACAAAAATGTGTAAAAATTACAAAAACCAAAACCAAAGATTAACTCGTTAGCGAGCATGTGCTAATGTTTCGCCCGTTTGGGCTTTATCCAGGCGGTATTCGTTCATAATAATTCATTATCACTATCCAATACAGTTCTTAACAATGTTGCTTTCCTAGATATACAGTCACAATCATAACCATTTGTATGTTGTGTGTCCTATAAATCCACACTTTTTTGTATCAGTGATCAGTGCTGGAGAGAGACACCAGCAAGCGATATACCATAGTAAAAAGGACTAGTACATATTTACAATTCATTCAAAACGGTCTCTGTGTTAGTGAATCAATCAACACTTGTCCATGTCCAGTTCCATTCCCGAGCAAACATTGTTTAAAAATTCAACCCATGTTGTCTACTTGGGATCGAAAAATCCCACACATCTGGTGAACTCCCCTAATGGACAGTCTAGATAGTCAATCCTACTTAAAACTTGTTCACATGGCGTATAGGAAAAAAAAAAATTGGTGTTGTATACTCTTCTTACCTCACTACCCGCATTCCACTGAAATCTAGACAACCAATTGTAATCCTGTGTCCTGTGATATAACAGAGAATGGTATATAGTGTTATTCCTGTTGTACTACAATTACATTAAATCGTATTGATTTGACCAAAATGCATATACCTGTGATTTGTCTTTTCCTTAGGTTATAGACCACCATATATATGTATGAGCAGTACCAAACCTTCCAATTATTTTCTATATCAGTTTCCATGACAATCTGCAAAAAAACTGTTGGGCTGATTCATGGAATTTGTGCCCCGAAAAACAGGGATTTGTGCGCCATTCAGCCCGCAAATCTCCATTTGTTAAACAGGGATTTGCGGATAGAATGGCGCATAAATTCCTGTTTTTCGGCGCACAAATTCCATGAATCAGCCCCAGTGTGTGTCCAATTAGTTAATGTGTTTCTAATATAAAACCTCACTCATAGTCAACCCATCTGTTGCCATGGTGTACCTTATGTATCCATCTCCCAGAGTCCATTTTTCATCTGTATTATGTGGTAGGGTTCCTGTTTCATATAACAAATCTAAATCAAAAAAGAGTACCACTTTAATAAGTGGTGAGGTCAACCATAAATATATAAATGATGTGCTCATTGCTTACCTGACCTGCCCTGTAGGCTTATTTCAACCATCAGCAGCGTCCCGCATTCTGGAACGCCGCTGCCATCTTGTTCAACCTAATTTGTATCGTCATCCTGTGATGCATTCTGACGCGATGATGTCACCCGTAACGTGACATCATCGCGTTGCTGTAGTAATCAGCCGCTTTGTTAACATAACGTTTACCCATGTAGTAACTTTTTATCATTGTGTAAGGTGTTTCTCCCTATGGTATCTAAAAAGGTGGTGAACAGCAACCTGTAGGAGTCCTGAGCATGGGATATTTACACCTTACCGCACACATGTGCGAATTGACAACACAGGGGCGATGAGTGGTCTCTTCTACGATGACCTTCTCTGCCCTCAGCATAGACAGATTGCTCTGTGAGAGGGAAGGACCTATTCTGTGAACGAGATAGCCCTCGTGGCTAACTCGGATTAGTGTGCACCATGGTTAAAATAAACAGTCACAGACCACTATCATTTGACCAGCTTGACAGCCGTGTTTTTATAAGACAGAAATGGGTGCAGTTAGAGCCTTGGTATAAAATCATTACATAACATCAATGGTCATATGTGAGAAAGTCAGTTTACATTTGGTACATAACTAAGTGGATCACATGGATTGGGTCTTGCAGGGGGTAAGTTAATTCACCTCTGTTAAATAAATAATTCATTATTAGCAATTGGGTCACTGTTAAACCAGTCAGTTCGCATTTGGTACATAAATAAATGCATCTCATAATTTGGGTGACCTGGTAGCAAATTGATTCACCTCTGGTAAATGAATAATTAAATGTTAACATTTAGAGCACTGGTAAACCAGTCAGTTCACATTTGGTACCTACATAAGTACATCTCATAGGATGGGTCACCTGGAAGCAAATTAATTCACCTTTGGTAAATGAATAATTAAATGCTAACATTTAGAGCACTGGTAAACCAGTCAGTTCACATTTGGTACATACATAAGTGCTACAAGATACTCTCTGCGCCCAGTTCCAACCGTTCCAGGAGGGGGTGTAGCCGTGATCTTCCCTGAGTGGATTCCTGTCTCTGTCATTCCTACACAGGCCTACTCTTCTTTCGTATGCAGGCTCTCTCTCTCTCTTCTAGCCATTCCCTTACTGTGGCTACCATCTATCGGCCACCTGGTCAGATCTTCTCCTTCCTCTCTGAGTGGGCAGACCTCTCCTCTTCCCTCCTGGTCTCTACCACTCCTCTCCTCCTTCTTGGAGACTTTAACATCCACCTGGATGCTTCCTGTCCTTCCTCTGGACTCTTTTGCGACCTCTGCAACTCTCTCACTCTCTATCTTCCCCTCTGGGCTGACTCACACTGCAGGGCATACTCTGAATGTTCTGATCTCCACAGACCTTCCCCTTTCTATCCCTCTCACCACTCATCTCTCCTGCAGCAATCACTTTCTACTTTCCTCCCAGCTCACTCTCTCCACCTCTCAGGCCAAGCCAACTCCGCACTGCCACCTACCTTCTCGGTTATCTGACCCATCAAGCGTGTGCCAGTTGAGGCTTTCGCTGCCACCTTCTTACACCCCTCCCCCCCTTTGGCTAACTCACACCCTGACACAACCCTCGCCATGCTCCACTATGCTATCTCTGATACTCTTGATGTTCTTTCCCCTGTCATGAGGATCCGATTGAAGCCCAAAGCCAAGTGCATTTCCTGGTACGACTCAGACCTCGCCACCCTTAAACTCAAGTGCAGGGTGGCGGAGAGGAAATGGCATGCTTCCGGTACATCCTCTGACAAACTGGCCTACCGCCTGCTCCAAAGGCCATACCGGCTCTCTGCCCGCACCAAGAAGAAAGCCCACGTGTAAGTGTGCATCTCTGCGGCATCTAACAACTCAGCCGAACTCTTTAAAATCTGCAAGGAGCTTGCCAATCCTGCTGCAGTTTCTACCTCTCCTGTCCCCTCCCAGGCCCTCTGCACGGCCCTGGCTTCTCATTTCATCTCTAAAACTCAGGACATCCTGTCCTCTCTCTCTTCCTCGCCCCCTGCCCTTTCTACCCCCTTCTCCTCCTCTGGCCCTTCTTCGCCCACCTCTCCTCCCTCCTTCTCTGCCTTTCCCCTGTTCTCTCCAGGCGAGGTTACTAGACAAGTCCGATCTATGAAAGTCTCGTCAAAACAGCTTCACCCCTGTTCCTCCAGAACCATCAAGGACCACATTAACAACTTGGCCCCTGCTCTTGCTGACTTCTGCAACCACTCCTTTGCCACGGGGGTCTTCCCTTTCCCCTTGAAGCACTCCCTTGTGCACCCTCTTCTTAAGAAACCCTCTGCCGACCCGTCTTGCCCGGCTAACTATCGCCCAATCTCCATCACCCCTTTCCTGGGCAAACTGCTGGAAAAGCTGGCCATCTCCCAGCTTAATCTTCACACAGAATCTGTTGGTTGTCTCCATGAACATCAATCTGGCTTCAGAGCAGCCAGAAGTACGGAAACTGCTCTCCTGATTCCAATACACCCCCTGTGTCCTCATCTTACTTGATCTCTCCTCTGCCATGCCATTCTGCTCAACCGTCTCTGTGATAACCTTGGTATCACCGATCAGGACCTGGCTTGGCGGCTTGGTGACCTCTTTCTTTTCCGATCGACCCTCCCAGGTCCAACTTGGGTCCTTCCTATCCTCTATCTCTGCCTGTGGTGTTCCCCAGGGGTCTAACCTCTCTCCCTGGCTGTTCAACCAACACCTGTCACTTCTTACCCACCGCATTGCCGCTCTGTGCCCCAACTTTCAGTGCTATGCGGATGACACTCAACTATTTTCAGAGTCCCTTCCGCCACTTCTTCTCCTTCTCTCATCTCTGACTGTCTATCTGCTATACAGGAGTGGTGCGCCGCCAACAATCTCTGGCTTAATGCCAGTAAGACTGAGATTATACTCATTGGCACACCTGCTCCCTCCTTTCCTGTCACTCTCTGGCCGCCTCCCTTGGCCCCCTTCCTATTCGCACCTGTGAGGCTAAAAACCCTGGGTTCATCTTCGACTCCATACTCTCCATCTCTCCTCACATCTCTGATGTCTCTAAGAAGTCACACTACCAGCTGCACCTCCTCATAGGTATTCTTCCTTTCCCCTCCTTCCCCCAGAAGCTCACTGTCTTCAGAGCCCTGGTTCTCTCTAGGATG
This sequence comes from Ambystoma mexicanum, assembly GCF_040938575.1. NCBI lineage: Eukaryota > Metazoa > Chordata > Amphibia > Caudata > Ambystomatidae > Ambystoma > Ambystoma mexicanum. The sequence goes on along the minus strand of NC_090934.1, from coordinate 1,071,592,335 downwards.
GAGTACTGCAACAGCCTCTTTCTAAATCTGCCTGCCTCTACTCTTCGCCCTCTACAACTTATTCAGAACAGGCCAGCGAGACGTATTCTTCCTTTCCTCTCCTTCCCCCAGAAGCTCCCCCAGAAGCTCACTGACTCCAGAGCTCTGGTTCTCTCTAGACAGGACTAGTGTAGCAGCCTCTTTCTAAATCTGCCTATTTCTACTCTCCGCCCTCTGCAACTCATCCAGGACAGGACTGTGAGACTTGTCCTTGGCCTCAAGCCCAAGGATCGATCTCTCCAGGAATGAAATCTTTGCACTGGCTCCCAGTGGCTGTGAGGATTAAGGTCAAAACCCTCTGCATTGTCCACAAGGCCTTCTGGGACCTGGGTCCTCAATACCTTCAACTCGCTCTTCCTAAATATCTTCCTTCTCGAGCTCTTCGCTCATCCGCCTCCAACTCCCTCAGGCTCAGTCGCTTCTCAAAGCAACGAGTTGGTAGTAGATCTCTTTCTTCGGCTGGGGCCCCCCTCTGGAACAGCCTCCCTACCTCACTTAAACTTGTGCAGAACCATCTCTGGGTCCAGAAGCACCTCAAAACCCTCCTCTTTGCTTCTTCTTTCTCTCCTCCTCTCCCCTGCTCATATCCTGGCTGAAACTGCACTGGTCACCTGGCCACCCTCTGATTCCCCTCCCATGCCAATTGCACTCCTGCACTGCCCCCTGGCAACCCCTGCACTTGGGGACTGTATTCTGTATCCCTACAGCCCGCTACCAGCTCTTGACCCCTGATGTCTGCACTTACCCTTGCACTTGCCACCAGCTGGCCGCACTTTTATTTATTGGTTTAATTCATTCTATTTTTTTTTACTGTCAATCCCATGTACTGCACTGCTCCCTCTCCCTCCCCCCGCACTTTTCCCCTTCCCCCTTCCCCTGCACTTGCCCGATCTCACTGTCACCTGGCCTAGTAAGATCGTTGCCTCTGTCTTCCCTCCCTTGCCTCGCCACACCTTGAAACACTTGTGTATAGGCGTTTTATAAATGCCATATCTGTAACGCTCACCTGGTATCCACAGGGACGTCACTCAGCCTGTTCTGACCTCTAACGACCTCGAACCCTTCCCTGGAGTCTACTCGACTGGAGACTGGGCCTTGTTTTCTTGGAAAGTGTGCTCTCCATCCTGCTTTCAGCGCACGGGCGCGTTGATTGATGCAGGCTCGTTGCTGCCTAGTTACTTCACTGGCAAGAGTGTCACGGCTAATCGCGTTGCTCACAGTGCGATGCCTGACTTCGGCATGGCGAGTGGCACGGACGTGCCTGATTCCAACATGGCGGACCTTGCGGACCGCTACCGTGTGTGTGGCGGTCTAGTTGTTGCGCCCCATCATGCTTTGCGATGTCTCCGGGACGGAATGCCGACGGCTTATCAACCTGCTCGTCCCGAACGAGGACGCGTTGCTACTCTCCTAGGAGCTGGCGAACGCTACGTGAGTTCGTGCTAGGGAATCTCTTACTCCCTCTCTTCGACCTTGCCTTTGTTAGCTTCTAACATTTACAACTGTGCTCCCTTTGATCTTTACAGACCTTTGTTGTGTGTTTATGGTTTAGGACGTCTCGGTGCCTTTCACTCTCGTGAGTTATCCGCTACCCTTCGTTGAAGAAGTTGTTTCCTGCCACCGCCTCCCTCCAGCTTGGTTCCATAGTGGTAGGCACTTATTTAGCACGACGCATTAAGAGGGGTTTTGGTCTCTTCACCTGTGGACTCTTAGTTTAGTTTTTGTTTTATATATTAGATCCACCACCTTTTGATTTCATTCCTTCTGGACATCGGTTACCTCCAATCTTTCAGAGGGTTTCTGGTCATTCTCGGTAAGAGTGCCTTCAGGTCTTATCCTTGATAACAGGGGGCTCCGAGTTTTCTTTTCGTTTGTGTGTTTACTTTCCTTGTGACTTGCTCTGCTTTGTCTAGCGTACCCAGTCTCTTGTTCCATCCCTGGTCATCGAGTATTCACATTACAAGGCTTTGTTACTTACGGATCCTTTGGTAAGATTCCTGCTTCAGGGGTATCTTTCTAATGTCTAGGCAACTATAAGACTAATCATTCTGTCTCTCTATCTTTCATCAGCCGGCCTGACATTGTTGCTCTGGCCCCGATCTTCTAAAGACACACCCAGTCATCTCCGAAACTCCCGGGATAGCTTCACCTACATCCACGGGACTTCTCAAGGAGTCTACGTTCTCTAGCAGCTCCACAGGGTTTTATTCCCCAAGAGGGTTTCCCTGGGGACCTTCCTCTGCCCTGGCCTTTGTGCCGGTTCACTGGGAGTTTCTCGGGGGGAATTCTATTTATCATCGAATCACATCATCCCTGGTTCCATTTCCCAGGTGAGAGACCTTTTTGTTTCTATGTAATCCTCACACGGGCTCTCTCAGCAAAGTTTGTTTGTTAGTCATAACAGTTAGCAACGCCTGTAATAAGAAGTGACACTGTTTTTCACTTGCCCCGGGTGAGGAATACATTTTGACTATAGTCTAGGATGGATCCACAGCAGCAGCAGATTCAACAATTGATTGCTGCAGTGCAATCCCTGACTAGCGAGGTTCAGCAATTGCAACAAGACAACACCTCCTTAAGACAGCAGCAGCAGCATGCGTCTCAACAGATTGCACAACAAGCTCACATATCTCGCATCCCCCATTGTTCCGAGGTTCCCCCCGGACCTCTTCCGGGTGGGCAATTCGATGGAAACCCGCATAGGGTAAAGGAGTTCCTTGAGGCATGTGCGGTGCAATTTGCATTTAAAGAACATTTCTTTCATACAGACCGGGATCGGGTTGGCTACATGGTGTCTCAGATGGTAGGACCCGCATTGGCTTGGGTTACTCCTTTAGTTACAAATAATAACCCGTTATTGGACTCCTACACCGCCTTCTGCAATAGCGTTCGTACCATGTTCGGGCGACAGGAGATCAGGGTTGCTTCACAAGAACATCTATTGGATCTCAAGCAGGGCAATCTGGACATACTGGCGTATATCACAAAATTCAAACAAATGGCCAGTGAGACCACATGGTCGGACGATGCGCAGGTCACATTATTTAGGAGGGGTTTATCAGAAGATCTCAAGGACGAGGTCTCCAGAGTTCCACGTCCCACCACTCTCACAGAGTTCATAGCCCTAGTGATGCAGCTCGATTATCGTATGAAAGAGAGGATGACTGAAAGGAGAAAGGGTAGGGTCGCAAGGACACCCTTTGTCCCTTCAACCTTTAAACCCCCGCCAACAGAGGAACCTATGCAACTTGGTTCAGCGTCTCGTGGACCTTTGAGTCCAGAAGAGAGAAATCGCAGACGTAGCCTGGGACTGTGTATGTACTGTGGCGCCAGCTCCCACTCTGTCCAAGAATGCCCTATTGCTCCAGTTCGGCGGTCGGGAAACGCCAACGCCCGGTCGTAAGAGGAACCACGATCCGGGAACCTAAGTCTGGTCAAGGTTCCTCATATACTTCACATTCCTTCTATTGCACCAACCTTTCAACCACCAATATGTTGGTATTAAAGGTTTCCTTCACAATAGGAAGTCTCATTTTACAGGACGTTCCGGCCCTAATTGATAGTGGGGCTGCGGGTAATTTCGTGGACGACCACTGGGCTGCTTCTTTAAAGATTCCACGTTTCCCTAAAGAGGAACCGATCCCGGTTGAAAGTGTGGATGGAAGCCCGCTGATCTCGGGTCCCATCAAAGAACAGACCGCAGCAATTCAAATGTCCATTTCTACCCATCAGGAGATTCTAACTCTAGATATCATGCGAGCAGCTCATCATCCGGTGATTTTAGGATTACCTTGGCTCAGGAAACATAATCCGTTTATCAACTGGACCGCTGGGTCTTTCTTTCTGGGTTCAGAGTTCTGTCTGACACACTGCATCGGAAATCACCAAAGGGTCGCCATAGAATCTTCTCCTTCCTCGAATAATACTAAAGGGGTACATTCCCTCAATCAGATCGCAGGCCTCCCTGAAGTATACGAGAGTTTTCAGGACGTATTTCTGTCCTCGGAGTTTAACCAGTTGCCTCCCCACAGGAGAGACGACTGTGCTATAGATTTGATACCAGATCAACCGCTTCCCTTTGGCCGTATGTATATTCTGTCTAACACGGAAAAAGAGGTTCTACGAGAATACCTTCACTCCAATTTGGAGAATGGACTGATAACAGAATCTACCTCCCCAGCAGCCGCCTCTTTGTTCTTTATAGCCAAGAAAAATTCTAAGGAATTACGACCCTGTATAGACTTCCGCGGTTTGAACAAGATCACTGTGCCCGACAAATACCCCATGCCACTCATCCCTGACATCCTTGAAGCAGTTAAAGGGGCTACTATCTATACAAAGTTGGACTTAAAAGGAGCATACCACCTGATACGGATAAAGCCCGGGGACGAATGGAAGACGGCTTTTAGAACGCCGTTTGGGCATTATCAGTACAGGGTCATGCCGTTTGGGCTATCCAACGCCCCTGCTGTTTTTCAACGTTTTATGGATCATCTTTTTTCTGACCTTCTCTTACACAGTATGGTGGTGTACCTGGACGACATATTGATTTTTTCCTCCTCCATACAAGACCACATACCGCACGTTCAAGAGGTGCTTCGACGTCTACAACAAAATCATTTGTTCTGTAAACCCGAGAAGTGTTCATTTCATCAACCCAAAGTTACTTACTTGGGATACGTTTTATCCGCCCAGGGGATAGCAATGGACCCAGAAAAAGTCTTGGCGGTACGAGACTGGCCCACACCCGCATCTGTTAAAGATATTCAACGCTTTATAGGGTTCGCAAATTTCTATCGGAGATTCATACCTGAATTCTCAAAACTTACTCAGCCACTTACCAGTCTTCTTAAGAAAGGAGTCCTGTTTGTCTGGTCGGCAGCTACCGATCAAGCCTTTGACAGACTTAAGCAGTTATTTACATCAGCACCGATTCTTCTAACGCCGAACCAAAATCGAAGATTCATCGTGGAGACCGATGCCTCCCAACATGCTTTAGGCGCCGTTCTACTACAACCGGACGACCTTGAGCAGGAGAGACCTGTTGCATTTCTTTCCAAAACTCTTTTGCCTTCTGAGATCAACTACACGGTTCTGGAGAAAGAACTTCTCGCCATCAAGCGAGCCTTTGAGGAATGGCGACATTTGCTCTTAGGAGCCAAATTCCCGGTCGAAGTACGGACAGACCATCATAATCTCCGAATTCTGCAATACGCTCAAACCTGTAACAGTCGTCAGGCACGATGGGCTCATTTTTTTTCTCCTTTCAGGATTACGTTTTCCTTTATTCTTGGAAGGGAGAATCTAAGAGCTGATGCCTTGTCTCGCAAGGACCATCCTATAGACAGTCCTTTCAGGCCAGAACCTATATTTCCACCATTGACCATGGGAGTGGTGGCAGCTCCAGATTTCCTGTCTCGCCTTAGAGCCCAATCTGATCCCATTGCTATGAGGTCACTTTCATTGTCCAACCGATCAGTTCTGGTAGAGGAGGATGGATGTTATTTCATGGAACAAAGGGCCTACATTCCGATGCGTCCTCTCCAGAAGGAGGTTTTGGACATGTGCCATAAATCCAAGGTAGCAGGACATCGAGGCTTCACCTCCACGTTGGATCTTGTTTCCCGTTTCTTTTGGTGGCCTGCTGTTCGAAAGGACACCAAGGAATATGTGAGCTCGTGTCCCACGTGCTTACAAAACAAGATACCCAGGCAAACACCCTTGGGAGAATTGGTCAGAATGCCCTTGCCTTCCCGTCCATGGCAAATAATAACCACGGACTTCATCGTAGAACTGCCCCAATCCCAGGGCTATAATACTATTATGGTCGTTATTGACACCTTGACGAAACTGGCGCATTTTGTTCCCCTGATTGGGTTACCCTCTGCAGCTCAAATGGCACGTATTTTCATCAGACATGTTTTTGCCCTTCATGGCCTACCGGAAACAATCATATCGGACAGAGGTCCACAGTACACGTCCCGATATTGGAAACTCGTTTGTCGGTTTTTGGGGATATCCAGGGCTCTTAGTTCTGGCTACCACCCTCAATCGAATGGTCAAACAGAAAGACTAAATCAAACATTAGAAGGATACCTCAGAAATTACATCTCGGCGGCTCTGGACGATTGGAAGGACCTACTCCCCCTCGCTGAGTTCGCGTATAATAACTCTTACCATTCGGCCATACGAACATCTCCTTTTCAGTGCTCTTTTGGATTCAGTCCAACATCTTTTCCCACTATGAAGAGGTCTGACACTAAATTCCCAGACTTAAACAAACTCACGGAACAAATCCGTCAAGGACACCGCTCCGCGGTTATCGCTCTGCACCATTCCCAGGACAGGAGAAAGTACTTCGCTGATCGTCATCGCACCCCAGCACCTGTCATCAAACCCGGAGATCGAGTATGGCTTTCTTCAAGGTTTCTACCTAGACATCTTGTTCCGTCTAAACTCTCTCCTCGATATTTTGGTCCCTTCCGAGTAATCGCCGCCATAGGTTCCGCGGCTTTCAAACTCTGTTTACCTGATTCCTGGTCAAGAATACACCCAGTTTTTCACGTGTCACAATTGAAGCCCGATAATCGCAGTTCCTTCCATCCCAGGGTTACAGACTGTCCTGCGCCCGTAATTCCCGATTCAGGGCCTGAATATGAAGTCAAAGAAATTTGCGACTCCCGATATCACCGGGGTCGTCTTCAGTACCTAATTGACTGGAAGGGGTACTCGCCCGCTGATCGTACCTGGGAACCAGTATCTGCCGTCCGCGCTCCTCGGCTGATTAAAAGATTTCATACGAGACATCCTGGCAAGCCGGGAGGTGCCAGCCCTAAGGGGAGGCATACTGTCACGGCTAATCGCGTTGCTCACAGTGCGATGCCTGACTTCGGCATGGCGAGTGGCACGGACGTGCCTGATTCCAACATGGCGGACCTTGCGGACCGCTACCGTGTGTGTGGCGGTCTAGTTGTTGCGCCCCATCATGCTTTGCGATGTCTCCGGGACGGAATGCCGACGGCTTATCAACCTGCTCGTCCCGAACGAGGACGCGTTGCTACTCTCCTAGGAGCTGGCGAACGCTACGTGAGTTCGTGCTAGGGAATCTCTTACTCCCTCTCTTCGACCTTGCCTTTGTTAGCTTCTAACATTTACAACTGTGCTCCCTTTGATCTTTACAGACCTTTGTTGTGTGTTTATGGTTTAGGACGTCTCGGTGCCTTTCACTCTCGTGAGTTATCCGCTACCCTTCGTTGAAGAAGTTGTTTCCTGCCACCGCCTCCCTCCAGCTTGGTTCCATAGTGGTAGGCACTTATTTAGCACGACGCATTAAGAGGGGTTTTGGTCTCTTCACCTGTGGACTCTTAGTTTAGTTTTTGTTTTATATATTAGATCCACCACCTTTTGATTTCATTCCTTCTGGACATCGGTTACCTCCAATCTTTCAGAGGGTTTCTGGTCATTCTCGGTAAGAGTGCCTTCAGGTCTTATCCTTGATAACAGGGGGCTCCGAGTTTTCTTTTCGTTTGTGTGTTTACTTTCCTTGTGACTTGCTCTGCTTTGTCTAGCGTACCCAGTCTCTTGTTCCATCCCTGGTCATCGAGTATTCACATTACAAGGCTTTGTTACTTACGGATCCTTTGGTAAGATTCCTGCTTCAGGGGTATCTTTCTAATGTCTAGGCAACTATAAGACTAATCATTCTGTCTCTCTATCTTTCATCAGCCGGCCTGACATTGTTGCTCTGGCCCCGATCTTCTAAAGACACACCCAGTCATCTCCGAAACTCCCGGGATAGCTTCACCTACATCCACGGGACTTCTCAAGGAGTCTACGTTCTCTAGCAGCTCCACAGGGTTTTATTCCCCAAGAGGGTTTCCCTGGGGACCTTCCTCTGCCCTGGCCTTTGTGCCGGTTCACTGGGAGTTTCTCGGGGGGAATTCTATTTATCATCGAATCACATCATCCCTGGTTCCATTTCCCAGGTGAGAGACCTTTTTGTTTCTATGTAATCCTCACACGGGCTCTCTCAGCAAAGTTTGTTTGTTAGTCATAACAAAGAGTCCGACAGGTAAGTATAATGTGTCTTTTGAACAGTTCTCTAACTTCGTTCCTTTCCTTCCTTAGATGATGGCTGGCATCCGGGGATGGCGACGTGCTCCAGAGATGAGTAGCGCTGAAGGTGAGTGAGAGCGCGATGCGCGATATGACCCTTTCGTATTTGTATTGAACTGAGTTATTTTTCTGTCTTTTTGGTGCCGCGACGTTTTCAGCGTGGATGCCGGTTATGAAGAAGAAATGCGGTGAGTAAGCGCGATATGCGGCGCCTCTAGATGTTACAACGCTAACCTGGAGTGTCTTTTCCCTCTTGCAGATGGATGAGAAGTTCGGGAGACAGAGTTCCCCCAGAGCGGCTGGGATTCAGGTAAGCATTTGAAGCTCGTACAGTCTTTAAAAATAAGCGAAGATTTGCTGAATGCTTACTAATGCCTTTTTTCTGTTCTTTTCCCTTTTCCTTAGGAAACGGCATGCCGGGATGGGAATGACACCGCCGAAGATGCCCGTAGAACAGAAGAAGCGATGAATGATGGGCAGAAGGGCTGCAAGGTAAAGCTGTTCCTAACAGTGTTCTTGTTCTTGCAGGAGCTGAGCGCAGAAGAAAGATGCAGGCCTACTGGAGAACGATCTGAACACGGTGAGTGTCACGCTGCAGGTTCAGAAAACACAAAGCATGTTTCTCAGCCTGGGCGTGGCTTAAATAGTCTCTGGGTATCCCAGGTGTCTCTGGGCTGAACCACACCCAAAAGACTAGACTGCACATGCAGTTCTGGGAACCGAAAAATGTGGGGGCATCCATCTTGTCCCCATCAATGCACTACAAGTCCAATCCCCAATGTTATCCTATGGGAGTGAGTGAGTCTGGTGCCACAAGCGCCAAGTCTGACTCCAAGTGGGTCTTTGGAGGGATGGAGAGGCCCTTGAAGGCCATGTAGGTGATTGTGGCCTGGCTTCAGCCTGACATCTTGGAGGGCTGGGGACATGAGGGCCAGGAATCATGACAATATCATATCATCTCATAGCTTGGGTCACCTTGGAGCAAATTAATTCACCACTGGTCAATTGACCAGTGAACATTTAGAGCACTGGTAAACTAGTCGATTCACATTTGGTACATGCATAAGTGCATCTCATAGCTTGAGTCACCTGGGAGCAAATTAATTCACCTTTGGTAAATTAATAATTAAATGCTAAAGGTTAGAGCACTGGTAAACCAGTCAGTTCACATTTGGTACATACATTTATTTTGCTCTGGTCAACCCTTGTCCTCTGTGAACATTTGCACCCCAACCTTTCCCTTGAAGGGGGAAGAGTAGACACTACACCGCAATAGTTGGACCACCAAAACTGCCAGACGCGTGTCAGCCTTTGAAGAGACACTGTGGGGGATTTAGGGAACGGGTCTGTGACCACTCCCCTCACTTTTCCCGGCTTGTGGGTTCCTCTATTTTTTTAGTATCTTCTTATTCTATTTTGTAATCCTTTTTGTTTATCTGACTAACATAACTCATAGGTCTCTTCTTCACTTTTGACAGGAATGGCACACTTTACCAAGTACGTCTGTGCAACGCAGGCGAAGAGTATTCTGCCACACAGTTGTAAATATACTTTTCTCCCCCTCACTTTTGACAGGAATTTCACACTTTACCCAGTATGTTTGTGCAATGCAGGCAAGAAGTACTCTGGCACACAGTTGTAAATATACGTTTCTCCCCCTCACTTTTGACAGGAATTTCACACTTTACCCAGTATGTTTGTGCAATGCAGGCGAGAAGTATTCTGGCACACAGTTGTAAATAAATGTTTCTCCCCCTTTGACAGGAATTTCACATTTTACCCAGTACATCTGTGCAATGCAGACGAAAAAGTATTCTGGCACACAGCTGTAACTATACGTTTCTCCCCCTCACGTTTGACAGGAATTTCACACTTTACCAAGTACTTCTGTGCAACGCAGGCGAAGAGTATTCTGCCACACAGTTGTAAATATATGTTTCTTCCCCTCACTTTTGACAGGAATTTCACACTTTACCCAGTATGTTTGTGCAATGCAGGCAAGAAGTATTCTGGCACACAGTTGTAAATATACGTTTCTCCCCCTCACTTTTGACAGGAATTTCACACTTTACCCAGTATGTTTGTGCAATGCAGGCGAGAAGTATTCTGGCACACAGTTGTAAATAAACGTTTCTCCCCCTCACTTTTGACAGGAATTTCACATTTTACCCAGTACGTCTGTGCAATGCAGGCGAAAAAGTATTCTGGCACACAGCTGTAACTATACGTTTCTCCCCCTCTCGTTTGACAGGAATTTCACACTTTACCAAGTACTTCTGTGCAACGCAGATGAAGAGTATTCTGCCACACTGTTGTAAATATACGTTTCTCCCCCTCACTTTTGACAGGAATTTCACACTTTACCCAGTACATCTGTGCAACACAGGCAAAAAGTATTCTGGCACACAGTTGTAAATATACGTCCTCCCCCTCACTTTCTCCCCTCCTACCTCAAAGCCAGTACCCGACAGGGCTAGAGGTCGAAACACCACAGCCACACGCTGGCTCCCCCTCCTGCTGGACTGCTGTACCATACCAAGTCCCCTGGGACTTCTCGCCTACAACACGCTGCAGAAAGTGGGAGAGCGCTTTTTTAAACAAAACACAAACCCGGGCCCATTTACATAACAAACCCACATGAAATGCAGGTTTACAATTGTACAAAACAGCTTGCACTGCAGTACAATGGGGTACATTTTTGTTTTGCCCTACACTGACACTCAGAGGATTTTTGGTTACTCTAGGTGTGCTGAAAGGATAAGCTGATGGCAGCAGTGACTTTTTCCAACTATTTGGGAATTTTCGTTTTAGCCTTACCACATTTACTGTGTTTACCGCATTTGGCTACTAACTGTAGCTACTGGTCAAACATGGCCGTGCCACGAGATTTTGCACTTGTCCTTTTGCCATCTTGTTCTTTAGCCTTCTTCCTAGCCTGAGAGAGCAGGAAAATCCTTGTAAGGACTTCCAGTGCCCGGGAAAGCCAAAGCTTTTGGCGGGCTCCTGGAGGGCTGTGTGTGTTTTCTGGCAGGATGTGGGCTGGGACTGTCTGGTCCCAATCCACAAACTGGTTTCAGTGTGTTTGAGTGGTATGCTTGAATGTTCCCGCCAGTGGCACTGATTGGACCATTGCTAGGGGGTGTGTGTGGGCTAGTCCTGCTATTGGCTAGAGAGGTCAGCAGCTGTTAGCTGGCTTTTAGGATGAGAAGAGGACCTCTGCACCCATTCTTCAGAGATCCTGGAGAAACCTGAAGGAGCCAAGTATCCTGTCCAGCTGTGAGACCCAGAAAGTAACCTGAGACCTGACGGAAGGAGGCCTGGCGACCAACCTCTGCTGCTGTCCTGGAGGAGCCCTGTCTTGCTTGTGATCTTTAGCAGTCCTGCGAAGGAGCTGTGGCCCTTGTAGTGGAGGGACCATCCATTCCTGATGTCTGCTCGGTGCCCTGCCAAAGGAGGCCTTCTGAAGTGCCTTGGAACCGTCCTGTGGCTGACCCCCTTTTGGGCTACCGTGCTGCCGGTGTCACCACTGGGGGATCCTACGGTGGGCCTACAAAACTAACGCGTCCTAACATAGAGGGGACCCACGATAGGAGGGAAAGTCTGACAGCAGCTGCTGAGTCCCTTTGCGTCACCGTGCTGCAGTGACTATCATCCAAAATTGCTTACCTGACCAATGGTGTCCAAAACTTACATCACTCTTTAATGCCAAGGTACCCCAGATTGTATCTGAGGGTGTTTTCCTTGTATTGTCTCCCCCAATGTTTGGTCCGTATATGCAGGACCTACTGCGAGGCTTAAAACAATTGAAAAGCTTAAATGGGGCCAATTGTGGGCCAGACCTTAGGGATAAATTTGACAAAGAGGTGAGTTTAAGAGAAAAAAAGCTAATAAGGGACAACAGAAACGCAAGTAAACTTGGATCTACTTCTAGCTTAATTGTTAGAAAGTTGAAGCAAGCCCATAGAAACTGGTTAAAGGGCCATAGGCATTTACTTTTGCAAAGGGATGCCGAATGTAGGCTAAGTGCGATGCCGAATGTATGGTAAGTGCATTGGCCTCTAGGGATTCAGCGTATTTTTGGCAACTAAGAGGTCCTTGTGTTTTAACATTCTTGCAATTGCAGCCAACATCCACCTCGCTTTGCAAGTCCTATTTTAGAAGTCGTCTCAGCCTAGGGCTGCTCAGCCCTTGGTGGGGGCCAGCCCAAAGGGGGGCAGATCGACATCTTTGGCTGCTCAATCTTGGGGAATTTTAGACATAGATATTGAGGGGATTCTCATGGGCATTAAAAGGGCAAAATCCTCTAATGCTCCAGGGCCTGATGGCCTCACAAACTTAACTTTAAAATCAGCCTCCCAATTGTGGTCAGCGGTGCTGTTACAACCTTTTCAGAAAATGTTGGTGACCCATCAGTTCCTTCAGACTTGGAAGGAGGCTATAGTTGTAATTTCCAAAAAGGAGGAAAGATTGGATGCTGCAAACTACCAACCTATCTCCCCTATAGATGCCTCTTATACAATCTTTTCACGTTTTGTTCTGCGGGCTCTGGAACATTGGGCAAGGTCACTCCGGTAAACTGGATTGTAACCAGTCAGGTTTTCGAAAAGGTACAAGTACTTTGTTGAACTGCTTTCGTTTTCAGCTTCTGGCTAACATGGCAATTCTGTCTAAATGTAGTTTATATTTGGTCTTCTTAGACATTTCCAAGGCCTTTGATTGTTTTGATCGCGGAAGGTTGTGGCAGGTTGTGGCAGATGCTAAGGGCATGGGGCTGTTCGTATTCTCTTGTTAGCATTCTTGAGCTTTTGCACTCCGATATTAGAGTAAAGGTCAGGCTGGACAAAAGGGGCTTTTACTCTGTGTGGATCTATGTTGAACGTGGACTACGCCAGGGGTGCGTGCTAGTCCCTTTTGGATCAACATTTATATATTTGGATTAGGGGCAGCTTTATCTGGTATTGTGGTCAACACCCTTATATTGGGTTCCCTGAAATTGCATTACCTCTTATATGCAGATGCCCTTGTGTTAATGGATTATACCATGATGGGCCTCCAGAGATCAATAAAAGCAGTGGGTGATTACTTCAAGGACCTGTGCTTTGACATTAATGTACCAAAGGCAAAGATCCTGGTGGTAAATCGTAAAAAGGCTCTTTCTGGTAGGCCTAATTTTGGCTAGTATATCAACAATCTGAGAATGAAAGTGGTGCCTGCATTTAGATACCTTGGGGTGATGCTTAAATCTAGAGGGTCTTAGGCCCGGCGAACCAGATGCTCAAGCTTGAAGCAATCACAGCAGTTACTCAACTGAGGGTACTTGATAAAAAATACAGGCGCTTCTCCTTACTCCCGGCCCTGAAGATGTGCAATCAGATCTTGGTCCCCAAGTTAATTTATGGGGCAGAGGTTAGAAAGCATGGTCTGCCTTGGTCTAAGCTTGAGGCTTTTATATGGAAACACGTCTTGTCACTTCCTATGGGAACCCCGATTGCAGCGGATATTGGGCCTCGTATCCTTAGAGGCTATTGTTGCTTGGGGAAGAGTTTTATTACTCAGAAGTATTTTGTTTCCTCCTGCTACAACCCTTTTTGGACAAATTAATCTCATTTTAAAACAGGGGGATTGTCGACCCTTGAACCAATGGATGAATAGTGTGTTGCTTATTTTGGAGGACAAGGGTGTTGTAATGGAGGATTTAGAATGCATCCCTGCCAAGGTCAAAAGCACCAGAAGCAAGTACTGATCAAGCACCGCTTTGCCGCTTTACTTCCTGCCTGTGGACACGGAACAAACCTTTTGCTGTATTTACACCAGATCTGTGGCCAGTGTGCAGAAAGGTGTGTACTTTGCATCTAATATCACAGCCACGCCCCTGTGTGGGAAGACTCTATATATTGTGAGCGCACACGCACCAGAAGGAAGTACAGATCAAGTACCGCTTTGACTTGTTACTTCCTGTCTGCCTGTGTACACGGAACGAATCTTTTGCTGTATTTACACTACATCTGTGGCCATTGTGCAGAAAGGTGACGCTATACAAGGACACTTATTCATTTACAGGGCCGTCACGAAGAGGGTGCAGGGGGGGGCAAACTGCCCCGGGCCTCGCGCTTGCTGGGGGCCTCGCGGCCCCCTCTCCTAAGTGGAAGGCAGCACAGTCTCCCGTGTCCTTTATTCACACGGGGGACTGTACTGCCCCTGCAATGATTTTGCTGTTTCTTATGAAGCCGTTTGGCTCCACAACAAACAGCAAAATAATGGGAGACAGGCAGCAGGGCTCAGAAGGGAGCTCTGCTGCCTCCCGTCATTCAGCTGAAAACGTGGACATGCTGAATGACAAGAGAGGACTCCTCTCCTGTCAGTCAGTGTGTTCACGTTGATCAGCGTGACCACACTGACTGACAGGAGAGGAGTTCTCTCTTGTCAGTCAGTGTGTTCATGTTGTCAGTGTGACCACGCTGACTGATGGGAGAGGAGTTCTCTCTCGTCAGTCAGTGTGTTCACGTTGCTCAGCATGACCATGCTGTCTGACAGGAGAGGAGTTCTCTCTTGTCAGTGTGTTCATGTTGTCAGTGTGACCACGCTGACTGATGGGCGAGGACTCCTCTCCTGTCAGTCAGTATGTTCATGTCAGCGTGATCATGCTGACTGACAGGAGAGGAGTTCTCTCTTGTCAGTCAGTGTGTTCATGTTGTCAGTGTGACCACGCTGACTGATGGGAGAGGAGTTCTCTCTCGTCAGTCAGTGTGTTCACGTTGCTCAGCATGACCATGCTGACTGACAGGAGAGGAGTTCTCTCTTGTCAGTCAGTGTGTTATGTTGTCAGTGTGACCACGCTGACTGATGGGAGAGGAGTTCTCTCTTGTCAGTCAGTGTGTTCACGTTGCTCAGCATGACCACGCTGACGGACAGGAGAGGACTCCTCTCCTGTCAGTCAGTGTGTTCATGTTGTCAGTGTGACCACACTGATTGATGGGAGAGGAGTTCTCTCTTGTCAGTCAGTGTGTTCACGTTGCTCAGCGTGACTACGCTGACAGATTGGAGAGGAGTACTCTCTTGTCAGTCAGTGTGTTCACGTTGCTCAACATGACCACGCTGACTGACAGGAGAGGAGTTCTCTCTTGTCATTCAGTGTGTTGATGTTGTCAGTGTAACCACGCTGACTGATGGGAGAGGAGTTCTCTCTTATAGGTCAGTGTGTTCATGTTGTCAGTGTGACCACACTGATTGATGGGAGAGGACTCCTCTCCTGTCAGTCAGTGTGTTCATGTCAGCGTGATCATGCTGACTGATTGGAGAGGAGCTCTCTCTTGTCAGTCAGTGTGTTCACGTTGCTTAGCATGACCACGCTGACTGACAGGAGAGGAGTTCTCCTGTCAGTCAGTGTGTTCATGTTGATTAGAGAGGACTCCTCGCTTGTCAATCAGTGTGTTAACGTTGCTCAGCGGGACCCCGCTGACTGATGGGAGAGGAGTTCTCTCTTGTCAGTCAGTGTGTTCAGCGTGACCACGCTGCCTGATGGGAGAGGAGTTCTCTCTTGTCAGTCAGTGTGTTCACATTGCTCAGCGTGACCACGCTGACTGATGGGAGAGGATTTCTCTCTTGTCAGGCAGCATGTCTACTTGTCGGCTGCATGGATGCTTTTTAAGGGTGCATGGAGGTAAGGTAAGTGTTTTTTTATTTTAAATTAAAAGTGTATATGTGTATTTAAATTAAATTAGTATGTATATGTGTATGTATGTATGAATGCATGCGTGCATGTTGATGTTTGTGTCAATGCTGTGTTTGGTTTTATGTATACATGCATGTATGGAGTTGTGTAACTGGTGGTTGAATGCATGGGTGAAAGTGTTTTTTGTGAGTGTGTGTTCAGCACCACTCCTAAATGTAGCCGCCCTAGGGGCCACTTCATTAAGGGGTGGGTTCATGGCATCAGAGGTGCACCTAGGCTAAAATGTCAGAGGGGAAAGGGGACTAACACTTCAAATGTTGGGAGAGGTGCTAACGTCAGTAGCTGTGAGGAAGGGGCACACTTCCTTGTGTGGGGGCACCTAAAATCTTTCCACTTTTCTAATGAGACTATTCTGGTGAAGCTTCAATGTTACAGGCAGCTACCCCTTGCCTTCATTTCTGAAACATCACACTTAAGGACTGCTGTGAGAATGAGATGTCTCATGTCACCACTTCCCTTCTAATCACTCCCCTAGCATGCAAGTGCTAACCCCACATCACGATTTCAATTACCTAAAAATGTATGGATATGAATGCAGGTGCTAACAGTGAAATGACTTCTCATGGCCATGCTAATCCCTACAGCAATTCTCACCCAGTTCCTGCCCTCCCCACCCAAAACACCTCCTCACTGGAACTCTTTGGGCTAGCTTTAAACATGACTAGCCATCAAACTTTGCCCTCAATGTGCCTGCAAGTGTTTCCTCAAAGGAGTCTTCTAAGAGTTCATGACTTCATTGGAGTTGTAAACACGTAACTGGTGTAATAAAAATGTCTTAATCAGGTCTGCCTTTGGCCACTCAATTTAAAAACACCCTGCATGTCTTTCGCTGAAATTCTTTTAAAAACAAGCATTGGCAAAGCCAACAGTTTTGGCTTGTGTATAAGTATTAGCCATTTACGAGGCACTGCTATTAGCTGCTCAGGTACTCAAACCATTTTGCACTGGCACTATCAATGGCCAGCTAAAACCAATACAGAAGTACCTTTCCCATGCCTACACGAATGCCCAAACTGTTAGCATTGCCAGTGCTCTTTTTCCTTTACCCTTGATGCACAGGACTATGCATCAAGGTTAAAGCAAATATACTACTTGGCTAAATTGACCCACTTTGAATGTAGGCATATCTAGCCAGTAATAACACTTATGGTACACAGTCAGCCTGGATATACTTTCTGTGCCATGGCATTTTTACTGGTTGGGAATCCGTACATGGTAATAATGGCAAATATTGATACAGCCTGCTTCAACATAATTAGAACACCAGCATGAATATATGTTTATACTAGCATATCCCGCGTGGAAAGGCGGCATGAAATGTATTGGAAAATGTTCCTATGCACAATTTGTGATTTGCAACTATTGGGAATTTCCATGTGCTTCCATACAAAACCAATTGCAAACTGTGTGGATTTCTACCCAATTTTGCAAAGAAAGTGCTGTAAAATGCATACTTTTAACCCAATGTTTCAAACATTTTCTTGGGAGTGAGAACCCCCCCACCCCCAAGCCACCCTTGTTTGGTTGGGGCTCCCTCACTGTGCTCTGTTGATCCTGACTAATTGGAACAAACATTTAAGCCTCTTAAGTTCAGAAATGTACCAGCCTCCACTGTACATCATTTGTCACTGTGTATGATGTGTGTTTTAATGCACAAACAGGGGCAGGGTGCTCCTTAATGATATGATATGGCATTTATAACGTGCCTGTACACAAGTGTTTCTAGGCGTGACAAGGCAAGGAGGGAGAAACAAAAGAGTAGGACAAAACACAGATCTTACTAGGCCTTGTGTCATTCAGATCGTGCAAGAGCAGGGAATAGCGGAGGGGAGAAGTGCCGAGGGTGGGGTAGGATGCAGAAGTGCAGGAACAAAGGAGAAACAAGAGTGCAGCCAACTGGTGGCAAGTGTGAGTACTCATAAGTGCAGCCAACGGGTGGACAATACGAGCAAGAGCGGGGACTGTAGGGTTACAGATACAGACCACAAGTGCAGGGGAGCCAAGAGGCAGTGCGGGATTGCAACAGGACAGGCAGGGACCTGGGCCCGAATTCAGAGCTTGACCAGGTGACCAGTGCAGGGATCAGGCAGGTGATCAGCAAGGGAGAGGAAGAGAGAAGGCAGAATCAAATAAACAGGTCTTGAGGTGCTTCCGGAACCAGAGATGGTTCTCCTCAAGTTTCAGCGAGGCAGGGAGGCTGTTTCCAGAGGGAGGCCCCACCCGAAGAAAGAGATCTGCCCTCAACTTTTTGCTTGGAAAAGTGATTGACCCCCAGAGAATTGGAGGTGGCGCAGTGGAGAGCTCATGCCATCTTTTTTATATTTATTCATATAATAAAAAAGTTAGTCTGGCATGACCCTTTCTTCAGTAGAGAAAGTAGTAATAAACCATATTTGGGATCCTGCACACAAACTCAAGGGTAGATTTCTCAAGTCTCCTGTGTGCGCATATGCTGCCGCTGGCCGAGTGCAAAAAATTGTAAGGGGGCCTCACCAAATGTTTTGCCCCGGGCCTCACCACATCTTCTGACAGCCCTGTTCATTTATACTCGAACTTTGTTCTGTATGAGCATACTTACACTGTCATTTGTTTGTTTTAGGTGTGCACTTTGCATCTAATATCACAGCCATGCCCCTTTGTGGGACGTCACTATATATTGGGAGCGTGCGCGCACCAGAAGCAAGTACCGATCAAGTACTGCTTTGCCGCGGTGTCGTGGAAAGCGGGCTTGCCGGTTGTTACGCCGGGCTTGCCTCTTAAAGAGACACGGACTGGGTCACGTGGGCCCGACACGTGACGGAGTGACGCTAGGGGGAGGGAGTTCCTACAGGCAGTTCGAAATTGTAAAAGAATAAAGAAGACGTGTTTCCAGACCCACTATGTGCCTGTCCTTATTGTGAGGGCCCATCCGGGTCTAACAACTGGCGACAAGGTGTCTCCCCAGGCCGCCGAGTCCTCCTCCTCCTCCTCCTCGCCTCCGGCGCCCATCCCGCTCCGCAGCGCACGTCGGGCACCGTCAGCTCGCGAGCGCCCGCCTCCTCCTCCACATCTGCTGCCTCACGCCGATCCCGGCCCTGCTTGCAGTACACTCCTCCGCGGCCCCCGCGACACGCAGGAAGGATGCGTGTATCATCCTGAAGAATCCTCCTCCTCCGCAGACAAAACAAGAAAAAAAAAAAAAATACAAACGAAACCACCACGTGTGCTCCATCAGCAAGCCTGATCCCAGGCCCTGATTCCAGCTGCAGGCCTGATCCCAAGCAGCTCAGCAGCAGGCCTAGACCCAGGCACCCGTCAGCAAGCCTGATCCCAGGCCCTGATCCCAGGCCCAGATCCCAGCAGCAGGCCTGATCCCAAGCACTCGCCAGCACGCCAACCCCGGGCCCAGCAACTGCCAGCAAGACATCGA
The DNA here is from genome assembly GCF_040938575.1 of Ambystoma mexicanum. Taxonomy (NCBI): domain Eukaryota; kingdom Metazoa; phylum Chordata; class Amphibia; order Caudata; family Ambystomatidae; genus Ambystoma; species Ambystoma mexicanum. The sequence goes on along the minus strand of NC_090934.1, from coordinate 1,071,573,040 downwards.
TTTCGGGGTGCATGACCATCCGCCAGCCACACCATCCAGGCTCCAGAGACTGCCAGCGGGATCCTGGTGAAAGGTGGGTGACACCCTGCGCCGCCTGCTAACCCGCCACCAAGGCAACGGACCCCCAGATACAGACGCCCACAGGTGAACCGCACCGCTCACCGTCACCATGAGCGCGCCCCAAGATCAGCAGGCCCCGGCCCCCCCCGCCCCAGCGGGGAGCACAGCAACCACGGCATGGCGCATGCCCCCCCCCTTCTCCATGATGCCGCAGGCAGACAAAGGCCCAAGGTGGGTCGAGTGGTTGGAAGACTTCAACACCTTCATTGACGCCGCGGGAGAAGAGAAATCCCCAAGACTACGCAGCATGTTTCTGAACCTTGCGGGGAACGACATTAAAATACTGTTGAAAACCATTCCACCAACAGAACAAGCTGACTTCCCAGCCCTTATTGCAGCACTGAACAGACGGTTGGTGATTGAACCCAACAGGGACTATGAAAGATACATTTTCAATCAGTGCATGCAGAGGGTAGACGAAACAGTCGACGAGTTCATCACCCGCCTACGAATAAAAGGCGCAAACTGCCAGTTCCACGCTTTCTCCCTAGATGAGGCCATAAGGTTGAGAGTGATTGAAGGGTGTGTATCCCAAACACTAAAGAAGCAACTTTTAAAAAAACCCGTCACGATTGATGAAGTTAGCCAGATGGCAAGGATTCTGGAGAGAGTCGAAAAGCAAGTGACGCAGATAACTGGCACCGCCTCCTCCAAACATGACAAAAACGAGACAATCGCAGCAATGCAGGCCAATAATGCCAGAACAACAGATAGAGGACCCAATCTCAACTACTCAACGACCCCAAGAACACAACGCCAGTGTTACCGCTGTGGAATGCCGTATCCCCATGCAGGGACATTTCCAATCGGTCTGCAGAGAGGGCAGACCATTCCCGACCCAAAGACCACCAGTCGCCCCGCAGTTCAAAATACCCTACAGGAATCCACAAGGCCAAAGCTACCAATCGCGCCCTTTTCAACAAAACCCGAGAAGGTACGTCAGAGTAGTTGAAGACGTCTACTCATCAGAAGAACCCCAAGGCAATGAAGAATATGAACAAATATCCCGCATAAGAGATGAATACGACAGGCCCCCAGATTCCATCTCTCACTACGAGGCAGACCAACAGCTCCTCGAAGATGAAGGTTATCAATACGATCACTATCGGCAAGATGAGTACGTCAACCTCATCATGGACGAAGGACAAGCACGTGAAGCACCCAAGATACCAATGGAAATAGGAGGCCACCAATTCTGTTTCCTGGTTGACTCAGGAGCTACGGTCAACATAATGGGTGAAAAGGAGTTCCACCAAATTCCCAAGAAACCAGCCTTAGTGCCGTCTGAATCCAAAATATACCAATGGGGCGCCGACACTCCACTACAATCAATTGGCTTCTTCGCCCATCACCTCATCCACGGCAACCGTGCCATAACGACAAGCATACATGTAATTCGCAGTCCAACGAAAGGAAGGTGCCTCCTCAGCTACAGGACGGCCTCCTCCCTGGGACTCATAGACATACACGTCCGAGACGGTGACAAGATCTATTCATCAGAGCCAACTCAAGTAGCGAAAGAGAGCGTGTCAAACGTCCAAGCGGAACCCAGGGAGATGGACGTTGATGGCGGGCAGTTTGAAATTGTAAAAGAATAAAGAAGACGTGTTTCCAGACCCTCGGTGTGCCTGTCCTTATTGTGAGGGCCCATCCGGGTCTAACACCGGTATTCGTTGATGTTGACATTTGTTATCTGTATCGCTGACGAGTACTTTAGGGATGTTCATGAGATTATACTCCTGCCCGCTAAAACCTAGACAAAATGAAGGCATACTTCAGGCCTACTTGTGGCAGTTAAAAAAAGTGCAGGATTAGCAATTCACTCATGGGCTGCCCCGAATAATTTTCTGCAATTGGTCCGTATCACATATCATGATCAGACTCTCGCCCTACTAAATATCTACCGCAATCTGGCACGCATTTCAGATGTCGCTTTCTATAAAGCACTAACTCAATTACTTGATATTATAGCTATGGCTCCTGACATCACAGCCACTATTATAGCAGGCTACCTGAATCTGAATTACATGAGTATTAAAAATAACTCAACTTGATGTTTGTAGATGGTTGACATTTAAGTCTGAGAGAAATTTCAAAATGGCGAATGGTTCCTGTATCGCTGACGAGTACTTTAGGGATGTTCATGAGATTATACTCCTGCCCGCTAAAACCTCGACAAAATGAAGGCATACTTCAGGCCTACTTGTGGCAGTTAAAAAAAGTGCAGGATTAGCAATTCACTCATGGGCTGCCCCGAATAATTTTCTGCAATTGGTCCGTATCACATATCATGATCAGACTCTCGCCCTACTAAATATCTACCGCAATCTGGCACGCATTTCAGATGTCGCTTTCTATAAAGCACTAACTCAATTACTTGATATTATAGCTATGGCTCCTGACATCACAGCCACTATTATAGCAGGCGACCTGAATCTGAATTACATGAGTATTAAAAATAACTCAACTTGATGTTTGTAGATGGTTGACATTTAAGTCTGAGAGAAATTTCAAAATGGCGAATGGTTCCTGTATCGCTGACGAGTACTTTAGGGATGTTCATGAGATTATACTCCTGCCCGCTAAAACCTCGACAAAATGAAGGCATACTTCAGGCCTACTTGTGGCAGTTAAAAAAAGTGCAGGATTAGCAATTCACTCATGGGCTGCCCCGAATAATTTTCTGCAATTGGTCCGTATCACATATCATGATCAGACTCTCGCCCTACTAAATATCTACTGCAATCTGGCACGCATTTCAGATGTCGCTTTCTATAAAGCACTAACTCAATTACTTGATATTATAGCTATGGCTCCTGACATCACAGCCACTATTATAGCAGGCGACCTGAATCTGAATTACATGAGTATTAAAAATAACTCAACTTGATGTTTGTAGATGGTTGACATTTAAGTCTGAGAGAAATTTCAAAATGGCGAATGGTTCCCTTCCAGGCGATGTGCCACCTCATTTTACCTGGAATAGAGGGGCCTCTACTAGTACGATTGATTACATCTATTTAGATGTTTGTCTTTTTTCGGCAGCTGAAAGATTTGAAGTCATTAGTCAAGCACATAGTGATCATCACATATTGGCACTCTATTGGTCATGGGATGTTAACAATGCTAGATACAACAGACAATGGTCAAGGCAGTTGTTAACTGTCAATAATGCAAAAACTTGTTTTCGTTGGACTGAATTTAAACTAAACACATTAAACCATGAACTTCTGAATCAAGATTCCATCAAAAGCTCTTTTTACTATCCAGAAGTCTTAAATTCCTTTAAGCTGGCTATGATGCCGTCCTGGCCTCTGGCTCATAGGCATAAACGCACCTATGACCTAGAGGTAAAGCAAAGACAAGCTGAATATAGGAAGGAAAGGAAAGCCATTTTAACTGTGTCACCTTCCGAGAATGTTAGAGCCCTAAAGACAGCAACATGTAGATATCAAAATTGGATACTTTCTCGGAGGGGGACAATGTTTCAGCATGATGGCGAGACCTTTTTGTCCTCGTTATACAATAAAAACACAGCGCAAATTTGGGATTTATTGAATAATACTGCACATAATAGCCAGCGTAGCAGTCAGATCAATGGTGTGACAGAAAACCAATGGCTACAGCACTATTCAAGCACATATGCTGATTCGGCCTTTGACAATTTTAAATATGTACAACAATCTTCCAAACCATGGGTCGTGACTTGCTCAGAAACTATCATCAAAGATTTCATTAAAAAATCATCCACTTTGAGAGCTGCGGGACCGATGGTCTGAATAATTTCATGTTTAAATCGCATCGAAGTCTTTGGGCCACTATATTAATCAACATCTTTCAAGATATATTACAAAGACACAATATTCCTGCCTCTTGGTGTAAATCATTGGTAGTCTCTATTTTTAAAAAGGGTGACAGGTCATCCCCAAAGAATTAAAGACCCATTGCGTTGCTTGATGACCTGGGAAGATCTTTGCATGGCTGGTTCTTCAAGATTTTAATGCATGGACTCAGATGCATCAGCAACGCGACCCAAACCAAATGGGTTTTGTGGTGGGCATGGGGTCAGCAGTAAACTTGTTTATCTTAAATACTATAAAAGCTCAAGCTCATCAGAAAAGACAGTCGATTTATTTTTCATTTGTTGACTTTCAATCGGCATTTGATGCGGTTTCACGAGTCATACTGATATCTAAATTGATGAAGGCAAAATATGCCCCTACCTTGTGTGATATCATCTATGGATTAAATTCTAACGCATCAATCCAGATTAGATTGACCATGGAAGGATTGCTTTCCTCTGCCATATCCACCTCTAAAGGGCTGAAGCAAGGAAGTATCCTTGCTTCAGCCCTCTTTAACTTTTTTTATTCATGATGTTAAAGAGGTCTTTGAAAGCGTTCCTTCTGACTCTCCCAAGCTAAATGGCACCCAAATACAAGCCCTACTGTATGCGGATGACCTTGTCCTCATATCAAAAACACCAATAGGTCTTCAGAAATTGCTGACAGCTCTAGCAAAATATATTGATCAAAATGAGCTAATAATCAATCTTCAAAAAACACAAATTCTTGCTTACATCCCATCCCCTTCAACTAGAGGTTGGATGAGATGGACAATCAAAAATGTGGAATTAGAGGTGGTTGCCAGATATATGTACCTGTGTATGCTGTTTGATGCAATACCACACAGAGATAGCCACATGATGACCATTGAGTGTAGATTGACCTCTGCCATATTGCAGACTAAAATTATTTTGAATCGATACAGGAAGTTTTCTTTGACCCCGCCCCTAATATATTGGAATCAAAAGGTCATCCCAAGTTTATTGTATGGGATGGAAACCAAAGCAATTGTGCCAATCAGCTATTTCAATAAACTCGAGGACAAATATTGGCGACAAGTCTTACAACTCCTGCAATGTATCCCAGGGCCATGGCTGCGATATGAACTGGGGCTAGTCTCGCTCAGTGCATTATACCATTGGCGCTTGTGTGCTTTATTCAGGAAATGTTTGATCTCTACCAATCTGAATGTTGTTCTGAAGATACTGTCAACATATGTATTTTCTTCGGAGCACGTATTTGTACAAACATGGACTAGAAGCATCTTTCGCATATTGCCTGCTGCAGATGTTTCCGTAGAAATTCTTATTATGGATCCTGACAGAGCCAAACATTAAATCTATCTGACAGACTGGATCGAGACAAGAGGATTGTGTTTGAACTATAAACGTTTTGTCAATAATCGATTTGGTGAAAAAACATTTGAGTGATTGAACCCTATCCGTGTAAGTCACCTTCACCATTCATCAGATCTTCTATACTGCGTCTGCGACTCAACTTATGGCCGACCAGAGACCTAATGGCTGAACGCAACATCATAATGTCGGTAGAAAACTATTGTCCATTTTGTGACAACAGGGCTTGTAAAGAAACTCTTGAACACTTAGTTATCTACTGCTCAGCCCTGGTCCCGGTTAGACAGAAGTTCTTTTGTAAACATTTTGCATATATTGGATACCTGCCTCCAGACATTAGGTGGGCTATGATCTTGTCAACCCCTTCCATCAGCATTCGAATTACCACTGTTAATTTTTTGACATCACTTGCTTTAAAGTAGCTTAACGATTTGGAAATGTTGCACCTTTGAATGGTCGGTTTGACTAAGAAAGATGAGGTGCCTGTGGTCTTATACTTATGGAATGCAGGTTTAGACATATGAACAATGCAGCTATCATTGTTAACATTTTTTGATAGCACTTGTTTCAAATGAGTCTAATGATAACAAAATGATACACTCTTGAATGAACACTATTTGTCTATTTGCGTTGGATAATCTGAGGTGTTACAACCAGGGAACATGGTTCCTGCATTAGACCAAGTATTCTAACATTGATGCAAGAATCAGAGTGTCATTTGTGTCGAATCAGTTCAAACTTATAATGTAGTATGAAACCAATATTCATGACTAGTAGTAAGGTGGCAAAGTAAGATCCTTGATATTTAAAAGCAATTGGTGTGTTGTTAATTGAATACTACCTAAAAGATGTTTTGTTGAATTAACACATGTATTAATTTAATGTCTTACTTCCCATTTGTATTATAATTTGCAAATGTTGAATGTTTAATGTAAAATGTGTTGATATTAATGTGATGTTAATGTCATATTTTAAATATTTTATCTTGAAAATGTATTGAAAAGTTGATTGATTTCAGCTAAATCAATAATAAAAAAAGAAAAAAATATGAAAATGACTGGATTGTGAATAGACATTAATGGGGGTCATTACGAGGTAAGAGGTAACCATGCCGCTATTAGCGGCATGGCTACCCCCTGACCGGGTACCGGGCCCGGGTTCCTTGAATGAGGAATTACTGGGCCATTCCGACCTTGGAGGGCCCGGTAATTCCTCATTCAAGGAACCCATCCCTATTCCCATTCGAGTCCCCATAGGGCTCAATGGGAATGAGGAGGGTGCTAACAATGGGCCGTTAATAACGGGCCCGTTGTTAGCTGTTAGCAACCTGGTCTGCTCGCAGGACCCGCTAAGGGCGCCTGGTTTTACCAGGTGTCCTTAGCGGTTCCTGCAAGCAGAACTTGTAATAAGGCTGTAAGGGGTTGACGGCTCCGGCACCTTTACCGGCGTTGTTAGCCCCTTACCGCCAAACTCGTAATGACCCCCATTGTCTTGAGTCCTACAAGATATTTGAGCATTTCTCCTTGGACAAACAGCCTTATAATACATTGCAGAAACTGTTAATAAAATATCCATCTAAACAACTTTTGGCTACGGATTAAATGACATTTATTTTTAACAAATGAGGTCATAGGTATAAGGAGCAGACAGCCTAAGGAAGAGCGCTATTGTCGTTTGTGCTTGACAGCTATAGAAACTGTAAAACACATAATCGTTGAATACCCAGCACTTTATAACCTTCGGGTTGAAATGTTTGAGTCATATTTTAAAAATAGAGCATTGCTCTCATGGGAAATGGTGTGGTGGAATTTACTATTAGAACCCACTGATCAACTGGTGATAATTGTGATGAACATCTTAAAAGTACTTTTTTGAGACTTTTAGTCAATTTTAATGCAATTGTGAATGATATGTAGCAATTTTGATTCATCATTTTTGGGATTTTCTGTTATGTATCTGTATGTGTGAAAAGTTTTATTTGTGAAACTATATCACACAATAAAGAATTGAATTCCCTGTTATTGCTCTAATAATCTCGGGAGGATAGCTCAGGGGCAACGTGCTCGCCATGGAAGCAAGACGACGCGGAGCAAAGCAGGTTCAATCCCCGGGTCTGCGCAAAGAAACTTCTTGGTATGAAGCGTGTTATAAATGACCAATCATAATCATATCCTTCTTCACCCCTTTAAGCACCTTCCTTTGATTAATTCAGAGTCTCCTGTTCCTTACTAAGTCTCCCTTCCTATTCAGCCTCCAGCCTCCTGCTCTCCGCAGGCTCTAATGGCTCTACTACAGTTTCCTGCGTTCCTCTCCCCCAGGCTCCTGGGCTATGGCTCCAGTCCTTTGCTCTCAGCTTCTTCTCCAGCTTCTTTGCTTCCTCTGTCCAGCCAACACTGAGAGGGCATCGAGTTTTAAACACAGAGAAAGGCAAGTTGATACAGTAGAGTGCAGAATGGAGTGAAAAGAAGAAAAAGAGAAATAGATGTGTGTATTATCTGCATGCAGATGAAAAGATAGATTCAATGAAGAAATAAGAGCAGGGGCAGGGGCAGTGTAAAGGGAGAAGAGGGCCAAGTACAGAACCATGAGGGACACCATAGAGAAGAGTAAATGAGGAAGAGGTGTCCAGCCCAATTTACAGAATAGGACCATTGAGAAAGGTAAGAGCGAAACCATTCAAGGACAAACCCAGTAATACCTAAAGAAGAAAGAGAAGAAATAAGAATCGTATGATCAAAAGTGTCAAACACTGCAGATAGATCAAGAAGACAACGTATAGAGTAGAGCTCAGAGTGGCTAGCAGACAGAAGACAGTTGGAGACTCTCATAGATAATGTACAGTGTGTTGGAGGTCTTTGAAAAGCTAACTAGATTTAATGTGCCTGAGTTCAATAGAAAGTGTGCAGTCTTTTTGCAGAGTCCGAGCTGGCGATACTGAACATATAGGGGGCATGCCAAGCTGAAGCACCTTCAAGGCATTCATTAGCACACTCATACTCTTTGCATGTGGGCTGTGCCCAGAGTACAAGCAGATAGTGAAAATGACAGGGAGAAATCTGAGGAGAGCTATGTAAAAAAACAAGATTGATAATTGCACCATGGGCACACCTTCGAGGTATACCCAATGTACAAGAAATGTGTTCAACACAGTCCCGCTGGAATCCTTCTTAGCTCAAGTAATGCTATCAACCAGTAAAGGATTTGCAGCTATCAACAGAGAACGCATTGTAGAAGATCGGTATGGACCTATCAATCTGGAGAGCTTTCAATAATATCAGTGAAGCAGAGGAACAGATATTTGACTTGGGGGACAAAGTGAAAAAACTGACGGATCAAGTGTAAGAACTGCAGAAACACAAACACAACAAAGCAGTTGGACAATAAGGTAGAAGATACAGAAGGGTGTTTGTGATGAACAACTTTAGGATTGTGGGCCTGCCTGAGAAATTAAGTAGGGTGGATGGAGCTTTTTTTGGAAGATTGGTTAATTAGGCAATATGGAAGGAAGGAGCACAAACACCCCCTAGACACCTCTTTGAGGGTGGCAGTAGCCAGACTTCTTAATACAGGGGCAGACACATCCTCCTCCAGAAATCCATACAGGAGTGCCCATGAACAGCAAAAGGATCCAAGATCTTCCTGTTTAAAGACTTCACTAAGGGAGTGGAAATACAGAGTCACCCAGGGAAAGAAAATATCAATGATGCTTTTGTTTTGTTCAAAACTCAAAATGATCTTAAAGAATGCTTGGCACTGTCTGGAACAAAGGGGATGGAAAAGACAGGAAAAGAGAAAAGATGACCCCACAGAAGACATTGGAAGCTTCCCCTAGACCTTCAAACTGTGCAAAGCCTTGTGGTCAAGTGATGATGGAAGGGGGATCAAGAACCTAGAAAAAAACAAAGGGACTGAAGATGTAAAGTTTTATGACAGCTTCTGGGGTTCATGACACCAAGGTTGGCAAATTTGAATGGACTGATGGATTTGTATAGAAGAGCTGATATGGGACGAAGGAACTACCGTGAAAATTGCTGAAGCAACATTTAAATGAATGTCATGGAATCAGTCAGGGTTCATAACAGGAAATCTCTTATAGGATGCATGTCATGGAATCAGTCAGGGCTCATAACAGGAAACCTCTTATAGGATTACTCCATATGGAGTGAGATTGGAACTTTTCAGCCACAACCAATGGAAGCTGCGATACAAGCATCTGATAACATACCACACCACACAAAATGCACTGCATGCTGTGAGGCAGGCATGGTATCACGAGAGACACAGACTCAAAAGTAACACTTTGAAAACCTTGATTTATCAAACTTTGTGGGGTTGGTGTAATACCTACCTGGTCCTAACTCTAAGGTGATTGTTCTCTTAACTGATGTTCCTAAGGGACGTCAATGTCTGAAAGTCCAAAACCAAAGTTTGTCTGTGTCCATACCTATCATTGCCCTCACTCTTAAACCAAATGCGATAGGGGGTCTTCTTGAAGGAAAAATGGTGACTCAAAAAAGAAATGTAAACAGCAGCTGGTTTCAGGTAGTCTTAACCTATAGGTGAAGTTCTGCCAGTTCAAAACAGTTCAACTCAAAAGGGTTGCCCTTGGAACCTTCCACGTACAGCTCTTGCTGTAAGTCAATAGCTTTCACAATGTCTCAGGGTCTCTTGGGGTTCCCTTCCTCAAGCATCGATCCTTCCATTTCCAAACAAAATTATACAGTTCCAGTTAGGCCTCTCAGGGTTCCCTTCCCCAAGTCTAGGCCCCTCTGGGTCAATAGATTCACAGTTTCTTACTTTACAACTCAACTGAGGATTCACAGTTGCATTCAGGCCTCCCAGGGTTCCCTTCCCCAAGCGTAGGCCCCTTTTGTTCTTCAAACAAACAAAGTTCTCCTTGTCAAGATGTACTTTTTCACTGTAAAGTTCTTTTAAGGGGGTAGTATCAGAGACTTTCGAGAATGCTGGGCTCTTTGCTGCTCCCAGACACGACCACTCTGACCTCTAACTGCTTCTCCTTTTTCTCTGGCACCTTTTCCTCTTCTGTGCCTCTTTCACTCTGTCCTTTTCCACTGTACTTTGCTTCCTGCACACCTTCTTTTTCTGTCATGCACACTTGCACCTTCTTTCCACCTTTCTGTGCATCTTACACGCTTCTCCTTACTTTTCACAGTGCTCTCTTGCACCATCAGTTTCTCACAGTGCTTTCTTGCACTTTCAGTTTCTCACTGTGCTCTGTTGCACCTTCATTTGCCCTTTAACGTACCTCTTGCACTCTCTGTAGTTCTTTTGGGTCACTTGCACCATCTTTCTCACTTTCGGGTTGCTTGCAACCTCTCTTAACTGTCTGTTTTCCTTCTCAATGTCTTTTGCTGTCTCTCTCGGTTTCTGATCGCGTGCACCCCTCGCCTTACTTTCGTGTCTCTCTCGCACCTACTCTTGGCTGTTTCTGCACCGCCAGTGCGCTTTGCTGACTGTCATTAGGTCCACGCCTCTGGCGGACCTTTTCTGTCATTCCGCCTTGCTTTCTTTCACTGCTTTCCAGCTTTCGCTTGCTTCGCTTTGCTTTTACCTTTCAATTGCTTTGCTCTGCTTTCTTTCAACGCTTTGCAGCTTTCACTTGCTTTCGTCCCACTTTCTTTCACTGGGCTCTTCTTTCAACTACGCTCATGCTCCCGCTCCGGCCACCCGCACGCTACTGAGTTTTACTCTGTCTCGTGAAACTCAACAGTAGCGTGGCAAGCAGGTCAAATGGGTTTGGGTCGTGGTCAGGGTCTCACCACCTGCCCCATAGACACCCTTGGGTCCGGCACACGTCCCAAGAGAACAAGCATTTCCCTGGACTTGGCCGGCAGGATACAGGCTGCCCCGCTCCGGCTCCCTGGAGACACGGCTCCCTAGCCACGCTGCAGCCCCTCATGAACACTGGGCCAGCGTCTCGGCCCGCCGTGCTCCTCTGAATCCTCCAGGCTTCTCTTCCTGCAGCTCCCTGCTCCTTGGCTCCTCTGGTTCAGTCAGCATCCCCAGCTCACTCAATGCTTCTGGCAGAACTACCCTTTTTATACTGCAGGTGAGAGTCAGTTGGAGTCAGGTGTGCACAGTTGGAGTAAAGTGCCTGACCTTGTCTGACTCTATTGGCGGGACAAATCAAAGGTGTTACATGGTAGGCCTCACTTTGTATTCCTATGTTGTTTCTATGGGTAATCCTCATTGCTCCCAATTGCCTCTTCCTCGTCTCAGTACTTATTGGAAATGGGGAGGGGATGATGGGATGAGACTGAAAATACCCCCTAAAGGCAGAGGGAGAGTGTGCTGATGTACAGTTAGGAAAGGGGGAATACCATGTCTCAGTGTTACCTTTTATTAGTTCAGAGGGGTATGGTTTACAATAAGAGTCTGGATTTCTCCTAGAGCGATGTCTCTTCCCTGGCCACCTGAGCAAAGGATCCGAGGGGAGTAAATGTTAGGACACCCTCAGGTTTCTCACATAGCCCAATCATTCCCCAGACCCTGTATGTGCATGGCACTAACTCTTTGTTACCAGGAACTGTTCAGCGGACAATGGACGCTCCTTAACAAAGGTGCATTTTCTACCTCGTCAGCAGAGTGTCTACTTCACGTCTTGTACCTGTTCCCTTCCACGTCTCGTAGTCAACTTGTGCTTCCTTGTTGTGCCCCGTTACTTCTGTATGCTTACTGTTGTCCATGTTCTCTGTTCTCCCTTCTCCACTTCTGTGCTGCAATGCCTACGGAGTGAGGCCCTATTAATAGTGCAACAGGGAACGCTGGACCATGATCTGCATGGTGATTCAAATTGTTTCGTGGCTGTGTGTACTTGGACTGTTTTCTCAGACGTCTGCTGATTGGTTGATTTGGATGGTTCAACTTTGAGCGTTGATGGTGAATTGATCTGGAATTGAGAATTTTTTCGTAGAAAACTTTTTGCAATCTTCCATTACAAGACAACTGGAGTTTGCCTTCCTTCCTACTACCTTTGGTTTTCCCTTTCTCGCAATATTTTTGCAGCAGTCCTGGCCTTCGTCCTTTCATCCCACACACTTCCGCAACCCATTGCATTAACTTAGTTGACGGAAAATATCTTTCTCTTCTGACCTAAGTGTCATATTAATGCTTGTCTGTTTTTTGAAGCCTCTGCGTGGCCATCACTGACTGAATTGGTGTCTTTCCTCCCCACCTTTTTCTTACCTCATGGTCAGAGTGTTATATCTTTCCCTCTACCTCTCAGGTGTTCAAATGGTCTGCGATGGTTAATCGTGGACCTGCCTGGTCATGACAGAATCTAAACGGTATGTGGGATACAATTAGAAGGAGCACAGTGTTTCAGTTTGTCAAGCATCATCAGGCTGATGTAGTCATGATTCAAGAGACCCATCTGGTCGGCTCTGAACGCCCTTTACTTGGTTGATCTGATCATAACAAAACATTTCATGCTGACTTTGTACGGGGCTCTCATGGGGTAGCCATACTTATTAGGAAGTCCCTCCCCTGGGTTACACCAGGGTCCCATTCGGATACTGGGGGCAGTTACTTGATGGATTTTGGGAAGTAAGGGGCAAAACTGGGTAACATTGGTGCACGTGTATGCCCCACTGATCATAATGCCGACTGGATTACTTTTCTGCCAAGTTTGTACATGGAAAGGGTAAAGGCAGTCTCTGCTCGTGTTTACTAGGGAATTATATGGTCCCCGACCCGCAGGGATTGGCGGGGGTTAATATTTATAATTTAATAATCTAGGCAGAGCTCCCTTGATTGTGGTAGGGATACAGAGTATTTGCAAGAAACAAGGGGGTAGGGTGGGCACCGCGATATTTAGTTATACTCAATCACTATCAAGTCCATAATTATTGTAATAAAAATTTCAATGGGAGCACACCCAGTAGCCTTGGCACCAGATTATGAGCAAAAATTGAGAAAAGTAGAATCGGAGTACCCTCCGTTCCTGATTGTGCTCACTCGTACCTCTCCTTCCGGAGTTTTATTCATGTTCAACAAGCTTTAATTCCTTCAAATAACTGTTGTTTAACTTCCTCCGTAAAGTAAAAATAGAGATTAATCTTTGTCACACAAATATCATATCTTGTTTATTTTTTGCCTGTCCTTTGAGCAGCTTCTCCAAAGCAGTGAGCCAGAGATTTCTAAGACACAATGGGCCACATAGGTTCACATCCGGGACAATGGCACGTGTCAGGGTATTCACAGCTCCACAGCAGATTAATGTGGAAACTGTGAAAAGTTGATGTTGAATAATTATCACTCAGTGCCCGAGAGCCCTGATGATGGACGGAAGTCCGAAATGCATTGGCAATAAAACATTGGGCACTGATGCGGCAGGCAAAAAATAAACAAGATATGATATTTGTGTGACAAAGATTACTCTCTATTTTTACTTTACGGAGGAAGTTAAACAACAGTGATTTTAAGAAATTAAAGCTTGTTGATCATAAATAAAACTGCGGAAGGAGAGTTACGGAAGGAAGGTTGTCCACTATCAGCTACATTATTCAACTTATTTACAGCTGATCATGAATCCGAGACAAACACCGAGACAGCTAATCCCCCCAAAGTTAAATGGAACACCCATCCCCTGTATGATGTATGCTGATGACATCTTTATTTGCACTCAAACACCAAGAGGGCTTCAAATAGCTCTGTCAAAACTAGAAGTCTACATGAAGGCAAATGGCCTTGAAATAAACACGCAAAAATCGCAAATTATGATGCTAGCACCGACAAAATAAATGTATCAGAAAATGAAAACAATGTACTTAAATCAACGACCCCTAGTTCAAGTATCAACTGCAAAATACTTGGGGATATGGGTGAATCAATCTGCAACAGAAGTTAACTGGACCATCTTTCTGAAAACCAAAACTTTGTCACTAGCACGCCAAGGTCTTTTTCTCCACCGCAAATATAGCAAATTTACATTACAACCAATCATAACGTTCTACAGACAAAAGGTGGCGGCTATCCTCCTGTATGGCAGTGAATCTTTTATCAACCTGGATGGCATGATATGGGCACACCTGGAAGGTCTTTTTTGGAGGAAAGTGTTAGCATTACCCCAATCACTTTCCGTGGTTCGAATTAGATATGAATTGTCACACCAATCGTTATCATCATTACACACATGGAGAAAATTCGATCTATATAGGACGATCTTGTCCGACCAACATATTCCAGCGTTACAAATATTTCAAACAAAAGAAAAACGCAACACAAGTGACTACTCTTCGGGCTTGGAAAAATCACATGGAAGACAAAAGAAAGTTGCCAAACATCTCAATCGAACTACTAACAGAGCGACCAGGAAAAGCAAAAAAAAAGAATCACTCAAAACGATCAGATAGCGACCAATGAAGCCAAAAGAAAATACAAACTTAACCAAGACTGCAAATTTGCCAAACATCTAGTTAACTGTCTGCCGCCCAACCTCCAACAATTTCCATCTACCCAAGTCAGAGACTTTTTTCTTCGGTTTCCACTGAACTTGTTGCCAACAAGGGAATCTCTATCATTGAGGAAACTCTTAGCAAAGGACATGGACTTTTGCAGATTCTGCAGAAAAGAAAATGAAACAGAAACTTTGAAACATATCATCACATCTTGCCCGGCCACGAACGACACTAAGACTCGTAATAGAGATATGTATTTATCAGCAATAGTCCAATTGAATCCTGAAGATCGATGGGCACAGTTCCTCTGTGGCAAAACAAAAAAAGAGATTTTCACTATTGTACATTTCCTAAAGACAATTTTAGAAGAAAAACACAGCTAAGAATCAACTTTCCTAAACACAATCATTAGCGCTCTTATTAGATATGAAATATGATTTAAACAAAGATGAAAGAATTAAAATATAAACCAAAATATTTTAAAATAAAAAAATAAAAATAAAACTCCGGAAGGAGAGTTACGAGTGAGCACACTCAGGAACGGACGGTACTCCGATCCTACTTTTCTCAAGGGATAAAGAGTATGACATTGGAATACTTCCATCTGAATGTGGGATTAACTTCAAGCATACCATTGGAAGATTATGAAATGTTCCTTAGAGGTTCTGCAATTTCCTTGCTCACGAAAAGAAAGGATAGAAGTAGTGATTGGTCCAGGTTGGAGAAGTGTATCCCAGAGCTTGCAAAAGGGAATTTATACGCCCTACTGACCTACGATTGCCAGCTATCATAGTCATTCACAAACCAGGGGAACCCTCAGATTCCTGTGAGTCATACAGGCCTATCTTGCTCCTTATTGGAGTGGCTAAAATACTTGCAAAAACACTGGCAAACTGCAAGTTGGGAATCATTACATGACTGGTGCATTCAGACCAATGTGGGTTCATTCACGGGATGTCTGCACAAATGAACACGAGGAGTGTGTTTAACGCATTGGATTGTGTGGACTCACTCTCAGACCCAAATCTGGTATTAACGTCTTTTGATTCCCAGAAGGTTTATGATTCAGTGGAGTAGTCATTTTTCTGGCAGTGTTAGGCAAACATGGGGGTTCGAGCAGAGTTTTTGAGCTGGTTGTGGCTACTTTATAAGGATCCAAGAATGGTGGTGAGGGTTAACAGACATACATGGACACATTTCTCACTGAGTAGATGGACCCGCCAGGGGTCCCCACTAGGCAGGATTGTGTGTGGAAATGGTTTTGGTAGCCCCTGAGCGGTGAGGATACAGCTTTCCTGTATAATGACAAGCTGCTCTTGTTTCTGAGCCTAACAGAATGGTCCATTCCAAGATCTATAGACACTATCAGAGTATGGGGATAATAGTTGGCTCTGCATAAATTGTGTATGAATCTGTCAAATTCTTAGTGGGTGGGTAGGATACACAGAACGTGCAAAGATGCCCAGCGCACATTGAAACTACTGGGGATTCAGATAGTGAAGAACAGGACAGATTATTTAGAACGGTACTGGAAACCAATGCTAAAAAATATACTGGGAGACCATCAGGGGACGCAGACCACCATGGCTCCACACTGGGCGAGCATTGTCCTCCACCGTTCCCCATGGCGGTATGTTAAAGGTGCTACTAGTATACAGTCCCTACCACCCTGAGTTCACCACTGATCTATCTTGACCCTTCGGATGATTTTGAGGTCCGACATTCTTACAACACCTGGGTCAGTCTTTTGATGTAACCATGCCATGACCCTATTCCTCAGGGCATCTCTAGGTTCATGTCCCACTGAGGTGTCTACATTAGTGATAATAAAATTCCTTTGGTCCATAACAGTCTTCTTCATGGAAGCATCAGCAATTGGGAGCATAAAGGTTTTGCCAATACGCAAATTCCTCAGTAAACAGTATTTAGGACTAAAGATATTTAGTTGAACCTGTAATACAGGGACTTGGACAACCTCTCCTTCTTCAACCTGCAACGTTGGCAAAGATGGTTGGACTTGCTTTTCAACGATAATAGGAGTAACAATGGCCAGAGCATGTTGATTCAGTGAAGATGTTTGCTGTTTCACTGTTTTTTTATCCAGTAGAACTTTCGTATGCTCCAGCTCTACGGTTGTCTGACAAAATGTGTTTGCGGTATCCGTAGCAGTTTTACCCTTCCAATCCCCTGAGAGTTGACTTTTCCATAGGGAGGCCAAGCAACTCAGGTTACATTGAGTTGTTTGAGAATTCTGATTTATATAGACCTGGGATGTCTGATCGTTCTTATCTACAGTGTGATCCCATTGGCAGGATTTATCTCCTTTCGTTGGCTGAAACTGCACTGCCAGTTTGTCCATCATATCAATCCAGAGGCAAAAATCTTTAAAATGTTTGCATACATTCAACTAGATTAGCTTGTCCTTAATAGGCAGCCATTGTGTGGGACTACTTGGATGAAACTGACAGGTTTGTATATCTCCTCCATCAGACAATTCAGGGGAGAGTTACACAAGGGATTCCATCTCACCAATCTCTGTATTTTCCAATATAAGTTCATTGGGCACGACATCCCCTCTCTTGAGTATCAGTGTTGAAATTAGTGAGAGTACCTGGTGAAAGGACACATAAACAACCAGAGACATCCTTCTCTATAGAGAGATGTGAGAGAGATGTGGTCTCATGTCCTGCTAGCTTTGCTTCTTTCAGGCACTCAATACTATAACTTCTGTTAAACGCCCATTCTGGGGCAATGGGGTCATACATATGTTCAGAGGTAGGGGGGAACTGTACAGACTTTACTAGCTTTAGCTCTAATTTTAGACATACTCAGAACAAAAGAGCTCAGTATAGATGTAAACCCAGAACAATCCACTCTGGTAAAGACTTAAAAAATGTCTTCATCATCTCCAAAACCCATACCCATGGTGCTAATTAATATTTTATAGTCCCCACAAACTCACCAAGGTAGGTGAGCTGCTACATACAAAACCAAGACAGCCAGGATACCACAGCGAACACCCAGCTGAAGAGCACCACAGTAGCCCAGACCGACAAGGCAAAGTTGCAGCGCTAAAACAGCCCGGGCCCGGGGAAAGCAAAGGTTCTCGGAGAAACAGTCTGGGTCACACCATGCTAGCCGATCTACAGACAGCGCAGAAGGCACCTCAGGAAGACACCTCAAAGAGCACACATAACACCTCAGTCCTGAGCCTCCAGGCCTCTGAAAGAGAGCCCAGGTCGCTATACACCGAAAAGCACCCAGCCGGCACACCAACAAGCTGCACCGGAGCGAGCATGCAGGTAGGGGGTAACGATACATTGGATGTAAACTAGGTCCAACACATTTCTCTATGATTAGCTAAAATAGGGGGAGGGGCAAAAATCGCACAATCATAAATACGCGTAGTAAGAAATCTTTTGGAGCAGGCTGGATCTGGGAACATTTCAATTTAAACATGTGACCACAATTACAGGGATGTGCAAAAGTGGGCAGAGGCTCACATTACTCGTCATTACTTAAGATAACTGGAACTCAGTGAGGTACCTGCATGGAGGTCAGCTAAGCAAGCCGCCTGGCATGGTAGCAGGGTAGGTGGTTCTATACCAGTGTGCTAGTTACATGAACACAGATATATGTAAGTTCCTAAGCTCTGAAGAGGGAGACAGCCCTCAAAGTATCTACCACAGAGTTTGCGAATGTCATTATCGAACAGGTATTGTGTGAATGTCCCATTTTCCACCAGCTGCAGGGTGTCTCATGTCCTATTCTCAATGGTGCTGACCAATGGCAGTATTTTAATGTTCCGGCCGTCAGCACAAATGTTGCTTCCTTGTTCCGGGGTGGGTTGTGAATAAAATGTGGTCCCACATCGGGAGGTGAGGCGATGGGAACCCGTTGAACTGTTTGCTCTAGTGACGCTTTCACTAATCAATGTAACTATCGAGGAGCAGGAGGAGATTGCAAACCAATCAAATGCCTGGTAAGAGCGGCAGCAACTAATCCTCCAACTTGTAAGTGTTTCTCCTGACTTCCGACTATTGTATTTCTTGTTATAAAACTTCTGTTCAAAGACCATTCAGATGTCAGCCTCTCGGTCAAGGCTAACTCACTGTTTTGTTTGATTTGTGCTCACCCAGCTGTAATAAACAGCGTTGCTTCGTGCCCGGTTTTTGCTGCATTTTTGAGTACATGGTTTTTATTATGCACTCATTGGCGGACCCCTGATTACATTTTTGGAGGCCCCAGCGACATGTCTTAGTCCTCCCCGGACTACTCACGGTGTTGATGCCACTCTCCCTGGAGGCGCAGATCTGGTAACCGCAGACCTATTCACAGCGCATCACTGAGGAGGCCCTACAGATGCAGAGTTTGTGAAGGTCTACCAGGTCCCGAGAACCGTTCTGCATTTTCAGTGGAAGGGCGAGCCCATGGTGGAGGGTCAGTGCTGAGGGGACTCAAGAGTATCCAGGACGTGATTATAACCATGCAAGATGATGCTATGCATTAAGTGTATGGTAGTAGAAGGGGGAGGGGCGGATTTCTTTTTATGGTGTATATGTGTGACTGTTTATGCTTCTGAACCCCCTTGTCCTTCCGTACCTCCACACTCTCCTCACCTGAACTTCCTGAGTTGTCTGTATCTAGTAGATTCCGCCGGCTTAGGTAGTCTCTTCCCTTTTTTTGGTAGCACTTGCCTGTCTCGGAGTGAAGCCACAGTGACTGCTGACTGGACAGCCGTCCCGGGACTCCTCTTCCGGGAGCAGGCCGGAAAATAAGGGAAAAACCCACACGGGGGAAAAAACCCTTAGCGAGGAGATCGTAGGCAGGCGAAAGTCCAAGGCAGAACTTGCCGGTATGAAGAAGTGCCGAAATCCGCCAGAAGGATGACGAGGAACACACTCCGGTAGCTGAGGAGATAACTGCGGTTGAGTAGAGAAATCCCTACGAGGTAGAGAACCGGCAGCCGTGGAGGGTATGATACTGCCGAATCACCAGGCCCCGAGAACACGGCCCAGAGGGAAAGAGGAAGAGAGAAAGGGAAAACTGGAGGACCGCTAACGGAGAGGGTAGCAGCAAAGGAGAAAATCAGGGCCCGCCGCCGAAGCAGCGACTGAGAGGGGGAAGAGAGAACACAGGGATCGCCGAAAGGTCAGCGAGGGAAAAAGGAAGAGGGGAGATCCACTGCCGGAGGAGAAGGCAGAGAGACGGAAGAAAAGTAGGTAAACAGATTCGCCAGGAGAGCGAAAATAAGCCGGCACCAAGATCCGCTGCAGAAGCCGAAGCAGGCAGAGGATAACAGAGGATAACAGAAGGAGCCACTAAACAGAGGGAAGGAACCAGGGTAGCTGGAGCGAGAACCAGCGAGGTTGAAATGCAGCGACTGCCGGGAGGAAGGAGAATTTAACTCCTGGCAGCCCTGCGCCCGGCCAATGGGCCTAAACCAGAAACAAAGAAGGGACTGCAATCCCTATCTGCCGGTTCGCAGTCTCCAACGTGGAAGGAGCCGCCAACCGCGGTGGCAATTGTGGATGACAATATGACACATCCTCGAGAGAAGGGAGGACGATCGGGCATAGTAGAGTAGATATTACAGCGTAACAGCCGATAGGGAGTGGGCGCTGGTGTGGGCACACCTGCGGTAGAGCAGGAAAAGAGAATGGCGAACTCCGTTAGACAGGAGTGGCACGTAGTACAAGCGATTGTATAGTTGCATCATTGGGGTACAAGTTGCATTGTTTTTTTTTCTTGAAGAGAGGTACATGCAAGTGGTAGTCATCAAATGGTGAGGATTCATGGCGAACGAATCAGCACTTGGAGGTATCTAGTGTAAATTAGCAGGCTTTTTGCATAATTAGCAGCAGGAGTGTGCCGGTGCTGCATGGGCAGACACTGGACACTCTGGCACTAATTTAAGGAACAGCAAGCCCTTGGAGAGGGCTGTCAAATATTAACATTGAGTGAGTGGTTGGGCCTGTGGAGAGGGTCAGTGTGAACAAGTGGAGTGGCTAGTTGGGCCTGTGGAGAGGGCCAGAGTGCACATTAAAGGGTGTGCTTAGGAATAAAGGAGAGGGGAAGAGTTGGGGGAACAGAAAAAGGGAAAACACATGGTAGCGGAATAAAAAAGAAAAGGGAATAATGGTGTATATGGACAGCCCCTTATACCATATGTGCCATAAATTGCCCCAGAATCACGATAAAATATTAAAATAAAACTTCCAGTGGGCAGAGGAACTGGAGGGCAGTGTTTCCAGGCCTGGCCAGGAGAAGGAACATTGGACAGTAAAATAATATGTTCTCATACCTGTTAACAAAATATAAAGACTCTAAGCTAAAAAGCAGGCAGAATATATTGGGTCTCTGGAAACTATACAAGGAGACTAAAGAGGATAAATTAAAGAAAGAAGAAGTGACAGTGGGTGGGGAGGGACCGAGCTCACCGTCCCCGCCCTACGGGTTATATCCCACTTTACGACCAGCTGCAGGGTACACAAACCCACAGCAGGAAATATCAAAGGGAAATGAAGGGCAAAGCACAGGGGAAAAACAGGAGGGGCAAAGAGTGAAGATGCATACGCGGGGCGAAAGAAAATATCTATCAGACATCGAAAAGAACATGTGCCAGCAAGTGGATGTGTTGTTCAGTGAAGCAGAACAGGTAATAGGAGAAGAGGTGAGGAGGAAGAACAACAAAGGGGACAAAGGGGAATGGGTATCGGGAAGAATAATATTCAAATTAGATGGGGAGGACGGAGAAGAGTAGAGGAAAAAGATGATGAGGGGGATGAGGAAGACATAGCATCAGTCGAAGGGTTAATGGGAGACAAATGGAGTGACAAGGACAGCGATGAATGGACACCCAACAAACTAAGCAGAAGGGGAAGGGAGAAGTGGAAATGACAGGACGGAGACAGTTGCAGTAGGGATTAGGCAGTAGGACGGGGAAGGTAAAAATGGGGATAACACAAGCTGTCAGAGAAGGAGGGGCAGGGCCAAAAACACAGGTAATTACATGATTACAGAAGGGACAAGGGGATCCCATTATGTGCCCTGGCAAACAATGCACCAGGACAACCGAATATGTAGTTTATTTTCTCTCACGGCCGGGGCCAGTAAGTCGATAAAGGCACTAGAGAAAAAGATAGCAGGGTTGACGCTGGCCATAGGGGACATGAACAGTTTTTTGCTGCAATCATAGGAGAACAGGAAAACAACGTTTGGAATCAGGCGGGCCACAAAAGAGTGAAATTGAGCACAAATGCTCATGGCGGGGCTTCATTTAACAATTGTCGAGCACATGTCTGGAAGTTCTAAGAAGCATGTATCCAGACAGCTATGTAGGGACAGTGATGACTCATAAAATGAAACGAAAAGATAACCCAGCAGAATATATAAAAAGGGTTCAGGATATATGGACCCAAGAGAAACGAAGGTCCTGGGATGCATGTATACAATTGTTCTATCACATATTAGTGAAAGGATTGCTGCCAGAGGTACAGGCATCCTTAGACAAGATAGGGGGCATTGAAGCTAAAAGGTTGCCCAAAATACAAGCCACAATAATACACTATTGTAAACAGAAGCAGGAGAGCGAGAGGCAGGCAGCGGAGAATGCTGCAAGGGCAGAAACAATGAGCAGTAAAGAAGCAGGCTACATACACTATGGAAGGAGCACTGTTAGTGCCAGACACAGCTGCCATAGCACCAGCACCACAGGGAAGGTTCCCCGTAGGACAAGCACCACAACAAGGAGGGTACATGCAGCTATAGTATGTGCCACAATGGGGAATACAACCACAGGGGAACTACATGGATGGGGGATACTTCACTGCAAGGAAGAGAGGGTACAGAGGAACAGGGTGCAGGGTCTTCAGACCATGCTACATATGTCAGAACATGGGACACGTAGAATGCATTTGTCCATTTCTGCAGCAGGCACATGCAAATCAAAAAGCGCAACAGCAAGGACTGCAATGGCAGCAGATGCAGAGTGCTTCAGTGCAGATACAGGCACAGCAGCCCCTAGGCCCTCCCCTAAGGAGGAACAAATGAGAGCAGAGCAATAGCTCAGGCGGTGACCGAGCCACCCACAGTAGCAGGGGTAACCACAGAGGTGCTAGCGCAGAACATGGTGCCCCACTACACAGGAGTCAGCGTGGTCTGCAAGCAGTGACACATTGATTCAAACTGAGTCTATCAGCGTGCCACTTTGCACAGCACGGAAACGTGAGAAGCATTGCATTTGCCTAGTAGTCCTTTTTCATCCTCTACAGCATCAGTGGCGTACCAGAGAGGAGCAGCTGACTCTTAACACCCAACCCCACGCGGAACAGATGCAGAGTCGGGTGCAGAGTCTTTCAGTCTTTGGCATCGTAGCAGTGCAGCACGAGCCAAGTTCGTGAGGATCCTGCAGTGAGAGATTAGTATCCCTCAGCAACTTATAAGCTGTGACAGACCCAGGAGAAGTTTTGAACTGCCAGCAGCATGGAGGAAAAGGGACTGCGTACGTGGCAAAAGCAACATCTGCAATTAACTACACCGCAGTGGAACGAAGTGTCTGTCAACACGCCAGCAAAACGAGCAACGGAGTGGGGAGAAAGGAGTGCAATGGTGCAGAGCTTCTTGGAAACAGCTGCAAATGAGACACCTCCAGCCCCAGATGCTTCTGAAGAAATAAACCAGCAAAATAATAAGGTGCGCAAAACTGCAGCTACCACAAAATGCACAAAGAACAGTGCACAAACATAAAAAGGGGCAAAGATGAAACTGTAAAAAGTTGCATAAACCAAAATCAAAATCTAGACTCCACTCACAGGAAAGGACCTCCTCTTACAGCACAACACACCAGTGTGAGTAGGAGTGATCCCAGGTTAGATATAACCAAAGCAGAACTATTAGAAGCTGAGCTACTTGAAGACAACAGCGAAACCAGGGCAATGGAAGGCGATCAGCAGTCCGTAGACAGAGTGGGCAAGGAGAATGGGGAAAATGAGACAAATGGGGAAAAAGGCAGTTGGTGTATACACCGATAACGAACGTGCGACACGTTTCATCTCCTTTCCATATTCTGTCTCAAACCCTGCAACTGAGCAGGCCCCTGCCCATGGAGATGAGTGCACGAGAAATCTGGATAAAGGAATCACCTAATGAAGGAAAGCTAGCGACGGTAGACAAGGATAGCACGGCGGGAAATGAACGACTGGAGTCCGATGGTAATGCAAGTCTGATATGTGAAATATTGACACACGATACTCCAAGTGCCACCCATGATGGTGAGGCCGGTGTGACCATGAGTAAAGTGGTTGATTTAAATATGGAAAAGAGTGAACATAGTGAACACCACGTAGACTGTGGTGAAGGAAAGGAAAGGTCACACTCCCTCTCCTCAACTGATATAAATCCCAGAAAAATTGTAAAAACGATAAACATGGAGCTGAGGCCCAGCGTGTATAATGAATTAGCACTATGTGAGGCACACCTATCGTCACAACTTCATAAAGACTTTGAAGATCTAAGATACCAAATCACTGGTAGTTCCAAATGCTTGTCAATTGCAGATGAAATCAAACAAGCGGAAAAAGTTGACCAATACACTCAGCGAATGTCTCCAGCCGTCATAAAAAGGCAATTGTGAACCTGGAGAAGGTTGACACAAAGGACCCGTCAAAATTAACAAATAGAGGCGAAATGATGGATGCTTCAAGGGCAACATATAGGAAAGTCTTGCAGCACACGATTGATGGGATAGGGTCACCCATTCTGTGGGCAGGCACAATACACAAGCAACCTCTTCCTTCAAACAGGCAAAAACACCAGCTTCGACAGGTTTAGATTCATCAACTTGTTTGAGTGTGAATGAACAGAGTGAAACTACCAAAAGTCTGTTATCTGTAGCAGCCGGCTTTCAGATCCACAACAATGTAATGGCAGCCCTCACAATATCATTATCCCCTTGTATTAAACTTTACAAATTCCTTAATGATCGTCTGGAGGATCATAACACGCTATTGGAAATGATCCATTCGAATCCTTTGCATCTGGAGACTTTTGCAGCAACAGTGGAGAAAAGACTGGCTGATGAAGCTGAAAATTCAGCAAAAAGGCAGGCAAGACTGAATGATTTAGCTCGCAAGGAAATATCGGACAAATCAGACTTGATAGAGGCAGTACTGGAATCCACAAAATGGATGCACCATAATGTCAACAGAACGGCATCCCTCCATGATAAAGTACAGTGTGAATGTAACAATCATTTTGCTAGACAACCCAAAGAGCTAAAAAGTTTTGACAAAGATAAGGGAGCAAATTCTATGAGGGAGGTGAGTGAGTTGATGGAAGGATCCAACAAAACGGGAATGCAAATTGCAGCCCGCAGTGAATGTCCGACTAGTGTGCAGGATGGAGACGCAAATATAATGAGAACAGAGAGCGCCATAAGTGTGGCAGCAGCAAAAGCAAATCTCAACGGTACAAAAATAAATCCTTAAACAACCGAAGTGACAGTCAAAATCTGTCCTCAATAAACAGCACAAATGATCCTCAAATATTTGGAATTTTTACACCAAACAGATACCACATATTGTAGTGGATAAAGAACAAATGTCAGATTAAATCGAGAGAACCAATAAAAAATAAACCAGTGAAGACAGCAAATTTCAAGAAAAGAAAATTGAATGGTTCAAGAGCCTTCATCAGGAATTTGTTAACTCCACCTCCAGTGGATCTATTTCAGGGGCCCAGTTGTAAACGACCCAAAAATAATACAAACAAGGTGAAATCACATGCCATAGTGCGGCTAGCCTCCTCTGAGCTGCAATCTAATGCAAAAAAAAGACAAAGGGCCTCATTACACGGTAGGCGGTAAGGGTTTACCGGTACTGGTATTTTACTGGTACGGGTAAACCCTTACCGCCTTACTACGAGGTCCCTTTGCGGGTTGGAGAATTTAACGCCCGCTTTTTGCAGGCGTTAAAAACCAACCCGCAAAGGGACCAGGGAGCTAATTACGGTACCGCATGCGGTGCCGTAATTAGAACCTTCCCCATTCCCATTATGCCCCATGGGGCAAACATGGGAATGGGGAAGGGCAATGGGGGAAGGGGGAATTACCGCCCCACCAACCTTGGAATAGGGCGGTAATTCCCCTTTCCACCAAGGCAGTGCCGGTATTTTACCGGCATGGACCAAGGTGCTATTAGTGGACCAAGGTGCTATTAGCACCTTGGTCCAACGCCATCCGTGTAATGAAGCCCAAAGACTAGACAAGGAGGTTGATGTTAGAAGAAAAGCAAATGAAAATGAACTATTAGAAAATCTCTCAACTTACTTGGATGACAATGATGGCTCGGTCTTATCTTTAGAAGACTCATTATCTGATCAAGCGCCTCAAGTGGTAAAAGTTGGGTTTGGGGGTGAGTGTTATAAGAGAAAGAAAGTGAAAGAAAAAGACATAGAGCTGAGAAAGACTCGGGACACGAGAATACAAGCGAAGGAAGTTGATCGATTCAACTAGCAAAGTACAAGAGAGGAGGCATAATGAAGAGAGAGCAGTGTCAGATCTAAATCCAAAACATACCTTGGGACAAAAAATAAAGAGTGGTTTACAGAACTCGAGCGAAAGGACATCAGTGAGTTTGCCAAGAGCACAAGATGGGAAATTACAACTCGAAAATGTCCTATCGGAGAAAAATGAAGTCAATTTAAATAGATGCAATGTAATGAAACATTTACTTTGTGTACCGGCTTTGAAAAATCTATCCACAGACAACATTGAAATTGTCAAATATGTATCAGAATCATGAGCGGACTGGGTAATTCTCCACGTAAAGTCAAGATTGGTACAAACCAAAATGGCGCTCTTAACTTTTGGGTATGATCTGACACGCTGCACACAGAAAGAAAATGCTGAAGAAAAGACACATGCAAATCGTCAAAGGGAGAGAAGGAGGTCATCAGAAGAGCTAGCCAGCACAAAGTACTCCCCAAGGAAAGACTGTGTATTAAATTCTAATATAAATTCACATAGGAGCCAAAATGAGACCAGGTCAATGTTTGTACCCAAGGAACAACATTGTCACTAGCAAAAAATCACGCAGAAATTGAAGGCGGGGTCCATCATATCATGGAACACTCAGGGCTTTGTGCATCTGTTTAACAAGGATGAGATCAAGATAGCAGAACATAACATCATTTGTCTGCAAGAAAGATGGCTGCCAGAGACACTGGAAAGTGATGGCTACACAATACTTGTAAATCGTGCTGGTAAAAATCTTATCAATGATTAAAAATGATGAAATCTTATCAATGATTAAAAATGAATAAAAATGAAACAGACACAATAATACAAATATGTTTGTACAAGGGATATACTTGCAAAATGCAAAATGCCATCCATGATAAAGATCATCTGGAGTACACAGTGATCATTAACATATATTGGAACCTGGCGATGATTGCAGATGATGTGTTAATTGGGTCAGTGACGAACTGATCAATGAGAGTCAAATAGCCCTTCAGAATCCACACATCATATTGTGTGGAGATTTAAATATAACTGGAAAGGTGGGGGAAGAAAAAGCCATAAAAAAACTGTCAAATTGGCATAACACAAGTAGAGATTGAGGAAGTAGATGGGCAAAAGAATGAAAGCTAAGGAACTGTGTCATGTTAAGTGGATAGAGCAGTGGTGATCTACCCCCAAATTACACATGGCATCAACATAATAATAATGCAACACTGGATTATTTTTGGTCCTCAGAGAATTTCTTACACATGATAACAGAGCTGAAGGTCATCCAGACAGAAAGTAGTGACCATGATGCTCTAAATTTAAGATGGAATAGATGATGAAGGGGAGATCCCCCAATGTTATATAGGGACCCTCTTAAAATAAGGAGGAAACAGTTTACGGCTGGGGCCAAATGACATCCTAAACATCACGAAAGTCCTTAGTACCAACCATAATGAGCAACAACAAGAGCCAAATTGCGCGCCTCAGCTTAAAATGTACAAAATAACAAAGACAGTGTTTAAAAGGCCTTTGGAAAAATCGAGGCATGTGTATAATCAGGAGGTTGTTAGGCAAAAAAGACTCTTCGAAGAGATATCAAGAGGGCAGCACCTCAAAATAAAGCCTAGCTGATAAAAAAGAAGAAAGCAGAGTTATCGAAATTGAGCTATAGGATTTAGGGCACGGATCAAGAGCAAATTGAAAAAAATGCTAAAATCGATCTATAAACTCAATTCGGGAGAAACATGGGCAATAATCAAGGAAGGCTCATTAAGTCAAAAAGGCACGATGTATAACAGCGTAGGATGCAAAATAAATGGGTCGAACACCTTAAAGCGGTCTTTTCCAAATCCTCGGAGGAGGTCAATGAAAAGTGGGAGGATCCATTGGTCACCAGGAATTTTAACATAATACAGGACCAAAGTGAAGATGCAATCCAAAAACTAAATAAACAATTCAGGAGCAGCAGGCCCGGATGCAATTACAAACATCATGTTAAAGAAAAACATCGTCGAGTAGGTAGGCTTCTTTGAAGTCCTATTTCAGCAAATCTCGATACCAAAATAATTACCATCCTCCTGGAAATCGGCGATAGTGGTAACCATTTATACAAATGGAGTCAGAGGGACACCAAGTAACTATCGACTGATCGCTCTGCTCGATGTGATCGGAAAAGTATTTGGGTCATACTTACAAAGACAGCTTTCTAATTGGGCAGATGGATGTGCCATCACGGACGTAAGACAAACTGGCTTCACCAGAGGAGTAGGATGCGATCTGAATCTTTTCCTTTTGGACTCCTAAAAGCTTGAAACATTGGGATTGCATGGCACTCTCTTCCTTGCTTTTGTTGACTTATGGCAAGCATTTGACAGCATCAATCGCAGGAAAATGTGGGCGAAATTAAGAGCTTGGCAATGCCCTGATGACCTGCTGAAGCCCATTATTGCCCTGCATACAGACACAACAATAAAAATATGTTTGAATGCTGAGGGAGAACTGACAGAGGCCATAAAAACTGAGAAAGGAGTGAAACAGGATTGTCCGCTCACCCCACACATTTTCAAAATATATCTAGCAGACCTCCGATTGGCCTCCAAAAACGCAAATATCTTTCCACCAAGAGTAAATTGCCAGCCAATATCTTGGATCCTTTACGCAGATGACTTGGTGCTAATGGATAAGACTCAAGTTGGATTGCAGCACCAAATAAAACAGGAGTACCTAGAAAAAAACAATCTTGTCATAAATGCAAAGAAATCAAAAATCATAGCATTTTATGGAATTCAAAGTACAAAAAGAAAGATGTATCTTTGGAGCTCAGGAAAGACCCAATAACGGAGATCATCAGGTATTTGGGAGTAATTTTTAATAAATCAATCAGAGAATGGGCCTGAATGCAACAGATGAAGGTGAAGATGAAAATACTGGCATAGCAAGGAAGAACACTTCATGTTAAATACTGAAAATGTACAATGAAGCCTGTGATTTTATTTTGCATCCAGAAGGTCACTGCATCCATAATGTTTGGCTGTGAAGCCGGGCTGAATTTAAACAGGGCCATATGGAATGTTCTTAAGGGGCAATTTTGGAGAAAGGTGTTACGGTTGCCAACTTACGTGCCTAGTGCAGCAATTTGTTATGAGTTGTAGTTACAATCACTCCATTCAATAGTCTTGTGAAAATCACTTTCACTCTTTCGAAAGACAATGTTGCATTCGTCAGCAAAACCTTACCATATATTATTGCAGTCAGTGCCTGGGACCTACCCGGGGTTTCTAGATGTCTGGCACAAAAAGTGCCTAGCCCAATTGAAATATCTGTATATGTCAATTGAAACTTTAAAAGAAAATCCAGACGCAGCCAAACGTAAACTAACCAATAAAGACTGGATTGAAATGCACAACAAAAGAAGGAACTACATCTCGTTGTTGGACCTAATGGGTGAAACTAGAGCAATGAAAACTACCATGACATATTTGGTCATATTTCCAAGTCGACATCACAGAGATCAATTTCTGCAATTGCAACTGAATTTATATCCGACCAAAAAAACTGTTATTTATGAGGAAAATGGGCAGTACACAGACATTCAGTGCTGTTTTTGTTAAACTGCAGAGGAATTGGTAAAGCACCTAATGGTTGAATGTCTTTTATTGAAAAACGAAAGGAATCGCCTTTTGGGAAAATTTCCTTTAAAGAGTTTGGACATTAACTAATGGTGGCAGATGATATTGTGGGGTCAAAATCAAATGGCAATGTGTGCTGTTATAGACTTTCTAGATCTAGCTCTAGGTAATCAACAATCCAGTGTTTAACTAGGGAAAGCTGTTATGAAAACGTCATAAGCAAATGTCATTGGATGGTGCTAATTGTGAGTGAATGAAAACTGTAATTAAAGGTTTGTAATAAACTGAATAAAAAGAATACTTCAAAGAGGTGCCAGATAAGTTATGGACAAAGGGACCTCATGATGTAGGGGTACTGAAAGGAATTGGGGCAGTAAAAATAAAACTGTAACAAGGAGCCCTGCTGCCCCGGGCAAAATAATACCCATTGTCCAGAGACGCAGATGAGGGGGATATATTACACTCTGGACGCATTATGGCAGCAAGGCATAATTCAGAGATCAACCTCCACCTGCAACACTGCAATCTATCCAATAAAGAAATGAAAAGGAGAGTTGTGCATTTGATTCAGGATTTGCGTCCCCTAAAGGAAGTGGTAGAAGCAGAATGTCCTGTAGTTCCAAACCTCGCCACAATTTTGTGTAATATACCAGCAAAGGCAAAATACTTCAGTCATTTACTTGAAAAATGCCTTTTTCTCTATACCCTTGAATTCCGGATTCGAGTTACCTGGCCGCCTCAGCGCATCGCGGAATCAGATTTGAACATACTCGTTTGCCCCAGGGCTATTGTGAATCACCCAGCATCTTCAATCTAATTATACAAATGGAACTATGCAACATGGAAACATCAAGCACAGTGATTCAATATGTGGATGACCTGCTAATATGCAGTGAGGCATAAGAAGAGTGTACAACAGACTCAATACACGTTTTGTCACTACTTGCAGAAAAAGGGTACAGGGTAGATAAGGAAAAATTACACTACTGTTTCGAAGAGGTGGTGTACTTGGGACAAATAATCTCTATTGAAGGGCAAAGAATAATGCCCGAAAGAACACAGGCCATTAATTCAACTGCTCATCCACGAACAGTGAAAGAAATGCATAAGTTCCTAGGTTTATACAATTACTGCAGAGCTTGGGTATTTGATTATGCAACATTCACTAAAACCTCTAATGCAGGGTCTAAAGGAAGCACAGAGAGAGAAGAAAGACATAAAATGGACATCTGATATGAATGAGAGTTTCACAAAATTAAAAGAGGCACTTGCACATGCACCAGTGTTAGCAACGCCAAACTATAGAGAGACATTTTATTTGTTCTCGCATTCATATGGCTCAGTGATGATGGCTGTCCTCACACAAAAGAAGCCGCAGGGACATAAACCAATAGTTTACTACAGTGGAAGCTTAGACCCAGTAATGCAAGGACACTTCCCTTGTGAACAATCGCTTGCGGCTGCTACGTTCGCAATTGAGACTTCATCAACAATTACTATGGAGTGTCACATAGTATTGTATGTGGAACGCTGTCATGGCTACAAGGCAAGGGCCAATATCTTTTTCATCTAAAGGGTCCAAATGGACCCAGTCCTGGCGTCTGGCGCACGTGCATCCAGGCAGGGCGTGGACATTAGAGAACATTGGGGAGCTTGTGCAGCAGTCCATGGGAGTTGTAAGGTGGAGCCACTAGGCGGGGCCAAAGGGGAGTGGCTAGGATCAGGCTATTTAAACCAGCCCTACCAGCATGCAAGCGCTTCTCGTTAGTATGCTTTCTGCAGCGTAACGCTTACCGCCGCCTGAAACTCTCTTTCCTGTTTCCAGCTAATCTTCTCAATGCGCATCTCGGCAGGTTCCAGTACATCATCTTCAGCGTGCACCTTATCTGTCTCCAGCCACACCACCGCTTGAGGCGCAGCTGACATGACTCTAACACTTCATCTAAGGCGGGCAT
The DNA here is from genome assembly GCF_040938575.1 of Ambystoma mexicanum. Lineage (NCBI taxonomy): Eukaryota > Metazoa > Chordata > Amphibia > Caudata > Ambystomatidae > Ambystoma > Ambystoma mexicanum. The sequence continues at coordinate 1,071,541,208 of NC_090934.1, read as the reverse complement.
TTTACCTGCTTCCAGCAATACCACCGCTTGACACGCAGCCTACCTGACTCCAGCCACACCATTGCCGGATGCAGATTTTACCTGCCTCCTGCAATTCCTTCACTGGCAGCGCAACGCATCTTATCTGATTACCATTGACATTGGATTCGGAGAGCATGCTCACCTGTTCCGGAAGTTTAGCTACGCGGGAGCTCTTCTTCTCATCCAGCATCCTCATGGATCCATCCATCCAGTAGTCGCTGGCAGGTCTTTGGATAGCTGCTTCCCGTCTGACGCCGCCAGACCAGCCCTGCAAAAGAGAAAGACACACAAGGTTAGAAACTGCATAAATATCTTACGCTTGGCCGCGCAACCCCTAAGTCTTGCGTTCGACCTTGAAAACCAACTTACCTCGTATTTGGGAGCTCCACAATTCTCTCTGGCACCATTTGGCCTCGCTCCCAACACTGCGATTCCGCGTGGCCATCTTCACACCTATTGGGGAGAGAAAAGTCATTACAAGGGTTACGGACAATAATCACGGGAAAAAGACCTTGCAAAAGGTTACGAACAATCATTGCATAAGGATACAGACAATAATCATTGTTAAGAACACTTACCTTCAAAGTGGTACAGTCACAGCCGGTCTGGGACGCCACACACACAGACCAGTGAAGCAACTAGGTCCATCAGAGGTGCCCTTGCTGATGAGAAGCAGGACGGAGAGCTCATCCTCACAAGAAAACAGGTGAGACTATATGGGTAAATGCATGCTCACCTCATTCTGGAACTAAGGGTTTTAGGGAAATCACAATCCAACCACAGCATTCTCACTGCCTCTCGTATTCTCTCAGGGGCAGTGCCAGCGACCAGAGCAGCCCACACTACAGCAGCTGGGTAAGGAGTCTATTCCAGGGGAGCCAAGTCCAGAGAGGGCTCCAACCGTGCTCCAACGTCCCAGCAGAGTCCAGCTGAGCGTAACAGAACGCAAAGCCTCTCTGAATCTTTGCCTGGGTGTTCTGGACACCTCAGAAACTGACCAGTTGGCCCAATTGCTGAAGAAACTGCGGGCTGAAGTACATGCCTCCAGACAAGAGACCTTATTGTAGCCCATGAACGGACGGATGACCTGTCAAGACAGATGCTTCAGACACACGCAGGGCAGGTTCCATTACCCGGAATTGCACCAACTCCTTTGCCGCAACCATCACCACCAGTTCAAGTGGTGCTCCCGGGGGCAGTTCCACTGGCACCGCCAGAACTTCACCGGCGATCGTAACAAATATGCCATATTCATGAACCAATGTCGTCCTCATTTTTTGTGTCACCCTGGGGCCTTCCCTAACGATAGTGCAAGAGGCGCCTTTGTACTTTCATACTTGGGAGGCAGCGCAGCAGACTGGTCCATACCATTAGTAAATCAGGATGATCCATTGCTTCGAAATTTTGGAGAATTCCAACGGGAATTCGAAAAACTGTTTGTTAGGCACACCCAAGGACAAGCCCTAGATAACAAACTATTGTCCCTCAGACAGGGGAGCCACGATCTGCTGACCTATATTGCCACCTTTAATCATCTCGTAGCACAAACCAATTGGCCAGAAGAAAAAAGAACGACACTGTTTTATCAGGGATTGCGTGGCAAACTAAAGGATGTGCTTGCTCAAGTGGTCAACCCTCCTGAGTGTTGTGCGGAGTATATAAATCTGACTGTACAACTGGACCATAGGTTACAGGACCGAACAATGGACCACACAAGAACTGAAGGGAGGTCGATTTATATGCAACCCCGGGACTATAAAATTAAAGCTCATGAACCAACTGAGCCCATGCAGATTGGGGGATTACGGGCACCTATCGCCAAAGCTTAGAGAGAAAAAAGGAGACAACAACAACTCTGTTTATACTGCGGAAAAGCAGGACATTTTCTCCAGGATTGCCTGATAAAACCCCCGAAGAAAGTAGTAGGTGCAACAGAGAACTGCAACGTAGAGAAAGAACAAAACATGGAAAACTCCAACGCCCGACAAGCGTAGGGGTCCACTTGTTGACCGAAAAAGAAGAAAGTCGTACAGACCTCACACCTGGTCATCCCGGTACTCTTGGTCCACCACCAACAACCATCAAAGGTACATACCTTATAAGCATATATTGATAGTGGAGTGGTGGGAAATGATATTGATCAGGATCTGGCCACACGGATTGGCCTTCCCCTCCAGCAGAATCTACAATCGAAAAACGTCTCTGCAGTGGATGGCTCTCAGATGTCATCCGGGCCAGTGACGCAACATAGCGACAAAGTGACGCCGATATGTCAGGGTGGTCATCGGAAAGACATTTCTTTCGATCTTATTGAGGCCCTCTAGTTCCAGATGATCCTAGGAATGCCGTGGCTAGAAACCCATAACCCCAGGATTGACTGGTGAACAAGAGTGCTGACCTTTCCTCAACAATGCGCCCAGAGTTGCTACCACAAAGACCTGAAGAGCCCTAAACTCAAGACAAAACCTATCCTGGGACTCTCTGGTTCCCTACCCACTGAATATCTGGACTATCTGGATGTGTTCCAAAAGGAGCAAGCAAACACCCTGCCTACACATAGGCCTTACGACTGCCAAATCGATCTGGTCCCCGTATTACAAATTCCTTGCAGTCGAATTTCTGCTCTAACTGAGCAAGAAAATTACCATCTCAGGACTTACCTAGATCAGTACCTAGCTAACGGATTTATCCACCCGTCTAAGTCTCCTGCATTCCCAGCTCTCTTCTTCGTATCCAAGAAAGAGGGCGACCTCAGAACTTGTATAGATTATAGGGCATTGAACCAAATCACAGTTAACAACAGATATCCTCTGCCACTCATCCCTGAGTTGCTTGATCAGGTGAAGAATGCTCAAATCTACATGAAATTGGACCTATAGGGAGCTTATCACCTTGTGAGAGTTAAAAAGGGCGACAAGTGAAAGACGGCATTCTGAGTATCAGGTCATGCCCTTTGGGTTATGCTTTGGGTTATGTAATGCACCGGCGGCATTCCAATTCTTCATGAACGATGTGCTTCACGAATTGTTGGACATCTGCATCCTCGTTTACATCGACAACATTCTTATATACTCAACGTCCAAGGAAGACCATGTGGGCCATGTAAGGGCAGTTCTGGAAAAGCTTTGTCAGCATCGGCTGTTTGCCAAATTGGAAAAATGCTTCTTCCATGCCACAGAAGTGGAATTTTTGGGCTTCCTGCTTACCCCATGAGGAGTTCATATGCACAGACGCAAAGTAGATGCTATCCTCCAGTGGCCATCCCCAACAACCACCAAGGGAGTGCAAAGTGTGCTCGGATTTGCCAAATTTTACAGGCGGTTTATCTCAAGGTTTTCACAGATCGTCCACCAAATCACCTCTCTGCTGAGAAAGAATAAAAAGTTCTTCTAGTCCCTCGAAGCTGAAAACACCTTTCAGGAATTGAAACAGACCTTAACCTCAGCACCTGTTCTTCGGCACCCCCGACCTGACCTGCCTTATGTGGTTGAAACAGATGCCTCCAGCATGGCCATGGGAGCAGTATTTTCACAAAAGAACCTGGATACGGGACAGTTACATCCCATAGCATTTTGGTCCTGTAAGTTTTCTGCACCGGAAATGAATTACGCAATCACTGACAAGGAGCTACTAGCAATTAAAGGAGCCCTCAAAACCTGGATACACTACCTTCTAGGGGCAAGACACATGGTTACAGTTATCACAGATCACCGTAATCTGCAATATTTAAAAACTGCTAAGGCCCAATCTTCATGTCAGCTTTGTTGGGCTCTTTTCTTTGCCGAATACAATTTCATTATTACTTACAGACCAGGAGTGCATAACGGAAAAGCAGACACCCTTTCATGTATGGGAGAAGACAAAGACGCTTTTACACCATCTGAGCCAGTGGCCATTATTCCCAAAGAAAAGATTCAAAGTCAGATCGCTGCAACCGCCTGCTGGGAAGACTTGAAGATTGATCTCCAATCTCGCATGGACCAATCAGCCCAACAGGAGTGGTTAGTTAAGGGAGACCAGTACTCCATCAAGGATAATTTACCCTATTTTCGGGGAAGACTATATATTCAGGACAAGGAAATACAGAACAAAATATTAGCAAACTACCACAAATCGTTAATGGAAGGACATTATGGAATTGCTAAGACTCGGGCCAAAATCCAGAAGAACTATTGGTGGCCAATCTGGAGAAAAGATGTTGCCCAGTTTCTTGTGATTTGCGGTGTTTGTGCGCAACACAAATCCCAGAAATTAAGTCCCACAGGGTTGTGGCGTCCATTATTAGTACCACCAGCACCATGGCATACGCTGTCTATGGATTTTATTAACGATCTGCCACCCTCCGACGGCTTTAGCACAATCCTGGTCGTAATAGACTTATTCTCCAAGATGGCGTATTTTAGTCCGCTAAAGGGGCTTCCCATTGCTGCTGCACTGGCAACTGTATTCTTGGAGCAAATTGTCAAATTACATGATTTCCCGTCTGTACTGATTTCAGACCACGGAACGCAATTCATCTCAGCTCTCTGGAGGAGGTGTTGTAAGATCACCCAAATTCATCTTCACCTATCCACGAGTCACCATCCCCAAACCGATGGTCAAACTGAAATGACCAATCAGACTCTAGAGCAATACCTGAGGTGTATGTTACAGCAAACTGAAGGGTCCTGGAAAAGCATTCTTTGGTTAACTGAATTTGCCTAAAATAACTCTATCCACATTAGCACCAGACAAACCCCATTCTACACAATGAATGGTCGGCATCCGCGGACGTCCTCCTTTGATCCGCTGGATGAACTAGAAATGCCAGCAATCACCTCCTTACATAAGACCATTACTCAAACCCTAAAAGAAGCAACCAAGAACCTGACCAGAGCCAAGGAACAACAGAAAAGGTTTGCAGACAGACATAGAAGAGAGGGCCTGCATTATCAAGTCGGAGATAAAGTATGGTTGGCATCCAAGAATATTCCATTAAAAGGACCTCAGGCCTTCGTCCAAGGTACCTCGGACCTTATCCCATCAAAGCCATCATTAACCCTGGATGCCATGAAATTGGATTTACCAGCCAATATGCGAATCCATCCATGTTCAATGTTTCCCTCCTAAAACCAAGGAAACCGGATACTCGGATTAAAACACCACCCAAGCCTGAGATCATAGAAGGAGAACCTGAGTACGAAGTCAAAGGCATTCTGGATTCCAAGATAGTGCGATCAAAACTGTACTACTTGATCGACTGGGAGGGGTATGGACCTGAAGATCGGACATGGGAACCTGTTGGATTTGTCCATGCTCCACGACTAATCAGACAGTTCCATCGTGACAATCCCGCCAAACCAGGACCAGGAAGAAGAACGCCCGTGAGAGGGGCCTTGAGGGGGAGTGCTATCATGGCCACAAGGCAAGGGCCAATATCTTTTTTATCTAAAGGGTCCAAATGGACCCAGTCTTGGGGCCTTTGGCGCCAGGCTCTTTGTGTCTGGGGCATGTGCATCCAGGCTGGGCGTTGCCATTAGATAACATTGGGGAGCACGTGCAGCAGTCCCTGGGAGTGGCAAGGTGGAGCCACTAGGTGGGGCTAAAGGGGAGTGGCTAGGATCAGGCTATTTAAACCAGCCCTACCAGCATGCAAGCGCTTCACGTTAGTTTGCTTTCTGCAGCGTACCGCTTACCACCTCCTGAAGCTCTCTTACCTGTTTCCAGCTCATCTTCTCAACACGCATCTCGCCAGGTTCCAGTACATCATCTTCAGCACGCACCTTACCTGTCTCTAGCCACACCGCCACTTGAGGTGCAGCTGGCCTGACTCTAACACTTCATCTAAGGCGTGCATCTTACCTGCTTCCAGCAATACCACTGCTCGACGCGCAGCCTATCTGACTCCAGCCACACCATTGCCAGATGTGCATTTTACCTGCCTCCTACAATCCCACTGCCGGCAGCACATCGCATTTTACCTGATTCCCATTGACATCGGAGTCGGAGCGCATCCTCACCTGTTCCGGACGTTTAGCTACACGGGAGCTCTTCTTCTCACCCAGCATCCTCACGGATCCATCTAGTAGTCGCTGGCAGGTCTTCGGATAGCCACTTCCCGTCTGACACCGCCAGCCAGCCCCGCAAGAGAGAAAGACACACAAGGTTAGAAACTGCATAAATATCTTACGCTTGGCCGCGCAACACCTAAGCCTTGCTAATCATTGCAAAAGGATACGGACAATAATCATTGTTAAGAACACTTACCTTGAAAGTGGTACGGTCACAGCCAGTCTGCCACACACACGGACCAGTGAAGCAACTAGGTCCATCAGAGGTGCCCCTGCTGATGAGAAGCAGGATGGAGAGCTCATACTCACAAGACAAATTGTGAGACTATATGGGTAAACACATGCTCACCTCATACTGGAACGAAGGGTTTGAGGGAAATCACAATCCAACCACAGCATTTTCACTGCCTCTCGTATTCTCTCAGGGGCAGTGCCAGCGACCAGAGCAGCCCACACTACAGCAGCTGGGGAAGGAGTCTATTCCAGGGGAGCCAATTCCAGGGAGAGCTCCAACCGTGTCCCAACGTCCCCACAGAGACCAGGTGAGAGTAACAAACACTCATTATTCGCTGTTCTTGAGAAATCAGAAAGCAAATTGACCACCCAAAGGGCATCGGGATATGAGGTCATAACAACAAACACAGCAATAGAGGTAGTAAGGTGTTGAAGTCTAAACCCAGCAGTCTACCTAGCAGAAGTAATAGAGGAAGGGGGTTAAATACATGACTGTGCCGCACATATGGACAGGTTGGAAGGGGATGTACTGGTAAAAGGGGAAGAATAGCAGGGGCAGACATGGTCTATATTGATGGGTCCTCAATTATTGACCCAGAGACAGGAATGAGACATACTGGTGTGGCAGTGGTATGCTTTATATATGGGGAATATGTAATAGCATCCCAGCAGCGGCTACCATCACATTATTCAGCACAGGCAGGTGGTGCTGATAAGAGAGCTAAAATGATGGCAGGGCATGCAGCAGATATATTTTACCATTCTTCCAATGTAACATCATCAACTATCTATTCTGAACTGGCACGATGGGAAGGAGGGGATTCAAAAGAAATGATGGTTCTCCTGTACAATATGCAGAACTATTAAGGGAATTCATTGACACATTAAAGCTCCATTAGAGGTGGCAATAATAAAATGTGCTGCCCATACAGGAAAACAAGACAGGATATCATTGGGGAACGAAATGGCTGATAGAGCGGCAAAAGCAGCAGCATATTTACCAGAAGAAGGGGGGAGTGTTGAGGTACCCCGAAGAGGGGGAAAAGGTTGTCACTGATCATAGCGGAAAGGAAGAAGCGTGGTCAAGAGGAAAATACAAGGACAAGTGCCAAAGGAGGAAAAAGAATTATGGATACACAGAGGGTGTTCACTGTCACCAACAAACCTAATTTGGTGGCAGAATAGCACAGGGAAGCCTGTGATGCCCACAAAAGTGTTAAATGTACCTTTAGAACAGCTGCATTTCCCCACTCATGCACCCAAAGACAGCATAGCAGGAGAGCTGAGTGAGGGAAGGTACGTTGGAAACATGCATGAGCGAGTAAATGAGTTTGGGGGAAAATGTATGATTTGCAAAGAGTTCCTGTCTGGTCACACATTGAAAATCCTAAGGGGAACAATACCATGGTCAGAAGGCCCCTTCCGGCACTTGCAGATTGACTATGTTGACATGCAGGAGGGATGTGGCTCCTACAGGTACCTAATAGTAGTAGTCCATCCATTTTCACGTTGGCTTGAAGCAGGACTCTTTGCAAAGAATTACGTTTTTAGTGAGGGGAGTATTCCCAAGATGGGGCGTATGTGAAGAGAAAAGATCAGATAATGGTCAGCACTTCGCCAATGATCTCTTTGAGGAGATAACACGTCCCCTAGGAATTAAACACAAACTTTACACAGTTTACCGGTCGCAGGCAAATGGGATTGTGGAAAGGATAAACAGTTTACTAAAAGAGTGCTTGGCTAAGCTAATCAATACCATGTGTCAAAATTGGCTTTTTGCCTCCCCTTGCACACTTTGCCCTCTGTAACACACCCTCTGCAGATCACCACGTGACTATGCATTACATTTTAACAGGAATTAGAATGCATGCGCCTGTCCCTCCTTCACGTTCAATTTCAGGCACTAACCCTAGCTCCAAAATCCTTGGAAAAGAAATGCAAAACTATCTGACTGAGATGACAAAATTGCTTTGCTACATTTCCCGTCAGGTCCAGCAATCCACAAGCACAGCAACCAATATTGAAGGGAGTGTGCAAGCATTTCTACAAACACAGCCACCCGATCCAGGAGACAAGGTCCTAATTCAAAACACAGTGGGAAAATGAAAAGAGTCTCGGATTTGGGGTTCGTTTGAAATAATCTTCTCAACACCCACAGCAGTGAAGATAAAAGAACATTGTGCATGGATTCATCACACCAATGTTTGACGAGAAACTAGCAGCACATCAGACAGTGGAGGAGTGACTTGACAGGAAGTATAACGCAATATGCATTAACATTTTGTACTATAATAAAGTGTTAAAGGAAACCCACAATAAAGATGGATAATGGACATGAAAAAAGAAAAGGGCTAGGATTTATGAGACGAGTGGGTCAAAAGTCAAAAGTATTATACTGTTCTGCATCTTTTTCTTCTGTCTTCTTCTGGTCTTCTAATATTTAGCACATAAAGATAAATTGACCCCATAAACTGGTGGTAAGAGGGAGACACGGACTAAGAGAAGCGTGACTAGTACACTGGATTATTAAACACTGTTGGGGAAGGAGTAGATTTGGCCTCAGAAAATATATGGCGTGAGGAAATGAAGAACGTGGGACGGGGAGCACATGATACCTGTTCCACACCTCACAGGAATGCCATAGCAATTCTTGCCACAAGAGATGACAGCAGAAATGAGAGGGTGTCTAGCACATCTGGCCCAGTAGAAGAAAATTGGATCGATGAGGGGGAAGAGGTGTACGTGGACAGCTTTATACAGCTAGAAAGCATGACCTGGGAGGAGAAAAACAAGCACATGGTTCTGGAATATGTAACAGTGGGGGCCAGAAAGGGAAAAAAGGTGGCCACTGTCCATAAAAGAATATATTAACCCTTTAAGTGCCAAGTACGCACTATCTCGTCCTCAGCACTACGTTTGCAGTGGCAAGGGCAAGATAGTTCATCCTTTTTGGCACTTCATTTTGGCTGGGATGTGTTACAGCGTTTCCCCACCAGGTAGGCCCAGCAGTGTGCCAATCCCTTCCTGGAGGGAAAATCTGTAACACAGCTGAGCCAGAACTCCAGGACGGTTAGGGGTGATGTCCCTGGCCTTGGGCATTTGTTTCCCATATGGGTCTACCATCCCAAGCCCAGCGACAGTCCCAGGGAGCCCCAGCAGGGTCTGCATCCGTTCCTGGAGGGAGAAGTTATAACGCAGCCCAGCCAGAGCTCCAGGGTGGTCGGGGTCATATCACTGGCCTTGGGCGGCTGACTACCATGTGAGTTGAACGTCCCCAAGCCCAGTAGTGGTTCCAGGGAGTCCCGGCACATTCCCTGTACTTTCCCGCAGGGAGAAGCTGTAACGCAGGCCAGCCAGAGTACCAGGATGGTTGGGGGTCACGTCCCTGGGCTTGGGCACCTGTCTCTCATGTGGGTTGACCATCCCTAAGTACAGCAGCTGTCCGATGGAGCCCTGGCAGGGTCCCCTTCCCTTCCCAGCCAGTGCTTCAGGATGGTCTGGGGGGATGCCCCTGGCCTTGGGCACCCGTCTCCCACGTGGGTCGACCATCCCCAAGCACAGGGGCAGTCCAAGGGTGCCCCAGCATTGTTCCCATCCATCCCCAGAGGGAAATTCAGAAACACAGCCCAGCCAGAGCTCCAGGATAGTCATGGGTGATGTCCCAGGCCTTGGGCACATGTCTCCCATGTGAGTCGACCATCCGCTATAGACCGAATGATACAGCTGGAATTACGCCACACAATGGCTTTATGAGGACCAGATTATCTTGATGAGATTGCTGCCATAGCTAATCTAAGTGACACAAAAAGGTATGATCATCTATCAGAGAGTATCTCTTTATTGTTCATTTAAACTAAATTCAGATTTCAATTATCCTTATGATCATGTCATTTACAGGTCCATTGCCTAAATACTGCACTTTTGTTACCCACGTCAGGCTGCACAATTAGGTGAAGTATGAGAAAGTACTTAACATTTGGATTATCAAACCAAAAAACTGTGATGAGGCCAAGGTTTCTGATTACTTTTTTCTTTAATGTGTTTATAGCATTACACTGTACAAAATTGAGCATAAGTTGCTATCTAGCTCCTGAAGAAGAGAAGGTTATCTCAAAACGATTAGCGTTCATTTTAGAAAGTGTTAATTGTTGTGATTATTTTGCACTATGATGTTTCACAAATTATATATTTGAATAATGAATGATAAATATGATTATGTGATTTAAGGTATTAAGTTAATAAATCACTGATAAATCACCATCCCCAAGTGCAGCGGCAGTCGCATGGAGCCCCGTCAGGGTACCCATCCCTTCCTGGAGAGGACTTCTGTAATACAGCCCAGACAGAGCACCAGGATAGTCGGGGTAATGGCCCTGGCCTTAGGCGGCTGTCTTCCATATGGGGGGACATCCCCAAGTGCAGCAGCTGTCCCAGGGAGCGCCGGCAGGGTCCCCATTCCTTCCCCGAGGGAAATTCTGTAACGCAGCCAAGCCAGCGCTCCAGGATTGTCGGGGGTGACGTCCCTGGCCCTGGGCGGCTGTCCCTCATATGGGGGGACATCCCCAAGCCCAGTAGCGGTTCCAGGGAGTCCCGGCAGGGTCCCTGTCCTTTCCCAGAGAGAACATCTGTAACGCAGCCCAGCCAGAGGTGAAGCCTGGGCTTGCAGATAGTCAACCCACATGGGAAACAGCCACTCAAGGCCAGGGCCATCACCCCGACAAATCCTGGAGTGCTGGCTGGGCTGCGTTACAGAATTTCCCTCAGGGAAAGAATGGGGACGCTGCCGTGCTTCCTGGGACAGCTGTTGCACTTGGGGATGATCACCCTATATGGAAGACAGCCATCCAAGGCCAGTGACATTACCCCCGACTATCCTGGAGCTCTGGCTGGCTTGCATTACAGCCTCTCCCTCCAGGAAAGGTCGGGAACCCTGCCGGGGCCGCCTCTGTGCTTGGGAATGGTCAGCCTACATGGGAGAAGGGTGCCCAAGCCCGGGCACCTCCAACCATCCATGAGTTCATGCTGGCCTGTGTTACAGCTTTTCCCTTCGGGGAGGTATTGGCACACTGCCGGGGCTCCCTGGTGGAGAAAAGCTGTAACACAGGTCAGCCAGAGCTCCAGGATGGTCGGGGTGATTTCCCTTGCCTTGGGCGGCTGTCTCCCATGTGGTTTGACCATCCCCAAGCACAGCGGCATTCCCCGGGAGCCTCGGTTGAGTCCTGAGCCATTCCCGCAAGAGAAATTCTGTAACGCAGCCCAGTCAGAGCTCCAGGATGGTCAGGGGTTATGTCCCCAGCCTTATGCACCCATCTCCCATGTGGGTCAACCATCCCCAAGCACAGCTGCACTCCCAGGGAGCCCCAGCAGGGTGCCCAACCTTTCCAGGAGGGAGAAGCTGTAACGCAGACCAGCCAGAGCTCCAGGATAGTCGGGGGTGACGTCCCTAGCCTTGGGCGGCTGTCCCTCATGTGGGTTGACCATCCACAAGCCCAGCAGCGGTTCCAGAGAGCCCGGGCAGGGTCTCCGTCCTTTCCCAGAGAGAAAAGCTGTAACACAGGCCAGCCAGAATTACAGGATGGTCAGAGGTGATGTGTGTGGCCTTGGGCACCTGTCTCCCATGTGGGTCGACTGTGCGCAAGTCCTGCAGCAGTTGTGGGGAGCCCCGGCAGGGTCCCCATTCTTCCTCGCAGGAAAAAGCTGTAATGCAGCCCAGCCAGAGCTTGGGATAGTCGACTTACATGGTAGACAGGTGCCCAGGGCCTGGTACATCACCCCCGACCATCCTTGAACTCTGATCGGTTGCGTTTCACCTTCTCCCTCTGGAAAAGGACGGCAAGCCTGCCGAGGCTCCCTGAAATCGCAGCTGGACTTGTGGACGGTCAACCCACACGAGGGACAGCCACTCAAGGGCAAGAACATCACCCCGACTATCCTGGAGCTCTGTGTAGTCTGCATTACAGAATTTCCTTTGGGGATCTAATGGGGACCTTGCCGGGGCTCCCTGTGACTGCGGTTGTACTTGTGGATGGTCAACACTTTTTCTTTTCTACCCAGGTAGGTGCACCCACACTTGTGAGGTACTGTTTTCATCCGGACACCTGTGGGACGTGGGTAGGTAGGACATGTGTTGTTGGTGGCGTGTTTCAGTAGTTTGCAGGAGGGAAATGTCTGAAAATTGTGTTTTTCCCCCTAAATGTTGGACTTTGCGGGGCTTGTGGGTAGTACATTCTAAGGCAATTCGCCCAAGTCAGACCTCTGTCTTTTCCCACGGGTGTCTTCTTTTCAGTAATGCATGGGGTTCCATGTTCTCCTTGGTGGCTGCGACACTCCAGTCTCTAATCAGTAGGTTGTCTCCCCAAACCAATTGGGGGATAGCAGTGGATTTGCCTTTTCCCTTTACACCCAGGAAAGTGCACCCACACATGTGAGGTACCGTTTTCATCACGACAACTGTGGGAATGCGGGAAGGTAGGACATGTGTTGTTGGTGTACTGTTTCAGTGGTTTACAGTTGGGAAATGTTTGGAAATTGTGGGATTTTGGACCTTGCCGGGGTTTGTGGGTAATACATTCTAGAGCGATTCACACAAATCAGACCTCTATGGGTTCCCACGGGTGTCTTCTTTTCAGAAATGCATGAGGTTCCCTATCTTCCTCGGTGGCTGCGTCACCCCATGCCCAAATCTGTAGGTTGTCCACAAGAGCAAATTTCTGAAAACTCGTCTCTCCCGAAACACTTGGGGTTACCAGTGGTTTAGCTTTTTCCCTTTGAGCCCAGGTAGGTCCACCCACACATGTGAGGTACCATTTTTATCGGGACACCTGTGGGAATGCGGGAAGGTATGACCTGTGTTGTTGGTGGCGTGTTTCAGTGGTTTCCAGGTGGGAAATGTCTGGAAATTGTGTTTCTTTTCCTAAATTTCAGAATTTGCTGTGGCATGTGGGTAATGAATTCTAGGGCAATTTGCATGAGTCAGACCTCTGTGGATTCCCACAGGTGTCTTCTTTTCAGAAATGCATGAGGTTCCCTGTTCTCCTTGGTGGCTGTGAAACCCCAGGCTCTAATCTGTAGCTTGTCTCCTCAAACCCTTTGGGGGATAGCAGTGGTTTCGCCTTTTCTCTTTGCGCCCAGGTAGGTGCACCCACACATGTGAGGTACCGTTTTCATCAGGACACCTGTGGGAACATGGGAAGGTAGAACATATGTTGTTGGTGTCCTGTTTCGGTGGTTTCCAGGTGGGAAATGTTTGGAAATTGTTTTTTTCCAAAATTTCAGAACTTGCCTGGGCTGGTGTGTAATAAATTCTAGGGCAATTTGCGCAAGTCAGACCTCTGTGGATTCCCACAGGTGTCTTTTCAGACATGCATGGGGTTCCCCATTTTCCTTGGTGGCTGCAACACCCCAAGCCCAAATCTGTGGGCTGTCCACAAAGCCAAATCCAGTCTTCCCCAGGGCATTTGATGTACCAGTGGTTTGGCCATCTCCCTTTGTGCCCAGGTAGGTATCGTTTTCATCGGGACCCCTTTGGGAATGTGGGAAGGTTGGACATTCGTTGTTTTCTCTTGGTTTTCATAACGTTTTCATACATTTGCTACTGCACTTTGTTACACAACCCTTCCATTTCCCAAATGTTACCTACATTTAGTCGCTGCTTTAGGCACTGTACACATTTGTAACCTGCAGAAGCACCTACCCTTCAAAAGGTCTGCCTGTGCTCTTTCAGAAAATGTATGCTTGATATTCCTCACCACAATTGTTTTCCTTATTTACACCTGCTAAGTACGTCTGTTTCGGTCGTCGGCATAAATGGTGTGTGCCATGGCTCCATTTTTGGCTTGTGGTATTGCTTGTTTTGTGAAATATTATGAAAAATGTGTACTTTCCTAATTAGATGAGTCAGGGAATGTAGCGGTGCATTGTTTTTCTCAGTATTCACAGAAACCATTACCTTACACGTCCAACCATGTCCAGCACATACCTTTTTTCTGTAATTTTTCCAATTTTTCCCCAAACTATGGTAATTTGACCTACATAGTTGTTGCCTGACCTGCTCAAATCACCCCTTCCCAAACTTAGAATTTTGTCTTCTTTTCAGAAATATATGCTTTTCTGTCTTCCCATTCAGCTTTCTTATCCTCCTCTTCCATTCCGTCCACTCATGTCCTATTGGGAAAAAGGGTAAAATCGCCTACCTCTCACAAAACTGATGGTAACCTTATAAAAATATGTTTTTTTGGTTTCCACTTAACCTGTTCTTGAAAGCCTGTGGAATGGTGAATTCAGTACAGCAAACCATTTGTTCCTAACTCTTACAAGGGAAAAAACACAGGCTTCTTTATACATCATTTTATTGGCATTTTTTGAAAAAACACAAAATGCTCTCCCTTTTTGGTTGTTTTCACTCACCTTCAAACAGCAAACTAGGATTCCTTGGTGGCGTTATGAGTGCCTACATGTGAAAGAAAAGAGCAAAATGTGTCCGAGACATCACATCTAACAAAAACGTTACAAGTGATTGAATGGTGACATACCAAAATCACCAAAAAAAATCTTGGCAGAAGGAGGGAAAACTTTTGGCAGTTAAGGGGTTAAAAACCTCCACAGGGAATGATGTGCCATTGTGCCACACCAAGCCCCTGATGCAAATCTAGGGTTTGGTGTTACACAACGGGAAATGGGAAAGAGGGATGGCACAGTGCCGTGCAGAGAGGTTGGTGGGCTTTGAATAAATTGTGGTTAAAAAAATTAATGGTTGGGGGCGCAGTTGAGCAGCGAGCGGATGCAGTCGTAAACCGCTGCTGCTCCGTCGTGGCCCGGAAAATCCTTCAAAAATATCCTGCTTAACGGATATAAATCGCAGAAAAAGTGGAATGCACTAAAAGCGGCAAGTCGCTGCTACAGTTCGATTTGTATCTAGTCAGAACTGGTGCTGGGAATCCCCAACATGATCGCCAGGTTGGAGCAGAGATGGCGATCATGTTGAATCCCCAACATGATCGCCAGGTTGGAGCAGAGACGGCACGCAGCGCCATTTTGTAAGCGAACAAGAGTTGAGCTCAGCAAGTAATTGGAGCACCAGCCGGTGAGAAGGCTGCTATAGCGCAGAAAGCCGACCAAATAAAGTATTGGGTAGCTACACAGTGCCAATAACTTCAGACGGGAAGTTCATGCACCAATCCGCATCGGGTCAGGAAAGTTCTAATTAAATCTGGACGGCACGAAAGGAAGGTCACACATAGTAGGAACACTGTTGGTGACATACGCCCTCCATTTACCCAAAGAGGAAGCGCACCCAAAATGGTTGGTTCACAGGAGTGTGCCGATCGCAGAAAGAGAGTGCCCTGTGGCATTTCGGCGATGGTACAACCTAGTTGAAAGCAAAGATAGGGGCCTCAGTGTGGAATAGGGCGCTGAGATACTCGGTAAATGCAGAGACATTATACTGAGGCAGGCTTTGAGGGAGCTACTGTCAGCTACTGGGGCACCCCTTCGTGCTATAGTGGCAAAACTACTCATCTCCAGAGACTGGGACGTTATACTACAAGAAGCGAGGAAGATTGGCAGCATACAAAAGGACAACGCTAAGGTCTTGATATTATCTGACTTCACAGAGGAGGTGCACAAACAGAGACAATCATTTGACTCAGTGAAGCGGAAACTTCGATAATGCAATTTGAAATACATCATGTTCTTTCCAGCAAAACTGAAGGTGCTGGCTAATGGACATTCATACTTTTTTCTGTCAGCAAAGAAAGCATGGTCCTCGTTGGAATCTAAGAGTGGGCAAGGGGGCGGCATGGAAGAGCTACGTAAGGAGTAGACACAGGAGTGACAGTCTGAAATTAACAATCACCATTTCGATGGAGACAGGAGACGCTTACAAACTCTTTGTGAACAGGGTCCGGATGACCGGACAAGTGACAAAGGAGCAGAATGATTGAATATTGGCAAATGTTGGGACCCACATCCCAGACCAAAGCTCCATTGACCTCAGGATTACAACTGGAAGGTCGGATGGAACGAATGGTCATGTTACAGGTTTTATGGATGGTCGGTGGCAGGAGTATGCCATGGATTGAATTAGGAAACTAATTTTATGTAGGGACTGTTGGGGAATTAGTAGGTGGGAGGGGGGAGGGTAGGGATGGCAGCATAGGGAGGTGTTGGGGAAAGGAAAGGAGGAGAGAGAATTGTTGGGGTGGAGTAAGGGAAGTATTGGATCAGGGAGACGGGGGAGGGAGTAGAAGGAAGATGAGATGGGGTATAAGACTATCAATCCAGCAGTGGTTGGTATGCTGTTTGTGTAGGAAGAAATTTCAGTCCAATTATAGACGGTCAAGGAGGAACACGTTGGTCGATGCCATCTTCTCTCGAAAAAGTGGATTCGTTTAGCAAGAGAGACATCTACTAGTTGGACCGAGTGTCGCTTAAAGTAGGGACATGGAATGTGCGGGGCTTGGGCAATAGGTCTAAATGCTCCAGAGTTTTGAAACTATTACACCGACATGGCATTTAGGTGGCATTATTACAAAAACACACCTAGCCGAGACAGATCTTGTAGAACTTTGCAGAAGGTGGGGAAGCACACTGGTGGGATTTTCATACTCATCACATTGGAGGGGTGTGTTGATTTGGATAGACGCTAAAGTACCATTACAGCTGGAATCATTTTAGGGAGACTTAGACAGACAGACCTTCATGTTAAGGGGGTTGGCTGGAAGGGCAGAGGATTTGCATTTTAATCTCCTATGCACCTAAAACACAGGCTTCTTTATACATCATTTTATTGGCATTTTTTGAAAAAACACAAAATGTTCTCCCTTTTTGGTTGTTTTGTCTCACCTTCAAACAGCAAACTAGGATTTCTTGGTGGCGTTATGAGCGCCTACATGTGGGAAGAAAAGAGGCAAAATTTGTCCGAGACATCACATCTAACAAAAACGTTACAAGTGATTGAATGGTGACATACCAAAATCACCAAAAAAAGGCTTGGCAGAAGGAGGGAAATCTTTTGGCAGTTAAGGGGTTAAAAACCTCCACAGGGAATGATGTGCCATGGTGCCACACCAAGCCCCTGATGCAAATCTATGGTTTGGTGTTACACAATGGGAAATGGGAAAGATGGATGGCACAGTGCCATGCAGAGAGGTTGGTGGGCTTTGAATAAATTGTGGTTAAAAAAATTAATGGTTGGGGGCGCAGTTGAGCAGCGAACGGATGCAGTCGTAAACCGCTGCTGCTCCGTCGTGGCCCGGAAAATCCTGCAAAAATATCCTGCTCAAAGGCTATAAATTACAGAAAAAGTGGAATGCACTAAAACCGGAAAGCCACTGCTACAGTTCGATTTGTCTCTAGTCAGAACTGGTGCTGGGAATCCCCAACATGATCGCCATGTTGGAGCAGAGACGGCACGAAGCGCCATTTCGTAAGCGAACAAGAGTTGGGCTCTGCAAATAATTGGAGCACCAGCCGGTGAGGAGGCAGCTATAGCGCAGAAAGCCGACCAAATAAAGTATTGGGTAGCTACACAGTGCCAATCACTTCAGAAGGGAGGTTCGTGCACCAATCTGCATCGGGTCAGGAAAGTTCTAATTAAATCTGGATGGCACGAAAGGAAGGTCGCACATAGTAGGAACACTGCTGGTGACATACTCCCTCCATTTACTTAGAGAGGAAGCGCACCCAAAACGGTTGGTTCACAGGAGTGGGCCGATCACAGAAAGAGAGTGCCCTGCGGCATTTTGGCGATGGTACAACCTAGTTGAAAGCAAAGATAGTGGCCTCAGTGAGGAATAGGGCGCTGAGATACTCGATAAATGCAGAGACATTGCACAGATGCAGGCTTTGAGGGAGCTAATGTCAGCTACTGGGGCACCCCTTCGTGCTATAGTGGCAAAACTACTCATCTCCAGAGACTGGTACGTTATACTGCAAGAAGCGAGGAAGATTGGCAGTATACTAAAGGACAATGCCAGGGTCTTGATATTCCCTGACTTCACAGAGGAGGTGCAGAAACAGAGATAATCATTTGACTCAGTGAAGCGGAAACTTCGATAATGCAATTTGAAATACATGATGTTCTTCCCAGCAAAACTGTAGGTGCTGGCCAATGGGCATTCATACTTTTTTCTGTCAGCAAAGAAAGCATGGTCCTGGTTGGAAACTAAGAGTGGGCAAGGGGGCGGCATGGAAGAGCGACATAAGGAGTAGACACAGGAGTGATAGAGTCTGAAATTAACAATCGCCATCGAGATGGAGACAGGAGACGCTTACAAAACTTTGTGAACAGGGTCCGGATGACCGGACAAGTGACAAAGGAGCAGAATGATTGAATATTGGCCAATGTTGGGACCACATCCCAGACCAAAGCTCCATTGACCTCAGGATTACAACTGGAAGGTCGGATGGAACGAATGGTCATGTTACAGGTTTTATGGATGGTCGGTGGCAGGAGTATGCTATGGATTGAATTAGGAAACTAATTTTCTGTAGGGACTGTTGGGGAATTAGTAGGTGGGAGGGGGGAGGGTAGGGAGGGCAGCATAGGGAGGTGTTGGGGAAAGGAAAGGAGGGGAGAGAATTGTTGGGGTGGAGTAAGGGAAGGATTGGATCAGGGAGACGGGGGAGGGAGTAGAAGGAAGATGAGATGGGGTATAAGACCATCAATCCAGCAGTGGTTGGTATGCTGTTTGTGTAGGAAGAAATTTCAGTCCAATTATAGACGGTCAAGGTGGAACACGTTGGTCGATGCCATCTTCCCTCAAAAAAGTGGATTCGTTTAGCAAGAGAGACATCTACTAGTTGGACCGAGTGTCGCTTAAAGTAGGGACATGGAATGTGCGGGGCTTGGGCAATAGGTCTAAATGCTCCAGAGTTTTGAAACTATTATGCCGATTTGGCATTTAGGTGGCATTATTACAAAAAACACACCTAGCCGAGGCAGATCTTGTAGAACTTTGCAGAAGGTGGGGAAGCACACTGGTGGGATCTTCATACTCATCACATTGGAGGGGTGTGTTGATTTGGATAGACGCTAAGGTACCATTACAGCTGGAATCATTTTAGGGAGGCTTAGAAGGACAGACCTTCATGTTAAGGGGGTTGCCTGTAAGGGCAGAGGATTTGCATATTAATCTCCTATGCACCTAATACAGATAAAGAGGAATACTTCCAAAAGGGGATAACATTTATTTTTAGGAGGGGACAGGGCTGACATTTTCATGTGGGGGGGAGAGGGAGATTTTAATTGTTACATGGATCCAGACAGAGATCGATCAGGGATAGAAATTCATCCACGGTTACGATCAATGCAGTCTCTCAATAGAATAGTATCAGAGCTGGACCTGTTGAAACTGTCGAGGGGGGACACATGGTGTCGATAGAGGGTATTCTTTTTATTCACAAGTGCACAGTACACACTCGGGTCTAGACTATTTAATTGTGAGCAAAGAGAATGCACATAGATTTTCCCACACAGAATATCTAGGGAAAGTACTGACAGACCATGCCCCACTGGTCACTATATTACAGGTGGGACTCAACCAACCAGCTATACTGAAATTGAAACTAAACATTGAATCACTGCAGGATTCATTATTTAAGACCACATTAAAAGGTTCAGATTGGGCTTCATTACGAGTTTGCCAGTCTGGAAACCCTTGTTTCCGGATGGGCAAAATCTGAGTCTGTCTGCCGTCGCCGCTGTGCCCGACAGGTCTTACCCTGCCAGGCACTGCCGCCACGGTAGGCAGGCTGTTCATGGAAGCACTGGCACCATTGCTAATGGTGCCGGTGCTTCTGTCTCCCCACTCTCATAGAGTCCAATAGGACTCTATGAGAATGGGGACTTATAATTTGCTGGCGCCTGAACTGCTGTGCCTCTGGGCTCGTAATGAGCCGGTGGCACTGGGAAGTCAGGCGCCAGTAAAATATTACAGTTTTGGCAGCAGCCCGCAGGTTGCACCGGCAGGGTTCCCGCCGGACCCGTAATGATGCCCATATCTCTTCTCTGGGGAATAACGAGGGTTCAGTGAATAAAGTAGGCACTATGTGGGAAGCCCTTATAACATTGATGGGAGGAGTATGCATATCCAAGACAAGTGGGAGGAAAAAGATCCTGTCCACTGCACTTAGGGACTCGTAAATGTTGATCAGTCCGAATTGGGTGCAGGAAAGGAGGTAGGCGGACAACTTGCTGAAGCATTAACCTGTCAGAAGAAGCATCAGGAATCACTATTTAAGTTTGAAAGAAACCAATATAATAGGAAAGTAAACAGCAAAGGTGATTCGGAAAGAATACCCCAGGGGAGCACTCACACTGATTTTTGTCGAGTACTTACAGAGCAATAAATTAACAGTTTTCCAGGAATATTACAAGAAATGATATATGAGTGAAGATACATAAGCATAGGAGGAGGCATCAGACTTTTTAGATATTGCGAGAATACCTAGACTGACTGAGCCTCAAAGGGAAACAGTGGAAACCATGATAGAAGTAGAGGAGATTGAACAGGTGTTAAGATCAATGCAGAAGGGTCAAATTTCAGGCACCGGCAGGCTCCCAGTGGAGTATTACCTAGAATACGCAGACATTCTACTCCTTGTGCTGAAAAGGGTATACGGGTAGGCCTTCACTCAGGGCACCCTCCCAGAATCGATGAGAAAGGCCTTAATCACAGTTCTATTGAAGCCCCGGAAAATCCCAAATTACTGTGACTCCTACAGACCAATATCGTTGTTAAACGTCGATACAAAAATCTTGGGGAAGGTGAAGCATCTAGGTTGGAGGAGATAACCACGAGTCTTACACATCCAGATCAATGTGGTTTTGTAGGAGAGCAAAACACTTCTAGGAACATAACAAGGTTGCATTTCATAGTGGAGCAGGTCCGGCACTCGAAGGCAGAATTAGCTCTGATTGCATTAAATGCAACCAAAGCCTTCGATTCGGTGGAATGGCCATGGTTTTTCAGGGTGTTGAAAGAGATAGAACTGGGGTCCCGTATGTTGGGTTGGATCGGGTTATTGTACTCAGATGCTCAGGCGAGAGTTAAGACAGGGGATTGGATTTTGGGAAAATTGACAGTTTAGAGAGGTACCAGACAAGGGTGTCTGGTCTCGCCATTATTATTTGCCCTAGCCCTAGAACCTTTGGCTGGGTAGTTCAGGAAATACATACCCGAGATCGGGATTAGGGTGCAGGATATTACCCATAACATATCTTTATATGCAGACGATGCACTGATATATGTCAGCAATCCCAGAGTGAACGTCCCAGTGATACTCAAGGTACTGATCAATTTTAGAAGATTGTCAGGTTTTCGAGTAAATGAGGAAAGGTCCCTAGCATTCACAATAGGGGCACTGCGCACACAACCCAAAGAATCGTCCCACAATGGGAGACACGATCGAAACTAGAATCCTTTCGCTACTTAGGAATCATGATTTTCCGCGACATAGGGGACACTTTTGTATTTAACACTGGGAGAGTGCTATTGAGCATAGGAGACTGGATAGAATTTTGGCAATCCTGCCACTTTCACTAAAGGGAAAAATTGCTCTATGTAAAATGGTGGTCCTACGCAGAATGCTTTATTATTTCATTAATATACCATTCAAAATATAAAAGAAATGTTTTAAATGTTGGACACCAAAATAGGGGAATTACTATGGGGATCAAGTCGTCGGCGAGTGGTACTAGATACTCTTTTCAGGTCATATACAGATGGGGGACTCACCCTGCCAGATTTCGAGGGATAATATGTAGCGGCTCAATTACAGACGGTGTCTAATTGGGGAACTTTGCCAGAGGGGGACCTGAAAAGACTGCTGGGGGAATTCCCGAGAAATAGGCAAGGGATAGAAAAGTTGTGAGATCCAATAGTAGAAACAGGGGTGAGTGAGCTGCATGCTGTACCGCAAGATATTTGGAAACAATTACCAGGGAAATTACCCCGATCCCGGTTATATAGCCCTGATCTGCTGCTAGGATTTGACCCCACTCTGTGAGAAATATTAACGAATTTAGACACCCCAAAATTATGACTTGGAGGTTGTACCAGGTTAGGGGATATTTATGCGATGGGAAACTACTAGCGTTTGAAGACTAGCTAGAGCGCTATGATATGCCCAAAGGTGCATTCCTGGGGTAAACGATTGGAACTCCTTTGGAATAAGACTCCGGAGGAGCCTGAACACAATACTCTGATGCAGCAGATGTTAGACATGGAAGGCAGTAAGGGATTGACCTTGACCTTGTATTGTAATATAGGATGCAAAAAGCAGAGGCCAGAATTAGGGGTAAAGATGAAGTGGGAAATGGATATAGGAAGGGAGATCCCTGAAGCACAATGGGCTAAGATCTGGGAGATTAAGAAAAGTATTAAGGAACACTAGAGTCAGGTTGGAACAATACCATTTTGTACACAGGGCGTATATGACTACATCTAGACTCCACATGATTGGCCCACGACAGCCATATGTTTGTCCACGAAGCGGGGCGTCCTCAACGGGATTCGGGAATATGGTTTGGGACTGTCCAACGATTAAGGCATACTGACAGGAAGTGGTAATCAACTCAAATTCCTGGACACATCGTGTGTATGCTCGAACCCTGGAAAAAAAGTTTATGGGAGTACTACCAGGGGGGAAGTGAGCCAAAACAAGAAAGAAAATTGTTGCATTTCTGATAATATTGCCAAATGCAGGATAGCGATTTCTTGGAAAAGCACGAGGGGTCTGGCCACACAATCATGGATGGAGGATGCACACTGTTGCGGGTTGGCGGAGAGGGAAATATTGTTGGGGCAGACCGGATCAGAGGAGGGAGAGAATGGAAGAATAGACTGGGGACGAATGCTTAATGAACTGATGCCTACACCAGATTATCGTCCGCCCTGATCAAGAAATGCATAGGGGGCCATAAATTATTAGGCAAAGAGGAGAGTTACAGGGGAAGGGGAAGAGGGGAGAAATGAAGAATAACTGGACTCCCACATGATGGAAAGTTTTACTTATACTGGCAATGTTGTTGTGCAAAGCCAAAAGCAATAGTGGCAGACCAACTACCTGTGGTGTGTATTTTTTAGGTCAAAGAAGAGGAGAAAAAGGCCCCCGCAGGGTAAGAGGAAACCCAATTTAGGAGGGACAAGTGACAAGACAGAAAAAGAAAACCTAGTAATTAACCTATTGCATAGAGAGCTTAATATGGCAGAGACGCACTTGCTGCAGAAGGGGTTGAACTTTGTGCCCACATACAGCACGACTCTATTCAAAACAAAGGTGGAACTTTTCTGATTTGTCAGGAAACTCAAAATTAAGGTATTCTTCAACGTACTGAAGAATACAGAGACATCCGATGCAACAGAAGCAACAGATGAATTTAAAGAATTCAGAAGTAAAAGTTATTTTTTCCCACCAATAAACATTCCTTCAATTGAAATGTTCCACCAACAAACCCTAAGGGACCTTAAACAAATCCTTTACAAACGTCCAAAGTACAGTAACCTGAAAATATCAGAACTTTCTTTACTTACAAACCTTTACGGCGGGGGCGCTGTTGAGCAGCCGTGCGTAATGGCCGCCAGATTGTGAGGCTCCGGTCCCATCCACAATCCTATTGCAAATAAATCTGCTTGCGTGTCTAAATAAACAATTTTGAACAGGAAATAGGAGTGGGAATATTGCTGTGCGCCTGTGGTCCAGTTGTGAGCTCCCTCTGCCTCGTAACACCGAAGATATCCACTTCGGCATGGTGGTGAGGCGGCTGCAACGCGAGTAACGGCCAGAGGACAGGGAGGAGCTGACTCTGTGGAAACTGGTGAGCCGAGCCTCAGAGAAATTGGATCTGTGGCAGTCCCAGCTCCGGAAACCCATGCATACAATAGTCGAGGCGGAGGAGTAGAGTGAGGCCGGGAGAACCAGAGCCCTAAGTGGATGCAGCCGGTCCTTTTGGGATGAGAGGAGTCCCCCCAGGGCTGCCCTGTAAAGCTGTTGAGGAGGCTGTACGCAGCTTGAATTCACTGTGGAATACCGCAACACAGTGAGAAGCGGTGCTGGGAGAGACGGCTCCCGTAAGTATCCTAATTCCTACGAGTGTGTTGCTGTTGTCCTGTCCCCTGCTGAGTGAAACCAGCCGATAGAACGCAGGGAGCAGGACAAATTCATTCATTCAATTCCCCCCCCCCCCACGGAAGAACAGCACTGTTGCCAACAACAGGAAAGAAGCACTGTTGTGGGGCTCTGCTGCGCCATTAGTTGAAACATTGATCCTACACTTACGGATACCAATGCTCCCTTGAATTGGGGATGCAGAAACCAGAGGAAGCCCTGACCTGTTCCCTGGCCTATACCCTGCCTCACCACAAAACGGCCAAGCTCCCACGCGACAGGGCTTTATCCAGCTTGTGTCTTGGACCCTTTAACTGAACAACATGAAGTGTGAAAAATACTGCGGTGGCTGGAGAGGCGCACACGTGAAGTCAACAATTAATCTGGCCATAACGTTAACACCAGGCTACTGGGTTAGCCCCACTGGAGCTAGCAGAAGTTGTACAAGGTGATACACAGCTCTTACAACCCGCACCACAATTGGGTGAGGAGTAATAACTTATTAGTAGAGTTCTTGATGGCCTGAGTGAAAGGAGGACACTCCCTGCGCAGCGAAACAAAGCCCACGCTGAGCTAATCATATCAACTGGCAGTAGACACAGCATCTGGCTGTTGAAGCGGGAGAGGCTGCCCAACGCACGCCCACATCTGGGCTTTGAAATACAACAATTCCATTGTCTGTGTAACAGCATAGGGGTAACAACAGTACTAATTCCTGCATTTCCCGCTGTGAAGGCAATAACTTGAGTAGATTTCACTGCAACTCTATCAGAAACAAGACGGATCATCCGCATGCTGACAATAAGACTCATTAATAAATCCAAGGTGAGAGGAAGATTTGGACATAATCTCACATTTGGGATGTCCCTGGGAAGGAATCCAGCTCCCCCGGCTGCACCTTACTTTAGAAAGAGCTGATAGCCACAAAATCAGGGCACCTCCACAAACAGTAACTGGCACCGGAGCAATACACAGTATAGTAATCCAGACTGGCCAAAGTTCTGAACGAAGGACACTACTCGCATCTACCACCCATAATAGAATCATTGTGACAGAAGAGGGGGCTGGAAAAATGTGATCAAAGTAACACGCCCACGACCCTACTCTGCATACAAATCCTATTGTCACTGATTTTTGCAAACCCAGAACCAATGACGGGAACCAGTGGCAGAGCTGTGCTGCTGATCCGGACCTCTGCAGTTTCTGAAACATGCCAAAAGGCGCCAATAAGAAGAAGGGCCCCATGAATGTGTTTGCTGGCCCCCGGCCTTCGTCCCCAGAAACAACTACCCTGCCTAGCACAGGCCTAGGGGAAACCGTAGAAGGCTGTACACGTGAAGACCACCTTCTGCACACAATGCAAAGCGGATTAATGTCAATTAATGTTAAGCTTGATGACATTGTCACTACCATGTGGAGAGCGGTCGTATTAATGAGATGAAAACAAGGGTCAGCACCACCTAGGAAACTCTCGACCACCATAATCGTGACATAGCATCTATCAAAACAGAACTCAATCGGATGAAGAACAAATGTGATGAACTAGAGTCAAGATTCAGTCGCATCAACATCCGGGTTGTAGGGGTACCTGAAGCCTGTGTGTTAAGGCCCAATAGAACCTTTCGTGGACAACCTTATTAAAACACTGTTTGACTATTCTAAGCTTTCCTCGCAATTCCTGGTGGAAAGAGCTCATCGGACACTTGCCCTTCCGCCGCACCCTGGCGTGGCTCTGTGTACAATAGTCAGGATATTGCTGAATTATAGAGACAGAGACATAATCCTGAAACTTTCTAGAGAACTGGGAACTCTGCGCTATGAATTAAGCAACATACACATTTACCCGAATTTTGCTGCTGGTGTACAGGCGCAAAGGAAAACATAAGATCCAGTTAAAAGTCTCCTCAGACTGGGTACCATACTCATTGGGGGTCATTACGACCCAGGCGGTAAGTACACCAACTTTACCACCATGGTGTAAACTATGTTTACACCATGGTGGTTGGCGGATTTACCGCCCCATTCCAAGGTGAGTGGGGCGGTAAATCCCCATTTCCCATTTACCCTTCCCCATTCCCATTTTTGCCCATAGGGCATAATGGGAGTGGGGAAGGCGCTAATTACGCCACCGTAAATTACGGTGGTGTAATTAGCACCAAGGCGGTTTAGCGCCATGGATTTTAACGGCTGCTAAAAGCAGCCGTTCACATTGGAATCAGGCGTTAAGGGTTAACGACGGCGTTAACCCTTAACGCCTGAGTTGTAATGAGGACCATTGATCTTTCCTGCTAAACTGAAAATTCAATATGGGGGAAGGGTTCACAATTTTGAAAACCCAGCTGAAGCTCTTACCTACATCAAGGCCACTTTATCTGCCCCTGCCTTTCCAGGATGGAGAACCGAATGGTCCACCAGGAGATGGAATGGACCATGGCAACAAGAATGACTGAACTGGCATTATGAATCCGAAGATTATCCAGTTGGTCAGCGCAGAAACAAGGCACGCAGGCATGAAATACTAGAAGTCCGAATGGGACAGGCTTGAGTTGACCGGAGGTCATGGCAATCAACGCAATGCCCCAGGGAGTTTCCAAGGTTTTTGGGAAAATACATCATCAAGTTGGGGTAGATGGTGAGGGTGATGGGATGGGGGAGGGTTCAACAAGTAATGGTGATACTGAGGAGGTAGATAAGTGGAGCCCCCAGGGGCTCAAATGTTCTGAGTAAAAAAGCTGGAAGGAAAAGTTGCATGTGGGTGAAGGGGCTGATCAAAGAAATTGAGAAATACAAAATGTACATTGATGATCTCAAATTGATCACATGGAACGTGCGTAGGTGTCATGATTCCTGCCCCTCATGTCCCCAGCCCTCCAAGGTGTCAGGCTGGAGCCAGGCCACGATTACCTACATGGCCCTCAAGGGCCTCTCCATCCCTCCAAAGACCCACTTGGAGTCAGACTTGGCGCTTGTGTCATCAGACTCACTCACTCCCATAGGATAACATTGGGGATTGGACTTGTAGTGCATTGATGGGGACAAGATGGATGCCCCCACATATTTCGGTTCCCAGAACTGCATGTGCAGTCTAGTCTTTTGGGTGTGGTTCAGCCCAGAGATACTTGGGATACCCAGAGAATATTAAAGCAACGCCCAGGCTGAGAAACATGCTTTGTGTTTTCTGTACCTGCAGCGTGACACTCACCATGTTCGGATCGGTCTCCAGTAGGCCTGCATCTTTCTTCTGCGATCAGCTCCTGCAAGAACAAGAACACCGTTAGGAACTGCCTTACCTTGCGGCGCTTCTGCCCATCATTCATCGCTCCTTCTGTTCTGCGGGCATCTTCAGCGGTGTCATTCCCATCCCGGCACGCCGCTTCCTAAGGAAAAGGGAAAAGAACAGAAAAAAGGTATTAGTAAGCATTCAGCAAATCTTCGCTGCTTATTTTTAAAGACTGTACGAGCTTCAAACGCTTACCTGAATCCCAGCCGCTCTGGGGGAACTCTGCTTCCGGAACTATCCATCTGCAAGAGGGAAAAGACACTCCAGGTTAGCGTGGAAACATCTAGAGGCGCCGCATACCGCGTTTACTCACCGCATTTCTTCTTCATAACCGGCATCCACGCTGAAAACGTTGCGGCACCTAAAAGACACAGAAAAATAACTCACTTCAATACAAATACGAAAGGGGCGCATCGCGCATCACGCTCTCACTCACCGTCAGCGCTACTCATCTCAGCAGCACGCCGCAATCACTGGACGCCGGCCATCATCTAAGGAAGGAAAGGAACGAAGTTAGAGAAGTGTTCAAAAGACTCATTATACTTACCTGTCGGACTCTTGCCAGTGAAGTAACTAGGAAGCAGCGAGCCCGCATCAATAAACGCGCCCCAGCGCTGAAAGCAGGACGGAGAGCACACTTTCCAAGAAAACAAGGTGAGCTGTGGATCAAAGGGAAGGGTTGGACCGCGGGGAAGAAGGGGTTCAAGCACACAGAGACAATAGGGAGTTAAACTCTACCAATCCTGTGTTTCAGGCCCAGTCTCCAGTCAAGTAGACTCCAGGGAAGGATTTGAGGTCGTAAGAGGTCAGAACAGGCTGAGTGACGTCCCCGTGGTTACCAGGTGAGCGTTACAATAGGCTTAATAACCCGATAAAAGTCAATAATGTTTGGGCTTACTTGGAACGACATTCACCCAACATAGTGATGTTGCAAGAGACTGACACATTGGATGCAACAGACAGATAAATTGCAGCGAGATGGGGTAAACATAGGTACTACACCAGTTACTCATCACAGGCAAGAGGAGTGATAACATTAATACATAAATCCCATAAACTTTAATGCCGGATCCACTCACATAAACCCAGACGGGCGATATGTTATTGTTACAGGGACAATGAACAATGAGGCAATAACTTTAGTGAATACATACAAAGGCCTGTTCCTGCGCCCCAGATCCCCCCATTCCATCCTTCTTCATCGAGGGGTGAGGGCAGGAGCCCCCCAGCCCAGCAGAGGATCCAGGCTCCGAGCGAGCAACACGGACAGGGCCTGCCTGACCCTGTCCCCATACGGCGCCTGACTCGCCCATGCCGGGCGCTGCACGGCGCGAAACCGAGGCTGAGCCTCGATTCCATCAGCTGGATCCGCCGGCAGGCGGAATCGCCGGCGGCCAGTCCGAAGGCCATACAAAGGCCTGTTCCTGCGCCCCAGATCCCCCCATTCCATCCTTCTTCATCGAGGGGTGAGGGCAGGAGCACCCCCCAGCCCAGCAGAGGATCCAGGCTCCGAGCGAGCAACACGGACAGGGCCTGCCTGACCCTGTCCCCATACAGCGCCTGACTCGCCCATGCCGGGCGCTGCGCGGCGCGAAACCGAGGCTGAGCCTCGATTCCATCAGCTGGATCCGGCAGCAGGCGGAATCGCCGGCGGCCAGTCCGAAGGCCATACAAAGGCCTGTTCCTGCGCCCCAGATCCCCCCATTCCATCCTTCTTCATCGAGGGGTGAGGGCAGGAGCCCCCCAGCCCAGCAGAGGATCCAGGCTCCGAGCGAGCAACACGGACAGGGCCTGCCTGACCCTGTCCCCATACGGCGCCTGACTCGCCCATGCCGACGCTGCGCGGCGCGAAACCGAGGCTGAGCCTCGATTCCATCAGCTGGATCCGCCGGCAGGCGGAATCGCCGGCGGCCAGTCCGAAGGCCATACAAAGGCCTGTTCCTGCGCCCCAGATCCCCCCATTCCATCCTTCTTCATCGAGGGGTGAGGGCAGGAGCCCCCCCAGCCCAGCAGAGGATCCAGGCTCCGAGCGAGCAACACGGACAGGGCCTGCCTGACCCTGTCCCCATATGGCGCCTGACTCGCCCATGCCGGGTGCTGCGCGGCGCGAAACCGAGGCTGAGCCTCGATTCCATCAGCTGGATCCGCCGGCAGGCGGAATCGCCGGCGGCCAGTCGAAGGCCATACAAAGGCCTGTTCCTGCGCCCCAGATCCCCCCATTCCATCCTTCTTCATCGAGGGGTGAGGGCAGGAGCCCCCCCAGCCCAGCAGAGGATCCAGGCTCCGAGCGAGCAACACGGACAGGGCCTGCCTGACCCTGTCCCCATACGTCACCTGACTCGCCCATGCCGGGCGCTGCGCGGCGCGAAACCGAGGCTGAGCCTCGATTCCATCAGCTGGATCCGCCGGCAGGCGGAATCGCCGGCGGCCAGTCCGAAGGCCATACAAAGGCCTGTTCCTGCGCCTGTTCGTAGCACTGTGGGCCTGGGCCACAGATGCTGCCCCTTAACTCTGGCAAGTGAAGGCCCGGAACACTCCCTACCCGTCTGCAGAACTACCTTGAAACCCTGTTAATTACCTCATCAGCCAACAAGGCATCACTGATGTGCCAATGCTTTCAAATTTCCTCATATCCACCAGGCCATGTAAGTAAACCAGTCTTAAAGTGTTATACTCTGATTCTAGGCGCTCTAGCTAGAGATTGCAGCCCACCTGGCCTTGGTTGCTAAGTCGCACAATATACCTCTCAATCTTCTACACTGTTTCCTTTTGCGGGTCTATCTATAGAGCCCAACACCTGTTTGGCTTATAAATACTTACTGACCTCACTGTCTGTGCTATGCCTTATGATCAATAGCAGACCACATTTATACGGTGTTGTGCCTTACGGTCGCCCCAGACCACACCTGCATTGTGTTGTGCCCTATGGTCGCTCCAGACCACACCTGCATTGTGTTGTGCCTTATGGTCGCCCCAGACCACAGTTGATTTTGTGTTGTGCCTTATAGTCAATAGCAGACCACATTGAGACTGTGTTGTGCCTTATGGTCAATAGCAGACCACATGTATACGGTGTTGTGCCTTATGGTCAATAGCAGACCACATTTAGACTGTGTTGTGCCTTACGGTCGCCCCAGACCACACCTGCATTGTGTTGTGCCCTATGGTCGCTCCAGACCACACCTGCATTGTGTTGTGCCTTATGGTCGCCCCAGACCACAGTTGATTTTGTGTTGTGCCTTATGGTCAATAGCAGACCACATTGAGACTGTGTTGTGCCTTATGGTCGATAGCAGACCACATTTATACTGTGCTGTGCCTTATGGTCAATAGCAGACCACATTGAGACTGTGTTGTGCCCTATGGTCAATAGCAGACCACACTTATACTGTGTTGTGCCTTATGGTCAATAGCAGATCACATTGAGACTGTGTTGTGCCCTATGGTCAATAGCAGACCACATTGAGACTGTGTTGTGCCTTATGGTCAATAGCAGACCACATTGAGACTGTGTTGTGCCCTATGGTCAATAGCAGACCACACTTATACTGTGTTGTGCCTTATGGTCAATAGCAGACCACATTTAGACTGTGTTGTGCCTTACGGTCGCCCCAGACCACACCTGCATTGTGTTGTGCCTTATGGTCGCTCCAGACCACACCTGCATTGTGTTGTGCCTTATGGTCGCCTCAGGACCACTTTCGATTTTGTGTTGCGACCCATGGTCGCTTCCTGTCCACACTCAAATTGTACTGCGCCTACCCTATGTCACCAATGCCCCCTATTCGCCAGTCCTTTGCATGCCACCCCAGCCCTAGCATGCTACTCTACTTTACCATGATCATGTTCCCCTTTTGTGTCCTGCAAAGTAACACACTTTGCACTGGCAACAGTTACACAGCCTTCAATAATGGTCTAGTCAGACCTGCCTGTCCAAGACATCACCCCATCACCTGCCCTACACCATTTCTGCCTACCACACCGGCATTCCTCCCGGTATCGCACTACGCCAACCCTACCTGCAGCCATGCTCACCCCTCTCATGTCCCAGCTATTATGCACTCAGCCGTCTCCAAGCGGAACACCACCGACAGGAGAGCATCCTACCCCACCCTTGACTACAGCACCCCCATAACTGCTAACCCAACCTTCTCTCGAACCACTACCGATCGGAACATTAGACTTGGTACCAGAACCCACCATAGATCTAGCAACTGCCCAGTTAAACCGCCCAATAAGACTAACATTCATTCGGTAATACCCATGAATTCTACCCCTCCTATACCTAAAGGAGCTCTTCTAAATGTTAGATCATTAGTCGCCCATTCCATAGAAGTCGCAGACATTATTCTAACTAACAACTTGGACTTCCTTGCTGTAACCGAAACTTGGCTGCATGATGCTGCAGGACCATCTCTCACCCTAGCCATACCTGACAATTACACCATCCTCAGAGCAGATAGACCTAACGCGCGAGGAGGTGGTGTAGCCATTATTTTTAGGTCCTAGCTTGATATTAGACTAGCCCCCTCTCCTCCACTTAAATCTTGTGAGCATCTTACAGTCAAATTACAAACTTCCCCCAATAGCACTATTACGCTGCATTTAATCTACAGACCCCCGGGCCCACCTGGCTCATTTGAAGAAGACATCACCTCACTAGTTGCAGAAAGCTCTAAACCATCAGCACAAATGATTATACTTGGAGACTTTAATCTTGGGTTCAATGACCCTCTCGACACACCAGCCATTGCCCTGGCCACGGCATTAGGGGAGCAGGGCCTAAAACAATTCTGTTCCAAACCCACACACTCGAAGGGTAGAATCCTTGACTGGATAACCGCCCTCAACTGCAACATTACCGTGAAAGATCCCACACAGCTCATTTGGACCGATCACTACCTCCTCCCATTTGACATTAATACCAGTAATCTAGTGCACAAAAAACCCATTATTGCACCTGCCTGCTCAACTGGGAAAAAGAGTAACATCACAGCGGAAGCACTAATACCTCTGGTGATCCCGACTCTAAACGCACTTCCAGCTACAACTGACCTGAACCAATTGGTCAAAGTCTACAACGACTCCATGACCAAAGCCATTGACATCATTGCCCCACTGAAAATGCGCAAAGAGAAACCTATAACGCACCTGAATACATGGTACACCCCGGAGCTCAAAACTCTCCTTCAACAAAAAAGTAAACTTGAAGCACTATGGAAATCAGTGCCTTCAGTAAACAATAAAACTAATCTCGCTAATATCTCCACTCTCTACAAAAAGGAGATTACACGCGCTAAGAAAGAATCTCTCAACACTAGGATCTCCCAGGCAAGCTCTAGCACAAAAGAGCTCTTTAACATCCTAAAAGAACTAGAAAACCCCACTCCTCCCACTGACTCTTGCACCAAGGATAAATCCTGGTGCAGAGGGATCCAGAATGGTCTTGCTAACAACATTTCAGGGCTCCAAACCAAAATTGACAACAAACGACAACAACTCACTCCTGGTTCTACCTCCAGTTCTACCCCTCTTCCGCCCACCGCCACCAGCTCAGGCTTTACCTTCAAAAAGGTATCTATACCGGAGGTACAGAAAATTATTGCATCTCTGAAACCCTCGAATTGTAAGGGGGATAGCTGCCCCGCACAAATCATAAAAGATGCAGCCAGGGATCTCTCCCCCTTCATTACTAAATTAATAAACCTGTCTTTCTCCAACAACCTGGTCCCCACTAATCTGAAACAATCCTGGGTCCTACCACTACTAAAAAAAAACACTCTCGACCCAGACATACCCACTAACTACAGACCCATTACCACCGTCCCATTCTTACTAAAGATTCTTGATAGAGTGGCCTATCTACAAATCCAGGATTACCTTGAGACTAACCATTTACTAGGAACTCGCCAATCTGGCTTTCGACCACAACGTGGGACAGAAACGGCCCTTGTTGACCTCAAGTGCCAGATAGACGAACTCAAAGATAAAGGTAAGGCTGCCATTCTCCTTCTCCTCGACCTTTCCGCAGCCTTTAACCTGGTTGACCACAAAATCCTGTGCAACCACCTGTCATCGGCAGCACACTTCTCCCATTCTGCGGTCACATGGATTCAATCCTTCCTGGATAATAGGACCATGCGGGTCTTCTCACCCCTAGCAGCGGCTGACCCTATTCCCATTACTTGCGGTGTCCCACAAGGTTCCTGTGTTTCACCTACTTTGTATAATATATTTAGAAAGCCCTTATTCGACAAACTGGACAATCTGGGTGTCACCTACACGAACTACGCAGATGACACCCAGATACTCCTCACCCTATCCGGTAATTACAACGAGGACGCCAAATGGATCAATGAAGTCTTCTCCATCATTCAGGCATGGATGGCCATACATGGCCTCTGCCTGAATGATGATAAGATCGAACTGCTTCTTGTCGGCTCACCCAATACCATCCGGAAACTCTGCCCCAACTACACCAGCTTTACCATTGACGGCAACACCTTACCCATTGCCAAGAGTGTAAAAACCCTCGGTTTCTATTTAGACACAAATACCAACCTAGCCAAACAAATTAATATGATTGCCTCAGCCACTGCCTACACTGGTAAATTAATCAGGGCCTTCAGGCCATTGATCTCCCCCAACAACTGCCTTACCTTAGCCAGAGCACTCATTCAATCTAAATTGGACTATTGTAACAGCCTCTATGTAGGCGCCAACAAAACAGTAATCAACAAACTGCAAGTCTTACAAAACAACGCACTCCGTGCCGCCCTAAATATTCCCAGAAGAGAACATATCTCCGCTACAAGAATCGCTTGCAATTGGCTCTCCATCCAACAAAAACTCGACCTAAAAACCTTATGCCTTACATACAAAGCTCTTAACCATCTAGCCCCACCCTATCTCACTAACAAATTTACATTAAGACAGAACACTAGAACCACTAGATCCTCTAACACACTACAACTGACTGTGCCCAAAAACTCCCTCAAAAGAGCTGGTGGATCCAGCTTCCCAACTCTGGCCTCACAACTTTGGAACACTGTTCCACTGGATATCAAATCCACACCTACCTTCCATCCCTTCAGAACTAAGGTCATCACTTGGTTACTCAACAAATAACCAACCATGTATGTATGCATTCCTAATGTACAAATGTTTCTTATTATGCTCTAACTGTCTTTCTGTCTACTCTGCCTCATTACTACTGTACTATTGTTCCCTACTGATGCCTGTAACTTGATGCTCTAAGCGCACATATACCCCTGGGTCAAGAGCGCTATACAAATAAATAAACAAACAAACAAACAAACATATGGGCCAAATATCGATGACCCCACATTCTACATCCACGCTGAATGTGCAAGCGCCTGATGTCCCAGTGCTATGGTGGGATGATTTCAATGCAATTCTCGACATTACGAAGGATGGATCAAACACCAGAAACTACTGCAATACGAGAGCAGCCCAGACGATACACCAGATTATGACACAGTATACACTGATTGGCGCTTGGAGGGAGGAACACCTGAACAAAGTAGAATTTACATATTACCCTACTGTACATGATGCACTGTCTAGAACTGACTTTTGGTTGATAACGGATATGTGGCTAGATAAATTCTATAGTTCCACCATACTACCGCACACCTGGTCGAATCACTCACCCGTGGTGCTCCAGGTGAAGCTGGCACCTGAAACGAAAGCCCGAACATTATGAAGAACGGCCCTGTCAGCACTTACGGACACCACATTAGCCGAGGCGCTGAGGACAGAAGTGGAAGCCTTCTTCGAGAATAATGAGGGATTAGTGGAGAAATACGCCAACATATGGGAATCATTTAAAGTGTGGTTCTGTGGAACGATGATTGCCTCCACAGCAGGTATACTTAAAAGCACGCGCGGGTAGTTAGGAACAGTGGGGGAATCTCTGAAGAGACTGGAGAATGAATATGGTGAGACCGGGGATAGGGCACTTCTGGGATTGATTACAGGAAACCTAAAATTCCAAGACTTGGCGAATTTGCGAAGTATGATTTATAGTCATGAACACACAAGCTTGAGGGTATGGTCAGTGGAGTAACTTTGCTGACAAATGTTGTGGGGGACATGACATCTGAAGAAAAGGTGCCCCTACCAAATGAATGGGGACAAAATGGTGTGCCATGAAAGTTGGGGGGGGACAAACACCCTCGTCCCCCCCTAAAATTACGCCCATGGGTATGGTGAAGGGGATCGGCCAGCCGGCCTACTGGCGGGAATAATCAAAGGGGAAAGGGAAATACACCACATCACGATCATTACGAGTCTGTATGGAAGTCATACCATGAAAACTGGGGAAATAAACATGATGATTAAGAACTATTAGGAAAACCTGTATGCCAGCATCCAAAGAAGCAGTAGACAAATACTCAGCAGAGATTTCTTTACCCAGCCTGGACCCCAGGGCAAGAGTGAAACTAAATAGTCCCATAACGCTTGAAGAAATAACCAACGCTATATTATCCCTCACATCCGGTAAGGCCCCTGGCCCGGACACACTGCGGATCGAACTTTATAAAACATACTGGAGGGCTCCCACCTTCGCTCATGGAAGCAGTCATAACGGTCCTTTTGAAACCGGGTAGACCCCCCAATGATATGTCCTCATATCGCCCACTCTCGCTGATAAACGCGGATGTAAAGGTATTCCCAAAAATCCTGGTGAATAGACTTCTCCCATATATGTCTGTTTTGGTGTACCTGGACCAATCAGGCTTTATTCCTGGGAGATCGACTGCCCTCAATCTGCATCGGCTATTTGGTACGATGGCTCAGTTGAACCGGAAGTGTCCACTGCAACCGTTATTTTAGATGCTGAAAAAGCATTCGATTCGGTCTCTTGGGACATACTGTTCTGATTGCTACGACACTTTGGCTTGGGGAACAGATTTATAAATTATGTCCAACTTTTATACACCGACCCGAAGGCCAGAGTGCACACACACCCAAACTACTCTCACACATTTATGCTCGTGAGAGGCACACGACAGGGGTGTCCCTTCTCTCCCTACTCTTCGCACTGACCATAGATTATATTAGTTGGCAGCCCAGGGGCATTACGCAGGGTATTGGTATGGACCTGATACTGAAGCATCACACAAGATATTGGAGGCCTATGGGACATCTCCAATTGATCTTAAATCGTTCATGCTGAGTGACCGTTATGTGGACTCTTGCTCGTATGACCCAGTGTGAACCAGCGTGGACGCATGGAGGTGGATAAATGACAGACTGGGTATGAAAAATCCATACTGTAACAGCGTCCCACTGTTGAAGTGCCCGAATGTCCCCCCATCTCACTCGACGCAGATATTCAAACGTCATGGAACCCAGATAGAGACATGAAACTTGGCGACCTCTACCCAGGGGACAGGTACGTTACAGTAGAAGAATTTAAAACTAGGCTGGGGGATAACCCAGTATGGCTACTGCAATGTTATCGTATGTGGGCAGCTGTAAAAAAGAAATGGCCACCGTTCCCACAGGAACCTAAACCAAATGAATGTATTGAACTGGTAGCACTGGGAGATGGTAGAAAGGGTCTACTAGCAAGGATCTATGCCAAGGTGCAAAATGGGACAGACCAACAAAATGCAATGAGACTAAAATGGGAAAGAGACACCGAAAACTCAATAAACAATGTTAAATGCCAGAAATGTTGTACCTCACTAAATAAGTCTCACTGAATGAGAGAACTTCGCTTGATTTAAGGTGCTGAACAGACTTCACTATACACCGGCGCAGACCTCCTGATAATACTAAAAAATCCCCGAAACGTGGGAACGAAGATGCCGATACCATCCATATGTTTTGGCGTTGCCCTCCAATTAAGGGCTTTTTGGCAGCAAGTAGCAGAGGTATTGCACGATATAACTGACATACCCCCAACACTCTCCCTCTAAAATACCTATTCCGAGATATAGGGAAAGTAAAAATAACAACACACAGAGGGCCTCATTACGAGGTTGCCGGTCCGGAAACAACGGTACCGGTAAGCTTGCCGGTACTGTTGTTTCTGGACCGGCAAACTAGGAGTTGTGTGAGCCGGTGCCTTTTCGCCCGTCAGGTCAGACCTTGATGGATGGATTGTCCCACGTAATAGATACTGCATGGGCCAGAAAGACACCCGCTCGCAGACCTTGACGGATGCACCAGCACGATAAATGAATGGTGCAAGTGCATCTGACCTCCCCATTCACATTGAGTCCTATTGGACTCAATGGGAATGGGGATAATTATTTCCGATGCCTGGCAATGGGCAATTACAGTGACCGCCGGGGCTGTAATGCCCCGGTAATTCCCCATTGCTGGGCGCTGTAAAAAAATGACTCTGACAGCAGCCGTGACGTTTTTACCGGCACGGCTGCCGCCGGACTCATAATGAGGCCCACTGACTCTTTACTATGGGGTGTGTTTTAATATGGGGTGTGTAGTAGCCAAAACATTTCTTCTACTTAAATGGAAATCAAAAGCTGCACCAGCTATCCTGCACTGGCCCAAATAATTGACATATACTAATGACATGGAAGAGGGATAGGTATGCATAGTTGTAACATCTAGCAGACCTAAAGATATATAGGGTCCATACCGGGAATACATGAACAACCTACAGATCTAGATTCAGTACAATGTAAATAAACACTGAATTGTAAATCTATTGTGTGTATACACAAACTAGCATGAACCATGTAGTGCAAATGTTATGAACTACTGTGATTATAAGAGTGTATCATAGGACATATGTACAATGATATGAATCCACATGTGAAGAGATGGTCCCCCTGTAACCCACTGCAAACAAGTTAAATAAAGATTGGAGAAAAAAAAAACTTTATGGCTACAAAGACATTGTGATCTGTACAGCCGATAAAGGGGGAGCTTTAGTTATAATGGATATCAATCACTACGAAGCAGAATGTGAAAGGCAATTGAATGACACCACTGTATTTGCCTAATTGAACACAGATCCGACTACAGAAATCACATCTAATCTAACAGAAATACTTGAAAAAGCTGAGAGTCTTGAATGGATAAATCAACACACCAAGTGATTCCTCTTGAAAAAACATCCAAGACCCATCATTGCAGGTATGGAGAGCATACTGCAACCATTTGGGTTTTATATCGATTTTTTCCTCCAACCATTGTTACAGAAGACAAGCACATATATCAAAGACACCACACATTTCCTGCGATATATCGAAAACTACATTATGTTCACCATCAATGTAAAAAGTCTATATACATCGATTTCACATAACCTGGTCATGGAAGCAATTGAATGGATGTTATTGAAAGAAGATGAGATGCAAGCCTCCAAGGAATTCATCCTCATATTGCTTCAATTCATTACAGAAAATTAATATTTTCATTACAAAAAAGACTTTTACCTACAAGTTTCCAGCACCTCGATGGGAGCATCAATGGCACCCACTTATGCAAACTGCTTTATGAATAAATTTGAAAAGGATTACATCTTGGAACATGGAGTATGGCGTAACTACATAGCACTATAGGTCTGCTATATTGACAATATTTTCGGCATATGGAAAGGCACACAGGAAAATCTTGAAGGTTTATTTACATACATGAACACTATTGACCCGAGAAAACAGTTCACCTTTGAATCTTCCAAAGAACAGATTCAATTTCTAGACGTAGCCATTGAAATCCACGAAGAAAAACTTAGGACAAACCTATTCTGAAAAGATACTGACCGCAACAATCTACTCCACAGATTGAGTTTTCATCAATCAAGTCTTATTAAAAACCTACCCTAGAGCCAGATGTTATGGGTAAAGAGGATTAGCAGTGACCCAGAAGATCAGATTACGAGAAAGAGATCAAAATAATGGGTTATACATTTCTAGAACAGGGGTAGAAACGGGAAGAAATTACTGCAGCAACTGAATGTCTTGCCAACACACAACCCAATGCAACACCACATGGAATCCGTAAGAAGGAGAAAATAAATCCGCTGTTGGTATTTGTTTCCCAATATTCTCTACAAAGCCCCACAATAAAGAACACTATTACTAAAAACTGGAGAACGTTGATCAGTGATTCAAGGGTTGAACACCTTTTTACCAATCCACCTATTTGTGCATACCAATGAAGTAGAAACTTGAAAGACCAACTAGTCAAAGCAAGACCGATTGACCAACAAATCACTACAAAAGAGAAAAGGCACCTTCCTGTGCTTAGATTGTAGTAACTGTGGATTTGTAACAAAGGGTGACACAATCAACCATCCGAGAACAGGGGAGAAAATTAAGCTTTGCGATTTTGCCACATGTAACACATCTAACATCATATATACCATCAAATGCCCATCCAGTATATATTACGTGGGATAATCCAAGTGTCAAACCAAAACAAGGTGAAACGAGCACAGGTTGTGCATAAGGAATAAGAACATCAACTCTGCGGTCGCAAGACATTGGATTGAAAAGACTCATAGCATCAGCCAAATAAGATTCCAAATAGTTTAGACTATTATTAGATACAATATACATGAAAACCTGGGACTCAGGCTGGACCAGCGTGAAACATATTAGATTGACCGCCTAGATGCAATGACACCAGGAGGAATCAATGAATACAAACATTTTTTGTGTTACATTTGATCAGGGAATGCCTGATACAGACTGAGCCTATCCACTGTTCCCTAGCAGGTGTTAACGCCCACGCTTGCTTTCTATTGTGACTTACAACTTTGTGACTTAAAACTCCTACTGACCTCCTTAACAGACTCTTGAATCCAAGTTTTGGACCCGATTTCCACCCTCTGCATCACACGGTTCGCACCATTAGTGTTTGGCCATCACGTGTCACAGATTTTTTCAGCCTCTTGCCGACTTTCTTGCATTAACCCCCTCTTATGTACAGATTTGATTCACCCTGTGGTATTTACTTATTGACATATTTGGAACCCACATATACCGGCCCCACCAGCCCATCATTAACACTGCTGCCAGCATGATAAACATTGTGCACGCAATTGCACAAACTCCATTTTTGCCAACCATACAATGGCCGCCATTATTAAGCATTAAGCACCATGATCAGACTCCAACCACAAGATAGCCGGCATCCCGTGCGTCTGTTTCCGTGGAGGCACGGGACACTAGGCGAACGTCGTCATGGCGTCCTCAGACGTGAGATGACATGTTACCTAGCAACAATGGCCACAATGCATACCTTGACCCCCTCCCTTAGCAACACGCAAGGTCCACAGTAACCTGAACGCTGCAGTGAAGCTTGCATCTCAGCGACAGGTAACAATATCTTTTCTACCACTATCCACATGCGTATGATAACATAGCGCCCGAACATATGGTAAGAATTAGCTTTTACCTCGAAGGTACAGGATCCTTTCCAGATGGTCACTTCCTCCCCATGATGTTCCAGGCAACATTTTTTCAGTCTAGCTGATTCTCGCATGGACATGAGATTGCACAATGTTTCCTAACACAACCGCATTAATCCCCACATAGATCCTTGTTTTAAGAAGGTACCAGGTAACCTTCTTACAGTCATTTTTGGAACAGTTTGCAACTTGCAGCAGTAACATCTTTCCTTGCATATCCTGATCTGCCCTGATTTTGCTTTTGAATTGTTCTTTTCCCTTTCCGTTTGCGGACCAAACGAACAACCCCATTGGTATGTACTTACCCGCAATGGCATTAATGTTCCTAAATCTCATTGTATGAAAATCGCTGCTTGTATTCACTATACATCATGGGTGTGGGTTTTTGGTGAATTATGTCAATGTTATTGCAAACTAAATTCAAGATATATGTTGCTTAACCCGTAAAACGGAAATATTTCCGAAATGCATTGGCTCACACTGCCAAGTCAATTATCTGGATATGGACATTGCTTTTGAAAAGATTAAATATCTGGAATTGTTTTTTTACAAAAGTGATGGAAAGTCTTTTTTGTAACTTCCTTGCAAAGGGCACAAACCGTCAATAGTAAATACATGCAGCTTTTTTGAAGAGCATTTCGTGAGCTAACCACAAATCAGGACGTTTCCCTAGTTCTCTTTTTGGAATGATGTTGTGCACTGCTTGATACATTAGACCATACTGTTGAGATGAAGAAAACTTCATACTGTTGTTACTATTGAACTTCTCTTTCATTTTCTGTCCTTGATTTCATGAAATGGTGGTGACCGTCAACACCGTATTGTGATTTCTATGTATATAAAAACAAAACAGAATAAACAGATGTTAAAAAAAGAAAATAGATGGCTAATGTAAGAACATTTTAAATGGTTATATTCATGCTTTAACATGGATAAACAAAAAGACTCAT
This sequence comes from Ambystoma mexicanum, assembly GCF_040938575.1. Classification (NCBI taxonomy): domain Eukaryota; kingdom Metazoa; phylum Chordata; class Amphibia; order Caudata; family Ambystomatidae; genus Ambystoma; species Ambystoma mexicanum. The sequence continues at coordinate 1,071,499,148 of NC_090934.1, read as the reverse complement.
CCAGAAAACATAAAGCCACTGACACAATATTCTCTATGTTTCAGAGCCAATGGGACAATAATGATGGGGATGAATACCGGCTGCAGGAAGACAATGGACATTGTGGCGTTGCAGAAGGGGACAGCTGCTGTGATAGACACTTGGTGGGCGCGTGGAACGTGAGAACATACGCCCAACTACCACGAGATTGGAAAGGAATGTGTGCATTGGTGACCCTTCATAAACCAACATTAGTGGTGCCCTGTGCAGACTTGATACTGCGCAATGGGCTGTCCAAGGCTAAGGAGATAACAGCAGCAGAAAAACAAACCAACCAACATAAGACAAAAAGGAAGAAAAGGTCCAGTAGTAACTATATACTGGCCAAGTCCACCTAGAGCTTAGAGAATGTTCCATCTCCTTTGAAATTGTTCAGTTCAGCATCTGTTTTCTTCACTTATCTCCTGGTCCTGGTGTGCAAGTTGCAGCCAATGCAAAATGACTGCAAAAAATTAACCTGTTACGAACTGCTCCAACTGGCAAATGCAACTGAAAAAGGACTCAACGCGGTGCATGAAGAACTAGGGGCTCTACGGCTGGTGATTCTCCCAAATCGTTTAGTTCTCAATCTTATGACAGCAATGGAGGGAGGGGTGTGTCATAAGATAGGCAACTCATGCTGTACCGCAATTCCCGCCAACGAGGCTACAAATGATCAATCACAGAGACGGTAGAGGATATAAGAGCAATACATGACAGAATGACAAAAGAGCAGAAAGAGGTTTCATCAGCATCCTGGTTGGATTCGCTGTTTGCCTGGGCAGCCAACTGGCTTGTGGCTATGTTTCAGATATATGTCCCTCTACTCGTCACGAGCCTCATCGTCACCTGCATCGGTTGGCTGATCATCCAGAGGTGTAAATGCCACCAGTACAACAAAGGGTATGCAATGGCAATGCAAAGAAATGCAGGTCAAGGAGGTATTAAGTGAGGAAGACCCCAGTGTGAATTAGAGAGTGAAGAAGAGATAACATTGACAGCACTACCACCAGAGAATTAACATGCATGGGAGTGTTTGCATGATGGGACAAAAATATAGATTTTTGGAGAATACCTAGACGGGTACGGAAGAGGGGGACATGACCCGGGTAACAAGGGTGTGGATGCATAAAGAAAAGGAAAAGGAGATACATGGGGCAGAAGTATCAATCGAAAGATCGATCGAAGGGGGAATGTGTTAAAGGTGCTAATTCAGTGCCAGATAGGAGAATGCACCTACCAACTACAGGAGAAAATAAGATGCACAGTGGGGGTGGCCACATGGGGAATGACACAGATACTATGAGCCACAGACACACTCTTCACCGGGAATGTTAGGGGGTAACGATACATTGGATGCGATTTTGGTCCAGCACATTGCTCTATGATTAACCAAAGTAGGACAGGGACAATAATAGCACAATCATAAAAATGAATAGTAAGAAATCACTTGGAGCGGCATGGATCTGGGAACTTTTCAATTTATGCATGTGACCACAATGACAGGGATGTGCAAAGGGTGGCGGAGGCTCAAATTACTCGTTGTATGGGTATTAAGATGACCAGAACTGGGTGAGGTAACTTCAGGGTGGACAGCCAAAAAGACGCCTGGCACAGTAGCTGGGTGGGTGGCTCTATACCCGTGTGCCGGTCAGATGACCGCCGAGACCCACACCTGCATTATTTTTCCATTGTGGAAAAGTGAGCGATGGAAAAGTTTGCATGAAAAATGTGTGAACCACAAAAGGATCGCACATTTCCCATGCAAACAAAAATTCAAAACCCCTACATACCCACGCCCACAACATACCCACAACACTCCCCCACATAAACAAACCCTACTTACCTTTTTTACATGTTGAGTCCCTGCGGCGTCAGTTCCCTTTCACTTCTGTGATCGGGAACCGGCACCGCAGGGACCTTTTTTTTCTTCTTTTTTTTCCCGGGAGCTGGGGTGTCCCCCGCTCACTATACCACACAGTATACTGAGCAGGGTGTTGCGGGGGCACCCCTGCAGACCCCATTTTTTATTATTATTATTTTATTTTTATATTTTTTGGGTGTGCTGTGGGGTGTCCCCCGCAACACCCCGCTCACTATACTACACAGTATAGGTGTCCCCCGCAACACCCATAGTCTTTTTTTTATACTTACCTACAATGCTACCACCAAAGGTTCGAACTTTTGGTGTTCGAACCTTTGGTGGTAGCATTTTTTGGACTTTTTGTACGGTCAGACCTTTTTTTTCAGTCCGATCGTACAAATCCCCGAGACCCATTGGCAGATGGCAGTGGCAAAGGAACACTGGACGGAGTGGCATTCCTGGGAATATTGATCAGACAGTAAGTTCCTAAGCTCTGACGAGGGGGCCAGCCATCAAAGTATCTATTACAGAGTCTGCAAAGGTCATTGTCTAACAGGTATTGTGTGAATGTCCCCTTTTCCACCAGTTGCAGGGTGTCCGGTGTCCCACCATTTTCAATGGTGCTTACCGCAGTATATTTAAGTTCCGGCGGTCAGCACAAATGTTGCTTCATTAATAACAAGATGTTCCGGGGCGGGTTGTGAATTCAATGTTGTACCACATGGGGAGGTGAGGTTATGGGAACATATTGAACTGTTTGCTCTAGTGATGCTTTCATTAATCAATGTAACTATCAAGGAGGAGGATATTGCAAACCAATCAAATCCCTGGGAAGAGTAGCAAAAATGAATCCTCCAACTTGCAAGTGTTTCTCCTGATTTCAGATTATTGTATTTGTTATAAAACTGCTGTCCATAGTCCATTCAGATGTCAGCCTCTCGATCAGAGCTAATGCACTGTTATGTTTGATTTGTTCTCACCCAGCTGTAATGCATAGCATTGCTTCTTGCTCAGTTTGTGCTCCATTTTTTGACTACATGGTTTTTAGTATGCACTAATTGGCAGACCCCTGACTACAGCGATCTGAGAGCAACCAAGCAGCTCCTCTTGCGACTTTCCTAACAGCCTCCTATGCAGGAATAATCCTTGTGGTGCAGGCTGTTCAGCAGCGGACTGCAGTGGGTAACCCCGCTGCATGTGATAGCCCTAACACAGGGCCTTGGAGAGGGATTACCCAGTGCTGCGTGGCTACGGGTCCTACAGGTCCAGGTCCTGGAAGTGTCCTGCGGGACCAGGAGACTGCTGCTGCGTAAAGAGGATTGTGGCCCCACATTGAAGAAGTGCAGCGGGCAAGAGGCTCCAGAGTGCAGACGGGGTGCCCACTGGCGAGTGATCAACTTTGCATGTGCCGGGAGATGGCTGGGGAATTGGCAGGCTCGTGCCTGGAAAGCACTTTTGGCCCGGGTTCTCGGATGGTGAATACAGTGCCCTGGTTTTGGAGCAGGCAGAGTCTTCGGGGCTTGAACCCAGTCCAACCTCCCTGGTGGACACCATCCCAAGCCTCATGACAAGCAGTGCAAACATAACACTCACAGTCAACCCAGTGCTCCCTCTAATTAGTGCTGCTGCTATAACCAATTTCTCTGCCCCAGGCACAACAGGAACACAGACCGCCAATACTGCAAATGTGATTTTAACAGGCCCCTTCGGTGTGCTCAGTCCTGACATCGCCAACTCTCACACCTTCCTGCATCATAGCAGCAGCAGCGTGACACCCTGGACTTGCAGGGGAAGCAGAGGGGAGCCTGGACCCTGGCCTCCAGTGTGACCAGCCGTGGTGGTGTGCATTGTTTGGCGGGTGCGTGCACTTTAGGTGGCCTGATCATCAGCTGCCCACCTCAATTACCCCACATTTCAGTGATGCATGGTGCAGGGTAATGCAGGTGGGCCTGTGGAATGGCCCCTGACTCTATTGAGGCCCCCCTGGAAGTGGATTGATGTGAGAGTGGGCCTATGGCTCCAGAGGAAGGAAACAGGAATTGTGGAGATCCCCCCTCACTCAGTAGTGGACTTGGAGGAGCATGTGATGCATCCAGCGTAGTTAAAGACTTGTTGGGTTGAATCAATGCCATCACCTGACTGGGAGATCCGGGTGGTGCTGGCGCAGTGCCTGCGGTGGGAGGCAGGCTTCCGTGCCCGAATTGTTCCCTGGTAGATTTTAACACTAGCAGTAAAGTTAAAGTAGGGATTGGCACTTTGAAGCAGTTTCTGGGACCTGTGGTAATGGAGAGAGCAGACATGGATAGGCCGTCGCAGTCGGTGGCCACTTCCACGAAGGACGATATTAAAGACATTCTACAGGAGATTTGGACGCTGCGAGTGGAACTGCAAGTGTCCGTTTCTGACCTCACAGGCAGGGTTGAGTTGTTGGAGAACAGATTTGAAGGTATTGAGTATAACCACCTCAGTGCAGACTTTGTTGAAATTAAGTTCGAAGGGAGGCTGTCAGACTTCAGGTCTCAGGATGAAGATTACCAGCTGAAGATGGACGACCTCGAAAATAGAGAAGGCAGGAACAATCTTCGTGTTTTTGGCCTTCGGGAATCTGCCAGTGATGTGGTTATGATGATTAAGGCCCTGGTGAACACCTTGTTCTCCAATAAAGGTGGAATGGAGGTCGATATTAAACGTTCTCATTGTGAAGGCATGGTCGGGGCAAAGGCCGGAGGTCTGTCCTGGTGAACCTACTGAGGTACGAAGTGAAGGCGGCAGGCCTGGAAAAGGCAACTTTTACACAATATTCAGTATGAAGGCGACAACATACAAATGTATCAAGATCTTTCAAATTTCATGCTGGCTAGGCGAAGGGACTTCCGATCTCTTACAACTTGGCTGTCCGATATAGGTAGATGCTACAGGTGGACGTTTCCGTTTGCTCTGGTGTTTGAGATCAAGGAGGTCGACTATCGTATAACCGAAGGCTCGGAGGCAGAACAGGTTCTTCGACATGTGTCAGAGCGTGAAAATGCTGGAGAAGGCGGCATGGTGGAAGCTTCAGGACCTGGCAGGTCTAAGGACGCTCTGCAGGGTCTGGTGCAACATAAAAATATTCCAAGGAGACAAAAATATCAGTGGCTTAATACTTCTTCGCTCATGAATGGAAGCAAAAGGAATTGTTTTTCTGACGGGGTGGTGTTTGGACATTTTCTGCAATCTTTTCTGCAAGCTCTGGTTATTTGTTGCAATGTGTTATTAGGGACGATGTAGGGGGGTATGTCTTTTCTTAGTGGCCCAGCTTTGATGGGCATCTCAGGGTTTGGGGGTTATGTGTGGTGGGGGAAGAGGTGTTTTGGGGTTTTGGTAGGGAGGCAAATGGGGGAATTACGTGTCCAGAGGAATTGAGCGGGTAACGGAATTGGATGACTTTTCATGCTACTGTCTTTGTAAACTGATGTGGTGGACAAGATGGCAACGTTAGGTTTTAATAAGGGGGGGCGGGTGTATCGCCTGTTGGTGGGAACCCTGAATGTAAAGGGCTAAAACTCCCAGACTAAGCGATCGCTGATTGCATGGGAGTTTCAGAGATCCGGCTTAGATGCAATTATGTTGCAGGAGATGAGGTTGTTGGGAGGTGCTGAGAGGCGCATCCCCTCTGGGCTGATTAGGAGGTCATTTTGGGCATTAGGGGGGTGCGGAATATTGCTTCACAAGAAGTTAAAGTTGCATGATGTGCGGGTGTGGAGGGAGTGGAACAGGAGAGCTTTGGTGGTTTCGGGTATGAGGGGGTGTCTGCTTGTCCTTCGCAAGGTTATGTTGCCCTAATGTGGGGCATAAAGCTTTTTTGGAAGAAACCCTATCCTAATTAATCTGGGAAGTTACAGGAATTCTCATATTGGGTGGGGACAACAACATGTGGGCAGACCCAAAGCTGGATAGGAGAACCATGAGAGTGGGGGGGGGACCAGACTACAGGAACGGGGAGAAGCATTCTCTGTGAATGCCTGGGGATATATAGACTGGAAGATGTTTGGAGACAGCTCCATCCGTGTGATCAGAGTTTTACTTTCTACTCCCACCCTCAAGGCAGCTAAACGCGTATGGATTATATCTACCTGGGTAAGGACATGATGGAAATGGTTGAAACCTGTGATCACGTGCTCATTAGTTGGTCGGACCATGATGTGGCGCGATTGTGCAAAGTGATTTTGTTAAGTTAAGAGGCAGTTTGGGAGTTGACTTACTGTGTCGTGCCATGCTGACTTTGGATTCTGTGATCACCTGTGCGAGCGACTAACCCGTCTGGGAGCTCGACGATCGGCAGGATTAGTTTGCCCACACCTTCAAAAGAGCCGGGACAGCGCAAATGCACATGGTGAGTTGCTTCATAACCTGTTTTTTGTCATTTTTTTCTTTTCCCTTGGTCTGTCGCATATTTGTACTTCAGACTCCTGTGATTGCAAGTTACTGCGTCCTAATTCCTCATGGCCGTGGCATTATGCAGTAAATCACGGGTAGTCGACCACAACATTGTTTTGCTGACACTGACACCTCCGTGGCTCCTCCACTGATTGTAATCTCCCTCAACGTTCTTTCTAGTGTATTGGCCTTACTTTCCATTCCAGACATGCCTCTAGGCTCAATACTGTCGCCCATTTGGCCCTCTCATTCACCACTGTGTGTTCCTGTTTAAAACGCGGACCTGAATATGTCCCATGGTTTGGCACCCATTCCTAAGGCAACTACTATTACATGTGCTCAGGCTCTTCATCCAGAGGTTTCCACAATGGACGCTTTGGTGTCTTCCTTTACTTCTATCCAATTGGACTCTATTATTGCTGTGGAGAAATAGTCACCAACAAGGATTGAAGGAGGCGTTCCTACAGTTCCATCGTTGTCCTCTTCTTTGGAAGATTCAATTATTCTGGATGAGTCTGTCTTGTGGTTGTGCAAAGATATGAAAGTATCATATTTCATGAGGGCGCTTCCCACGCTGCATGCAGCAGCCTCTAAGACTGTTCCCTGAACTTCGAAATCAAGCATTTGATTGTCCTGCTATTCATGAAACACTCCCAGAGAATACTTCTATCGGGTCGTTGGACTTCAATAATCGGATGCCACCACCATCTTCCATGGACTCCATGGGGCCTGTTTCCATCTCAGCATTGCATCTGGTCCTAGAATCTCTTTTAAGACTCTACAACAACATAAAGGACGCTGTCATGGGGAATGCAGTAAAACGTACATCTTTGGAATCGTCTTCACAGACCTCACCCATGGGCCTAAAATAGGGGTGTTTCCCCAACCAGAGTTCCCTAATCAAGTTCTTGACTTGGGTGCCCTTACTAATGGGTTGCAGTCAGGAGATGATCCGTGCGAGGCCAGGGCCCTGATTTATTGGGGGACTCACAAACGACCATGATTTTCAATAATCTTAACTCTGTAACACCTTTAATGGCATAGGTTATTCACTTGAGCGTGTCCCCACTCCTCTTTGAATCTCCTCACGCGCCTATACGAATGGAGGACCTTAATGGGATGGAGGAGGATCCTTCTCGGCCCTCCCTTATAATACAGTCCCCCATTAAAAATCGAAAGAGGGAAAAAACTAACAACAAGAGAAAGAAAGCAAAAAATCTACCTCCCACATACCATAAGTCTAGAAAATCTTCTTCAAGGCATTTAGGACAAATCTCTATAGTGGATGCGATTATCGACTTGAAAACTCAGCCATGGTAATCAAGGGAGTCTATCCTGGCTATGTTCCACATGACGGAGGGGAAGACGGTGGGAAGAAGAAATACGAAGTGGGGCCTTTCAGCAACTCCAATGGCTATTCCTCTTAAAATGGCTGATCAATTGACAAGTCCAATCTTATGGTCAAAGGCTAAGGAAGCAAATGCATTGTCTAGCAATGAGGCTGTGTATCATGGGGCCACTGCCCCATCTCTAATTTCTACTCATCCTTTGTCCCCCCTCATCCTAAATATATTGCAGACTTTTTAAGGGGTCAGCAGTCTACAATCACTTCTTTCTTATTACCGGCCACTAAGAAGTCTACTATCACTTCTGTTTTGAATCCCAGAAGTTTTGCATACCCACAAGTCGTGGATTCCACTGTTCCAACCACTGATGTTAGGCAAAGCAGCGCTACTGGTATCTCTAAATCAACGTCAAGCCAGGGCTGTGTATGCTTAGATAATCGACCCATGAACCTGATGAGGGCTAACTCTAAATCAATAAAAATGTATCTGAATGACCCATGTTCCTCCAAAATTATAGGATGGGAGGCAAACTCCAAGGTTCATGGTTTCGTTCATTTGAACAGGACCAAGGTTTTAGACATTTTCATCTTGATTCCTCCGCTAAGAACTCTCCATTCGTAAGACACTGATTTTATCTCACTGCCGCTGGAGAACAACAACCGCAGACTGTCTTATTTGTACTCAGAGATTGGGACATATGTGGTTTGGGGCCAGAGGGACATTTTGAACTCCTTGGGGTACGACTTATCTGAGCTCAGGGGCTCGAAGGTGGCCAAATCATTTTTGTTATTTTCTCTGCCTAAACCCAAATGTGTGGTGATGGTTAAACCCAATGTGTCATTACCATCACCTTCTCCTTCTGCATCGAGAAGGTTCCTTTGCTATCTTTGTTGCAAGAGGCACAGATTGGTCTTTGGAAACCTTTGCAAATCTAACTCAGGGCCTGATCCAACCCTAACATGACTGTGATGAAGGTTGTATCCTGGAATGTTTGTGGTTATAGACTGTGAAAGGGTTCTAGTATTTTATGTAACTACAACATTTTGTTTTTCCAGGAAACTATGTCTACTTTTTCCTTTGATCTGGGCAGTTTTGAGCCAATTACAATGCCAGCACCTAGGGTAGACCCGGGTTGGCCCAGTGGGTGCTTGGCTATTGCTATCAATATCAATTTGTTTCAGAGGTTTGGTTTGTCTCTAATGAGATTTTAGCAGTGCGTATAAGCCTTCTGGATACTCACTATGAATTGTTATTGATTAAGGTATATTGTAATTCCACCAAAAACTCTATCAAGTCATTTCACGGTACTTTGCACCTTCTTTTTGAGAAATGGCTTGTGGAGGGTCATCAACGCACAATAATTGTGAGGGGGTGATTTTAATGCCTATTGTGCCAAGGGGCACAATCGCAACAATGCATCTACTTTTTCGATCTCATCCCCAGAATCCTCTGCTATGGGGTATAACTTGGGATTCCTTTATGACCAATTGGGATTTGGAATTACTTGATGCTGCAATGAATTGCCTAGGGAGTCCTTTCACGTGGCACAGGGGAAATAAGTCCTCAAGGATTGATTATTTTTTCGTATCATCTCATTTTAAATTTTGCGTTGGCAAAATGCATATACTGGATCCATCCATGGGTGACCTTCTGTTGATAGATCTCACCATAAATAGAATAGACAACATGCATGAAGTCTGTCCTTCACTGCTCCCACCAGTTGTGGCTAGAAATGGCCTCACTTGTAGGCGGGACCATGCTTTATACCCAAAATGTATGAGAAGTCTCTTAAATGGGGATGGTCATTCGCTGACTTCCGATGTCTTTAATGTTTCATAAGGTGCAACCAGCTTCACACCGCTTCTGGCCTCTGATCCATTGGATGCTGTCATGGTCAGCTGTCTTAGGCAACTGTGTGCAGAGGCTCAGGTTTACTCTAAGAAAATATTCCTAATTCTCACACCTTTGATGTTAGAATTATGACGTCTAAGCGGGAGAAATGGAAAAACATCAGGTTGCTCAAACATCGTGACCTTCCTCTGACTGAGAACCTCCTTACCATGAAGCGTATTTGCCAACAGCTTAGAAATGTTGTTAAATCTTTAAGATATGAGTTGTATATCACTGATAATCAAACTATGATGAGAGTTCTTGACAAGGCGGATTCGAGACAGTTCTGGGCCTGTATTATTAACATCTCGGACCAGACAATGTTTACCAAGAGTGATGTTATTCAAGAGGCTACTTGAGTTGATTTCGTTACCAAGAAGTTATGTCTTCCTTTCTTTTTTTCTAATTTGCCTGCTCTTTCCAGAGGCCTGGAAATTCCAGGCATTTCACCCTGGACATTGATGACATTGAATGGGCCAATTCCAAGTTGAAATCGTCTAGGGCACCTGGGCCGGATGGCCTTCCTCCTTTCCTGTTGAAAAAGGAACCTGTGGTAGGGGCACATTTCTTAAAACCTTACTTTGATAACATCTGTAGTACTCATATAGCTCCCACCTCTTGGTCGCAGTCTGTTATCATCACAATTTATAAAAAGGCAGATGCTACTCTGCCCTCCCAATACAGACCCATATCCCTTATTGATGCAGTAAGTAAGGTCTTTGTCATAGTCTTGTTGAGAGATCTCAACAGAAGTCTAAACCAATGGAACATCCTTTACTGTTTTCATTCGGGCTTTAGCAATATATGGGAACTTCGCTTAATGCCACCATTCAGGCTCATTTATTGTATAATGTCAGGCATTGCCATGTGGGATCTGATGTACATGGCTTCTCTCGACATGTCATCTGCTTTTGACTGCAATGTTCGGGAGCGGCTTTGACAGAAGCCAATACAGTCGGGCACTCCTCTCAACTTGGGTCCAACTAATTGTGCTTTTACATCATAACTCCACCTTGAGAGTGTGGTTTGAACCATTCAGGGGTGGTCTCTTGACCGATCCCCGTACAACTCGGTCTTCGTCAGGGATGCATCTTGGCTCCCACTCTCTTCAATCTCTATTTTAGTGACATTGAGGAGCTGTGGGAGACCAATAATCCGATCCCTGTAAAATTGGGCCACTTAGGGATTCATTGGCTTGCCTTTGCTGATGACATTTTCTTGTTTGCCAGAATCCCTTTGTGTTTACCAAAAAAAGTTGGATCTATTTTACTCATATACCGAGCAAAACAATCCTATGGCAAATGGAGCGGAATCCAAAGTGGTTATATTTTCCAATGACAGAAAAGTGAACATTCTTTGGTGGTCCCTTGGGGGGAATGAGTGGAGAGGACTGATTCCATATATTACTTAGGGTACAACTTGTCCAACATTGCAGATGTGGAGGGTGTGCTAAAGAACAAGTTAGCACCTTTGTTGTCTCATACAACAAACAACTTCACGTAAAATTGTGTACATTTTCCCTCATTCCTCTTCTTAAATACTACCTATCCAAGATCAAAGCAATCGTATTATATGGGTTTGACTTGTCTTTATTGGAACTGGGTTCGTAGGAGGATTCTTTACAGGGTCAAATTTGGAAGCACGATTTGGAACTCGCCAATTCTATTTCCAATGCGATAATAAGAAATGTACTTGATTTAGTGTTGTTACAGGCTCAATACCATTGGAGGATGCTGTCTAATTATCGTAAAATGGTATCTCCTCCTGTGAATTTTCTTTATGTTGACCTCCAACAGATTCTACTAGCGTCTTCTGTTAAGGCTGTCAATGCCTATTACATCTGTTGCTCAACTTGCTTGAGTGTATTGGCTCTTGTACTTAGGAACTTAAGTCACAATGCAGTAAAAACAAAGCTCTTCAGGGAGGACTGGAGAACCACGCTTTTGGGGCGCTTCCCTCTTTCTCTTTATTTACAGAATATGCTAGGTTCCTTCATAAAAAAGGCCATCTTTCTGTCTATTGTAAATGTTTTACATGCAACAAATTAAGATATACATATTTTCATTTCAGGCTGAATCAATTCCATACAAAGGAAAGGACTAGACATTGGTTGAACTCTACGTCAGAGGTTTTCTCCCCCTCATGTCGGTTTTGTAATCTTAAGGATGTGATAGAAACTATAAACCACTGGGTCCTGGACAGTCGGGGTCTAGCTCATGTTCCTATAAATGTGTTGAACCAACATTTGGATTGCTTTAACTCTGACTGTTCCAAGGACCTTTTCTGGTCGAGACTGAGGTGGCGGGCGCTTAAATGTGTCTCCGATTATTGTGCTTGGCTGTTTTTTAACTGATGATATTTTTTTGACTACATGATCATGGGCTTTTGGTTTGTTTGTTACTAAGGAGGTCTGATTTTCGTTACTCACATTTTACTTATTTGTTGTAAAAAAATAAATGGTATTCCGTTATTTTATCAGTCATTTTATTTCATTGTCTTTGTGTAAAATATTATGTAAACCATGACACACAAAAAAAAAAGATAGGGTCCGCATAGGATTCTCTCTTGGGGATTACAGTATTGGGATTCATTATGGAGATGCAACAGCTAAGAAGTATTTTGATATGAATGATACAGGGGAAGTGGACTATGGTATTGTTTGGGAAGCGACTAAGGCTACGTGGCGGGGGTTGCTGATCAGAGAAGGTGCAAATAAGAAGAGGGAAAGGAATCTTCTTGAGGGTAAACTGAGGTGAGAGATGGACTCTCTGGAACAAAGCATACAAACAGGCGGGGAAGATAGGGGGAGGTTGACACGAGAAGTAAGGGGTAAAAGGGAGGACTTGAAGGTTCTCGAGTTGGGTAAGGCTGTGCGACAGTTAAATATTCTTGAGACAAAAGTACTATCAAAAGAGGGATAGGGCAGGTGTGCTTCTGGCAGTGTGAGGGGCGAAAGGTGGGTCGATAGGTTTGAAGGAGTGGATGAGCAGGTTGATACATCCTTGGAAGGGATAACACAGCACTTTCCCAAATTTAGCGAGGGGCTTTATAACCCGGAGAAGGAGGTGGATGAGGTACGGATTGGCTCGTATTTGCGGGGTATGACACTCTGGGTGTTAGAAGAGGCCAATGTACTTTTAGTAGATGTGCCCCTCATCCTAGCGGAAGTTCTTCTTGCAATTCGTGGGATGCAAAATGGGGCGTTGCCCATGGATGATGGGTTCACGGACAGTTTCTACAAGCCTTTTGCGCCTTAATTTCTGTGATTCCCACGGGTGGGTAGGATCCTAGGCTATGCGGGTCCTACCGACTCATCTCCTTACTTAATGTGGATGCAAACATTTTTACTAAGGGGTTGACCTCGAGATTAGAGGGCCTGATGCCCTGGTTGGTTCATGTTGATCAAATGGGTTTTATTAGGGGGAGGCAAGGAGCGGACACCGTCCAGAAGACTTTTCATTTGATGTACATTACTCAGGGAAATGGAGGTAATCCAATGCTCCTGGCCGTAGATGCAGAGAAGGCCTTTGATAGGGTCGATTGGGCCTTCCTATATGCAGTTCTGGGGAAATATGGGTTTGGGAGGAACATTCTTGCTTGTATTCTGCATTGTATTCGGGGTCCTTGACACAGGTGACATCAATGGGAGATTCTCCAGAGCATTTTCATAACATAGGGGGACCAGACAGGACTGTCAGCTCTCGCCCCTGTTGTTTGCATTATCAATAGAACCATTGGCTGAGATATTGGGAAATGCCCCTCAGGTGGAGGGGATCTGTGTGGGGGGCTCTGAGTCTAGCTGTATGCGATGATGTGCTCTTGCATATTACGGAGCCCACATACTAATATCCCTGCAGCAATGAAGGTGATATGTCAATATGGAGAGTTTTCCGGTTTTAAGGTGAACAGGGCCAAGTCAATTTTGTTTCCTTTCTATGAGGAGGGTGCTGGAGATGTGGGGATACTTGATCAGTTGGGGAATGGAGGTGAGGCGAGAGATGCTTTGGTATCTTGGGGTTGTCATCACCCACAGGCTTTGTGATCTTTGTGAGGCTAGCTATCCACCTTTGTGCAATGCTTTATATGGTGACATGGCAAAATAGGATAAGCTTACAATATCTTGGATAGGGTGCCTTAATGCTCTAAAAATTACCTTCTTACTGAGGATCTTGTATTTATTTCAGATGCTCCCAATATTAATACCTGATGCGCTACTTTGGGAAGCTAAGGGACATTTGTTGCGATTCTTGTGGCAAGAAAAAAAAACGTTAGTCACCTATGATATTCTGGTATTACCCAAAGAGAAAGAGGGGTGGGGTTCCCGGATCTTTATGCATATTATAGAGCGGCTCTGTTGAGGGTGCTGGCTCCTCACTTGAGGGAGGACAAGGGTAATGGGTGCATTTAGAAAACCCCCACTTGTGGCCAGCTACGGTGGGATCGTGGCTTTGAGTTCCTAGAAAGCACATACAGTCCAGGATTTTGAAACATCTCGTTTTAGAGATTATCTGGAGCATTTGGTGTCCTGGAGTATGGATGCAAGGGATTACTTTGTGGTCCTCACCTATGAGTCATTTGTGGGTGCAGGTATAAGAGAGGAGATGCCCGATTTGGCTAGATACTAGGCATGGTTCGAGGACTGATTGGCTAGGGTGGGCAGCTGTGGTGAGATGGAAAGTACATCTCTATTCAGGAATTGGAGGAAGCTCTGCATAGAGGGAAGCTCTCGATATTCTACTATTTACAGATTAAAGGGGTTCTTACTGCAGATAAATGGAAATCACATATACGGAGGGAGCTTACCCAGATGGAGAAAATTCTGAATACACACCCAGAGATGAAGGGCTTGATCTCTGTAATGTACGTGGTATTGATTGATGTGTTTGGAGGGGTGTATGGAGGGTCTCTGGAACAGATGGGAGAGAGATTTGGGTAGGGACACTGAGGAGGAGGTGTGGCAGAAGATGTGTGGAGGTGCTTTTCAGACGTACATATCCTGCCAGCATAAACTCCATGCTATTACGCTGCCACATAGGTAGCAATATGACCCGTTCGTGGGGGTAATTCTGTCATTCTAGCATGTGTACGGGGGCGCGTTCCACATTTTGGCGCATGTGGTGGGCATGTGATAAAGTGCAGATATACTGTTCAGATGTTTTGGGAGGTATAAAAGATGTGGCAGGCTGTCTCATTCCTTGGACCCCATGCTGGCACTGTTTGGGGTTGATGAGAGTAACAGAGAATACAGGGGCTTGCCACATATGGTGCACTTCTTATTGCTGGTGGCTAGAGCATGTTTGGATAGCCAGTGGATAAGGGAGAGGCTGTCTGGATTAGTAGAATGGGTGTCATAGGCCAAGGACATCTATTTGATGGAAAAGATTACAACAGCCCTCCACAGGGGAAGCACTGTGATGGAAATGGGTTGGCTGTGGTTTCTTAATAAATATATTGACTTGTGAGGATTTCTATTTGAGACGTCGGCCGGCTGACCTGGAGTCGATTAAGGACACTGGCTCTGCCTTTCCTCCCAGCTGATCTCCCTGGAATTATGGGGTGTTTTGCCTTGGAGGACGGATGGCAATCACATGAACACTCTGTTGTATTTGTGTTATTCTATATGTCATGGACGATCCTTATGGGGCACTGTTGATAGGGGCGCTGAGTAGTGTGTAGGGTGGGGGGGATGAAACTGTTATTTGTGATATTGTTGGCTTGGAGTAGTTTCTTGATTTTCCTTTGTTATGTCATAAAATCGATTAAAAAACATTTTAAAAACATTCTCGCGGCGGTTTGAAGGTGATCAGCATTGCCACTCATTCTTTTGGCTACAGACTAGTAGAGATTTCTAAAATGATAGCGCTCCCTACATTTTTACATGTTTTTTAATCCATCCCGTACAGTATTCCCAGATGCCAGAAAGTGTTATCTGCAAGCTGTTACGGGACAACAGGACCCAAAGGATGGCCTTTGGAAACCTTGTGTAGATTGGCCTTGGAAGGGTGCCTGGGCCCACCAAACCTACTAAAATACTGCTGGGCTTCTCACATGGTGGTAGCAAACAAACGGTTGGATGCAGACAGGTCGGATCTGCCAGTTAGGTTGCAAGGTGATAGAATGTACCCTAGATGTCTGAGAAAGGTCTTACGGGGTAAAGCAAATTTGGGCCCTGTCCCCCACAAATGAGTAGGATGATAATTCAGACTAAGCAGGACTATACAAAAAGAATGGGCTGGGGAGTTAAGGTACCTTTAGTGCATCCTTGTGGGAGAACATCCTTCTACCAAAGGTACAGTACGTTCCCAGCACTGCTGGGAATTGGGGGATTAAGTGTATCCTGGTCCTAGATGGTATAATTTCCAGGGGCCATTTTAAGGTATTTAATGACCTGCAAGACGAACTTGGGCTGGGAAGGAGCTACTTTTTTCAATACTTGCAGATTTGGCATACTTCAAAATGAATTAGGGGAGGGGCCTTACGACTGACCTGAAAGCCACTCTGCTGGAGAGAGAGGTGGGAGGATCTATGCTGACTCAGAAGCCCATCTCGTCATTGTATAGCCTATCTACCAACAACACAACTGGACCATTATCAAATTAAGGGCTACTTGAGGATTACGACTGATGTGAAAATATATGGCTTCCAGAGACATTTCTATCACTGCAAGAAGGGGGTGATCCAATTCAAGGTTATCCATAGTTTTTATTACTGTCCAGAGAGGCCAAATCCTATAGGAACGAGAGGTGTCCTGGGTCGACCAGTTCATTCTTGCATGTGACTTGGTCTTGCCCCGAAATTCAGAGGTTCTGGGATGTGATACTTAACTAGCTTAACAAGATTCTAGGCTGATCAGTGTAATGGGAAGCTAACTGACATTTCTAGGGTGGTAGATAAAATCTTTATTTCGGCAACATCACACCATAAAAGATCACACAAAACAAGCACAAAAGTAACAATCTTAAAACAGATACAAAACATCATAAATAGTTTAAAAACCTTAGGGCAAACAAAACTGTTTCCTGAAACATAATTCAAAAATGCTACATTAGCTTTGATCTCTACTAATAAAGTGCCACATTTCAATGATCCAAGCGCAACAGAAGAAGATTTTACATCTAGGCACACCCAGATTGGTTTCAGCCAATGGGTTCTTTCCCTTGCATAGACATGACAAAAGCAAAAGAAATGCATTTCGTCCTCCACTGGAGCAAGGCAGCAGGGACAGACAGAAGACAAGTTCTCTCCCCATTTACAAGTGTAGCAAGCAAATTGCAAAATGCCAAGTCTAAATTTGAGAAAGTACTCTTTTCTTTCGCATTCAAATGGAGGCCCATGTACTATTCAAACCCACAATTATGTACACGCCCACTTACTCCTAAGGCAAAAGTCAAAACTACCCCATGCCCAATGATTAAAGGTAGACTTGACACAGCTTTTATAAGCAGAGTCCAGTTTTGTGGTGTTTGACCATAGGTCAGCAAGTCCAATGTTATTAAGCATAGTTCGCACGTGAACGAACCATGGCAGCGATCTACCTTCAGCCGCAGAAGCAACTCTTCCAGTCCTTCCCTGTATGGTGCAAGAGCCTCCGAATTCCAAATCCTCAGCCAGTACATCACGGGTGCAAGCATAATGATGTATTTAATCTGGACTCGCCCAATTTCAGAAGCAGCTGGTACAGAAGGAACATTAATAGACAGGCCCAATAGTCTTTTAAAGGATTTGTTCTTAGACACTTGAATAGACGCCCATCCCCGCAACTCATCTCCATAGGACATTGCTGGGACCACTTGCACTGAGGACATTTTTAGGGATATCAAAATGACCTCCCTCTCAAACGGGAAACCACACTAGCAACAAGGCCATATTGGCATGCACTTGTCACGGCGCTCCTCGCAGTCTGGGATGACCATTTTAGTTTGTGGGGAAAAGGCCAGACCCAGATAATTAAAAGAGTCCAGCAACTCCAGTAGGTGGTCATTTAAATAAAATGTGGTTATAAGAGCATAACGCCCACGTGGGGCACCAGCCATTGGCTTTGTTTTGGACTGGTTGATACAAAGGCCTTTTGCAGCACATAGTTTCCCAAAGACATCAAGCTGATTTTAAAGCCCCACCAGGGTTTTGCCCAAAAGTACCACATCATCTACGAAGAGAAGTAAGCTCCATTTATGGGAACCCAAACTTGGAGCATGCTTGGCCACTTCATGCAAATCAGAGGCAATATCATTAATATATAACAAACATAAAAGGGGAGCCAAAACGCATCCCTTCCTGACTCCAATGCCTATAGGAACTGGCTCTGTTATTTTACCATTGGGCCCCCAACGAATGCGAGCACTGTTTCCCGAATACAATGGCCTAATAGCAAGTCCTAGCCTTGGGGGAATCTGACACCTCTTCAAGGTTGCCCACAGAAGGTCTCTAGGAACAGTGTCAAAGGCCATCTGCAGATCAACAAAAGCTAAGTATACTGGTTGCAGATTTAAAGATACACGTTTGCGCAATAAAATATCCAACCTCGTGGAACTGTGGAGACCCCTGGTCGAAAGCCCGCTTGTACATGTCGGAGGATAGCTGAATCATCAACCCATTCCTCCAACCAATGTAAAATGACCCTTGAATAGATCTTAGCCAAGGAGTCAATCAGAGAAATGAGCCTAAAAAAAACAGTATAACAGCTTCTCTCTAGCTATTTGGAGGAATATTTGTATAGATCGAAGGTGTAATATCCTTGACCACCAGTACCTTAGATGGAGCGTTGACCAGAGCATGCTTATGCACACTTTCATTTCCATGGGTTCTACCCTTAAAGGTGAATATTAGATTCATAGAGTGCCAACCTTGTTAAAGGATCAAGCACTGGCAAGTTTGATGCCCCATGCCCTGGCTCCATGGGAGGCGCAGGTAAAGGCAAACTCCGTCTGGCACAGGCCTTTGCACTATTACTTGCTACAGAAAGTGTAGCCCCACTTTCAATCAATAGACAACTTTGGTCTGACCCACTATGGTTGCACACCAGTGCCTTGTTTATCCCAGGAGGAGAAGATATGAATAATTTGCCAGCAGCTTGGGTGGTTGCAGGTATCATAACAACAGTTTGAGGGCACCCAGTGGACTGCTCATTGGACTGAGGTTTCCCTGTCAACAACTGCTACGGATATGGGTGGACCAGATCTGTGATCGAGTGAATAAACTCCGTATTTATGTGGCTCTTTTAACAGCAAAAATCGACATAGCAAGATGATGGAGATCAGCAGAAATACTTTCCATTGTCAAATCCTGTACTGGCTTGTGCACCAGCATGGAGCAACACAGGGGTGGTGTATAAACAGAGATGCTGCCCTTCAAAGCATGGCAAAGACTGGAGCAAATATGAAAAAGCAAATGGAAATCTCTTTTAAGATTGGACCTTCTCTTTCATGTGCAGACAGTCTAGTCTCAGAGCTTAAAGAAAGGCAATATCATTAGTATCTGGATTGTTGGGATAAGGGAATGCAAAGGGAAAAGATGTATGCATTGTGCTTGGAAGATGTTTGGTATTGTTTTCAAATGCAACTAAATGCATAAAATATTATAAGAAACAACTGGGGATGCACATTGTAGAGTAGGTTTGTGAACTCTTTCGTTGGCCACAACTTGGAACATTTGTGTGTTAGCTCACGGTTAAGGCTAAAGACTCAATAAGTTTAAGGTTTGAACTTTCTGTTGGCCACATACTTGGGTTCTTGTGTGGTAGATTAGAGAGTCCCAGGAGGCACAGCGACTTAATAGGCTATGTTGAACTTTATGATGATTCTACCTTATTCTACAACGAGTGGTGAACGCTGGAAAAATCCTTCACTGTTGGCTCCCTCTTGACACTGTTTAGATTTAGATGTCCCACCTTAGTAGTAAAGGCTCACAAAGTCACTCCAGGCATTCAATCCATCTCCTGCCCTGAGAATCGCATCAGTAAAAAACCTTTGTTCATACCAGAAATCCTTGTTGTCGTCATGTGTGTTATTTATTGAATCACATATATATATATATTACACTTGTTATGTTATCAATTCTTGTATAGTGCAGCCCGCACTATTATTTTTGACCTTTAAGAACTAAAGGATATCTAAAGAGGAAGAAAGCAGAAGCAATTTAATGTAGAAAAAGGTATGCTATCAGCCATTTCCAGAATACAAGGTGGTCCTCGAATGCTCTAAAATCGTTTGGCAAAGTGTTTCACAGGCCTCCTACCCAAACAGAAAAGGAGCTTTTGTATTCTAGTATCTTAGAACAAGCATCAGAAAGGCAGAGGATGATCATACTGTAAGGCTTGACGATTACAATGATCAGTCTGAATTTCAACAGGTAAATGTGCCCCAACAAACGTCTACGGGAACGAGCAACCTTCATCGCAAGCAACCCATGCTAACTAACGAAGTAACGTATTCGAAATGAGCTCAACGCATAAGTAAACATGGGATGTTCAGGTAAATCAGATTCCTGGATCTGCGATAAAACAGCTCTAGTTGTTGTATTCAAGTACCCGCCTCCCTCCAACAACCAAAAGGGTTTCTCAGAGTGCTCTTCCACTGCCTTTAGTAGGCAAGTAATTGCTGAAGAATTATTTTGAGTCATTCTGAACAATTTGTGTGTGTATATTTGAAAACACCAAACTAACTGAATAAGGATTCACTGTCAACCTAATAGAAGAAAGAATGAACCTGAAATAGGCAATAATGTCCTCCTCCGTCATTTCACGTTTAGCGCTGTATTTGTATATTATTTTTCTTTATTGATTGCATGAGATGCATACAGTAACCAGTTCATTGCACAAGCCGGTGCCTTGTGAGACTAGTTGATTATTGGACAATGATGTAGGAGTAGTACAGTGAGACCGAGAACAGAGGCTAAGGACAGATAAAACCAGGCCTCGTGCATACCATGAAACATATATATATTAACGAGCCTGCGGTCGCGGCCCTGTAGTTATGGTTAAGTTGCTCAACTCATAGGAAGAGCACTTTTTTGGTGGCTTATAACTTCGCCCCCACTGGACGAATCTGCACAAAACTTTGCAAAAAATGTATATGGCCCCGTCAGATTGATTCTGCTAAGGTGAGGTTTCGTGCAGGGGGTGCAAAGTTATAGGGGGTTCCCAAAATGTGTGATTTTCCATAGACGGAATGGAAAATAAAGTTTGCTCAGGCCTACAGCCCAACCCGCTGGAGGGATTTTAACCAAATATGTGGCAGGAGTTGCGGTTTGGTCTCAAAAGTGTGCTTTTGTAAATTTGGTGTTAATTCATCCAGTAGTTTGCTTTTAAAACAGCTGAAAAGTAGGCAAAAAGAAATAAGTGATATCTCGGTTCGGTCTGCGGACTCACTTCCCTGTTCGCTCCGCGGACCGAAATCCGATTGGTCTAGGGTGTGCCGTGATGTCCACAGACACCAGATGTGCTCGCCGATTAGATGGTGAAGAGCATGAGGTGCATTTTCCGAAACGCCCGCCATGTTGGATCCGGAAAAAAAGCATGGTGAGGGAACAGGTTTGGGAAACACATTTAGGGTTATTTGGTGGTGGAAAGAGGGACTGGAAAAAAGATTATATGAGGCTATTTGTATAGATGGAAAAAGAGCATATGGGTGGTGCGGTAGTCCGCGGACACTGCCGTAGTCCGCTCATAGTGTCCTTGAGGGACAGCTTGAGAAACATGTTTGGGGTTATTTGGTGACTGAAAGAGGGCTTGGTCAGGGTAGCGGAGTGGAATATAGATGATATGGGGATATTTTCATAGGAGAAAAATAGGGTTGGCGGTCCATTTCGATGTCTGTAGACATTTTTTGAATTGGGGGGGAGGGGTTCAGGGCGAGTTATGTGATTCCATTATGTATACTATGTCCTTCTTATGTAGAATGTGGCTAATGGCCACAACCAATATAATATGTGCACAGTAATTAAATGTGGCCACTAGCCACAACCATTATAATAATATGTGTATCATAATTGAATCTAGGCACCGGCTACAACCATTATAATATGTGTATAGTAATTCTAGGAAGTGTAGGGGCAGTATACAGTATTTGTAACATGGTGACATAATACAATTAAAGTGCTTATGATTGCTGTACAATTGAGGATATAGGTTGAGTTTGTTGTACATGGTAATGAAGGAGAAAACGTTGCTTCTTTCTCTGTGAAAAAACACAGTATAATATGTTAGGCAGGATAGTTTAAAATATTTCCTTGCATACAATCTCACATATTCATGTACTTTTTAGACCCTCATAATTAGTACATTCTAAAAGCTATGTTTGGAACAACATTTCTGTGTGTTCTGCACAGTTGCTGTTTCTGTTTGCATAATCATTGGGTCATTGGGAAAAGAAATCCATACAGGATTTTAAAAAGCCTACTATATTTCTGTGAGTTTATGTTTGACAGTATGTTTGTTTGAAGTGTGCTGTACTTAAGGGAATGTTTGAAGTGCACAGATAAGTGTATTTGTTGTATCAAGCAGTGTTCGAGTAAGAAGAATTGTGATGTATTTGAATTGAAGTGTAATGAAGTAGCTAGATACCTGTTGGCGTATTATAACTGTTTTGCATTTTAAAAGCAGCATTGCAGTACTTTAGATGTAGTTAGATACCATTTGGTGTATTCTAACTGGTGATAGTTATATAGTTCCGAAGGGTATTTTTGAAGTAGTTAGATACCTGTTGGCGCATTCTAACTATTTTGCTTTTCAAAAGTAGCATTATAGTATTATGGATGTAATTAGATACCAGTTGGCGTATTCTAACTGTTGATAGTTTTACAGGTCAGTGACTAAATTTAGGTTTAAGGAATATTAAGTAGGCATTTTTAGATTTGCTGATAATCTCTGTTTTATAGTAACAGTAGTGTTTTTGCTTTCAAATCATCCACTTATTTTTTTATGTATGCAGTATAGTGGCCTGCAGTGGTTGCGGCCCAAGTGTGGTAGATTATGCATAGTGCTGTGAAGTTTGTATTGCCAAGAGATACATGCCCGTGTGTGAAGGAGATATTGTCTATGTGAATGTATGTGCATGGTGGAACTCATAGTATTGTAAAAAGTGCATTATATGGCATGATTTGTATTTTGTAATAGCTGATGAAATGGACTGGATTCACAATTTTTCATTAGGGATGTGCTCTTGTGAAACATGGTTGCAGAGAGTGCATATATTTTTCCATGTGTATGACATCTGGAAGATTTATAGGCATGTTTTTGGTTTCCAGTACTTGCAGTAAGTACATTAGACATACCTGTGGATCTTCCTGTGTGTTTATGGTGAATTTTATTGTTCCGGTGCAATAGTCCAATTCTTGCATTATTCCTGCGACACTGTAAGTTTTGTCAGGATTATTTGTGGGATTTCTATGAAGGCTGAGCATTTGCAAACACAACTTGTCTGAGCCGTTCAAGTAAATGTTTTGAACAATTGGTGCAATTAGAAGAGAAGATGGATTGCTACATTTGCATAGCAATTCACACCAGTGTGTTGGAAAATGTAAATGGACCAGAGAGTTCTGTCTCTGTCTCATTTACTGGACCTCCACTTGTTTTTTTAGAAGAAATATTTCTCTTTCTATCTTCTGATGGATGTGCAGTTCTGTTTGACAGTTTGTGGTTATACTGCTTGATGCAATAGCAGTGTTTTTTGTTTCTTTGGTGGTATTGTTGGGAGATCTTTCACAAGTTCTGTTGTCAGGAAATGTGTAGCCCGTGTGGAGGAACGTTCTGATGCTCGTAACAAAAGGGAGGTCGGAAGTATGCCAAAGACCTGTATCACTGTTGTTCCTCAGCACTGCACCCCTAAATGGCTCACAACATCAAGGCTGATTGGCATCCAGTGGCGGGTGTTCGTAATGGGGCGGTCCCGGATGATTGAGCGCTGGAGGTTGCCATGGAAATTGGCTTCCTCGCGACGTCTACGTAACACTCAGCACGCCTCTCTCCTGTCACGTGACCTCGCTCTCCAATAAGACTGCACCTATTCCGTAACTCTGTGCTTCTGATAGTGTTCACGGAAGTAGGTTTTGTTCTTGCTCTACTCGTCCTATGTTGCCGACCTGCTTCTCATCTGGTACTGCTCTTGGTTTACCCTTTATCTTGTTGATTCCACGTTGCCGATCGCTGTCACGAAACCCGGACTGCCTTTGCACCTCGGACTGCTATTGTTCTTATCTCGGAACAAACTCTGACCCGGATTGCATTATGGACCTTTCGCCTGGATTCTGCTTCTGTCCCCGTTTTTGCCTGCTCGTTGATGACCCGGATTCCTGTTTGTTGAATTGATTCTTGGATCTCACTTCATTGACTTGGTATTTTCATTTTCCTGTCCTGTTGTTAGCGCCTGTTATTCTGCAGGTTTACACACACACACTAGAGACTACCGGCAGTGTGTTGTACACCTGGATTAGGCGTCCTTGTGCCTTCAGGCTCGGTGGTCCCTCGTGGGACTAGAGACTGGATCACCTTAGTAATAGGCGTCCGTGTGCCATCTGAGTAGCCTCTGTTTGCTTGCTACCAACAGTTGGACATTTCTAGGATCATTCTCCCTCTATTATCTGCCTTTTGGTAAGTCTTGACCATATTTTCCTCATTTCCTATCCTTTTGTTTGTGGGGGTCTTAGTTTCAGATATTTCCTGCTTTCCCTGCAGAGATGCTGGTACGCAGTATTTGACTTGTCCTTCTGGGTCCAGTGTACACAGAGCCTCAGTAAGTTTTTACTGCTGCTTTGATTTAGTGACTGGTTAAGTTGATATGAGTTGTTTACTTGAGTTGTGTCCATATTACATCCTTCGGTCTGCGGCTGGTGTTCCATCTTTAACCCATCGCCTTCCGTCTGCTTTTGGTGTTTCATCACAGGACCATTACCTTCGGCCTGTGCCTGGTGTCCCATCTCCCTTTTAATTGACTTCTCTGCATGTTTTATCACCCAGAGGAGTACATTGGTCAGAAGAACTCGTCTACTACTCTACGAGATCAACTAACCAAGAGCGGACAGGTTCTGACAAAATCAGAAGCCATCATGGACGCCAGAGAGGCATTATTGGGTATCATGCAATTCGTTGCTGATTTGCGCACAGAGATGCAGGCCCATAATGACACACAGAATCGCCTAGCGGAATTACAGGCATCTTCCCTGCTCCTGGGGTGGCCACTCCCTCGCCAGTTGGGGCGTCTGGTTCTGGGGTGGTCTCCCCCAGCCCAGGACAGGGTCCAGTATACATGGCTACACAGTTTCCTTCGGCTCTGCCAGAAAGGTTTAATCGTGATCCTAGACTATTTCAGACATTTCTGATTCAATGTCAGCTCCATTTATTGTGTCGCCCCAATTCCTTTCCGGATGCGACTACTAAAGCCGCTTTTGTACTTTCCCATTCAGGGGGTACGGCTGCTGCCTGGGCTAATCCCTGGTTAGAGGGGGGCAGCCACCTATCGTTTGATTGCAGTGCTTTGAATGAGGCTATGAGTAAGCTTTTTGACAATAGGTACAAGACTCAGTCCACGGACCTAAAGTTATTGAATCTACAACAAGGGCCAAATTCAACCAGCTAGTGGCTGAATCTGGGTGGCCAGATGATAAGAGAGCATCGTTATTTTACAGGGGGCTTTCGGATTCCTTAAAAGACACCTTGGCAACGGTACCTGTGGTCCCTACAGGTTTCTTAGAACTTCTCGATCTCATTTTACAGATTGATGCAAGGAAGTCAGAAAGAAAGGGGGAACATAGAGCCCAGGTCCTAGTCTCTTTGGTCCCGGCTGCAGCTAGTTCTGGGACACCAGAACCAATGCAAATTGGAGCGGTTCGGGGGCCATTGACTGATGAAGAGAGGGAACCGCGAAGAAAGAATGGCTTGTGTTTCTATTTCGGGTCATCTGATCATATGTTAAGGGCCTGCCCATAGAAACCCAAGAAGCAGGGAAACTCATGCACTCTATGGCTCCGGCTTTCACGATTCCGGTCCAGTTCCTATTCTCTTCCAGACCCTCTTGGTCTGTCCATGTTGTATTGGATTCAGGAGCCACAGGCAAATACATGGATAGCCAGTACGCTCTTGAACTGGGCATACCTGTGATCGCTAAAGAACATCCTGAACAGGTTCACACTGTAGACGGCACGACTCTCATTTCTGGCTTGATTACGGAATGTACCGCAGGCTTAACTATGGTTATTTATCTCATTGCTGCCCCACAGTATGAAGTCAATCTTGGTTTGTCTTGGATAACCATACATAATCCCAGCATAGACTGGTGAACGGGTAACCTTGACTTCTGCTCTGAGTATTGTGGTACTACGTGTCTAGACCCTGATCATGTTCCACGCACTCCTTGTCGTCCACTGATGACGGTAGTTATGACTATTCGGTCAGTTACAACTATCTCTTTGCCACAGGAATACGAAGCTTACAGAGGTGTGTTTGATGTCAAGGGTGTGGAAACCTTGCCACCGCACCAACTGTAGGATATTTTGTGTAGATTTGGGGTCTGGCGGTATTTTCTTACCACCAAAGAAGAGTGGTAATTTGGTGATGACTTATCCTTGCATTTAGATTGGGTTTGGCCTTACCTCCTTTCAGTGACCATGTCTTATTACACTATATGGGATAATTTAGTAGTATACACTATTGGTGGTAATTTATGGTGGTAAATTATTTAGTGGTAAATTACTTAGTGGTGAGCATAACTTTCCTGTTCTATTTATGGCCCCAACATACACAAAACCTTCCTTATTCTTATAATGTTCTTGTGATCTATAGAGAGACTTGGACCTACATTCAGAAACACCACAATTTCACATAGAGCATTATCAATAACCTATGGTGTTAGCACAGATTTATCTACATCAGTGAACTATGCTTCCATAGGCCTCATTACTGATTCATTACTGGTTCATGGACCCCCAGTAATCTATATTTTGTATTAGATTTCACTCAGACACCATGCACTGGGTGAACACACGCATACAACTATTTATCACTGCTAAGTCTATCTATTCCATTTGCATGGGAAACATGACAAATGTACTACCTAAAAAAAATCTTCCCTGTGACATAAAATATTATTCCAAAGGCACCAAGAAAAGAGAAAAACAAAACTCTATACACGTTCTGCTTTATATTGTGTGCATTAGAAAAAATTGCAATTCAAAATAACATCTTACCAATCACAGCGTGTTGTTCTCTGTAATAAAAAACAAGAAAAGAAACAATACAAAAACAGAGCAACATTCACTTTGCAACATTATCATATGACAAATTAAATGCATGGGATTTCTTTTGCTTTGCTATCCTAACTGCCTAGCATTTCTTAGAACACATTCGCCAAGCAATCGCATAAAAAAAATAACCTCACTTGAACTTGGCTGCTTACTAAAAGATTTGTGGTTTTCTCCCCCAGGCGATTTCCCTCAGAAGAGCGACCCGGTCGGCAGGGGTTGCCTTCGTAATCTCAGTGTCTAAAGTGTGTGTGGCGAGAACATAGGGTTCTCAAGCCAATGTTAAGACACCAAGATCATCCGTCTCTGGAGCCCAGCAAAAGCGATCTGAACTTTTTCTGTCAGACTTTCCCCAGCAGAACTCTGCTGCTTACGTGGCATAACTGCCGATGCACTTTCTTCTAATCATATTAGCAGAAAATGTATTCTGTTAACACCCTCATGTCACAAACAATGGTAGCTTCAGATTATAATAACTGTATCTTTTTCGATTTCCTGCAGTCTTCCTGCCTTTTGCATTCAGCACAGCAAGAGAAAATAAGAGCGAAAAAGGCACGTTTAAAAACAAATTTCAAAGTATGTACTTTCACCTCACTTTGTACATGGGACTACATTATAATTTTAATGAGTTAGCATTATTGATTAGTGCTTGTAAATTAAATCAGTCAGTTATATAAATAATATTCAATAATGTAGTCCTCCATGCATGAAGGAATCCAGAGAAAAAAAAATGATGCACTTTTACTCTCTTGTAGAAAGAAAAACAATGATGCACATTTACTCTCTGTAGCTTTATATTGGGCTTTGGCTGCATTATGAATTCCATACCTTGCATCCCCCTAGCCATGTATTCACCTGTCATATTGGCAACATAAAGATGACTATATGTGTGTGCCACATTATTGCTGGCGACAAGATGCCATCACATTCAGTGAGTTGCTATAAACTTCAAGGCGCTATGCTTCAAAGCACTATAAATTATTCTACATTATCCCTCCTTTTCTGACAATTTGGCAGTGGTCCAAGCCTCAATTGGAAGAAACCCAGTTTGCGCTCCTTTTTCTTTTTTCATCATAGCAATTCATGAAAATGAATATTCACACTTTTCACAATAAATCACCGTTTAACCACCATAAAATCAAAATTCATCTCAAATGAGTCCATCAGTTCTTGTAAAATATTTTACATATTTCTTCCCAACTGAAGTGTCCATAGTCCAGTGTTTTGTTTTAATACTTGAAGTCAATCATAAAACAACAAAATAAAATAAATAATTAAAACAAAGAATTAACATAACAGATTAAAATAATTAATTAAAATAATAAAGATGTGGGACTCCATACTTCCAGGATACATCCGAATTCATGCACCCACAATGCTGCAAGTTTATTGTTCTTCTACTGTTGTCCGCCTCTGAGACGCCACGACCAGCAACATCACATCATCTGGTTAATTTGGGGCATTCTTTCATTCTGGCACTCTTGAATGCTTTTTCCATTGGAGTCATCTCTTTTGGCATCCCGGTTACTTTGTCTTCACCTCCACCCGGAGGCAGGCATCACTTGATCTTTATCCCGTGGACTCCAGCACTCCATCGCCTCCCGTGTCCTCCGGTCCTGTGACCTCCAACCTAAAAACACACTTTAGTGTTCTAAATCAGAATAGAAAAGAAACAGATTTAAAACGGTAATTCATGGATTATTTGCGCCGAAAAAAACGGGATTTGTACGCCATTCTGCCCGCAAATTCCTCTTTAACAAATGGGGATTTGCGGGCAGAATGGCGCACAAATCAGGTTTTTTTTCAGCGCAAATAATCCATGAATCACCCCCTAAGTATATAGCACAATACCAATTTCACCCTTTTACCAAAAATAAAATATCTATGTATGCAAAAATATTTCGCCCTTTTTCTTCCGCTTTCTGAAATTAAGCACATGTTGGTGAGAAAACAAACATACATAAAGCATCATTGATCATTTAACATATTTCAAATTTGCAAAAATAATTTTATTAGTTTCAGTCCACTTTTAATGATCATCACATATAGTCTTTTTATTCACATCTATTCCATTACAACAATTACTTCTATTTTTATTTCTCTGTTATTGGGCCCTATGAATAGACTCATGTGTCTTCTTTCATGTATTTAAGGGACCTGATCTGTTTCTATACACTCAAGTCTCTTTACCTCATGCTTGGGGTGCCAGGGCTTAATTTGGTTAACATGAACAAATTGTTCTGTTACCGTTTCACCTTCAGTTTTCAATATTTTGTAAACTACTGGAGATACCTTATCTATCATTTGAAATGGCCCCTGGCAGATTGCCAGAAATTTAGATTTGTTCTGTTTACCTCTTCCAAAATGAAATTTATACACCTGATCCCCCACACTATACTCTTTCACCAAAGACTTTTTATCATAATATGATTTTGCACTGTCGGCAGCCCTTTCAAAATTCCGCTGCACAAAAGCAAATGCATGTTGTAAATGCTTCCTCAGTTCTTCCATATATTCATGAACTGTAGATGCACTTACAAGTGTCTGCTCATGTGTCCTGTATAGCAGGTGTTGCAACAACACCATTTTCCTATCTGTCAATGCTTCATGAGGGCTGATGCCTGTGGCTTTGGCAGGAGTTGATCTGATTGCCATCAAAACCAGAGGTAAACATAAATCCCAGCTGGGACCTGCTTCTGCTACAAACCTCTTTAATATATCCACAACAGACCTGTTACAGGGTTCAATTCCACCAGAAGAGGCGGGTCTATATGCAATATGTAGCTTTCTTTTCACTCCCAGTATTTGCCACACCTTACTCATTAAAGCGCTTGTGAAATAACTTCCTCTGTCTGATTCTATTCTTCGTGGTAACCCAAATCTTGAAAATATATGATTTACCAGTAACATAGCTGCTGTTTGCACACTACAACCTGGTGCAGGAATACACTCTATCCATTTTGACATTAAACAAACAACACTCAAAATATAACGGTTCCCCATGCTCGACCTTTTTACAGGCGCTACATAGTCTATTTGCAGATCTGACCATGGAAGAGTTAAGCCTCTTTTCATTAATGGGGCTCTATGCATTGGTGAAGCAGGTTTAAATTGGGCACATACTAGATATCCCCTATATATAATTCCACATCTTGGGACATATGTGGCCAGTAAGCATAATCTTTCAGTATCTCTAATGTTTTTTGTGAACCTCTGTGTCCTGAAGTTATTGCATCATGTGCATGGTGTAGCATTAGCCCTCTGAATGAAAGGGGTACCTCCCAATGTATTTGTCCTGTTATGGACTCTCTAATCATGAGTCCATCCTGTAGTCTAATTAGTTTCTTATTCTTTAATAGGACCCTTAAGTCTTCTTTTACCACACAATCATTTTCTGTTAAAGGGTTTTGTTCAGGGTCTATCAAATGATTATAATAGATTCCCAAAATTGGATCATCTTTTTGTGCCTTAATCAGATCTTGATCCGGTGTATCATAACTCCATTGCACCACTGGTTGTTCTACCTCCTTTGGCGCTTTAGAGTGTGTCACTCCATCAATTTGTATTTCACCAAGTAAATGTTCAATAGGTAGCAACTCTCCCATCACAGCCCCAATTTTAGCTAAATGATCTGCCTTATCATTTCCCTCCTTATCCTCTCCTGGAGTTTTTAAATGTCCACACATTTTTCTCCAGTATATTGTCAAATCATTCTCCGATGTCAATTTGTCTATGGCTTGTATCATTTTTCCATGTTTAAGGGGCTTTTTATTGTATGTAATCATGCCTCTTGCTTTCCAGCCAGGCAAATATTCCACAAAGCTATTTCGTGCATAATCCGAATCAGTCAGCAGGACAATTTCACTAAATTTATTATCAACTGCAGTAGTAATTGCTTTATAAATGGCTGCCAATTCCGCTACTTGACTGCTCCTAGCCCCAATTCTCATCCCTATACTGGAAATGCCTTCACTTTTCAACCAGACATTTCCTATTCCTGACACCAATTGTTTATTACTGTCATTTTCAATGTGAAAAGGACAACCGTCAACATATACATTTTGTAAATCTTTGCATGTCTTTTCATCAAAAGCTTTGTGTGGTAATTGCCCAAACTGCTGTAAACTAGATTCCACTTCTTCTTCGTTTGATACATGTTCAGCTGCACAGTCATGTAGATCTGCCAAACCTTGAGCAACTGGGCTCTTTTTATTTTGGCCATATCTCACTTCTACAAGAAAGCCTTGCAATGCCAGTGTCCATGAAGTGATTCTGGACTGTGCTAGGTTACCTGACCTAATTCTTTTACTCTCTAAAAACTGCAAAGGTTGAAGATTTGTCCCATTAATTACCTTTTTTCCCTGAACAATGGGGCGGAAATGCTGTAGCGCCCACACAGTGGTCAAAAGGGCCTTTTCACATTCACTGAATTTAATTTCAACTTGGGAAAATGCCTTACTTGCATAAGCAATGGTTTTGTGATTCAAATCATGTTTTTGTGATAACACTGCTGACATACAATGTTCAGAGAAACCTTTTTCTATAAATAAAACCCTATCCTTTATGGGGTATGCTAAACATGGTGCCTTTACAAGACATTCCTTTAATTTAGCCACTGCCTCAGATTGCTCTTTTTCCCATTTCCAGGGTGTATTCAGCTTCAGCAGTTTAGTCAATGTTTGAGTAATTTCAGCATAATTTTCAATACATTTTCTGTTATGCCCTGTCATTCCTAATAAACTTTTCAAACCTTTCACACTTCTAGGGTCTTTTAGTTTTTGTAAGGCCTCTACTTTCTTCTTTTGTGGATTTAGTCCATGTTCAGTCACTTCATGGCCTAGAAAAATCCCTTTTTTTCTTGCACCATTGTGCTTTTTGTAAAGATACTTTGGCACCTGCCTTTTGCAATTGGCCAAGAACATGTCTTATTTCATCAAAATAGCTTTTCAAGCTTTCATTTTTTATCATGACATCATCCACGTAAAATATAGTTCCTCTTTCCGCTGCATCAGGCATGGCCTTTCTCAAAAATATTCCAAATTCACTCCCACTATTGACATACCTGAACGGAACTCTAACCCATGCGTATTGGGTCTTATCAAATGAAAATGAAAATAAATTCGGAATCTCCTCTGCCAATGGCACGCGCCAATATCCAGATGTGAGATCTAATGTAGTAAACACTTTTGAGCCATGCACCTGAGCCAGGCCTTGATCAATGAATGGCAGTGGCCATCTGGACACTGGCACTCTTTTATTTAATTCTCTCAAATCTGCACATAGACGCCATTGACCATTTGGCTTTAACACACCTAAAATAGGTGTTTTGGATGTGCTATGAATAGGCCTGATAATTCCCTGAGACTGTTTTTTAATTATTTCTGCTAATGACTCTAAACATGCCAGTGGTAATCTATACTGGCGTAAAATACTCAGCTTCTACTACACCCTTCCGATAGTGTGGCAACATGTAAATTAGTAAGGCCGCAATCATAAGCATCTTTAGTAAAGACATCTTTAAACTCCATAAATATTTTTCTCAATTCATGTTTATCTTCATCGCTATCGCATGCATCTGCTGATAAAATCTGCTCCTCTACCATTTTTGAAAATTCTGGGAAATCTTCCAGTGGAGGAATCTCTGTGCTTTCTTCTAACTGTGTGGCTGTATCTCTCTTAAATATTTTGGTATATCAGCCTCCACTTCAATGGGCTGATTTTCTGTTTCATTTTATTTAAGTCAAATGTTATATACTCCTTTTGATGACAGCACACTGTCTCATTTGAATCATAATGTTACACAAATTGAATTTTAAAGATTCCTTTGGGCTCAGAATCCAGGTACTCTGGCAACACACCCCCTGCATCTACATACCTTTCAGGGATATTTCAAATTAAAATGTTATTGAAATATGCAATATAATGTGATTTTTGTATGGCCATTCCTAATGAAGAATTTTCCTTTAAATGAATATCTTGACATCCTTTATTATTCACCAAAATGTTTTCAGACCCTTCACCAACATCTATCAATGGAATGTATTCATAATCCAGGCCTTGCTGTTTTACGGATTCATTCAAGCACACAAATGCTTCAGAATCCTTCATCTGCTGTCCATTTTTGCACTTCAGCGTTATTGCAAACTGTTTGGTGAATGCAGGGATAATAGTATCCTTCCTCAGCTGTAATTCAATTGCATATGGGACCAGTTGTGCGCAATGATCAGCCCTTCTTTTGTCTTCAAATTCAGGTGCCGGCCCAACTAGGCGTGACCATATTTTTTGATTATGGAAATCTAACACCATACACATTCTGTGCATGATATCATTGCCCATGTAAAAGTCATTTTGTGTCCCACTCACTATCCACACATTATGGTGAATTGTTTTCTGTCTAATACTAATCTTCAGCATACATCTGCCCGCAATTCGGTTTTCAATGTCTGGACTGTCCAAACAAGAGAAATATTGGTTTTTAATTCTACATTTTGGGATCTCCTCCCTCTCCATTATTTTTTGCAGTAATTTCTCATTAATAAAGCTTCTTTCCTGTTCAAGCGCTAAGGTGGCTTTTATTATTTTAGAATAGTCATTTATACCCATGTGAACCCATGGTTGCTCATCTTCCATGTGTATTTCAGCAAGAGTACTAATGTGTTTTTCTGTGTCTGTTTTAGGAGTAGTATTCTGTTTGCATGTCTTCTCTTTTAAATAAAAACATAATGTGTGCTCATCTATTGCAGTTTGACATTTTTTCTTAGGGTCTAAATATATTTGTACAGATTGTTTCTTATTTTCCCTTTGCATTTTATCTTGACACATCAAGATAACAGTGACGCTAGGTATACAGCTATTCTGGAGATATACCTCTACTGCGTCATTTGTTTTGGCAACGGTGTGACATTCATTTATATTGCTGTTTTGTGATTTTAGTTTCTTAGGTCTCAATGGTTTTTTGGTTAAGGACCACAGTACTCCATTCACCCCATCTATGAGGGGAGACAATCTTTTCAGGCAATCTGTCCCCATCAGGAATGGAATTTCACAAATAGATATGATCAATACCTCCTGTTTCATTCTGTGTTTTCCTATCTTTATGTCAACCTCGGTCACACCTATAATAGGCACCACCTCCCAGTTAAAGTTATGCATGGGACCTTCATTTTGCCTCATTGTGATCTGATTCTGTGGAGATCTCCCCTCATTAATACTTTTTACCAATTCTTTGGACATAATTGTGGCCTGTGCGCCAGTGTCAATCATTGCAAATGTATTGCATTTCTCTTCTACAGTGATGGGAGCATAATACCTGTCTTCAACTTCCTCTAATACACATAAGAAGTGTGAATTCTTACTGATTTCAGGACTCACCTTTCTCAGGCCTTTTTCACTTTTGGCTAAACACATTGGTAAATGGAAAGATATGTTTCCCTCCTTTCTGTCCATTTCTATGTGAGAGACTTTATTCATTTCCCCATGTTCAGAGTTTTTTTGGAGTGTGGCCTTTGTTCGCCCATCCATCCAGGTATCATCAGAGGTCACATTACAATCCTCCAACTGAACATGTGTAACAACATCACTTGGCAATTTGTCATTGCCTAACTCTGTGCATTTGTGATCATTTATTATGGTACCAGTCCTTTTAACTTCTTCAAAAATATGTGGCTCAAAGAATTCTTCAGGTGATTGACCTGTACCCTCCTTTTGAGCATTTCTTTTTTCTGCCTGTGTTTGGTTATTGTTTTGATTGCCCAGGGAAGGAGTTATAGCATCCCCACTTACTCCCTGTTGACTGGTATTCCCCATACATGAGTCATTTTTCTTAAATCTGTCTCTTTGTTCTTTTGGAATTTTAGGTTTTCCTGTTTCATTTGTACAAATCTCCAATGTTTGATTTTGCTCTAGGTTAAACCGAACTCCTTTCATAAAGGTATTTGCACTTTCTGTCACATGTTCATTTACCGGTATCTTTATTTTTGAATCTAAAGACATCTCAGAGTCATTATGCAAAATCATATCAGAGCAATCTGTTTTCTTAGCATTGCAGTTATAATTCCTACTTAGTCACTTGCTATCAGAAACCCCCCGGTCGTTGCTATGGCCTTCTGCCCCCTCCTTTGATTACAGTTTTTGTGCTATACAGAGCTTCCCTATTTGTTCAGCTAACATTTTCACTTAGGCCTCGAGACACTGCAATCTTTCCATTTCTCTAGAATCCTCTCTGTGTGGCCTAGATCGATATTGGTTGTTTTCCCCCTGATTGGATCTATTCTGATACCTCTCAAGAGAATGATTTCTATTGGGATTGCTGCTGAACTCTTGATTCATATGTGGAGGGGAGCGAGATGCACCCATCCTTTGGTTGAAGTCCCCTGGTGGTGAATCATTGTATTGACTAGAGCGTAATTCATATTCTGCCTCATGTCCTGTCTCTCATGTTGTGGGTACTGACCCCTATGTTGATTCCCATTATCAGTAAATCGATCCACATATCGGGGTCTATCCTGATTACCATATATCATAGTGTTGGGATCAAATCTGCTCTGTGTCCCCAATGTCTGGTAGGGACCATTATTTCCTTGATCCTGACTTTCTTTCTTATTATTATTCATACCTGACATATCAGGCCGATAGCCTGCCCAGGGCGTATCTCATAAGTACCTAGGGCTGATGTAGCTATCCCTATTACTAGGATCATGTGATTGAAACATTGGTGCAGGAAGTGACAACCTTTGTTGATTACCCCTTTGTTCAGGTGTCAAATTATTTTTACCTGGACTTTGAGCAGACTCAAGGGACATTTTGGCTGACCTGATTTCCATCACTGTTGCTGAGGGCTCTTTAGATTTTGGTCTAGTGTCTTTCATTTTATCATTTTCTCTACCATGACAATAGAGTACCTTATATAGTTTTGTGCTTTGGTGTACAATCCATTCAAGTGATTTGTCACAGTCAAATTCACGGACCAACTGTGATATGATGTCTTTCTGTAGCCCATAGAAGTAGGCAGTTTTAAAGTCATTGGAATTGGGGTCAAAAGATACATCAAAGCGAGAAAAAGATCTTTTTAAGTCTTCTAAAAATTGGCGAGGTGATGTACTAGGCCCAGCAGTGATTGTATAAGCAACTTTCTTTGCCTCCTGTAATGATTGCAAAGGAGAAAAATTACATCTAATCTCTTTTTCAAACTCAGCTCATGTCATATTCTGCTGTTCATTTAATCCCCTTATGATACTGGCTGTGGGAGCATCTAGAGTTAAATGAAAATACTGTCTGTATTGTTCCTTAGGTATCTGGAGGGCTTTAAATATGTCATGCACCACTTCTAAGTGATCCTCTATGCAACATTCCCCTCCGTTTTTAAATGGTTTGATTAGAGCTTTGATGTATTTCATTATCTTTATGGGGCTACTCATTGCAATGCACGGAATTGCACTACTTGGTGATTCAACCCTGGTTTCAGGTGTATGGGATTGGTGGCGGCCCTCAATGGGTGTATGAAATCCCCCAAGGGCGCTGCAACCAAGTTCAGTCACTGGCCCAATCACTGGGGCACTAGTTCTTTGGGTAGAAATAGGATTCACTTCAACTCCATTGAATGTGGTGCCCTGCTGTCTATCCCGGGACCTGGAAATGCACATTTGCTGTTCCAAATCCTTACACTTCTTAAGGAGCCTGTCTGCCTCTTTTTGCAAATAGTTGTTTTCATCCCTCATTTTATTAATTACCTCCTGCATATCGCACATTTGCATTTGGCATTCATTGAATTCTTTGTTTCTCTTATCTCTTTCTTGAAACATTTTAACCATTTCCTGTTCAACATTTTGAAGATCACTTTCTTTTTCACAATGTTCTTTTTGTAAAATCTGCATTTCCAAAACAACCTCATCTTTGTCTTGTCTAATATGGTCTACCAATGCTTTTAAATGTACCAATTTCTGTTCACTATCATCAAACTGTTTCTTGCTTTTGGACAATTGAGTATCAAGATCCCTACATTTTAACTGCATGTCTTTTTGACATACCTCCAATTCTGCTCTTAACATTTCCTCCTTTTTACTTGCCCCCATCTAGGTCGGCTTTTAACCTGTTAATCAGTTTGGTATAATTTTCTTGCATTCGCAGGGACCTATTCAAAATAAACCATGTCTTGGTGCATAGCCGTATCAGACAATCTTTCTCTGCATGTTTATCAGCTGCATTTAATAATCTCAGAAGGCAGACCTGAATTATGCTGCCTTCTGCAAAAATGCTGTCTAGTAGTTCTTTCTGTACTTCACCATAAATGCAGTCATGCCATTCTGTGGCATTATTTGATGACCATATCCCACGTGCATATAACTTTGCCTCCAGATATTGTACTAGTTCTGAGAATGTGGCTTCTATTTGAGACATTCTGAAATTCGCTTTTAGTGACACACTGCTATTATGAAATGGGTTCCCTCTAATGCACGGATGGTAGTGTAAGACACACTGGCCACGCCCAGTAGGTGCTCTATGATAACTTTCCCGGCCAACGCACCATAAATATGTACGATATTTTGTGTAGATTTGGGGTCTGGCAGTATTTTATTACCGCCAAAGAAGAGTGGTAATTTGGTGATGACTTATCCTTGCATTTAGATTGGGTTTGGCCTTACCTCCTTTCAGTGACCATGTCTTATTACACTATATGGGATAATTTAGTACTATAGAGTATTGGTGGTAATTTCTGGTGGTCAATTACTTAGTGGTAAATTATTTAGTGGTGAGCATAGTTTTCCTGTTCTATTTATGGCCCCAACATACACAAAACCTTATTCTTATAATGTTCTTGGATCAATAGAGAGCCTTGGACGTACATTCAGAAACACCCCAATTTCACATAGAGCATTATCAATAACCTGTGGTTTTATCACTCATTTATCTACATCAGTGAACTATGCTTCCATAGGCCTCATTACTGATTCATTACTGGTTCATGGTCCCCCAGTAATCTATATTTTGTATTAGATTTCACCCAGACACCATGCACTGAATACACGCATACAACTATTTATCACTGCTAAGTCTATCTATTCCATCTGCATGGGAAACATGACAAATGTACTACCTAAAAAGAAATCTTCCCCGTGTCATAAAATATTATTCCAAAGGCACCAAGAAAAGAGAAAAACAAAACTCGTTCACGTTCTGCTTTTATATTGTGTGTATTAGAAACAATTGCAATTCAAAATAACCTCTTACCAATCACAGCGTGTTGTTCTCTGTAATAAAAAAACAAGAAAAGAAACAATACAAAAACAGAGCAACATTCACTTTGCAACATTATCATATGACAAATTAAATGCATGAGATTTCTTTTGCTTTGCTATCCTAACTGCCTAGCATTTCTTAGAACATATTCGCCCAGCAATCGCATAAAAAAAATCACCTCACTTGAACTTGGCTGCTTACCAAATGATTTGTGGTTTTCTCCCCCAGGCGATTTCCCTCAGAAGAGCGGCCCGGTCGGCAGGGGTTGCCTTCGTAATCTCAGTGTCTAAAGTGTGTGTGTGGCGAGAACATAGGGTTCTCAAGCCAATGTTAAGACAACAAGATCATCCGTCTCTGGAGCCCAGCAAAAGCGATCTGAACTTTTTCTGTCAGACTCTCCCCAGCAGAACTCTGCTGCTTGCGTGGCATAACTGCCGATGCACTTCCTTCCAATCATATTAGCAGAAAATGTATCCTGTTAACACCCTCATGTCACAAACAATGGTAGCTTCAGATTATAATAACTGTATCTTTTTCGATTTCCTGCGGCCTTCTTGCCTTCTGCATTCTGCACAGCAATAGAAAATAAGAGAGAAAAATGCACATTTAAAAGCAAATTTCAAAGTATGTACTTTCACCTCACTTTGTACATGGGACTACATTATAATGTTAATGAGTTAGCATTATTGATTAGTGCTTGTTAATTAAATTAGTCAGTTATGTACATAATATTCAATAATGTAATCCTCTATGCATGAGGGAATCCAGAGAAAAAAAAATGATGCACTTTCACTCTCTTGTAGAAAGAAAAAAAAATTATGCACATTTACTCTCTGTAGCTTTATATTGGGCTTTGGCTGCATTATTAATTCCATACCTTGCATACCCATAGCCATGTATTCACCTGTTATATTGGCAACATAAAGATGACTATAAGTGTGTGCCACATTATTGCTGACGACAAGATGCCATCACATTCAGTGAGTTGCTATAAACTTGAAGGCGCTATATTTCAAAGCACTATAAATTATACGACACAACCATACGATTGCTCTATTGAACTTGTGCCTGGGGCTACTGGTTCATCTCAACTGCATTAGCCTAATTTGTTGTAGCAGTACCTCAGCTACATTAGCCTAATTTGTTGTAGAAGCTCCTCAGCCCAAGTGATGTTAGCAGTCTCTCGGTTGCACCAACCTACCCTGAAATAGTGACCAAGTTGCTCACAGTTAAACCCACCCACACAATGCTGATCTCCATAATGACCATCATGTTTCCGTTCTGTATAATTCCCCAATCTACCCTATGTACAAGAGGTTCCTTCATCAAGTTCAACAAAGGTCTAGCCAAATTGGGCTGCCAGCGCCACCATCCGATCCCATGACCCATCCCATTCCTTCCCTCACTACTACCATTCCCCATACAAACTGCACCACTAAATAATACCTCCTCCAATAACACATTCAAAGCACTCCCAACCATCTCCAGCCCTAGTTACAACAACACTAAACAGCCCAGACCCAATGTGACGACTAATAAGACTAAACCCACCTTGGGTATTGACAGCCTAAATAGACTTATGACCAGACCCATAACTAACCCTACCCAAAGAAATACCTCACTCTCCCCAATCACAAATACACCTACCAGACCAGGTACTTATCCACAAAATTGCCAACATAGAAACCATCACAAGAACCCTACCAAACCCCATACTAACTCCAAAACCAATATTCAACCTATATTGACGTCACCTAACCCAGGTAACACGCCGGGGAATACTCCACCTCCCGCCACTATATCCACTATCGAAGGTGCACTGATCAATGCACGTTCCCTTGGAGCTCATACAATAGAAATCCACGACCTAATAGTAGATAAAAAACTGGACATATTGGTAGTCACCGAAACATGGTTACACCCTGCTGTGGGCCCACTCCTAGCACTTGCTATTCCCCCAGGATTCAGTATCCTCAGAACAGACAGGACCAACACCCAAGGGGGCAGAGTCACCATCATAGCCAGAACATCTTTGCAAATCAGAGCTTGCCCACTTGAACAAATCTCAGGCTATGAGCTCCTATAAGCAAAATACACACCCAACCCTAAAACCACCACCAACTTCCAGGTAGTGTATAGATCGCCAAACAAAAACTCTCACCCTAACCTGGACATCCCACTACTTCTAACGCCCATCGTCAAACCTAACATGAAATGCATCATCATCTGTGACATTAACCTAGGATTCAGTGATCCCCTAGATCCTGATGCATCAGCCTTCCACATTGCAATGTCCGATATGAACTTCGCACAGCTCATAAAGGAACACACTCACTCCAAAGGTAGAATTTTGGACTGGTTCCTCACCCTGAACTCACAAGTCACCATCGACTCAATCCTCCCAGTAGAATGGTCAGATCACTTCGTTATCAATTTCACATTGAATAACAATAGCACAAAGGGGGTGTGGCTAGCTGGCCATGTTGGAGGCTGTGTTCTCTCGGAGCTCCCGTGGATCCATCTTAATCCTGTTTACGATCGCCTGATGGCAATGTCGTTCATACTGCCCGAATGGATTTACTGCTGGGGGAAGGTGTCCTGCACTCGACACGCCGTGTGAGACTCAGATCCGTGCCATATTTAAGAGATAAATATATAATAGAAGGGGCATAATCCCGACATGCACCCATGTAAAATGGCCGCATCACAGAACAAAGGAACAAAGCAGTAAGGACTCCGAACCCGGTTGGGGAATGGCCACACTGCCTACAAGACAGCAAGTCAGC
Source organism: Ambystoma mexicanum (assembly GCF_040938575.1). NCBI lineage: Eukaryota > Metazoa > Chordata > Amphibia > Caudata > Ambystomatidae > Ambystoma > Ambystoma mexicanum. Next base: position 1,071,458,364 of record NC_090934.1, on the reverse strand, counting down.
ACAATGAAGCAGCCTGCATAAAAAGTGAGGAGCGGCGGTGAAGATCACCCTCCCAAAACGGACTGGACAGTAACAGGGGTGCACGTACTGCCAATACGCGGAGCATGGAGCCACGTAGCTGAGGAGCCGGGCCGCGGGCAGACAGCACCGACGGCGAACTAGTGTCTCCCCCAAAGGAGTCGAGTGAACACAGGTGGAGATTCGCCTTGAGCGGGTCAGTGGAAACAAGAACGTGTGATGGCTGGTTGACCCGCCCCATTGCTGACCGGGAATAGCGCCGAGGAGGCCGCCCAACGGGCCACGATGAAGGAGGCACACATAATGGTGCATTAAAACAGACTGCGAGGGAACAAACACAACGTTGGACCATAAATGGGCTGTGCAGCGCAGAGCACAAAACCCACGGCCCGCAGCTACATTGCTGCCTGAGCACCATTCCCAGCACAACATTGGAACGGCAAGGAGAAACGCCTGGGGGAACAAAGAGCAGACATTGGAGTGGCATGGCAGATTCCATCGGGCCCGGGACGCAGTGGCGGCTGAGGGTATTGCAGCACAGTATAGTATGGAAAATGCAATAACAATCACACAGCACATGAACACCTCCTAGTCTAAGAGAGAGCCACAGAAGCTGATATATACCCCTGGAGGGCCAACAACAGAAATGCCAGGGAAGGGAAAGTATTGATGGATATAATGCCTCTGCATGGGACACAAATATGAGAGCTGAGGCTTGAATGAGCGGGACTATAAGGACAACTGTGCATAGACAGAGGGTCGCAAGATTACTGCGGCGAGAAGGGGTACCCCCCAGCACAAGGGCATGCAAGAGCAGGAGCTGGATCCGGAGACTGAGACTTTAATCCTGGAGTCAGTGACCAGAAAGAGGTGAGATAGGCTCTTGGCATGAAGAGTGGACGATGAGATGAGAATACCCTGAAAACAGGAGATAATTGCGCGACTGTTAGCCCCGATTCAGATCCTACTACCAGGCGGGCTGGTATAACTCTAGAAGACCAGGCAGACTGATGCCGGCTACTTGAATCAAAGAATCCAGCGGCACTGACATGGCGTCTAGGCTGCCAGAAACAAAGGGCAAACAGTCAACTATGGAAGAGTTCTCTAGAACTCCCCAAGTGACAGAGTGAACCAAGAATAAAGAGAGGAATGTACCAACGGAAACAACGCCAGCACGGAGTGATCAGCAGGTCCTGGGGGCGATTGCGGACCTAAAAGTAGCATGGGAAACAAAGCTAGATGCACCTATGCCCGAAGTCAAAGCGTCGCTAGAATTTAAGAAAGGCGCTGTGCAAATACATGTACATTTGCTAAGGCAAAGTGCACGACCGAATTGGAGTCGGAGGTGAAGGTCAACACAGCCACCAGCAAGACAAATGCCACGGAAATACACACAATGCGACAGCAAGTGAGCAATTTATGAAACAGGGCGGAAGAGACCGAAGGACACGCACGCAGGAATAACATACGTATCGTGGGGGTTCCGGAAAACATTGAAAACATGCTGCTACAGGAAATCAAAGGGGGTACGCTCACTCAGGGATTTGCTATTGAAAGAGCGCATAGGGCACAGATGAGGAGTCCACCGCCGGGAGCCCCCCCCAAGAATGATTAGTGCAAAAATATTGAACTATAGAGACAGGGAGAGAATCCTGGAGCACTTCTGAAAAGGGGCATGATCCAAAGAGTATCTGCGTCTATCACAACATACCCCGATTACACACTCCTGGTGCAGAGAAGGCGACTGAATTACAGAACTATCAAACGGAGACTGCGTAAAGCTGGCTGCAGATACATGCTGATGTACCTGGCGAAATTGAAGGTGTTCCACAAAAACAGGGCCCTAATTTTTGAGACTCCGGGCGACACGACAGAGTGGCTGGATGCGCAGAACTGTCCGACGGTAACGGCTGACCAGTCGGAGGGCACCACAGACAAGTGAGGCTGCGGCTCCTGGGACCGAGGTGCTGTATAACAATGTGACTTTGGGACTTGAATATAGGACAGAGCATATCACGGATGGGCAATGTGGCTGGGATGCAGACGCATAATGTGAACTGTAGCATAAATATGGGAGATACAGAGAGAGCGTGCTTTGACCCCATTAGGTAGTTTAGTTGGTATACCAGCAGAGAGGTATCCCCCTGCTGAGTTCCAAGTACCGGCAGAAGCAGAGAAAGGACTAGATGCGGGGTAGCATGAGATCCAGGGATGGAGCTAGGCAACAGTTGGGGATGGGTAGGGAGGGGGGTGGGAAGGGAGTTAAGGGAGTTGGGGAGCTTGCAGGGGTGTTAAGGGGAAGGGAAGGGTGGGGGCAGAGAGGGAGTTGGGGAATGGAAAGGGGGGATGGGGAGTTGGGGGGTTTGCAGTGGTATTAGTTGGGGAATGAGCTTACGTCCACGCGCTGCTGCGCAAGATGCTGGAGATAAAGGGAGACAGTGGTGGGACTGGGTATGGATGAAAGATGGGAGACCTTAAAATAGTTACCTGGAATGTCAGGGGGCTTAACAGTTACTTGACGAGGAATAAGATCATGATGTACCTGAGGAGGCAGAGAATAGATATCGCTCTAATACAGGAAACCCATCTAACAAAAGAAAAACAAGAGGTGATAAGGACGAAATGGAAAGGGACCACGATAGGGGCAACGTATTCGGCCTACGCCAGAGGGGTAATTACCTGGGTAGCAGCACATATCCCCTTTCAGGTGTTGCAGTCCACAGTATAGTCTGACGGGAGGGTGGTGGCGATACGGGGATTGATAGAAAACAGAGAAATGTGTATTATTAATACATATGCCCCGAACCAAGATACTGTGGCCTGTTTCAAGACTTAATACAGTAAAATAATCCCTTACCTTGGGGGTGCGGTTATATGGGGAGGCGATTTCAACTGTACGCTGGATCCCAGGATGGACAGGTCAGACGGGAAATTAGACAAACCCACCACTGCAGCCAAAACCTTGAGGACCCTATTGGGAGACTTTAAGTTGGAAGATATATGGAGGCTACACCACCCATATGACAGACACTATTCGTATTACTCAGCCCCACAAAATTTGTATACACGGCTAGATTATATGTTTGCCCCTCCAGAAATGACAGGAGAGATAGTGCGGGCTGAATATAAAGCGAGGGTCCTCTCGAGCAATTTACCACTGGTCTTAATATGGCAGTATCTGGCCCCTAGAGCTAGGATCCCAACGTGGTGGCTCAGAGCCAAAGCACTGAAAGACACAGTGTTCAAAGAGGACCTGAGGAAGGAAATTGTAGAATACTTCGAAAATAACACTGGAAGCATAGAATCGGCCGGCACCCTATGGGAGGCATTTAAGGTTGTGGTGAGGGGAGCAGTGATAGCAAAATCCAAAGGGCTGCAAGAAGGTATATTGCAAGAGTTGCAGAAGGCCGAGGAGAAACTTGAGGCAGTCATGCAAAGGGGAGATGACTCCTTGGAGGATGCCGAAACTATAAGCCAACCACGGCAAGAATGGGAAGGTTTACAAGAAATACATAGAGAGGCAGCATGCTGGTGGGGACAAGCCAGGGAGGTTGCTAGCATGGCTGTATAAAAGCAAGATACCCAGACCAACGATCAGAGCAATACAGGGGGAGAGAGGACAGACGCTTGATACCCAAGAGTGCGTAAACGAAGGGTTCCTCGAGTTCTATAAACAATTGTATGGTGATGCAGGTGGGGGTGAATGGGGCGAGATTGTGGAAACACTAGAGGATATTGGCCTACCCAAATAGAGTGCGGAAGAGAGAGAGAACCTAGACGCCCCAATCACAGGGGAAAAACTAGAAGCAGTGATAGAGGAATTACCCACTTGCAAGGCCACGGGGGCGGATGGACTCCCTAGTGAGTTCTATAAAACATATAAGATGGAAGTGCTTCCCTCGCTACTGGCAATGTTAAATTAAGCTTTCAAAACATGGATATTGCCAGAATCCCTAAGGAAGGCGATCATCATTCCGATTCTCAAACCTAATAAGCCGAACATGGACCGTGGGTCATATAGACCGCTATCCATGCTGAACCAGGACAGCAAAATACTCACGGCTGTGTTGGCAGCTAGACTGAGACAGGTCATAAGCAAATGTATACATCCTGATCAGACTGGATATGTTCCGCACAGAAGCATATCCGACAACCTTAGAAGGCTCCACCGGGTCATAGAGCAAACAGAAGGAGATGCGCAGGAAATCGCAACTGTCTCATTAGATGTGGTGAAGGCCTTCAATTCTATTAAATGGCCTTGGTTGAAAGCAGAATTAAAGGAATATGGAATAGGGCTCGGGTATCTGAAGTGGGTGGAACTATTATATAGCTCACCATTAGCCAGAGTCAAGATGGGAGCGATTAACTCAGAGAGGTGGCAACTCAGCAGGGCCACCAAACAGGAATGCCCTTGGTCCCCGATGCTATACATTCTTGCACTGGAACCCCTAGCGATATATGTGCAGCAACAGTAAGAAAAGGGGGGGATATCCATGAAAGGAGGGCCACATTTTATATCATTCCGACTCTGTGTTCTCCGCAGGTGCCACTAGTGGCATTGACTGGAGGGGATGAGCAACTGAGGATGACGATCCGTAAGCATTGGGAATCGGTGGGTATCGCAACAATGGGAGACATATGGCAAGATGGGAAGATAATGGAATTTAATGCACTGGTAGAGGAAACGGGTCTACACTTAAGGCAATACATCAAATACACCTGATTGGTACGGCTGGTGAGAGAAACATGGTCTGAAATAGTAGTGGAAGACCAACCTGATACGGCCATAGAAACAATTTATGATATCGCAGAGGGGGGGCATGAGGTTTCCCGAATTTATGAACTGTTGATGTCGAGGGTGGGGAAAGAAGTGACCCAGCTAAAAGGGGACTGGGAAGAGGAGGTAGGGGAAATCATGAATGATGGGCTGTGGGAGATACCATAAAGTAGTGTCCATGAACGAGAGCTGCAACAAATCCCGCTATACGTAACCCACAGAGCGTACATGACCCCCCAGAGGATTGCTCGATTCAAGAACGCAGATATACAAACATGTCCCAAATGCGGGGAAGTGAACGCAGGATTGGTACATATGTTCTGGGCATGCCCAGGAAATTAGAAGATTCTGTGGAGAAATAGCCCACCGATTAACGGAGAAAGGGATTACGCTAGACGTGGAATCTGTGTGGGCATGCATGTATGATGCGGGGATCCTCTAGACCACGCAAATCAAAACATGTGAATAAACTTAAGGACCTGGCTTATATACTTGCTAAGTGCAGGATTGCCATGGGTTGGAAGGCATGTAACAGACCAAAGGTAGAGGTTTGGTGGAATGATCTCAAGAAATGGGCTGAAGCAGAAACAGTGATATGGAATGAAGCGGCCAACAGGGGAGGGGAGGAAGAAACAGATACGCTGATGGCCTGAAGGCACTTAAGTGGCCACACTGTCTGGGTCCATCCAGGCATATCCAAGCGAATATGATACCTCTGGGAATACGGATGGGGAAGTATCCCTAGAGGATATAATGGTGGTAGGTGAAATGGAGTAGGCTCGAGTTAGGGGGGAGGGTAATGGGTAAGCAGTGATTAATTTAAATATTATACAGGATGATCAAAGATGTATGACATGCACTGCTAAATTTGTTTTTTTCTTTTTCTTGTTTGTTGTTGACTGAGTGTAAAAAGTTAATAAGAATTGTTAAACAAAAAAGAACAACAATAGCACAGACCCTACTCCCCCCAAAACCTCTGATACCTACGATACCAGAAATATCAAGAAACTCACTGCAGACAATCTGTCCCCCACCCTAATTGCGGCATTAGCCAATACCACCACCGACACTAATAATCTGAATTACCTAACAGAACGCTACCAACAAAGGTATTATATACCCACACTATTGATCTACTCGCTCCCATAACCACCAAAACATGTAAACCAAACAAACGATCATGCTTCTGGTTCAACGAGGAACCAGTCTCCCTGAGACACACAAAAAGATTACTGGAACACATCCACAGAACAACTAACACCCTAAACTCAGCAAAAGCCTTTGATGAAAACAACAAAAAATACAAAACAGCTATAATTACTCATAAAACAAATGCCTTCAATGTTCGAATCACTAATGCCTACTCAGACAGCAAAGAACTATTCTCTATCCTTAGAGAACTAGAAAATCCATGCCAAGATACAGCTCCCACGAACACTAGTAAAGCCTGGTGCACTACTATACAAGATGCACTAGCAGCTAAAATCCTTCTACTACAAAAGTAAACGGTTAGCAAAAAAACACAGCTAGCAGAACAACTCCACCTACCATCTTAGACAACCTACCCCATTCAACTCCAGGCAACCTATTTCACTTCACACCGGTCTCACACAAAGATGTCTCAGACACCATAGCCAAACTCAAGGCTTCCAACTGTAAAGAAGATCAATTCCCATCCCACCTAGTTAAACTATGCGTCCCCACCCTCACACTCATTATCACTGAATGTATCAATGCCTAATTCACAACTAACACAGTCCCCACCAGCATCACAAAAGCATGGGTGACCCCGCTGCTAAAAAAACCCAACCCTAGACCCATCTATCCCCACCAAATACCGACCGATCACAACGGTCCCATTTCTTCTAAAAAATAATAGACAAAATAGCCTACTCTCAAATACAAAATCACTTAGAACAGCATTAACCATTGGGGGACCGCCAGTCAGGTTTCCGCCCGAATCACAGCACAGAGACAGCTCTTCTCGATTTAAAAATCCAAATGGATGCCACCAGAGAAGGAGGCAAACTCTGCCTACTAATGCTATTGGACCTATCGGCAGCATTCAATTTGGTTGATCATGACAAACTCTGCAGCTCACTAGCCAACAACTTCAACCTATCTAAGGATGCCACTGACTGGATCAAATCCTTTCTAGCGGACAGGACATCAAGAGTCTCCATCGGCAAAGAATCAGCTGACCCCATACGAGTCCCTATAGGCATCCGTCAAGGCTCCTGCCTATCCCCCACCCTCTATAATGCTTATACCAAGCTACTCTTGGCAGCACTGGATGCTATGGGTGTCATCTATATCAGCTTTGCAGATGACACCCAGATCCTCATCCCATTAACAGGAAACTACAAGCATGACTCCCTGCTCATCAATCAAATCTACTCACTCATCCAAAACTGGATGGCTAACAACAGCTTTTGTCTCAATGATGACAAAACAGAGTTACTCATTCTCCAAAATTGATGCTCTTCAGCCTGCCTACAAATCATTCATCATTGATGGCACTACTATCCCAGTACTCAAATAAGTCAAGATGCTCGGAGTCTACCTAGACGCCACTTTAAATATGTCAAAACAGGTTAACACTCTAGCTTCCTCCACCTCCCACTCTCTCTCAATTGCAAATTCCTCACACCGGAAAACTGCGTTACATCAGCAAGAGTACTCATACTCTCCAAACCTGATTATTGTAACATCCTCATCCTTGGCACTTCCAAATCCAATATAGCTAAACTTCAACTTATGCAAAATAAAGCCCGCCGAGCTGCTCTAGGCATAAAAAAATCTAAACACATCTCAAAAATTAGGAGAGACAACCACTGGCTCCCCATCCAAGCGAGGATAATATTGAAAACCTTAAATGCATTGCCAACAAAGCTCCCAAATACCTCATCAACAGAGTCATAAAGAAATCCCAAACTATACCAATCAGATCTAATAACAATTCTAATCTAGAAGTACCCCGTTATAAAATAGAGAAAGCGGTGGTAGTAGCTTCAAAGTCCTCGCTCCCAAATATTGGAATTCCCTACCTACCAATATCAAAAATGAAACCTCCTACCCACAATTTAAAAAGTTACTGAAAACATGGCTATTCAATCAATATTAAACGTAATTAAGTCCATAGTCTATTGCAAACCTAATTATCACTTCATTATACAATGTATGCAATACCACCTCTGCTCTTGTATTCCTGTCTGTTATATTGTAAGCTTGTATTGTATTTACCCATTGTCTGTAACTACGCCGTGATACCTCCCGGTCTGGGCGTATAATAAATGTAATAAATAAAAATAAAATAAATAAAATCTGGTTGGGTCTATTCTCTTACCATCAAGGAGGATGTCGTATTAAAGGAATATATGGATAAGGCTCTGAGAACTGGCTTTTTCCGACCCTCGCGTTCACCAGCAACATCTCTCTTTTTTTTTGTGCCTAAAAAGGAGGGAGACCTCAGGCCTTGCATAGACTATCATGCACTGAATGCCGTCACGATTCACAATCAGTACCCCATCCCTTTGATTTCTGTTCTCCTTGATCAACTGGGTTCTTCAGTGGTTTTTACTAAACTGGATTTGAGGGGTGCATACAATCTTATCTGCATGCAACAAGGCGACGAATGGAAAACAGCGTTTAAGACTCGTTATGGCCTGTTTCAGTACTGTGTAATGCCTTTTGGCCTATGCAACGCTTCTGCCACCTTCCAGCATTTTATTAATGACGTTATACGGGATATGCTAGACCAATTTATGGTAGTATACCTCGTTGACATACTGATCTACTCCCCTTCTCTGGAGTCTCATATAAAGCATGTCTCTGCCGTCCTACAACGTCTATGTGACAACCATTTGTATGCAAAGTTGGAGAAGTGCATTTTCCATGCTACCAGCGTAGAGTTTCTAGGCTACGAGCTCACCAACAAGGGTGTTTGCATGAGCTCTTCTAAGGCCAAGGCGGTACTCGACTGCCAGTACCGCGGGATGTTAGGTCCTTGCAATCATTTTTGGGGTTCTCCAATTTTTATAGGAGATTCATTAGGGATTTTTCTAAGATCGCTGCCCCACTCACTGCCCTGACCAGCAACAAGGTGAAGTTCAAATGGGACACAACGGCACAATCAGTTTTTGATACGCTGAAAAACGTCTTCACTACTGCCCCGGTTCTCCAACATCCTGATCCTGCATTACCATTCACAGTGGAGGCTGATGCCTCGGACGTAGCCCTGGGTGCCATCCTGTCCAAGACTTGTGTAGACGTTAACGAGTTGCACCCAGTAGCTTTTCATTCCTGGAAGCTGTCCTCATATGAGATGAATTACACAATAACCGAGAAGGAATTGCTGGCGGTTCGAGATGCCCTTCTGGAATGGCATCACCACCTCTTTGGGACCATACGGCTGGTACAGGTCTACACAGATCATCGAAATGTACTGGCTCTGCTGTCCATTAAGTGTTCTACGGCTCAACATACTTGGTGGTATGATTTTTTTTCTATGTTTCATTTCGTGATCACATACCATCCGGGATCTCTTCATTCAAAGGCAGATGCCCTGTCCCGTCTTGATGGTACCAAAATGGCTCGCACTGCTGATGGGAGTCCCATCCTCCCCAACCAGGTAGTGTGTGGTTTTGTCCTACCTCATTCCATGAGAGCAGACATTCAGGAATGGGTCCGAACTAATCTATCGGAGCTCGTAGAATATAACTTGGATGTGGTACAGAAACTGCACTATGCACACTTTAGGATATACTTACCTGATGAAAGGAACCATACCAAGGCAGTTCAATAGTGTCATGAGTCAAGATAGCAGCACACCCAGGTCTGAGGAAGACCCTGGAATTATTGAAGCACTGGTGTTGGTGGCCATCGATGTCTCGGGTTGTGTCCGCTTATATCGCGTCATGTGCTATTTGTGCTCAAAGCAAAAACACCCATGCTAAAACCATGGGTTTACTCCATCCTCTTCCTGTTCCAGATCGTCCCTGGTTCCTGTTATCAATGGATTTCTTTGCTGACCTTCCTGAAGTCCACTAAATGGGTAGTTGTGGACTACTTTTCTAAAATGGCCATATTTGTTCCTTGTCGGGGGTTGCCATTGGCTCCGCTGTTAGCAGACGTGTTCTTACGGAACGTTTTCAGGTTCTTTGGTCTACCAGAAATAATTGTGTCCGACCAGGGTAGTCACTTCACATCTCATTTCTGGCGTTCTTTGACTGGTTCTCTGGGCATAGAGAACCAGTATTCCAGTTCCTACCATCCTCAAACGGAGGGCCAAACTGAACCCATCAATGCCACCTTGGAGCAGTATCTGCGATGTCTCATTCTCCAGCACCAGGAAACCTGGTTGTCAGCTTTGATTATGGCAGAGTTTGCTTATAACAATTTGGTCCATGCCTCCACGGGTGTTCCACCCTTTTATGCTTTTGTGGTCGTCATCCCCACTCTCTTCCCATTCATCTGGGGGCAGCACCTTCTACTCCTGCTGTTTCCGCCTGCATCCAGGACTTGACCCGGCTCCATACTACCGAACGGAATTAACTCCTTACCGCACAAGCCAACATGAAGACTCCGGTGGATGCCCGGCATGCTTCGGCTCCAGATTATTGTGTGGGGATGAAGGTGTGGCTGTCCACAAAAAACCTTTTGGATACCTGGTCGTAGGGCTTTGTTGCCTTGTTTTGTGGGTCCCTACTGAATCTCAACGGTGATCAATAAAGTGGCAGTGCGGTTGGACCTTCCCATCCGGTGGAGGATCCACCTTGTCTTCCACGTTTCGTTGGTTAAGCCGTTCCATCCTGCCACGAGACTGGTTGGCCCTCCTGCTCCTATAACAGTGCAGGGTTCTGACAAGTATGAGGTTCACCACATCGCCGACACTAGAGTCATCAGGGGAGTGCTTCTTTATCTCGTGGATTGGAAGGGCTATGGTCCCGAAGATCGGGCCTGGGAACCGGTTGATAACATTGATGCTCTTCTTCTTCTCTCCCGTTTTTGGTCGTCTCGGAGAGGGGAGCGCTTTTTGAGGGGGGTACTGTCAGGAAACGTGCTGCCCGTGTGGAGGAACGTTCTGATGCTCGTAACAAAAGGGAGGTCGGAAGTATGCCAAACACTGGTATCACTGTGTGGAATCAGAAAATACAATGTTAAGGCTTTTACACCAACCAAAGAGAAATACACCAACACGGGCTTGTAAAGATTCCCAGAATCTTTATTGCAACACTGTACAGTTTACAAAACAAAAACCACCAGCAGGTTCAATGTGAGCAGTGAACAGGAATTGCTAGCTGGACATCAGCATATTTATACAGTTTCTTCATACCGATGTCCAGCCTCCTACAAGTTAATCATGTACTGGGCTAGGGTTCGCGCCAGGTTCATTCCTAATTTACATATCTCGTGCATACGGTTTACTTCTTAATACATTTACTAACAAATACTATTATTTTCTGGGTTTAACTTTACACTCTTTAAACATTTGCTTCAATGCAGGTCAAACAGATGTTTCGTATGTCATGTTTAAATAGTGTTATTGTTCTTGTATACTTGTAGGTTAACATCGCCGATTCAAGTAATCCCCTGATCCCGAGGTCAACAAAGGACAAGGTCTACATGACCCTAACAGGTAGCCTGCAGGCAGGTTGAACATTAACTCGCCTACAGAGGTTGAAGAGGTTAAGTAAGAACAAGAGAACACAGATCGGCCATTTTAGGCTACAGGGTGACTTTGCACGACAAACTAAAATGGCGGCCTTAACCTAAAATGGAGGCTTAATTAACTTAAGGTCACAACCTTGCGATGCAGATTTCCTTGCAAAGCGACTGGGCATAGGCCAACATATACAATGAGGACAAAACAATATTATAGCAGTTTTAACAAACCCTCCTTTTGGCCTATGCCAAGCGCTAAACTACTTCCAATCACCTTACGACTAACTCCACATTTCAACGTCTATACACCCCGAATCATTATCAGACATATCTATTGCCATTAGATCAGACATATTTTATGCCGTAATACACTTGTTGCTTGTGCGCAAAATCCCCCTAATACCGAACATATAGCAGGGAGACACTGTATACAACAACAAAGGAACAGTAAACTACCCAAGATAATCAGCAAGGCCGAAAGCAACTTCCATCCCCACGACCGTAGGAGATCCCAAAACCATGCACTAAGTTCCCAGTTTCCCTCAGGAACATGCACTTTCGAACTAAGAACATGTAGATTTTGGATTGCCCTAAAGATCGTTGGAGAGGAGTCTGGTACGTAAACGCAGCAAGCGGACCCCACTAATTTACATACTCCTCCACGCTCAGCCAGAATGACATCTAATGCCATCAGGTTCTGAAGAGCTACTAATCTTATCGCTTCCTGTTCTAACGTCATATTGTAGAGTATGTCTGTGGTCCGGTTGATGGTTCTCTCCAGTACTCTCGCTAGTCCCCTGATGTCTTCTGAATTCATAATCTGCCCAAAAATGGCACAAAGGATTTCATTATGTCTCCTAGAGTTTGCGCTGGAGTATCCCCCTTCACATCTCGTTGTGGACGAGTCTTCGAAATTTCTGCAGTACTGGCAATGAATACCCCAGGTAATAGAATCCCTTAATAGCAAGTTCCTAGCCAATCCCTGGGCAACCATGGAAATGCCACATTACCGCAAATGAAATAGACAGGTTCACCTACATACAGAGGTCTGTTCTCACTAGTCAAATTCGCAACGTTGGCGCAACTTCTAAAATCACCCATTGACCGTGCTCCATTCCTCTGTATGCAGAAGGAAACTGAATCGGGGCTATGGTTAACAGAATAAAATGGAGGCGTGGGTAAAACAGATACATTTTCAACAGGTAAAAAGTCCTCTAGCGGATATGCTTCCTCCAGATACCATAACCCAAAACCAGTAGTTACTAAAAACCCAGTTATTATTACAAAAAGGCAACAATACATTTTCGGGGTCCCCTTACACGCTTGATCATTGTCTCTGCTAGTCACATATTTATCTAAAAGTTCGGTACGAGCGGTAGCGGGTGCAGGCATCGTAGTCTTCAATCGAAAAAACACCAATTGTTTGTTTGCTGGCGACTCCAGTTGCGCGTCTTCTTAATGTCTGACCCACAAGCCGTAGCCAACAGAATCCTTTCGTATAGTCGGGCCAAAAGGCAAACCCTCAAATGATTTCCTCAATCGCACAGTCAAACCGTGCCGTACGTTTATCTTCTTGAACGTAAATTATATTTCACAATTTCCGGTGCTGAAGGATCAGAAAGCAGCGCGTCGTCACTTTCCACTGGAGGTGGCAAGTGAACGAAAATGGGATCAGAAAATGGATGATCCGGAAGTACCACTGTTGGAGAGTGTGGAGACAAGATGGCCGTTTTGTCTGGCCTTACGGACTCTGGAACGGTCTCCTATACTCTCTTGTCAGTTGTTGCTGTTCCGGGCACGTTAGTTACAGCATTGGAAAGGTATTCTGTGTCTTCTGTATCGTATGGCACGGGCTGCGGGATCCTTTTGGTGTGCGTTGCGTGTATCCAGTTATTTCGCCCTGCTACCCGCACCACAGTCTGGGTGACTAGCAGGACCTGGTAGGGACCCCTCCACGGAGGTGCAAGGCAAGACGACCTTTCAAAAACTTTTGTGAGGATCCAGTCCCCCGGTCGTAGACTGTGACCGGGACCCTCGTACCGTACAGGTAATGCCTCTCGCACCTGGTGATAAATTGAAAATAGATTTTTAGTCAACTGGTTACAGTAATCTGAAAGAAGCACATTCTCTACATCCCACAATGAGCGACTCTTTGGCATACCCCAAATATTAGCAGGCCTCCCCATTACCACCTCAAAGGGAGAGAGCCCAGTCTTAGTTTGAGGGGTTGTTCTCATCGACAGCAACACGATCGGTAAGGTGTCCGGCCATTTCAACTTGGTGCCAGCACACGTCTTAGCGAGCTTGTTTTTTATAATGCCATTATGCCTTTCCACTAATCTGGCACTTTGGGCATGTCTGGCCGAATGGAACCGTTTATCAAGCTGCAATCCTTCGCATATTTGTAGGATTACAGCAGCGATAAAGTGTGGCCCATTATCCGACCATATGACTCTCGGCAGCCCGAACCTAGGAAATAACTCTTTCAACAGAGTTTTTGCCGTGGTTATGGCCATTGCATCTCTAACAGGGAAGGCCTCAACCCACTTGCTATATGCACAAATGACAACCAACACGTATTTAAGATTGTTGCAACGTTCCATCTCAATAAAATCAAAGTGGATGACCTCAAACGGAACAGAAGGTGGAGCGAAACTTCCTCTAGGAGTCGAGGTACCTTTTCCTACATTGTGCTGCAAGCAGACCATGCACCCTTGAACAAAGCGCTCTGCAATTTTGAAAATGTTATCATTGGCCCATACACTGTGTAACATTTTAGTCAATTTACGTGCACAGACATGGGTCAGACCATGAGCCATAATGACCATCATTGTAATGTAGGTGTCAGGGAGTAACCATTTTCCTTCAACATTGTCCACCCAACACCCATCACCATCCAATCTCCCTGCACCCTCGACCCATTTCTTGGTCTCCTCTACAGTAGCATCTGCTTGAATGTCTTTTACAGAATCGATACTTTCACCAAAAGTGTAAACATTTACAGTTTCCCTTACAGCATACATTTCTGAACTAGAATCAGTGGCAGTTTGTTTAGCTATCTGATCAGCGAAAGCATTCCCTTTTCCTATATCATCTGTAACCTTCTGATGTGCTGTACATTTTACAATGGCTAACTGAACAGGGAGTGCGAGCGCTGAAAGTAATCGCACTATTAAAGTACCGTGCTGTATTTTTGTGCCATGTGAGGTCAAGAAACCTTGTTCTTTCCAAAGTCTACCGAAGTTGTGAACTATCCCAAAGGCATACTGACTATCGGTATATATATTTACTGTAAGCCCTTCAGAAAGTTCACAAGCTCGAGTTAATGCTATAATTTCTGCGGCCTGCGCGGAATTATGCATAATTCTTTTGGTTTCCACAATCGTACTTAAGGTAGTGACGGCATAAGCAGCCGTGGATGTACCATTCGGAAGTTTGAAACAGGAGCCATCACAAAATAGCTCTCCTTGTGGGCTATTCAAAGGCGTGTCTTTCAAATCGATTCTACCTTTAGTCTCTTGTTCTGTAGTGTAAAGGCAATCCTGTGACGTTTCGTCACCATCAACAGTATCTTGCGGGACAGGTAAAAGCTCAGCCAGATTTAATACGCAACAGCTCTGAATTTGAATGTGGGGAGCAAATAAGATCAATTCGTATCTTGTCAATCGTGCGAAAGTAAGGTGTTGCGTTTGAGTTCTATTTAATAGAACATCTACAGAGTGAGGTACCATTAGGGTTAACGCATGACCCAGGACCATTCCCTCGCTCTGTTTTACAGATGCAGCAGCAGCAGCGACAGCTCTCAAACATCTCAGCAAAGCGCATGCAACAGGATCAAGGACGGATGAGAAATAGCCGCACGGCCTATTCTTCCCTCCATGTTCCTGCGTTGACACAGCCAAAGCACATCCATAACGTTCATGCACATACAACACAAAGACCTTTTCATAATTTAGAGTTCCTAAAACCGGTGCCGAACACAGCGCGGTTTTGAGTAAATCAAATGCTGTCTGGTGTTCCAAAGTCCATGGCAATGGCAAAGAAATGCCCTTCTTTGTGAAAGCCAGCATTGGTTTAATCGTTAACGAAAAATTAGGGATCCACAATCTACAGTAAGAAGCCATACCTATCAGGGCTCTAACTTCCTTCTGTGTATTTGGGACAGACATGCCAGAAATAGTTTTTATTCGTTCAGGTGTCAACCTTCTTCCCTCCTTTGACAGGAGATAGCCTACTACATACTGTAGTAACGTGCAAGTAGTAGGCAACTCAAGAGTATCGAGTTGCTGTTTCAATGCTCTACTATAAATACTTGGACTCTTAGTGTACCCTTGTGGTGCACGAGTGAATGTGAACGAGCGTCCACCTAGGGTAAACGCGAACAAATACCTACTATCCTTATGTATAGGAATACTGAAAAACGCATTTTTGAGGTCCACAACGCTAAAGTGAGTGGCAGAAGCCGGAATCATAGTCACTATCGTAGTTACATCAGATACAATGGGAAATTGAGGAGCCACAATTTTGTAATAGCAGGCAAATCAATTATAAACCGAAAAGGAATCGCATTATCACCTTTTTTGTACACTGGCAAAATCGGGCTGTTACACAAACTACCCGTAATTTCCCCAATTACTCCACGATGTACAAAATCAGAAACTATGGATTTCAAAGCCTGTTCGCCTTCAACTGAGATTTTATATTGTGGAATGCGAGGCAGTTTTACTCCATGTTTCCGAATAATTTTAACAGGTTCAATTTGAAGAATGCCCACATCATTATCATCAATTGCCCATAAGCATTCCGGAATGTTACTGAATTCTGGCGGTAAAAGTCGCGTCAAAAACTGAGAGGCGAGTGATTGCTGAGGTGAAATTGTTAACTGAACTCCGTCCGAGGAGCAATGTATTACTGCATTCAATTCCTTCAGCAAATTTAACCCCAGCAAATTCTCTCCACAGTTTGTAGTAAGTAGAAATGGACACTCTCCGTGAAGGGACCCAGTGTTATCGGTACCGGCAAAGAGACTGGACAAACTACAGGTGTGCCTGAAAACCCTACGGGAACGTTGGATTGCCCCGACAGGGGAATGTTTGGAACCCGTGAATGGTCAATGGAACACTTTTGTGCTCCCGTATCTACTAAAAATAGATGCTTCCTATTTCCCACCACCATCTCAACGTAGGGACCTTTCTGATGAACGGGAATAGGCGTTGGTTCCAAATCCTGCTTCTAGCAATCCTAACGACACAGAATGTCGTCAAAAGGAAGTTCTTCAGAGAGGTACGCGGCAGAAGGATGATCAAAAATGTTTCTATTATCCGCACTCAATACTTGTTTATCCTGTGAAAAAGGTTGCTGTGATTCTGGCGTAAACTGACCTCTACCAGGGCCCCCTACACCTGGGCGACCTCTGGATCATCAACCCATGTTCTCAAATGACCTTTCCTGCAAGGTCGGACATTGTGCGCACCAATGGCCTTCCTGTCGACAATAGGCATACTGGTTAATGGTTACTGGAGCCAGGGGCATACTTCCCTGTGGAACGTATTGACCTCTAAATTGCGTATTACCCCCTCTAGGGCTGCTAACAATCTGTTGTAATAGTACTTTAGTTTTCAGGTCACCCTTTCTTTTCTCAAGTTTTTCCTTTTCATTATTCACATGATTTTCATAGTACTGAGCCATTTGCAGTACTTCTGATTGAGACTTCGCCTGCCAAGCGCTTTCGGAGGACATAATCTGTAACTGGATGTCAGGCAGCAATCCATGTACAAATTTGTCGACAAACAGCCTTTTCCCTGACTCTGTGCCGAAATCTTTTCCACTGAAATCTGAAAATACCTGTTCGAACTAATTGAAGAACTCGGTAGCACCCTCAGACTTTCCTTGGACACAGGCCATGAGCTTGTCCCAAATAATTATTTTTTCAGGAACTATTGTTTTTAATTTTACAATAATCCTATCAGGCAAAGTTAATATCACTTGAGGCGGTCGCTCGCCAGCTGGTCTTTCTCTGTCAAGCCTAACCATGTTATCCCATGTATCTCCTAACCCAGGTACATCATCTACAGTCCTAATCTGTTTCCACAAATCAACTGGCAGGAGTACGGGAAATAATAAATCAATATCACTTAAGGTGAATACCGATGATTGTAAGACCGACTCTATTTCTTTATAGAACCCTGTCGGATTCTTTCTTATATCAGGAATAGATTGCTTTATGGTGTTCACTTCCTGTCTCGAGAACGGGACATGAACAAACTGCGATACATAATGTGCAGGAATGTCCACAGCGACTATACCTCGTGCAGCATCGGCCGCAATCTCAACTTTTGGGACAAATGCCGCAGGGACCTCTCTTATAGGCAACTGAGAAGTAGGTAGCTCCAAACGCTTACTAAGCAACAGAGCCAAATCAAGCGCTAAGGCAGTCGAAGAGGTATCAATCGAAAAGGCTCTCTTATAAACACCCAACAATTCTGCGGGACAACAAATCTTTCTTTTTACACACTCATTCTGCAGGTATTCTACCATAACCTGTATCACTTTCTTTTGCATTTCTAACGCATACTGCCCATACGTGTCATATACTTCATCTGGTGTTATCGACATATCCGAAATCCATCTTATCGCATCCTTTGTACAAATTTGCGCTTCCTCACTTATCAATTCACGGCGAGGAGAAAACCGTTTCTGTAAGAACATAGCGCCTAAACTATCACCATCTGCTTCTTCATTCTGTAACTCTTCCAACTCCTTCCTATACACAAAAATCCTCTTGACATGCTCGTATACTTTCTCCGCAGTATCTCTAGACAACGCTAAGGTGTTCAAATCCCGTAACCCTTGTGGGAGATCTACATCGTTTAATCTATTCCACATTATACTCAAATGAATCCCTAACCCTTCAATAAAAACATTTTTTCAGGCATACTTTTTAAATTTTCGAGTGTTCACCCTTCTCCATACAATGTTTAGCCCAAGCAATCAATTAATTCTTTTTATCTAGGGACACAGTATTACGAGTCACAACCCTTGATCCCGCTCCCTGGTCTACTACAAGCGATGCGGAATCACTTGGAAGAGGAAGAGTAGGCACATTCTGAATGTCAATAGGCAGAGGCAAGGGGGCAGGCAAAGGAGCGACGGCTGGAGGAACAACAGGAAGGACAATATGGAGGACCGGAGGAACTATAGGAGGAGGAATAACAACAGGAAGGGGCAAAGCACCAGGAGGAGGGACGTACAGGGGTGGCGCAGAGGCATCGGGCCTTCGTTCATGCAAAAGTTTGTTAATCAATTCATCGGACGTATGAAAATCTTTTGAAGGGTACATTTTCTGAATGCCTAATTGAAACGCTCTGTCTGTGTTCCTAACTGATTCCAATTGTTTATTTTGATCATATAACAGTGCCTTTTCGGCATTCGTCATATGTCGACGCATATGTTTCTCTCTACTCTTTTGTTGCTGCAAAGCTTCTGTTTTCCTACTGTGCAATGCGTCAAATGCTGCAGGTCTAGCCTGTTCCTTTATCAATATAGACTCTAAATATTCTAACCGAGGGATTTCAAAGCTACCATTGGTTGGCCACCGAAGATTAGAGTTATGTCTGGTCTGTCTGTGCCAAATATCATTAAATGCTATAATACCAAAGCCTTTCTTACAGTACATAGTACATGCCGGCGACCCCTCCTGTGGTGCGGGACGGCTAACTTCCAAAGATTGTCTGTCGCTGCGGAATAATGCCCTGAAGCAGGCAGACAATTTCTCAGGCATATCAGAATTCTGGTGTTACCTAGTCAAATAATTGTGCTCGCGAGTACAATGCGCCAAATTCAAATTGTCACGGTTAAATTAAGAATCGGGTCACGATTCACCTGACCAAAGGACTGGGAGGCCCGATCGGGTTACTAAGGACAATTCTAAGGACCCACGTGTCTGGTGATTTCGGCAAATTTACCCACCTCGATATATGGACCCTCGTCAAGACATCGTCTCGGGCTACAGCTCACCGTTCAGGGATCGGATCGTGCTGTTCTGTCGAGGCATTCACTTCTCATCCAGAGGGGCCGTTTTGTTGGCACCGTCCGATCCCGGTCCGATAGCCGAGCCAACCTTCAACGAGACAAAGTCAATCTTGAGGGTCCCTATTCGGGCGCCATCTGTGGAATCAGAAAATACAATGTTAAGGCTTTTACACCATGCAAAGAGAAATACACCAACACGGGCCTGTAAAGATTCCCAGAATCTTTATTGCAACACTGTACAGTTTACAAAACAAAGTACACAAATATCTATTTGGCCGTCAGTACATCACAGAGACCATCAGCAGGTTCAATGTGTGCAGGAATTGCTAGCTGGACATCAGCATATTTATACAGTTTCTTCATACCGATGTCCAGCCTCCTACAAGTTAATCATGTACTGGGCTAGGGTTCGCGCCAGGTTCATTCCTAATTTACATATCTCATGCATGCGGTTTACTTCTTAATACATTTACTAACAAATACTATTATTCTCTGGGTTTAACTTTACACTCTTTACACATTTGCTTCATTGCAGGTCAAACAGATGTTTCGTATGTCATGTTTAAATAGCGTTATTGTTCTTGTATACTTGTAGGTTAACATCGCCGATTCAAGTAATCCCCTGATCCCGAGGTCAACAAATGACAAGGTCTACATGACCCTAACATGTAGCCTGAAGGCAAGTTGGACATTAACTCACCTACAGAGGTTGAAGAGGTTAAGTAAGAACAAAAGAACACATGTCGGCCAATTTAGGCCACAGGGTGACTTTGCACGACAAACTAAAATGGCGGCCTTAACCTAAAATGGAGGCTTGATTAACTTAAGGTCACGAACTTGCGATGCGGATTTCCTCGCAAAGCGACTGGGCATAGGCCAACATATACAATGAGGACGAAACAATATTATATCAGTTTTAACAACTGTTGTTCCTCAGCACTGCACCCCTAAATGGCTCACAACATCAAGGCTGATTGGCATCCAGTCGCGGGTGTTCGTAAAGGGGCGGTCCCGGCTGATTGAGCGTTGGAGGTTGCCATGGAAATTGGCTCCCTCGCAATGTCTAGGTACACTCAGCACGCCTCTCTCCTGTCATGTGACCTCGCTCTCCAATAAGACTGACCCTATTCCACAGAAGTACGTTTTGTTCTTGCTCTACTCGTCTTGATTCCTACATTGCCAACCTGATTCTCATCTGGTACTGCTCTTGGTTTGCCATTTATCCTGTTGATTCCACATTGCCGACCTCTGTCACGAACCCCGGACTGCTTTGCACCTCGGACTGCTATTGTTCTTGCCTCGGAACACATTCTGACCCGGATTGCATTACGGACCTTTCACCTGGATTCTGCTTCTGTCCTAATTTTTGCCTGCTCGTTGACTACCCGGATTCGTGTTTGTTGGATTGATTCTTGGATCTCACTTCATTGTCTTGGTATTTTAATTTTCCTGTCCCGTTGGTAGCGCTTCATTCTGCAGGTTTACACACATGGACTAGAGACTGCCGGCAGTGTGTTGTACACCTGGATTAGGCGTCCTCGTACCGTCTGGCTTGGTGGTCCCTCTTGGAACTATAGACTGGATCACCTTAGTAATAGGCATCTGGGTGCCGTCGGGGTAGCCTCTGTTTGCTTGCTGCCAACAGTTGGACATTCCTAGGATCATTCTCCCTCTATTATTTGCCTTTTGGTAAGTCTTGGCCACATTTTCCTTATTTCCTATCCTTCTTTTTGTGGGGGTCTGAGTTGCTGATATTTCCTGCTTTCCCTGCAGGGATGTTGGTACGCAGTATTTAACTTGTCCTTCTGGGTCCAGTGTACACAGAGCCTCAGTACGTTTTTACTGCTGCTTTGATTTAGTTACTGGTTTAGTTTATATGAGTTGTTAACTTGAGTTGTTTCCATATTACAGCCTTCGGCCTGCAGCTGGTGTTCCATCTTTAACCCATCGCCTTCAGTCTGCTTCTGGTGTTTCATCACAGGACCACAACCTTCGGCCTGCGCCTGGTGTCCCATCTTCCTGCTAATTGACTCCTCTGCGTGTTTTATCACTCAGAGGGGTACATTGGTCAGAAGAACTTGTCTACTACTCTATGACATCAACTGACCAAGAGCGGATGGGTTCTGACATCTGCTTACATTAATTTTGTTTTTAAAACTTTAGCTTTTTGAGGAACAGCATACATATGTAGGTGGGGTGTGTAGAGTGTACATAGTCTATTGTACTCTAGGATGCTAGGAATGTCAGCCTTGACTTTGTTTGCATCAACATTGACTAAGAATAGTCCTTGGTGTGTGTGTAGATGTGAAAGTGCTACATAACTCATACCTTCTGTAAAGACTGTGGTGCCAATGTCAATCAATGTCTGATCTGGAGTTAGAGCATGCAATTTGTGAATAGTGACAGCATATGCAAGAGACAGAGAGAACTGTTCTATGCGTACATACATGTCTTTGAAAAGAAGGAATTTCTGCAAGTTTGTCAAAGTGGATGTTGACAAACTGAATTTTGTTGTCATGTGGATATACCTGGAAGCCAAAAACTGTACCAATTGCTCCATTGACTAAACCTTGTTCTATGTCAAGGTCACGTTTGAGAATTACTCTGCAGTTAAGACACAGCATTTTCTCCAATCCAGCTGTGCTGGAGATAGATTTTTCTAAGTTATTTAGTTGTGTGGTTGCTTTTTGACACATAGGGCGTGTCATGCCGTGCACTTCCAGTATGTCTGTGGAGTTAATATGCAGTATGGGTTGCATTTCTTTTTTTAACATTGTCTGGTTGAACTGACTACAGCTTGCTAGGGTTGGCATTAAGGACATGCATTTTATATTTTGTTGAGTTAATTGTTCCAGGACATCAGGAGCAGATGTATTATGCCCATATAGCTCATGGATTTGTCTACTATTTTAGATGGATTTTGCATCTTTAGTAAGCGGGCCAGTTCTAATGCTTTTTAAAATATTAGCATAGGTGAGGTCTTCAAACTGACGCATGTTTTGAGTTAGTTCTCTGCACTGAAAATGTTGCTGGAGATTTACATTTCCTATGCTGCTGAGTCTGTTGCGGCATTGTTTGTGTCCTAGTGTTTTGAAAATAGGTTCACCTTTTACTGCTGTTAATTGTATGAGGTCTCTGAAAACAATAACGTGTTTTCCTCCAAACAGTTCTTCATAATCCATTTTTAGGACTTCTTGCATTCTGAGGTGAATTAAAGCCAACATGAGGCTGGAAACCATGCTTACCTCATCTATTAGGAGCACTTTCATTTTTTTTCAGAATTCTCTGTACTTCAGTAGCAGCTTCTGCTGATAATTTGTAGTTTTCTTATTTGTTTCAATGTTCTACTGGAAGGAGCAGTACTCTGTGTAAAGTTACACTTGTGTTTTAGGCAGCTAAACCTGTGGGGTCTGTTACAACAGCCAAAGGTTTTTGTTCATTTAGTTTTGTAGAAATTTGCTGATCATTTTAATTAAGAATGTTTTTCCAGAACCAGCTTCACCACTCACAGAGGAGCAGAGGTTTATAATTTGTACAGCTACACGTTTAGTTTCATGTTTAAAACCATGTTCAATTTCTTCAGTGACTTGTAGATAAATGGTAATTTCAGCACTGACAAGTCTTCTTCTGATTGTTTGTATTGATGCATGGTAGTTTCTACTTCAATCATGGCTATTTCTGCTTCATTTAGAATGAGTGGTTCTACAAGTGGTTCTTGGCTTCCGGTAAGGGAAGGTTGACTGCCTTTAGGAGTGTCTTTATCTAGTTGAGCTTCAATGTCTTCCTCTCGTAGGTGTTCATTGTCCAACATTTCTTTGTATTGTTTGAAATTGAAATTTGTTATACTGCTTTCATTTGCATTGAATGCAGTTTCAAATGACTCATGGTTACCTAATAATTCTACTTTTTCTCCATGGTTTAAAAAGTTGTAATAGGGCCATGTAATAAAGTTCCCTAACTTGTGGAGTTTAAAATTATAATTTTATGTAATTAATTAGGCTGGATTTGGTAAGTTTGACTAGGCATCCTTCACAAGTTGAGACTACCTATTTGCCAGTTGTCCCATCTGTTGTGACATTTTTGTAGTAGTAGTTTCGGGCTAAGTGGCACAGGGACATGTTTTCCAAAGCAGTACTTCTGTTTGGATAGTATGTGTCGAATAAATTGTTTTTTAAATGTCCTGGCTGTTGGGATCATTTGTGGATATCGTTTCTATCTATTGGTAGGATTTGAGTACTCTTTTTCTGGATGAAGCTGGACCAAGGTTTAGCCAAACAATGTGTTCAGATTTGCCATGTAAGGCTGTACCTGTTAAACGGTCTGCAGCTTCGTAGCACTTGCATTCTCTATGGGAGAGCATTGTTATACTGCAAAATTGTTGTGACAGTGTTTTAGCAGATGCTATGTCACCCCAGAGGTCTTTTAGCTCTGTTTTCTCAGCTTTGTTGAGATAGGCCGTGACAGGGAGGATAGCTCAGCGGCAGCGTGTGCGTCTTGGAAGCAAGACGACACACAGCAACACAGGGTCGATCCCCGGGTCCGCGCTTAGAAACCTCTGGGTGTTTAAGCGCGTTATAAATATGTAACTAAGACAAAACAAAAAAACAATTACGCAACTAAGAAGAAAAAAACAAACAATTCCTGTAACAGCGCCTTGATGCCCACGGGCTGTGTGAGCGCTTTATAAATGTAAAAATTATAATATCCTGCAACAGCAGTGGCATTGTCTGAAATATATTCTATGTCTATATTTGAATTCCACAAGAGGGCAATGATACCATTTTAATCATTGATATACTTGGATGCTTCATCCCTTTTAATGTTGTATGTGTTTTTAGGTGATGTGCCTTTTACACTGTGTCTGACAGAGGACATGAAGCTATTTATTTGTCCTATTGCGCAAACTGGTCTAGGGAAGCCAAAGCGACATTTGGTATAGTATTTCACTTTGTTTCTATATCTCTGTTTGCAGTATTTGCCACATTTATGTTTTTGGAAGCATAGGATATGTGTACATAGGTCACTATGTATGGTTTCCGAAGGGATGTTACAGGTTATGTATTTTTCTATAAACTGTAAAACGGTGTCATCACTGTCGTTGCCAAATATCAGAGCATCTTTTATACACAAATGTATGCGGATGTGTTTTGCTCCTCTAGATTGATATTCTTTTCTCCAAAAGTAGTGTTCTACTTCTCCCAGGGGAGGGGTACTTTTATTGCAGATGAAGTGCAGCATGGCAATTAAGCGATGGTGAAAGTACCTTGACACATTGACAGGGTCAAGAGAACAGAGTTCTCCTGGTGTTTTTATATCTATTCCTTCTTTATTTAGGTTTGCTATGCGTAAGAAGTCGCACAAGTCATCCCATGCATATTCTGCACAACTTAAGGCAGCAAACCATGTGGGTGGGCCTAGGTTCGTCAGCATACAACGTACACCAGCATGATGTTGGAACCAGTATTCTTTTGTACCACGCATGTTTGCCAAGAGATTTGTGACACTTGACTGCAAAACTTCATCTTTGTCTTTTATCTTTTTAAGCAGTTGGGTAGCGGACATATTTAAAAAATTGGAACCTGTTTTTAATGTGTGTGCAACTCCATAACATAGAGTCTCTAGTTCACTTTCAAACAGGCGATGGAAAATGAATTCTACGTTTTATCTGAATCTGGAGTCTTCAGAATACATTCCTAAAGAGCAACATTCTTATGTACTCATTTGTGTGGGTCTTTCATCATATCTTCCTCCTTTTCCTGTAGCAAAGAGTAGAGGAAAAGAATGTGCTTCAACACTTTTTGCCTATATGCTCATTGGAGATCCTTTGGCTTGATGCATTTGATATGTTTCTAATGCATCGTCTATGGTATCTATGGAGTGCAGTGGGTGAATTGTTTACTGGTCCAAAATGGTGGCTGCAGTAATAGGATCTACACTCAAATGGGCCAGTTGGTGGTGAATCCTCAGTTAATTGGGTGGTTTCTGTTAAGTTCTCCTCTATGTTTATATCTTTGTAGTATCAATTGTTTTCTTTAGGATATTGTAGGGCTTGTCTGACCTTGTTTAAGCTGCCTAGCTGATTCCAAATTTGTTTGTCTTTTGTTGGTACACCATTAACTAGGATAATCAAAGATTGATCTATTGGCCGTTGTATTCCGAGAGTTTGTACATTTTCTTTACGATCTAATGGCAAATATACTACTTTGCCAAGAATACCTTTTAGTAACTCAGAAGGAGGCAATTTGGCTGTTTTGGGCTTAAAGACGTATTATAGCTTGAAATGGGTGTACTGTTTGGATTATAATGCACTCTTACAAGTTAAGGTTTTGGAGAGCCTTTGGAAGTTGGAATATTTCTAAATTATTAGTGACAGCACATGATGGTATTTGGTTCTTGTCAAGCTTTGTATTGCAGTATTTGCAAACTACTGAGGAGTCAGTTATTTTGTATTTATTTTCTGTTGTTAAATATAAAGCTAATTGGAACCATTGGATTTCTCATTGTCCTCTATTTTTTAGGCCGTATGTACAATTTGTGTGCTCTTTTTATAAAAGATTCTGCAACAACAGACACATACTTGGTCTGGTATTTCAGAAGGTGTGTTTGGAAATTTTGCTATTTCTTTTTCATATGTGTGTGATAGGAGGTTGGTGTTTGTAAGGTTTTCACTAATTTTTGCTAAAGTTACCGAATTTTCTAAGTGATCTCCAGTTCCAAAATATTTACTTTGGATGTGCTGCATTTGTTGAAGGAGTTCTTTTGCTGTCCATGTAGGAGTATGTTATTTAAATGTTGCAATTGTAAAGCAGGACTTTTAGCATAATATAGTCACTGCACAAGATTCTGTATAGTGGAATGGTGTGTTGTTAACATTTTGATGTGGTGGAAGGTGCTTTTGCAAGCAGTTCTCGAAATGCAGGCTAATGAATGTCCTTGCAGTTCAGTGTAGTTGCGCACTGGACAGGAGTCCATGGTTTGTAAAGTTTTTATTCTACTTTTGTCTTTTAGTTTTACATACTGATTGAGGAATTGTTGTAAAAATGTTGATGATTGTTGGCGTATGTTACACATTGAACTGCATGTCCATTTGTACAGTGGACAGATTGTTTAGGTGAAAGGAACAGTTGGTTGAAAGCTTGTTGGGGACGTTTTTTCTATAAGGGTTTTGTGTGCCATAATGGTGTCTCCTACCATTTCATACCCTCTGCCATTACTGTCTATGGCAATTGGGATTTTTTGTTCTTGTTTATAAGCCTCTTCATTGAAATATGGTTCTGTGCTGCTTGTGTGAATCCATTCACCTGCACAGAAGTTTGAAAAGGTATCTATATTGACCTTGCACATGTTTGGAAGTACGTTTTGTAATTTACTGATTCGTTTAGTTAGTAGTTTCAAGTTGTTTAAAATTAATATAAACAACTTTCTTTTCAGCAGAAATGTGCTGTCAATTACAGCTTCAAGGATTAGTCTTCTGCAGTAAATTTTAAGGGTATAGCATGACTTTTCAGCTGTTTTCATAAGATTGTGAAGTACTCTAGGGTTGAACATTCTTTGTGAAATACATTTTTTGGAATGCTTTACTTGGGCTACGTTACCATTGTTGGGTATAGTGTTAGGTTTATTCGTAGGTTTGTTTTTGTTATACTTTTTCATTTGTTTCTTTTTGGAAGAGGGACTTTACTTTTTTTAGTGGTGGCTGGATTCGTTTTGTTGAGTGATGTTATTAGCAGTTTTGTTTAAATATTTTCTATAAATTGTTTTAGAGGTGGATGACTATATGGCTTGCTTTTATTCTTATCTGCTCTATTTTTTCGTTGTTTTCTAGGGAGTTGCTTTTTAGTAGGCATTCTGTTCTGTCTGTTGGAAAAATAAGAAAGTGTGGGTTTGAAAGTTGTGGAATGTATATGGATGTATTGTGAATGGGTGTGTGAGTGTGATGGTAGAGATGAATACAGGGCTGTGTGATTGTGTAATGGGATGATAGTTGTGGGTGGGAAGGTCGTAGGATTAACTGTGTGTAGAGGTGTGAATAGCTTGGGGTAGTGAGTAAGAGTGGTGTGTGAATTAATATGTAGAGACATTATGATGTTTTGAGGAGAGTAGTGGGTTTTAAAATTATGTTATTTAGATGCGAATGGAAAGAGTGTACATGCTGAAATGTAATGAGTAAGAGTGAAATAAATGTTGATGATTTGAAAGGATATTGTAGGCTAATATATAGCAAAAGTACATTGGTGTCATAATAAAGAAATGATTAGTATAGTACTTTGTAGGATGTGCACAGAAGTGTTCTTCTGGTTGCTGTCTTCAGTAATTTTCTTTTTCCTGTAATTATAAAAGAAAGTTAGTGGGTATATATCGTCATGGTGAAGTACTTTTCGTAAGAGAGGTTGTTAGTTATGAATATAGGAGGAGTTGTTGGCAAACAGAGTTAATAAAGTTGTGTTTTGGATAGTTTAGTGAAGTATGTTAGCTATGTTGCTTGAACAATTAAAGTATGAGTAGTGCTGTTTTGGAGATTAGCAGGAAAGGGGAACAATGGGTCCAAGGAAAAGGTGTACGTGTAGGTTATATTTTAATGTTGCTGAGTTTAATGAATGAAGTGCTGTGTTTGTGGTGCAATGTATTTGTAATGTGTTGCAGTATAATTAATGAATAGGGAAACTGTGGCCTAGAGGTAATGTAATGGTGGACTGTTGTTGCAGCAGTGTTTGGTGGCTTATAGTAGAGTTTGGAAAAGAAGAGTAATTTATATGTAAGGTGAAGTGTCGTATATAGATACTTTGGTTGTATATACATATGTGTAAGCAGGTTGAGAATGGTGGCAGTTTCAGGGTTGTAATGAGTGAGGTTGGAAAGTGTGACATTAATATGGAATGGAAAATGATGACTGTGGGGCTCATTACGGCTGCAGCGATGGATGTGGATTCTGGGGGACTCGTGAGTCCATTGGTTGAAGGTGTATGCTGAGCACTGTGGAATAGCCCAACATCGTGGATTCTCTGAATTGGAAGTGTTGTGGTATGGTGTGTAAAGCATGAAGTGGGTGGACTCACTCCCACTTTGTGTAAATTTGGTGAAATTACAACATCCCGACATTATCATTCTTCATTGTGGAGGGAACACTTTAGGGTATGTGACTGGAATTTCATTGCAGTTTGCAATGAAGGAGACATTCAGAAAGTTGAAGGAAATGTTCCCCAATTCAAGAATGATTTTTTCTCACATTGCCCAGAGACAGATGTGGATGCGCTCAAGTTCATTTGGTCTGCAAATGGCTAAAGCGATATGCAACGCCAATAAGGATGCATGTGCATTTTTGGGAGATGTTGGCATGACATCTTTTCATAATGAGAATATTAAATTTGACAGTGCCAGCATTTTCCGGAGAGATTGAGTACATCCTATTGATGTGTGTAATGAGATTGTTTGGCAAAACATTCAGAATGCTTTCAAGCAGTGTTTGTAAATATACAAAGCTTTCTTCAGTAGGTGCAAAAAAAAGAAATGAAAAAAGCAGAAAAAATGCCTACTTTTTGTGAAAGTTTAAAGAACTAGTTAAGTTCAGTAAAATGTTTTTAGTGTACTTTAGTGTACTTAAAAATAAAAAAATATTAAAAATAAAAATACAAAAAAGGTTATTTTAAGAGCCAGCATTTCCCACACAAAAAAAAATCACTATTGTTTTAATGCCACCACCCCATGCCTGGAATTTTGCCGATGTCCATGGACTATACAGGCTGTGTAGGGGACCTGTAATTATTTTTGTTAGTTCTTTTTTTCAACTGTGAAAGGTGGCTCCTGAAGGAACTGTTTTTTTGTGTTTTTGTGATTTTGTATTTTTTCTGTGGTTTTTTGTTTTCAGGAGAGGCAAGGTAGGGGAGGGAAAGGAGGCAAGGCGCACCAACCACAGGGACAGAGGGGCAGGTCGAGAGAGGAAGATGTTAGGTGGGCCTTAATCAGGTAGGGGGCAGTGTTTCTCATGCTCCTTGACCGCATCCTCAAAAGCACTCTGAAACTGCTCCCCCCTACAGCACGGTGTGTCACAGTACATACATAGCACTGTGACCCTTGAAAGGTAAATGCCAAGAGGGTTTTGTATGCCCTGCGAGGTGGGCGCTGGGATCCTCTGCCCCACAGGAGTACCTCTTGTGATGACAGGAGCAGAGGATGGCGATGAGGTAGAGGGCATCAGCCTCCTCCTCCCTTTCAAAAGGTACCACCTTTCTCACTGCCCCCTCGTGGTTCGACTTGGGCGTGGTGCGCATGGAGGTAGTCCCGTAGGAGTACAGATCTGGTTTTCTGCAACCAAGCTTGCACTCAGTGCATCAAACCTTGTGTGCCTGAGCCTTTGGTGCACCTCCTACGGTGGTGAAAAGTTGCCATATCCAGGACTCACAACTGGAGCTGGAGAGAGGGACTTCCTGTACCTCATCTTCATTTTCCTCTTGCTCCTCTTCTGTATCACTGACCTGTTCCCCTCTCCAGGTCTTCCAGATGGTGGTGGTGTGGGAGGTTGGAAAGCAGACATTGCCATAGTGGATGCCATTGGATCAAGTTTTGAAAGTTCTGCAGAGCAGATGTTTCACAAATGCTCTCGCATGGACAGCCAGATAGAGAATGAGGAAAAGTGGTATTAAAAAAAAAACAAAAACAAAAAAAAAGAGAATGAGGGAAAGTAATGGGTGAGTCTTTTCAGGGGGGCTGCCTGGGCACCACGCCACTGTCTGCGGACTATGGAGCCACAAATAGGGCTTAAAAAGTTATAAAATGTTGCCAAATCAAATAAGACACGGTCTAGGAGCACTGCAAAAGTAAAGTTTCAGCTCGAAACACCATAGATTGGCAAAAAATGCAGTGTTAAACTGTCTGGGGTATGGACACTGTCCGTGAACACTTATGTCACGCTGCACGGGTGCGGTCACGACAGCTGTCCCCGGATACCTGTAGGGCGGGCGACGATGAGCCCATGCGTGCCAGTGTTCGCAGGACAGGATTGGTGTCCCAGGAATAATTAAAAGTGCGGCAAGCAGGAGCGGACATGTCCGGACAGGCGCTGTGTCCAGGGGCACATCCATTTTGGGTGAGGACATGACCAGACAGGCGCTGTGTCCATGGGCACATCCATTTTGAGTGTGGATATGTCCAGAAAGGCGCCATGTCTGGAGGCACATCCATTTTGGGTGTGGACATGTCCGGGAAGGCACGCCATGTCCGGCGACTAATTAAAGGTGCGCCATGCAAACACGGACATTTGGGGACATCGCTATTGTCCGGGGGCACCTCCATTTTGAGTGCAGACACCGCGGACAGTTGCACTGTTCGCGGAGCCATAATTGGGCTTTTTTTTTAAAAAAAAACAGTGACTGGACTATACCCACATTTATTTACAGTAAAAAATTTCCATTCATTTAACAAAGAGTTGGTGAATTGTAATGGGAAACATATATGGGAGGATTGGGAATTTCTGTACAATGTTCATGAGGGGAGGAAGGGATTGAGGTTTCATCATAGCGTCTTTTATTTAAATTGAGGGAATTTGATGGGGATGATTGGTTGGGAGAAGGTGAACAGGTACGGGTACAAGTAGAGCCATGATAGCAAACATTTTCCTTGATACGATTACGATTTTTAACAAAGGTTAGGAGCTGAATAAAATTATTATTCAGTTTGTCAATTTTTACTGATAATTTGATTAGTTCATTATGTACATTTGGGGTTAGGAGCTCTCTGTTTAATTGCTCAGAGTCTCTAAAATAGAATTGGGTAGTGGTTTCTTCATTACAACTATGTATTGTTAAAAAGAAAAGCATATTATAGTGAGATTTCAACAAATTACTTTAGTTATTTGTTTAAAGAAATGTACTGCATACCTTTAGAGATGTTTTCATCAGTC
This sequence comes from Ambystoma mexicanum, assembly GCF_040938575.1. Lineage (NCBI taxonomy): Eukaryota > Metazoa > Chordata > Amphibia > Caudata > Ambystomatidae > Ambystoma > Ambystoma mexicanum. Next base: position 1,071,426,979 of record NC_090934.1, on the reverse strand, counting down.
ATATCTTCTTTAGGGACATTTTCCTCTAACCATTCCAGTGTGCTTGCCATTTCTGTTAAAATAAAAAAAAGTGATTTTTCCTTATAAAGATATGGATATACAACAAATGGTAATAATAGAGAAATTAATACCGTTTATTTACTATTTTGTAAGAGCTTCTTTTGAAATAAGTGCCAGATGTCTCCGAGTCTGTAAGAGTTGTACTGAGGTGTACAGTTATGTTTTGTGGTTGGTGCATTCCATTATATTGTGTGCTAAATGAAAACAGTTGTACATTTTGAAGTGAAGATTTTTTATGCACACTTATTTTTGGGTGTAGAATATATAGCTATTGCTGTTTTATGTATATGTGTTTGTCGATTGAAGGATACAACAGTGTAAGATGACCCCTGTGCTTTTGGCCCGTGTGAATGCTGTACGCTGTCCGTGGACATTCACAGAGTCCATGGACTTTGCGACTGTCACGTGGGGGGGTAGTATGATGGTAAGTATATGCACTAATGAAAACCTATGAAATTCACTGAAAAAACATTGTTAAAGGGACGTTATGGTTACGTTGCACTAATAAAAACCCATGAAATTCAGTCAAAAAACTTAGTTAAAGGGACGCTATGGTTAAGTTGCACTAATAAAAACCTATGATATTCACTGAAAAAGCTTTGCTAAAGGGACATTATGGGTAAGTTGCACTCATAAAAACCTATCAAATTCACTGACAAAACTTTGTTAAAGGGACGTTATGGTTACAAGTAAGACCAAAAAACCTCTGAAATTCACCAGTTATGTTAAGCTAAGCAACCATAACTCGCGCCACCACCGTGCACTGCTAAGACTAACACCCAGGACATCAAAGATGACATCACAAATGGACAGCATGTAAAACTGCCTTACCAAATCCTCCTTCCTGACCTGAGGATCAGACAGTAATATTTTCTGAAAGTGTGAATAGCAGACCATGCGGCCACCGCACAAATATCATGTATCGGCACCCCTCCCTGTAAAGCCGAAGATGTTGCCATGCCCTTGTGGAATGGGCTTTGAGGCCAATCTGTAGTATTCGGTAATGCCCAAGATGATCCATCTAGACAAAGTTTGTTTCATAACAGATAGTCCCAACTTGTGACCCGTGTATCAAACAACATTTTGGTCATCCTGATGTAATTTAGCCATCCTGGAAATGTAAAAGCTAAGTGCTCGTCTTGGATCAGGCACATGCAGTCTCTCCTCATCCTTGCTAGGATGTGGAGGTAGATAGAAAAATGGTAATACCATTTTCTGGGATAAATGAAAGTCTGATACAACTTTCAGTAGAAAAGTTGGTTTGACTTTAAGAACTACCTTGTCCTTAAAGAAAATAGTATATGGAGGCTGTGAGCAGAGGTGTGTGCACTCAAGGCAGGAGGGGCTGCCATTTTTGTATCCAGCGTTCACTTGCATGTTAGCAGTCTTTCTGCTATTTTTTTCAAGGCGGAGGAGGAGACTGCTCAAAAGCCAGCCCGCAACGCGAAGCGTTCGTGGATCTGTGTGCAATCAAGGCACCAGTTGCTGCCATTTCGTATCCAGCGTTCACTTGCATTTTTGCAGTCTTTCTGCTATTTTTTCAAGGCGTAGGAGGAGACTGCTAAAAAACCAGCCCGCAAAGTGTTCGCGGAGCTGTGTGCCGAGGTGTGTGCAGTGAAGGCAGTCTGGGTGAACGCTGCGCGGAGGGCACAGTGACTGAAAATACTGATGGATCATGAGACGGAATAGGCAGAACTGGCAGCCGTGTGCGACCAGATTCAGGGCCCTGTTCGCTCTGCTGATGGTACATCGTAACTGAAGCATACGAACGACCTGATGGACCCAACACAAAGGACAACAATGACAACGCCGGCCACAACAGAGGGGGGTGCAGTATGTACGCCACAGAAGATGAGTCTATGGCATGAAGATACCGACGTAGAGGGCTTGCCGCTTCAAGAGACAAAGGGACACGGAAACGCTTACCAGTTCAGCATTGAAGTCTCAATAGCAGTGAGCACTGCCCTTTACATGGACAACATGCAACGTGAATTGCCAAAACGCCACTAACTCTACCATCCTCAACAAACCTAAATGACATATCGTTAGGAGGGTTGTTGGGGTTGCAGGGGTCATAGCAAATATAGAAAAAATACAAAGGGGACCCCAGCAACGTTAAGAAAGTGGCTGATGGGGTTGAAGTGGGATTTCAGCGCCCGTGTCTCCTAATCAAACACCGCAATTAATTGAGACACAAACACCAGGTGGACAAACACTGGTGAGGGATAGGATAATGGTACACACGATTGAATAAGTAATTACGAACCCTCACGACTCTGTACCTGCCCAGGAGGAACTTGATTTAGAGGTGGGTGCCATAAGTGGAAACACTGGTCAAATATAGCCCAACAAAGAATTATTGACATATGGCCCTAATTTACAGACATATGGTCCTAACTTAACTGCTAAAACGAACATTGCATTAAACACGGAAGCGCTCCAACTTGATAGATCGGAGGGATTAACCTTGTCAACTGTGCATGGGGGGTGGGGCCGCCTCCAGAAAAAAGCTTATGGTGTTCGCTTTCTGGGGAAAGAAGCTGCAAGAGCAGTGGCAACAAACCATAATATGCGGCATCGAACAGAAAAAAGCATCTGGAAACCAGGTAGGTTAATGCTGTTCAATCAATTATCTGGACGTCGCCTCTTCTACCGAGACCCAGGACTATCATCCCAGGAAATTGAACTTTCGATCCCACCACCGATATCGGACAGGCATCATGTGGACGGGGAGATTCATGACCGACTGTTTCTGGAAAGTTTCATGGGGACTAAAAGGGCATGCCAACCCCCCAAAGGACAGCCACAGAGATGTCAGTAACATATGCAACTCATTAGTGAAAAGGAATGAAATAGCTGCACAAAAGGACAACACTAACATAAAAAACTCACTGGAGAAAAAGGAAGAAGGTTCTTTTAAAAATACAACATTGGTATCTGATCAGCTAAAGGAAATGAAATTCAAACAAAGGAATTCAAACGGGGCCTCCAAGCGGGGGGGAATAGACACATTTGAGGGCCCCTTAGATACAGAGCTGTACGTCTCAACAATGACGCAAACAGATGAAGACATCCCCAATAAAGAACCAATGGAGCCCCCCCAAGAGAAGTCCACAGAAATTGACTTTCTGACAATCAAGAACTTAACAGCCACAATGGCTTCGTTTATGAAATTTTATGAGAACATCAGGGACCATTTGAAGGACCATGTTACATTATATACCTATGTTACATTCTAAGATGGTATTCGTCAAGTGGTTCATAACGGGAATTAAATCCCAGCTGGACAACAGTACAGCAAAGGTGTCTAACCTCCTGCATGGTATATTAGAGCTCGTCATTAAAGATAAGGAGAACCGGAGAGCCTCTAGGACTTTTGAACTGACAGACACCTTACAAACAATAGCTTCTGATAAAGTCACGTGCAGAGCCATTTAGACAGACATGGACGCCATAGCGGACCAGCTGGCAAGACACTTAATGGGACGTGTTGGATGGGAGACTCCCTCATGAGTGCACTCTCCAACAGAAAAGAATCAACAACAGTCTGCACTAATGAAACCACAAGAAATAAGGCGAGAACCAACTAAAGGACACGAGAGTACAAACGATGTAACAAATACTTTGGTAGAGGATGTGGCAAATAAACAATCGAGAACAGGTGCCAGGACTCCGAATTAGAAGAGAACAAAAAGGACACAGTAGAGGGCGAGGTTAACCCCCTTACCAAGCAACGAACAGATCAAAAGGCTAGACCAAATCAAAATATATTGAAAAAGGATAGGGAAAAAGGATTCAAAACTGTACAAAATGATATAATGATAAAAGAAATCCTCCAAACAAATCCAAAAACCAAACAACCCTGCCTAAGCTGGAATCAAATGGGAGCTGAGCTTTCATAAGGAGCATATCTATCCCAAAATGTAACACTCAAAAGGAAAGCCACACTGTCAATAATCCTAAACCTCAGGAGAAGGAAAAGATATGTGAAAAACATCAAACGAGAGAGAGCGAGATACAGTAGAACTCGAGGAAGAGGACGTGGATACCAATTTGATGGATTTGTTGAACTTATAAACATACACAGTGTCAGAATGTGATACGGAGGCCGACCTGAGGAGTTTTGGAATCAAGGACCCTGAAAATGTTCAAGTGACCTCAGATAGTGAGAATGATCAAACAGAAAAAGGGGACATCGAAAGTAAGAAAAAGCCTGTGGGCCCACAAGCATTACGTGCCTTAAGAAATCAAGAAGAAAACCCCCCAAAAAGAAATTAATTGAAAAGAGACTCATTGAGAACTCCTTGTGTGAGCTGGCAAGATGAAGAGGTACAAGAAACTCTAAAAGACAAAACTAATATTGTTAAGAAAGTTGAGAACCTAGATATCCATCACAACTGTAGGACATTAACAGACTTAGAACTTGATTACCTAGAGAGGTCTAACATACACTGGAATTTGGAAAAAACAGGGAATATAATCACGTCTGATCATGATGATAATCATGAGATCTCTCCTTTGAAAATATCTAAACAAAGAAGAAGAGCGATGGATGGGAGGGGCGACAAAGATGGAGGGGCAAACAGACATTGTGAGAGAAAAGATCATACAAAGTCCCAAAGAACAACTAAATTAAATCAAAGTGATGGTCTGATATTGGAAAGGATGATCTCTTTAACCTTTTAACTGCCATGAGTCCCCCCCCCCCCAGTGCCAGGGCCTTTTTTGGTGATTTCGGTATTTCGCCATTCAATTCCTTCTCATGTTTTCTCTTTCATTAACCGCTTAAGTGCCAAGGACGAGGTATCTCGTTCTTGGCACGGGGAGGTAATCCCAAGGACGAGATACCTCGCCCTTGGCACTTAAGGGGTTAAATTATGGCCTAATGCTGAACTGGGCCAATGTGATCCGTTTATTCCATCACGTCCTCAATTTAAGACTTCTAACTTGGGACGACTTGGTCATCATCGAGTTCCCTGAAGAAGAAAGAATGGACAGGGGGATTTTATACACTTCTTCACCTCTGATTAAACAGCTACTAATCGAAGCGGCTTATCGCCTGAGACCAATGGTCTTTGACCTAACTGAGCAAGAATCCCCAAGATTAGAGTTGGATAAAAGTGTAAGATGGACCTCAGCAAAACCAAGGGCCTTGAGATCAGAAGCGGAAGAAGACAAACAGGTAGACTCATATAAAAACAAAAACATAAAATTGAAAACGGTTGGGGAGCCTAAGAAAACCACAGTTCAGGAGGGAGGAATCAGACCGACAAAAAATGAGGGAGACAGATGAGGAGAAGTGGAGGTGGCTGGCGGGCTCATTGGCAGACAAACTCAACAACCCACAGGATAAGGATTTCACATTTGCCATCTGGAACACCAGGGGTTTCTCCCATTTATTTGTTAAAGGAGACCTGCTAACTGAAAAGTGTGATGCATTGTGTCTACAAGAGACATGGATCAGCGTCCCTCCAACTTTGGACGGATATACACTCTATTTGAACCAAACATTGAAAGGAAAGAAAAGGAAACCAATGTCAGGTCTCTTTGTTGCAATCAAAAATCAACTGCAATATACGCTTCTGGAAAAGTTGCACCTAAACCCCTACATTCAACAACTGGCAGGAAAGGTTTTTGAAGAGGGGAAAAAAGGCAGAGAAAACATTGGTCATCATGAACATATATTGGAACCCTGCTATCACAGAAAACGATAATTTCCCTGATCAAGTGGCAGACCTCATCGATAATCAAAGGGAAAAATGGGAAGACCCCAGGTTTATCCTGTGTGGAGATTTAAACTGCATATGTTTTGACACCACTGGAGTGGACATTGAAGATAATTTATTGGGTATGACTCAGGCCGAAAGAAGGGGCCACACGTGGAGAAATATCCTCAATTCCAGAAATATAGACATCCTAAATGGCAACACACATGAGGATAACCAGAAACGGAAGAAAAACTGGTCAAATCCTGGATTATGTGTGCACATCTCGTAACATGATCGCGGCTATTCGAACTCTGGTAGTGGAAGAAATGCCCGTAACCGATCATAACCTCTCGAGATTAACCTGTGCACCCTTAACCCTGACACAAGGAGATAAATATAGAGAGGTGACAGGTGTGACACCGGGTAGGAACAGACTGAGGATTAGACAACAAATAAATTGCTGGCTTGATGATGGGAAGTATACTTTTCTAAACTATTTGATCTTGAAGAAAAGGAGCCACTTGACCCAGTATGGCACGAGATAGGTTAAGCTTTGATATACCATCTATACAAGAGATTATCGTAAAGTCCAGCAATTCAAGAGCACCAGGGCTAGACAGGATGACCAAAGCAACATTAAAACAAGGTCCAGAGCACTAGGTCATATTCCGCTACAACTTGTTTAAATATATCACGAAATTGCAGAAGGTTCAGGCAACAAGGAAAACAGCAGTGATAATACCCATAATACCGATCTTTAAAAAGGGGGTAAGGTCAGACTTGTCCAACTACCGACCAACAGCGCTGCTCGACGTTGCAGGTAAAATAGTTGCATCATTGATCCTACAGGACTTGACAAGGTGGAGCATTGAAACTGGCCGGAGAGATGAATGACAAGCGGGGTTGTCAAGGGTATTGGCACTTCACTAAACATCTTCATTATAAATATCCTTAAGGCTCGAGTGGAGAGGAAGAAAGAGCTGAAGATGCATATGACATTTTTTTTAGTCAAACAAGTTTATTCGGAAATATAAAAATTTCCATTAAACAACAAAAGTACAATTGTTCACATCTCAAAATTGCAATTATATAAAGACAAAAAAAAGAATCAATGGATATTACATTAGACAAAGTACAATAATGAAAAATTAACTATCACTTGATTACATGTTAGGTGGCCAAATTAAAATTGAGAGATAAAATCAAGCAGAAGACAGAACTCAACCAATTAACCCAATATACAGAGTTTTGTATGATTCATGGCACTAGCTTCCACCGCCTTGCAGTTTTAGTTAGCTCTTTCTAAAATACATTGCTCTTTTTAAAAAGACATTTATAGACCTCACTCAGGCCTTTGACACTGTTAAACGACCACCTTTATGAAAAACTAGAAAAGTGGGGCTGTACCAATACTGTCCTGGAAACAACAAAGGACCTGCATACAATAACTTTCATAAAAGTGAGGCTAGATGGATCAGGTCTCCTATCAAACTCCATACCCACCAATAAAGGCCTAAAACAGGAATGCCCGTTGGCACCTGAATTGTTCAATCTGTTCATATCAGACCTGAAAGAGGTTTTCTTTAATATCCAATGCTTTCCACCGAAACTAGCCGGGATCCCTGTAAGAAGATTGCTATATGCTGATGACTTGGTTTTGGTGGATCAGATGCCAATAGGTTTTCAGCGGCAACTAGAGGCACTGCAAAAGTATGTAGAGGACAATGGCCTTCACATAAATCCGAAGAAATCGAGGATTATGACTTTGGGAGAAGTTGCAGGAAGGAGCCATAAGAAGGACGAGGGATGGTATCTGCTGGAGGAAAAAATACCAGAGTTAAGGTCATTTAGCTACCTGGAAGTATGCCTGAACACAAGCAAAACGGATGCTCCAAGAGTGGAGGCCCTGAGAATCAAGGCAAAAAATGTAGCAATTCAAGGAAGAATACTCCTCAGAAGATTTTGTGGCTTTTCAGTAACTCAGTTAATTTCTTTTTACCTTAAGAAGGTCCTCCCCATTCTAACTTACGGTGCAGAAACCTCATTCTCATTCCCATCATAGAATCGGGCTAAAATAGAGGGAATTTTGGGGAAAAGAGTACTCTGGCTGCCTAAAACTACACCAATTCAGGCAGTCAGGATGGAACTGGGCCTTACATTGATACAAGATATAGTGACCTGGAAATCTCTTTGCCTCTACCGGAAATGCATCAAAGCGACACAAAAAAGGGGATTTTTAGTACTGAAGAAACTCCTTGAAGAAAACAGTGAACTTACATAATCACAGTGGAGATCTATTTGCCAAGCGATACTGACAGATTTGGGAGAATCAGACAATACCTTGGATAAGAATCTGGATAAGGTACAAAGGAAACTATACATTCAGGACTGGATTACAACTCAAGAGGAAAGACAAAGATACAAATTGTACGGGAAACCCCTACAAGAAGTAAGGAGGTTAAACTCATTGCCAAAATAAATGCAGTGGTTTCCGAGTTGGTATTTCAGAGATCAATTTCTGAGATTCAGATTGAACCTGTATCCTACAAGAGAAATATTGAGATCACAAAGATCGAGCAGACGCGAGATGTCCTGCAGACTTTGTTGCTCAGAGGTCTCGCAAGAAACATTAAAACATTTAACACTATTTTGTCCAGTGGTAAAAAACAAAAGAACAACACTTCTGGGAGAGGAAATGAAAAAGATTGGTTCAAGGACGGTGGGCGATTGGTGGAGAGTGCTTTGTGCAGGGGACTGGATTTCGATGACCTTGGCACTGTTAAAATTCCTTATAACGATCTATGAGAAGATTGAAGGGACAAAACAATGATGTAGCCTGCCCGTTTCTACACAAATTGTCCATTAATAACCATAAGAAGACATACAGACCAAGGACGATGTAATGCTAATGTTTTAAAATGACAACATGGCAAAAGGTTCTCTGTGTTGTAAACCAAATAAAGCCTTAAAATAAAATAAAATAAAACAAAAAAAATATGGAGGCTAACAAGATGAGGCCCCTAGTTCGCTCACACTGCGGGCTGATGTTGATGTGACTAATAGGATGCTTTTAAAGGTCAATAGCCTTAAAGGACACAAATGACGTGGTTCAAAAGAAGCGCACATAAGGAATTTTAGTACAAAATTGAGGTCCCAAATTGCAACTTGAAATGGCGATGAAGGGAACACGTTAGTGAGTCCCTTTAGGAATTGCATGACTAATGGCATCTTGAAGTAGAATGCTGCATGAAGATTGAAAGTGCCGCCAACTATCCTTTAATGGTCCCAATCTGGAGCCCCAGATTTGCCAAGTGTAACAAAAAAGATAATACCATAAGTGTACTGCATTGAAAAGGGTCCACATCCTTTTCCCTGCAGCAGCTACAGAATTTGTCACAATGGCAGCGGTGCAAGTATTTAGTTGCTGGCCTTCTGGACAAAAGCAAAATCGGCATTATGTCATCCGGGAGGTCCCAATCCTTATTTCTCAACCTCTCAGAAACCATGCGTGAAGGCTTAGTGTCTTGACCTCTGGATGGAGAACCCGACCCTCCACTCGCGAGAGAAGGACCTCTCTTTGGGGAAGACATATTGTAGGGCAATCCACAGCAATTAAGATCATGGATTTCCCTAACTTTCTCAACCTCCTGATCAGGTGAGGAATGACAGGAACTGGATGAAACGCGTACAGGAGTGGAAACTCCCAGTCCACTATGAACGTTTCCACTAGAACTCCTCTTGGGGGAAATTCCCTGGAGCGCAATAGTTTGCACTTCCGGTTGACACAGGTCGCAAATAGATCTACTTGAGGAGTTCCCCAAAGGGCAATGATTTCTTGAAGGACTTCCTGAGCTAGTTCACACTTGTGGGAGATTGTGCTCTGTCTGCTCAGACTGTCCGCCGCCGTGTTCTCATCTCCTGCTAAGTCAACCGCTAATAGGGAAATTCCCTCTTAAACTGCAGAGAACCAGAGCTGCATCGCCTCTCTGCAGAGTGGTAGTGAACCTACGCCTCCTCTTTAGTTGATGTAGTTCATGGCCACAGTGTTGTCCATCATTATCAGGGCATTATTTCCCCGAACAGAGGGCAGAAAGGCCTTCAGCGCTAGTCTGATTGCCCTCAGCTCCAAAAGATTGATGTGTAGTTTGGACTCTAATGGAGACCAACGACCTCTGACTGTCAGAGTGAGACATCCATCACTACTGTTATCTCTGGCCTTGATTGCCAAAAAGGTTCCCCTTTCATTATCTTGTTCTTTCAGGTCTACCACAGGAGATCCCATGTGACTCTGCCCGGAACTTGGATCAGATCTGACATGTTGCCCGAGAACTGGGACCACTGTGTCCTGAGGGCCCATTGTAGGGACCTCATTCGCAGGTGAGCCTCTGGCACCAGGAAAATGCGATATGTCATGAGGCCAAGCAACCTCAAAAAGTCGAAGGCCGGAAGACGCTGGGCTCTCTGAAATTTTGAGACCATCTGCAGGATGTGTTGAGCCCTCACCTTGGGTGGCGAGACTTTTTCCAAGGATGCATCCAGGACTATTCCAATGAATTTGAGCCTTGCAGATGGTATCATGTGGGACTTCCTGTAATTGAGAGAGCAGCCCAGTCTGTGGAGAGAGTGGCAGGTTATGCTGAGATGTTCTAGATCCTGTTCGGGAGAACAAGACCTGATCAGCCAATCGTCCAGGTAGGGGTAGACATGAATCCCCCCTCTCCTGACACTCGCTGCCACCACCGCCATTAACTTGGTGAAAACCCCTTGGGGAAAAGGTCAGCCCAAAAGGCAAAACTCGAAATTGATAGTGAGAACCGCCAATGGCGAACCTCATGTACTTCCTGTGCTTTTGAAGGAAAGGCACATGAAAGTAAGCATTCTGAAGGTTCAATGACACCATCTAATCCTGAAGCTGGAGACCCTGAATGATCTGAGAAAGGGTAACCATCTTGAACTTGTCCTTCCTGAGGAACTTGTTCAAGCATCTCGAGTCACAGGTACTAGTTTTACAGCACCTTTCACTAGCAGGCTCAAAGTTACCTATAAAAGGAGCAGATCTGGAACTTTGAACTAGTGGCTCCCTGGCAGATGATCCTGAGGCTTTTTAGAAAGGGGAGGTAGTAACCCTGGGCTACTGTTTCCATTGGCAACACATCTGAAGAAATACCCTGCCATTCTTGCAGATGTTGCAAGATTCTGCCTCCCACTAGGGTCTTTTGAGCTTTTGAGGTGGCTAAAGCAGCAGCTGATGGTAAGGTAGCCGTTGCTTGGCCGATCTTAGCACCCCTCTCTCATCCACCACGAGGGAATCTTCTTTGGCCCCTTTGACCAGTCAGTCCTCCCGCTCTTCCAACTGAGGAGTAGAAGCGAAAGGACCTACCCCTCCAAGATGTTCCACTGGGGTGAGATGCTGTGGCTGTCTGACAGTGGCACTAAGGAATTTGGCTGCCACTTTTGACGTCTGCAGCTTCTCTAGGCTTTGGTCAGCCTTGCTGCCAAACAGCAGGGTGCAGTGAAAGAGCATGTTGAGGAGGCTAAATGGCACGGCTGGTGCAAATCTAGACTTGTTCAACTACGCAAACCTGCGGATCACAGTATTCACCGCCATGGCTCTACTAATGCTGTCAGCAGAGTCCAGTCCTGATTGAAGAGACTCCTGTCACAATATGCTGGTCATTGTGGCAGTGCTGGCACTGGGGAAATAGATCTATCCACGTTTTGAATGTAACCCGACGGACAAGCGTGCTGCTATGTTCTGGTTGCAGCGGTCTAGTCTTCCCTGAAGATGGCCACCGCCGGTATGCAGATTCAAAAGAGAAGCAAGTCATACCCCGGACGCGTTGCAATCCTCCCGCTACCTATCCCACGGGTAGGACGCTGTGCCCCACTGTCTTTGTTTCATGCCTCTATTTCCCCAAAAGGACTCCCTCTTCTGCCTTCCTTCCTTCTTTTCTCATTCTTTTTCTGCGCTCTCTCCCTCCTTTGCCTGCGCTTCGCAGCTCACCGCGTTCTCTCCCTCGCTGGCAGCTTTTTACTCAGTATCTGCAAGTGCCCTGACTTTCCTGAGGTCTTGCTCTTGCTCCAGTGTAGATCCTTTTCTCGCATTGGGTCTATACTCTTCACGGTCCTATCATCGATCACTCGCTTTCACTGCATTTCATTGCAGCCTCTATACCAGTACCGTATTCTTCCTGCTACACAAGATTCTTAGCATAATGGTGCTTTACCGTTCTCCCACCACAATATATATCTGCCAAGAAGATCTATACCTACCAAGAAGAAGATATTTTGGATTGGTCTCATTTGTTAATCTTGCTTCCACTACAACTGGATCTACTTCACCAATAGGGGGTTTGTATGCCATTTTGGCTTTTCCCTCAAATATGGCAGGACACTTCCGGCCTAGTCACCCATATGTCTTACTTGTTTGGTATCAGAGGAGATAATTGTGGTGGCTGGGGAGGAAAGGCCCTACCTCTTCATGGATCACCTGAGGGACAAATCCTAGACCAAACAAATGAAGAAAAAGAAGAAGACGTCCCGCAAATATTTAAGTTCTTCAGGAGCAGGTGAGGATTTTGACAGGCACAACAGGAGCATGGCTTTTTACCTTCTCTTTCGAGGGGGCCGGAACCTCCTTCTCCAAGATCTTTAAAAATGTTTTGTCTGAATGATTCCCACTTAGCACAAGTTGAAGATTCGGTTGGGCATGTAATACTCCTCTCAAGAGATGAATCAGATGAGGAGGTGGAAGGTGATCTATGTCATCTTTTCTTTGTCTTCTTTGGCAAAGATGAAGAGTGGTGAGATCCACTCCTGGATCGAAAGTGCTTTTTGTACTTCTTCCTTCGAGGAGAGTCGCCTCTCGACTTGTCAGATGATCACTTTTTAAACTGAGTCGTCGAAGGGGATTGAGTAGGGTGCCTACCCACAGCTAATTTCCCTTTTTGCTCTTTTGAAGCCTTACCAGTCATAGACTGACAGGACTCACAGTCTGCCGTCCGATGCTGCACGCCCAGGCACCACAGACACACTTGATGAGGATCCGAGAGAGACATCTTAGCGCTGTATTTTTTTGAACCCGGTCTTCAGGATCGATGGTGTCGAAGAGGAGGCAATTGTTATTCGAAAATGTTGCAATTACACTGGAACCGAAGCACGCTGCAATTTCTCAAAGCGTCAGCTATCGCGGAAAAATTGAACTGACAGTGCTATATTTACCAGTGATGATGTCGACCTCGAGACGGAAGCCCTCGAGGGACATTGAGTCGACCGCATTGACGCACAGCACCCTCTGCTGACATTTAATTTCCAAAGCAGCTAAGCTGGAGAGGATATCTATCTAAAGAAGAGCAATACGTGGGAGGACACAATCCATTCAAAAGGGGGAGCATTTTTATTCTTAAGGTCTGAACTATTCTATAGGGGTGACCTTAGTGCTGATGGCACACCCAGATAATGGTTCCCAAGAGTCACAAGAGGGGGTTGCATGAAATTGCTCACTACCATTTAACAAGTGAACAGTTAGGAACAGCCAAGACACAGGCACAAATATGAAGCTGGCCAGGAATGCATGCTGATGTGAAAAACGTTGTGCTTACTTGTGCCCTGTGCCAAAAGACCAGTTTTCAGATACCCCCTCCAGCTCCATTACAGTCTTTACCAATAATACACGTGCCCTTTTACCGCATAGTAATGGATATAGTTGGGCCCCTTCAACCATTAAAATTGGGGAATAAGTACATATTGGTAATTGTGGATTATGCAATGTGATAACCTGAAGCATTCCCATTATGCAATAATACAACCCAACAAATCCTCAAAAATTTGATTCCATTATTTTCGTGGCTCAGATTCCTGAAGGAGATCTTCACTGATCAGGGGACTACCTTCATGAGTTGACTCATGGCAAAGGTAAAGGAATGTTGTACTCCGTCAGGTCCGCCGTTGGTCCAGAAAACCAATCGGACTAAACACCACTGAAGAAATATAGACTTTCTTCCTGAGAGCACGGCTTGCAGGATAGTAAAACCTGTCCGGCCAAGGGCTCAGGCAAAAGGGTGGGATACACAGCAGAGCTAGAGGGAGAAAAACAAGGCAACTATTACATACTGTTGTTTGTGGCAATAAACCAACCCCTCTATCCCCCTCCAAGACCCACGAGCTTACCTGTGACAATCCCTTGATTTGCGGAATACCTACTTGTGACAGAACACAAGGCGAAGGAGCAGGATTTCGGTAGCACCTTCGAGAATGTCCCAAGGATAGTATCCCTGTTGTTCCAGAGATTAGGTATGGGGAATTCCTTGACCCGGGCGGCACGAGGACGCTGCCAAGGAGGTGACAGGACACAATCCAGGGCAAAGCAGCAGAGCGTCGCAAAATCCCAATGTTGAGCAAACAGCAAAGTGTCCCAAAATTCCAAAGGTTGAGCAAACAGCAAAGCGTCCCACAAATCCAAAGGTTGAGCAAACAGCAAGGCTTCCCAAAATTCCAAACCCTAGAAAGAGCACTCCCTTACCTATGCAGCAGAATGTCCTGGAAGTAAGAGTAATGTCGCAAAGGGAACTCCAAGGTAAGTGGGGACACAGAAAATGTGGAGGCACAGCAGAGCATCCTAATATACAACAAACTGTTTCAGGAGGAAGCAGTAAGGCACGTATGTTTTTGTAAACAAACCTTGCTATGAGGAAAGAGTGCCAAGCAGGGATATACTTCTTTAAGCGCAGCGGGGTAACAGGAACAGACGAGAGCTGAGGAGCAAAATATCAGGAAGGGAGCCAGAGACCAGAAATGAGGAGGGTTTCCAAAAGGCAGTCAGGTAAGAATTTCGTGTTCGATAGCAGGGCAGATCGGAATTAGCGTCAAAACAAAATCAGGAACCAAGTAATGAAGTCAAGGAGGCAAGCAGAATTCAGGAACCAGGTAAGCAATAGAAACGGAAAGTTGCTTAAGAAATGCTGCTCACCGATACAACGGTTTAGGAGCAACGGCATTATGGCGGCGTGGCCAGAAACAGGAAATCAACTTGCGCGAGGCCTAGGACGCACGTAAAATGAGAGTTCCAGGAACGGGCCACGCGCAAGCCCCTCTGGGAAAGGTAGTGTCTTACGGGTGATGTCTCTGGCGTTGTTGTAATCACCAGGGCAGGCGCCACGTTTTCCCCTGCGTACATGAGGATACCGTAGAAAACCGGGGGGCATGACAAGGAAATACTGCATATAAAAACTCCATCTATCATCCACAAACTGACGGGTTAGTGGAATGATTCAATAAAACCCTGATACATGTCCTAAAGAAGTTAGTAGAGGCAGACAGCAAAAACTGGGATATCATGACAGTTTGGGCCCTTTTTGCCATCTGGAAAACACCCCAGTACTCAACAGGATTTTCTCCATTTGAGTTTTTATATCATGGAGAGACAAGAGATGTCCTTGACATGTTACGGGAGACTTGGAAAGAGTGGGAGAAAGCCACCTTGCCCCTTTCCCAAACCACCCAACGGTTAAAGGAACATATGGCTACTGTCAGAACTGTAGTTCAAGCTCACATGGTTAACGCCCAAAAAAATCAAAAGACCTACCATGATTAAAAAAACGTTGTTTTGGTCCTTTTCCATTGGACTAAAGGTTCTCGTTCTCCTTCTGTCATATAAGAACAAAATGCTGTCCAAATGGCAAGTAGATAGAGCAAACAGGGTCATGTAACTAATGTAACTATCGAGGCTCCCAACCCGATAGAAGAATTAAGACCCATATCTATCACGTAAATCTCCTTTAAAGAGAGGAGAGAGGATCCCTCTGAGAACACTTCAGTAGTCTTGACTAGTTTATTGTCAGAAGGCCCAGATAAAAACAGCCTGATCCCTTCCCACCTATCTCAAAATCGGAGAGATGACCTGTTAGACTTACTAAACCAGTTTTCCACTGTCTTTAGATCTGAGCCAGGAAGGGTAAAAGGGGTAATTCACTACATCCGTACGCCCCAGGGAAATTGGTCAATTTAAAACTCAACCGATACCCGAATTTTAGAAAAGAAATAGTCATAGAGGAGGTGGAGAATACACTAAGTTCGGAGATCATTTAACCCACTCAGAGGCCTTGGTCCTCTCCGATAGTTATTGTCACCATGCCAGATCAATCGTGGAGGTTCTGCTTTGATTTCAGAAAGGTGTACACGGTTTCCCAATTTGACAGTTACCCTTTGCCCAGGATAGACAATCTAATTGACCGATTGGCAGCTGCCGTTTTCCTCTCCACAACTAATCTGACAAAGGGATACTGGCAAGTCCCTGTTAATCCAGAGGACAGGGAGAAAACAGCTTACCCACTCCCATTGGACTATTTCAGTTCAAAGTATTACCTTTTTGACTACATGGAGCCCTGGCTACCTTTCAAAGGTTAGTGGACCAAGTACTCCGGTCTTAATCCTCTTTCTGTGGGGCTTTCTGTGATGTAATCATTCATAGTAGAACATGGGAGGAACATCTACATCACCTATACCTAGTTACCAGAGCCTTGAGACAGGCGGGGCTCACAGTGAATCCAGAGAAATGTCACTTGGCACCATCAGCAGTTAAGTATCTTGGATTGCTCGCTGGCAATGGGCTGGTTCAACCCAAAGTGAGAAGGTAAAGGCTGTTCAAGACACTCCAGTGCCCAAAACCAAGAAAGATCAAAGAGCCATTTTGAGTTTAGTGGGGTATTATAGATGATTTATCTCCAGTTATTCTTCCATCACGTCTTGCCTCACTGATAAACTTAAGAATGTAGAACCCCAAAAGATCAAATGGAGGGACGAAGACCAACTGTGTTTTGACAAACTCAAGAACATTATGTGTAGTGAACCTGTGTTGAAGGTGGCAGATTTCAACAGAGAGTTAATTTAAGAGACAGACACCTCACATGTTGGTTTGGGGTCTGATCTTTCACAAGATCACGATGGCATTGCACACCCTATTCTTTACATAAGTAGAAAACTACACCCCCGAGAAAAGAATGATGCCACTGTGGAATTGAAGGCCTTCGCTATGAAATGTGCAGTGACGTACCTTAAATACTACCTCACTGGCAGGAAGTTTAGGTTGGTCACAGATCACTCTCCATTAGCATGGATGAGCTTCCGCAAGGACACGAAAGCACGGGTCATGCGTCAGTCTTAGACATGCAGCCCTATTGTTTCACGATAGAACACCAAAAAGGAAAAGAACAGGGAAATTGACTAATTTCCCGTTTCCCATTAGGCGCTGAGAGAACCAGCAGCATTAGGGAAAGGGTATGTGATGAATCAGATGGTGTCATCACTCCTTTCCCCGGCAATGACCTATGCTGAGTGACCAGGGGATGGCAGCCACTACCTGATCCTGACCCTGGGGACGGCTATATGAGGGAGGATCACATGGGGAGACAACCTTCGGGGAAGTATCATGGTATCATCAGATGAGACATGGTATGCCCCTTTTCCATCTTAGGATATCCCACCCACACCTAATGCCTTTTTTTTGTAACTTCTTTTTATTAAGTTCAGCATATATAACATAAGAAAAGCAACATCAACACCCAAGTCCTTCCCTCCCCCTCGCCCCCCCTGCAACGCCGGTCGTAGCACCAAAAGGTCCAGCAGTCCCGGTAGCTCCCTACCGGCCCTTCAGCCATGAAAGTCCAGCAGCTTTAAACCTTGTGGGCACCATTGCTCCCTAAACTCCCCCCTCAATTAGGCCAACGTCTCACCCCAATCAGCAGCAAAGCGCCCCAGTTTCCCCTCAGCTGCGTATGTGGCCCACTCCAATGAAACAATCTCCCACATTTTCCTTAGCCAATCTTGTTCCGTGGGGATCGTTGGGCTCTTCCAATTTTGTGCGATTAGCCCCATTGCTGCCAAGATGAAGACTGTTTTCGCCTTGAAGCTTCCTCTACTAGCCCCTTCCCCTCCAAACACTCTCTTTCCCAACAAGATCTCCCTAGGGTCCTGGTTACTCCCCAACCCTAAGGCCTGAGACTGGGCATCAGCAAGTTCGCACCAAAAGGGACTGATGCGTGGGCGATCCCACCATACATGAGTAGCTGTGCCCACCTCCCCACAACTTCTCCAACAGTCCCTTGAAGTTGCTGGGTACATCGCATGCAATCTGGCTAGGGTATAGAGCCAGCCAAATATATACTTATACCATGCTTCCTGCAGTTGAGACGCTTTGGCCACCTTAGGAATTGTCTTCCATAGCCTTTCCCAGTCTTCTCTTTCCATTTCCGCTCCCAACTGCTGCTCCCAAGCACTCATGTATGGCCATGTAACCACCGGGCCCGTGCGCTCTAAAAGTTTGTATAAATCCAAAAGCAGACCCCTAGAGCCCTCATGGGTCAGGAGGAACTGTTCGAATTGAGTTAGATCGTGTGTGGCAGCCCTCCTAACCTCCGCTGACATGACCCAGTGTCTAATTTGAAAGTATCTGTGCCTCTCCTCCTCACCAACCCCAAATTCCTGCTTACATTCCTCGAAGGTTTTTACCTTTTGATTGCGGAACATATCTCTCAGCGTCCTACATCCCCCGCCCTCCCATGTTCGGAATGCCCCCCTCTCCAGCCCCGGCGTAAAATCCCCATTGTTGAAGATAGGCGTGATAGGGGATGGAAAAGATGAAATCCCTCGTCTCTCCACTGCCCTGTCCCAGGTGGCCACCATTCCCTTTGTAATGTCACTCAGATAGATATCTGGTGGTCGCAGCCTCCGCGGAAGCCATAATACCTCTCCCAGGTGGTGTCGCACAACTGCTCTGTCCATTTTTACCCAGTGCTTCTCATATTCGACCGCAAACCACTCCCTAATCACTCGAAGGAGTGCAGCTTCATGATATTGCCTAAAATCTGGTAAACCCGAGGCCCCACGGCCCTTGGACGCCATGAGGAGGCGCCATGACAAACGCGGCCTCTTGCCCTCCCAGATGAATCCTTTGACCACTCGGATCAATTCCCTTAAAAAGCCTGCCGGGATGGACAGCGGAATCGCATGGAAAAGATAAAGTATGCGTGGTAGAATCACCATTTTAACAACTTCCCTCCTCCCTAGCCAGGAGATCCTAAGGGCACTCCACCGCCTCAAATCCATCTTAACCACCTTCAGCATAGGGGAGTAATTTGCACCATACCACCTGCCCAGGGATGGGGTTATCCGAATCCCCAAGTATCGTATCCCGCCCGGGCTCCATTTGAACGGGGAAAGCAGCCTTAGCTCCCGTGCCTCCTTCTCTTCTAAGGATAGATTCATCAACTCAGATTTCTGCCAGTTGACCCGCAAACCTGATACTTCCCCGAATTTGGTCAGCACTTCTATGCTTGCCTTGATAGACTCCTTCAGCTGCGTCAACATGAGCAACATGTCATCTGCAAATGCTGCCACTTGGTGCTGGCCTCCTCCAAATGGTATGCCCCGGATCCTGTCTGACTCCCTTATGGCCAATAAAATGGGTTACAAATATATTGCATAGGGCAGGGGGGACAGGGGGCACCCCTGTTTCGTCCCTCGCCTGAGCCTAATTGGGTTTGATGTTTCTTTATTAACCAGGATCTTCGACTTGGGGTTCTTATAATTTGCCTCGACCATGCTAATGAACTCTGACCAAAGACCCATCCTCTCCATGACTCGAGCGCTAAGAGGATCGACGGAGTGGTCGTCTTCTGTGCTTTCTCGACTATGTGGGCCACCCGCCTAATATTATCAGCCGTCTGCCTCCCTGCCACAAACCCTGTCTGGTCCTGGTGAATCAACGAGGGTAAGTACCTCTCCAGCCTCTTAGCCAATATTTTAGTATAAATGTTCACCTCTGTGTTTATGAGGGCAATGAGCCGATACGACGTGCACTCCTTGGTGTCCTTGCCTGCCTTGTGTATGAGCGTTATTTTTGCCTCTTCCATCGAGGGGGTGATACTGCCTCTGGACCAAAAGGAATTAAATAATTGTGTTAGGTGTGGAACTAAGAGATGGGAGAAAAGTTTATAAAAGGAAGCTGGGTAGCCATCTGGACCCGGGGCTTTACCAAGGGGAAGAGCCGCTATGGTTGCCCTCACTTCGTCTTCCGTAATAACTTGAC
Organism: Ambystoma mexicanum; assembly: GCF_040938575.1. NCBI lineage: Eukaryota > Metazoa > Chordata > Amphibia > Caudata > Ambystomatidae > Ambystoma > Ambystoma mexicanum. Next base: position 1,071,407,128 of record NC_090934.1, on the reverse strand, counting down.
CTAGCTCTATCCCCTCGTCCCTAGATAACCGTGGGAGGGGAAAGGCCCCAAGAACTCCCTCTGTGACCCAGGCAGGGGACACTGTGAGGAATATAATTCTTCATAAAACTCCACCAGCCTCTCCTTTATCTCTTCTATCCGAGTAAATATTTCACCCTCCTTACTCCTAATGGCCATAATAACATTGTGTTCCCTATCCCCTCTCAGTAGGCGTGCCAGGAGTGAGTCAGCCTTATTGGCTTTCGCATAAAATTTCTGCCTGACCCTAACCAAAGCCGCCTCTCCCCTTTTAGTCCTTAAGATCCTCCGCTGGCCCTCGAGTGCCCTATACTCCTTGTACATTTTTCTAGTGGGGTTCTCCTTGCGGCCTCCACTTCACTTTCCAACTGTGCTTCAAGCCTCCTTAGCTGCCTATGTCTCTCCACTTGTAAGGCGATTAATTCTCCCCTCAAGGTAGCTTTAAAAGCATCCCACCTGATCTCAAGGCTCGTGTCTACACTGTTATTCCACTCGAAGTAATCCCGGATCTTACCTTCTATTTCCTCCCGCATAACCTGATCCCTCAGGAGCGTCTCAGGAAATTTCCAGCCCCACACCCCGGATCTTCGTCCCCACAGCCGAAGCCTCATCTGAACCACCTTATCGTCCTCTATCCCCATGGGGCCTACCTCTATTGAGTCCACCCCTTCAACCAGGCTTGCAGACACCCAAATGTAGTCAATTCTTGACTGGGATCTATGAACATCTGAGAGAAATGTGAACCCCTCCTCTCCTCCCCTTAGCACCCTCCACACATCTTGCAAGCCCGCTTCCTCCCACCGTTCCTTCAACTGAGGCGAGGCTACCGCACCCCCCTCACCCCCTTCCTGCTGCGTGCGGTCACTCCTTCTATCCCATGCCAAATTCAAGTCCCCCATCAATATCACCTGCCCCCTTGCAAACTCCTGCAGGGTTCCCAAAACCTCTCGCAAGAACTGATCTTGGCCGCGTTCGGGCCATACACCGAGGCTATTGTGTAGGGTGAACCCTTGTACTCTCCCAATACCATGATATATCTCCCGCTCTAGTCCCGAAGAGTGTCAGTAACTCGGAAGTCCATCCCCCTCCCAAACGCCAATGCCACTCCCCCTCTTTTAGTAGGGCCCGATGCGAACAGTATTTGCGAGAAACCTTTCAGCTGCAGGCGACGCTGATCCCTTCACAAAAAGTGGGTTTCCTGTAACGCCAAAACATCTGGCTTGTTGGTGAATTGCTCCAATTTAGCCCGCTTAAGAGGGGAGTTCAACCCCCTAACATTATGTGTGTGGTAGTTAGCCATTTGAGAGCCGAACTGGTATGCAGTACGCTTCTCATTATCGGCCCTTGCCCCCCCAACCAGGTCCATCCTGCCTTTTTCCCCCCAACGGAAAGTGTTGTGAGCCCCACTTCTCCTTTACTTCCTGCTTCCATTCCCATAATCCATAAGACTGGAGTTAGCCACTTAGTTGCTACGACCCACTCCCAAGCCCTCCCTTCCACCCCTCCTTCCCCACCCTGCATCCCCAATTTAGGGTGAGACCAACCTCTCCCCCCTCCCTGCCCGCCCAACTTGGCAACCCTCCTCTGCAACTGCCCCCTCCACTCCTTCCCTCCCCCCCCCACCGGGCCTCATCGCCCTTACTGATCCCAATATGTTGCACTCCCTATCCCGAGCTCCTCGGCCACCCTTAAGGGTCCACCACCCCTTGCACATCATAATCCAATTCAGACGCTCCCCTTGCCGCCTATTCCACCCTCTGCGCCGGCCCCTCCACCCTCCCTCGGCGAACTGCTATTCCCACTCGGACCCCTCCGCCTTTTGTCCCCCACCGTGGACCATTCACACGGCCTCTCCCTTGGCCTGTTACCCATGGCCCCCCCACTGCCTGAGGGACCCTCATCCAGATCGATCTGCAACATATTAGCCCCCTCCTGGACTGGCGTTATCCGTTTTTGAGAACCTTCCCAGTCGAATACTAGACCAAATGGAAATGTCCACTTGTAGCGTATTCCACACTCATTTAAAACCTTCAACATGGGCGCCATCTTTCTCCTCTTTATCAGGGTAATATTAGCCAGGTCTTGATATAAAGCTATTTGTTGACCCCTTTAAACACTATTGGTTCCTTTTTGCTCGCAGCATGGAGAACCGCCTCCTTCTGAGAGTATCTGGTAAAGGCGGCAAGAACGTCCCTCGGTCTCGGGGCAGGCCCTTTAATAAGCCTACCAACCCTATGGACGCGGTCCAATTCAATGCTGTCCGGGCCCGCCTCCCCCCAAGATATCCGTGAAGATACCCTGAATTTCCCGTTTCAGATCCTTGTCCGAGACTGATTCCGGAAGCTGCTTCACCCTGATGTTGATCCTCCGGGACCGGTTTTCAATGTCTTCCGTATGAATCTCCAGGTCTTGGGTCGCCACATCAAGGCGCTCCAATGCCTCACTATTTGCTGTAGTTTCCTTTTCAACTTCCTGAAGACCCCTTTCTAGGAGATCAGTTCTTTCGCCCAGTTGCCTCATATCCCGCTTAATCTCCCCAAAAGCTTAATTTAGATCAGCCCGCATAAGCTGAAACTGCTCTTGAAACGTCTTAGCCAAATTGGTATGGAGCGCCTGGATTTCCCACAAAAAGTCCTGTTTATTAACCTGGTTCTGCTCTCGTGCCCCCTCCGCCATACTCCTCTCCTCCAATCCCTCATTGCCGCTCTCCGAGCCCTCACCCATATCCTGTACAGGCCACAGAGAATGGAGGGTGCTTTGAGAGTCCCGTGGGTGCTGGGATGTCTTACCACTTTTCCCTTTGTTTCGAGTGGCCATCAATGCAGTCTAGTTTTAGCTGCAGGGTATCCGACTCCTCTTTCCTTAGCTCCCTCACCTCCTGCTGGGGTCACACCCCCACCAATTACTACCACAGAGGGCAATCTCCTTATGCAATGCCGCCCGCAGACCAGTACAGCGCTGTTGACTTCCCTTTCCCTCCAGCCCCCTATGAAGCCACTCCGAATACTCAGCAAGGCCGCTATTCCCCAGGGGTGCCCCGATAAAGGCCTCAACGCTGTAGTCGCTGGAGAGTCACCGCCAGGGGAAAGGGGGGATTATTTGCTGGTGGGGTGGTCAAATATTGTCTTCACTCATGTTGTCCTAGATTTTATCCCAACAGGAGGTAATTCTGCAGGTAATGGTAAGTAACACACCTACAGAGACAGTTCACCAGCAGCGGTCCACAGCTTGCAGATATATTTGATAGGGCAGTATGGGAGGCTTAAGGAACCATTTACTTAGAAGCCTCCTTGTGGGACCCAGCTTCCTCCGGGATCTTGCTCTCTCCTCCGCCCGGGCCCCACGGCTTCACGAGCAGCAGAAACAACTCCCGCCGCCCACTCCTTCCTACACGCCCCCAACTCACTGCGGTGGTCCGTGCCGCAGCGCTTCTCCTCCTGGTCCTCGGGCCGCCGCACGAAATCCGCCAGAGCCGCCGCTCCACTTTTCTGCTCCTTCACCGGTGGGGGGCAGGCGGCCGCCCGACACCGCAGGGCCACGCCGCCCTCCGCGTTTCCCTCGCTAGCCGCCAATCACTGCCACTGCGTGGGCACTAGAACTCGGCATCCGCCGCCAAGCGGTACCTACAGCCGGGTGCTGTCACCAGAGGGCTGCCACGCCCCTCCTCCTCTATCCGGGCCTCGCGCTGCTCTAGGGCAGCCTCACCGCCTTCTCCCCGATCCGCTCCGGCTCGGGAAATCCACTCTGCTGGGCGGTGCTCTTCTTCTCCTATGCTCCTCATAGCCCCCCGATGGATGCCCGGAATTCCAAAACATCCCTTCACGGTTTGCCGAGATACAGCGGGGTGGTGGACTGCTATATTTTCGCCCGTTATTCAGGAGAGCACGGCCGGCATGTCTACTCCTTACCAGCCGCCATCTTGGAATCCACACCTAATGCCTTAATGGTGTTTTGTTACACCTCCCCTCATCCACCTGGGAAGAGTGTTGAAAACATTTTCACCAGATCTGTATACAAACCACCAAAAACCGACTTGCCTTTGAAAACCACTATAAACATTTGGCCAAACTTCATATGCAAGTCACTAAGAACGGACTGTCCCTACAAGTTCGAGAATACTCGGACAAGGAAGAGGGAATCGAGTAATACATATCACTCAAGCCTGAGAGCACCAGCCGTGCTCTAGTTGTTACAGGCACTCACCTACAGTGGGAATATTTAAACAGCCGAAGCAGCTGACCAAGCAGAGCTGCTGGCGGGAGAGGATTGCATCTCTTGGGAGCGACCGACAGACTGAGGAACCAGAAAGCGTTCCATGGAGTCATCCGGCGATCGAAGGAAGAGCGCAGAAGCAGATCATGAAGATGAACACACTGCAGGGACACCAGAAGCTGAGAGAATACTGCTGCTCGTTTGCAGGTGTCTGGAGGTTGTTTCCACTTTACCGTAGCTCGGGAAGATGCCAGAGAGGCCAGAAGGAGTGCGAAGAGCAGAGAAGCTGGGAGCAGATGGTGAATCCTTGCCACCGGTTAACCACGAGAGAGACACAATATGCTAGGAAGAGCCGGTGAGTCTACGGAAGGGAAGAAGGGACACAGGGGCGTATTGGCAGGCATGCCAAACCCGATGAATGAACAAAACAGCATCTGAAAGGAACGTGTAAATGAACATTGTTGTACAAGGGTAAACATAATCAAAACAAGAGACTTAGGGCCTCATTATGAGGTGGGCGGTAAGGGATACCGGGCACCGTTAAGGAGACCGGTAATCCCTTACCGCCCAATTCCGAGGTCCCTTTGCGGGAATCGTAAAGGACGTGTGGTCTGACCACACATTCTTTACGGGACCCGTTAAGGGACGTTGGAGCTAATTACGGGCCCCCAATTAGCATGCCTGTTATTAGCGCCTTCCCCCTTCCCATTGAGCCCTATGGGGACTCAAATGGGAATGGGGAATGGCATTTGGAATGGGGACTTAGCAGGTCCGCCTAGGGCGGAATGTCTCAGTAAGTCCCCACTCCACCAGACCGGACCCAGACACGATTTTGGAAGCAGCCATGGCGTTAATAGCGCCATGGCTACCTCCAAAGTCGTAATGAGGCCCATACAATCATATGAGTATCTGCAATACACCTGTGAAAGAAGTCCTAGCAGAATAGCATACCAGGCAGATATAAAGACAGAAAAGCCAATATAAGAGACTAGCAGTATTTGAGATGTGCACAGAGGCCACCTAAGAATGCCCTGGCAGGAGAGTATATCAGGCAATTTGAAGGTGTGTTTGAAGGTGCAAAAAAGTGCACATGTAACATAAGCCCAGGCAGTTTGAAAGTATAAAGAAATCCTTTGTGCAAAAAAAGCCCTGGCAGGAGAGTATACCAGGTGGATACTAATTGTGAATATGTGTGTTTATGAGAAAGCCCTGACAGGAAAGCAGATCAGGCATTAAGTTGAACAAAGTGTAAAACAAGATTGGCTCAAGAAATCCTGAACAGTGCACATCATGAAAGGGCAGAGGAAATATATTAAAGGAGAGAAGAAACCTGGCAGGAGAGTACAGCAGGTAGCCTACCACGGCAAAGTTCAAGAGTCAAGTTGTGTTGTGCACCATTCATGTTAATACTCAAGAGACTGATAATCCTGAAGGATTGACTACATTTCTATAAGTGTGAGTGATTGGGGTAATGTTGTTAGCTTGGAAGTGCTCAAGCCTAGCGAGAATGATCATCGTCCAGTATCCTGTGTCATTACTAGTGTCTGAAATCAGGAGAGTATGGACTTGAGGTCAGTTGATGCTGTAGCAATTACACCCATGGGCCATCAACTGGACATCTGTTGATTTCACTGCCATTAAACCAAGCTTATATGCTCAAATAGAATCTCAACTGGTAGTAATTTGTAAGGAAGTTACATCATCAGACAACCTAATTTACTTTACTTTACAATATTTGTATAGCGCACTGTAGATCCTGGGGCATAAAGGCGCTGACATTTTTACATAGAGGTTACAGTGCGAGGTACAGAAAGTATGGTGGATCTCTCATCATTGGAATGCTATATGCGGAGACAATTATTCAGGCAAAGAAGAGCGTTTTCAACTCATTTTTAAAAATCTGCAATGAGCTTTGGAGTCTCAAGACAAGAGGCAGCTGATTTCAAAGTTTTGGGGCTACCAGGTGGAAAGCTCCTTTCACAGCCTTTGAGGTTCTACTCCTTGGGATTTTTAAAGATTCTGCCTGAGGATCTCATTTCTCTGCCCCTGGTTTTTTCATTAATGACAATCTGCAGATATGGTGGCATAATGGCCTGTCTATATTTGAAGGTGATTGTTAAGATTCTATATTCGAAGCGTGCTTATACTGGGAGCCAATCATGTGAATGCCTTGCCTCTGTTACATGGTCTCTTTGAGGCAACCCCAGAACCTCTCTGACCACCCTGTTCTGCATTGTCTGTTGTCTTTGGGTGTCTCCTTTTTTAGACCTATTAATAGACTACCACAGTAGTCTATTTTTGCCCATATGACGGCTCTGGCAATAATTTCTGAATTTGCCTGTGTGATGCGTGGTCCAAGGTGATGAAGTAGCTTGATGTAATATGCTGATGCTGAAATTACGCTAGAGACGAGGTGTGTCATGGACAGTGATTGATCTAAGGTTACTCCTAGAATCTTTAGCTTTCATACTGGGTTAATGTGGTCTGATCCAAGCTTAAAAGATTGATAATTGCTTTCCAACTTGCTATTGGCAACAGACCTTCCGATAATCATTAGTTCTGTTTTGCCTTTATTTAACGCTAAGTTATTATTAAGCATCCAGGTTTCAATTTTATTGAAGATTTTACTTAACTCAGCTTCGTCTTGCAAGTGATGGCCTCAGAGCGGGACGACACATTGAGTGTCGTCCGCATAATTTGAAAATAAAATCCCCTTTGCCTCTAATTTCGTGAAGAATGGTACCATAAAGAGATTGTATATGCTAGGAGATGTACTAGCCCCCTGTCGGACCCCAAACAGAACCGGTATCGAAGTGGCTTCAACTATGTCTGAACAGACTCTACTATGTCTTTTCTCCAAGAATGACATTGTCCATGCAACAGCCAAAGGTGAAAAATTGGCTATTTCAGATAATCTAGATTTCAATATCTGGTGGTCGATCAAGTCGAAAGCCACAGATTGGTCCAGGGATACTAGAAGAGAAAGAGAACTTTTATCCAAATGATCTAGGAGTTTTGACTTAAGGTGAAGGAGGGAGGTCTCTGTTCAAAAGCTTCTCCTAAAACCAGATTGGTGTGCATTCAGGATAGGATATTTATTGAGATGTTCCGAGATCTGTACATAAGCCACCTTATGCGGAATTTTGAATAAAAAAGGTGTATTAGAAATGGAACGGTAGTTTGAGAATTATCCATATCCAAACCTGCTTTTTTAAGAATGGGTGTTACCATTGTTTGCTTCAGGTCATCAGGGACCTTACCTTCTCTTAGAGAGGTATTAACAAACGTGCAGATGGCTTTAATGAGCAGCGGGGGATGAGTTTTTATTATTAATGAGGCACATGAGTCCCCTTTGCAACTGGAGGGTTTTAGTTTTTCTATAATAAGTTGAAGTGATTTCTCTGAGATAGGATGAAAGTTAAATTCAGCTGCTGTGATCACTGTATTCAAAGGACCTTGTTGTGACGTTGGTGCTTTAACATCTTAACATCTTAAGAATTTCTTTCTGTAGAGCATCCCTGTTCTTATTGCTGGCACCAAGTGGTGTCTCTAATCACAAGGTGGTCTAACGGTGAAGGAGTTACTTCCTGTTCTTTTAAGATTTTGAAAACTTCCCTGACGTCCGATGTGGCGTTAACGATGAGTGAATTATGAAAATTGGTCTAAGAGGCCAGAACACCTGTTTTGTATTCCTTTATTAGGGTCCTATATAACTGGAGGGAGGCTAGAGTGGGGGTAGTTTTCCACAAGTAGTACGCTTTAATCATCGCCGATTTGTGCTTTCTCAATTCTTCAGTAAACCATGCTTGACTGTTATGACCAGCTTTGCTGAATTTATACACATAATGCTCCCCTTCTTTACTAAATCGGCAAGGCAGTGATTGTTACCAATAAATGGTTTGATGGGGAATGTAGAACAGCTAAGGACCATTTACTGCTGTATTTAAAGAATGCAGATCCAGTAGATAACCAGTAGATAAGCAACACATAAGGCAACTCAGAGCAACCTATAAATTCTCTCTCCAGGTACAGAAAACTGCTTCTGTTAAAAACGTATGGGAGGATGTACAGCTTACTTGGAGGTCGGCAGACTCCATTAGATTCTGGAAATTGATAGTAGGGAGGGACTTGAATGCATGCAAAGCTATCAAAAGCCAGATCACTCCTGCCGATTGGTGCCAACATTTTAGCAATATGTACAAGAGTGAACTAAATGATGGCAGGGAGATCTGGTTGCAAAGCATCCACCCGATGGAGGAGGGAGGTGACATAATAATCTAATAATCATGAACAAGGAGGGGGAGGGGGCAATTGAATCACTAGGAGCATGGAAGGCACTTGGGCCTGATAAAATACCTATAGATCTCTTTAAAGACGAGTTGAATATTTGGGCACCTGTATTATGCAGTTCCTTCAATTCTGCTGTATCATGTGGCAAGGTCCAAATGTCCTGGCCCAACGCAGAAATAGTACATATCTACAGGGAGATAGGTATATTCGGGGAAATTACAGACCTATATCTCTTTTGGACATGTTAGGAAGAAGAGAGGGTCTTCCCACCCCCGCGGGCCCCAGTCCAAAGATGGTTTTTCATTTTTTCACTGGAGTTCACTTTCCCAAAAAAGAAGCGAGGCAATACAGGAAGCAATGGAAATCAACCTTGAGGCCTGCAGTGCGTGCTCCAACGCCATCTCCCTGTTCCAGATAGCCTTGGCCAGCAGTTATAGGACGCGTGGAATGTTATAATCAAATTTAAAAAAAATTATGTTGGGGCGTGGCTTGGAGCGCCATCGATGTGGTCGCTCCTCTGAGCCCGCCTGTGGGATGTCCGACGCCGCCGTCGAAATCTGGCGGTTCTAGGCGGGGTTTCGTGTTGCTAAGGCCATCTACAGCGACCGGAACCGACATGGCATAACCTGGCTAAATACCGTCTTCGACCGTGGCGGCGTTCTACTAGAAATTTGAAGCTGAACTTCTCTCCCGTACCCGACGGACGAAACTAAGATGGCTGCCGTACCGGGGCTCAGCAGCACGCTCCGCACCTGTCGGTAGCGGGACCTTGGGAGGCAGAAGAGCTGGAGAGGGGGAGCGGTACCTAATATAGAATCCCCTGATTTCGGTTGGGCAGCCTGGATCCCTTCTGGGTTGCTACCGAGAGCAGGTCCCCCACTCCTCTCCCTACTTGGCAGATCAAGTCGGGACCACTGCGGCCATCTTGGATCAGCCCTACCGAAGTCCTTCTCCCCGTTCTACGCTTCCTGGGGCGCCCCTGCCCACCCATCTACACCTGACCCGGAGCGAAGGCCAGGGTGACGGAGTTCTCCAGCTGCCATCTCCCACCGTCCTGGGCCTTGCCGCTAGTCTCCCGACTGGAACTGTTTGGCGTGGGCAACATGTCGAGACAAACAAAAGTGAGCAAAGGCACGGATATCTCCGCCATGTTTACGGCTACAGAGAAACCCAAGAAACAGGAACCTCCCAAACTGACCCCACAGAAGCAACAAGAGGACAGGGGCGAGCTTGCCACTAAAGGAGACCTAATAGCCTTCATGGCGGACATCAAATCTGAGTTCCGCGCTTGCCTCTCAGAACTCGCCACCAAAGTTGACCAAACAGATCAGAGAGTCACAGAACTCGAGCAGAGGTTTGGAGAGATCGAAGATCATGCCCAGGAGCACACCACCGCTCTGGGGGAAATGCAAAAATCGATCGATTCCCTGCACCACAAATGCGAGATCATGGAATTTAAACAGGAAGATCTCGAAAATAGGGCCCGACGCAATAATCTCCGCATCCGGGGCATCCCATCCTCCGTCCCCGATAACAAGCTAGCGGACTACGTGGCAAACTTTTTTGAGGCTCTACTTCCAGATCTGGACAAATCTCGGCTCATATTGGACCGCACCCACAGGCTTCGCCAGCGCCGCGGGACAGATTCGGACCCTCTACCAGACGTGATCACTAGGGTCCACTTCTTTACAACGAAAGAAGCGATATCAGCGATCAGCCGCCAAGGTGAAGAGATAACTTTCCAGGGCACCCCTCTTCAAATTTACCAGGACCTTTCGGCACTCATGCTCCAGAAAAGAAGAGCACTTCGGCCTCTGACATTATTCCTCCAGGAGCAACAGATCCGTTACAGATGGCTGTTCCCGACAGCTCTTCAATTCACATATAACGGCACCCTACGCCGAATCAGCCACCTGGAAGACGCAGAGAAAATCTTGCACTCGACCGCTCCCCGGGACCCTCCCACGCCAATCTTAGAGGGGACTGAGAACCCTGGTCCGCCTCCCTCCCCAAAAGCTAAACGCACGCCTTGGTCGTCGATACAACGAAACAACAAGAAATGATGAACGTGGACGCCTCCACGGTCCCAGGCTCCGTCAATGAGCTAGCCGGGACACAGATATGCTCGTCTGAATCAGAACCCGCTACCTACATGCCAACCTCTTTTAAGTACACGACGGCGGCGGGGCATTCCCATGGCTCATACCCACCCCAAGGATACTTTCCATCTTCTGTTCCTTGGGAACCCACAATATGGGACAATTGGCCCTGTTGGCCTTAGGTACGACCGTACTAACAAAGTCGGTCTACCGCCTTGTTAAAGTTGAGATCCCCCGTTGGGATTTCGCGTTAAAACCTCAAGTGCAGAATGATTTTGTGAGTGCTTCCGTCAGTCATGGCAGTTGAACCTCCACCCCAGGACCCCCCCCTTAACGCAGGGAACGGGGAGTGAGCCCCCAGAGGACTTTCAGTCGCTTCGGATCCTTTCCCTGAATGTTAATGGCTTGAATTCTCCTAACAAGCGAAAGACAATTCTATTAAAACTCCGCGACGAGGAGGCCGCAATTGCCATGCTTCAAGAGACCCATCTGTTGCCCGCTGATGTATCCCGCCTTCGGTCTCGGCTATTTCCGCTTCAATTCTTTGCCTCTGGCACAAGCAAAAAAGGAGGCACGGCGATTCTCTTCAGGAAAGACTTGAACCCACAGATTCTGGAAACAAAGACATGCCCAGAAGGCCGATTTATAGCGATCAAATGTCTCCTGTTGGGAGACCTGTACACCCTCGTTTCAGTATACGCCCCCAACTCTGGACAATCACATTTTTATGACGCCCTGGGCACATCGCTCGCCAACTTCGTGGAGGGCCAAACGATCGTCGGTGGGGACTTCAACGGGGTCCCGGAACCCACTAAAGACCGATCACACCCCCCGACCCCAGGCGACTACGCCCAAGCACTCAGCCTCCTTCGTCTCTTTAGGACCCTGGAGATAATAGACTCATGGCGGGTGTTTCACCCTGATGATAAGGACTTCTCCTTTTACTCGTATGTCCACCGCACCTTCTCGAGGATTGACCTATTCCTGATTTCACCTCACACGTTCCCTTCAGTTAAGAAGGTCACTATCGGCACAAGAGCGATCTCCGACCACGCTCCAGTGCTCCTGGAGCTTCGGGTTCAGAACCCTGATCCCACCACCCCGCGCAAATGGATGCTATACGACCCAATCCTCAACGACATGGCCACCAGAGACAAGATCGCAACGGAAATAAAGAACTTCTTTGTGGAAAACCCGGCCTCAGACACCTCATTAGCAAACAACTGGGACGCCATGAAGGCAGTAATCAGGGGCTCCCTGATAGCCCAGGGTGCGGCCTACCATCGAGATAGACGACGAACCCGGACAGCCCTGGATCTCGAATTGAGAGAGGCCGAGGCACTCCACAAGGAGAAAGGCTGGTCCCCCAGAACACAACGGGCCATCCGCACGGCACGGAAAAGGCTGGAAGCCCATTATGCGGAACAAACCGGCCAACTAATGGCGAAGGTCAAACAGTCGTATTATGCGAAGGGCAACAAATCGAACAGGTTCCTGGTGGCCAAATTAGCCAAGCAAAGACGCAGCATCGCGATCATGGGCCTGCGAGACACCAACGGGTTCATACTATACTCAGAACCCGAGAAGCAACGCCTCGCAATTGAGCACTTGGCCCAAACCGTGAAGGCAACCCCACGAAACCCAGCACAACAGAAGGAATACCTTCGGCAGGCAGAGGTGCCCCAGCTCTCCGATGCAATGAGAGATGAACTGGAGGAGCCCATCACGGGGGAGGAAATTGAGGACGCCATCAAATCTCTCAAATCACGGGCCCCTGGCCCGGATGGCTTCTCAACCAGGTTTTACAAACTATTCAGGTCGCAACTGACCCCCCATCTCACCACCCTATTCAACTCCTTCAGGGAAACGGGGGCGGTGACCCCATCGATGCAGGAATCGACCACCATCCTTCTGCCTAAACCTGGAAAAGACCCAAGAAGCATAACTTCTTATAGACCCATCGCACTCTTGAACATAGATGCGAACATTTACTCGAAAATTTTGGCGACCCGCTTGAATCGCATCCTGCCGAATATCATTCATCCAGACCAGGCTGGGTTCATCCGGCACCGGACCGCAGGCGATAATATCCGTAGAACCCTGAACCTGGTGGACCTCGCCTCCCGGAACTCCCAAAAACTAATCTTGGTGGCCCTCGATGCAGCTAAGGCGTTTGATAGGGTGGATTGGACGTTTATGGGACACACTTTAGGGGCCTTCGGCTTCGGACCGGCGTTCCGAACGATGGTGTTGGCCAACTATGATCGACCTACAACAAGCTTGAGGATCAACGGCCACTTCTCGGCTCCAATCCCCTTGTCATGCGGGACTCGGCAGGGCTGTCCGCTGTCGCCCTTGCTTTTTGCACTCACCATGGAGCCCTTCGCACAAAAAATTAGGCGGAATGACCAAATCAAGGGCATAACAAGCAGCCCTTCACATCATAAACTTGCCCTATATGCGGATGACATCTTACTTACGATCTCGGAGGCCCCCTCATCGCTTGAACATGCGATTCGCGAAATCACCAGCTATGGCGAAGTCTCGGGCCTCACCATAAACTTCGATGAATCTTCCGCCTTGGGCATTGGCCTCACCCCAGCAGAGCGAGAACCGCTGACTAGGATGTGCCCGATAATATGGGAAAGGAGCGCCATCCCCTATTTGGGGGTTTACATTCCGGCTGATCCAAAAGAGACGTACAAATCCAATTTTCCCCGATTTCTCAAGGAACTGGAGGGCGATTTGAAGCGATGGGGGACCCAGGAGATTTCGCTGCTTGGACGCATCACGGCATGCAAGATGAACCTTCTCCCGAGATTTCTATACATATGCGCCTCACTGCCAGTGGCAATCCCCACTCCGATTCTCCGAGGGATCCAGAGGAAAATGCTGAACTTTATCTGGAGAGGTAAGAAAGCGAGAATCCCTCTTAGAACTATGTTGGGGAGTCCCAAACTGGGGGGACTGGGGTTCCAGATCTTCAGGCCTACAGAGTGGCAGCCCAACTGGCCCGGGTCCAGGCCTGGCAAAATACGACAGACCGCCCGAGATGGGTGGAGCTGGAACAGTCGCGGACCCCCCTGCCTCTGCGGTTTCTACCACACATCCCGCCCCCCCTCAGGTCCCATGGGGGAGAGCTCCTGCTGTCGACCAAACACACCCTTAGCACTTGGGACTGGGCGCTGAAACGAAAGGGAGTGCCAAGAGGACTGAGCCCACGCTCCCCGGTCTTTCTCAACCCAATGTTCGCACCGGGCATGCATCCCCGCAATTTCCAAAATTGGACCAAAGGTGGGCTAGAGACCATAGACCAGCTGTATACAGGGGAGAAACCGCTCACATTCGCCCAATGTAAGGAGAAGTTCCAACTTCGGGAATGTGACAGATTTACTTATATCCAACTACGCCACTGGTGCTCACACCCCCAAACCTTGCAAGCAGCGACCCGTCCTCCCACTGCCCTGGAACTCACCCTAGTAGACCTCCCGACTCGCGGCAGCGTATCCACCCTCTACAGACGCTTCTTAAGCGACTACCTAACCACAAGAACCCGATGTATGGCCCAATGGGAAGCGGACCTGGGACACCCGATAGAGGATCAAACCTGGGTGGACATATGGACCCGAACACATACCGCATCCACCTGCATCACCAACAGAGAATGCGCATACAAAATCATGCTGCGATGGTACTATTCGCCCCTCAGACTCCACCATATGAACCCCCAGATAGATCACGCTTGCTGGAGAGGATGCGGCCTCCCTGGCTCTTTCTTCCATATGTGGTGGGACTGCCCAAAGATCCGACCGTTCTGGAAAGCTTGTCTAGAGTCTATTTCGCTGATTACCGGAACAATGATTCCCTTGAAACCGGAGCCGATCCTGTTAGGAGCTCCAATTCCCGGGATCTACCCGCGCTCCGGACCCAGAGCGAAACTATTGACTCACTGCCTACTGGCAGGGAAAACGGTGGTGGCCCGAACCTGGAAATCCCCGGAAGGCCCCCACATTGCTCAATGGTGGACCAAAGTATGGGACATTCTGATAGCGGAGAAGGTAACGGCAGCACGAGCGGGGATGCTACACCGCTTTCAGAACATCTGGGCCCCAGTCCTGGAATTCGACCAGCGCTTCCCCGCCCTGACCTATAGGCCTGCCAGAGCCCTCTGGATCTTGACGAACCAGGCGAGCCCGGAGGAAGACTCCTGACCGCTGAGACTCCGGCCGGACCGCCCGGGCGGGAGGAGCCCGCTCGCAGAGCTTGTGGGACTGATAATCCAGGGAGGAGGACAGAGAGAGAAGACACAGGGGGGGTCTAAAGACTGGGGGTCAACTTGCTGAGATAACCCTTGCATATAATGTCTGTATTTATCATTCTGCCTTGATTTAAAATAAACAAAGTTAAAAAAAAAAAAAATTATGTTACATACATGTCAGAAGTGGGATTCGAACCCACGCCTCCAGCAGAGACTGAGGTTTGATACCTGAACCGCACCTTAGACCACTCGGCCATCCTGACTCTGCCGTTTAATGTTGCCTGAAGCGGCTCAGAGGCCATGATGGAAAGTCTTTGACCACACTAAAATCCTCTTGTATTTCCAAAAATGTCTCCACAGTCTTCCAGGAAAATACTCTCACCCAACCCCTCCCTCCACCACCCGCCCCATCCATTTTAAACATGTCACTTCATTCCAACTAGGCAGAGTTAAAAGGACAACGCATTGGGTTCTTTATGCATTTTTTCCAAAGCCAAAATGTTATGGTGCGCCCATTTGCACGTCCACAAGGCCGACCCAGTCCAAAGATGGTTTTTCATTTTTTCACTGGAGTTCACTTTCCCAAAAAAGAAGCAAGGAAATACAGGAAGCACTGGAAATCAACCTTGAGGCCTTCAGTGCGGCTCCAATTCCATCTCCCTGTTCCTGAAAGCCTTGGCCAGCAGTTATAGGACGCGTGGAATGTTATAATCAAATGAAAAGAAACATTCTGTTACAGACTTGTCAGAAGTGAGATTTGAACCCTCGCCTTCAGAAGACACTGTGATCTGAACGCTGTGTCTTAGACCACTCAGCCATCCTTAGAGGCAATATTGGAAGGTTTTCAAAGACCACCACCCTAAAATCCTCTCATATTGCATTAAAGTCTCCAAATTCCTCCCAAAAGAATTCCACCTCCTTCTCAGCACTGACTGCGAAGCCCACGTTTCAGTGCCCAGAACGATGGTATAACTATGGCAGCAATACAGTCAATGAAGATGTATGACTGTTTATGAAATAGTCAGTCGCAGTCTCTGCAGTTCACTCTCTCTCAACGTGCTCCACTCTACCTGCCAGCAGTCTTTCTACAGCCTCTACTTCACCCTGTGTGGAAGGACCTTTAAAAGACACCAGTCAGCCATGGAGCGGCCGTGGAGCAAGTCGCTGAGGGAGTCACAGTCTCTGCAGTTCACTCTCTCTCAACGTGCTCCACTCTAACTGCCAGCAGTCTTTCTACATCCTCTGCTTCACGCTGTGTGGGAGGACCTTTAAAAGACACCAGTCAGCCGCGGAGTGGCCGCGGAGCCAGTCGCTGAGGGAGTCACAGTCTCTGCAGGACCGACAGCCCGATGGCAGACAAAGAGAATCTAGCACTAACGCCCAGCGCAAGACTCAATATCGTGACAGAAGGCCTGGGCGAAAAAAGAATGCTGAGAAGTGCTCAAGGCATTCCTATAAGACAAGGGACCACCTCGGATCGTCCTCGTTTGCTTTCCTCGCCAACTACAACTACTGAGAAATCACGCAGTCAGGCAGCTGGGTTCCTGCCCCTGCAACCGCCTTCAGTACTGGACACATCGACCTCAAGACCTTGCTACCCCAAACCGGTCGACATAACCAAACAACAGCACCAGGAGAGACCAAGGCCTGGTGCCCCTGCCAGTCCCCTGAGCGCCCACAGGACACCCTCAGTGCCAACAAGCACCCCGCCTCCATGCCCTGGACTCCTCCACACCTCCGTCCATGCCGTGCGTGCATCCCCTCCACCACCAGCCGAAGGGCTGATGGCGCTAGGCTCTGCCTGAGGGAGGAAGAAGGGGGAAGAGAGCGCTCTTGGGTCAGCGGCGAAAGACCACTTCCAAAGCTCCCGGATCTCCTTACCTTGGAAGTGGAAGGCGCCCAAACGACTCCACCGTCCACTGGAAGCGGCCAACTGCCGTGGGAGCCCTCTCCCATCCGTACTGTGGGAACGAGCGTTCTCCCTGAACCATCGGGAAAAGCCTGGCTCCACGCCCCCTACTAAAGGAGCCCTGATGACGCCTTCCAAGCGGGTGATCACTGCCGCTTTGGTCCATGCCAGTTTAGACGACCGCTCCGTGATCCCCCTACTGGCTGAAGAGGATACTGCAGCCAGTGCAGCCACAGAGAAATCCACAATGGGGGAAAGCTTGGCTACTCCTCCCAAAAAAGCCCAACACGATGATGAATGGGTCGACTTTGAATGTAGCAAAGAAAACATCCAGCCCCTCTTACAACCAAAAACAATAACTCTCTGGTTATGAACAAAGACACGCTAAACCCCAAATCAAACCCTCATCAGAAAAACAATAATAAGACAAAGAAAAAACGCCCTGAGAGATCACACACGCCCCGGGACGCGTAAAAACTACTTCAACTACCCCGCACTGTCAACAAGGAACCCGGCATTTTCCTGAGCAGGAAGAAAAAAGAAAAAAAAAAGAAAAAAAGAAGAAAAACAAATCCACAAGACCTTGAGGACTTGAGGAAGCAAATAACTGTAAAAAATTGTTCACAAAACCTTCACAAAGCAACTCACTGAAAGACTTTTTAAAAAAAACAGAGCAAAAGGAAATACTCCCTGTTAGAACTGTTGGACGCTGAGATATTTGAAGCAATCCAGGATTCCCTCCCACTCCTCAAGACCCGCAAAATGAGCAGCACCCAGGAAACTGTACCAGTGATTGACCTTGACATATGGAGCTCAGTGGAAGCAGTAGAAACCGCCCCCCCCAGCCTCCAGAGGAAAGCACAGAAATCAGTGAGGCAGACAAACCAGAAGACGACTCTGCTCCCATTCCCAGCACTACAGAAATCAGCTTATCAAGCGTGGCAGCCCCTACGCACCCAAAGCCCCCAACTCTGCAAGCATCCCCAAATGCTCACACATTTCCCACCCCACCGCAGTGTACAATAGCGGATGCTCCTCTGCCCCGCACGGCCATGGACACCACTACTCCCCAGGAAAAGAGCCAAACGCTGAATGATACATCCAGCGGGCATTTGGGAGACAGCAAACAACGGGCAAGCTGCAAACACCTGCCAAACGGCCAAGCCCTAAAACACTGCCCAAATCTAAAACCCAGCGACCACATCACAAACTTCACACCACCCCGCCGAAAGACTCAAGAACTGTTCCCAAACACCCCCGCAAGGAGCAGAAACAAAAGCGAAGTACCAAACAATACACAAAAGGAAACTCCTTCCAAAAAAACAGACATGCTCACCATCATGTCCGCAATCACAATCGCTCTTGCACCTTTTGGAAAATTGTATGAGTCGATTGATGATACCTTGAAAGACCACACCAATGTATCTGCCATGATGCATATGAAACTGATTTACCTCGAGGGATATGTGACCGCCATGGAAAAAATAATGGCAACACAGAGTAACGTTGCAGAAAAACTAAAGAATCAAATGACCTCGCAAGATCACTCAACAGATTCAATACAGTTAAACAACTCTAAAGTGGCCCACCACGTAGGAACTCAGACATCGCCAGCAGCACAGCTGGAAGGGCCCCCTTCAACTTTGCAAAAAAACCAGCACCTCCATTGCAGGAAACTTTAAGCATATTCAACGACAAACAAGTGAGTGGCACCCGAATCGCAGCGCCTCAGCCCGACTTGTTTGTCTTCAAATCAACTCAAGCGCGTTCAGAGGAGACCCTCTGCATCATTGAAGATTCACCTCAAAAGACGCTGCGGGTTGCCCCCAACGTACAAGCTGCCTCCACAAATAAGGAAATAATAAAAACAACTAAAGAAAACCAAACACTCTTAAAACTCTGAGAGCTACTAAACCATAAAAGAAATATTACACAAGAATTAAAAAAAAATAACCCTAATGCCAATATCCAAGCAAACTTAACCAGCAGAATCCAGGGGTCAACACACTCGGACACAAAGTCAGATGCAGCCGGCAGCCCGGCCAAAGACTGCCATCGAGATGGGTTTCAAATCACCATGGAGGACTTCCTGGCCGACGAACAACTGATGAATATATCACAACATTTCGCCCACGATTCTGGAGAAAAGAAGAAAATACGTTCCCAGGCCCGCTCTCCCCGCAAGGCTCCCACCACTCGCTCCAGAGCTTCACTCGATCGATCCAAATGCTTGAGATCTCCAACACATCGTAGAACAAGTAATTCCAAGTCACACAATGACAAGAGCCTAAACTCTCATTATAACTCGTTGCCACTGCGTTACCACAGAAGAAAAGAGGGCAAATCAGAACACCATTCCCAAAGACAATAGTCCCACTCACAGAGAATCACACCTCCCAGACAGCATGAGCTGCACCGCCCAAACTACCGCAAGAACAGATATCAAGACGACTCGGGCAAACCAATCAGACTACTCCAAGACAAGAGGCCACCCAAAATCTGCGACGACCCAAAATCGGAGAAAAAAACTCTCCAACCACAATCCTAAAATTGGAGCAAATTGGCAGAAACAAGGAGGCCACAATACTGAAAAGGGGGACAGTACTAAAAATATTCCATCGCAGCAAGGCTCTCATCGGACGACCTATTTTTAGTTGAACCATGCCACAACGAAGCAAAAGCCAAATGCTATCTGCATTTACGAGCAGGAAAATTATGTTTCCCATTAAGTGAAGGTCAGGCAGACCTCCTCCGAAACAACCTAAATTTAACAATAGTGCCAGATCACAGCGAACAAAACATCGACTCATCCAATGAACCGACCACTCTGGCAAAAAGACAGCACTATGTATCAAGAACAGAAAGTCTGTACAAAGAAAAGAGACTGCACAAAGCAAATTCCGGAATCCGAACCGAGAAAGAAAGTAAAAACATTCTCCACACCACAACATCTAAGCATCTAGATCTAGCGCACAAGAACAGCCAAAGATGTGCAAAACACCCCAGAGCTACAGAAGAAGGCTCCCTAAAAGTCTCCTTCATGACTCAAGAGTCAGCAATACAGGGATCCCGAATCGAAGCAGAGGCGCCACACGTGTCAGAAACGACTTTTCATCTCACGACGCAAAAGGCTTTCACTTCAATACCTATGAAGCAGCTGTGGGCCTGGCTGCCAAAAGCCCTATCCATCACTACAAAAAAATAGCAATCAGAGGCCCACAAAGATGGGCAGCCACGCACTACTACAGTACATTCTGCTTACCTAATCTTATGACCACAGGAGGTATTGACCTGGGCCAGTTCTACCTACTTGCCTTACAGGAACTATGGCTGACTGAACAACTACACCTGAACGGTTTCAACATCACCTTTGCCCCAGCCGCCAAGAGTAGGCTGGGTCGCCCTTCTTCTGGCCTGCTACTGCCAGCGCGTGTGGGCAGCGGCATTGAAATCCAAGAAACACTATCGGCTGCAATCCACCACCTAGCAGTAAGAACCAATTGGGTGTATTACGACCGAACCTCAGCCAAATAATGTATCACTCAACTAGCCATAATCAACACCTACTGGAACCCACAGGCAATCCAGGAGAAAACATTTCTGAGACTGATCGAAAAAGCCATTGACTCTATCTACATAGACAACGAGATCGCTCATATTATCATCTGCGGCGACCTCAACGCCAAATGCAAGCTAAGCGTTTCCCCGGATCAGCAGATGAGACAAAAAACCACATCTGAGAAAAGAGGCACGCTATGGAATGAATTGATGACCTTGCGCGGTTTCCATAACATCGACCTGGCCCTCCCGGATCAGGGTAGGGCCCCAACCTTGGAGAGAGCCAACCTAAAGGGAACGATAGACTACATCTTTGCTACAGACGCAATGCTGAAACTAATAACAACGTTTGAAGTAATCCAAACATTGGTGAGCGACCACAATCTTCTACGAGTTACATGGAACTCCACCTCAGTCACCAACGTATCAATGAAGGAAAACATTGAATGTAACGCTCAGGGCAACCGTCTGAGAATAACCGCTGCGAGAGTCGAACAACTTACCAGGAGCTACCAACTTAAACTCAACGATACAGACCGCCCAACAGTGGAATCTGACTATCAACGCCTTTTGAGCCCCTTCAAAATCAAATCACGACCGCACATAGGACCACTTAACAGGGGTACCCACCAGTACGACAAACAGGTGGTCTCCAAGCGCGCGGCCTTAAGACAACTCAAAAGAAAAGTGAGAATCTCGAAATCCCCCACACTTCAACTTGAACTAATGACAGAAACAAAAAAATACAAAGCATGGATAAAACACCATCGAGCACTTCTTTACTAGAACGACTCAGAAGACATATTGAGAAAAGGGGCAGAAAGAAACACCAGGGAATTCTGGGCCCTTATGAAATCGCCATCCAACCAGAGTGAAACTGTCCCGTCAAACGGAGTCAGTGAGGAGCGATGGAAACAACATTTCGAGGCACTATTTCAAGCTCACAAGCCTCCCATACCAACCCTCCTGGACGACCTTGACACTACTTACGCAGACATTTTCAACACAGAGGATATTACTACAATCATCAGTAAACTCAAAGCCTCGTGGGCCCCAGGCTGGAGTTACCAACGTCGATCTTAAAAACTTTCTGACAAAGTGGGCCCCGTTCATCAGCCTAGTCTTCAACAGATACTCAAGTTCAAGATCGATCCCTAGATCATGGACCATGTCAACAGTAGAACCCATCTACAAAAAAGGTGACAGATCTGACCCACGCATCTACCACCCAATAGCCCTTCTGGACACTATCAGCAAGATTTTCAGAATGCTCCTCTTAAAGAAATTCCAAGATTGGGCAACATCAGCACCCTGCGCAGATCCTCTCCAAGCGAGGTTTGAGAAAAATTCAGCACCAACAATCAACATAATATTGTTAAGCATCAGTTGATATGGCACAGCTCCACTCCTGGAATTGTCCAACTAACATCCTAGCTCCGATCAGAGTCCTCCACACGGCCCCTACTATGAGAGTAAAACTTAACAGAAACGGACTACTCTCAAGAGAAATACCAACTTGCAGAGGAGTTAAGTAAAGGCTGCCCACTTGCTCTAGCACTGTTTGTTGCCTTCTTGTGGGACTACAAAGACACGTGCCCTAACATCAGAGCTTTCCCTCCAAAAATAGGGGGAACACTCGTGCTGCATCTCATGTACGCAGACAACATAACACTGATAGACCAGATGCAGATCGGCCTCCAAAGGCAGCTAAACCACCTCTCAGATTACATCAACGAATCAAATCTGGAGATAAACAAGACCAAGACTAAGGTCCTGATTCTGGAGAAGAAAGCGAAAAGACCAACCACCTTCAAACGGAATCTGGAAAAGGCACAGATCGAAACAGTGCCCAAGTTCAAATACCTCAGCATAATCATGGACATCTTGCCAACAGAAGCAAGCATGCAAAAGCACCTCTGGGCAAAAACACGCTCTCTGGTAACTCAGGCCGGCATGCTTGAACTGAAATTCGGACGCTTTTCCTTAATTCCAACTTTAAAATTCTACAAGGCAAAAGTCGGCCCAGCCTTAACATACAGAGGTGAAGCAATGCCCACAATTCCGGACTCACTCTGGCAAAAACTGGAGGGTTTCTTTTGGAGATCTGTCCTAAACTTGCCACAATCCACTTCAATGTCAATAATCAGGAGGAAACTGAGCCTGACCTCCCTCAAAGCCACAGTGGACTTTAACAGCATCTCCCTTTTCAGAAAAACAAGACTGCCTTAAGGGAGTCCCCTATATAAATTGATTGACACAGAAAGGAAAACGTACAGATGCAGCATGCTGACAAAATGGGCAACAAAAATCAGCCAACAGCTCGACCAAATCGCCTGCTCCAAGGAGGAACTAATCAGGAACCCTTGCAAAATCAAAAGAAAACTAGCAGAGCTAGACTGGATCCACACTTCAGAAAAAGCCAACAAAAAACAAACTTCTGACACACTTGCCAGTCAAGCAAATGAAACTGAACGAACCCCCACAATACCTCAAAAGAGTCCCATACAGACCTCTTCGCCAAGTCATCTTAAGAGCCTGACTAAACCTCCTCCATACTAATGAAATCCTCCACATCAGAGGCCAATCTGACACTAACATATGTAGATTGTGCAAAGAAAGCGATAAAATCGAAATCGTTCATCACTCCCTAATGAACTGCACAAAAATCACAGAAATCAGCAGAGCATATCTACGTCCTGTAACAGCCGAATATAATACACCAGAAGAGGAGGCGTGGTGGCCTCGACTAATGAGTGGCTCCAAAACCTCCTGGACAATAGCGGCAGCAAATATTCTCCAAACAGCCCTGGAGGAATCCAAGAAACACTCACAAACTGATAAAGAGAACAGGATCGTCCTCACTGATTAAAGAAGACTAGTTAGCTACAACTTCCTTGTAAAATCTACTAAAGTAGATACGCACAAGTAATAAAAAAAATCATAATAATCACAAGCAGAGCATCACTCATACAACCACTACTGGCACAGACGTGCAGGGTTCAATCTCTATGTACAGCAGCTACTTTTCACAAGCACACATGGCTTTCATGTTTCTGCAGAACGGTGCTGCCTGCCACCTGTTAACAGTCACAAGCAACTACACCTCAGGAAACAGGAAGCATACTTGCCAACATTCTGTGACCAAAAAGATGTAGGATTTTTCATGTTTCAAAAATAACAATTCGCATAACAATGGCATCACAGGAAAATATAAAACCTACATTGTTGGCAACACTGGAGCATTCTAAAAGGCCCAATCCATCAAACAGCACAACATGGAAAGATGTTCAAATGTTAAAAATGTATAATTCCGAATGGTAAGTTAACACCAAATTCAATTACACAGAAGGTAATCACACAGATCTGGTAGGCAACGTTTGCCACTGCTCTGTTGCAGCAGCCTGGGCAACACATATGTATTCCTGCAGTGCAAGTTGAACACTGAATGACATGGCAACTGATACTCGCCCAGTCTGATCCGCAGATGCTGTATGATGGTGTTACGCTCTGCCATTTGCCTTCACTGGTGGTTCACCTAAGGGTTGTACCAACAAGAGTGCAGGACAGAGTCATGTAGTTGTCAGGTCAGTGGATTGGTCTGTGCCCAATCAAAGTAATCACCTACCAGCCCACTGTACAGACAGACTAATTTGTTGCATGCTTTGTCCTGCACCTAGTCTCAAGCAGCCTGCCTTAGAGTCACACAAATTACCTGCCACTGTAAAAAGCAGTAGGATCTATCATCCAAATCTGTAGGCAGTAGGACTGCTTAAAAAGCAGTAGCCTACTGCCTAAATCTGTAGGGTTGGCAAGTATGAGGAAGGCAGGAGGCAGGCTGGTTTATGCAAATAAACGCATGCACTGTGTCCAACCCTTCAGGAGGTTCAGGCAGTGTGCTAGATCTTGCTTGGTCACAAGGGGTTGGGCACTCGTCCAGGGGAGCCTGTTTAGGCTGAAAGCACTCTGTATGGGCCGGCCTGCTCTCCCTGTACTCCTGCACAGGACTAACTCTAATTTACAGGGATAAAGATTTCTGCCCACAAAGCTTATATACAATGGCCGTTCGTGGCCGTTTGGGCAGGCAGGTGATTGGTTGGGCAGGGGAGAGGAGGAGGGACTGTGTTCACTCCTCTGCCTGCCCATTTACCTCTCGCTTACCCCACTCACTCCTCCATCTGCCTCTCACTATGTCACACTAACTTTC
This sequence comes from Ambystoma mexicanum, assembly GCF_040938575.1. Classification (NCBI taxonomy): domain Eukaryota; kingdom Metazoa; phylum Chordata; class Amphibia; order Caudata; family Ambystomatidae; genus Ambystoma; species Ambystoma mexicanum. The sequence goes on along the minus strand of NC_090934.1, from coordinate 1,071,382,580 downwards.
CTCCTGACCTCCATTTTAAATAGGTCACTTGATTCCAACTAGGCCCAGTGAAAAGGACAAGACGTTGGGTGCTTTAATGCATTTTTTCCAAAGCCAAAATGCTGCTCTGCGCCCATTTGCAAGTCCACAAAGCCAGCACAGTGCTAAGACGGTTTTTCATTTATGCACTGTAGTACACCTGCCAAAATGGGAGGGAAACATTCCAGGAAGAACTGCTGACCTAGCTGGAGGACGCGAGTGTGTGGGTATGTGGAGCAAGCTCCAACTCCTCCCTGTTCCAGAAATCCTTGGCCGGCAGTCGTAGGAAGCGTGGAAAGTAATCATATGAAAAGTAAAAACCCATTTCAGGCATGTCAGAAGTGGGATTCAAACCCACGCCTCCAGAGAAAACTGCGCCTTAGAACACTCAGCCATCCCGACTCAGCCATTTGCAGTCCTCCGAAGCAGCTTAGAGGCCATGTTGGAAAGTCTTGGACCACACATTGTCGAGATGTGCAAGGCATCACACTCTGAAATAAGACACAGACACGGAGCCTTGATTCAACACATCCTTTAATCTCCACACAATACCCAGAAGTGGTTACCCCACGTCATATCCCGTCCCTCCCCTTCCTGCTGCCCTGTTTTCCTTCACACGTGACTAGGGAGTCATGTGACGACATCACACCCCCCGATACTAAACATTAAGTTCGTTATCAGGGCATCTCCTCAATGAGACGCGGTGGTCGACGTCGAGATCTCTGAGGTCTCCAGTTATTTCTTTCGCTCGATTCCTGAGGTAGCCAACGGGGCTCATCAGTGTCGGAATCTTCTTGGTCTCCTTCATAGGGTGCATCCCGCATCAGAGTGTCCCTTGGCATGTAATGTTCGACTAGGGGTATGATCCCTGGCATTTTCTTGAAGTGAGAGCTGTTTCTTGTCACCGTGTGCGTTGTTCCCTCAGCCGTGATGAGAGAGCCTTTCCTCTGCGTGATGGTGAGGGGTTCTTCATTGAACGATGCCATGTTTTTGCGATGTTGTGTGTCACGAAGTCCAGAATCCAAGGCGCAGGAGCGACGCAGTACCAACCACCCCCACTTTGGTCGTGGAGCCCGCAAGTCATAGCTTACACGGGTTTCCTGGACCAGAGCAGGGAAGGAGGGTTAGGGTCTCGATGATTGGATAGGTAGGGGGAATTAGGTAAACCGGATTGAGGGTGAGGTAGAGGTTATGGGTGGGAATGGGGTGTTTTACAGGGAAAGTCTGGTTGCTGCTCACTTTTGTTCTGGTGTCCTCAGCCCTTACTAACTACTTGTACATAAGCACCAATTTGCACATAAGAACATTTTTACTCTGCCTAACCCTAAGTCACCGGAACAGTACAGGAGTTAGCATGCAACTTAGCTCTGGTCTTCTGTGTCCTGTCCATGAAGAGCAGTCACGTCCTTGGCACGTCTGAAGGGTTGTTTTCAAAAGGTCCAAGCTGAAAGAAATTAACAAGCATTAGAACATGCCCTCTGTTATTGTCTGCATTCACCTCATGCAGCCTCACTCACACAGACACACTCTCTAATGCCCCCCTCAAGGCCTGTATAGTGCTATTGCACTATGCTACGTAAGCGATCTTCTTGCAGATCCCTGCAAACATGTTCAAATGCACGAGCGATCTTCCTGCAGACCCTCGTGATCGATTTGTGCCTCAAAACTGCGGCAGGTATCTCCGGTGCTGTGTTTTCGCCTCACGGGTCTGCTATGGTCTCCGAGAGGCGGAAACACCCCAAATGACAAATCGCCCGTGCACAGGTCAATTTATCCCAAAAGAATGCCGCCGGCACATTGAGCGCCGAAGTTCAAAACACTTAGCCTTTTTCGTAGCGGTGCAGGGGCTCTGGGGTGGCAAGCGATCGCCCCCTGCACTTCCCCCCTCGATCCCTTTGGGCCCTGAGCAAGAGGAGTACTTATCTCGTGTGGGCGAGGGGCCGGGCTGCTGCTCGGGTGGGGCTGGGCCCCTCGCGTGTAGTTTTGCTGGAGCTCCGGTCCACACGTCTTGTCGGCATTGAGTCTCAAGCGCAAGCCCCGTGTTCGGGGCTCTGCGCATGCGCGATGAGGCGGCCGCGCCCTTCCTGGTCGCTGATTGGTCCAAAACGTCCCTGGGCATGCTGGGGATTGTAGTCCTTTGGCGCCGGCTGCTGGGAAACGCAGTCTTTAGCCTTTTTCTCCTGCACATTGGGCAAAGCAGCCTTTTGTATGGTTGCATCTTTGTTTGTCTCTCCCCACCAGTGCCCATTACAGTACCCACAACACCCCTGCGCCTAGCCTGTCCTTGTCTCTGCCTACCTGAGCCCCTGACAGTACTCCCCCTCCCACAGAAGGCGGCTGTTCCAGGTTTACTAGGATAATTCCTGTGAAAAGTACGCAACAACCTGGGGGCATGTACATGCTGGGAGGGTTCCCAAGTGCGTTCCTCAGGGCCATACCCCACCCAGTCAATGAGGTAAAACACTTGGCCTTTTTTATCTCGTTTAGAATTCAAAATTGCTCGAACCTCGTACTCAGGTTCCCCTTGCACCATAACGGGAGGTGGTTTTCTAGCAATAGTCCCATGTGGAGCGGGTTTCAGGAGGGAAGTGTGGAAAGTGGGATGTACCTTCATTTGGGGAGGTAAGGTCAATTTTACTGCAACAGGGTTCACGATTTTAACTATTGGGAATGGACCCAAATATCGGGGTTGTAATTTCCTGGGCCCATCCATGCGAAGGTTGCGGGTGGATAACCACACTCTATCTCCCACACTGTAAAGTGGACTGGGTCGACGACGCTTATCCGCATAACGCTTATATGCGTCCTTGGCCTTTGTGAGATTACCCTGCACCTCCTTCCAAACCTGCTCTATGCCCAACCGTTGTCCAGCCAACGTAGGCAATTCAACTCCTGAAACCGGAATGGCCTCTGGGAGAATCCGTGGGTGTCGCCCATAAAGGCAGTAGAACGGAGTATTTTTGGTGGATGCATGAGTGGCGTTATTATATGCCATTTCTGCCAACCAAGTATGCTGGACCCAGGTTGTCTCCCTACTCGTGGCAAAACACCGCAAATACTGCTCCAGGCATTGATTCACGCGTTCTGTCTGGCCATCTGTCTCGGGATGATATCCGGACGACAAGCGGACTTCCATCCCTAGAATCTTACAAAACTCACGCCAGAAGCGAGAGGTGAACTGTGGGCCCCTATCCGTGACCACACAATAGGGAAGGCCATGGAGGCGGACTACGTTTTGTAGAACTAATTCGGCAATTGCACCAGCAGTCGGGACTCCCTTACATGGGATGAAGTGGGCCATTTTCGAAAAGGTATCCACGATTACCAATATAGAAGTGTATTCCTGAACCTCGGGAAGATCCACAATAAGGTCCATGGTAATCGTATGCCATGGTATCGAAGGAGTCGGTAGAGGATGAAGAAGCCCAGCGGGTTTTTGGTGACTAGCTTTATTTCGAGCACACACTTCGCATTTAGACACATACTGCTGAACGTCTTGCCGCCACTTGGGCCACCAGAAATGTCTGGCCACCAACTCCTGAGTTTTTGACCTTCCCGGGTGTCCCGCCAATGACGAATCGTGGCACCATGATAAGGCCTTTACCCGTAGTTGCTTGGTGGGCAAATACAAGGCTGATCCATGGTAGGGGAGTCCCTCTACGAATGTATTTTGAGGATCTTGTTTGCACCACTGATGGATGTCCTGCATAGGGAGGTCTTTTAATAAGGCCTCAAAGAAATCAGAAGTAGCTCCAACAATGCGTGTTGGGGAAATAATAGGTTGAGGTGCAATGCCTGCCTCTCGCTTTGCTGACTCGGGATATCGTGACAATATATCTGCCTTTCGATTGTTGGTTCCGGGTCTATATGTTATGATGAAATCAAACTCGGCAAAGTATTGAGCCCATCGCAACTGGCGCGGGCTCAACGTTTTGGCGGTTCTTATAAACTGGAGGTTACGGTGGTCCGTTATGATCGTGGTGGTATGATGTGCCCCCATCAGGTAGTGTCGCCACTCACCAAGAGCTGCCTTGATTGCCAACAATTCCCGATCGGCAATGATATAGTTCTGTTCAGCTGGGAGTAGTTTCCTTGAGAAGTAGGCCACGGGATGTAGCAGGCCTGTCTGAGGGTCCCGCTGGGACAGGATAGCCCCTAGAGCGTAGCTAGAAGCGTCCGTTTCCACTACAAATGGTCTGGACAAATCCGGGTGTTTCAGTACCGGGGCGTCAGTGAAGGCCTTTTTGAGCTGTTGAAACCCCTGGTCGGCCGATGTGTCCCACACAAAAGGGCAGCCTTTACGGAGAAGCTTCGTGATTGGGGTGACCAATGCAGAAAAGTTTTTCACGAAGCGTCTGTAGAAGTTCGCAAACCCCAGGAAAGACTGTATCTCTTTCACACTGGTAGGGGGAGCCCAATCCAGGATTGCCTGCACCTTTTTCTTGTCCATTTGTACGCCGGTTGGGGTCAGGAAGTAGCCTAGAAATTCCACGGTAGTACGATGGAATTCGCACTTCTCCAGTTTTGCATAAAGGTGGTATTCTCGTAGCTTTTGCAAAACTGCGCGTACATGTTGGACATGTTCCTGGAGATTATGAGAATATATTAAGATGTCATCTATGTACACTACCGCACATACATCTAAATATTCTCTAAGGACCTCATCCAAGAAATGTTGGAAGGCAGCGGGGGCGTTACAGAGACCGAATGGCATAACCTGATATTCATACAATCCGAACTTGGTTCGGAAGGCGGTTTTCCATTCGTCTCCCTCGTGCACCCGCACAAGATGGTAAGCGCCTCGAAGGTCCAACTTGGTGTAGATTGTCGCGTCCCTAACTTGATCCAGAAGAACCGGGATAAGAGGAAGCGGATAACGGTTCTTAATGGTTATCTGGTTCACTCTGCGGTAATCTATGCAAGTCCGGAGCTCTCCGGACTTTTTTGGTACGAAGAACAAAGGGGATGACACTGGCGAATTAGAGTGGCGGATAAATCCATTCTTTAAATTCGCAACTATGTACTCTTGGAGGTGATTATTTTCAGCCTCCGTTAGGGCATATATACGACTACACGGTAGAGTAGCCCCAGGCTCCAGATCGATTCTGCAATCAAATGGCCGATGTGGGGGTAATGATTCTGCAGCTTGTTGGTTAAATACGTCCATGAAATCTGCGTATTCTTGGGGTATACATTCGGGACGCATTTCCTTTGGCTTACTCGAGACGTTGAGAGCACACACTGAAGGTGTACTTTCTTGCTGGCAATGCTCAAGACAATGCGGCGAGTCCAGACTGATTGACCCTGTGGTCCAATGAATTTGGGGGTTATGCTTTTTTAACCATGGTAATCCCAAAATTAGCCCGAATTGCGGGGCGGCAATGATATCAAAGGCAATGCTTTCTTTATGCCAAACTCCGCATTGTAAAGTCACCAAACAGGTGTTATGCGTTATGGGCCCTGAGCTGAGAAGAGTGCCGTCTACAGCACGTACAGATTCCGGGTTTGCCTTTTGTAGTACTGGAATACCTAAGGTAACCACGTACTGGACATCAATAAAATTACCTGTCGCTCCCGAGTCCACAAACATAGTGACCTGTTTCTTCTGTGTTTGGAACTCCAAACAACCCGTCAAGGTGACATGCGTAGCATAGTTCGAAATACCTGCCATTGGGGCCCTGCTACTCAACAGGCTCGATCGGGTGACCCCCACTACCGACGAGCCGAAGCGTTTCCCTGGGTCTTGGGCTTGCTTGGGCATTCACGTACAAAGTGCCCAGCCTTGCCACAGTACATACAAAGGCCGTCCTTCCTCCTTTGTTCCTTTTCCTCTTTAGTGAGGGGACCTCGTACAGAACCTATTTGCATTGGTTCATCCCCCTCAGATTTAGCCGCCACCCCCCGGGATCCCTTATACAGATCCAATCGAGGCACAGGTCGTGAATCTCCTTTTCGTCTATCACCCCGCCTTTCAGCCATTCGATGGTCAAGCCGTAAGGCCAGATCAATCATCTCTGAGCATTCCCTTGGCTGTGGATCAACCTGGGCGATAAGGTCTTTAATGTCATCCCTCAAACCTTGATAAAAGAGGGACATCTGTTTATCATGGGGCCAGTCGGCTTCGGCTACCAGCCGATTGAAATGAGTGACGTATGTCACTAATTCCTTAGACCCCTGCTTAAGGCTTAACAGTTCCCGATCCTTGCAAAGGGTGGCAGCTCGCCGGTTAAATATTTTCTCAAACTCCGCCAGGAAGTCATCCCAGTCATAAAGAATGGCATGGTCTTTTTGGACTAATGGGTTTGCCCATGCCGCAGCGTCCCCTGTGAGGTACGAAATTACAAACGCCGTTCGGGACTGAACGGACCGAAAGGCTGCAGTCTTGGTCAGAAAATGGAGACGACACTGAGTAATAAAAGTAGTAAACTTTTTTGGGTCTCCAGCCTAGCGCTCAGGAGGTGCCAACGGAACTATTGCCTCCGGACTTACGTGTACCTGCTCCGGAGTGGGTGGTTGTCTGAGCCGCTAAACTGCGCACCTGTGCGGACAGGGTGGCGTAGTCCTGTCTAGACGCTGCCAGTTCACCTTGTAAGTTCTGCAGGGCTTTGGCTATTTCTTCCATGGTTTCAATGGGGGCTGGCCACGTAGCTCGGGCGCCTGAATATTACGTGGGCTTGCGCTTCTGTCACGAAGTCCAGAATCCAAGGCGCAGGAGCGACGCAGTACCAACCACCCCCACTTTGGTCGTGGAGCCCGCAAGTCAGAGCTTACACGGGTTTCCTGGACCAGAGCAGGGAAGGAGGGTTAGGGTCTCGATGATTGGATAGGTAGGGGGAATTAGGTAAACCGGATTGAGGGTGAGGTAGAGGTTATGGGTGGGAATGGGGTGTTTTACAGGGAAAGTCTGGTTGCTGCTCACTTTTGTTCTGGTGTCCTCAGCCCTTACTAACTACTTGTACATAAGCACCAATTTGCACATAAGAACATTTTTACTCTGCCTAACCCTAAGTCATCGGAACAGTACAGGAGTTAGCATGCAACTTAGCTCTGGTCTTCTGTGTCCTGTCCATGAAGAGCAGTCACGTCCTTGGCACGTCTGAAGGGTTGTTTTCAAAAGGTCCAAGCTGAAAGAAATTAACAAGCATTAGAACATGCCCTCTGTTATTGTCTGCATTCACCTCATGCAGCCTCACTCACACAGACACACTCTCTAATGCCCCCCTCAAGGCCTGTATAGTGCTATTGCACTATGCTACGCAAGCGATCTTCTTGCAGATCCCTGCAAACATGTTCAAATGCACGAGCGATCTTCCTGCAGACCCTCGTGATCGATTTGTGCCTCAAAACTGCGGCAGGTATCTCCGGTGCTGTGTTTTCGCCTCACGGGTCTGCTATGGTCTCCGAGAGGCGGAAACACCCCAAATGACAAATCGCCCGTGCACAGGTCAATTTATCCCAAAAGAATGCCGCCGGCACATTGAGCGCCGAAGTTCAAAACACTTAGCCTTTTTCGTAGCGGTGCAGGGGCTCTGGGGTGGCAAGCGATCGCCCCCTGCACTTCCCCCCTCGATCCCTTTGGGCCCTGAGCAAGAGGAGTACTTATCTCGTGTGGGCGAGGGGCCGGGCTGCTGCTCGGGTGGGGCTGGGCCCCTCGCGTGTAGTTTTGCTGGAGCTCCGGTCCACACGTCTTGTCGGCATGGAGTCTCAAGCGCAAGCCCCGTGTTCGGGGCTCTGCGCATGCGCGATGAGGCGGCCGCGCCCTTCCTGGTCGCTGATTGGTCCAAAACGTCCCTGGGCATGCTGGGGATTGTAGTCCTTTGGCGCCGGCTGCTGGGAAACGCAGTCTTTAGCCTTTTTCTCCTGCACATGGGGCAAAGCAGCCTTTTGTATGGTTGCATCTTTGTTTGTCTCTCCCCACCAGTGCCCATTACAGTACCCACAACACCCCTGCGCCTAGCCTGTCCTTGTCTCTGCCTACCTGAGCCCCTGACAGTGTGGCTGTCTCGCAACAACGATGTCTCCCGGCTCCAAACTATTCTCCTCGGCCCTCCTTTTCTTATCTGCCGTGGTTTTCATATTCATTTTCTGGGACGCATCTTGTTGTCTCATTTCAGTGTCTCCTTTGTACCGTTCTTCCTCCAGTTCTATGTGCGGTAGTCTAGTTCGCACATTTCTACCAAACATGACTTCTGACGGTGACTTGCCAGTGGTACTGTGTGGGGTATTGCGGTAGTCTCTCATTAACTTGCACAGTAATTTTTCCAGTGGTTCTCCAGTCAGGCGAGCTATCTGCGTGGTGCGTTTAATACTTCCCATGTATCGTTCAACTGTGCCGTTCGCTTGAGGCCACAACGGTGTTACTTTTCTGTGGTGGAAACCCATGTATTCTGCGAAGGTTTTGAAATCTTGTCCGGTGAATGGGGGTCCATTATCTGATTTCACTACTTTTGGAATTCCGTATATGGCAAACATTCTGTCCAATGCGGGGATAGTGTGATATGCTGCTGTTGACGGTACAATTTGTGCATCTGGGAATCTTGAATATTCATCGATGGCCACAAAGACATATTCACCCCCTTCCAGAGGACCATAGTGATCGATGGCAATTTCTTCCCAGGTTCCGTTTGGCAATTCAGTCATTCTGAGCGGTTCAGGTCTAGTTTGAGGGTTAGGAACCACACACGTGGGACAGTTTTTGAGTAGTTCTTCCACTTGTGTGTCCATTTGGGGAAACCATACCCTTTGTCGCAACATCCTTTTTGTGGACATTATTCCCCGGTGTCCTTCATGTGCAAGCTCAAGGACCCTTTTTCTTAATGACCGAGGAATCACTAGTTTTGTCCCTTTCAGTAAGAGTCTTCTGTTTCTGCAAGTTCTTCCTTTACTGTGAGCAGACAGGTGATGTCTTGCTTGGTTTCTTCTTCTGCACCTTCTTTGAGTTGCTTTGCCTGTTTCCAGTGCCCTGTCTCAAGACATCTCATAATGACCTGCATTGCAGGGTCCGAGTTGGTTTCTCTGGCTATTTGTTCCATGTCCAAACCTTGTGGTGTACTTTCTTGGACCACATACATGATGTATTGATCTGCAATGGATGGATCGGAGTAGCAGTCTTGACTGGGATGACGCGAAAGGAAGTCTGCAGGATTTTGTTCTTTTCCTGGTCGATGAATGATGTTGAATTGATAGTCTTGTAGCCTTAAAGCCCATCGAGCTATTCTGGGAGGCATCTTGGCCTGAGCATTTCCATAGATGAATAATAGTGCCTGGTGGTCGGTGACTATAGTGAAAGGTTTCCCATATAGGAAAAGATGAAAATGCTCGCATGCCCACACGACCGCCAAACCTTCCCTCTCCGCTTGTGAATATGCTTGTTCAGTTTTTGAGAGGCTGCGACTGGCATAGGATACTATGTGTATGGCCTGGCCATCTTTGTGATCTAGTTGAGTTAGAATGGCTCCTAGGCCAACTGGACTAGCATCCACTATTAATTCTGTGTGTTTATGTGGGTCAAAGTATGCCATGTTTTTGGCATCAGCGATGCGATCCTTGATGATTTGGAACGCCTGTTGGCATTCATCCGTCCATCGGAAATCGGCGTTAAGTTTGGTGAGGGCTCTCAAGGGTGCACTGACGGATGCAAAGTCCTTAATGTATCTCGTGCAATAACTTGCCAGACCTAGGAACGATCGCAGATCGGTGACGGAGGTCGGTGGTGTTGTGTTTGTGAGTGCTCTGACCTTCTCATGATCCGGTGTCATTCCATTTTTGGAGAAGATGTGGCCGAAAAATCGCAGGGTTGGTTTTCTAAATTCACATTTGTCCTTGTTCAAGGTGAGGTGTGCTTCCTCCAGTGCCATGCACACACACATAAGGGTGTCATCGTGCTGTTCTTGATTTTGTCCAAATACTAGGATGTCATCACTATAGTTTAAGCAATTTGGTACGTGTTTTATTATGTTATGAATTTCCGACTGAAATATTTCTGCCGCTGAACAAACTCCAAAACTGAGCCGATTGTATCTGTAGAGGCCCAGGTGAGTAGCAAAAGTGGTGATGTATCTGGACCTTTTGTGAAGTTCTAGTTGATGGTACCCCTTATTGAGGTCCAGTTTTGAAAACACTGTGGCTCCATTGAGTAGATGCACCATGTCCGTTATCCTAGGAGATTGGTGACGTTCTCTCAAAATTGCTTCATTAGGTCTTCGCATGTCTACGCAAATGCGAATGTCAGCAGAGTCTCTTTTCGGGACAGGTACAATGGGGGATACCCAAGGAGTGGGGCCTTCAGCAGGTTCAATTATGTCCGCTTCTAAGAGTTTCATTAATTCGGTTTCCACTTGTTTTTGTATATTGATGGGAATGCCGCGGTAGTGCTGCGCTACCGGAGGAATGTTGTTGTCTATATGTAGTTCAATTTGTCTGTCCTTCAATTTTCCGAGTCCTCTGAACAGCGCAGGGAAAATTTTGTCAATGTTGGCGGTGGGGTCCAGGTGTTTGTGCATCATGAGTCTATATAGAACATGAATTAGACCCATGTCGACCGCAGATTTGTAGCTGAGAATACATCCACTGTCAGTGGCAGCTTCAAGAACATGCATGGGTATTTCCTTCACGTGATCTTTGTATCGACATGATGCCGTGAAGAAGCCTTTACATGGTAGCGGCGTCTTGGAGCCATATGGAAAAATGAGTGCTCTAGCTGGTTGCAAACGTGGGGCATTTGGCATGTTGTTGTACACTTCCTCACTCACCACGTTTACTGTGGCTCCTGTGTCCACCAGAAATTCGGCAGCCACTTGGTTGACATTGATGATGAGAGTAGGGCTATTTTCTTTTGCTGTGGGGTTTCCAAGTGCATATAGGTAACCTTTCGTCCGTGGTTCTCCTCTATGTGGATTTGATTCCTTCTTGGGTTTGTCCTCTGAGGAGGTGCTAGAGATGCTGTCAGAATGTGATTGTTCTACCAGACACCTGACATATCTCCGGGGACGTCTTCTCCGTCCGGAGGATGAAGATTTGTTGTCACGCCATTCATGTGTGGTCTTTGATTGTCTCCTATCTGACGTTTCTTCTCGTTGTCGGCGGCGTGTTGCGTCATTATAGTAGTGTGACTCATGATTGGGACTCATACGCCTCAATTCTCTTTCTGGTGTGGAGCGTCTATTTCTTCCACTTCCTCGCACTTTGCTGCGATAGATGAAACACACAGCCTTGTAATGATTTTCTCCCCCGCAGGCAGAACAAATTTGACCCATGGCAGGGCAGGTGCCTTCATGAGGATATTCATGTCCACAGCGATAACAAAATGGATCTGTGTTTCCTCTGGTGGTGCTTTCAAGTTTGTGTAGATTTTCATGCTTCCCGTGAATGATGGTGATGCCATCAAGACCTTCCACCTGTGCTGTTAGCGCCGCCTCGGATCGAGCCAGGCGTAGAATCTCTTCCAGGTTTCGAGGCTTTTGTAGAAGTCGTTTTCTGAAATCACTGCTTTACCACCCTACAATTATCTGTGAGCGAAGGGCTTCCTCATTAGAGTAGTTGTTAAAATCGCAGTGTTTCATCTTTATTCTTAATCTCATCACGAATGCATCCATTGTTTCACCTTTTAGTTGTTTAGTGGTGTGAAAAATGTGACGCTCATAGTCCACGTTTGTGTGTGGCGTGAAGTAATTGGTTAGGGTTGTCTTTAATTTGGTGTAAGTGTCTATGTCATCTTCAGGAATTTCATCTAGAATGTCTCTCACATTTGATCCTATGGCATGGGTGAGCAAGCTGTGCTTCCTCTCATCTTCCAACGGCCCTACCGCCTTGAGACACACTTCGAAATCCCTCACCCACTTTTTCCACCTTGGTCCCAGTGTGCTGGTGTCGCTCAGGTCAAAATTGGGGGGGAGTTGTGATATCAGGCCGTCCGTCATGCTTGTGCGTGTTGTTTTGGCGGGAGTTACTTGAACTGTAAGCGATTCCTCAGACGAGTCATCAAGCATGACAGACGACGTATAACTGCGCACTCACTAAGTGTAGTGGATGACAGATTACTACGTTACACTTGAAAATCTGAAGATGGTGGATGTTCCGTGTGACGTGAAGGTGTTTGTACAGGGAGCCGATGTGCTTGATTCGATCGTACCTGTGTGAGCGTGGGGAGCCGATGCGCTCCACCCACTGATGTCACTGCCTTTTGGCGGGAAAACGCTGTGAGGAGCCGACGCGCTCCACTCACACGCTTCAGCGCGAGGAGCCGATGCGCTCCACTCACGGGCCAAATCCCTTTCACGGAAGGGAGACGTCGCGGGGAGCCGATGCGCTCCACCCACGAAATTCCTGCACGCCGTTGGTGAGGGAAACGCTGTGAGGAGCCGACCCGCTCCACTCACGCGCTTCTGTGTGAGGAGCCGACGCGCTTCACTCACGGATGAAATTTGCCACTCAGGAGTGGTCGCAAGGAGCCGATGCGCTCCACTTGCGCAAACACACGTGACAATTTCAGGGAGCCGCCGCGCTCCACCCGCTGATCTACCCGTCGCCGTTGACGGATGCTTGCGAGACCTCACTCGGACTTCTGGGGAGAGTCTCAGCCGGCGGGGAGTATATTCACTCCCACCCGCCGTGCGCCGTGCTCTGCCGTGTGTTTTCTGCGTGAGTTCCTCGTCGCCAGTGTCGAGATGTGCAAGGCGTCACACTCTGAAATAAGACACAGACACGGAGCCTTGATTCAACACATCCTTTAATCTCCACACAATACCCAGAAGTGGTTACCCCACGTCATATCCCGTCCCTCCCCTTCCTGCTGCCCCGTGTTCCTTCACACGTGACTAGGGAGTCATGTGAGGACATCACACACATTTCCAAAAATGTCTCCACAATCATCCCAAAAGACAACCACAGGGCATCACCCATAAAGTGTTTACTGGCACAGCCATGCAGGAATCCAAACACTGTGCATGGTAGCTTCTTGTTACAAGCACACATGAGTCTTTCATGTCGCTGCAGCATGGTGCTTCCTGCACTAACTTTTCTGCCTTCCAGGAAAATACTCTCGCCCACCGCCCTAGATGCCCACCCTCCCCATCCATTTTAATCATGTCAATTCATTCCAACTAGGCACAGATAAAAGGACAACCGGTTGGGTTCTTTATGCATTTTTTCCAAAGCCAAAATGTCGCGCTGCGCCCATTTGCACACCCAAAAGGCCGGGCCAGTCCAAAGATGGTTTTTCATTTTTTCACTGGAGTTCTCTTACCCAAAAAAGAAACGAGGCAATACAGGAAGCACTGGAAATCAACCTTGGGGCCTGCAGTGCATGGAGCAAGCTCCAACTCCATCTGCCTGTTTCAGAAAGCCTTGGCCAGCAGTTATAGGACGCGTGAAATGTAATAATCAAATGAAAAGAAAAATTCTGTTACAGACATGTCAGAAGTGGGATTCGAACCCACGCAGAGCCTTAGACCACTCGGCCATCCTGACTGTTCCATTTGCCCTCCCCTGAAGCGGCTTAGTGGCAATATTGGAACGTCTTCAAAGACCACCACCCTAAACTCCTCTCCTATCGTATGAAAATCTCCAAATTCCTCCCAAAAGAATATTCGCAGGCAGGGCATCACTCATACAACTTCTACTGGCACAGACGTGCAGGGTTCAATCTCTATGCACAGCAGCTACTTGTCATAAGCACACATGAGTCTTTCATGTTTCTGCAGAACGGTGCTGCCTGCCACCTGTTAACAGACACAAGCAACTACACCTCAGGAAACAGGAAGGCAGGAGGCGGGCTGGTTTATGCAAATAAAAGCATGCACTGTGTCCAACCCTTCAGGAGGTTCAGGCAGTGTGCTAGAGCCTTTATGGTCGCAAGAGTTTGGGCACTAGTCTGGGGAGCCTGTTAAGGCTGAAAGGACTCTGTATGGGCCGGCCTGCTCTCCCTGTACTCCTGCACAAAACTCACTCTAATTTACGGGGCTAAAGATGTCTGCCAGCAACACTTATATAGATAGACAATTCAGGGCCGTTTCGCCAGACAGGTGATTAGTTGGTTGGGCAGGGGAGAGGAGGATGAAATGTGTCCACTCCTCTCCCTGCCCCATTTTCCTCTCGCTTTCCCTTACTCACTGCTCCCTCCTTCTCTCATTTTGTCACACTAACTTTTCTGTCTTCCAAGACCACACTCTGCATGAGTGGACAACAGCCATACATTTCTTTCTTTGCACCTAAGCTACCTCAGATCTCACAAGAGATTGTAAGGTGTGTGATTTGCAAAGGCAATTGAGGATTGTAGTATCCATTTTGTTCATTGCAGCCTAGAACTTTGCATTCATGAATCCTGCCACTTTAACTTGCACTGCTTTTACGTATGCAATAGCCTGCCATAGATATGTTTTGTCCAACCTGTGTGTGTTAAATAAGGATGCACTGTTGATTAAAATAATGATAAATAAATGAAGTATGGGCACATATTCAAAATCATGCTTTCACTTTTTTTTAAAGTTCATTTTCCAAGTTTTGAAAATGATATCTTAAATAAAACTATTTGGCTTTTCTTTTGGCTTTGGCCAAATACTTGACAAACTATTCGATATCCGGTCGAATACTAAATATGCTTTTCGGTACACCGCAAACACATATCCTCAATGAGTAGAAATTCCTTTTACTGGATGTTTACATTCCAGCATTACTTGCTGTTAAAGAACTTTCATTCTAAATTGGGCTCCCAAAGCCAACAAGAATGCTAGAAATCCAATAGGTAATTAGTGCCGATCGTGCATGCTTGGCACTAATGCTGCACAGTACCCCAGAAATGTGCAACTCACCATTGTGAATAAGGACTTTTAACTTATCAAGAATGGGCCTTCTTAATAAAGCCCACTATGTGCTCTTTTCAGAGATGCCTGCCTAAAGCTTGTTGTGGATTCCAAGATGGCGACCGGAAGAGGAGGACGTGCGTGAGCGTCTCCGATCCACACCGGACGGCAACAGAAGCTAGGCAAAGGATGACATTAATTCCCCTCCACAAATGAACTAGGAGACAGACAGCATATTTAACTGAGTGATCGGTATGTGCGTGGCATAGTCACCTGAAGAAAAACAGCCCCCGCTGAAGCCAGGAATAGCCATGTTTTGCTGGGAGGAAATACGCACCTAGACGCAGAGCCCCATCGGATGGAAGGCAGATATATCCCCGGGCTGGAGTGAGGTGAGGGACGACCCCTGAGTGTTGGGACAGAGCGGTTATGGGGACGATCTGGCCCGAGGGGATAAACCCAGAGTGGGCACAGACACCTGAGCGGGAGAAGCAGCGGAAGAGAGCCCCAAGGTCAAGCACTCTGGGGTGGAGGGGTAGGAGGCTCACGAGTGAAACTACAACAGCCAGGCCCCAGAGATCATAGGACCAGGAGAACACAGGGGAGTAAGGGGGGGTAAGGCCACATAGCCTGGAGGAAAGGGAGAAGAAGATCAAAGGCCCAGCAAAGGCAACAGGGCCATAAGATACAAGGTCTGGGGAGACCAGGAAAGGGCCGAAGTGATGGAGGAGAGGTCTCCCATAAGGAGTCAGGACAAAATAACCAGAAAACAGAAAAAATAATACACCGAGGGGGCCAAGATCCGAAAGGGGCTGGGGAATCAAATCACGAACAACAAGTCGAACCCCAAGTCGAACCCCAAGTGAGGGAAACCACGGGGAGAGCCCCCAATGCTTGCACAGGAGCTGGACATAAGACTACACAGCAGGGGTATTCTGGAAGTGATCCTAACGTTGCCCACATGACCAAACAAGGGGGAAAGTGGCATCGGCTACCCAACAGACCCCCCAAGCAAGACAAAAAATGAGCATTAAACAACCGTGGAGCTCAGGAAATAGAGCACACTCCAGAAGAGGGGAGACCATTCAATGCCCACTATCACTGGAGACCAGAGAAGAAGGAGCAATGGCGCAATGTAAAGAGGACATGCAGAGTTGGTTTAAAGAATTCCAAGACCAATTTATGGTCTCCTTCCAAACACAATTTGAGACTCTGAAAGAAGAAATTAAACAGTTGCTACAAGAGCTGCGAATCCATGTAGCTAAGCTGGAAGAAAAAAATGACACAGTGGAAAAGGTGGTGCAAAACATAGAGGAGGACATGCAAAAGAATAATGAAACCTTGGAGCAGCTTACGAGTATATCACATAATCTTGAGATCCAGTGTTGAACTGGAAGACTGCTGACAGAGATCGCACATCCGGATAAAAAGAACCCTCAGAAAAAGTGGAGGACACGGATCTGAAAGGTACAGCTGAGCAGCTCTTTGTGCAGAAATTCTGGCTACTGAAAAGGAAGAACTACTCCAGATGGACCGAGTACAATGAGTGTGCCCGCGGAGAACAGGAGAACCGGTCTCACGCCCAAGAGCTGTATTGGTGGCAATAATATCAGATGGCCAGAAAGAACAGATTCTGCGGAAAGCAAGGCAGGTGCGAATAAATGGAGAATAAGTGCAACTATATCAAGACCTTGCGCAATCTGCGCTTCAGAAAAGAAGGTGGATGGGCCCAGTTGTGAAATTCTTGGCGATTAAGCAAATAAGGTATAAATGGACATTTCCCTTTCGTCTACTCTTCTCATGCGAAGGACAACAGCATAGGATTACGACCTGTGAAGAGATTTTAAATCTACAAGGAGTACTCGAAGAGGGCAGTGAGGAACAACGCAGAGGAGACAGAGGTCGCAGAAAACCGTGGGAGTGGAAAACACTGCCAAAAAAGGGCAAAGTGGAAACAAGATGTGAAGGAGAGGTGAGTGGCTGAGATCGAGAACATCAGATGTAAGGTGGACAAGAGCAGGAGGGAGAGCGGACATATTATGAAGTGAAGGGGGTAAGACTATAACATGTTATCATAAGTTTGTGGCCCACGGGGCTGGGAAGGGTGGTCGCAACTTCAAATCCTTAGTGGGGTTTACTATTACTTACGGTGACTTCTCTCGGATGGGATGAGGGTCAGGCGCGGCAGACACCTCGTCCGAGCGGTCATAGGAACATGGGCCCGCCTCAATGAAAGGGAAGGATGGGAGGGGGCATTCAAGTTGGGTGTTCATGTTGATAACTGGGGATTGAGGGGACAGGAACAGAGAGCGGAGGGCAGGGAGGTGGCCAGAAGTGGGAATACAAGGGGTAAGGAACTAAGAGTTACAAAGAGTTACGGGGAGGAAGCTTGGTATCCAGATCAAGGTTCTTAAGGTATTAACAAACAATGTAAGGGGACTCAATACCCCAGTTAATAGAAAAAAAGTGGAATACTTCCTGAGGGGGGAGAAATTAAATTGCAACCTCTGGCATTGCTCTGGGCAACCATCCAGACCATCATTCTTCATTCTTCACCTGCCAAGCCATTACAAAAGGGGAAAAACCACATGCAAATCAGGCTTGGTCCAGCCCGAACTGCTAGGTCACATCCCTTCTGCATGAGACCACAAGCATCCCCAGACATGTTTTGGTCTTCTTGGGAGTCATCAGTAAGGAGTAGCTTTGGTCTCTAGGCCCAGCAAGCACGGGACCCACATCTGGGCATACCCGTCCCACTTGGGGTGACAATAGCAGAACAAAAGAGTTGATGGCTGGAAAGTTTAGAATAAATCGGAACCTCGGGCATTGCTCTGGGAAACCCTCCAGACCATCATTCTTCGCCTACCAAGCCATTTCAAAAAGGAAAAAATCATATCTAAATCAGGCTTGGTCACACCCGCAAAGGGGCAGTCCAGCCCGAAATGCTAGGTCACATCCATTCTGCACGAGACCACAAGCATCCCCAGACATGTTTTGGCCTTGTTGGGCATCATCAGTAAGGAGTAGCTTGGGTCTCTAGGCCCAGCAGGTACGGGACCCACGTCTGGCAATACCCATCCCACTCGGGGTGACAATAGCAAAACAAAAGAGTTGATGGCTGTGAGGTTTAGAATAAATAGTAACCTCTGCAATTGCTCTGGGCAACACTCCAGACCATCATACTTCGCCTGCCAAGCCATTACAAAAGGGGAAAAACCATATGCAAATCAGGGTTGGTCCCACCCCCAAAGGGGCAGTCCAGCTGAACTGCTAGGTCACATCCCTTCTGCACAAGACCGCAAGCATCCCCAGACATGTTTCGGCCTTGTTGGGTGTCATCAATAAGGAGTATCTTGGGTCTCTAGGCCCAGCAGGCACGGGACCCACGTCTGGGCATACCCGTCCCAATCGGGGTTACAAAGCAAAAACAAAGAGCTGATGCTGGAAGGTTTAGAATGAATCTTAGAATGAGGCTAATTATAACTCACCAACAATTTGCATAGCCCTCAACGTAGTGGCCTCAGGAAAAGTAACATTGGGGCGGGGCACAAAACAAGGCTGCCCACTATCCCCACTGCTATCCCCACTAACCCCTGTTGATTAGGATTCGGGAACTGAATCGGCTGATGGGAGTAGAAATGTCAGGAGAGGCACATAAAGCTATAGCATTTGCAGACGGTATGTTGGTGGCCTTGTAGGACCCGGAACATTCGTAGCCGGTATTAATGAAGGAACTGGAAACATTTTGGGAGATATAAGGGTTAAAAATACATAGGCAGAAATCGGAAATACTGAACCTATCGTTGGACCCTCGAGTTATGGACAGGCTGGGGGCGAGAATGCAACTGAAAAAGGCGGAAAAATCTATAGCATACTTAGGCGTAACCCTCACAAAAAGGATAGGGCAAATGTATGTGGCAAATTACCCGCAGTTGCTGCAAACAATCAAAGCCGATCTCATGAAATGGAATCCCCTTACAATAACATGGTGGGGGGGAATGACGACAGTAAAGAAGGTGGCACTACCAAAACGTTTATACTATTTTCAGGCACTACCCATAAGGATCCCAAAGACGTTCTTTAGATCCCTCAATACGGCCATATCATTGTATATGTGGAAGAAAAGACCCCCCAGGGTACGATGACCACATTACAGCTCCAAAGGACAGGGGGGGCCTAGATTGACATTTTTATAGATATTAGAGGCGGTCAAGCTGCAGGTCATGAGGGAATGGTTAGCTGAAGGTCTCCATAAAGTATGGACACAACATGGCGGTAGCGGGATCCTCCCGGACAGGGCGGTAGCGGGATTCTCCCTCTCAGGACTCATGTGGCTGAATAAATGAAATAGACACCCTAATGTTAGGATTAGTGAGATACTTGGGGTAGTGGTGGAAGTATGGGACTCGGCAATTGAACATGGGGTGCTAACGGTGAAGCCATCTCCATTCTGCCCAATGTTTGGTAACCCAGAATTTCAGCCAAGGACGGAAAAGGGGGCATTCAGAAAGTGGGAAAGGGTGGGCTGCCAAAAGATACCGGATATGTACCAGGGATAGACGCTCAGATCTTTTAAGGAATGAGTTCAGGATATAAGCCTGACGGAGAGGGTTCCATGTGATAATATCGCCACAAAAATATCGCCATCAAAATATTTTGCCATATTTTTGCGGTGATATTACCCCATGGAACCTGCGGGGGACACCCCTGCAACCCTAATATTTTAAAAGGGAGCAGGGGACACCCCTGCAACCCCCCCATCCATTTACCCCATAAATTATCCCCACCAAAAATATTGCCTATGGCCGTTCCCGACGACCATATGTACGGCGATATTTTTGGTGGGGATAATATTACCTGATACCAAGGGGAGTGACCAGTTTAAATATAACCAATTGAAACACTGGCTAACCACCCCAGATATCAAGGAGGCAGCTACAAAACAGTCGACATCTTTTGAAAAATATATAACGACTCACACAGGTTCAAAATGTTTTGTGTCAAAATCTCTACAGATATTAGAACGACCAAGAGGCGCTTGTTCAATGGAACTACATGAATAAATGGGAAATAATTCTAGTGGAGACCATCCCAAGAAGACAGAGGGAATACCTGTGGGGAGCAATCCCAAAACAAACTCGCTCCATTCAGGTAAGGGAAATTTGGATTAAAGTGCTCCTACAATGGCACTATACACCAGAAAGGATCCATGTAATGTTCCCCCAAGCATCAGATCAATGTTCGAGGGGATGCAAGGTGGTGGGGGACTGCATACATATTTGGATACATATTTGGTGGAACTGCCCAGTGTTGCAGCCGTTCTGGGTGGGGGTAAAGAACAAAATGCAAGAGATATACCAGGGAGTGGAGCTGATGGCGGATACGATATGGATGTGTGGGATGTGGGATCCGGAATCGAAATCACCCACAAGGATTCATGTTCATGTTGAAAGCAGCATGGCTGGTGATAGCACAAATATGGGAACAACAGTCAGCACCTGTGATCCAGGACTGGCTGCAAACAGTCTGGAGTTTTGGAGCACTGGAATGGGTAACATATAGGATTCAGGGCGATCTGGATGCATTTAAACAGGAATGGGGTCCTGTATTGACTTATTTACAAAGTGAGTATACGGCAGAATGGTGCCCGCACAAGATCTAACGGTCCTCAAGCCAATAAAGAGACAGACCTCACTTCTGGTGGTATGGAGGTACGTAGGGGAGGGGGGAGAGTTGACGTTGGGATGTTTTAATTGTTTCTTCCATTGGTTTTCTTTTGTATGACTTATCAATGAAACAAATAAAAACACATTTTCAAAGTTGCTTGGAAGGTCACCAGCTCTCAGTAGTGGTTCTTGCACCACAAAAGGAGATTGGCGAAAGAAATAAACATCCACTAAAGAGATATTTCACCCATAAATTGTTTTGACGAAAGGTTAAACTCAAATTTATTTTGATCCTGTAATATTCTGCATATCAACAGGTTGGGGATAGTCATTCAATTGGTCATCATCCTCGAACAATATTTTAAAATAACTTTGTTAATGTAAAACATTCTGTCCCCAGGCTTCTATTTCTCAACCTGAACATTGCGCCATGTCAACAAAATGGGTTTATGAGTCAGCAAAGATTCACATTATGAAAGAGACATTTTAAAACCTTTGCTTAATGTATAGGTGGCATAGACGAAATGAGGAAATAAAGATTATAGGCGGTTCTGGCTCATCCTCGCTGCCCAATCAGCATGATGCCTCATAATGTCAGGGCAGAAGGGAAATTAAACAGCATTTCTTCGATTGCTCTGTATTTTAATCGCCAGTTGCTGCTGTACCCCCTGCAATCACTAGGCTAAGTGGGCGATATCTTGTTATGTGCGACTGGCCACTTTTCATTAAATCGTGAGACATTTGAAAATATAATGTCTCTTTCACGAAATGGATACTAACCGATTCACTGCTTCTATGCTTCACTGGCATGGCCGCACCCGCAGATAGAGTGGGTGCGGACCGCGCATGCGCACATCACAATGGCACTGGCTGCCATCCCATGACATAAACACGAATTCCCGCAAGACAATGTACCAAAGAACAATCGCCACAAGATATAGTGTATCGACCATAGAAATGTGGTGGCTTTGAGCAGGGCCGGACTGGCATCACAAATAAAAAGCGGCCCACTACCCAAAATAAGGGCCCAGATTTCTGAATTGCGATTTAAACCTTGTTGGACAGCATACCCTCTAAACCTTCCAAATCATCTCCAGTGACTAACAATTTTGGAATGGAAGGTACTGTGAGATTAAATGACTTACACATGATTACACATGTTGGCAAAATGTGGAAACCTGAATAGAAGCCCAGTCACCAATTTACACATATAACCTCTATAGCAGCCCAGTCACCAATTTACACATATAACCACATTGTTCTTTTGTGTGAATATGTGGGCTTAAAGATTTGACATTGTGATCGGTTGTATAGGTTCTATGGGATATTAACACTTTTTGAAGGCCGCACACAAGAAAGACCCATTTATTTTGGCAGCAGAAATAGTACAAAACTGGGGGGTTTCACAACCCCCACCTCCCAGGCAAGTCGTTCCCGTGCCTGCCCACGCCTCTCCCGTGATGGCAGTTTTGCTTATAATTCAGGGGTTTCACACTAACCCCTTCTTTCCTCATTGTTCCCTCGGCCCTCACCACCTGCCTTCACCCTAAGCATTCCCACCACTCAATCTCCCACCACATACACACACAAACACGCGAACACGCAAACAGTTACATTTACCCGTGTCCCTCACCCTCCTCCATCACAAACATGACCTGCGTCTCCCTCGACTCCTCTTCTGGGTCCCACCTGGCCTGTCAGCCCCTGCACACACCCGTTTGTGGCAGGGGTCTAACAGTTCAATTTAGAATGACTGCTCAGAATGTTCATCGAGCAATCTTTCTAAATCTTTTTTGTGTTGGTCAAAATAAAGAGTGATTTTCACGATATACCGTTGTATAGTGTTGACTTGTAATGTAGATCAAACTTTTTATGATAAACCAACCTAACAATATATATATATTAAAATATTGACAGAAGCAGGTCACTTATAGAGTATGATTGAAGCTTTGCTTTTCCATTTTAAGCACCATATTGCATAACGATATGAGACTATACATATATAACGAGTTTGAAGGTAAGTGAAAAAAGGAGGCAATACAATTACCTCCTTTTTCAGCACACCTGATTAAAGTTGCAAACCCATAAGGAGATAATACCTTCAACATGTACATAGAGGTATTACCTCAAGATAAATTGATCAATTACTTTTGGAGCTATTTCCTCTGGAGGTAATTCTTCCATGCTCCAATGAAAAATTATAGGACTTCAGAATGGACACTAACCACAACTCTTAATCAGAATAACCAGTTACCACTGGTGGTAATTTAGCTCTCGAGGAATTAACAATACTAATAACACCAAACTTGTAATAAGGTCCCAAATATGCTCTTGCTTTTACTATTGTGCTTCCAAGAGTTGGAAGATATAACAAACTGTCATGAAGTCACCTGCTTATGGTCATTATTTGACAGGCCTACAGCTCTATAAAATAAAGTGAACAGTGTAGCATTGTGAGGGAGCATGAGGACAGTGCTGTGGTTCACATAGTGCTTACATTTCACAGAGAGTCAGCTGTTTTTTAGATCCTACGATTGACATCCACATGAAAACCTAGCCGTATGAAGCTGTGTGTGATATATTAGAACATTCTTACCCTTGCAGACCACAATGGGTTAATAAAGGCGGAACAAGGTCACCCACAGCATACAGGGAGAGAACGGGATTGGTCAGTCACACTACAAAACCATGCATTCTCCTTTGCACAAGGAGTCACTTTTACTCCCTTCATTAGGAACCGTGCCACTGGTACAAGTTGGAGTGAGTCCTTGGGAACAGAGACACTTTTTATAGGAAGCCCCATCCCTTTAGCCCCTAGATTATTTACCTTGGCACCTCTAGTAAACATCCAACCCACACCCCAGATTCCACAAATGCCTTTATTATACTAGAGTAACTGTGTGCTATCGCAGAAACATCACTGAACCCCCTAAAGAGACATTAATGTAAAGTGGGCCTTGGACAAACTCACTCGCTAACATTCTTACCTCTGAGCCATGTGATGTGTGGCGCAAAGAAAACTCTTGCAGAGAAAATCCTCCATGAAGAACCTGAGGTCCTGAAACAATTAGGACCCTGGCGGAAGACCATGGTGCTATAAGCACCATGGTCCATGCCGGTAAGTTACCGACTCCGCCATGGAGAAAGGGGGAATTACCACCCCATTACAAGGTTGGCGGGGCGGTAATTCCCCCTTCCTCCATGGCCCTTCCCCATTCCCATTTTTGCCCCATAGGGCTCAATGGGAATGGGGAACGCGCTAAGTACGGTGCCGCAAATTGTGGCACCGTAATTAACACCAAGGTCCCTTTGCGGGTCCCTACTTTAACGGCTGGTCTACACCAGCCGTTAAGGTCGGGTCCCGCAAAGGGACCTCGTAATTAGGCGCTAATAGGTTAACGGCGCCGCAGCCTTTTACGGCGCCGTTAACCCATTAGCGCCTGGGTCGTAATGAGGCCCATACTCTTCAAAGGTCGATACAGAAATTGGGCCTCATTACACGGAAGGCGGTGATCCAGGGTGCTATTAGCACCCTGGACCATGCCGGTAAATTACCGGCACCGCCTTGGCGGTAAGGGGATTTACCGCCCCATTCCAAGGTCGGTGGGGCGGTAAATCCCCCTTCTGCCATTGCCCTTCCTCATTCCCATTTCTGCCCCATAGGGCTCTATGGGAATGGGGAAGGCGCTAATTACGGCACCGCAATTTTTCGGTGCCGTAATTAGCTCCGAGGTCCCTTAGCGGGTTGGTTTTTAACGCCTGCAAAAAGCAGGCGTTAGAGCACCAACCCGCTAAGGGACCTCGTAGTACGGCGGTAAGGGTTAACGGTCACCGTTGCCATTAACGGTGACCGTTAACCCTTACCGCCGTCCGTGTAATGAGGCCCATGGTCTTTGCACTTAAACAAACAAAGTATAGCCGTGGCAGCTAGATTCCCAAAGGGGCGAATTCCCACCAAGAAAATTATGGATCTTTCCAATTTCAGCTGGAGCAATCAGCAGACCTGGCCTACTGAGGTACAGCAGATAAATACGTTGCATGGAGCTCCATTGCATGGGCTTTCCAGAAATGTAGCCATAACAATGGCTCACCCACCACCTGCTTCACCAGCCCTCCACATGTTGTGTTGACCACATCAGCCCTTGTGATTGGTCAAAGTCCCTTCTCCGTGCGTGGACTTGCCTTCTACATCAGTGGTTTATTCATTGATAATTATAGCACATTTGAGTAATTATTTGGAGGCTTTGGAGCTGGTGTATTTTTTTATTTTTTTGAAGTACACTTTCAACACTATGTTGTTCCTCCCGATTAGGTTCAGAAGAGGTGTTTAACCCTCATCCTGCTATTAAGCCACAAACAAGCCAGGTGTCGAGTTCGGGCCTAAGGCTATGTGCACCACCATTCACGTGTGCACATTAATAAGTACACTCACACGTTAAGTATTATCAGGGTAAATGCTTTATTTCTGTATGTGGCACAGCCTTGTCAACTCGGGTCACATGACCCACCTCTACAATAATAATAATAATAATAATAATAATAATTAGGCTTTTATATAGCGCTACAAACCCTCAGGTATCCGAGCGCTGCTTATTATTACCCACGGTGTGTGGTGCTCATTTATCGACCTCGGAAGGATGAAAGGCTGAGTTTGGCCCTGCCGGGATTCGAACCTGCGTTAACAGGCTCTGCACGGGTGTCAAAGCGAGCGCTCTGTGCCACTTGACCGGCTACTTGAGTTGCGGAAACTGTTCTCCTTCTGCTGTGCACTAACCCGAACTGCCTGACTTCCTCCGAAGAGCTTCTCCTTTTGCCCGTTGGCACCGGCGTGGCAGGTACTTTGAGCACAAGGCTCCACTCTTCGCAGGGCTCGGACTTCCATCTAGTTAGGTGCCTCTAAAGGCGAACTGAGTCAAAAGCGTTATCGCACTGCCTGTTTTCCTTTCCTTTCAGGTGGACTACATATTTCGTGCTTTAAACGCTTGCGACTGTGTATTTGTATATATATTGTGTTGATTTGGTATGTGTTGGCTTAATACTGTGTTATTGTGATTTTCTCGCTAGGGTCGTTGTTTTAAAGGCCTTAAAATAAATGTGTTTATATTTTTGATATAACAACTGTTTGGAGTAGTTTGTAAGCGCTCTTGCTTTGTGTGCTCATTGCGGGCTTTCAGTCACCCTCACCCCTCTTGAGACCTAGTCTTGACCGCCGCGATCGCTACCTTGATTGGTCTGGCTCGTCCAGAGGTTACCCTGTTCCAAGTAATTAGGTTGGCCTTCTGAACTTCTGCGCCACCAGGACAGAGTTCAGAAGTCCTGGATTTCTGAACTCTGTCCTGGTGGCGCAGAAGTTCAGAAGGCCAACCTAATTACTTGGAACAGGGTAACCTCTGGACAAGCCAGACCAATCAAGGTAGCGATCGCGGCGGTCAAGACTAGGTCTCAAGAGGGGTGAGGGTGACTGAAAGCCCGCAATGAGCACACAAAGCAAGAGCGCTTACAAACTACTCCAAACAGTTGTTTATATCAAAAATAGATACACATTTATTATAAGGCCTTGAAACTAATAACCACAGTAAAAGCAGCAATATACAACGATAGTAAACCAACACATACACTATCCACCCAATATATATACAGAATACACAGTTTCACAGCATTAGCAGCACGAAATATGTTATCCACCTGCAGGGGAAGAAAAACAGGCAGTGCGAACCAATGCGTGTGATATGTCCGCCTTCTGAGGCCCCTAACTAGATGGTAGTCAATACGTGCCCCTGTCACCTGACATGCCGGCACTACAGTTTTCAACTAAGTCGGCCCTTTATCTTTTACTCATAGCGCTTTGTCTAGGAGCTGAAGCAGCTGCTAGCTAGTGCAAGTGCCAAATAAAAGCAAGAAAAACAAAAAGCACTTGGGGGTCCAGGGACCAAGTTTGCAACACAAAGCTTTCTGTAGCTTACGACTCTAGCCGCGAATAGCCGACATCTGAAAGCAAACTGCAACACCGAAGCAGCATCTGTTTTGGGGTGATAGGGAGAGGGCAGTCGAGGTGAGGAGGCCGTCTGGGGAGTGGGGAGAGTGGGCACAGATGATGGGGGCACTTATTGATGGCCTAAGGGGGCAGAGAAGCATTTTATTTCATGTCGTTTTGCCGATATTCGCAGCTATATCCGAGGCTACGAAGGACTACAGATATACAGGGATAAGAGTAGTTCTGTATTCGCGGATATATCCGAGGCTACGAAGGACTACAGATATACAGGGATAAGAGTAGTTCTGTATTCATGGCTATATCCGAGGCTACGAAGGACTACAGATATACAGGGATAAGAGTAGTTCTGTATTCGCGGCTATATTTTTTGGGGGTGTTTGTGTTTCATTTATTTTTTAAAGTTATTTGTATAGGTATTGTGACGTTGGGAGTGAAAAATCACTGGCCATGGTTAGTGACCTGGTAGGTATTAAAGAGTTATTTTTATTTTGGATGTGTATTTTCAGACTTTTGAGCATGTGAGACTTTGGAAAAATAGAAGAAAATAGTTTAACAAAATTAATATCAAAAGGAGGAATTGTAGTCT
Organism: Ambystoma mexicanum; assembly: GCF_040938575.1. Classification (NCBI taxonomy): domain Eukaryota; kingdom Metazoa; phylum Chordata; class Amphibia; order Caudata; family Ambystomatidae; genus Ambystoma; species Ambystoma mexicanum. Next base: position 1,071,355,517 of record NC_090934.1, on the reverse strand, counting down.
AGTTTTAGATGTGCCATACAATGTATTTTAGGTTGTGTATTCTCACTTATGGTATTATATTGTGTGGATGTGAAATGTTTGCCTATCCTGTTTATTGTTATGTATTTTTCTATGCTTTCTTATTTTTCAGTTACTTTACATAAGTACATGAGTAGTGCTGTACTGTATTGATCATTTAAGTTGTATTGTCGTATAAATCCTGGAGTCAGTCACCCTTTTAACTGACTTTTTATAACCATGGGTATGGTAAAAGTTAATGAGCTGTAGCCGAGGGTATAATACAAAATGTTTTATGTTATTATTTATTGCATTTGTGTTTTTATGTATGATGAGTAATCCTTAAAAGGACTGTATTGGGGTAGCACATCAGGTGTACTGTTTTGATGTTATGAAGGAACACTGCATCTCCTTCATTGGTTAGGTGTACTCCGTCATGTCTATAACAATTGGACATGTTGAACTGTATGTTGTTGTTCAAAATCCATAATTGGTGGTGGTCTATCATGAATACTGAACCTGCTTTATTAACATTTCTCTGGGATTTCTCAATTTGACCATTAATTCTGTTGGCCCGTCTTCATTCTTGCCTTTGAGTGAGATTGGAAAAGATAAAGATGGTGTAACAAAATACTTCAATTCGTTTTCTGATGTGTTGTATTCTCATTAAAGTAAGGGACACCACTCGTACCTTCTCGAAATCATTGCCTCCACAAAGAATTAGTATGACGTTTGGGGGCTCTCTACTTCTCAGACTTAAACATTTTGAAAGGACTTGGAACCAACGCATTCCCCGCAATCCAAACCATTGAATTGTAAAATCTCTCAAACCTAGGTCCATGTTAATATTTCGTTTCTCACAAAAAGCCAGCAACCAAAACAGCCAACTCTCTCCAATCAGCCACACAGTTTTCAAACAAGCCATGATATCTGTAGTATTTCTCTGTTTCCAGGAAAATGATTCCTAGTTTGAATTTCTAGTAGATTGTATGAGCAGGGTACGTATGATGTGTGTGTGTGTGTGTGTGTTGTAGTTTTTTTTTTTTTAAACTTTATTTTTTGTGCTTGACATAACAGTGGAAGAAGAGCATCAAGTAGTACCTGACAATTACATTAATAGCATATACAAAAGGCAAATATTATCAGCAATCAAAACATGGGGAAGTCCGAAGAGCAGCCGGTCGTCGTATATACATAATACAGCATTCGTTGTCATCGCTTAAGCAGGAACCTTGCAAGGGGAGGGAGGTGCAGGCAAACTGCCATTGGTGTCGGCTGAAATAGAGGAGATGTAAGAGCGAAATGGGGCCCAGATATCTCTTGGATTAGACGTTAGCGGCTGTTGAGTCACCCATACCTCCTCCGTATTAGAAGCCCAGGTCATGGCGGACAGCCACTGTGTATGCGTGGGTACACAGGGATGGAGCCAACACAGCAAAATGCAGCGCACAGCTAGTAGCATGCATAGCCCCACCAGCTTTTGGTCACCCGGCCAAGAACGGGGAAGTCATGAAAGAGACATTTCAGTGGGGATGGAGTAATCATGTGATCTAGGATAGTTGAGAGTGTAGAGCAGGTCTTAGTCCAGAATTGGGTATTGGGTAAGGGAAGGGCAGGACCAGATCATATGAATATAGGTTGCATCGTCGGATCTACACCTGTGGCACCTGGGAGAGTGATCCTGCAACATCCAATGTAATCGAAGTGGGGTGTAGTGGAATCTGTGTAAAATTTTAAATTGGATGAGTTTAAAATGTGTATTCACTGACACAGTGTGGGTGCGAGCACACATATGTTTCCAGCATTGGCCCGTTATGTCGACCTATAGGTCCCCTGCCCAAGAGTGTTTCAACTTATCAAATGTAGGAGAAGTTTTGGATTGTAGTAAGGCGTATAACCTGGATATTTTCCCTCTAGTAGTTGTAGAGTTCATTATTTCAGTCAAAATAGGATTGTCGGGGGCATAAGAGGGAAACTCGGGTAACATCCCTTGAGGAATCAGCGGAAGCCTGAATATTGAAGCCAGATGGGTGATTTTTGTGGCAGGGCCTGTGGCAGGTCCGACCACTCCAGAAAATTCCCTTGATCAAAGACATCTCGGATTGCCTCGACTCCTGCCTCCACCCAGTGGCGTACCTCGGACATGGGGATACAGGCGGCACCAGGGAGAAATTTCCAGAGGGGGAAACAACCGTGGAAGCGGCGAGAGCCACTGGACAGCATCCATATTGTAGTAAGAGCAAAGAACGTGGTGCCCACCGGGTCAAGAGGGCTACAGCTAAGGGTTGGGGGAGAGAGAGCCAAGGGACGAATATCACAGTCTCCAACAGCACGGCCCTCGAGTTTTATATGTGAGGGGGGTTTGAGATGGTAAACCAGTACGACGCAAATTGCGCTTGGGCGACCAGCCAGTATTTTCCAAAGTCGGGAGCTACGAAGCCACCATGTTCGTAGCCAGGATCATGAACTGGCTGCACCACTTTGCAAATACTGTAACATACCAGATACTGTGGAAGATTTGAAACACCTGGTAACTGAATGTCGGTCGCTTACAGATATTAGAACTACATTTATTGGTCGCTTTTTCATCCAAAAGCCATATTCATCCACAGAAAATGTATGAGATTGAGTGAGCTTGGTACATGAACTATTCCTAACCACGGAGGTTGTGAGAATGTTAGCGGAATTAGCTCTTTGTAGAACGAGTAGATCTTAAAATCCTGTAGTCTGTGAAATCATCTGTTGACTTTTTTTTAAATGCTTTGGATGATCTACTGACAAGGTTTTTTCCCTAGTTTTTAATATTTAAATACTGGATGAATGTAATGATTTGATTTTCAACATTTTAAAGAGGTGTATTTTGGAACATATTTCTTTTTGTATATATGTATTGTAAGATGTAAGATGCAAGATGTAATGATTGTTTTCTTTTTGTACTGAAATAATATGAGAAAGAGCATAGTTTTGGTCATAACACAATACAAAAAAATAAAAAATTGTCTTCTGTCTACTAACTGTAACTATGTGCTATTGTATTGCTTTACTTTATCTGAGGGTGTTCATACAGTGATGTCACTCCCTGCCATATAATCAGGGTTAAGTGGCATGTGACATTGCATCATGTAATATTGCAGTGGCAAATGGTCATCTGATAAAATGTCTTGCAGTGTTATTTGAAGCGTAATGTTACTCGCCCCATCATTTTGGCGAATCAACTTCCCTGCTTTAAAAAAAATTAAACATGTACCTTCCAGCCATCTGTGAAAGGGAGAGTGTTACTTTGTGAAAGTGCAGTAGCAATTTCGGTGTAGCTGTGAAAATGTGCTAGAAAGCCAAGAAGTAGTACTTCGTAAACCTTCGGGATGATTTGAGAAGATTCTGGCCTGCTCTGGAGAGAATGAGATAGAGAAGTCTATCGGTAAGGTCCCCTTGGTAATCATAATGTTTTGTATGAAAGAAAGGCACAGTTAGATCACTTTGGTTTGGTGTAATAATATCAACTATGATAGTTTACCAACTGTCGTAATTCACTTGTTTGTGACTGTTTCACTGTTCCTTTCTGTACTCAAAGGTTTAACATACAGTTACTCATGTTTGTAAGAGTTAATCTAAATGTGTATGTGCAAGGTCACAGAGAATCTATGTATGGGATATATGTTGGTTTCTTTAGTGTATGTAAATGAATCTCATAAAATATGATTGGGAAAAGATACCACTGTATAATGGATTCTATGCAGAAGAAGCTGAGCTGCTTTTTTCATTGCATATCTGTTTCGATATACCATACTGAAAAATAGACCGTATTGGAAAGACAGCCAACATCCACTCAATTACTAAATGACCAATGTTCTGTAATATCTGTGCCTAAGTTATATTGATCTCGTGGAGGGTAGAGAGGATCCAGGGACCAGGGCTGCCCAAAAGCAGCATTAAGAGCTACCTAGTTTGAGTATATGGGGCATTCCCCCGAGTCCGTCCACTTCCTCCAGTCCTTTGCATATGTGACTGACAGTAGAGGTTGCATGACACCTTTAACGGAGGTGTCACCGCTATGGAATAGACAAGTTTGTCTCTCACACTCCAACTGTACCCTTATCTTTAGAAAGGCATGACTGCCTGCCTTTCGAAAGGCATGCTGTCTGCCTGCCTGCCTGATACTAATGTAATCTGAGTGAATGAAGCAAAGAATGCCTGCTATCTAATTTCAGTTGCTATCTAGTTGCAGTTGCCTTAGCCCTTACAGGGATTGCAGTATCTGGCTGATACCTTTAGCTGATAACTTGATCTCTTTGTGTAACCTCTTTGTGCAACCTTTAAAGTTCGAACATCAGCACAAGTACAGTTAGCAGCTGCACGCGCCATTATTACTCACCTGCAAGTTTTTTCAACTCAGCCCGAACGCCCAGCTCACCCTGGCACTCTGAGTTCCACCGCAGCAAACTGACTACCAGCCGCTCCGCGGCACGCAACAATTAGCTCATTTATTGAGCACACGTAAATAGACCGCTGCACCAGCCATTCCCATTGGCCAAGAGGATTAATGGGACTTCATTTCCCAGAAGCACCGGCGCTCCTCTTATAGGAACGTCAGACGCTTCAGCGCCGGCACTTCTGGGCCAAGCCGGTCTTGCGCCGATCCTGCCGTCCACGGCGCCTGGCACAGAAAACGCTGCCAGGAAACACTGAGGCACCAAATCACATACATTCCATACAAATATGGGCTTTCCCTCTTTGAACATCCTACTCCTAGAGCAACAGAAACTTCATTGCTTAAACAAAGCCATGATAGTGGTGCGTCTCGCCCAGGACAATAATGTTAACCAAAACAGAAACACTGAGGAACTTGCAATCAAAAGACAACACAACAAAATAAGACCCTTAGTGACTCAGTTGCCAGCTACATCAACCACAACAAAACATAATACTGAACTAAGAATGTGTCTACTCAATACACGCTCACTCAACAAACATGCCCAATGTATCTATGATAGGATCATTGAGGAAGATATAGACATCTTCTGTATCACAGAGGTCCAACTTGTGACATTGCCGTCCCTGATGGGTATGCAATTCACTGCATTAACAGGGAAACCGGAAAAGGAGGGGGAGTTGCAGTAATTGCTAGAAGCTCCATTTCACTCTTCCAAGGTAAATCATCGTGCACTGGCTGCAAAATGATTCACCTTAAGCACCTACCAACTGAAAATAATTGCCTTAATCTGATAGTGGTTTACAGACCACCATCTCCCACCCCTGATTTCAATGAAAACTTCACCCACCTCCTAAACCTCCTGAAAGGACCCAACTGCTCCACATTAGCCGTCAGAGATCTTAATAGATGGTGCAGCCATCAGGCAGACAAAGATGCCATCAACTTAGAAAGCTCACAACAAAACATAGATTACAACATCACTAACAGAGAACCGACAATGAAAAATGGACATCAACTGGATTGGATAATTAGCAACAACCTTGAGACACACGACTACCAAACCAAACCCTGTATTTGGTCAGACCCTTACAGTGTCACTTTTCAGGTCTCTCTCCCCTGGCCTAAGGAGAAAAACCCCAACCCTCCTATAAAAACCATGCAAAGGAACTTCAAAAATATTAAGAAAAACAACTTGAATCCTGTATAAAAGACTTTACCACCAGTATTGAAGAAGAGGACTCTTGTGACACCATGATAAGTACCCTCACTGACCATCTAAAAAAGCTAGTAGATCAAAATGCTCCCTTACAGACCAAAACGTTTAGAACCAAAAGCAAATTTCAAGAATGGTTCTCTAAAGAACTATCCCAGTTAAAAGGAGCCAAAAGAAAACTGGAAAACGCATGGAAAAAAAACCCACAGCAGAAAATAGGGAAAAATGGAAAACCACAGAAACGTGCTACAAGAAAGAAATAATAGAGGCCAAAAAGCAGTATTTCAATAAACAAATCTTGGCAGCAGACAATGTGTCAAGTAAATTATTCAACATCTTGAAGTCCTTAGACAAACCCCATGCCATCTCGCCACCTTTCTCACCCTTGCAACAGGAATGCAATAACACCCAGAAAGCATTTTTTGAGAAACTAGAAAAGGCTAGAGACAAAATCACAAAAGCCCAACTAAGCAAACCTAAAAACATGCAAATGCCAGCAGAAAAGCCTCTTGAGAACATACAAGCTTTCAACTTCTCGTATATCACAGCAGAAGAGATGAAAAAACACTTCGCCTCTATAAAACCTACATCATGGGTGGAAAACATCTTATCAGCCAGAATAATTCTCGAACAACCAGATATTTTCACCCCTACACTGGCTAAAATTGTTAATACCTCCTTCAGGGACGAGTTAGTCCCTCAGTACATAAAAAAGGTCACTGTAACCCCCTTGATAAAAAAAAAAAACAGGCCTGGATCCGAGATATCCAGGCAACCTAAGACCAATCACGAACTGTAACTTCTTGCTCAAAATCATGGACAAGGTAGCTACCGCTCAATTACAGGCTCACACTGAGGCCTCAGACTCACTTCACCCACAACAGTCAGGGTTTAGACCAGCACACAGTACAGAATCAGCTATGCTGGACTTACAGTCAAAGATGCTCAGCATCAAGGACAGTGGAAAAAATGGGACTTCTTATCCTGTTGGATCTCAGCGCCGCATTCGACCTACTAGACCACAATCTGCTTGAAGTAGCTCTAGGTAAAACAGCAATTTGCTCACCGGCGGCAAAGGCATGGATAATGTCTTTCCTAAAGAACAGGACCTCTCGAGTCCATTGGGGAGATAAATTCTCCATGAAAGGGAGATTCCCTGCGGGGTCCCACAGGGAGCCAGCATGTCACCACTACTTTTTAACCTCTACATCAGATTTCTGTGCTATGTATTAGATCATGCAGATGTGTTTTTTTACCAACTATGCAGATGATACGCAGCTGGTGTTGGAACTTAGTGGGGACAATAAAACTGACAACGATAATCTTCTCAGAATATACAACATCATTGAGCAAAGGATGGACTCCAATTGGATGTGCCTGAACGGCAACAAAACCGAGCTAATGGTCTTTGGATCCACCCAAGCCAGAAACTCTCTAACCCCAGACTTTGCAAATTTCAAGATTGAAGACACAAACATCAAAGTACTTGAGAAGGTGAAAACCCTAGGTATGATGATGGAAGCATCCCTAGGAGCTGAAGCTCAGACTCAGTACAAACAAAAAGAACATGCAATTACTATCTGCGACTCCTTAAAGCCATTAGACCCTATCTTTCAGAGAACAAGTGTGCCACAGTGGCCAGAGCAACCATCCTATCCTGATTAGACTACGGGAAAACATTAATGGTAGCAGCTAACAAAAAAAGCCTGCAGGCATATCAGATCATCCAAAACAATGCGGTTAGGATAATCAAATGCAAATCAAAATCTGACCACATCAGCAACTCTAGGAAGGAGCTACACTGGCTTAAAGTGGAAAGCAGAACCCACTTCAAGGCTCTAACATGCATCCATGGGAAAGCCCCTGGATACCTGAAATCCAAAATACGGCCTTATGCTCCAAGCCGCACCCTAAGATCTATGGATCAAAATAGGATCACAGTAGCGCCACACAAATGCAAGCTGGGCCTGGATAAATCTTTTCCTGTTATCACAGCAGGTATCTGGAATAATATGCCAGTTAACATAAGGAAAGAACCCAACTACTTGCGCTTTCGTAAGCTTCGACTGATAACGCCACCTATGACTCACTGAGCTTGAGATATTTCCAGTTGAATTGTCCCTTCACATATATGTTTTGTCTTTCGTGTCCTTGTTTCTGCACCCTGATACTCGCGAGTTACCGGCGCATTACAAATAAATAAATAAAAATAATAGTAAATGACAACACTCCCAAACCCTAAGAAACATTCATCTGGGAGCCGCAGCTAGCACAACATACATCAAAGCATCTATTCACGAATGGGGCATTTAGTTCACTCTCAGTCTGGGAGGTGAGATGCAGCTACATATTGGGAATCTAATAGAAGAGAATGTCCTCTGCTTCTTCAAACAACGTATGTAAAAGATGACTACCACCCAGATGATAAACTCTAAGCAAACTGTACTTTGATAACTCATTTCAAAGCAACTACCTTTTCAGTTTCCAAAGAGTTTTCAAACTGCAATGGAGTTATTTTTGAATTCATTGCACATAGGATTGATGTCCTTTTGATTGAAATTGTTCTTTTTTAGTTCTACCATATTATGATAACAATTGTTAAATATTGATATTTAAATGGTGTGATATGTATGTGTTAATGGATGACAGTATGCGACACATGAATAGAGTTCTTACATGTTTTGATTTATTTTGAGTTTTTGTTTCATTGTTACTCAGAATCATGTTTCTAATTCAGTTTCCATTTTTTAATTAATCGTCTTCTGCATGTTGTGTTTGCACTAGAGGGCCTTCCATTGCCTTAGCTTTAACCACTCTCTGTCCCTCTTATTGTACCATTATACGAGAGTCAGACTTCTTTTGATGTCCATATTGCGGCCAAGCATGGCCATGTTGGAGCTTCTTCCTGACTCCAAGATGACAGATGGGCTTTATAAGTCCTCGCTCACCAGCATACAGCACCAAATTAGGGACAATTACCATTACGAGCATCATCAAGAGATATATATGGGGATACACATATGGGGACAGTTAAAGAAAGAAATAGGCAAACACTTTAAGGAGTACACAAGCAAAAGAGTTTAACCAACTCCATTCTGACAGATCTTTTATGGATTTAAATATAGATATCACTAAGGCACATGCCCTAATTAAATGCTGCCTGCTATATTATCCCACCCCACAATTCAGGAAATATAAACAGGCTGTATTAGAAATCAAAAAAATGTTTTATTTACATCAAATCAATTGAAAGGTGGTCTCCTGGCTTTGTGCTGGGGAAGTCACCACAATGACATCTCAATTCATTTAGCCCTACTTCACACAAACAAGAATTGACCTGCCTGTGTGAACATTACTACACTGTAAATCCACTACATGTATTTCTGTACCTTGCCCTAACATGAGAATCTAATATCTATGCAGCCTAATGCACTTCACATTTCCTTACAAGCTGCTATTAGGCAATATTTTATTTTATGTACTCTGATATTAAAAACAAGTATTGATATCAGAGAAGTGTAACATAGAAGGATTGGCTATAGGTACACACATTCTACCAGCAATATGTTCCCATATGCAATATGGTGTTGGTGGTTTCTAGCATATGCATGTAAACGGAATACTAGTTCTGAAATACATATATATTCTTTTTATTTTTATTGGACATTTGTATGGAGCCTATACACAGATGTTTCCCGGCGTCACAAGACAAGATGGGGGAAGGAGGGGAGCAAGGCAATCGAGAACGTAGAGTATTGTGTTATCAATTTAGAATGCACAGAAAGTGGATTTATCTACCCTATGTATGTATCCCAGATTCTGGTTTTCTGAAAGAACAACTATGACCCCCTCCCCCATTAAATGATGTATGTGCACTTAGGGGTCCTCTCATTTCAACCCAAAATCATTGGTGACTTGTTTGTGTTCATTGGTTGGGAAGTGCATCTTTTCTATTGAAATAGAAATGCTAAACTCCCTTCCCTCACAATCTGTCATTTTAATTATGTATGGCTGTCACAGGTTTTGAGTTATTGGCCGTGTTCAACGGTTACCAGCCCTGGTCATTGACTAGATTGGGCATCAACCTCTGGCATGATCAAATGTTTTGTGTGCCAGCAACCATTGGCTATTCGCTTTTCTTTAGGCTTTTTGTCTGTTGTTAAGTAATATGCATTTAGGTTTACAGCACATGTATTGCCACTAGCAGCATAACAATGACACACCATACACATTATAATGGCGCCAATAGGCAATAATTACCTGTCACACTTTTTAACAGGATTTATGTATTTTTTACTGTTTGCGGTATTTGGAATGTATGTTGGATGACTGAAGTTAGAAAGTGAATGGATGTTTTACATCATGGTTTTGTCGGGTGGTTTGCTAAAAGAAAAATGTGTTTTGCTTATTCTTTTGACATAATGTCATGATAATTGTTTACTCTAAATCTTCTGTTAGTCTCATTTTCCCTTTTGGGACAAATTCTTTGAATACATTTTACATTGACAATTCTTTCTGAATGGCGGTGTCCTCGTTGATCTTTGCCCAATTGCTTATGAATATGAATGGTACATGGGTTGTTATATTGTTTTTTTTGTTGATTTTCAGTTACTGACTAGACCTGTGGAAAACTGCAGGTTTCTAATTTACTTGACTTTGGTTGTAAGCGATTGCACCTACTTCACAGAAATGCTATTGCATTGCAGTTTAAATTAATCTTCCCTTAGGCTTGAATATGTTCACAAAGCAGCCTATAATTCACACTAGCAAATTTCAATATCCTATTCCATTACTGTTAGTAATAATTTAACAGCCTCTGCGCTCTTTGAACAGAAAAATGCTATGTTTTCTACAATAAATCAAATGTCACTTTCATTTAAATGGAGTGAGAAAGCACTGTTTCATTTCACACTAAACTATCCCCCCATGACAATTTTCTCCCCACACCTCTGACTTAGCAAAGAAATTGCTCTAGAGGGCGTATGCCAAATTACATTTGGGGAGTTATCATACTCAATCCAATTCATCTTTATTTCGTAATGAAAAACATCCCAAAAAAGAACAATCAATATATACAAACATTCAAATGCATCCAAATTAAAATAAAATTAAATATGCACTCAAGAATGTAACAAGGAATCTTTTTTACCACATCGCTTTGGCATAAACCATCCAGAATGGTATGTGCTAAAGGGACAAGAGAATTAGTGCACACTGATACACATAGCAACATGATTTTAGCCATAAATAATCTGTTAGGGAACATACTCCCCGTTCTAAGTGAACTGAGAAGTGTGGTATTTCAAGCACATTCCGTAAGAACTCAGTTTCCTATAGTTCCAGTGGATCAGCCCTGTAGAAACCTCAAATGCCATTCCTATATGCCACGGTTTCCACAGTTTTTGTTCTGTAAACGCATGGCATATGGTTTACGGGGACACACCCAATGTTCTTAGCAAAGCGAAAGATGGAAGCATTCAATTGCTTCATGCAGTAAATGCCTTCTCAATATGGATCCCGCAAGACAGTGAACTTGAAAAGGTAATGCCCAAATACTTATACTTATCTACCTACTCGAGCTTTTGCTTCTGAGTCCAAATACCCTGTGTCATCAATGTCCTTCTCCGCATCATCAGTTTAGATTTTGTGATGTTCACTGATAATTCTATGCAAATTTGTTAATGAGAGTTTGAAGGGTCTTCGGAGAGCGGGCTAATAGAACTGCATTGTCTGCGTATAAAAGTGATTGATGCGGATGACCAGCAACCCTTTGATCATCTCTGACATGAGTGAGTTCTAATTCCAAGTCATCATGTAAAAATTCAAAAGAACTGGATCTAAAACGCATTCTTGTTGTACTCCACTCTTCGAGCAGAAGGAGCTGAAGTCACACCATCAGGTCCATGCCTCACCTTAAAAATCAACACTCCTTATGATATTCAATAATGCTACGAGCATTCCCTTACTTCACAGCTGTGTCCATGATTGTTCCCTGTCCACACATACAAATGCGGATGATAGATGTATGAATGCCAATCACATTGGAATGCTTTGCACCATTGATAGCCTGCTTGTTAATAAAATGAGATGTGTAGCCTGATCACACATTCTTACCCCTTTCCTGAAACCATAATAGATATCGGCTATTGAGTAATACTCCTTTGCCCAACCTAAGACCTTAGCATAAATTAGTCTTCCAAATAATTTGGCTACCAATACTGATAAAGAAATGGGCCAACAGCAGACCGGGTCCCCATTGTATTCGTTCTTAAAGATGGGGACCAATAATGCTTACTTCCAGGAGTTTAGAACAACATTGGCCTTGACAATTACACTGAGTAAAGGCGTTAGTATTGGAACCCAAAACCCTAAAACGATTTGATGTGCATTCAGTGGGCAATAATCAGGACCCAGGTTTTTTCAATTCTCAGCTTTCACAAGTGCTTCTTTAACTCCCTCATAGCGAAAGGATAAAGTGTATTTATTTCTTTAAAATGGGATAGTCATTGTCGCAGTAGCATTCTAGTTTTGTGCTTCCCTAAAAGAAGGTGGCCCATCCAATGTGGTAACATTTTTTACCCATAATGCCTCCATTATATTGCAGTGAGGACCTGTCATTTATTTTGGCCATTTTGTAGCCTCTGCTGTTATGGCCCTATATGTATTTATTTGTTTTATTTATAGGACATTTATATAGCGCCTATACTCTTAAACAAGCGTTTCAAAGCGCTCCAACGCAGGGAGGGGGAGTAATGCACATTCATAATAGGCATTGGAACATTCAGAATGGGTAAGTGCTATCCTTTCCTCTATCTCTTTCTCTACCTGCAGTGTTCCCTGGGGGTCCAACCTCTCACCCTGGCTCTTTAGCCAATACCTGGCAATTCTCGCCAACCGCATTGCCATTTTATTTAAAATAAATAAAAAATATCAATATTATTAGGGGTACAACGTAGAACAATAAATGAATACAGACTGATTACAACATATGAACATAATTCTTGCATGTGCCCGGCGGTCGTTACAACAATGTAAGAGCTTTACATAAAAATGGAGAGAGGGGACAGGGGAGGGTTGAGATAAGACGAACAGAACAATGAGACTATCTTCGTGCCGGGCAGCATTCCAGAATCGTGATAAGTGCTAGAGCCCTGTAGTGGACATGGGGGGGGAGAAGGGTGGGAGTAAAGAGGCAACACTAAGCATAAGTGAAAAGGCTGCAGATGTAAAAAGTCACCTAAGTTCAATTTTCGGCAGAGGCACACTGGGACACAAATAACGATAGTGGCTGCATGTGTATATTCATAGAAAATGAAAGGTGCGCTGCCAACTCACAGTAAAAATGTATCTGTAAATCAGGGGCGGGGGACAAGTTCATGTGGTCACAGATTGCCTTCAGGATACAGAAGATTTTGTCACGTAATGCTGCATAGGAGTGAAGGGGGCGTGCGCCCTCTAGGCCCGGACAGGCAGAGTATCGGGGCCTGCTATTTGCCTTCCAGTTCCCCATTGGCCCAGAATACGTGGACAGGGACCAATCAGCGGAGATCAGAGGCAGGCAGCAGGGCACTCCAGGGTACAGGGGAGGTGGGCGGCCGTCTTGGAAGGTGCTGCCCAGAAGCACCATGTGGGCAGCAATGCCGAAAAATAAGTAAAAAGGGCCTCAAACCCTGTAAGATGGAAGGAGAGCAGTCCATCTGTGTAGTAAAGCCCATCAGGGCAGGAACGGCATATTTTGCATGCTTCATCCCACTGGTTGTTAAAAATACAAAAGCAAGGCCATAACCCCTGCGGGGCCTACCTTGTATCAGATGTGCAGATGACCAGAAATCCTGCTGGCTCGGAACAGCTGCTATGAGGTTCCCCTCTCCGGGAGAAGAGTAGAGTGAGAGAATGGGCCGAATGAGGCATAGACAGGGCCTTTGTCCGTGGGGCTTGGTGTCAGGGGCTGGCTAATCTTCTTCTTCTTCTTCTAAATTACTGAATGCGTGGGCGGACCCACGAAGGCGCTTCCCCATCCCATAGGATGATGTGCACCTACCCCCACCATACATACACATTGCCCTCACAATCTCATAACTCCTCCCACCGCCCCGTCTGCCTCACAAAATCCAACAACACATTGCTCCTCGTCCTGCCTCTCACCCCGTCACCTCCCAGCAAAGCCTTCCCACTCAGCTCAGCCAAACCCAGCGCAGACATCCGAACTCTCATCAATTCTCTCTCCTCAACATGTCTCTCACACCTAAGCAGAAAATGTCCCACAGTCTCAGGCACCCCACACACTGCACAGTCCCTCGACTCACGCTTCCCCACTCGATATAGACAGTCATTCAGCCCCACATGTCCTATTCTCAACCGATTCAGCATCACCCCCCCCCTCCATTCCAGACTCCCCGCATCCACCTTCACCGACACTTTCCCACGGACTCCAAACATCCACCTGCCCTTCACCCCACTCCCCCACCTCTCCTGCCACTCATCCATGACCTGTCTCACCACCACAGCCTTCACCTCATCCACACTCAAAGGCAACCTCACATCAACCGCTCCCCTCCTCATACCTTCACCCGCCGCCAGATCCACCAACTCATTACCCAAAATGCCACTGTGACTGGGGACCCACGCCAACTCCAAATCCATTCCCCCATGCACACACTGATCAATCTTCCTCCTGATGTCCAAAATCACATCCTTCCTATCACCATCCCATGCCACAATCGCCTGCAACCCACTCAATGAATCTGAGAACACCACCACTTTCACATACCCCACCTCGCACACCCTATCAATCGCCAATGCAATCGCCACCAACTCAGCCGTAAAAATAGACACATCATTCGTCAGTCGCCCCACTTTATACTCCCCAGTGCTTTCCAGATAATATGCCATATCCACTCTCCCAGACACAGGATCTTTCGAACCATCCGTGAACACCTTACATCCTTCCTTCCCTGCCACATACGCCTGACCCAAAACCTTGATCTCACCCCGCAAACCCCGCTTCTTCGACACCACACTCGCCAACTCCAAACATACCTTTGGAGACCCCATCATCCACTTCGGCCATCTCATCGAATCCGTGCCCGTCACAGCCAACAACTCGCCCACACCCCACTGCACCCCCTTCTCACAAATGTGAAACCCTAAAGTGCCCCCCTTCCTCCTCCACCGGTCCCTGTAGTAGTCAAACCTCCAATTATACTTCAAACATTCACGCACCGGATGAGCCACACTCTTCGCACTGCACTTTACCCACCACCTCATATTCAACGCATCCCTCCTCAACCCCAACGGCATCTCCCCCACAAGCACCTGTACCGCATTCACTGGAGAGGACCTCATCACACCCGAACACACCCTCAATTCCCTCGCCTGCACCCTATCCAACCGCAACTTCTGACTCGCTGTGAAACCCACTGCCACCTGACATCCAAAATCCATCACACTCAAAATCAACCCCTTATACAACATTCGTAAACCCCATTCTTTCCCAGACACCGCCCGCAACAAATTCAACCTATGTTTACACTTATGCACCACACCATCCACCTGCACATTCCAGTTCAACTTCCTATCCAAAATCACCCCCAAGTACCAAAACTCTTCTACGCTCTTCACCCTCACACCTTTCAAAACCAATTCTAACTCCTGCTGCACCCTTTCCCTCGAGAAAACCATGCTCACACTTTTATCCACAGACACCGAAAAGCCCCATTTCCCACACCACTCTTCCATACGCCCAATCGCAGCTTGCAGCCGACTCTGCACCAACAACAAACTCCACCCTCTTACCCATACCACACCATCATCTGCGAAGAAATCCACCTGACATCCGATTCCTGCCAAAGCCCGAATCAACCCATCCACCATCACATTAAACAGCATTGCACTAATCACACTCCCCTGCGGCGTCCCAATCTCCATCTTCCAAACCTCAGACAGCACCCCCCTAACTCTCACCTGAAAGGTCCTATCAGCCAAAAATGCCCTAATCCACCGAAACATCCTCCCTTTCACACCCATCTCCAACAGTCTCACCAACAACCTATTCTTCCACACCATATCATACGCCTTCTCAAAATCCAAAAAGAACGCTCCCACCAACTCCCCATCACACAACGCCTCCTCCACACCAGTCACCAACCTCACTAACGGGTCAGCCACCGACCGATTCCTCCTGAACCCACTCTGAAAATCACTCAAACACCCATTTGACTCCAAATAAAACCCCAATCGCTCAACCACCATCCGTTCCATAACCTTACACAGCACAACAGTCAACGCAATCGGCCTATACGACTTACACTCCGTAGGAACCTTGCCACCCTTCAAAATCGCCACCACAATCGCTCTCTTCCACAACTTCGGCAAAACTCCACTCTTCCAGATCTCATTAAACAGTGCCAATATCTCCAACTTACATTCCACTGGCAACTTCTCCCAAAATACATACATGACCACATCCACCCCTGGGCTAGACCACTTCCCCTTTTGAATCGCCACATCCAACTCAACCATAGAAAACAGAACCTCATACCGCTCCTCCAAAGGCCCAACATCCGCCAACAACTCTCGCATCTCCTCCTCAACCACACCCATACCTAGCCTCACCGCTTCTGGGAAGTTCCCTGAACTGTGCACTCCCGCAAAATACTCCCCCAACAAATTCGCCTTCTCCCCATCCTCACTGACCACCTCTTCCCCTTTCAACAACACTGACATACTACCCTGCGGCCTCATCAAACCGGACATCCGCTTGAACTGTTTCCAAACCTCACCCACACCAGAATCACTCCCCAGGGACCCACAGTTGCCCCTCCAATACTCACGCTTCCTTTCCCTAATCACCCTCTGCACCACCGCCTTAGCCTTCTTACATGCCACCAAATCCACCAACATTCCTGATCCCTCCGCCCTGGCCCTAGCCTTCTTTCGCACCGCCACAGCCCTCGAACATTCCACCGACCACCAAGGAACCTCGACCTTTCCACCCTTCCCCTTCTCAATCTCCGGAACTGCCGCCACAGACGTTGCTCTCATTCCCTGCACCAGATGCTCATTCCATTCATCCACCCCCCCATCCCTACCCCGAGGAACAATCAATTCCCGACACACTCCCTTATACACCTCCCAATCAGCCTTCCTAAAATTCAACTGACTCCCAGACATCCGTGGCCTGATCCCTACCTCTTCCCTCACAGTCACCAAAATACCAGAGTGATCGCTCCCCATATCCCCATCCTCACGCACCTCCCAATCACATTCACCCGCAATCGCAGCAGACACCCAGGTTAAATCCAAACACGACAACTTCCCAGTCCTCACATCCAATCGTGTTCCTGAACCATCATTCAGCAAAAACAGACTCAATTCATCCGCCATCTCCTCCAACAGTTCTCCATTCGCATCTGTCCGTTCACTACCCCACAACGTATTGGCACTATTAAAATCGCCAAGCAAAACACAAGGCCCCACATGTCCCCTAATCACTCCAGACAACACGCCCACCTCCAACACCTCACACAGATTATAATAATTCAATACCAATACTTCCGACCCTCCTACCCGAATCCCCGCCCCGATTGCTTCTACTTCTCCATCCACCACAATCTCCCTCGCAATCAACCCCTTCCGAACTGCCAAAGCCACACTCCCCCCTCTCCCCACCAGCCTATCCTTACGAAACAACTCAAAACCCGGAATCACAAACCTCAGATCATCCCTCAGCCATATCTCCTGAATACAAACCACATCAACACTCAATTCTCCACACAACACCGCTTTCAACTCCTGACCATTCCTCAACAAACTCCAAACTCCTCGCGTTCCACTGCAAAATCCTCATGCCGGTACCCCACTCTGCTTCCGCACTTTAGCAACCATCCTAAACACATCCTGTTCCGCCACATCCACAACACTCAAAAACCTCCTCCCCGCTTCCACCACTCCTTTCGTAAGATCCGACACACTGATAGACACATTCTCCTGGACCAGCTCCAGCACACTCACTATGAAGCACATAAACTCAGTTTTCGGGACAATCACCATTTCTACGCCTTTCACCTCACCCACCACTTTCTTCCTTCCCACAGCCTCATCCACCACCGGCTCTTTCGCACTCACCTCACTCACTACCCGTGCCGGTTTCACCCTTGCTACAGCCTCCGCATAAGACAAACCTTCCGCCGCCCTCACCTGCACTACCTCTCTCGCCACCCTGTGACTCTCACACCCCCCATACGCGGTAGAATGCCCGCCTCCACAATTCACACACTTCTCCGGGGTCTCCACCTTGCACTCCTTAATATCATGATCTCCACCACACCTCCCACAGTGTCTCTCATTCCTGCATACTCTCGCCACATGTCCATACTGTTGACATTTATAACATCTCAACGCAATGCTACATAAACTTTCACACGGAACCTCTGATATCCCAACTCCACCACTTCCGGACACTCCGTCCTCGCAAACCTCACTGCCACAGTCGTAGATACCACATCCCCAAGTGCATCTCTCCTCCCCAACCTCCATGCTTCCACCACCCCCACATCCGCCAATTCCTTTTCCACCTCAGACATATTCACAGACACTGGCACTCCATACAGCACCCCCTTACACGACACACCACTTTGATCAATCACTCGCACCGCATGCCTACCCAGACAACGCACCTCCAGAATCTTAGCCTTGCTACCAGCGTCCGTCCCCTCCACCAACAACCGGCCCCCAGCCACCACTAACACCCGAGTAACATCCCCCACAGCCGCCTCCACCCACCTAGCAATTTCCAACTGATTCACCCCCAGAAACGTCTTCTCTCGACTCTCAGGCTTCAACACCACCTTCCACACACTGTCACCCTGCATCTTCTCCTCCCCAGACCCACCGCTCTCTGACGCTTCCAGCCCTTTCAAAACGTGCTTTTCCTGGATTACGGACCCAGTGTTGTTCCGGCCCAGCCCCCCTTCATCATCCCTCGGGGATCTGCTGCGATCCTGTCCCCCTCTCTCCTCCACCCCTCTTTCCACAGATGTAGATTTTATAGTCACCGTCCTCCCCCTCCTCACCCCCTCCTCCACCTCCTTTTTCTTTCCTTTCTCCTTACCCATCCTAACCTCCTCCTTAGAACTCATTCACCCCCAGCCCTAGCCTTGAGAGTCCGCTCCACCTCCTCGAGCCCAGCACTCTCCACCCAGTCACCGCTCCGCCCTGCCTGAGTCCGCCCACTGTTCTCATCTGCAGCCTGACTCTGTTCGCATGTTGATGTCGTGGATGGGCCAGCCTACAGCCGCTGTACGATGGGCGGCAATTCCCGTTAGAGGAAAGGCCCCCCTCCCCGTTCCTCTACTCCGACCCTCAGAGCTTGGCTACTTCCGTAGCGTTTGATGATGACGTGGGCTGGCTAATCGCCTGCCGGTTCCCCATTGGCCCAGAAGACGTGGAGAGGGACCAATTAGCGGAGATCAGAGGCAGGCAGAAGGGCACTCTAGTGCACAGGGGAGGCGGGCGGCCATCTTGGCAGGTGCTGCCCAGAAGCACCATGTGGGCAGCAATACCGAAAAATAATTAGAAAGTGCCTCAAACCCTGTAAAATGGAAGGGGAGCGCTTCATCAGTGTAGTGAAGCCCATCAGGGCAGGAACAGCATATTTTGCGCTCTTTGTCGCGCTAGATGTTAAAAATACAAAAATAATGCCATAAGCCCTGCAGGGCTTACCTCATATCCGATGTGCAGGTGACCAGAAATCCTGCTGCCTCGGAACAGCTGCTGCGAGGTTCCCCTCGCCAGGAGAAGAGTAGAGAGCGAGAGAGAATGGTGGTTTCCTCCATGGGCTGTTTCCTTTAAGGCCTCCCATCGCCTCCTTTACTGTTCTTTCGTCCCCTGTTTTAAAGTCTTCTCATAAGCACAACTTTTTGTCATTGTTCCCATCTTGCCTCAAATCTCCTTATTTAGCTCTACGGGAAGTCCTTTTTGACTATTGTATGTGATTTGTTAAGCCACACAAGCACCCAGAGTTTCCTTCTCCTTGATATTATTTCCATCATCAGGAGACGGCTCAGACTTTAAATTAAGCCTGAAAACGAATGTAGGATTTCTAAGGGAGCCATAAATGATAAGTGTCCTGTCACCCGTCACTTAAACAGGTTGAGATCTTTAATAGGGACCACTTATGACCAAAGTTGGAGGTTGAACATTGTGATGATGGTCTATTACTTACGCAAAATCTAGGATTGAGGACAGCTTTATCAATAGTCAAGCGTGCACTTACATCTATACCAAGATCAAATGACAATACCAAGTGATAAATCGACCATCCTCATATCTCTCACCCTGTGCCAATCCTCTAATTGTATCATAAAATACCCTATGGTGTTTCTTTTCAGTGATCACCCCCGCCCCTGTTGCAAGTTGAGTCATCCGTTGCAATCTTCGCATGTATTGTTCTAAGGCCGTTCTCGTACACATAAGCCAAAAACCTTAAGTCCCTCCCGTCCCTACTGGGACCAAGCAGTGATGTGCGTGGCACTTTAAACAGTATATCTTCTTATCCATGAAAGGGGTCCTGATCGCTATTTGAAATCACCTCCAATCAGAACCCCTTCCAGTCTCCCTAATCTCCCGAAAGATTAGCAATCATGGACCTCAAACAATAGATGGACACTGCCAAAGAATACAACTTCCATTGGTTGATCATATTATGGAACATCTGAAAAGGTGGGGGCGGTATGCTTTCGAGCGTTTGATTTCAAAATCCTATTGTATTCCATATTTCATCGTATTAACATGACACATCGATTAAATATGGATGTCTGGATTGCCATGGAACCCACAAATTCAGGCATACCTGACATGAATATGTGCAATTATTTTTGATGGAACTATTAAATTGTTGACTCATTCTGTATAGGAGAATCTCATGGTTTGCTTTTTAATCTGGGCCATTTTGTCATAAAGTTAATCCACAAATAGTGTTTTCGATTTGAAATTTTATTTTACTACTAACTTTGCATCTTTGTTTTGAATTGGAGGTATTACAAACATGCCTGAGCTTTCTTGTAGCTAATGATTGACCTTGATCAGCCGACCTTGATCAGCCGACTGGTGCTACTTTTCTTTTTGAAGACTTTGGTGGCTCCCTCTGTAGAAAGTTATGATATGATATGATAAAACATTTATGACGTGCCTGTATAGAAGTATTTCTAGGTGTGACAAGAGAAGGAAGGGTACACAGAGGGAAGACAAAAGAAACGATCTTACTAGGCCTTGTGTCATTCAGATCGTGCAAGTGTGAGGGAAGAGGAGAAGTGCTAGGGGATCTGGGGGGTAGAGTGCAGTGGCAAAAACACGGTAAGCACTGCCAGGGTGGTGGCTCAAGTAAGTGGAGGGAAGCAGGGGATTTTAGGGTTGCAAATAAAGTCCCTAAGTGGGTGGGAGGCCTGGAGGCAGTGCAAGGGGCTACTGGTTGTGCAAGAGCCTGGTGCCTGTGAGGTTCAGTGTATGGCCAGGTAAACAGTTAGCACAGCAGACAGGAGTATCAGCAGGGGAGAGAGTGAGTGAAAGCAGAAGCGAAGAGGAAGGTCTTGAGTTGCTTCCGGAACCTTAGGTGGTCCTGCTCAAGCTTGAGAGAGAGGCAGGGAGGCTGTTCCAGAGGGAGACAGGGAGGCTGTACCAGAGAGAGGGCAAAGCCGAGGACAGAGATCTACCCCACACTCTCTGCCTAGAGAGGCATCAGACTCTCAGAGAGTTGGAGGTGAATGAGCGGAGGGTTCGAGAAGGGAGATGCTTAGGAAGAGAGTGTTGGATGTAGTGTGGGAAGCCCTAGTTCAACATCTTAAGTGCAATAATATTTGAAACCTTAGTCTGGCTTTTGGAGGCCAAGTTGTCTTGTAAACCGTTTAGATTTGTATCAGCTCAGAACACCATCTCTGAACTTTGCTGGGGTACATTTAATTGTTTTTAATTAAGGATATCCTCTTGAATGTGGTTGGGTGCATCTCATTACCCGCAAGCCTTGCATCGATGGTCTTTCTAACAGACTCTTTAATGGTTTCTTTGATGGCTTCAATTGTGCAGGTTTTTCCATGATCTGAGCTAATCCCTTGGGCTCTAAAACCATCCCCACAACAAGGATGAGTTGAATATGAGGGGAACAACACATTAGAAAACCAATGATTTCCTATACATGAACACTGTGTTTTCTTCGTGTTGTATTGCCAGTGCTTACACTATTCTTTATCACCACACTACAGAGTTCTCCCCTTTTTGTTCAACATATCCTGAATAAGAATCACATTGCAATGAACACTATCATTGTTTCTATTTCTTCAAATTTAAATGCAGAAGTGCTCCATTGAAACACATCATATGCGAGCCTGTTTGCTTCATAATTACAGTTACATTTATGTTTACATTAGCAGACTCTTTCAATGATGCCAACTAAGTTTATCTTCTGCGCTTATCAACATTTTTCACATATTTATTTTTTGCAATGAAAGTGTTAATGTTCTAACGCAGTGCAGCAATTACCTGCAATGTTTTGGGGCTTTCCCTCAGGTGAACTACCGGCATCCCCCTGGTGCACCCTTTTCATGGTGGCAGAGGAAAATTCAAGTTTAGCAAAGCATTATTTCAGCGCCACTTCACTTTAGATTTAGACAATCTGCATGTCTCTTATTTTCTTTTACAATTCTGAGAGAGTGATAGAACGTGGGAATAACCAATCAGGACATTTTGTAAACAATTAAGACAATCAACAACAGTTCTGAAGAGGCCAGGATTGTGTACTAGGTTGCACAGACCAGTTTGCAGACAACAAAGGAGAGGGAGGAGAGAAGGAGATCTGGGAGAAGAGCCATCAACTGTGAGAGGCATGATTGAGAGCAAAGTCCTAGAGCCAGGAGTGGACTGGCCTATAGGCAACTCTGGAGTTTTCCTGGTAGGCCTCTGCCTCTTTTGTGTTTCCAAATATTCCCATAGGAAAAGGCTTGGGCTTGGTGAAAATGTGCAATATGGGGCCACATGACTTCCGGGGTCTTTTTTGGTTCCCAGTCCACCCCTGCCCTGCTGAGAGTTATATCTCAGACAATGTCAGGGACCAGTTCAAAGTTGGCCATGAGGGTGACCCATGGCTCGTGGGTTACATTAACACAACCTGACAGCAAGGCAACGCTAGGGTCAAGAAATACTTGCTGGGAGGAGTGAATTGGAGGTATTGATCCAAGAGAAGTGCTTGCTTCTAGAATATTGCCAAAGGAGCAAGCTGGGCGCTACAACCCAGAGTCTGACAACTGCCCCGATCGAGGTGCTATAGGCCAGAGACAGTGAGTCCAAGAAGCAAACTAGGCGCTATATCTTGGAATGGAGAACAAAGATACGTTTAGTCAGGGGACCTTAGGAAAGCCCACATTCATAAAATTCAAGTATTGAGACACTTTGGGTTCAACCATGCTGACACCTATAGAAGAATGGTCTTTGTTATTAGTAGTTTGCTACCCCTAGGATGTATAGCTTATCCACACCCACTCAGAACACTTTAATACACGTATTGGACCTAACGGCTGCCTCGTATGATCCATACACATCCCATAATGTAGAAAGTGCCTTCCACACCTTTAATCAATACCTACATAGTGAAAACACAAACATTTAGCTAACATATAAAGGTACTAACCCTCCAGATTAAAAGACATTTTGGTACATGTTGGAAAGAACTATCGTTTTATCAGAGTTACTATTGCACTTTAGAAAGGGCATCTTGTAGACACACCAATGGGGAGGCATGCTGTTCACCCTAAAAAGACAGAAAACGCCACCATGACGGAAGCGCCCCATAGCCACCTAAGTATGGTGGCACATTGGAGAAAAATACTCGAGTAGCAGCTCCCCCCTAGAAAACGTCTTATCTCCTTGGGCAGTCATTACAGATCCCATCCCAGTTGAGCTCTGAGTTCACCAGGAAAAGTTGAAAACACAGGGTCACTAATTCGATCAAATCAGACAAATGCAGGACCATGGTCGTAAGTCTGGTGTTTAAAACCTAAGGCCTTAGATTCGAAAATGTGTCTTGGGCTCTTGGAATTGAAAACGCTGTCTGGAAGACTTGCTGACCTGTCCAGTGTTGGTTTTAACTTTGCATTCTGAGACTCGTAGTCCCCTTGTCCCCATTCTAAACCCAGAACTCCCACATGCAAAGTTAACTCTAGGACTGGACTAGTAGCTCCCAAATGGAATGGGGCAAGTTGGCATGTAAAGGACGGCCAGAGAAAGAAAAAGAAACACAGTCGCCATCAGTTTACAGTGAAATGAGAATGACAGCCAAAGGCGAACTAGGTTGACAAGAAGGGGCGGTGATGCCAATACAGAATCAGAACCACCTGAGTGACACTCTTTGCAAATGAATGCATAATTTCTGTGAATTAAAAGTGAATTGACAGAGGGGGTATCACATGCATAGCCCCAACCTTGGTATTTACTGCATCCTTTGGCATTAAACCGTCCTCCTCTAATTCTTTGTACCATGCTTTCCTCGACTGAAATGACTGATGGGTAATTTACTTCCTGGAAGGTTACTTTGTGGGGGTAAAATAGGTATACATAGATGGGTACAGGGTTTAGATGTGTGGGTATTGGTAGTGGTGGGGAGGTAGACGGCGGTAAAGAGGTGTAGGGGGAACCATTAAAAGGAAATATGGAAAGCATTCCTCGAAGTAACCTAAAACAAAGTCATTTACCGCTCACTGATTTCTGTCAATGAAATCAAGTATTCCTTGTGCAGGTGTGAAGATGTCACGTCTCTTTGCCAGTCCAGGTGCATGAATGCTGTGTCCGTTCTAGCAGCGAGTCTCCACCTGATTCTATGACAATACAGGAGACTCATATTATGCATCACAATCTTTACTCTGAAACCACAGCAGCAAAGAAAAAACTTTTACAAACAAAAAAGTTGTAAAGAACAGAACTAAATAGAGTTCAATGTCAATGTAAGTGAGCTCCCCAATCCATCATGGAGGACAGGTCATGCTCTGCAGGAGACCAATGAGAAGGGACCCTTCCTTATATAAGTCCATTACACTAAACCCAAACCCTCTTTCTTTGCTGCTGATGCCACAGCTAAGTCACACCTTATTATGTTTCCTTTGAAATGCTAGTCTGGGTTGCACTTGTATAATTGGGTTGCCAATGTTGTGTTACGTTTCACAGTACTATTTGGCTCACCTCAGCATTCGTTTTGGAAAATGGAGTTCATGGCTTTCTATTGTGATTTACGTTTGTTTCAGACGTGCCTGTGCTTTTAGAATTTGGTTGGGCCCCCTTTTTTTGAGTTTCTTGTGTATAAATTGTGTATAGAAAATTACATGGCCACATTTGGACGTGTCCGTCCGTATTTTTATCAGTTCAATAATGAATTTTTTGTTATATTTTCATTAGTGTAGAAATGTAAATAGTAAAGGCCTGCGGGTAGCAGCGCTTTCCCTTACTTTCATTTGATGTTTTATGGCCTCGCTCGCGCGTCGTGTGAAGCCTTGCTTCAGGCCACCGACGTGAGAGTGTATGCCTGTCAGGAATTTCTTTCCTGTTGTACGCAAGTCCATTCGGACTTGCGTACCTTGAAGGTACTTTCATTTAAAATGGTGAATGAGTATTAGGTGGCGCAGCATAGTAGTTGTCGGACCACGGTCCTCGAGGCCCATACTCGAGAAATACATGACATGCACTATTAAAAAATATACTTTCATTTTAATGGTGATGCGCGCAGCCTGTGAAGAAGCTTTGCTTCAGGCTTTCCGCGCGTCACAAATGTTTTAGTTTAAGGGTGATTTATGGCCAAACAAAGGCTTACGCTGCTCACATACAGTTGCCTGCTCAGCTTCAGGCAATGCCTATTCATTTTGCAAGGTTACCATCCTTGCCTTGCTGCTTCCCATTCACCCTTCTAGGGTGGGCAGTAATTTATAGCCTGCTCGGCTATGTCTTTCCCAGTGCAGCGTTTGACCTGCTTTGTGTTGGGTGCAATGTTTATGTAGTTATACATACTTGAAAGTAGCAATCGCCTCAGATTAAGCCTAGAGGCAGAATAGCTCAATGATAGAGCTGCATGTTTTCCATGCACAAAGACCAGGATTCGCTTCCCACCATGCCCAGTGTACACATATGGATGTGTGTATTTATATTTATGAATATGTATTTACATGAATATATATATATATTTTAAAACGATTGAAATTTTAATTTTGTTTTTTAAATTGGTATTTTTCAGCTTATATTCAACACTAATGTGCCTACTGAAGAGCCTCATACGCTGTCGGTCTGCAGCTTTATTTATTTATTTATTTATTTAAGCGCTGCCCTGGGCATAGGTGATTTGCCTTCACTGTGGGTGCTGCAACCTGCTCGGTTTTCAGGCTCTGCCTGAGTTCTAATGCAAGGTTACCCCCTCATGTACTGCTGGTTACCACACCCTGCTCGGGTGAGCAGTTTGAGGTGCACTTTCTCAGTGTATTCCTCCCTTAAAGTCAGCAGCTTTGTTTTAGGTGCTGCATATGGCAGATGTGATTATCTTCCCTGTAAGTGTGCCATCACCTGCTCAGTGGCTTGCTTTGCCTGTGTTCTACTGTGAGGTGACCCCTCGTGTACTGCTGGTTGCCACACCCTGGTAGGGTGAGCAGTTTGAGGTACACTTTCTCAGTGTATTCCTTGCGAAAAGTCGACAGCTTTGTGTGCTACATAGGGCATTGGTGATTACCTTCTCGGTATGTGTGCCATAACCTGCTCGGTGGCAGGATTGGTCTGTGTTCTTCTGCGAGGTGAACCCCTCATGTACTGCTGGTTCCCCACCTTGCTAGGGTGGGCAGTGGAGGTGCACTTGATTAGTGCACTTTTTTTGCTAAGCAATATATTTAAGCGGTACCTGGAGCACATTTACGTTTTCAGGATTGTCAGTAGCCCGGATGGCTCAGTAAGCATCAGTTTCAATAAGGGGCCGGGTTTCAGACCCCTGTGGGGGAGTAACCCCACTTCCTTGGGCATTTTATATTATTTTATATTATTTTATTTATTCATTAAGTACTTTAAAGAAAATAGTGTGTAGAGGTGGGTAAGCAGACCCATGTGGGGGGTTGTACCTTCCTCTTTACCTATCACTCAGGTGTTAACCTTTGTTTTTTAGTTACATTCTGTCATCCTTTACATTAGTTAGTTTCAGGACAACTCAGTCCGTTTCCTTAGGCTTTTCCTTCCCCAATAACAATGGCTCCACTCAGTACCCGTGTTGATTGAGTCACAGAATTTTCTCTCGACATGAGGAGGAGAAAAAATGACACTATGTCCCTATTGAGGGCTGCAGGGCTTGATTCTCTCTTTTGAGTGGCGTGTTTCCCTTGCTATTTGTCCCATTATGACATTCATTATACAATTGGAACTATTGGTGGGGACAATGTCAGTTCGAGGGTAACTGTTCAGTTTTGTTGTAAGGCAAGTTGAGCAACCATGTTCGGATTTGGATGGAGTGTTTGGAAACACTGGCTGATATCAGAGGAACGGGTTACTTAATAATATCATTCTGGCATCCTCCCCATGGTTTCCTCCCAAGGCTTGGCCTGTTTTGCACTAATAGTCTAGCGGGGTGTTACAATTTCTCCTCTGCTTGAGGGGTACAAACAGGGTTCTGTACCCTCAAGAGAGTTGTTTAGCTTCTTTCATCATATATTTTTCCTATAGTGCAGTGTATGGACTGCTTGATTTCAAATCTGTGCATTCCTAATTTTGGGAAGGGTCTAAATGAATCTTTCATCCTATTGAGATCGATAAGTGAACCCCTCTCACCACACACCGTGGGTAGTAATGATGAGCAACTCTTGTATACCTGAGGGTTCGCAGCACCATATAAGTGATATCTTGCTATGGGCAATGTGCTTAGTTTTTCCTTCCCATGATCCCGAGAGCGGCCAATCAGCCTTACATGCATACGGAGGCTCAGGCCTCAGTGTTTGAAGGGACAGTGATCCCAGTATTCTTTCACAACCTTGTATTTTCGGGGCATGATAATTAACCCAAAGTCCTTTCCCCCCTCATTCCCCTTCCCGCCACCCTTGCGGGGATGGCATCATAATGGGGTAACATCTGATGGTTTCCGTTTTTCCTTTTACAGGAGTTCTGGCTCATGACCAGTGGAGACTCGCACTGAGCATTTCCCTCCGTCAGTTTACTTTCCTTTGCGCCAATTTCCTGGTATTTCACTAAGTTAAGCGGAGCCCCCCTTCCACGGTCAGGGCGTTGGTTAGAAGTGCAAGAGTGTATTTATTTTAAGGGTGTAAAGCGGGGCTTTAGTGTGGTCCTCAGGGTAGCCTTCTTCTGGGTTGCAAGGTTTTCCTTAGATAAGTGGGGGAGGTTTCTCCTCCTTTGGGAAGTCACAATATCCCTTGGTGGGATAGAGGGGTCTGGGAGTGCTACTCATCTTCCATCCAAGTTATTACGGCCCTCTATCACAAGGCGTTCCAAAGTCTCTACATTAACTATCTCAGAAGGTGTCTGTCAGTACGATTTCCAGAGGGCTGGTATATATTTAGTTATGGACTTGGTTCTCCTACTCACCTGCATGGCAGGTAGACCTTTTGGGTTTTCACAGGAGATTGTTTTGCAATAGGGTGCCAGCACAGGGTGCTGGGGGCTTCAAGATTCTTCAGATTGGCTAAAATAGAGGTTAGTCCTCTTCTGGTGCGCTGTTTGAACTGTTTAGTGATCAGTTCTTTGCAGTTTAGAGTTTTTGCTGAGACTATGGCATTTAGTGGTCCTCCTTCAGTTAGTTCATGATCCTCTAGGGGATTTATCAACCATGGAGGAGGGAACAAGGTCCAAGCACCTGGCACATCTACAAGGGGGTTCAGATATCACTATAATGATAGCGATTGGATGTACGATACATTTTTTCTCCTTGCCAAGTTCGGTCTTTAAGGGTCAGGTTTTTGCAAATATTTTCCTTTTGTCATGGTAGCAGAGTCCTTCTTCGAAAGCTCAGGAGGTCTGAAGGTCTCCGTCTTGGTGGTTTGGCAGGTTTAACTTTTCAGGTGGGGCCCCTCTCTTCCGTTCTGCTTCTGCCTCCAGAAGACGTACCTTTCTTAGTATACACATATGTCTGGGGACAATTGTGTGTTAAGTCTATTGCTTTTCAGCTCCACTCAGGATAGGTCGTCCTATTACAGATTAATAAAGTGACCTTTTAGTCCCATTTTACCTTTATGTAGATTTGTCTTCCCCACTTGGTTCCCCAGTGTAGTTATGTGACATGTCCTGTTTCTAATACAATATCTTCCTTTAACGCATGGGATGGAACCTACAAAGCTTTCACCCCCTAAGGGGTATTTTTCTTTATCTCCAGGAAAGCTAAGTGTTTATCTTCTTTTGTTTACTAACTAGGTTCCCAAAGATGGTATGAATTTAAGTGTTTTAAATGTTGATTGGACAACAGACGAGTTTATGGGTTTTTTCCTAACCTATTAGTCTAGGAAAACTTTGTTCAGTGTTTTTCCCCCCTCTTTTTAACCAGTTGGTTTTGGTGGCCTGTAAGGAACGCTGGAATTGGCACATCTTACAGTTGTTTTTCTTGCAGTGGATTTGGCTATGCCTTATAAAACAGTTATTCGGGCAGCCTAGCCTTGGGCAATACTCTTGCGGTCGGCTGATTGATCAAATGAAAACATTTAAAATATTTTCTTCTCCTATTATTTTTATTATATTGTCACCATTGTATTGATCATGTTGTACTAATGGGATGCAAGGGCTTCAAAATTGCATAATATGAGCCTCCTGTCTTCCCATAGAATGGCTAATCCCCCACACTAACGTGAGATGGGGGTTTAGATTCTATTAAAGCAAGGAGGTGAGTATTATCCCACCCACCCACCCTTGATATGATATGATATGGCAGTTATGACACGCATATACACAGGTGTTTCAAGAGAGAACATTCTTTGGTTTGTTGTTCTTCACATCCACCCACCCTTCGTGCTTGTTGTTCTTACAGCTACCAGTTGAGGTTCTGATCAGGAGTGTGGCTCACAGTTACAAGATGCGGAGTGCGTGGTCCGAGAGCTTCGCTGGATTTGTCTTCATCGTGTATCATCTGATCTGTGCAGTGGACGTCTGGTTCAAGACAGCTACAGAAAGAGGAGTTGGGTTTAGAGTGATGGACTTATATAAGGAAGGGTCCCTGCTGATTGGTCTCCTGCAGGGCATGACCTGTCCTCCATGATGGATTGGGGAGCTCACTTACATTGACATTGAACTCTATTTATTTCTGTTCTTTACAACTTTTTTTGTTGGTAAAAGTTTTTTTTTTGCTGCTGTGGTTTCGAAGTAAAGATTGTAATGCATAATACTCGCCTCCTTGTCTTTAATAGAATCTAAACCTCCATCTCACGTTAGTGTGGGGGATTAGCCATTCCAATTCGATTTTCTCAATCCATTCGTTCACAGTTGCATTCCTCCATGCCCCACGTGTGCTTGCCACACTGTCTCGTGGCTGTGTAGTAATTGATGGCATGCTGGCAATGTCAAGATGTGATTTATTTTTCACCAACCCGTTCATTATTTTAGAGGTGTGGCAGCTGCGTAATTAGGGATTTTCAGGGTGTAACCGTGTTGCGTCGGGAATTTATTTGCATACATTCCAGTCCTGTTAAGCTACTGCCAGACCAGTTCCGATGTGGTAAACTGTGCCCGGTTGTGGCATTAGGCCATATGTCTCCCATGTGATTTATAGTCACGGTAAAACATGTTGCGCATTAGGCGGGCAGCACTGCATGTACACATTACGATTACTAGTCTCTCTGAGGAACACCTTGCATGTTACAGTGACAGACACAGGTGGACGGACCCTCAACTCCGCGAGAGAGAATGAGAGAGCGAGAGAGAGAGAGCGAGAGAGAGAGCCCTTATCAAAAGTGCAGCTGGGTGTTTGCAAATTTAAGACTTGATTGTGGAAGTTAGAATCAACAAGCAGGCACAAGTAAGTCAATCCGGTTTTGGGAGGAAAGGCCACCATATATCTAGAACCCCCACACAGCCTGCACAGTGTAAATATATACCTATTGATCAGCGCAGTGGTCCCCCCATTCTTGTGCCCTAATAGGTGGACCTTCATTTGTAAAATGAAGCGTGGACATCAGCTTGGAGAGAGGCAATGCCATGGAGTGTTAATCGAGAATCGGGAGGATAGCTTGGCGGCAACGTGCTTGCCTTGGAAGCAAGAGGGCATAGAGCAACACAGGTTCGATCCCCGGCTCCGTGCTTAGAAACCTCTGGGTATTAAGCGCGTTATAAATAACCTATCATATCATATCATTGGATGAATATTTACTAAAAAGCAGAGCTGTAAGATCCGTTGGAGTGACTAGTAGAGAGTTCCACGTTGCGAAGTTAAAAACCAGAGCAGTCTCTGCTGTTTTCTCTGTGAATGTGTTTCATGGGCAACAGGCTTTAACAACTCAACGGGCTCATGCAACCTGATGTGGTGATTGCATTGCTGCGTAGGTGTTCAGGGCCTCCTTAAAGATGGATTTTGTTTAATCCGATACCGAAGGCGGAGAATAGACACACCAATCACATTATACTTAGCTCATTAGAATACAACAGGGAGTGCGCTGTATAAAAATAAATAAATAACTGCAACAGTCAGATGGTCAAGAAAGGATAGCAGCAACTAATCCCACTGTTAGTAATATAATTTAAACCGAACAAGACGTGTCACAACCAGGACTCTCACCCCACTAACCCCACCTTCAAATCTCTGCATACCTAACTCACCCTAAAAAAACACAACCTACTCTCGCCCAGCGAACCGCATGCACTTCACCACACCACATCAACAACAAACTAACAACACATAAACAACACCAACTGGACACGTGGTTTCGCCCCGGTCCAATACTTACACCAAAGTGCAGCGCGTGGTGTATACCGAGCTAAAGCCGTCAACAGCCACCACCTCTCTCACTCTCCTACTTCCTCTTCTCCTGACTAACCCAATCCTGCCCCTTCTTGTTTACAGATCTGCCAGAGCGCCTGGGGTCCAACTCCGTTGGTGATGGTGCCCAATATAAATACCTCTAACATTTAACATTTCATTCAAAGCCAAAGTTCGGACTCAAAGATCAAGGTCATAGGTTCATCGGGAATGCTGCTGTGTTCTGCACTATCTTTAGCTGTGTAAAGTTGGATTTATGAAGGGCTGTCATGGGGCAGGTCCATAATCGATTATTGATAGTATAGGTACCTGCACCTATAAAACAGTTTCCTATAAAGATTTGGTGTCAATAAAAAAAAAACTTTGCCTGAGGAACTTGAGTGGAGAGAATGCAGTTCTCTGTAAAATTTCAGAATATTGAAGGCTGCACACAAAAAAGAATATTTGTTTGTCTGATTTTGATGCAGCTTTCAATATTCTGAAGTATCACTAGTTCCTACGCCCCCACTCCCTTGCAAGCTACCCATACCCTCACTCTTGAACTCACCCCGAACCCTCCTTTGCTCCCCGCACCTCGTTAACACCACTATCCAACCCTCCATTCCCGTCACAGACAAACACACACACACACCCGCGCGGACACACTTACATGTGCCTGCTGCATCTAATGCTCCCGTCTTCCGCCTGGCCTGGACATGCCTGTCAGCCCTGCGCAGCTTTTCTAAAGCATTTTTTTCAGTCAAGTTAAGTTAAAAGGGATATTCACTTGATACCGGGAATGCAGCTAGTGCTGTCAACTGGGGTGGATGGCATATGGTAGTAGGTGAAATACCTTCTCCTGATGTTGAAATATTTAAGTGTATATATACTGATGGTTGGTGTGTGGAGAAAAGACAGTATTGGGGCCACGTATCACCACTGTTGCATAGTGAATGTGCCTAAACGCATGCGCAAGCCTCGTTCTGGCTCACGCATGCGCTGTTTTAATAAACAGAGGACCGAGACAGCAGTTGCCGCCGGGACCCCATAACAAGTAGACGTGTCCGTGAGTCTTCTAACTGTGTGCGTGCTTGCTGTATGGAGTGGCCTGGGGTATCTCAGGGAACTACAACAATTGGCGACGAGGGGGTGTTGTGTATGTGTACGAGATCCCAGACACGTGGCATACGTCAGATGAGGCGTCTCCTCACACAACGCAGCACCGGATCCTACGTGGCATGTTGGCGGACATTTTATAACACGCGCGACAGTTGCAGCCCGTGAGGGTGCTCGTGCGCTGTCCGCGTGCTCCATTGGAACAATTTTTGGAACATTCACGGCTACCAGCCACACTGTGGCCATGATCTTTATAACGTGGAGGTGTTGCCACCCACTTCTCCTGATCAGACTGGTCCACAAGACTGGGGGAAAGTTCTGCAAGGAGGAAAGGCATCTCAAAGGACTGGGTGACATAGTGATGTGCATGAGTATTACTGCATGAGTCCCATCAACCCTGGAGCAGAGTCATCAAGGTCAGTGGATGCTCCAGGCAACTGTGGTGTCGTCTATTCCTGGAAAAGGTGCCCTGGAAGGCGTCAGAGTGCCAACTTAGTCATCCAGCCAAGTGAGTGCGGTGCCCACCAATGTGAGAAACATCTGGCTTGCGGCCTCACACCATAGCGTGGGGTGTCTGTGCGACCTGGAAGGATGAGTGAGCAGGATGGAGCAGCCATTGCCCCGGCACAGATACCATGCAGACAGCAGGGCACACTGGCGCCCATGCCAGAATTTGACACTTCAAGCCCCCCATCCAAACTTGGGCCTAAATGGTTACTTTGGGTCAAGAAACTTAAATTGTTTTTCAGGGCTACTGGTGATATTGAGGATGATGCAAAAGTAGCCACTCTGCTATATTCAGCAGGGACGGAAGTTCACCGCATTTTGGAGTCATTAAACCTGCAGGTAACAACCTACACAGCTGTCAAACTAGCTCTGCAGAACCACTTCCTACGCGTGGCAAATGTGGACTATGACAGATCCCAAATGTGCGCAGAAAAGCAGCAGAGTGATGAGTCCCTGGATCAATTCTGCGCAAGATTGAGACAACTGGCCAGCACCTTTCGATGGGAGAATGAGGAGGGCATGGTGTGCAACCAAATCATTCAAGGGTGCAGTTCCGGGAAACTGAGGAGGCAAGTTCTTAGGGAACCAGGACTAACGTTACCACAGATCTTAGACACTGTTCGTGCCTACGAGCTCACGGAAAGCAGGGGAGCTAGGATGGATGCGGCGGTCAGCCCAAGGAAGAGCGAGGAAGTTTTTGCAGTGGGAAGGACCACTCCTCCCAAACCACAAGGGTGCCAAAAGCAGACTGACAGCCCTCCCGTCCATGGTACTCTGCAGTCATGCCAATACTGCAGGTATGATTTGCCACATGTAGGTGAGTGCCCAGCGAAAGCAAGAGTGTGCGGAAGATGCAGTACGCCAGGACATTATGCCAGGGTGTGCAGGGCTGCGGCTCTGGTGGCTACTTCAAGAGGACTGGCAGGAGTGAGTGGGGGAAACAACAGGAGGTCCAGAAATATAGCTGCTGTCGAACAAGGCATACAGGAGCTTGACATAGCGGAGGAGGAAGAAGATGATGAGGAGGCATTCTTTATCTCCAACATAGCCACTGGGGCTAGGAAAAGGAGATAGCCCACGTGCATAGTAGGCATAGGGGGTACCCCGACGCCAGTCTTGATAGACACTGGCGTGTCTATATGCGTCCTGGCGACAGAGCACTATGAGGCACTCCCTGGCCCACCCGAGCTTGAAACATCCAGAGCAAGGATCTTCACCTTTGGGGGCAGCACGCCCTTGCCCATACAAGGGGTCTTCGTGGCACCGGTCACCCATGGACAATGATCACGGCCAGATTGTTTGTGACCAACGTAAGCCCCCACTCCCTTTTGAGCTGCGCTGCCTCCGAGGCCCTGGACATTGTATACTTCACCATGTTGGAATACCAATCCAATGTGGAACGCTTCTTGGGAAGATACGAAAACCTCTTCCAAGGGGTGGGCAAAATGAAGGCTGCGCCAATAAGACTACATATCGACAAGACAGTGAGGCCCACTGCTTTAAAACACAGAAGGATAACATTTCATCTAAGAGCCCAGGTTGAGAAGGAACTGCAGATGTTGCTAGACATGGACATCATAGAGAGGGTGAAGGGACCTACCTCGTGGGTATCCCCGATTGGGGTGGCACCAAAACCTAAGCAGCCCGGAGCAGTCCGCATTTGCGTTGACATGCGCCTACCTAATGCTGCCATAAAAAGAGAAAGACACCTCACGCCGATGTTAGCCGACTTCATTGGTGAGCTGCAAGTGGCAAAGGTATTTTCCAAACTGGTCTTATGTTCAGGTTACCACCAACTAGAACTACATCCAGAGTCACGCTACATTACAACCTTCACCACACATCAAGGGTTGTACCAGTTTAAGAGGTTGAGTTTTGGTGTGTCGTCTGCGGCCGAGGTGTTCCAAAACATCATCAGGGGAGCCTTAGCCAGACTGAAGGGTGTCATCAACATGAGCGACGACATCCTTGTCTTCGCGTCTTCTGAGACGGAACACATGAAGCGACTGGAATGGGCAATGTACAGGCTAAACTCCCTGGGTCTCACACTTCACAAAACAAAGTGTGAATTCTTTCAGGACCGCATTGAATTTTTTGGCTTCGTCTTCCATGTGGGAGGCATCTCCCCAGATCCTGAAAAGGTGCGAGACATTCGAGAGGCGGCTGCCCCGGAATCACCTGCCGAAGTTCGAAGTTTCTTGGGGATGGTTAATTATTGCGGCAGGTTCATTAGAGATCTGGCATCGTTGTCGGAACCTCTAAGGGCACTAACAAAGAACGATGAGGCATAGACATGGACGGTGAAGGAGAAAAAGGCGTTCAATGACATTAAGGCAGCGCTATCAGACCAGGAGACAATGGCGTACTTCAACCCTGAAAAGGAGTCTGAAATTGTGGTGGATGCTAGCCCAGTAGGCCTGGGTGCAGTACTGTTGCAGGCCAATGCACAAGGACACATGCGCCCCATTGCTTACGCCAGCAAGGCCCTCTCTGAAACAGGAAGGCGGTACTTACAAATTGAGAGGGAAGCGCTGGCGATATTGTGGGGGTGCCGCCACTTCCGGCTATACGTTCTAGGAAAACTGGTGGTAGTCATCACGGACCACAAACCACTGACATCAATCATGGTGGGGGCCTCTTCGAAACCATCACTGCGCATTGAACGATGGATGCTGTCGCTGATCGAGTACGGGGTGAAGCTGCAGTACAGGCCGGGCACACACAATCCCGCCGACTACCTATCATGACACCCCAGCTCAAGCCACGATCGGGACAAAGTGGAGGTAATAGAGAGCCTGGAAATGGTACGCAGCATCGTGGAGGCCGCCATGCCCATAGCGTTGGCGCACCAAGACATCCTATTGGCATCAGACAGCGATGAAGTGTTCCGGGTCATACATTCTGCCATTGGCAGTGGGGAATGGAGAGACGTGCTTGTCAACAACTCCAGGAGGGAGACGGGAGCTCAGAGAGACTTGCAAGTCTTATGGAAAGCCTGTAATGAGCTCTCTGTGTCGGAGGATGGACTCATTTTAAGGGGCCGACAAATCCCAAGATCCATCATAGTCAGGGTGCTGGAACTGGCGCAAACAGGACATCAAAGGGCAGTGAAAACGAAAGCTCCCTTGAGACCCAAAGTATGGTTCACTGATCTGGAGAGCAGAGTGGACAAGTTTGTCCAAGGTTGTGTCCCATGTCAAGCGGCGAGTCCGTCAGAAAGAGCGCCCCCGATTAGATCCATGGAGAGGAGTGAACGCCCATGGGGCGCTGTGTTTGCAGAATTCGGGTCTACTGGGAGAGGCATGTACTTCCTAGCTGTAGTCGACCAATGGTCCAGATATCCAGAAGTAGGACTGGTAGAATTGACGACCTGCGACCACACCATTTTGGCCTTGGAAAAGATATTTTCCACCCATGGAATCCCATTAGAACTGTGTTCAGACAATGGCCCGCCATTTCAAGGAAACCAATTTGCGAAATACCTGGAAGAAAGAAGAATTAAACACCGGAAAGTAACCCCGCTATGGCCTAGGGCCAATGGAGAAGCAGAGAGGTTCATGCGAACTTTGAACAAGATCTTCTGCATCTTCTTAAATGGGGGAGGGGAGTTACGACAGAACCTATGCGAGTTTCTGAGAGAATACCAGACAACCCCACACCAGTCCACAGGAGTCGCACCAGCGGAGGCCTTGTTCAAACGCTGCCCGAGAGGGCTGATTCCGGAAGTGGAAGGGAGAACACCAGGGGTGATCGACGACGAACGCATCCGGCAGGAGCGGAACACCAGGAATGGAAGAGAGAGCGACAGAGGAACCTACAGGAGAAAGACATCGCTGTGGGAGACACAGTGTTAGTGAGGAACAGACATCCCGAAGGGAAGATGTCACTCACGTATTAACCACAACCCCTCCGGGTAACCTATGTGAGAGGGTCTACTATGACGGCTGCCAACGAACGGGGGACAGTGACATGAAACATGTCTTATTTTAAGAAGGTCGAGGTGAGCCTGTCAGGTGACCCATCAGAGGTCCCCGAGCAGTCCGGTCCAGAGAGACCCCCACCAACAGGAACCCCAGATGGGGAAGAGGGCCCGCCATCAGGAGAAATACCACTGCCGACCTTAGGGAGTAGCACTAGGTACCCGAGGAGAGAGGGGCGACAGCCCCCTGCTCGATTTCGAGACTATTTCATGGACCCCGACAGTTAGAGAGGGGCGTAGCAATGCTGGTTAACTCATGTTGTTATATTGTTCATTGTATTCTTGTTTAAAGAAAAGGAGGGATGTTACGTAGTGAATGTGCCTACACGCATGCTCAAGCCTCGTTCCGGCTCACGCATGCGCTGTGTTAATAAACAGAGCACCGAGATGGCAGTTGCCACCGGGACCCCATAACGAGCCGACGTGTCCGTGAGTCTTCTTACTGTGTGCGTGCTTGATGTATGGGCGGCCTGGGGTACCTAAGGGAACTACAACAACCACATGCTCGGCCACATTGGAGAACATCTTAGAAATGTTAGTTGGCAGTTCTTAAAAAATTGAATTGACCAAGCTGTGGTCCATTTCCACCTACCCCAGCACTTCAAACTTACTGGAGAATACCCTAAAGTAGAGACAGCCAGGTGGGATAAAACGTCCTAGCCCACAGGTCGAAGGCCCGCAATTCCTGGCCCGCATTCGAAGGCCTGCTTCAAAGGCCTAAACTGCCTGTCTCAGCTTGGGCAAGCGATCACCAGCGTCCTGCACCCCTCACTGAAGGCCATCCGGCACTGAGAGCAGCTGGAGAGCAAGCCCCTTCAGCCAAGCTTCTCTATTGGATGGCGGGTCATGGAAACAATCCTGCCTTGATACACTGCCTGTCTGGGCCGGGATGGCAGCTCGCCCCACCAGCAATCAGGGTATCTGCTGAAATCTGCCTCCCCGTATATTACAACTCGATTTCTGCCCAAATAACTTCCTCACTTCCTACTAACTCTGCTATCCCACCCACCCTATTTCTCACTCCAGGGGTCCCTGCCACTACCGAACATTATCCCAGTCCTACCTGCATAGGAAATGTCCCTCACACTGTGCCAAAATAATTTCCCATCTCACTACCACCTAGGAACTCCAGACTATGTGCGCGCACCACCCCTGCAGACATTCCCAATTGCTACACAATTCCCTACTGCACTACAATCACACCACCCAATGTGGACCCTAATCCGACTCCATGCAGTACTGCTTCACGGGTCCTACCGTAGATCAACACATCCAACCACACGCCTACTATCCATGCCAACATCAGCATGCCTGACATAGCTGCCCCACCTCTAAATTGTGCCCTGGACTGCGCGGCCATCCATACACCGTCCAGTAGCGCCAACATCAGCCTGCTGAAAACTCTAGGCTTACCATTGAAATGTGTTTTAGCCAATGCCAGGTCTATTCAGGCACACCCCTGGACATCCTAGACCTTATCACCTCTAACAATCTAGACTTCTGTGCTATTTCTGAAACCTGGCTACACGCTGCCTCTGGTCTTGCACTATCCATTGCTATCCCACTTAGATGTACCATATACCGCAGAGATAGACTGGAAGCCAGAGGAAGAGCAGTAGCACTAAACCCTCCCCATCAGGAAGCTCAGCACTACCCCTATACCCAATTGTGACATACTTTCCACCAAATTACTTCTCTCACACACCCCCACCATCACAATGCACCTTTTCTATCGGCTGCCTGGGCGGGCCACTCTCAGTCGAAGTTGACCTCTTACATGTTCTACTCACTAACAACAGACCCACCTCAAAACTCTTCCTCCTCGTCGACCTAAACTTAGGAATCAATAATGAGGAAGACTCCAATGCCTTGTCATTTGCCAACACCCTGAATGCCCTAGGAATCACCTCAACTGCTAGCCCTTCATTCTCTCGAATCTTCCCTGTCCGTGGATGGACCACCACTTCATTCCCTTCGCCATTCCCATCACCAACCCCACCACCCTACCCCTCCCTCCAACTCTAGCATGCAGCTCTCATAAGCTAACCAAAGCCTGGATTCTATCACTGCTTGGTGAACTTCAACTAGTTCAGCCATCTCTGTCTGACCCAGCCATCCTAGTCAACCAATTTAACAAAACTATCATGCACGCAGTTCACAACATTTCCCTCCTTGCCCTATGTAAGCATCAACCCACTACACACCAACACTCATGGCTCACCCCCTACATTCAATTCTGTCGCTCCAAAAACGCAAGACTTAGAGAAAATGGAGGTAAACCCCTTCCGATGCCAACAAATTCCACTTCTCCACCATAGCCAAATATTACAAACAGGCAATACTTCTTGTTAAAGCCACCTCATCAACACCAGAGGCTCTTCAGCATCCTACGAGAGCTGGTATCCACCACACCCCCAACTAACCTCACCACAGATTCTGCCTAGTGCACCAACAACCAAAACAATGGTCAAAATGTCCACACTCCAGAAGAAGATCAGACAACAAGACACTATCAGCGTCAACACACAGCAGACCCTCAGCACACCTCACTCAGCCAGTCCTCGAGACCAACCTCCCTTTCACTTTAATCTGGTAGCTCAAGCAGACATCACACTCATCTTGACAAGTTTGAAACCATCTTGCTACAAAGGAGATGCTTGCCCGGCCACACTCATCAAGGACTGCTCAGAGGCCCTCACACTCTATTACAGCTTTCATTAACGCATCATTCACCTCCTGCACAGTTCCTGCTAGTCTTAAGGAAGCCTCTGTTCTTCCACTTCCCAAAAAGACCATCTTGGATCCCCCTATCCACACCAATTACCGCCCCATCACCACTTTCCCATTCCCCTTAAAGTTCCCGAATCGAGCAGCCTATCTTCAGATCCAGCAATACATTGAGTCCAACAGTATCCTCGGAACCTGTCAATCAGGGTTTCCGCCCTGGCCATGGCATGGAATCAGACCTGCTTGTTCTAAAAATCCAGTTTCTGAAAAATGTGGCCAATCCTGCACTGCTATTACTATTAGACCTCTCCACAACATTTGACTGGTCAACCATAAAATCCTCTTTCAGCGCCTGACGTCTGCGGCTAACTTGTCACCGGAAATAACTAGATGGATCACCTCCTTCCTGGCCGATAACACCATGAGAGTCTTTGCGGAAAACGCATCTGCCCTACCTGTGCCTGTAACCTGTGGTGTACCCCAAGGCTCCTGTGTCTCCCCACCCTTTACAACACTTTTACAAAACCTCTGTTTGACGTTTTCGACACTGGTGGTATACCCTACACTAACTAAACGGATGACACCTGAATCCTCTTACCTCTCACAGGAGACTACTTAGCAGATGCTGCAACGCTTCACCCTGTGTACCTGACCATACAGGCGCATCTACTTTTCCTCAACGACAACAAAAAAAAGGAATTCCCCTGGCTGGATTTCCAGCCATGCTCAACAGTCTAACTTAACTATACCTTTCCTTCACCAATGATGGCATCACAAACCCTGTCTCCACGGAAGTAAAGACCTTGGGAGTACAAATCAATGCCTCCCTCCCCCTAACACGATGGGCCAACGCGATTGCAATGTCTGCTGCCCACACCACGGAACTCATCAATGCAAGCAGGCCATTCTTATCCACCAACATGGTTTGAAAAGAATGTATTCCTGTGTGCATTGTTCAAACAAAGGAAAATAAATATAAATGTTGAAACCTATGTGTTGTTGCAGAATGGGCTTGCTGGGTACGTGCACAACTGTCTCTAAAAGCTGAGCATTGAATGTAGACTACCTCACCCCTTAGTAAACTCTTCCCGAGGGTGTTCAACCTACCAGCGCATTGCGGTCATACCAATGATATATAAGGCGCTATATAAATGCCAAGAAACATAACATAACATAACATAACAAATTATGAATATCAATCAATGAAGGTTTTGTAGAGAATAGCCTTTAACGGGCAGAAAAAAGTTCAGATGGGAACAGAGATAAGTGGTAGAGTAGAGGGAGAAGCAGAGAGAGCATGGAACTCATGACACATGGGATTCCCCAGTTTCAAAGAGAGCATGTTTCCTTGTGTATCAACTTGGCTGCCTTGGCCTTTCGTTATAGACCACTGGCCACAGACTTCTAACTGATAGGTCTCAAAATTACAGCTTCACATGAACCCTGTGATCTTCACCGGAGCACCTCTGGAAAGTTCTGACTTTGAATGTTAGATCAGACAACAGCTGTGCGTGCTCTTTTTCCACTCCCGAGCCTCACCCTGCAGCTCATTAAGGGAGCTGATTTAGAGAAGTATTTCGTAAGCAGGCACCTTATTAGTGTTTACCTCTGTTAATGGCGTCGAGCATGCCTGTAAATCTGGCCTAATGATTTCTGGCAGCGTTATTACACGTGGTGTGGAAGTTACAACCATATTTTCAAGTATTAAGTGGAGCCTCACTATCAAGCTGTTTCTTTATTAATTTCTGTGAAGTTGCTCACTACTCCCTCTGTAACTGTTAGCATGGTTTTACTTCTCAGTGCATACATTATTTGCGTTTTCACGATTATCAATCAAGAGCAGAGTAACTCACCAACACTCTTCAATGCCCATAAAAGCTCTGACCTGCTTGCTGCTTTCAAGCAAGATTATCGCTGATATGAGGCTAATATTGTAAAAACAAAGGGCCGCATTACGAGTTTGGCGGCAGCCATGGAGCTATTTGCTCCATGGCTGCCGCCAAACCGGGCTCCATTACCGGGTTCCCAGAATGAGGAATTACCGGGCCATTCCGAGTTCGGAGGGCCCGGTAATTCCTCCCTCTGGGAACCCGGGCCCGGACCTTCCCCATTCCCTTCTGAGCCCCCATAGGGCTCAATGGGAATGGGAGAGGGAGCTAACAACGGGCCGATTACTACCGGCCCGTTGTTAGCTCTCTCTTCCCCTCGCGGGACCTGGTAACGACACCTGGTTTTACCAGGCATCTTTACCGGGTCCCGCAAGGGGACCTCGTAATTTCGCGGAACGGGTATAATGGGTCCGCCTCCATTAGCAGAGCCCGTTAACCCGTTCCACGAACCTTGAAATGAGGCCCAAAGGCCGCATTTCTGAAGCTCTGCATTTTTTCAGCTAACAACCATTCAAAAGGACTCTTTAAGGTTCTCTGTCAGCACCCGTTGTGTGGGCGATAACCAGGCTAAGTTAACTTCACAGCCATGTACTAATTGGGTGAGAAATGCAAATGATTTTGATATTGTTTTAGTCCCTGGAAGTGGTGCACTTCCTCAATGAAAAGTATACGTGGTGTGCACCTCACTGGAGAGGATGGGACTCTATGTACAGAGCGCATGGTCAATGGTGGTGGTGAGAATCTCTACTCACATGGCCACGGGACTGGTTGAGGGCTGGCACTGTGGGAGTCGCAGCACGGGAGGCCAATGAATCGCAGGTGTTTAGTTGAAGGGATGGGGGAACTCTCCTGCCCTATCAGTCTGATTTTGGGTTTAAAAAATTGTGAGAACCCGAGGCCGAAAAAACAATGCGCCTTGTGTTGTTAAAGTAGGGGGGTCCATCGATAATACTGAAAAAAGACTATAGATTGTTTTCTGGCTTGATGCAGCCCACAATTTGATCAGGATAACACAATGCTGCCTGTACTCCCGCATCCCATGACAATATCAGGTGAGGAAATCTTAGCATTCCAGGTCTGTCTGACAACAGTCCAATTATCTCCAAATTTAAAATACCCTGATACTAGAAACCAAACCAAATCAGGCTTCCTAAGTCCTTCCTCAAACCCTACACTGCTGTTTTTACCTCTGTGTGCTGATCTTCCTCCCTCACTGGAGGAAAAATTATATACAAATAATAATGGACTGCTAGTTCTACAATCATTTAGTCGTGCCAATGTGCCTCTGTGACAAAGGATCTGGTCAAAACTGACCGCTGTGACCATTTTACTGTATATGTTTGCACCGTTTCTAACAGAGGCAAGTCCCCGTGCCTCTCTTTTACACCCCACAACTCTAAAATTCTATTAAAAATGAATATGGTGTGTTGCACAATCATTCTTCCATTCTGATATTTTGTCTTTTCACACCTGCATCTTCTTGTGGTAGATCCTTTCTGTGTTCTCAGACTTCAGTAAACAGTACCACCATTGAGCAGCTGACAGCTAGCCTTATCTGTGACCACTGTGGGAGGTAAATAAACATGAAGCAACGTATTGAAAATGGATCGCATATGCTAATGTTCTGTTATTCCTTATCTATTTATGCATTGCGGCATTGTTTTAGTTGTTCCAACACTAAGGATTACGGTGTCTCTTCCACTGAATCAGAGAATGCCACAAAATGAATTTCAAACTGTATGACACTGAAGACATGCTTCACTTCCTGCTATTTTTAGGACCTAAGGGTTTCCTTCTTTTTAGGGGCAGAGTTTGAACATGTTACAACTGTCCATCTCTCAAATCTAAACTCTAACCCCGGCAGATAGGACTGGCCTAAAAGTAAGCTACAAAAAGAAAAATACTTGAAATCACTGCTTGGGTATATGGTCAGTGCTGCAGATAAGATTTTGAAGTGGGAGTATTTTACTCCCTATTTTGTACTTGGGAGTAAAATGATTTTTAGAGAGTAAAAATGTAAGTCCAATTCACCATGGGGGTATCTTATAAGCAAGTAAAAATACTTTAACTGAAAAAAGGAAATGTTTTTTGATGAATATTCTGTAGCACCTAGTTATTCATACACATTAAAAGAAACATGCATTTCATCCGATTGGGCAGTAATATTAGTACTTTCTTACTGTGGTACACGAACACTGCCTCTCTAAACATATCCATGGAGCTGTGTGCGTGAAAGCAGGGGCTCAAGGTCCACTGTGTTCATTTTCTATATTTTGTTGGGAGTATTTTTTATCTCTTTTTGTTATTTTTTGGTAGTATTAGCTTATTTTTAGGGTGTATAATAATATGTACATAAATAGCTCTGTTTCCCAAACACACTGACGCAATACCTCCTTATGGCATTCAGAGAAACAACAAAAATGCCCGGGCACTCGTAGATGATGCTTGGTACTGAGTGTTAACACATAATGTGCATCACAACTTATAAAAGATTGACACTGTGCACAATCAAGGTAAACCAGAGAAGAGAAATTCACTTAGCCATCCGGGTTACAAATGCCACGCATTCCACTCAATACAGGAGCTTTTTCAGGCTTTAATACATTACCTCAGTGTGTTTGGGAAACAGAGCTATGCCTACATTTAGGTTTAGCTCACCTAGCCCTTGTGCACCAACTAAGTAAGTAGGCAGAGCACTTGTCCTTAGGTGAGCTTGTGTATATCTGTCCATAAACATGTTAGATCTAAGCCAAAACAGTACATTTCGGATTTGTCACCTTTTATTTGATTTGCAGCAAAAGTGGTCTCCCAAAGGAGAGTGAAGAACAAAACAAGCGAGGATACCCAGGAATCCATCATTTGATTGAATAATAGCTTCTGATTTAGCAGTATAAAAGAACAAACATATCTAAACCTACAAGAAAACCCAAAGGATCCAAAACAGAGGAAATCCTTGATCTATTTACTCAAAAACCAAGAGTAGCGGACACTACTACAGGCTCTGATTCAAGCAAGCAAAGGACATTGGGCCTCATTACGAGTTTGCCAGTAGCCATGGAGCTACAAGCTCCATGGCTGCCACCAAACCGGGCCCA
Source organism: Ambystoma mexicanum (assembly GCF_040938575.1). NCBI lineage: Eukaryota > Metazoa > Chordata > Amphibia > Caudata > Ambystomatidae > Ambystoma > Ambystoma mexicanum. The sequence goes on along the minus strand of NC_090934.1, from coordinate 1,071,310,617 downwards.
TTTACCGGGTACCTGCAATGAGGAATAACCGGGTCATTCCAACATTGGAGGACCCGGTAATTCCTTCTTGCAGGTACCATTCCCCATTCGCATTTGAGCCCCCATAGGGCTTAATGGGAATGGGGATGGAGGTAACAACGGGCAGATTACAACTGGCCCGTTGTTACCTCCTTCTTCCCTTCGCGGGACCCGCAAAGCACGCTTGGTTTAACCAGGCGTACAATCCGGGTCCTGCGATGGGAACCTCGTAATAGTGCAGAGTGGGTTTAACGGCGCCGGCACCATTACTTGCGCCGTTAAAACCATTCCCCACTAGTTGTAATGAGGCCCATTGTCTTCTTATGATACCTCGAGTGGCAGTTCAAGCACAGCTATACATGTTGTCCAACCACCAGCCAGCACATCAACTGCTGGAAGCAGAGCTGCTTCTTCAGGTGCAGACAATTCATCAACATCTACATGTGCTGACGTTGGTCCGAAATATTCACATGCTGACACTTTGCCTGGAGTTCCTCCTTCCTTGACCGACATAGCTTCACCTTCATTTGTAGTAGACACTGAAGTCTCTAGTTCATGTGCAGACATTGGTGCGATAGTTTCACATGATGCTGGCCTAAGCAATGCTTCATCTTTCCTGGATAACGCTGAATGTTCTTTCAATCGTAATATTGAGGATTTTTTGTACTGTGTTGGCATGTTTGAGGATCCCCCTTCTGTTGCTTGCTCTCCCGACATTTCATTCCTCAGGGAGAGCACAGGCAGCTCTTGGTTGCAGAGTGATAAGAGTGTGCAGATGTGTCAAGCTGAGCAGGGTATTCTGAGAAGATCTCCAGCTCCCAATTTAACTGACAGTGGCCCTCATTACGACCCTGGCGGAATTCGGAAAACGATGGCGGAAATGCAATACCGCCATCGAATAGCGCTCGGTGCGACTATGACCCGTCACCGCAAAGTACGAAGCCATTAGCGACACCGTAGTGAACGCCAACGCTAACTGCACCAAGCACGCGCGCGCGCGCCATGCCAAACCGTAAACACCACCATGGCGCAAGGGTACGCCAATTCCGACCCTAGCGGACATGTACCTAACGCCATCAAGCATGGCGGAATGTACCATTCCGCCATGGTGAGAAGTACGGCATCGCGAATCAACCGTAAACGGCCCCACTGAGTGCCTGTACACCGCTCACTGCCCACAAAGTACAACTCCCCGTAGGTGCAATGAAGTCACAATGCAACCAGTGAAATGTACAAGTCACCCATGCATGCCAACGAACAAATGAAACACAAGAGGGGCCAATGGGAGCTGCAGGGCACAGATGGCAGGAATACAGAAGCCATCCCAATGGACATGACCACAGTCCCCCACCAAGAAACGCACGCAAACACAGGCACCTGTGACCAGCAATATTCCGAAAATCACATCATTCCACCAGTCCACCTGGCTGACCGGCATCTGTTACACAAAACCCAATCCCCCGCCCCTGAGCATGACAACATTCAAACAGTCATATTGGCAGCCCCCATCCCTGACCTCACGGGCTTCGTAGGCAAACGCGCCCAGTACAGTACCACGCAACTAAACTCCGAAGCTGGAACCCAATGCAGATCTCCTCACAATACATCGCTCCCCAAATAGGAATATGCCACATCACTTGCAAAGAAGAACGCTACACGGGCCAAATCAGAATAGAAATTTAATGCACAACAAAATCACCAAGCCCATACAGCCATCAGGCCATGAACTCCAAAACACATTTCACCATTGTGGGCTGCATCCGCAAGAAATGACCAGCCACTACTTGTGTGACGCCCTGTTCCATCATGGTACACAGAGCCACATTCACGTACGAAAAGGCAACATGGAAGCGCACAGAACCGCAGGGCCGTCCCAATGGGGAGGCACTAGTCCAGCTGAAAGGCCGAAATGTTGCTCCGAGCCACCAGTACTGCGTAAGGGCATGTGGCCCATTGGCGATCGTCCCATAAGATCGTAATGCTGCTCCACTGATTAACACGAAGCAGCAGGTGTCGGGAGTAAAAGCCATCTGCAGGAGTGGCATACAGATGGCAGTGGCAAAAGGGGAGGAGATACCTGTCAACCAAAAGAAAAGAAAAAGAACAGAATGGCCATCAGAACTACATTCCAACAACTCACTTCAATGATCACACTAAATCCACAGCCATATGCATGCTAGCCCACTCCAAAGGTTCATCACCACCCAAAAACCACTTGCGACTCATAACTATCTATATCGAGGTGTAAACACCATCACAAACGAGTGTACCTGTGCATGCGTCTGTCAAAACAGAATCCATCAGATGGGATTGGTAACGTGCATGGACACAAGTGTCTGAGGCCGCGTCGAGACAGGGAGGGCTCAACAAGGCCAGATAGACGATGGTCCCACTATGGCAGCCCTGCATCACATAGCGTAGGGGAGGCGGATAGATCCCAAGAAGCCCTGTACATGGCAAACTCTGTATCAAATCACCTGCCCATGCATCCATTCATCATTCCCTCATCCCGGGATTAAAACGCCTGAATATTTACTCACATAACATTAGAAATATCCATTGAGTCTGTGCGTTATGCAGCCTGCAAAATCCACAGTGCCCCAGCCCGTAATTCCAGTGTAGTGAAGTAACATGTATTTGGGAACGTCCGGCCTCATCGCCCACGTCGCCATTGCGCATCCCAAACCATTCATATCAATCATTGCATCCTCGCCATGGCCCCTGTCCCAAGGACATTGAACAATAGTACGTTATATTTGCAGTCAGACCTGTGGGCATTTCCTCGCCGCTAGCTGAAAACCGAAAGCGCCGCCCTTCGAATTCCTCATTTGCAACATCACGTCGAAGAGGCATCTGTGGCCGTTTGAAATCACTAATTAATCCATCGAGTGCGGCTGTGTGTGAAAATGGCAACTGCCTTCACCCACAAATGGGACGCCCCGCCCGTCGTTGCAACTCGGTACAGTGATGCATGAGGGTCCACCGTTACTCGAGTACTACGTTCCACTGACCCTTCACAAGTCTGTTCGCGACTGCACAGATAGAATGTGAAACAATGGGACCAGAGCAGAATGAACATATCAACCAATGTTACACGGCCATCGGGTACAAATACATGATTGCAATAGCAAGATGCCATTCCCCGAATTGCAGCGTTGTGTGCGGGACGTGCTCGGCCAAAGGGGAGAGCAGTTTGCACAGGTGGAATGAATCACCACAGGTGGAGGCCATACAGCCTGAAAACACATAAATTGCACACCCAGTCTCCTCCCACAACCACACCGAAATGCTACCGGCAGGACTCGCGATGTTGGCCCTGGGGGACATGATAGCACTGCAAGTACTCCAACTCCAAGAAGAAGACGAACACCAACTACAACCGGCCGCACGGAGGAGACGCAGGAGGAGGAGGAGGGCAAGGCAGGGCCAGCAAGGGCCGCCAGCACAGCCACTACCACCACGCAGGCAGCCCGCAATCCCACGCCTCCGAGCACATCCGTTCAACCTCACTGATGAGCAGATCCACACCCTCTACCGTCTGGACCGGGACACCATAGCCGCCATTGTGGACATGACACAGGCTGACCTTGTCAGCATGATAGATAGCCCAACCGCCATCCCACCCCTACTGAAGGTGGTGTCTGTACTCCACTTCCTGGCCACAGGCACCTACCAGCACACAGTCGGACAGTTGCATGGCATTTCTCAGCCACTGTTCTCACGGACACTATTGCAAGTGCTCGATGCCCTCCTGCAGCACGCAGACGACTACATCTCCCTACCAAGCTCGGAGCAGGAAATTACCAACACAAAAGTGGGATTCCATGCACTTGCCGGCATACCGGGTTGCATTGGTGCCATCGACTGCACCCATGTGGAATTGGTCGTCCCACATGCCATGGAGGCCCAGTACCGCAACCGAAAACAATTTCATTCTCTGAATGTACAAATGGTGTGTGGCTCCAACAGGACCATTACACATTGTTGTGCCAGATTCCCTGGATCAACCCATGATTCTATGGTCTTGAGGAACTCTACAATACCACGCTACATGGAGCGACACGCAGGGAACAGATCCTGGCTACTCGGTGAGTCTCATTACATGCATGATAATGTGGGGTATGTGATTCGGCAATGACCTGGCAGGAAGGGGGGGGGGGTGTGCGTACGTAGCAATGGCATTCCACATCATACGTTTATCGTCCACATACAGGTGATGCTGGATATCCACTGAAGAGATGGCTCCTCACACCAGTCCGGAACCCACGGGACCAGCATGAGGAGGACTACAACCATGCCCACTCACGTACCCGTGTAGTCATTGAACAGGCATTCGGCCTACTGAAGGGTCGTTTCCGCTGCCTCAGCAGGTCTGGCGGGGCACTCCTGTACCGCCATGAGAAGGTTGCAAAGATGGTCATGGCATGTGTCATGCTCCACAACATGTGCGTACGTAGAAATGTGCCCATGCCCCCTGACGCAGAACTGCAAGCACCTGATGATGGTCATGATGAGGGTGGGGATGTGGCAGCACCTCAAGGAGTCTGCGAGGCACCGGAGGGCCGTGACATTCGTCAGCATCTCATTGATGTATGCTTCTAGCACTCACGCCTGGTGGCTGATACATGGACACGGGACTCGTGGCACTGTGTGTGTCTGGGACATGCACAATATGGACTGTACGCCTATGATGGCCTAGTACACAAAGATCAATGTCCACACATCTCATTGGTTGATCGTGCACTGTTTATGGCATATGTGATATCATGTAGTACACCCTATCGACCCGCCACCCAAGTGAGCCCAACACACCCCCTCCACCCTCCTACCTCCCCCCCGAACACTAGTGTCCAAAGATGCTCATTGTCAGTGGGCAGTCGCTATTGCAAGCCCCCTCTGCGGGTATCAGGGGCACCCCTGCCTGTGGAGCGCAGGTTCCTCCCAGATCTACGTTGGGGGCTGCCCTGGACGGAACTTGCAACGGATGATGTCTCTGCCTGCTCACGTCCATGCATGTCCCTAAGGGTTTGCGAGAGCTCAGTGAGCACACGGCGCACTGCGGCAAGTTCGGCACATACGTCCTTGGACGTCGCATGCAGTTCCCCCCTCAGGCTCTCGGTGCTTCTCTCCATTTGGACTCCCAGGCTCTCGGTGCTACTCTCCATTTGTGCCCTTAGTGTCTCTGTACCTCTCTCCATTTCTGCCCTAAGTGTCTCAGTTGATGTTTCTATGTCTGCCTTAGTGCCCCCACATTCATCGGCATGGTCCTTGAGGAGCGTGGCCAGTTGCTGCTGTTGCACGATTAACTGGTCGAGGGACTGTTGCCTCTGCTGGGCCATGGCCATTTGCGGGGGTGTCACAGAGGGGCTGTTGTCCTCATGTTGCCTTGCCACAGGGCTTGTGGGGGATGGCCAGTCGTCGTCTTGTGGGTGCCCCTGCGTGGTATCCTCATGTTGTACGGGATGGGACAGACAGGGGGATTGGGACAGGTCATGGATGGATCTGACTTTGACATCCCGTCTTCTGTGTCGGAGCATGCTGCCATCAATGGGGTGTCACCTATGGTGCTGCTGCCACCAGAGGCAGTGCCTTCTGTGGCATCCGTTGGGGGGACCTGTGGTGGTGGTGGTGTGGGCATGCTGGCTGCTGGGGTGCCTGTTGATGTTCCCTCCTCTGTGCTGCCACCTGATTTGTGCTGCTGCCGTGTCTTGATGCGTGCAGCTGAGGTGGAGGGTCTTTGGCCGTTGGTCTTGGCCCTCTTTGCAGGTGTGCTGGTAGGGGTGTCCTGATGCTCGTCGTTTGGATCGGACCCTGTGGTGGAGTAAAGGAGGGCGAGGGTTATTGATGGGTCTGTGGGAATTGGAATGGCATTGTATCACATGCATTGGGGTGGTACCTGAGGGTGATTTGGGTCGGGGCCTTGGAGGTGCTTTCATTTGTGTGTGGAGTGAGGGTGCAGTTATTTGGCAGCCTGCAGTTAGGGTGTGCCTGCTGCACGTGTAGTGCGTGTTTTAGGGGTTTTTAATTATTTATGTATTTATTGTGGGTTTTAACGTGCGCTATCAGGCCGATGTGTGTGGACGTTCTCCTGGACATGTGTTTCTGTTGCACTATGTGGACACATGGTACTTCACATGGATGGACTTTGTGGATTTGGCGTTGTTTTATTTGGCCCACCTACCTGAATCTTCGGATGTCTGCACTCCTTTCTCCATCCCTCCGACTCCCTCTATGCTCTCCATTCCGATGGTGGAGGCACAGATTTCTTCCCAGGGGGTCAACTTGATGGGTGATTCAGGACCTCCCCCGGTGGCTGTGGCAATGTTGCGGTTGGCAGAGAGTATGCTGCGGACGCGTATCCGCAGGTCGTCCCATCGCTTTCGGCATTGCTGTGGGGTGCGGGGTGCGGTCCCCACCGCACTTACCCGCTGTGCCACCAGAGCCCATATGGCCTTCTTGTTTGCAAGTGCCGTCCTGGTCATTTGCGTGCAGAAGACGACGGCAGCATTCTCCTGGAGGGTCTCTGTTAGCACGGTGAGTTCCTCACGGGAGAAGTGGACCTGCCGCTTGCGGTCGCACGCTTTCTTCGCTACTTTTCCCATTTTTCTTGGTTTCGCTAGGGTGGATGACGGGTTGGGGTGTGTCTCAGGGTAGTGTTTTTAGTGGTTGTGTGGTTTTAGTGGTTTTATAGGTGTACGGCGGGATGTTTCCCGTTCCGGGCCCATGTTTTAACTTCCGTTTCCGTATATTTCCGGTCACCGTACTTTCCGGTAGGCGCACACTGCGGTGTCCGCTGTGATGGGTGGCGGTATTGCACCTAGGGCGCCGTACGGCGGCGGTGTGGGCCGTTTTGGGGTCATTTCCGCCATCGCGGACTTTGCACTTCCGCCATGCCGTGGTGCTCGTGCCCGATGGATCGGAATGGGCCGCACTTTGCTCCTTCGTGCAATGGCGGAAACGCTATTTACGCTGTGGCGGTCCGGTCAGTCACTTTCCGCCAGGGTCGTAATGAGGGCCAGTGTGGTGACTGATCTGTCACCAAATCAATACAGTGACCCTGTACAGCCCAAACCTCCTACATACCCTGTAGCTGCTTCCCATAAGTTTAATGGAGATTACAAAACGTTTCCTTGGCTGGAGTACTCAGTTCTGAAAGATAAAGTATACTGCTTTGCATGCAAACATTTAGATTCTTCCGGAGGAGGGGGATATGCACGTGGCAATCCATTTATTGACATTGGCTTCAGTAAATGGGAAAAGATACGTTGTGTTTTAAAGAAACACTCAGCTTCTGAGGAACATACATCTTCGGTTTTAGCTTGGACAGACATTAAGTATGTACAACAGACTTCAGACTACAGACCTTCTACAGTCCATTGTTTCCATGCTAGAAAAGGTTGGAGACCAAGATATTGAAGAGAATCGACAACATGTGCAGCATTTACTAAAGGTTGTATTTCTCTGGGGGAGTCAAGGGCTTGCATTCAGAGTCACAGACGAATCACAACAGTCCCACACTAAGGGAAACTTCATGGAAATATTGCGTTTGATGTCTGATAATAATGAACTTCTTAAAATCAAAATGGCTAGAAGATATGGGGACTGCACATCTCCAGAGCATCAACATTACGTGATCTCAGTTGTGGCAAATCATATACGTGAGAATATCACTAGGAAAGTGAAAAAGCACTTTGCAGTGTTAGTTGATGAAACAAAAGACATTTCATATGAAGAACAGCTGAGCTTTGTGATCCGGTTTGTAGATAAAGATGGGAACATTCAGGGAAAAGCCATGGGATGTTACCACATGGAGAAGTTGGATGCCTCCAGTTTAGCTGCATCCATTGACGATTCTGTATGCAAAGCTGGCCTTGACTGGAAGAACTGTGTGGTACAATGCTATGATGGGGCATCAGTTATGAGTGGCTATTTCCATGGAGTGCAAGCCAAAATCAAACAATCTTGCCGACAGGCTATTCAAATTCACTGTCATACACATCATCCAAACCTTTTATTATTGTAAACTATCACTAACATAAAAGCAGTAAAATATTTTTCTCAACTTTGCAGGATGTGTATGTTCCTTATACAAAGTTTACCTCAACACAAACTCTTTGTAAAAACTCAAAAAGACAGTGGTTTGGTAGTATGCAAATTAGAATGACTTGCTGGCACTAGATGTTTTTATTGGTACGCTTGTGCTAAAAAAAAATACATGCTCAATTTGAGACCGTTGTTATTGTTCTCAAGAATAGAATCAAAACAATGTGACAAGCAGTCTTGTTCTGAAGCCAGCGGACTTCGCTGAAATATTCGTAACTTTGAGTTTTTGCTAAGTATGGAAGCGATTCTGCAAAAGATTTATGTGTTATCTGAAGAACTTCAGAGAAAGGATCTTGATTTGCCAAATGCGAGTGAACTAATTAAAGTGACAAGTACTGACCTCACCAACCTTCGACACAAATGCCATTGGATGTAAATCGTCAATGATGCAACAGGATTGGCAGAAAACTGTGCCATTGAAACAGTTGAAGACCATGACTGAAGAGCTTTACCATTAAGACAGCACCAATTTGCAGCAAACTAACAGAATGCCTTGTTGGTACTACTGCAGGGAAGAGGCCTGGACATAATGACCACTCTGAGGGTAGAATATCACAGACTGAATGGTTAAAGCAAGAGGTTTTTTACCACCTTAAATAGGTTTGTAAGTGAGTTGGATACTCGTTTTACAGATAACATGGGGATTATCAAGGCTGCCGGCATGTTCAATCCAAGGGCTACACATTTCTTGCACTGCTCATCTGCAGATGTCTTGCTGAGCACTACCTAAGGGCCAAGTAAATTACGTTGGATTACATTCTGGCCTTTCCACTGCTAGGACATTTTTATTTGACCAGACTATGGCAGGTATTCACTCTGTCAGGTACTATCTCCATACCTCGTCAGCAGGATTTTCTGAGGTCATACCCTGTTGGAACTGCTCCTTTCATTGCCGATTACACCTGCGACAAATGAGAGGTTCTGCTCCTTTTTGAAAAGAGTTAAAACTATTTCGAAATAGATGTGGAGACAAGAGACCTAGTGATTTTTTGATAATGGCATGTGAACCTATGGAGGTTGATGAGATACATTTGAGTGAGGATATTGACAGATTTGTTGACATACGGCACAGGAGGTATGCTCTGAAAAGATGAACCATTATCTTCTTTGACAGTGCTAGGTTAAAGCTCACTGTTCCAGTTACACCCTTCTTTTCAAGTAATGTAGAGCTAATCAGCACCAAAGTCTTCAAAACCATCTGCCACTGTCCTACACTACCAGCCTCTTCTTATCATGGAGTCAGCCATGCCACATCGCTGATGCAGTACAACCCGTTTCTGTGTCTACCTCCAAAACACTGTCTGCTATGCTGTTAAGTTCTGTCAGCATCCTATTGTTTACCAGTGAGCTAAGCAACAATGGACCATTATACCAGAAAAATCCCAAGTAAGAAAGGCACCATATAGACTTGCAGCCAGCCATGTGTGCCCTCAAAATGGCAGCGTCTGCCACACTCCCAGCTCCTACTGATTTTCAGTCAAAGCAACATTGAGACATCCAATCAGTATTTTCATGTGAAGGCAGACAGGCACTACTAGTATCACAGCCAAAAACATCTTCCAAACTGCCAGTCTCAAAATTTGAGGAGCCTCCATTAGCATCTTCTTGCCAAGTCAGCCACAAGCTTCACCACAGCCAGAGTTATGTGTCATGAAAACATTTGCTATCTCGCCTGACTCTTCTTGGTTTCCAGTTAATGAAGCAATGATGAACCATCTTAGCAGCATCTTCCTTTTTTTTTTTTTTAAACTTCTTTTTATTCATTTAGCGTGGCAGCAAATAACAGGCGAACAACGGCAGGCAAGTACAATACGAATACAAAAATACACAGTATAGGCAAACAGGGGTTACATCGCAAATGAACACAGCCATTGGGCACTTTTATAACATGCGCAAAATGTCAGAAAACTATGATGGGGGCGAGAGCCCGGGTCGGTGGGGGGAGGCAGCTAGAGGAGATGTGGCCGGTGTCGTATTCATGTCTGACATATAAGAACGGAATCTGAGCAAGATATTCCTGGGCCTAGAGTGGGTAGCTTGTAGGTGAGACCAGGCTTCCTCAGAGTCCGAGGCCCACGTGACCGCTCTTAGCCATTGGGCGTGCGTGGGAGGCGAGGGGCGAAGCCAGCACAATAGGATGGATCGTACAGCGAGGAGCATGCAGAGACTAGCTAGTTTTTTGGAGTCCTGGGGGAGGCCCGGGAGGTCATGGAAGAGACATACCACCGGGGAGGGGCTGATGAGATGGTCGAGCATAGCAGACACCGTCGAGCAGACTGCCTCCCAAAACTGTGAAAGATGGGGACAGGACCAAATCATATGAATGTAATCGGCAGCATCTAGGCCGCACCTAGGGCAACTAGAGGGGTGATCACTGGACATGCGGTGCAATCTGATCGTGGTGTAGTGGAATCTATGTAGGACTTTAAACTGAATCAGTTTGAAGCGGGAGTTGAAAGACACCCGGTGTATGCGTTCACACAGATGTGCCCAGCGCTCATCAGACATTTCAACACCAAGGTCCACCTCCCACGCCCGCCTCAATTTAGTGAATTCTGGAATAGATCTGGACTGCAGCATAGTGTATAGTCTAGATATTTTACCTCTAGTGGGTGAGGGAGAGGTGAGTTCCTCGATGAGGGGGTCGTCCAGTGGTATGGCCGGGAACGTCGGATAATTACGTTTGAGGATCCTGCAAAGGGATGAGTATTGGAGCCATATACACTAGCCTCTCCTTAAGGGCAGGGGGAGGTCGGGCCATTCAACAAATATACCCTGATCAAACACATCGCGCAGCAACTCGTATCCCACCTCGGCCCAGCGTCGGACCATGGCCGGTGGCACCCGAGGGACCCCCGGTAGGAAGTTCCAGAGAGGGAGGTTACCATGAAAGGTGTAAGCAGTACCGGACAATTTCCATGTTTTTGACAATGCCAGGGATGTGCAGGCGACCGGGCTTTGTGAGTCCAGTGCCAGAGGGGCGGGTTGTATCACCAATGAGCGAATGTCACGCAAGTTTCTCGAGTCTAACATGTGGGGGGGGTCCGTTGTGTTGAACCAGTGGGATGTATACTGGATTTGGGATACCAGCCAGTATTTAAGAAAGTCAGGGGCACCAAAGCCCCCATAAGCCATAGGGGTAGACAAGGTATCCAGTTTGAGGCGGACCGCACCCGAATGCCAGAGGAAGGAATTAACCGTGCGGGTCAGTTCCCGGAAGAAACCCACCCCTGGCCACAGGGGGATGTTGGTAAACTTGTAGAGTAACTGGGGCAACACCACCATTTTCAGTAGACCTATCCTGCCTGCGAGGGATATCAGGAGTTTGCCCCAGACTAGAACCCTAGATGACAAATGTTGAGATACTTTTGGTAGTTCTCGTTGAAAGTCAGCGCTCGATGGCGCGTTATCTCGATCCCCAGGTAGATGAAAGTAGACTGGGCCCATGTGAACCCCTGAGTGTCCGGAGGGGGGGGAGTGCATTCTGGAAGAGGGAAGAGTGTAGATTTCGAGCAATTCACCTTAAGACCTGAAATTCGGCCAAAATGTATGACATCTTCCAGCATTGGGGGTAAGTTGATGGAGGGAGAGCGTATAAACAGCAGAGCATCATCGGCATATAGGGAAACTACGTCTGCCTGGCCCGCCGTACGGAGTCCTCTATGTGCGTGAAATTAACGGAGCATATCAGCAAAGGGTTCTATTGCTATGGCGAAGATCAAGGGTGAGAAGGGGCATCCCTGTCTCGTCCCCCTGGCGATTCTAAAAAGGGGGAAGCAAAGGTCGCCGGTGCAGACCCTAGCCACAGGATCAGAGTAGAGCAATTTAACCCAGGAGAGAAAAGAGGGACCAAATTTACAGCTCTCGAGGACCAGCCACAAATACCTCCACGAAACCGAATCAAACGCTTTTTGCATGTCAAGTGTGGCCGCCACCGCATGTGTCTCGGGGTTTATTCTATTAATTATATTAAGGAGACGCCTAAGGTTCAGAGAGGTAGAGCGACCAGGGATGAAGCCCCCCTGATCCGGATGGATGATAGATGGCAAGAAGGGAGCCAACCGGAGTGCTAGTGCTTTAGCCTATATTTTGATATCGCAATTTATAAGTGAGAGCGGGCTGTACGAACCGCATTGTGAGGAGGGTTTGCCAGATTTAAGTAATACCGTAATTGTGGCTTCGCGAAGTGAAGGGGGAAATACACCGGCTTCAACCGATTCCTCCCAGAGAGCCATCAGGTGAGGGAGCAATAGTGATTTATAGCGCTTATAAAATTCAGCTGGGATACCATCCGAGCCAGGGGCCCTGCCCGAGGATAAGGAGTCAATCGCATCAGAGAGCTCCTCAAGCGTAAGTGGGGAATCAAGGGAACCCGCAGCTTCCGGAGTGAGAGTCGACAAAGGAAGGGTATCGAGAAAGGAGTCAATCTCCACCGCCGGCACCTCATCAAAGTTGGAATATAGGGTTTCATAGAACGTGAAGAATTCCGTATTGATGTCCTGTGAGGTGACAGCCATAGAGCCGTCTGATCTCTCAATCCCAAGTATATACGGGGACCCCATCTCGTGACGAATCAGTCTTGCCAGAAATCGGCCCGGGCGTTCCCCGTATTTTCTCGCCATGCCAGGGTTATCCAAGAATTTTTGTTCGCGCTCAGCAAGGGATCGGAACGTATCCAGCTCCACTCCGATGTCCGCCAGGGCTCCCGGAGTGGAGTGAAGTGAACATTTAGCCTCAAGGGCCGATAATTTAGATTCGCTCTCGCCGAGGTCCCTGCAGATCGACTTACGGGAATAAGAATCGTGGACCGAGGAGTAGAAAGAGAAAATGCGGGAGTCCGGGTAAAAGAACCTCCATGCATCCACCATGGCGAGACGGGGCAGGGATGATAGTGCAGCGTAGGCTACTCTAGAGAGTTGACGAGGTTTGGACCCCGATCTGTCGAGGGCTACATCAAAGATTGGGTTAAAACCTGTTAAGACGGATTTCTGAACTCTGTCCTGGTGGCGCAGAAGTTCAGAAGGCCAACCTAATTACTTGGAACAGGGTAACCTCTGGACGAGCCAGACCAATCAAGGTAGCGATCGCGGCGGTCAAGACTAGGCCTCAAGAGGGGTGAGGGTGACTGAAAGCCCGCAATGAGCACACAAAGCAAGATCACTTACAAACTACTCCAAACAGTTGTTATATAAAAAATATATACACATTTATTTCAAGGCCTTTAAAACAATGACCGTAGGGAGAAAATCACAATATCACAATATTAAACCAACACATACCATATCAACACAATATATATACAAATACGACAGTCTCAAGAGTTATATGCACGAAATGGGTAGTCCACCTAAAAGGGAAGGAAGACAGGCAGTGCGAAATAATGCTTAGACCCAGTTCACCTTCAGAGGCACCTAACTAGATGGAAGTCCGAGCCCTGCGAAGAGTGGAGCCTTGTGCTCAAATGTACCTGCACGCGCTGGTGCCAACGGGCAAAAGGAGAAGCTCTTCGAGGGAAATCAGGCAGTTCAGTTTAGTGCACAAAAGAAGAAGAACAAGTTCCGCGACTCAAGCGCAGCTTCCACAGTGGGCAGAAGCAGAGCGCGAGTACGGAAAAGGGTGCTGTTTTACACAGCGGGGAAAAGCAATGGGCTCCTGCAGGAGGGCGACCAGATCCTAGCTATGCTACTCACCGGTCCCCGATGCAAGCAGACCCAGGCTTCTCCGCGTCAGTTTCTGCAGCTGGCAGGTTCAGAAGAGCAGGGAACGCCTCGTCGTCGTGTTGAGTAAAAAGACGTCCCAATCGAAGAAACCTGCACAGCTTGTTACCACAGCAGGGCAACGGAGTGGCCGTGTGTATCTGAGCCAAATGTACACTACTCACTTCAGACTTGGGAACGCCAAGTGTACGAAGCGTGTGAGAGTGACAAGGACTCGAAATACTACACAACCTGGCGGCGGTTACAGAGCAAGACTCCCGTGTAAGCTGGTCAGTCAGCTGGATGGCCCAGAGACGCTTCCGAAGGCTTACTGGCAGGAGATGGTGAAGATGCCGAGAATAGCTGTTCCCGCTATTCCAAAGGGTCGAAGTACCAGTACAGGCCTTCTGGTTCGATCAAAGGTGAAAAGGGTTTCACAAGGCGACAGCAGTGCAGAGGAGAAGTCCTTCAGCGGGTCACCAGCGATTCCTCGGTCCAGCCTCTTGGTTGCAGGATACTTGGCTCCTGTATTCCTTCGTTCGTGAGAACTCAGGAGATCGACATGGTAGTGGTGTTTCCAGCCCACTCTTATCCACGGTTCCCTTCGTGCCAAAACGGAGGGGACCCAATGGGAGATCCGCTCATCAACACTCACACCATTCGTGGACCAATCACGGACCACGGTGGTCCCAGGCATTCACACCACCCTAGACTCTCTGGCACCCAGGATGTGTATTGGGACCAGACATCCCAGCCCACATCCTGGAGGCACACACAAGACATGTAGAAGCCCGCGAAAGCATCCGTGTTTCGCGGGAAAGTACATGCCCAAATAAGGAAGGCCCCGGGTCGGCTCGACCTGGGGAAGGTGAAGGGAGCAAGACGGTCAGCGGACAGGACAAAGGAGCCTCGTGGTCTGGCCATCTTGGGAGCCAGGCCACCATTTTGGGTTAAGCGCGAGAAACGCGCTTAGAACGCCAAAAGGAGCTCAAAACACAAGAAACGATCGCTGCCACCATTCCTGTCCCTGAAACACTTGCACCGATCAGATACAATCCTAAACGAGTATCTAGGGCCTGTAGAAGGCTAGAGACCCAAGAGAGCTGTAACTTAGCTTACAGTGCCCTCTTGTGTCATGTTGCACGAAAGCCGCAACATGATAAAAGAAACTACGGGAAACAGCGTTCCCCGGTACTGACTGTCTTAAGGGCATGTCAGTTTCCCAGTAAGAAAGGAGCGAAAGCCCAGAGGAGTGCGGCAGAAGGCTGCACTTCTCTGGCAAAGTCAAGAACAAGGTGAAAAACAACAGCAAAAAGTTTAGGGGTTGCCACATGGAAGGAAAATTACCTACAATTACGAAATCTTTCCTAACAAAACCCCCCCCCAGAGGATGGGAACAAGGGGAAAGCCATCGAGAAGGGACGAGACCTGTACTTAAAAATCCGGATCATCTATATTGGGACCGTAAATGTTCAGCAGGACGATCTCCTTATTTTGAAGCGTAGCATGAAGCAGTACATATCTGCCTTGAGGGTCTATGTGTGAGGAGATGAGAGTGAACTTGAGACTCTTATGAATGAGAGTCATGACCCCACGGCTTTGGGAAGAGAAATCGGTGAAGAATCTGTGGGGGCCCCATGATTTAGCAAATCTCATACATTGTTCTGTGCAGGCATGTGTCTCCTGTAAAAAAAGAACCTTGGATCCATGACGCTCAGCCTGTAGCTGTAGCTGCCTCATCTTTTTATAATTACCCAGCCCCCGAACATTCCAGCTCATAAAAGTCAGGTCACTCCCAGACATCGTTACAGGGGTGAATATATCAGAGAAAATACCAGTAACCAATGGGCCAATAAGGCAGCCCTGCAGTAACAGTCATTGAGTACCACCTCGCGGTCCGTAATTGCTGCCAACGCCAAGCTTTTTGTAACATAACCCCCAACATGTCCCACCCCCTACCACATCCCTCCCCCAAACAGAGGGATGACAATCCCGAAACCCCTCAACCAAAACCAAACTAAAGGCATCAGCGCCTGGGGGCCTGTGGGCCGGATTGGCCGCGTCTCTCCGGGCCGCGGCAGGTCCAAGTGAAGTAAAAGGGTGCCAATAGTAAGAGCTTGCACGTAACTTGGGCGGAGATGTTGCACATGTTGACGTGGCACCTATTCATAACAGTGAACAATCTAAACAGGTTGCAGAGTAGAAACCCAGTGTGACTCCAGCGCAGGAAGGTGGCCGAGTTTGGGCCCTCCCCGACCGGACTGAAGGGTAGCTGCAGGGCCTTGAACAAGGGGGGGATCAGCCTGGGAAATGTTCATCCAGGAACTTAGAGGCCTCTTCTGGAAGAGTGAAGAAGAACACCCGGTTGGCATGTTCTATGCGGAGCTTGGCGGGGTAGAGCATGGCGTATTTAATTGAGTGATCACGCAGCCTACGCTTAACCGCCAGGAAGGTCTTGCGTTCACGCTGGACGGCCATTGAGAAGTCTGGGTAAAGGTGGATCCTTGCGCCACCCAGTAAGAGCTCACCCTTGAGTCTCGCGGCTCTGAGGAGGGCATCGCGGTCCCGAAAATTCAGCAACTGGGCTATGATGGGCCGAGGAGGAGCGCCAGGCCTGGGTTTAGCCGTTAGGGCTCGGTGTGCACGCTCTATGGAGAATTGCGGGGAGAGTTTGGTTGAATTGAGGAGCGTCAGTACTGTGTGTTCGACGAAATCTTCCATTGATTCATGAACCTCATTCTCGGGGACGCCGATAATACAGAGGTTATTGCGCCTTGATCGGGATTCCAAATCCTCATTCCTCTTCTCCACGTCAAGGACTCGGTTGGAAAGAGCAGTGACTTCAGAGCGCAGGGCACCCAATGCATCCTCAGCTGAGCCCACCCTTGTCTCAACCTCCGCCACCCGTCTATCCGTTCTCTCAATATGGGCTTTGATAGAGGATATAGTGCCGTTCATGTCATCCAGTTTTGAGTGAAGTGCGGTGAAGCCCTCCCAAATAAAGTCCATCATGTTTTGAGACTCCGGGGCTGTGGCGTGGTTTCCTCTAGCGATCTCACCGGCGTCTTCGCAAACATATTGATGGAGCTCTGTTTCCTTGCGGTCATCCTGATGATGTTGAAGTTCCAATGGAGTAAGGGGGGAATACCAGCAGCTCAAGAAAGAGAGGTGTGGGGACCTCAGGCCATGAGACACACAGGGCAGGATGCAAGGATGATGTGGAGCAGGTAATTTCCCGGGGGGGGTCAGCGACTGTGGACCCGTATATGTGAGGCCCGTTGCCGCCGGTGGACCCCGCGGAGGTGCAGCCAGCACCCGGCAGTGCAGGAGGCGCAGTCCGGAGAGTTCAGATGTAGTTCAGGGGCTAAAAGTGGTGGTGTGCGGTGGCCGCCGTGAGGACCGTGATCAAGATATGGTAGTCCAAGCGTGCCTGCAGGAGGGATAGGGAAGAGCACCAACCGGCCCTGTGTCCCACCGATGGAATGGACAGGCTGAGGCTCAAAAGCAGCAATGTGGGGTGAAAGAACCCCCGAGACTTCTCAGGCCAGGAGGCCCCTCAAGGTAGGTGTGATGTGGGTGGCTGGCGTGGACCAGAGCACCCCAAGTCAATTCCGGAACAGGGGGATACCCGGGTGATGCAGCTCCAGGGCAGAGCCGACTGCGTAGGGTGAGAGTGCCAGCGACCAACGTGTGCCCCTATGTTACAGAGGCGGGCACTGCCGGCACACGGGCTGCGGAGCGAGGCGGCACCCCCTCTCCATGCACCACGTACCTTATTGGGCACAGGGCCCTGCGGTGTATGTCGGCGGGGGGAGCGCGGCACCAGGTGTGATGGGGTGCGCCGCAGCTCGACCCCTCCGCCAAGGTATCCTTGAGGGGGGGGGACCCCCAGCAGCCGGCAAGCAGGATCACGGACCAGGAAGGGCCGGGCCGCAGCAGCGCTCAACAGCGCCCCCAGCAGCATCTTCCTTTTAAGCCAGTCACCAGCTGCCCCACATCTAGAGTTCTGTCATCAAAATAGCATCTGCCACGCTGCCAGCACCTTCTTGATTTGTCGTCAACCAAGCAACGACGAGACACACCCAATCAGTGTCTTCTGTTAAAACCCACCAGGCACCATCCACATCACAGCCAGTGTTCTATGACACCAAAACAACACCTGGCACACTGGCAGTCTCTTTTCTGCCAAACACCTGCAGCTCCACTACCAGAGGTCTGTGTCTTGATCTGTTGTCATTGAACACTCAAAGCCCTCCTCTGTGGTTTCCGGTCACCTGAGTAACAAGCTGCCTTCCAGTCAGAATCTTCACCTTACATGAAGAATGGCATGCACCATTTGTTCCACAGCCCAACACTTTTGCCATTGAAAAAGCAGCACCGGACAAGTCTGTCTAGCCATTGTTCTGCTCAATCTGGTAAGAAGCTAAATTTTAAGTCTTATGATCGGAACAGTGAAGGAAGAGCAACTGTTGGGCATTACCCAAAAATCTATTCAATAGTGCTACTTGTTGGAATGTGTGCCTCTATGGAGAGGCATGGGGCGTAGAGAAAAATGAACATGTAAGAACAGAAGCCTGGGTATATAAAGGGTGTTGGTGAATGTGGGAGTGATGCAAAATGCAGCCTGGAATGTCTTTTTGTTAAGTATGGGAACATGAGTCATGAGGCTTTTGGTACTGAAGTTGGCATCACCCAGTAATGCAGTCATGTCTTTAACACTTTCCGAACTATTCTGTTTGCAGCCAAAATCACACAAGAACAAGTGTTACACCAGAAACCTCACAAGAGCACAAGGACAAAGATGGAGTCCTGATCTCTTTTTTTCCAGATGTGAGTACATTACCTACCCATCCTTCAAATGTGTGCACAGCAGGTTTTCAGGCAGAGTACTCCAAGTGCTCTCCTTTTCAGATTTTGATTAAGGATGCTGCACTAGTACAGCAGTGCAGAAGCCTTCCATAAGTGGAATAGCAGGTTTTAAATGTTGGTAATCAGGTTTTGTAAGACACTAAACTTCTGCAGACCTTGTATGGTAGGATGTGTACATGAAACAGGTAGCAGTATTAGTCATTGAACTAATGAAATGCATTTTAAACTCAGCTGTAGGTTATGAAGCAGATGAATATTGGAGACATCTGGCTGTTTTGTGCAGGAATAATGAAGTCCATGAAACAACTGAAAACAGTACAAAACAAAGCATCACACTTAGAGGTAATCCTGAAGGTAACTTGTCAAATCAGAAGTGCCAAAATCATTGAAGAGTGTGGATGCCATCGACTATAAGAACACATGTTCACTGGTGAACTATTCTCCCTCTCCCCTTGTAGCCTGGCTTTCCTTTATCCCTATAACTGCCTATCCGCCCCTGTCCCCCCAGAATGTGTTTTCGCTCTGTAGTCAAAAGAAGCTAATAATTAACACAGAATCTGAAAGAACGCTAGAGATGGGAACTCTCACCAAGTGGTGTCAGAGTAGCCAGAGGAGGGAAATGCTCATGGCAAAGCCTCATGGAGGTGTGGTGCCAGGAAGAACCCAGAACAGTTTCAGTGCCATGAAGCTATGGAACGGAAGGGTGCCTTTAGCACAAGCCTGTGTTGAGGTAGCAAGCAGGAGATGGCACATTGATATAGTACCGTCAGAGAAAGGAGTTTGACAAAGACTGGTGAGCAGGCTCCAACACCTCCAACTCACCTTTTCTCCAGGCATGGACCACCTAGGTCAAGGCCAGTCCAGCTGTAGTTGTGCAAGGTTTAGTGATATGTTCAAACTGTTATTCACAGCTGGTCCAGCAGTCCAGAAGAACTTGAGTCAAAGGCTCATAGATGCTGCTGCAAAATGTCTGTGCTCACAAGCTGAGTCTGTAAATTGGCGAGGGAGAGACAGAAATATTGAAAAGATATTTTGCTGATTGGAGAAAAGGATGAGAATTTTCTCTTTTTTTAAATATTTTAAAACACAGATTTAGGGCCTGATCACGAGTTGGGCGGTGGACCTTAAATGCGGCAGTAACGGTGTTACTAACTCATTTAAGGGTCTGCCCAATCTCGAGTTTGGGGTAAACATGCTGGTAAAATGCACATTTTCAGCACAATTACTGCCAGCAGTATTACCGCACGGTAATTGCGCCAAAATGTCCCGATTGGGAATGCACAAAAGAGAGCAAATCTGCAGGCTGTTTGTGCTTCAGCCATTTCGTGCACCTGCACCCAGGCCGCACCACAAAGCAGCCATCACAATGTTCAAAACATTAAGAACTGGGACTAGACTATGATTGCAGCGGACCGCCATTGCCTAGAGCTGGCAGACCCATGTACGAGAAAGGGGTGGGGCTTAAGATCCCTTTTATGTGCTTGCTCAGCTGTAACACCACAACCGGTGAAAGGAAAGACAGTGGTTGGACTGGGGTACCAGGTATGGGATGGATACAATGAAGGGAGAAATGGTAGGATAAATGGGGGTACAGCAAAAAGTAAGGTGTGGGTTATTCAGTTGAGGTCAAGAGGGGAAAAGGAGGACCAAGAGAACAAGTGGAGAAAGGGTGGTGTATAGGAACGTGGACGAGGATTGCTGAAGGAGTGTGAATGGTGAGGTACTAGTTGGTGGGGGAAAATGGTACTTGAGTTTGAGTGTGTATGCAAGATGTGTGAGTGGGGATTTTAGAGAGAGAGTAGGCAGTGTATGAGAAGGGACTGAGGGAATGGAAGGGGAGTGACTGTGAGAGAAGTTGTGGGTGGAGTTTAGTATAGTATCGAGCAGTAATGTGGAGAGTGGAGTGCAGTAGCAGCGTGGAGAGGGGAGTATAGTAGTAGTTTGGAGAAGGGAGAGTAGTAGCAGTACAGAAGGGGGGTTCATGTCAGAGAGTAGAGTACAGTAGAAATAGTGAAAAATCACTGGAGGAACACAAGGGAAGAGTAAGAGGGGGAAAGACTCTAGAGAGTGTAATGTAGAAGGGGAGCAGACTAGACAGAAGGAAAAGGAAGGATAGAAAATCAGGGAGAGAAGTACCACGGTGTGGAAAGAAAGCACCACGTAGGACCTGGAAGGCACCTATCCTTACATTCAACTGCATTGGGGACCAGCATTTTTGCTGAGACTGTTCTTTTTTTGTCTGACTTCTTATTTTGTCTGTTGCTGGATTTGGATCTTATCTGAGTTATTATCTATTTTTTTCAGTTTTCACTATCTCCTGCGCTTTGGTGCCTCTTCAAGGTGTTCAGCACATTACAAATAAATAAATAAAATAGGTTAGGAGACATCTAGATTGTTCCCAGAGGGAGATAGTTAGAAAGTGTGTTTTCCCTTAGGCCATCACCACCAGACAGGCAGAGACCTAGGCAGTAGGGGTTACAAATCTCTACAGACCATAACGGGGGTTGAGGGATGCCTGGGCTAGGGTGGGAGCCGGCCACACTAGACAAGAGAGAGGCAACCCTTAGTGAGCCCCTTCATGATTATTCAAATAAAACCCCCTTCGAGAGTTGGTGTGTTCTTTAGCCCATCTGTGACACAGCACATCTAATTTTTAGGAATGCCTTGGCACATATAGAGAAAGACTTTAAGAGTTACCCTACATACTCATCACGGCACAAGAAGAAGACAACTCAAGCCTTTAATGCTGGAAGGGTTCTGTATTTGACCATAGAAGAAGCTTCACAACGCTGAAGTTGAACAATTAACATATATTAAAAATTAATCAGCACTATATTGAAGAAGAGTATGGCATGACACCCAGTCATAACCAACATATCACCTTTGATGAAGAAAACAAGTCTTCATCAAGGCACGCACTGAGAAGTGGAGCAGGGTTGTTAGCGTGACTGACTACTGGTGACTGTCATATAATGCTAATAGTGTTTGCGCTATTATAGTAGCACAGTAGTGGAGGAGAAAGTCACATTTGAACAGGGCCAAAAGCCACAAACAATAGAATATTTAGGGTTCTTGCTGCTACATGAGAGCCACCAATATGAGCATTTGTAAGGGTTTTCCCCAGCAAAATGAGACTACAGCAAGATAGTTTTATGGGTTCTTCCCACTACAGGAGAATGACCAACATTAGAATTTTTCAGGTTCTCCCTGCTATAGGGGTGTGACGCACACATAACCTTTTTCTCCCTTTCTCCCTGGTGATTGTAGGACAAGAACTGGGGACAGAGAACAAACAGCAGAACAAAGAGGAGTATGTACAGGGATTTTAAGGGATTTTTTAGAGTTGCAATCAGGAAAAAAGGGTTCCATTTAATAATATCAAAAATAACACCATGCAAAACAATCGCCGAAAAATTGCCGTTTTTTGCAGGGACATTATTAGATGGAACATGCGGGGGACACCCCCACAACCCCCAAACCTTTTTATTTTTTTCAAGAGGAGCGGGGGACACTTTCGCAACACCCGCTCCCCCTGTCCCTATATATATGGTCACCCATATAATGTTGCCACAACCTTTTCCCGGCAACATTATATATAGCGACCACATATATAGGGATAGTATTACCTGATACCGAAAAAAGTATCAAAGATGGCAAGAATATGCTGGGAAACAATGTGTGCACCTTCCAGGTTTGTGATTGGGTTCGAGGATCAATTTGAATCCAAATATTTACCCAATGATAGGGGTAAAGAGGGAGAAGAAGCTGAAGTGAAAGGACGCAGACGTTTGCCGAGAAACACAGACATTACGACCCGTGCGGTATCGGAATGAAGGGGGCTGGTACAGGACCGGCCCCCTTCATTCCAACAGGGCTGATTACAAGCTTCCCATCGCGGGACCCGGATCGCACGCCTGGTAAAACCAGGAGTTCTTTTCGGGTCCCGTGAGGGGAAGAAGGAGGTAACAACAAGCCAGTTGTAATCTGCCCGTTGTTACCTCCATCCCCATTTCCATTGAGCCCTATGGGGGCTCAAATAGGAATGGGGAATGGTTCCTGCAAGGAGGAATGACGGGGTCCTCCAATGTTGGAATAACCCGGTTATTCCTCATTGCAGAAACCCGGTAAATGAGCCCGGTTTGGTAGCAGCCATGGAGCTAACAGCTCCATGGCTACTGCCAAACTCGTAATGAGGGTCATTAAGTTGGGTGTTACATAATACAGGCTACTGAGAAGAGTGGCGATAGAAGCAGCACAGTAGTGGGTGGCGGGGGATATATTCCCTGTAAAGATGTGTAACACTTCATAGATTTGTGAGTAAGTGACAGCTGCTTACTCCCCATTTCTTCACAGAGCCACTTTCAGACCCCCCCCTTCTCAATTTAAGGGACGTTTCGGAGTCATAAACTGCACTTTGCTGAACCTTGACTTCTTGCCTCCCATAAGCCTTAGCAGGTTATGGTGATGTCTGAGTATCTACACTACCCCTTTCCCTCTTCTCCCAACTCGCAGATGCTTGTTTTGTCCCTTTCGGGGTACAATATATCTATGAGAGAGAGAGAGACCCAGAGAGAGGGAGAGGGAGAGAGAGAGGGAGAGCGGGAGAGAATGTGAGAGTTGGATGAAAACCCACTCAGCTACTGGTGACTCAGCCTCCCAGGTTGTCCTCTTGCAGAGTAAGGTACAGGGATACAGGGCCTCATTACGACCCAGGCGGTAAGTTACCGCCTGGGCCGTGACTTTACCACCATGGAGTAAACTACGTTTACGCCATGGTGGTTGGCGGACTTACCGCCCCATTCCGACCTTGGCGGGGCGGTAAGTCCCCAATCCCCATTTACCCTTCCCCATTCCCATTTTTGCCCCATAGGGCATAATGGGAGTGGGGAAGGCGTTAATTACGCCACCGTAAATTACGGTGGCGTAATTAACTCCATGGTCCCTTAGCGCCATGGATTTTAACACCTGCCAAAAGCAGGTGTTAAATCCGCCATGGCGCTAAGGGACCTCGTACTCAGGCGGTAAGGGTGGGCGCTGTTTACGCTGCCGTAAACCCCTTACCGCCTGGGTCATAATGAGGCCCACAGTCTCTTACTTCTCACCTAAGAGAGGTACACAGTCTCTACTAATTGCGTGTTTGTGAGGTTCCAGACCCATTCTGATTTGCCAGTATTCACTGTGTGTTTCCAACCTCTCTATTCTTTGCAAGATGGTCAGTCTCCATTCATTTTGGGTTTATGTGTGTTCCAAACCCTTCTCATTCCCAATGTTAATAGCGGTTGGTTTTATAGCGTTCTGGAATCTGGAACATATCTTTGTAACTCAATCTGAGGTGCTTCCTTCCTTGCTCTGTCTTCCTCGCTTTTTATCTATCTGTCATTCTTTGTAGATTTCTAGTCACTTGAAGGAAGTGAGCATCTGATTATGGCCAGAGCTATATAGGAGGTTCCTGGGCCTTCCTGGACTTTTTTTTTTTTTTTTTTTAAACTTTTATTTATTCAGCTCGGTGACACAAGTACAGGTGAGTCAACATAAACCATACAGGGTAAACAGTAATCAAACAATATGAATACGCATAATTTATACAAGCAATGCATCAGAAGAAAAAAAAAAACGGCAAGAAAGAAAGGAGTTGGGTGCATATACACGTGAGGGCCCATGGGAGGTCAGACCACCCATACATGAGGGAGATAATTCAAAGGGGAATCTTGAAAACAGTATGGGGGGTGGGTCAAGCAGAGGGAGGAGAAGACCCCGGATCCGAGTCAGATTCAATGGAGGACATAAATAAACGAAACTGCAGCCATATATCCCCAGGCCTGGAATGAGTGGGCTGCTGTGTCGCCCAGACCTCCTCCGTGTCAGAGGCCCATGTCACTGCCCTAAGCCATTGTGCGTGGGTAGGGGTGTAAGGCCGAAGCCAACAAAGCAGAATTGTGCGCACAGCAAGTAGCATGCACAGGCCAGCAAGTTTTCTGGAGTCACGGTGGAGGTCGGGGAAGTCGTGAAACAAACATGTCATTGGGGATAAGAGGATGTGGGAATCAAGGATAGAGGACATAGTAGAGCACACCGAGGTCCAGAATTGGACAAGTCGGGGGCAAGACCACAGCATGTGAAGATAGTCTGCATTCTCGCATGCGCATCTGGGGCACCCAGGGGGGGAGTCGTTTGAAATGCGATGCAGTCTGGCCGGAGTGTAGTGGTATCTATGAAGTACCTTGAATTGGATTAATTTAAACCGGGAGTTGAAAGAGACATCCCGGGTGCGTGAGCACATGTGGGCCCAGCGTTCGTCAGTCATCTCGAGTCCAAGGTCGATCTCCCAATAGTGCCGGAGTTTAGAGAATGCGGGGGGCGACCTAGTTTGGAGGAGAGTGTATAATCTCGAGATTTTGCCCCTCAGGGGGACGGGAGAGGTTAATTCAGCAACTGCAGGTTCGTCAGGAGGTAACGCCGGGAAGCATGTGTACTTGTGTTTGAGTACCCTACGGAGTGAAGAATATTGAAGCCAAATAGAAGGTCTCTGTCTGAGAGAAGCCGGGAGGTCAGGCCACTCAATAAAAATGCCTTGATCAAAGAGGTCACGGAGTAGTTCATACCCGGCGTCGGCCCAGCAACGAACCACGGAAGGAGGGACCCGTGGGACCTCAGGGTAAAAGTTCCAGATCGGAAGATTGCCATGAAAGGGGTGAGTAACACCTAGTATCCGCCATAGTTTGGACAAGGCCAGCGATGTGCATGTCGCAGGGTCCATGGAGCCCGGTACCATTGGGATGGGTGAGATCACAAGAGATCGAATGTCGCGGTCGCTGACTGACAGTCTCTCCAGCCTAACATGAGGAGGGGAGTCTGGGATAGCGAACCAATGCGCAGTGTGTTGGAGTTGTGCAGCCAACCAGTACCTAAAGAAGTCTGGTGCACCGAATCCACCAGTTTCCATCGGAGCAGAAAGCGTCTCAAGTTTTAGGCGGACTGCACCAGAGTGCCAAAGGAATGAGTTCAGGGTGCGAGACAACGTCTGGAAGTAATCTGTTCCCGGCCACTGGGGGATGTTGGCAAACTTATACAGTAGCTGTGGAAGTACCACCATCTTCAGAACTCCTATCCTACCCGCCAATGAGATCGGAAGTTTATCCCAGCCCTGTATTTTAACTGCAAGGTTCACTAGGTATGACTGGTAGTTTTCCTGCAGGACCCGTTCGGCATGCCTGGACACCACCACGCCCAAGTAAGTGAACTTAGATTGGGCCCATGCGAATCCCATGGTATCAGGAGGCGGAAGAGTGCTAGGAGTGAGCGGGAAAAGGGTTGATTTGGAGCAGTTTACCGTGAGACCAGAGATACGACCGAATAGGGCAACATCCTCCAGTATAGGGGCCAGGTTGATCTCAGGGGAACGGATATAAAGGAGGGCGTCATCAGCATACAGAGAGACTATATCTGAGGAGCCGGCTGTGCGCAGGCCCCTATGGGAATGGTTCTGGCGCAGCATGTCGGCAAACGGCTCCATCGCTAAAGCGAAGATTAAGGGCGAAAGGGGACAACCCTGTCTAGTGCCCCTGGCAACGTGGAAAAGAGGGGAACAGCGGCCCTCGGTGCGGACTCTGGCCACTGGATCGGAGTAGAGTAGTTTTATCCAAGACACAAATGTGGGGCCGAATTTGCACCTGTCAAGTACCCGCCACAAGTAGTTCCATGAGACCGAGTCAAAGGCCTTTTGCATATCTAGGGCCGCGGTCACCGCATGTACATCAGGGCTTACTCTACTTATAATGCTAAATAGACGTCTCAAGTTCAAGGAGGTGGAACGGTTCGGGATAAAACCCGACTGGTCTGGGTGGATGATGTGTGGCATAAGGGGGATAAGCCGCAGAGCGAGTGCCTTAGCATATATCTTGACATCACAGTTAATCAATGAAAGCGGGCGGTAAGAGCCGCATTGGGTAGAGGGTTTGTTAGGTTTGAGCAGAACTGTGATAGTAGCTTCACGGAGTGAGGGGGGGAACCGACCCATCTCCACAGACTCCTCCCAGAGTGCCGTCAGATGGGGGAGCAGGAGCGATTTAAAGCGTTTATAGAACTCGATGGGTATACCATCCGAGCCTGGGGATTTGCCTGAAGCCAGGGAGTCCATGGCCTCCGAGAACTCCTGAGGGGTGAGCGAGCTCTCGAGGGCTCCAATAGTGGCGGGAGAGAGGGCCGAGAGGGGAAGTCTGTCAAGGTAAGCATCAATTTCGGCTGTAGTGGCACCGTCGGAGTGAGCGTACAGGGATTGATAAAAGGAGAGGAATTCAGCATTGACCTCTCCAGAGGAAGTGGCCAGTGACCCATCCGGTCTCTCAATCCCGGGAATGGATGTGGGGCCGAATTCTCGGCGAAGCAGTCTAGCCAAGAGCCGGCTGGGGCGCTCACCCTCTCCGTATCTTCTTGCCTGACCGGGGCTGTCCAGGAACTTCAGCTCGCGGTCAGCGAGCGAGCGAAAGGTGTCCAGCTCCGTGCCAATTAACGCAAGGATTTCCGGATTCGGGTCCGAGGTGTACTGGGCTTCCAACCTAGATAGTGTGGCCTCACTCCCAGCGATTTCCCTCCGGATAGTTTTAAGGATACCGTTCTCCTTGGAGAGGGCGATCCCTCTGATATAGACCTTGAAGGCCTCCCATAGTATGGCTTGCGAGGAAACTGAATCAGTGTTGATCCTGAAGAACTCCTCAATTGCCGACTCCATCTCCGAGCAAAAGACCGGGTCGAGGAGAGAGAGGGGTTTCATCCTCCAGTACCTGGCCCGATCCCGATCGAGGCCCCAGCACAAGGTGACAGTCACCGGGGAGTGGTCCGATAGGGTCCTAGGGAGAATCGCCATATTAGTCACGGTCTTAAGTAGGTCGCCAGATAACAACCATCTATCAATCCGGGAGAAGGAATCGTGAACCGAGGAGTAAAAAGAATAGGAGCGGGAGTCTGGGTATAGGAACCTCCAGGCATCAAACAAGGATAGACGAGGAAGTGAGGAGAGTGCGGTGTATGCTGCTCTGGAGAGTTGACGAGGTCTGGAACCGGATCTATCAAGATCCACATCAAATATCGTATTGAAGTCACCTCCCCAGAGTATCGGGATCAGGGGGAAACCTGCTAGGAGATTTATGAGATCAGTATAAAAGTCGGGATCATCAATGTTAGGGCCATATATATTGAGCAATACAATCTCTCTATTTTGTAGAACACCATGGAGAAGAACGTACCTGCCCTGGGGGTCGATTAGGGTAGTAGTGGGGACAAATCTAAGGCTCCTATGAATGAGGGTCATGACCCCGCGGCTCTGGGTGGAGTATGTAGTGAAGTACCTCTGTGGGCCCCATGATCTTGCGAACTTGTCACAAAACTCCGTGCGTGCATGCGTTTCCTGAAGGAACAGGACTTTAGCCCGGTGTCGTTCGGCCTGAAGTTGTAACAACCTCATCTTTTTGTGGTTTCCCAACCCCCTTACATTCCAACTCATGAACGTCAAAGGATCCTCACCAATCCCTCCATCAGTAGCCATCGAAAAACACGGGTGTATGAAAGTATGCACCCCATGGTCGTCTCCCAGTGCGCGCAAATCTGTATTGCCACTGGGGGCATAGTAATTCGTACTCAACCTTCCCTGTGAACACCAAGCTTTTTTTAACATAAAACCCCATTCCCCCCTCCCCCTCCCACATTCCTCCCCCAAACGGAGGGATGACCGCCCTATACCCCAACAGGAAAAACAAAAACAGTGGCATCAACGCCTGGGGGGCATGTGAGGTGGCCTGGCGGTGATGCTCCGAACCGTGAGGCAGTGAACGGATAGCTGTATGTGCCCGTTATTAGTGTCCGTATCCCTCTAAAGGAGGTCCCGTGAGGGCGGGGGCAGTTATGGCAAACACAATGTAAATCAATCTATCGGGGAAAGCCGACTACGTAGCATAAAACAATGTGCAGCAGACAATATGGGCCAAAAAAAAAAAAAAAAAAAAAAAAATACAACAAGAAAGCAACTGGCTTAATTAGGTGCAGTCAAGTGTTCTCGTCGGGACACCATAGGACAATGACAAAGTGCTGATGGGCCAAAGCAGTGCCGAAGTAGGATAGAGAGGTATCCGCTGATCGAATGTTCTAAAACAATAGTGTGCCAGTGATAGTGTTCGCTAGCAGATTGTTTCAACCAGGAAAGCGTTCGTCTATGAACCTAGAGGCTTCCTCAGGCAACGTAAAAAAATAAACACGACTGGCGTGTTCAACACGTAACTTAGCGGGATACAGCATAGAGTATTTCACCTGGAGGTCGCGTAATCTCTTCTTCACTGCAAGGAAGGTCCTGCGCTCCCGTTGTACTGCTATCGAAAAGTCCGGATAAAGATGGATCCTAGCACCACCTAGGAGGAGATCTCCCTTGGCCCTCGCCGCCCTGAGGAGAGTGTCCCGATCTCGAAAGTTTAAAAGCCTAGCAATTATCGGGCGTGGAGGCGCTCCAGGTTTTGGTTTCGCCGCGAGAGAGCGATGGGCCCTCTCGATCGCAAACTGCGGGGAGAGTTTCGGGGAGTCGAGGAGTTGAAGCAGCATACTCTCCACATAGTCCTCCATAGGTCCTTGCAGACCATCCTCCGGAACCCCGACAATGCGGAGGTTGTTGCGTCTCGAGCGAGACTCCAGGTCTTCATTTTTCTTCTCCACTTCGGCAACTCGGGTGGATAGCGTAGACACCTCTGCGCGGAGAGAACCCAGGCCGTCCTCGGCAGTGCTCACCCGCTCCTCAATCTCGGTCACTCGACCATCGGTTCTCTCCATGTGCGCCTTGATGGAGGATATCGTGCCATTCATATCGTCGAGCTTACTGTGTATAGTGGTAAACCCTTCGCGGATAAACTCCAACATTTTCTGGGAATCGGGTGGTTCCGGGGTGAGTGAGGCGTCTTGTGTAGATGTCTCCCCTGCAAGGGGGGTCGGGGGTTTAGCGAACATGTTGATGGAGGATTGCTTCTTGCCGGTCCGTGTCGACATGTCGCCGATGCAGGGGTAGGCCCAGGTCGCGCCGAGCAACGGGTGTATCGGCCCGTGCGAGATCAAGGTGGCCGGCGGGAAGAATTCGGCTGGAAAACCGCGTTACGGTTGTAGGGGGGGCCGATGGGACTCAGTATAAGGCGCTGAAGGTCGGATAGCAAACAGCACACCGCCCTGGATGGGGCAGCGGAGCGGAACGCTCAGGAGTCCGGAGAGGGAGCCGCACGCCGAGCGCGGGGCGCCCCTCCCCCACACAGTAGGCCGCACGCCGCGGGGCTCAAGTGAAGGGCCCTGGAGCCGGTTATGGGGATCAGCAGGCCGGCGGCCCCGCCCAGCACGCAGAGGTCCGAAACTCCGCAATGGAGAAGGTCCGGAGATCGAAACTCGCACAGTAGATTCCCCGTCCGGTTAATGACCCGCGCCGGGGATCAGCTTCGCGTTGTGCCGGGGCAAACAGGAGATTTTCAGCATGAGGTTGCCGCACGGGACGGAGCGATGAATCAGGCGGCCATCTTGCTTCGAGCGCAACAGCGCCCCCCCTTCCTGGACTTTGAAAGGGGATGCTCCCTTGGCTCTTTGATACTGCAATAGCCTCTCTATCGGGTACCCATTCCTCCTCCCACCTCTAATCCTTCCTACTCTATTTGGCTTTTGGGTCTTGAGGTTCTTTGTCCCGGGGTCCTCTCCAACACACCACCTGTCCTTTTCCAATATTCCATTAGTCTCGTCCAGCATCTCGGTTGCTCTAAATCAACACACCTGATCTTCTCCACCAACCTCTTGTTCTTCTCTATCAATCTCCTGATCTCTCCTTATAATATGTATTTATTTAATTATTTTCACATTAATAGCAGCGCTCTCAGCCCATGGGCATCTATGCACTACTTTCATTACATAGAAATAACAAACAGTGTAGTCAAATCATACGTTCTCAGGGGCACTACACTATGTAAAGAGCAGCGTTTTCAATTGTCTGCGGAAGGCCCAGTAGAATTTCTCAGGTCTAGGGGAAGTGAGCTCCAATGTTTTGCTGCCAAGAAGGGGACCCTTGGCGCCGCCTGCATTCGCTCGTCTGAATTTTTCCATAATGAGTCTGTGGGTATAGGTAGATCTGGTGGGTCTTGTAGATTGGGTTTTGGTGAATTGCTGGCATAGGTAGTGGAGAGCCCAGTTGAGGAGGTACTTGTGGGTAATGGAGAGCACTTTGAATATGATGCACTCACGGCTGAGATGTGGTCATGGCTGAGTTTGTTGAGGGCGGCCCAGAGAGCATTGCTCTGTATCACCTGTAGCTAATGGATATTTCTCTCAGAGCTGCCAATGAAGAGGGCATTACAGTAGTCGAATCTCAATCCAGTGACTGCCCAAGCAATGGCGAGGCAGCTGTCAGTGGAGAGGAATGATCAACAGGGGTTGATGCTCGCTGTGGTGTGGGCTACTGAAGATGCATGGAATTTACAGGCTGAGAGAGTCAGATGGAGGCGTATAGGTTGTATAGGTGGACCTCTAGGAAATGTACCATAGAGGAAACCCACATTTAGATACCATCGATGGTGAAGGCCATGTAGCAGGGCTCAAGGTTTTTGAGCATGGCCGGGGACCCTGCAAGGAGGATCTCTGTATTTTCGTCATTCAGGGAAAGTTGGTGGGAGGCTATCCATGCCTGAATAGTGTGGTGAATGTCAAGAAGTGTGGTGGAGTCTTCAGTGTGGTCACATGAGAGGGGAGAAGGATTTGGGTGTCATCTGTGTAGTCCATATAAGCAATGTTGTCGGAGACGAGGAGGTCAAAAAGAGGCTCTGTGAAGATGTTGTAGAGTGTCATGGAGATGCAAGAGCCTTGTGGGACTTGCAGGAGATTGGGAAGGCTGGCATATTTGCATTGTCTGCAAAAAATGCTGATGGATCTTTCAGCTAGGAAGGAGATGATCCAGTTAATTGCTTCTGGTGAGAAGTTGGCTGCTGTGGTCAGGTAGTGGCAGGGAATGTTGTGATTGACAAGATCAAATGCTGCTGGGAGTTCTTGAAGGAGAAGGAAAGTAGGCTTTCCTGCATCTGTAATTTCCTCTAGTTGGATGTTGAGGTCAAGCAGTGTGGATTCTGTGCCCGGACCCGGGCGGAAGCTGAGTTGGTGCGTTCCAAGGATGCGGTTGGTCTCCAGATATTGTTGGACCTGGAGATACGCTGGTCTGTCTGGGATTTTGCGCAGGAATGGGACAGTTGTAATAAGACGATAGTTGGTGGATATGGACGGGTCAAGGAAAGGTTTTTTTAAGAGCGGCAGAACCCATGCTCCCTTAAGGCTGGCATGGACTAGGCAAGCAGAGAACCAGGCATTAATGATGGCGATGATGAAGGGCGTCAGGGATTCTGTGCAGTCCTTAATGATTGTGGCTGAGCAGGGATCGCCTTTGCATTTGGATGGTTTCAGGCCTTTTAGAAGGGAGGAGGCATCGGCTTCAGTGACTTGATTGAACTGGAATAGCAGGGAGTCCTGTGGGAAGGTGGACATGGTGTAGAGGCCTATGGTGGTAAGCTTATACTGATAGCATTTTGTTTAAATTTGATTTTTATCATGTTCTCTTTTACCAACATCTGGTGGCACTGCAACAGACTGATCTTCTTTACCAATCTTCTGATCTCCTCCAGTAGCCCTTTGGCAATATGTCACTGGTCTCCTGTCTTTCTCTAACAAGCTCCTGATCACCACCGCCAGCTTCATACAGTTGTTTTCTAGTTTCTCTATCAACCTCTTAATCTCCACAATCAGGATCCTGTGAAATT
This sequence comes from Ambystoma mexicanum, assembly GCF_040938575.1. Lineage (NCBI taxonomy): Eukaryota > Metazoa > Chordata > Amphibia > Caudata > Ambystomatidae > Ambystoma > Ambystoma mexicanum. The sequence goes on along the minus strand of NC_090934.1, from coordinate 1,071,278,126 downwards.
TCACTTTTCACTCTCTGTCAGTCTCCATGTGTCCGGCACCAACCTTCGGTAATATTTCACCTGACTCCTGGTTTCCTTCATCAACCATGGTCTTGTTATTGTCACTCTCCTCCTCAGTATGATCACAACCACTTGCTCAGGATTACAAACTGCCTCCTGAATAACACCAACCTCTTTGTCAATATTACCAACCACCTCCTCTGTTTCACTAACCACTTCCACACTACCGCCGGCATCTCCTGCTCTAGCACCAATTATTTTCCAACCTCTCCACACTCTGGTCTCTCAGCTCTCCTCAAATCTTCGCTGTATGCTCTAGGTGTTTGTTGCTTACCTTTTTACCTGTCAATCTGCTTCTTCTGAATTCCTTCCATTCCTCTCCAGACCCCAGCCTTATCACTCCAAAGTTTCTACTGCTTTCTTCAAGCTCCCATTCCTACTCACTGGGAGCATTAGTGTATATACAGCATGGTGACCCTTTGTTCTAGGCTGGACTTTGGGTGAGTGTCTACACTTGGGTTCACAACTCAGTGGTGCATAGTCATTGGCTGTTTCTTTGAAACTCATCGGGCCTAACATGACTGGGAGAGGGCCAGACCTAGCCATTATCAGGCCATTCTGCCATCTTTGATTTTCCATTCACACCCGGGTAAGGGCGCTTAGCCAATTAGGTGGCTGGAGCAGCAGGCGAGATTACACAGTCTCCACCCGCTGTCCCAGCCAACGGAGGCTCTTCCCTGGATGGCGTTTTTCTTTTTTTTTATATTGCAGGGATGCAAAAGGGAGCCTCTCCCTGTTGCCCCCTGCCTCACAATGTCCCACTTCCCATCCCCACTCCCTCCACTTACCTGCAAGACCAAAGCACTGCGCTCCGGTCCCGAGCTCCTCTGTCTGGCCGCCGCCATATACATGGAAAATGGACTATGTCTCTTTTCCATATGGTGGCGGACATCTTTGTTTTCTTTTAATTTTACACCGGGAGATCGGATGCGCATGCAGTGTAGATCTCTCCATGCAAAATTGTGAAAGCCATTTGCACTCTGGGTGAAACCCGGGGTGTGAATGGCTTTCATGCCCTGCCTGTCAGGCGGACATGGCCTTTAACGGCCCACAGCCCAAGTTGAGGCACTTGCTTTGCTCGTGCCTTTTTTAGCTTGTGCTGGCGGGCCTTTAAAGGCCATGGCCACCCTATAGGCAGGGCATTAAAGCTACATTCATTTCCTGGTAATTCCTGAAGGCTGTGTTGAGAAGACATGGGGACAGATGGTTGTGGCAGAGCTGAAACTTCATATATCCCACTGTAAGGTGGTATATACCTACTACCGTAACTATCGTCCAATAACAACAGTCCCGTTCCTCCTAATAATAATAGACAAAATAGCCTACACCCAAATCCAAAAACCATCTAGAGCAACACCAGCTCCTAGGCACTCGACAATCAGGATTTCGCCCAAACCACAGTACTGAACCTGCTCTCCTGGATCTGAATATCCAAATGGATTCTACCAGAGAGGCAGGAAAACATTGTCTACTAATGTTGTTAGATCTCTCTGCGGCATTTGACTTAGGAGACCATGACAAATTGTGTGCCACCCTAAGCAAGGACTTTAGCTTCTCAGGAGATGCTACCCAATGGATAAAATCCTTCCTAGCAGACAGAACATCATGAGTGTCTGTCGGCCGACCCCATTCCAGTCCCCATCGACGCTCTCCAAGGATCCTGTCTATCACCCACTCTCTATAGTGCTTACACAAAGCTATTATTCGCAACACTGGATGCCATGGGTGTCATCTACACAGACTTCGCTGATGACACTCAGATCCTCATTCCCTTGTCAGGCAACTACAAGCAGGTCACACTTCTCATTAATCAAACATATGCACTAATCCAAAATTGGATGGCCCTCAACAGCCTCTGTCTTAATAACCAAAAAAACAGAGTTGTTCATAGTTGGATCCCCAACTAAAATCAATACCTTACAGCCAGACTATTTATCATTTAACATCGATGGCACGACGATACCAGTACTCAAATAGGTTAAAACCCTTGGTGTTTACCTAGACGCTAATCTAACCATGACAAAACAAATAAATGCCTTATCTTCAACTACCTTCTACACATCTAAACATATTGCTTTAAGTCAGAAATTCCTCACACCAAAAAATTGTGTCACCCTAGCAAGAGCACTAATACTCTTAAGTTGGACTACTGCAATGTACTCCTCCTAGGCACGTCCAAAACCAACCTTGCCAATCTCCAACTCATGTAGAACAAAGCACTACGTGCAGCCTTAGGAATAAAAAAGAGTGACCACATCTCCCACATCAGGAAAGAACACCACTGGCTTCACACCAAGACGAGAATTATATTTAAAACATTATGCATTAAACATAAATGGATCGCCAATAAAGACCCAAAATACTTTAAAAGTTCCGTCACGAAAAAAAACTCTACCAGAACTCTCAGATCCAGTAATAACTCATTCCTTGAAATTCCACGCTACAAAAGCTCGAAGGCTGGAGGCACTAGCTTCAAAGCCTTGGCCGCTAGACATTGGAACTCTCTCCCGATAAACATCAAGAATGTAGACTCATTCCAGCAATTCAAAAAATTACTAAAAACCTGGCTATTTAACCAGAACTAACCCACTTGATTATGTTTTGACTCCTTACTGCTTAATTGTAATATGTTTCAAGCAAATTGTCTGTAACTACGCCATGATACCTCAGGGTCTGGGCGTATAATAAATGTAATAAATTAAAATAAAAATAAATAAAAATAAGGTTCTAACTCAACGACCTCTTGTTCAGTAAGTTTATTGACCAAGTACAGAGTTTGTGGGCTATGCAGGAAAACGGTACTGATGGTTCGGGAACTGACACCAGAGGATCTAGTACTGGAGCATGAGATTCATAGACTGTACGGGAGGGTGTTTCACAAAACTGCGCTGAAATGCAGGGGTCACAGTACTGCTCCCTGAACTTTGTAAACATGCCATTTTCCTTTTTTCATCATATTGTGTATTGATCTTTCCTCTCAGAGACTTTAGGCCTGGTTAGAGAGACTTTTAAGCTCTCAGACATGGGAGGGAGTCTGCTTGGTGGTTGCATGTGACTGTTCCCTGACATGCAACAGGGTCCAAGGGAGGGTGACAAGGGGATCCTCCCCTTACTGAACTGCATCCATCATCGTCTAGCTTGGGGAGGTACCTGTCCCCCTTGAACAGCCTGCTGGGATCCCTAGCACCAGACAGTGGACTTCATCAAATATTCTTTGCCGCTTGATGATACAGGGTGTCTCTATCACTTCTTTGGATTGGGACGGCGGGCATGGTTGCGGTCACTGGAGCTGAGTTCTCCTATGAGGAGACATTGAAGCCACTTCTTGGTCTGTGTGGTTCTTGCTGATTGGTATGCTAAGTCTTCATAACATATCCAATTATTGAGCCCATCCTCCACAATGGCTTCACTGTAGATCCTGTATTTGGATTGCTTTTTGAGCAAACTCTTCAGCAGACAAATATCCTCTGGAGCAACCTCACATGTTGCGACTGGTTGGTAGGATAGGGTCTGCTCTCATGTTTCCAATCCCCCCCTGCTTGCAGGTGGGCCAGTAATTTTGTACCATCTACACCAAAGGTTCCTGAAACAGCGTGGGAAGGTCTTCTTCTATCCACTGCATCTATCCACTGCATGTCGATTGCGGCTTCACCCGGGCTTGCATCATGAGACTCTCTTTCTATCTCCTCCTGCATCACTTGAGGATCTTACTCAATAAATGCATGCTGCTATTCTGTGACTACACCTTTTTCACCACCTCTTGCTATGGATTTTCCTGTTCCTTCCTCTAACAGCCAAGCACATTGCACAGGGAGTCGGGAAGTGATCTAGGTTTTTTTGTCAGGCCACTGAACATCCCCAGAGATTTGAGGGATCTGATCAGCACACAGAATCTCTTAGAGAGGATCAGTGCATCTGATTCGTCCACTACAGTAGGTGCTGTACCTGTTCTAATGTGGTTTTGGGATGCAGGCCAAACCTGCAAGGCTGCCGAATTCCAAACACATTATTTATCTTGTCGCTCAAGATCGGCCAGACAGTAGTTCACCCATTCTCGCTAATGATACAGGAAGGCACCCCTTTTTACTAAATCAAGTCCTTCCAGAGAACACCATTGGACCATCTAGCCATGATTTAAACTAAAAATCCATGTTGACCTTACTTTAACAAAACAGAGCCAATCTCACTGATTGCTTTGCTTTCCATCACACTCGATTTATGTGATTAAACATTCCATACTAAGTGCTTCCTATCAGGACCCGGTGAGTTAGTGCTCCCACCGTTCAGAACATCGCATGCAACTAGTTAAAATAGAATTAGGTATGGGTGTTTCTGAAAAGGAAGAATAGAAATGTGACATTTATCTATTATAGAGAAACAATAATGCCATGCCCAACCTGGAAATAGCTCAGTAGTAGACGCGGTCCCCTTTTGTACAATGTTACATTTTGACAGGTCTTCATGCCCCCTGCGTCTGGTCTTAGGCCAGCCCCCTTTTGATATGCTTTGATATAAACTTAATATACATTTCATATAAAAAGGATCTACAAAATGTTTATCAATTTTATATCAAATGTATATTGGCTAGAAAATGTTTTCTAATTTATATCAGTTTGGATATAAAGTGAATATACATTTTATACAAAATCTATATATAGATGAGAGCGGCTGGGAGTGGCACTCGCCGATGTTGCTCATTCAAGCGCTGAGAGCAAAGTGAGCTCTAAAGACCGGGACTGTGAATCTAGGGTTTCACAGAGTGACACAGTGATGATGTCACAGAGGGGTTTTGTCCCGGAATGATAGGAAGCAGACATACATTTTATCTCATATTGAAAAGCCCCTCAAAGTTTTTGATCGCAATTTAAGTGAAGCCCAATAGTATTTATCTAAACTTTTTATATTTTAAGAATCCCAAGAATGTTTTATATACATTTTCAGCTAAGGAGACGGCCCTAAGGCTATTATGGCGTGGAGGGGGGGCTTACAACCCAGATATATAGCCTTGTGCTAGGCCTAGGAAACATGAGCCCTCTTTCAGCTTTCCAGAGGCTATGCAGGAAACGACGATCATGAACAGCTACAGTTACGATGAGGGTAAACCACCCCCTGGAAGCCCTGGGGGTTCTGAAGATAGTTATACCTCTTATTGTCTAGTGGGGGTGATGAGCAGGAAGATGTACAGGACTTGATGATGGAACGCGAGGCCGGTGAGCTCAGTGACATGTCTACACTCTCTGCAGCATGCCGCCATTCACTGTTACGGTTATGGGGCACTTGGTTGGAGACTGAATTCAAAACATTAAGGAGCATGTGCCCATAACAGTTGCTAATCTGGAAATGGTGAACTTAAATGGCGATGACGTGGTTCTGGAGAAGCCGATGGGGTGGTACCAGTGTGACCATCCGTGGCCGATGTGGGTTCTGAAGACAGTGGATATGAATCTATGGTTCTGCAGATGGCCATGATGCCGGGGAGTGACTTTGCCCCACTGGAGCATTGGGAAAAACAGGGTCCAAGCACCCTGGCTATTGGATGGCTTGTTATCTGGTGGGTATATTTTAAAGCAAGCGTTTGTATTTTGTAGGGCGTAAGAACTAACTATAGTTAAAACCATGCGTCTCTGTTTTGTTTACAGCCTCAAACCGATAAAGTGGACGGCGTTGAGGAGAGCAAAGCTATAGCAGAAACTATCAATATTTATTGTGTTTGCTGATCAAACCAAATTGAAAACCTGGGAGATGACGATAAAAGTCTGTGTAAGGCTTGTGTTTTGAAAATGGAGACAAGCAGCTTTAAAGATGACACAGTCCCATCGGTTGTGACCTGGATTGATATTTTGTCCATACAAGGTTTTACAGCCATAGTGGTGAAAACGTGTTTAAAACAACACTTTCCCAGATGGTGCTCAGGACATGAATTGATGACCCCCGACAGGATGCTGATGAATGTTTGGAAATATCTTATACAGATAATTTGCTACATAAAGTAGGCCACATGTTGAGCTCTAAACATCTTGTAGAAATGTTGCGTGTGACACAGCCACCAGCACAGCTAAGGGCTGGTGCAGGGACTGAACGATGCGTATTTAAAACATTATGTGCTATACAATCCGCATCTAACCCCCTTTTGAAAATGAAGCAGTTTAGACAGGGGTGGGTGATGTGTGTTAGAAGCATTGTTGAGAAAACAGTTAGCATGTGAGGAGATAAAGTATTTCAAACACGGTATGGTAGAGCAACATGCATGGGGCCCTGTAAACTGACCTTTTTTGAGGATTGAGACTGTAGATGTTTTTCTATATGTATTTGCACTTATTTGCAGGAAATAAAAAATGAACACCTTTTGGAAAGCGATCAATTTAATGTGAAACCCGCCGTTGGATGTGTACAATGATTATTGCTTTATTTACTTACGGGGCATTTGAGGACTACAGGCCTCATCACGACTTGGGCGGTAAATGCGGCGGAATATCCGCCGGACCTAAATAGCGCTAACGGCAAGGCACCCGGCGGATAATCCGCCACATCGCGAGTTATCGTGCACGGGCCCCGGTCCAAGGCGTTAGTGCAATTAGTGCGAACCCTTAAAGCCGCCGCACCATGCGCTACCGCCACTTCACACTTTTAGCACGCGGGAAACGCGTCACCGCCGGAACGGGAAATAAAGTGGCGGCCATCTTGGAAATCACAATCCGTCGGATATCAGAGCCCCTGGAAGCCATCCACGCAATCTGAAGCCTAATAATGAGTACGCACTGGGGGCAAGTCTGCACTGGACAGGGTCCGAAAACCCAAGTTCAGTGACCAGGAGCTTGAGATGCTTGTGGATGAGGCACTGACGTACCACCATGAGCTGCAGCAGTACAAAACTAGCGCCCAGCGCCAAGGCCAAATATGGCAATCTGTCGCAGAAAGGGTCAGTGCAGTGGGGCGCGTGCCCCGGGATGGGGAGGACTGCCGCAAGCGGCTGAATGACCTGAAAGTGCGAGTGCGATGCATCCTGTCCCAGCACAGGAGTGCGAGCAGGAGCACAGGAGGAGGGCCACCACCCCCCACGGACCTCACACCATGGGAGGAGAAAATGACGGGTGTCATCGACGTTGGAACCATTGAGGGCATTGGTGAAGCGGAGGCAGGGACTGGCATCAATCCAACAGCAGGTGAGTCCCATCCCCGAATATATTCATCTGAATGAGAGTGAAGAAATGTGTGTGAGGCTCTGCATACACCCGTAAGTGAGGGCCACATCCCTAGAACGGTAATGCTGCCTAGACGACCCTGTACGTGCAGTGCATGAATGACCGGGGCAGGGGATAGACTCCCACAGCCATAGGACAGCTACGTAGAGTGGTACTGTGCATCAACACAACCACAAAAGCCTGAGCGCAGTCCACCACAACCACACGTTCCCATGCAGTGTACCTCCATGCACATCCACAACAAGCACCACATGGTGACTGAACAGAATGCAAGTTGAATGCGTCATTGTTACTGTCTTCATTCACACTTGTTGGCATGACCTGCATCACACAAATGTAAGTAGCACTGTACTCAAACCACCCCCTACATACCTCACAGGCACACGTCGACCCCAACAGCCCGGTGATGATGGCGATGAGGCCACACAGACAATGCGCCCACAACACCGTGCCTCCACCAGCACCAGCACCCCCAAAAAAGGCCACACCCATGGGAGACAACACTGGGGAACACCCACCTCACCCCGACGCAGCCCCGCCAGACAGCAGCGACAGCCACATGGCCACAGGGAGGCGACAGTCAGCTCACCAGGACCCAACATCCACAGCCCCGATGCCGAGGGAGAGAGGCTGGAATGGGAGCCCAACGTGGGAGCAACACCTCCACGTGTGCATCAAGCCACCGCACAACACTCCCACAGCAGTAATGATGGGGAAGGGGTGTCAACACCCCATGGAAGCCCAAGCCCAGGCAGACAGCAGGCAGGGAGGCCCCATGTGCCTGTGCGTGGCTGCAGCACACCACAGTCCGATGTGGACACTCTGTCCTATGGGAGCCCAGAGGGCCATCGATCGGAGCCAGGCAGCCCAGTCCAGCCTGGTGGCATGTCGCCATGCAGCCCCCCCACCCCGACAGCGGCCAATTCGCGGTCCACCACCTGACGCACCAGTAGAGGCCTTTGTCACAGGGGCAGCAGTCATGGGCCGACTGGATGTCATTGAGGCAAAACAGGCCAAGGTGGAAGCAATGGCAAAGGTCCAGAGCCGGCACATTAAGGCCGTGATCACTTCCATCCAGCATGGGTGCCGGTACATTGCGCGGGACAATGCCCGCACAGGACAAGTTGTGCAACAATGCACCGCTGCCCTGACAGGCTTTGGGCAACGAGTCAGCGGATTCACTGAGGCAGTGTCTGCACTTGCAGAACAGCAACGTGGGGCCAATAACCTCATGCGCCAGCACATGATGGGCAGCGCTTCCATACCCTCAACTTCCACCACACCCACAAAGGGTTCACTAGACCCATCTCCAAGGCGCCGGTCCTTGCGCCACCTGAGGGCACGCACACCGGAGGGTCCTGGGAGAGGGAAGCGCCCGCGCCCATCCTAGTGGTGCATGGCATCATTGTTGTTGGCCTGATGAGGCAACTGTAGAGTTTGGGGTTGTACACTGGGGGGAGGGGGGATTGTTGGGTGTTAACTGGGGGAGGGGGGATTGTTGGGTGTTCACTGGGGGGAGGGGGGATTGTTGGACGGAAAATAAATCACGTTAAAAAAATCACAATGCATGGACAGTAGTGATTGTTACAAATGCAATTTAATGTTGAAGTGACATATGTACAATTTACCTATTACCCATTTCTAAAAGAATCCATCAATCAATCCCTGTCTGGCCAACCTCCCTTCCCTCAGCCCAACCCTTTGTGCATGTGCAACACCTTCTGGCACTTCATCACCCTCACCACCATCCTCAGGTGGCTGCACATGAGCTTCTGGGGGCAGTGGCACATTTCTGCGACAACAGATGTTGTGCGGCATGGCACATGTCAGTACAATTTTTCCAACTTTTTCTGGTGCATACATCATTGCACCTCCCGTGCGGTCGAGGCAACGGAAGCGTGCCTTTAGCAGGCCAAATGCCCTCTCAACGCAGATCCGTGTACGGGCATAGCCAAGGTTGTATGCCCGTTCCGCCACCGTGTGTGGGTGACGCACAGGGGTCATGAGCCACGTGTACTGGGGATATCCCGAATCACCTGCAGGGGAGAGAAAGCCGGTATAGGACAAGGAAAGTCGAGTGGGTGTACAGAGCCCTGCCATCAGTGTGATTTTGCCATATTTGTCATTGGCCTATAACATTGTGGAGTGTGCTGTCCTACGGCCACGATTGAATCAATGGGGTACTCTCCACTTGGTACACCTATGTTTCTGTATGTAACAGTACTCATTCACTTGTCGCAGGAAGAGGGGGCCCTTCCATCTACTTCTGCTTGACAGAAGTGGCTGCCTCATGTGTCATTGCAAATCCATTTGGCTACAGTTGCATTTGCTGCTCTTCACTATTCTGTACTGTTATCCATGCATTTCCATGGCCATTTTGGGGACAGTGTTTGTGGGATGTGCATTGTCATTACCCGGCCTACTTATGTGTGGAGCATTCGTGGATATGCCAGCTCATGGATTGGATTTTCATTACTGTTGGATGGCCAAGGTGGGATATCTGTACTGTGTCAGTGTTGGGAGCCAGGGTGCTACTCACACAAGAGGCCTTGTTGTGGTGGGACTTCCATATGTCACTGTGCCGCCACATGTCTGACATCCTGCATGGGTGTGTTCTGCTGTGTTGCACATGTCCAAGGTTCATCGTGCAAGGTGCTTGAATGTGTATGCTGCTGTGATGCTGCTGACTATTGGGAATGGATTCTGTGACATGCACCATCAGTTGTGGATTGACATGCTTTGTGGTATACATTTGTACTCACCCAGTAGCCATTTGCTTTGGCCTCGGTGCCTTTCCATGTACGCTGGCAGGGTACTGTTGCGTAGGACCATGGAGTCGTGGGTGGATCCTGGGCAGCGGGCACAGCAGTGGGTGAAGGTGAGGTCAAGGCCACATGTCATCTGCACGTTGAGGGAATGGTACTGTTTACGGTTCCTGTAGGCAGCCTCATGTGCCTGGGGTGGTACAAGTGCCACATGTGTGCAGTCCAGGGCTGCTATTACATTCGGGACTTGGGCAATGGCATAGAATTGACCCTTAAACTGGTGCACCTGTGACTGTGTCGCTGGCAATGCAATGTGTTCGTTCACATGATTCAACAGTGCATCAAGCACCTGTCCCAGCATGGCACTGAATGTGGACTGGGCCATTCCATGCATCATGGCAACGGTATGTTGGTAGCTGCCAGTCCCAAGAAATTGAAGCACAGACACGAGCTTCACTAGGGGAGGTACTGCCGTGCCGGTGGCTATGCGGCTGCATATGTCACCCTGGATTGTGTCCAGCAACTGAGTGATGGTTGCCCTGTCCAGCCGATCTTCTGTCACCAACTGACCATCAGTTAGGGCCCAGGGTGTTGGACTGACCCTGGGGATGGCTGGCCGCCTTGCTGGTGCTGCTCTCCTCCTCCTTCTCCTCATCCCCACTGCCCTCTGCACTCCCAGGGCCCTGGCCTGGTTGACTGGCCTCTGTAGCTCCAGGCGCAGCAGGTAGAAGTCGACATCAAGGCTCCCGGCTCCAAAGGGCAGCATGGTGTTGGGGAGGGTGTGTTGTGCATGGGTGGGTCCTTTGTAGGCCTCTGATTTGCATTGCTTCCACCTGGGCCCTCATTGCTGTCTCCTCCCTGCTCCTGCTGGTGTAATAGGGTTGGGGAGGGTGTGTTGTGCATGGGTGGGTCCTTTGTAGGCCTCTGATTTGCATTGCTTCCACCTAGGCCCTTATTGCTGTGGCCTGTGTTCTGTTACCTCCAGCTTTTTGCTGGAGGTATTTTCTGCGGATTATCCGCCGCTTTCTGGCGCTAATAGCGCTTACGCCGGACTCGTGATTGATGATGTTTTAGCGCTAAGGGTTCCTGGCGCTGTTATGGCCGGCGCTTGTACAGCTGGCTGTCCTTGCACCGCCTGTTATTGCGCCGGCGGTGTTTGGAGTCGTGATCCGACGGACCCTTAAAATCGGCGCTAAGAGCGTTACCGCCGATTTTAAGGGTTACCGCCCAAGTCGTGATGAGGCCCTATATGTCCAAGTCTGCTGTGTTATCTGGAAGCACCAACAGAGATTTACTGAAGGGAATGTAACAATCTTTTATGTATCCAAACATATGCATCAACATCAGCCACCCGCTAATGGACAACTACTGGAAAAAGCACCACAACGGTTTAAGGTCGCCAGTGGGCCCCTCATTGCGATTGAAGGCGGCCAAACTGCAACAGAGCTTTATGAATGTTTGACAGGGAACTTTATGAATTTTTGTCAACTGTTTCTCGATTATGTTTGTTTCTCTATCATATGTGTCTATGAAGTCATTGCTCATAAGCCGATATGATCATCGTGCAGCATCTGATAACCCAAACTATTGTGAATAAAATCTGTTTTAAATGTTAATAAAAATGTGTTGTTTATAATACACAGTCACAACTTTATGTTCAATGGTTATGGGGGTGAACATGCCCAGGCATGTAGTTGTTGGAAATATACTAAGACAAAGGGTGTTACAGGCTTCTCCTGCTCCCCATGATCCCCAGGGTATCCCCATGATACCAGTGTTCATCCAGCTCCCCCCATGCCACCTCAGGCAAAGCAGGCACTCGCCACCTGGACACCAATAATACAGAGGAAACCAGAAGTAGAAAGAAATTGGCTGTAATACAAAGACAACAGTGCATAGCAGGGCAGTATTCTGCATTATATACAAATGGAGTGGTTAAATCCATCCTCCACCCATAAAACAGCACGTATAGATGCACGTATGATAACAAAAAGGTCAATTTCGGTGAAGTCTGAAGTTGCAAAATGCTTTCAGTGCCATCTCTATTAGGCAGCCTCTGGCAGCCTTGGGATTTGAGCCAGCAGTGTTGTCGCTGTGGACATTCTCAGCCGGAGCCTGAACTGGCCTTGTCATCCTGAGGCATCACGTATTCCGCAGCTTAGCTCTGCTCGGCGACCTCACTTGGCATGGTGTTTCACCTGGTAGGCCAGTCTCTTAGGCAAGTCTGTCGGCCAGTCCCATTGCATCAGAAAGGCAAGAAATCATTTGGATTTCAGAAGGACGGGTGACTGTGCAGTGTGCACCTTAGACGAGGCAGTGAACAAAATGCCAGTGGAAGGGGTAGTGTCAGGCGAACTACATGAATGTAAGTCAGAGACTGTCAAAATACAACAGGACGTTTTCTGGGCATGTGCACCAGGATTTTGGCAGGCCCACACACACAGAAGGTGGTCAGTGGCATCATGACTCGATAATGTTTGGGGGGGAAAGAGCACAGTATGGTGAGTTACAATCGGTGGTGTTCGGTCAGGGAAGAAAGAAGATTACTCCAGAGAGTGGCTCATGACACCTGACAAAGACCTACAGCCACAGCTAATGGCAGCCATAGAAGATAAGGAGTGGCATGTGGTGAAGGGCCCACACCTTGAGGTAGGGAAGATTATCGTACAGAAGAGCAAGAAGGAGGGTCAAAGGAAATGTGAACTGCTCCTGTCGGATCGGAAAGGGGAGGATGAACAAATGATGCAATATATCAAGGTGGAGAAAGAGCAAGACAATGAGTACCAGTGACCGACAGAGATGGCCTGGTGGCCCGCGGACAAAGGAGGCTGGCAGGAGCATGTGGGCATTTATGTGGCTCATTGGAAGAAAAAACTGAAAGAGGAGCCAAAGAAGGAGCTGTTCAAACAGATGAATGTGAAAGGCACACAGTGGCAAGATTGTCGTTTGTTCTCCGTGGTCTACTGCGAGAGCTGTCGGTGACCAGGTATTCACCATGCTAGATGCTATTTGGAAGAAATATGTCAAGCACTGACAAGTTGTTGCTGCCACTGACTGCGGGTGCACCTAGGAACTGGGAGGTACTAGAGAGTGACTATATACTGGAAACTAAGACTAAAATTGACTTGGACAGTGCACACGTACAAGACAGACACATGAAGGAGGTGGTGCTGAATTATAGAGTGACAGGGCGGCTCGGTACTAGAAAGGGAGGGACATGTAGTTAGGACTGCTGATGCTAATAAGGGGGGGAGTGTTTATGCAGTGCAATGCAGGAATTAATGACTTTGCCTTAGTTTGATGATAGTTTTTATTTTTGCCTCCTTATTGGGTATGTATATAACAGAATAGTTTTATTGCAGTGTGCTTTGTGTAGAAGGAGTGCAACTTGCTCTCCCGAACTGACACTCCTACACTGTGCCCTTTACCGCATCTACCCTTCACCGTCTCTCCACTATTGGCTCTCTGGCTGTATCACAGGTGCCTATAAATACTCTGACCTGATTGCAGTGTTGTAGTTGCTGTTGCAATCCTGTACTGTATCACTGCAGCACTCTGAGGCACTGTCTTTGTATTATTCCTAAAGTCCCTGAAGACTCCAGATTCCCCTACTCAAGCATGATACAGATACAGCGAAAATCGCTTTGTTCACATACCCGTTGTATTGTTGTATACCCCAGTCATGCACGTCAGGAAAGGGAGTTCCCGGGTTTCGGCACAATCTGTTACAGGCTCATCCTGCCCACCTTGATACCATTCTCATCCAGCTCCCCCATGCCACCGCAGGCACATCAGGCACTCGCCACTTGGGCACCAATAGTACACAGGAGACCAGACATAGAGAGGAATTGGCTGTAATGCAAACACACACCAGAGCATAGGAGGGCTTAATTCTGCTCTTCCCCCGCCCCCGCCTGATTAATCCTTATATACAAATGGAGTAGCTAAGTCCATTCTACACCCATAAAACAGCATGTATAATTCACATATGATAACAAACAGGTCAATTTCAGAGAAACCTGACGTTGCAAAAGGCGTACAGTGCCATCTCTGTGAGGCAGCCTTCGGATTTGAGCCAGCAGTGTCGTCGCTGTGTACATTCTGAGTCGGAGCCAGAACTGGCCTCGTCAGCCTGAGACATCACACATTCCACATCTTCGCTCTGCTACCTCGCCTGGCATGTGTGTTTCAGCTTTTAGACCAATCTCTTAGGGCAAGTCTGTAAGCCAGTCCCATTGCATCCAAAGTATCTTAAAGAAACAAAAGAAAGTGCAGTATCAGAGATGGTAACAAAGGGCCATCAAGAGCTTGTGGCAACATCTGTGAAAATTAAAAGCCAGCATCTGGTATAGCAACAGAGTTCTACTCTGTCTCTTAACTTAGAACGGGTGATTAAAAACATCAAAACTTTTTCTCTAAAAAAAGAGTTGCTGAGTCACAGCCCAGCAATATACTTCTCAATAAAATAACATTTCTTTAAAACCAACAAGCGATGGTTGTTATTATACTTAATGAAAAGGAACACGTAATAAAGGACCAGACCATTTTATGATTTTGAACAAATATTTTATTTATAAAAAGATATATTTAATACACAAAGGAAGAGAAAAAGGTTATGCACGAACAGTTCAATGCAGAGAGGAAAAAAGTTATATGTGTAAAAGCAATTTAATGCAAAAGAAAAAATAAATATGCAGATTCAACTATTCATCGCTCAGACAAACAGCTAGAATGACATGTCACTTAAGTGACAAACATATAAACAATTTCTCTAAAAATTGTTGACTCCACCACAACCTAGCATTATACATATGAATGAATAAAACAAACTTAAAAAATTAACAAGTGGGGATCAGCCACCAGGGGGCGCAGAGATGACCTAGCACTTCTGCATAGGTCCCCTTCAGCCAGGCACACTTGGGAGAAGAGCCCACCATGTAGCTCCGAACGTGCTATGCCTACACTGTGAGCCTTGTGTGGTCAAATGAACAAGCCCGGAGCTTCACTGATTTCGTGTTTACTCTCCCAGACGTTTGCAGCGATGTTGATTCTGACCTGATCAACTCTGCGGTTCCATGCATTTTCTACGTGAGGTCGCTGATCGCAGGCGGCTCTACGACAACAAACCCATCGGAGGCCTATGCTGAGTGAATCCCCTGAGGAGCTTCAAGTGGTCGCAATAGGGACCAGGTGAATAATGGTCCCCACTATATACTAATATACCAGCCCCCGGGGGTGAACAGCGTGTTCTGTGCTGACTTTCCGGCTTTGGCCCCGGAACTGCAGACCCAACACCCCAATCTATTAATTATGAGTGATTTCAACCTCCCTAACAACCATGCCACTAGTGGGTAGGTGGAAATGTTTCTGGACCGGATGATGGATTTAGGCCTTAGTCAGTGGGTGACCAAATCTACCCACGAATGGGGTAATATTCTAGATCTAGTTACTGCATCAGAGAAGTCTATCATCTTGTCTCTTCCTATTCCTATTATTTGGTCCGATCATTGTCTGGTACCTTTTGCGATTCCTCAGTGTGTTCCCATTTCTTTGCAACCTAACTACGTAGGTGAAACGTAGTTGGCACAGGGTACCTAACCCTTCCGTAACTGCCACATTGTTAACCCATTGTGGCCAGTCCACTCTGTGCTCCCTTTCTGCACTTGAGTCTGCTTTTTTTTACCACCACAGACTAGCTAGCTCCTCTCAGGATGTGCAAACAGAAAGCTCGTCTTTTTGAACCGTGGTATACCAAACAGCTTAGAGCTGAGAAGCTACAATGTAGACAAGCTGAGAGAAAATGGGGGGTCGATTACTCTGCAGATGCCAAGTCTGCTTTTCGTCGCTTGCTGACTACTTACGATAAGTCAGTTATCGATGCGAAGAAAGCTGTTTTTGCCTCCAAGGTCGAAGGTCCGTCTTGACTTAAATCAGGCTGATACGGCTAGTCGGTTTAGGATGTGTCTTCAGGAGGTAGGGGAATGGATGACGTCCAATTGGTTGAAACTAAATGACAGCATGACCAAGGTGTTGGTGGTTGGTACTACTTCGCCTCTTCTTTTCTGGACCAATGACTGCTGGCCTGCTTCCCTTGGTCCTCTTTCGGTACCGGTTTTATCAGTGAAGAATCTGGGGGTTATCATCTCTTCCTCTCTTGCTATGGATGGTACGGTTGCGGCAGTATGTAAGAGCAGCCATTTTAAACTTTGCATACTGAGGAAAGTTCTCCCATTTGAGCCTGAAAAATGCCAGGCCCTTGTGGTAGCCGCGCTTGTAATGAGTAGCTTTGACTACTGCAATTCATTGTATCCAGCTCAGCCACACTATCTGGTTAACCGCCTCCAGCTGGTGCAGAATGCTGCTGCTAGGTCTTACGGCCCCCTTTTGGCACCCACATGTCTCCATTATTGAGGCAGCTTCACTACCTCTCGGTGGAAAAGCGGATTCTGTTTAAATCCTTGTGTATGATGCAACGTGCCTATAATGGCCTAGGACCTGAATACCTCCAGGACAAATTTCCCTTCTATGCTCCAACTCGGTGCAATGTCTTGTTGTAGTTCCCCATTTAAGATTGATGCGCATTGGCGGACGTGCCTTTTTGGTTGTGCCGCTAAGGCATGGAACACCCTCCCTCTGGGGTTGCGCAAGACCATCAACCACCTTGCATTTCATCTTCTGCTAAAAACATTTATGTTGCAATTTTGGCTGTTAAGCTTCTTGTTCACATTTTAGCGGCAGGGTGCCTGTGGGCGTTTGTGCACTCTCCAAATTTATATAACATAACATAACACACTACACTCTTGTAAGAGACATTGAGGTTTCCGATATGGCACTGAGTTACGGAGCTGGGAGAGTCGCTCGTGAGCTCTGTTGACGTATTGCTACTGTGCGCTGCTTGCTGTATTGTCCCCTGGAAAACGAATATCTGTGAGGAAAATAGAACCCCAGCACTCTCGACTTGACACATCAATCGAACAAAGCAGTATATTTTCCCATAAATTCATGTATGGATCTGCCCCTCTTCAGAAATGTCAGTGCTCCCCGTCCCCCCGACCTACACTAGTAGTGGTGGCCACAACAGATTCAACCATGGCAGATGACATGTCCATGAGGTGAGACATGGCAGCAATACTGGAGGCGATCAAGGGCTTCCGATCCGACATCGGCTGCCTGCTTGACGGTCTGAATAAGAAGGTAGATGACATGGACGATAGACTCCAGGGATTTGAGGCCAATCAGTCCTCAGTAGAGATCCTGGAAACCCAAATCGATGTGAGGATAGCAGAGCTAGAGAGAAGAGAAGAGAAGAAGAATGTGGCCTGAAAATTAATGATTTCAAGAATCGTGAGTGACGCAACAACCTCTGATTCTTCGGGTTCCCGGAAAAAGAGGGCGAAACCCTAGGGACATCACTAAAGCAATTAACAAATTCATCAAAAAACTCTTTAACAAGGATAACACCACAGAACCCACTATTGATAAAGCCCACAGAGCAGGTGGTGGAGCCCTGGGCCCACGCTCAATGCTGGCGAGATTCCACTATTACCCCGAGAAAGCAAAAATCTTAGACAGGGCCACGACAGTGGGCCCGATAGAGTGGGGTAATTTATTTATTTATTTATTTTTGCATTTGTAGGGCACCTTAGCTCTGGGGCATCAGGATGCTGTAAAGGAACCACTTACACACAAAAAAACTGTGTAGCTTATGGGTTAAGACATACGTTCATCTTGCAGTGACAGTAATTGTAATTGTTTATTTGTGCAGTGCTTATATACAAGTGGAGTGCTTCCAAGCGCTTCAAGGAGGGAAGGGAGCAAGGGAGTACAGTAGTCATTCATAGGACTTGATATTTTCAAATGATCCAGCAAAAAGTAACTAGCATACTCGACCTGACAGCATTTCTCCTCGTACAAGTGCATGAAGTGTTTCAGGCGCAACCAGATTAGGGAGGGGAGACAAAGGGGGGACAAGACAGAACTTACTAGGCCTAGTAAATCCAGGCCATACAAGTGTACAGGCAGAGGTGCAAGGGAGGGGGAGGAGGGAACAAGTGCGCACAGTCCAGGGGGCCCCTCGGTTAAGTGCAGAGAGGTTACCCCTCTTCTGGAATGGATGCTGAAAGTGCAGCAGTGCTGAGCATAGTGCCGCAGCCCGGAGGCAAGTGCAAAGACTGGCGGGGGAGCCTGGGAGCTGTGAGGCTCTGGAGGTGAGCCAGGCGACCAGTCAGCGAAAGCTGAACAGAGTTAGGGGAGAGATTGAGGAGTGGGGCGCAGAGAAAGAGAGAGGAGGTTAGCAGGGGAGAGGGAGAGAGATAGAGGAAGAGAGGAGTTTCTGGAACTTAAGGAGCTCTGCTTCAAGGTGAAGAGAAGCAAGGAGGCTCTTCCAGAGGGAGGGACCTGCAGAGAATAAAGATCTACCCCCAAATCTCTGCTTGGAAAAACGGCTCACCCGCAAAGAGTTGGGGAAGGACGAGCAGAGGGCTCTAGAAGGAGAGTATTTAGGAAGAGAGTATTGTAAATAGTGCAGGCCCGGCCCCAGAAAGCCTTGTGGACTATGAAGAGGGTCTTGAACTTGATCCTAGCAGCCATAGGGATCCAGTGGAGGAATTTCAGCGCCAGAGAGATGCAGTCCATGGGCTTGAGGCCAAGGATAAGTTTCTCGGTTCAGTTGTGGATGAGTCGTAGCGGACAGAGAGTAGAAGTAGGAAGATTGAGAAAGAGACTGTTGCAGTAGTCCAGCCTAGCGAGAACCAGGGCTCTGGATACGGTGAGCCTTTGGGGGAAGGTGAGAAAAGGTAGAATACCTCTGAGGAGGTGCAGCTGGTAGTGGGACTTTTTGGAGATGTCCAAGATGTGAGAAGAGAAGGAGAGAGTCAAATCAAATCACCATCTACCAAGATCTATCAACATTCACTTTCTCTACGCGAAGACTCTGTGCCCTATTGACAAAATGGCTTACTACCAAGGATGCCCGATATAAATGGGGTTTCTCCTTCACTCTGAATTTTAAATATGATGGATATAAGTACAACTTAACAACAGTAGATGACATCAACAGGGTCTCCAGAGAACTGATGGGGGAATCATCACAGAATTAATCGACAGCAGTTGTGGAGGAGACACGTGGGAAAATTACAAAGAATGAGGGATCTAAAGACAGACAGCGAATCAGAGGCTTCCGCAAGTTCAAGAAATTAAACCCGCCACCCCACCGCACATACTTGAGGAAGGAATCAAGGAAATGTATTTCATGAGAAACAAAGGCTCATCTTTGTCGCTTGTTCTGCCGGCAACAGAAGAGAGCTCTTGGTTTTATCTATTGAGCAAGAATGGTCCTGGTGGAATACGTGGCTAAAGTCTATGTGGCCTATTTCTCTTAACCTAGGAGCAGGATGTTCTGTTCTTGGGGGTATGACTTGATGAGCAAAGCCAAAGTCTCCTGTGCGAGTTAGTGAAATGAGATAATCGTTGGGGTGGGAGGGCTCGTTTAAGAGTTTTTTTAGGGAAACAATGCCTGAAGAAGGAAGTTAGGTTGGTGGTCTGGCCCAATGGTGGAACATATATCATCAAAGACCCAGATGCGATCTGAGGGGGGTGAGTAGGGAAAGTTAAAGTCTTTCTTTTTGTTTAAAAGGGAGGGGTTTTAAAAGATATACTTGTTACGGCACTTTACACAGGGATGTCAATTAAGCATAACACACAATGGAATGAGATACTCATGTACCCTAGCAGCAACTCAAATAGTAGAGGAGGTTTGTTGATATCGCACAAGGGACCAAATGTCTGACCTGAATTCTGCCTTAGTTTTAGTCTCTTTAAGTGTAAGGGGCCTTAACTTCCCACTTAAAATATCCGTAACGCTTCGCATATTTAATCGTTTGTAAATGGACCTTATGTTTCTGCAAGAGACCCACTGGCAGAGGGGCAGGGAACTGATGATGAAAGCAAGATCAATTGAAATGGTCTATCATGCCTTTAGTAAATTCAAAAATAAGGGAGTGGCTATTGTAGAATCTGTTAAGTTGGGCTTCATAGCGGAAACTACCCTGAGAGATCTGTAGGGATGCTTAATATTAGCCAAAGTGTTGATAAAAGGACAAAAAGTGACACTCAGATCAGTATACTGCCCAAACGATGGACAAGATCAATATTAGGATTTGGTGGATGGGAAGATTCAGCCATTTGTAGAAGAACACCTGTTGAATGGAGGTGATTTCAACATGGTTTTAGATCAATCAACAGATAGGAAATGAGCTAAGCCTCCTGTGGTGAGCCGAGCCCATTTTAAAAAGTCCCAGTGCTTTCTCCAAATCAATAGCGAGTTGGGAGTGGCAGATACAAATGGGGAAGGCAGACCCTCCATATAAACACTACTCCAAGGTCCACGACACATACTCTAGGATAGATTATGTCCTTCTAGAGACATACTTGATAAACAGGGTAACTAAAACTACCATAGAACCTGTCCCATGGTCAGGCCATGACCTGGTTAGAGTGGATTTAGGAGAGTGGTTTAGAGAAGAAAGGATGGGTAGATGGATATGCAATGATCTACTATTGAAATACAAAGAATTGGCTCAGGGATTGTTGAAATCGATCAAAGAATTCTTCCAATTTAATGACAATGGAGAAGTAGAGGCACTGACAGTATGGGAAGCATTTAAGGCATGAATCCAGGTGGAATTCATGCGATTAGGGGCAAAAATAATGAGGGAAAGAGAAAAAGCAGAGTCAGAACAGAGGAAGAAGATAGAGGCCTTAAAACCCAAGGGAACTCTGAAAACTGAAGTCTCCACGTGATAACACAGTTGATCACTTTACTGGTACACCAAAACTGAGAAAAAGCTGGCATTCCTCAAGAAAAAGTATAGAGACACAGGGGATCGCGCAGACAAGATATTGGCCTGGAGATTGCGTGATCAAAGAAATGCCAGGAGAGTGGGGTCGATACAACAGGCAGGGGCTGAGAGAGTCTATAAGGACAGAAACATAGCAGAGGAATTTCGCAAATACTATGAACACCTCTACACAAGAGAATTTATGGAGAGATGGATCTCAGATGGATAAATTCCTAGATAGCCTACCCATGCCCGGGTTACCACCAAAAAAGCAGCCACATTAGATGACCCAATTTCGGTAGAGGAAATCCTTCTAACTATAGGGAAAATGAAAGGGGGAACATCACCAGGTGGTGATGGCTACACAGTGCGCTTCTTTAAAGCGTTCCGCTCTACCATAGCACCGTTCATGGCCAGAATGTTTAACCATGTGTTAGAAACAGGAGTCCTACCCGACTTCCTACTGTGGGCCATAAAAGTAGTGATTCCGAAAGAAGGAAGAGACCCTATACATTGCCAATCATACCGCCCAATCTCCTCATTAAACACAGAAGTAAAGATGCTGGGTAAAGGACTAGAAAAACAAATGCCAACATTAATCCACGGTGATCAAGTAGCATACATCCCTAGGCGGAAGGCGCTGATAACATCAGAAAAACAATCGACTTAATGCACACTGCACAAGAGCAGAAGCTGGAAAATGGGCTTTGGCCCCAACTTTAGGTGGTGGATCTCAGCACTTCATAGACATCCAATGGCCAAAGTACTAGTGAACAGTATCGTCTCAACCCCCTTCCATCTAACCATAGGTACTAGACAAGGCTGCCCCATCTCCCCGCTCTTAAATGCACTTACTGTGGAACTCCTGGCGATGGCAATTAGAGAACATCCTTACATTACAGGGATAAGATGCGCCAAAGTTGATTTTAAATTGTCCCTATTTGCAGATGACATTTTATGTTACCAAACTTATGTACCCCAATCCCTTCCGAGACTACTTGATCAGATAGCTTCCTTTGGGCTTTTCTCAGGCCTAATAATAAATGCATCATGCCATGTCATGCCATTACAGTTGGATCATTCCCCCATGGAGGACTCAAGCCCACTGGGAGGGATGAGAATTGAACCTAAAGAAATTAGCTACATGGGGATACGATTACCCAAAGATCTGAGTCAGTTGATTGACGTCAATTATACTCCTGGAATTGACAAACTTAGATCTCTGACCTCACCCACTGGGCCCCCAATAACCCTCTCGTGGTACGATAGGATGACATTGATTAAAACGACTGTCCTTCTGTGCTTACTATACCTGTTTACCACCATCCCATTGCCACTCCATGATATTTTCTTTAGAAAACGTAATTCTATGATATCCACATTTATTTGCCAAGGGAAAATACCCAGAGCCAAAAGAACCACCCTGACCCCACCCAGAGACTTTGGAAGTTTCGGACTCCCAGATGTTTACCTCTATTATAAGGCTGCCCAACTACAAATTTTGTTAGAATACATGAGGGACGGCATGGGCACATATTGGACTTACTTGGAAGACTCTTACAACCACCCGAAGAAAGTTAGAGATCTGCTATGGTCCCCAACTAAATCAATCCCAGCAAGGGTTAGTAATCACCCATTGTTGCGGGTACTATGGATATTATGGAAAACAATTGTCGCACTGAATGGCTCTCTACCTGGCCAAACCCTCTGAGCTCGTTGTGGGGAACACCACTGGATCTGGGCAAAAAGGGATTGAAAGACTCACAGCTATGGTCTGATCAAGGCCTGTACAGGGTGGGTCAACTCTTTAAGGAGGGCCAATTTAAGGACTATGCGACAGTGAAAGGAAAGCCTAGGGGGTGATGTATTCAGTGTATTTGAATATTTGCGGTTAAAGGGTATATGTGCGGAACCCAGAGTGCTCCCCAAAATGTTTACTCCCATTGACTGGCTTCGAACAAACTATTAACGATGCCACCTCCAGAAAAGGGATTGTATCCAGGATGCTCAGAGCAATGGTGACAGCAGATGTTTCAAGGAGACAAAACCTTAAACAATATTGGGCCACACAAACTGGATTAGACATATCTGAAAATACATGGGGAAAAGTCTATGAGATTATGTTTCACTGAAAACTTTTCATTTCTCCAATGGAGCATCATTTCAAAATGTTACACTGCTGGCACTTATCCCCCCAGAAACCTTTGAAAATATTCTCCAGAGTGTCCTCCCTCTGCCCTGGGAATGTGGCCAGCAGTGTACTTCATATCACCTATGGTGGACTTGTCCTAATATCCAGTTGTTTTGGGCCGAGATCCTTAGCTGGATGAAGGTGATTGTGGGAATATCGATGAAACTTGAACCATTGCAAATGCTTTTGGGTGTACCAGGGGGTGGTAGGGAGGAAGCCTGACTTTTGAGAATGTGGGAGGCTATGTTAAGAGCTGGTAGGGTGGCAATAGCACAAAGATGGAAAAGTAAATCCGCCCCCTCAAAAGCAGATTGGATGACTAAATTGTGGGATATTTTCATTCTAGAGAAGCTCACTGCAATAGAAAAGGGCTGGTAATGATTAACACTAAAAATATTTAATAGCCATAAGGGTGTGTCAATCCGCCCGGTGCCAGTGCTCTTCTATCAAACACAACAATGAGTGTCTTTTGTAGAGTGACAGTGCTAATAACCCACTATTTTATGTTGTGCACTATACCCTACAATGATAGACTGTGGTGTGCTACATGCTGCTTCCTGTACAAAGGATTGCACCAGCTCTTTCATATTATAAAAATGTATTGTGGCCGTGTTGTTAACATTTAACATTATACCTTTTACTTTCATGCTGACAGCCCACAGACAAGTGCGATAGATGTATGTTTTGGGGCCAGCAGATAAAAACCCTACAATGTATTCTTCAGGAGCTAACTCAGAAGTTAGTTCCCCAACTAATTGCCGGTGGGCGGGTTGACATGCCCAGGGTGGTTGACAAAAATACTGCTATCCGTATTGTGATACAGAACTGCTCTTGTAATTGTTCCATCACAGCAAACAGTTTTAAGCGAGCGTGAGCGGTTGGGAGCGCTGCTATGATTATGTTTGTGTTGTCTGAAGATATTGGATATTCTGCGGCATAGCACCAGAACAGCCAAGCCATTTCATCGTCTATGAACAAGAGCCGTTCATGTCATATGAATGATCAAATAGATAGGTATGAAGCACATCAGGGTCTGTGATGATGGATATGTTGGGCAAATTAACTCTTTGTTCAAACTTACCCCTCAAAGAATTGAGGCATCATTTTACAAACAGCCGCCAAGCACGGTTGTCCTCGATGTGTTCCATACGCAAGCGTATGCTCTGATATTTATAATAATTGTCAATGTATTGACACTCCCTGAACCACTGCATAGCTGTCCAACCAATTTTGTTCGTAGTGTTTTTCACCACCGCCAGTTAGGGCGTGCTGTATAGAGATGTTGTCTGTTTCTGACATGTATAAGAGCACCTGAATAGACACCGTCGAATAACGTTAATGGCTGCCGTGATATGAATCATGAGGCAGCAGCACAATTGATTTAGGTTTTAGATATAGTTGTCTATTGATCTACATACAACAACTAGCCAGCGTAGTGCTTTGAAAAGTACACTACACCCTTTATAGGTGTTTCACAATCAGTCATTTGAATGATTCCGTCCCTGAACAAATTACATGGTTGTCTTAAAATGTTGACATATTCTTGTCAGTAGGCCCTTAACTCCTGGTGAAAGTCAAACACGCGATGTTCATTCACCATGTACCACACCATAAACTGGTCTTTTTTGTTAGGCATCATGTATTGAGCGCCACACTAGTCCGTGGTTGGAATCAGACCTATGTAGTTCTGGTTAACAGCCAGCCACAGATGAGCCTTCTGTACATTTTCAATAGCTCTTCCCTGTTAGATGTCTGGCATAGCTATAGTTTAGTTGGTGGGTTACATTCTCTTGGTGAGCCTCGATGACATATGCTATGTAGTTCTCTGCTTTATTATTATTTTTTTTAACTTTGTTTTTATTGTCATATTACAAAAAAGGTAGGGTGCGCGAGCAGTCCCTGCCAGCAATACACTGAGCAAACATAATTGACAGAATTTTTTTTTTTTTTTACTCCCATCCCACCTCAACCCCCGCCCCACCCCCCCAACTTTTGCAACATAATCCCGTTCCCCTACCCCCACCCTCCCCTCCCCCCAGTTTTGCAACATACCAAGTCTTTAGGTTTTTGCAGGTTGCGGAAGCAGCAGTGAGAACTTTCAGACATCATTACATACACTTGTTTTACAATTTGACATCGTGGGAGCAGCGCGGTGCAGAGCAGAATGGTGGAGAGTCTCCAGTTTTAAGGCCGGCGCTAGGGTATGCTCGGGGGACATATATTGGGGTCCAACATTACAATCGCATAGAGACACATTCGTCGTGGAGGAGAACTGCTGTCCATTCCTGTGAGAACTCTGAGAGTTTATCGTTTTTCACTGCCGTATGTTTTTCATAAGTAAATATACCCCTTAGTTTACAGAGCCACTCCTCCTTGGTTGGTGCCAAGGCGCTTTTCCACTTTTGGGCCAATGCTAGCCTCCCCGCCCTCAGCATGGCCCCGATGACCCTCGGGAATGCACTCTGTTCCGTTTCCGGCATGGGGGAACCCAGGAGGATTTCCAAGGGGAGAAGCGATGGGCAGAATCCCTCTATATCCTTAATCCAGCTGAGGAGCTCTGACCATTACACCTGGATAACCGGGCATCCCCACCACATGTGGAACCATGTGCCTCTTTGGTGACACAACCTAGGACAGTAGGGGGATACTTCTGCGAACATTTTAGAGAGAGTGGTTGGGGAGCGATGCCAGGAGTGCAGAATCTTGAAACTATGCTCCATGTCTGCGGTGTACAGAGTACCGGAGAATATGGTTTTGAAAACTGCCCTCCATGTATGGTCATCCAACGCCATACCCAGCCTTTCTTCCCATATACGTTTGAAGGGTTGCCTACCCTCCAGGTTGGCCGTTATCAAGGTACTATAGAACTTGGACAGGGAGCCTTTTCGAGAGACACTTTTAGCTATTACTTCCTCAAAGGGGGTGAGGGGGCGGGTCAAGTTGTCAGCCCAGCGGGGGTGAGTCAGAATTCCCTTCAGACGCAAGTACTCAAAGATCGATGGTGGTTTATCACCCAGTGCTTCAGACAATTGTTCGTAGTCCACGAAGCCCTCCTCACGGGAGAGCTGGGAAACTCTCTCCAACCCCATGTCTGACCAAGCTTGAGTGTCACGGAAGCCTCTGGTGTCTAGGTTGATAGGGGGACCCCATAGCGATGTTAAAGGGGCCGGCCAGGACGACAGCATTTTGTTATCTTTATTCGGTTTCCAGAGTGCTCATAGGACTGCCAGTGTGGGGTGTTCTCTAAGATAGGAGGGGATGGTTTTCGGGGAGGCCCATAATAGGTCTCTAACTTTTTTAGGGTGGGTGAGGACATCTTCTATATATGTCCAGTACGTCCTCATATCCTCTCGCATGTGCTCCATCATCACCCGGAGCTGGGCTGCTTTATAGTACAATCTGAAGTCGGGGAGGGCGAATCCACCATGAGACTTCGGCAGGGTCAAGGTGGAAAATTTGACTCTTGGCCTCCTCCCCTCCCATATAAACTGGAGGACACAGGTTTGTAAAACCTCGAAGAAGGATTCAGGGATGACCACAGAGAGGGCTGCGAAGAGATACAGGAGGCGGGGTAGTATATTCATTTTAACCGTCACCATACGGCCAAACCAGGAGAGTGTAAGGGGAGCCCAGCGTTTGAGATCGCTGGTGATTTTGGCCAAGATCCCCTGGAAGTTAAACTGATATAGTAGCGAGAGGTTCCTAGGGATGTCGGTGCCCAGATACCTGGTGGACACATGTTCTATCCTCACTCCCAAGAATTCCGAGCAATCCCCAATGTCTTTGTCCCCGGGGCCCATTGGCATAATAGTAGACTTGGAGGCGTTTATCTTAAGCCCCGAGAAGGCCCCGAAGAGGTTTATGAGATTAAACAATCTGGGTAGTGATACCTGGAGGTTAGTTAGGTACCCCAAGATATCGTCGGCAAATAATGAGAGTTTAAAATCGCAATCGCCACAACGAATCCCCGTAATTTCACAGTCCGCCCTGATCGCTATAGCCAGGGGCTCCATTGCCAGAGCGTATAGAAGGGGGGAAAGGGGACAGCCCTGCCGGGTTCCTCTAGATAGAGCCAAGGGTTCCGACGTGCCGCCGTTAACCAAAACTCTTGCCGTGGGAGCATTATATAGTGTCGAGACCCATCTACAAAAATTCTCCCCGAGACCCATTTTCTGGAGGACTTTGCCCATATAATGCCACTCGACGCGGTCGAAGGCCTTTTCTGAATCCAGAGCTAACAGGTAACCCTCTTTCCCCTGCCTCGAGGCCTCGTACATGAGGCCTAGGGTCTTTCGTATGTTATCGGACCCCTGGCGCCCCGGGATGAACCCTACCTGGTCACCATGTATAAGAGATGGGAGGAGTTTTGCCAGCCTGTTCGCCAGAAGTTTGGCCAGGATCTTGACATCCACGTTAAGAAGGGAAATGGGGCGATACGATTGACATTGGGAAGGGTCCTTCCCCTCTTTGGGGATTACTACTATCAGTGCTGACATCATCGAAGGCGGGAGGGTGCCCTGGTCAAGCGCTGAGTTAAACATTTTGGGCAGAAACGGGGCTAGCGTAGACCGGTAAGTCTTATAGAATTTGACTGTGAACCCATCGTCGCCTGGGGCTGTTCCACTCTTCAGGGAGGATATAGTATCTATTATCTCCTCTGGAGATACGGGGAGACCCAGTATATCTGCATTTTCAGGTGAGAGGCCGGAATCGGGAGAGAGTCCAAGAAACTGTCGATCTCGGTTCCGTCCCCCGCGTATTCCGAGCTGTATAGGTGTTCATAATAGAGCCGAAAGTGTTCAGCTATTTTGCTATCTCTTACAGTTGGCTCCCCTCCCGGTGGCCGGATGGAGTTAACCCTCCTACTATTTCTGAGCTTCCGAGCCTCCAAGCAAGTATTTTATCAGCCTTTTCCCCCTTTTCCATGTACTTTTGTTTCAGGAAGGACAGCTTTTTTTCTGTTTGTCCCACCTGGAGGTCTGCTAGGCTTCAGCGCAGCCTCTGGAGTTCCTCCCACTTCCCGGGGAACATTTGTGTTTTTAGTTTCCCACCAGGTTGGATAGCCTCTATCTTTTTCCTCAACCGTGCCTCCTCCTGTCCCCTCTCCCTCTTTTTTCTTGAACCTGTCTCGATGAGAATGCCTCTGATGGTCGCCTTGAATGCCTCCCAAACACCCACAACTCCGACCTCCCCGTTGTCGTTGATAGAGAAGTATTCGGTGATGGCTATAAGGAGGGATCGTCGCACCTCTTTATCGTGTAGGAGGAGGTCGTTACATCTCCATAGGGACCCAGATGGGGGGGCCGGGGGCACACCCATTTTTATTCTAACCATGTCGTGGTCAGTCCAGGGAACCACCTCCACCCCTGAGTCTGTGACCTCGCCCCGGAACGTGGCGTCGACCAAAATATAATCAATACGGGAGAAAGTGGCATGGGGTTTCGAGAAGAAATTGAAGTCGGGGTCCCGATCTTTTTCTGTGTGGTGTGTGTCGCTCAAGCCCAGATCGTCGTTGACTGATCGAAATGCCTCGGCCAGTTTTTTTTGGAGGCGTTGGTTAGGGCATGGATTGGGCGAGCTCCTGTCTCTATCAGGGCAAAGAACCATATTAAAATCCCCCCCGACCAGCAAAGTACCCTCGGAAAAAGCTACGATTTTCTCTCTCATCCCCATCCAGAAGCCATCTCGCGCCTCATTTGGAGCGTAGATACCAACCAGGGTGAACAGCCGACCCCTCACCTCCCCTTTAACCATGATATATCGTCCCTCCAGGTCTGACCTCTGGGCTTTAAGGACGAAGTGAGCCCCGGGAGAAACCAAAAGGGCTACTCCACGTTTCTTGGCCTGGAAGGACGCTGCATAGACTTGTTCAATAGCTTTAGCTCTCAGCCTTGGCTCCCTGTCCCGAACCCAATGTGTTTCTTGTACGAATAAAAAATGGAGCCGGAGCCTTGTGAATTCCCTCACCAGGAGCGACCTTTTGGTAGGAGAGTTGAGACCCCGTACATTTAGCGAACCCACTGTCAAATATTGCAAGGAATCATCCACCATAGCCATGGTAAAAGTTCACGTCTCCCTTTTCGGGACTAATGACTCCAACGCTCCCGCAGTGCTTCCACCTCCCGCTATAGACCCATAACAAAAACCCAGTTACAAAACCGACCAGAAAACTTGGCTTGGCCCCATTAGAGTCCTCTTGAACTAACCCCAACCTTTCCCTCCCCCCTCACACCTCCCCCCTGAACGCCTGGTAGACCAGCGGCTTCATCCTGTCGCTGAGCCAGGCCACCATTGTCTCCCTCCTCCGGGCTCTTAAACTCCCCAACAACCCCAACTTGAGCCCCCCCCCCCTATCATGCTCAGAATACAAATGAGCATAGTGTTTCCCCCAATGACATATAAATCAAACTGGACCGTGAGACTTCCTGGGGTTCCTCAAGTGTCAGGTTGCCCAGGAGATGCCGGAGCCACTCTTCTGAACTTCCTGTGGCCTCGGACTTTACGTCTCTCCTGAGAAGCTTTAATTCTCCCGGGTCCGACGGGCTCTCTTCCACGTTCTTGGTCTTCCCCCTCCACATTCGGCTCTCCAAGGAGTTCGCCCGACACCCTGCGAATGTCATCCTCCGTGACCAGGGCATATTTGTACCCATCCAGTTCGAAGGAAAGCGAAAAAGGGTATCCCCACCTGTATCGGACCCCCTTGGTTTGGAGCATTTTCGTCAGCGGGGAACAGAGACGACGTCTTGCCAGGGTGAAGGCGGACAGATCCTGGTACACCGAAATCCGGGCTCCCTCCCAGTCGACCGGGCCTCTCTTACGTGCCAGTTCCAGTATTTTATTCTTCTCCGAGAAGTAGTGGAAACGCACGAGGATGGACCTGGGGCCTCTGTTGATCGCTCCCGCCCTGTGAGCTCTGGCAATTGTGGGTTCATTTGTGTTCGCCCCCTCAAAGAGAGATCCCACTACTGCGTTCACAGCTTTAATTATGTCCATTTGCGTTTCACCTTCCCGCTCCGGGAACCCCAAAAAGCGAAGATTACAGCGTCGTTCCCTATTTTCCAGGTCATCCAGTTTTAGGGAGCACTTCTCTTCCCTCCTCTCGAGTTCCGATAGGCGCATGTCGAATTGCGTCTCGAAAATGTCATTCGCCCCCGAGCGCCCGTTGTGCGGCCCCCAAACTGTGCGGGATCCAGGGAAGGCCCGCCTGGGGAGGGGTGGAGTGGACGCCTTTGCGGATGCCTCCGGCTCAGGGGGTCTCCAATGTAGTATGGAATTGAAGATCCTGGGGGGGGGGGCAGGCCGTGCCTCCTGAGTGCGCTCCTGCGCCAGCTCAACAGTCCAACGGTGGGCTCGGGGGAAGCTCGATCTGCCTGGCCCAGCACACAGCTCCGCGACCAGGAGGACTCGTAGGCCCCCGCGGGGGGGGGGGGGGCGCTCTTCCGCGCCGTCCGGCTGTGTCGCAGGCTTCGCGTAGGCCGCGGCTTGCCGGTGCTCCGTGTAAGGGGACGCGGTGCTGGGGAGGGCTGAGCTCACTCCCTCTCCCAGTTCTGTGCCGTGAACTGCCTTATGTGGCCCCGCCCCGGGGACTGGGGTCGGGATCCGTCCCAGTGAAGTCCGACGTAGGGGGGGGCAGCATCTGCGGGGCCTACCCGAGCCGCGGCTCTCCGTTACTTCCTGCGGAGCCGCAGCGCGGGGGAAGGCGGAGCTCCTTCTCCCTCCTCTTTCCGAGGGTCCGATCTCAGCGAAATCTCCACGCCGGGAGATCGGAGTTGGGGTCCGCGGGGGCTCCGCTGAAACAGTGTTCCTTGGGTGGGGGTCGACACTGCGCTCCTGGGGTTCTGGGGGGGGGGCTCAGGTCCCAATTACAGCACCCTTTGGAGGACACCAGTGCGGATGCGTCAGTGCATCTCTCTCTGCTTTATTTTGAGGTTGACCCGGTGTTATTTAGCACATGTGTTGAGGCGTGTTGAGAACAGAAACTTTACACACTTTACAGATTATTCCGGTACAGTTATAACTCTCGGGAAGAAATTTTTCACAAGCAGGCCGATCAATGCTCGTCTCGCACATGGCTGACCCCAATACCACTTTTTTAATGTGCGTTTCGAGACAGCTCCGTGACCTTGTGGACGCATGACATTGAGGACATTTTTCAGGTCCTTAAGCATTTGACACTCTTCTCTTAAACACAAACAACAGTGATATTGATAACTGTGTCTATGTCGGGCTTTGGAAATGTGATGGCAGTGCTGACAGAGATGTTTAGCCCCATGAAACCTTTTAAATTGATTATACCATAGAAATGGCTGTTGTGGTTTAAAAATGAGTGTTTCTGGCTTTTTTAGCCGTTAGTGGGAAATGCCACCACACCCCATTGTTAAAGTGAAGTATCTTGATGGGTCTATCAAAAAACTTTTCAAAGAGATTCAGCTGTCCAAACCCAACCAGAATTCCAGCAAAGCCCTAGCTGCTCATGTATTTTCAAATTTGTTGCACGTATATCAGCATCTGTTATGCTTTGCAGTTCGATTAAACCTATCAGACTAGACGCCAGGCAGAGATTTAGGGGTCCGTGATTGAAATTTTATAACCATCTGCCTTTGGATTTTACGATGTCGTTGTGCAGAGCTTTGCTCAAAGGTTTATAAACACCGCCGGAGCATGGCCTGACAACTAGCGCCACAATTGCTTGCAGCGCAAAACAGAAAGGGCCTCATTACAACTCAGGCGGTAAGGGGTTTACGGCAGCGTAAACAGCGCCGACCCTTACCGCCTGATTCCGAGGTCCCTTAGCGCCATGGCGGATTTAACACCTGCTTTTAGCAGGTGTTAAAATCCATGGCGCTAAGGGACCATGTTGTTAATTACGCCACCGTAATTTACGGTGGCATAATTAACGCCTTCCCCACTCCCATTATGCCCTATGGGGCAAAAATGGGATTGGGGAAGGGTAAATGGGGATTGGGGACTTACCGCCCCGCCGACCTCGGAATGGGGCGGTAAGTCCGCCAACCACCATGGCGTAAACATAGTTTACGCCATGGTGGTGAAGGTACGACCCAGGCGGTAACTTACCGCCTGGGTCGTAATGAGGCCCAAAATCTCAATCTTACTATGCAGAAGCCTCTGCAAATTCTCCAAAATCTGCAGAATGCAGAAAGTGCCCAGAGGAAATCGCCTTGTAAACAAGGGTCTGTTTAAACCCTCAGCCTCAATTCGTATTTGAGCAAAATCATTGGGACCAACAGTTTCTAGGATTTGTTGGACCAGTGTTTATACAGCCTTAGTTATAAATGT
This sequence comes from Ambystoma mexicanum, assembly GCF_040938575.1. NCBI lineage: Eukaryota > Metazoa > Chordata > Amphibia > Caudata > Ambystomatidae > Ambystoma > Ambystoma mexicanum. The sequence goes on along the minus strand of NC_090934.1, from coordinate 1,071,245,773 downwards.
TAGCCCATGCCCCAGGGAGCGGAAGTTGTTCAAGTTCATGAATTTGAACTCCTCATAATGCCCCACAGCCGCTAATGTATAGGTTCTTTGATAAGTCCACATCCTCTTCCAATAAGTACTAGATTTCAGTGTCTGGGATGTTGATGCCTGTGGTGTGCTAGCTAAATTGTGTCTGGATATAACCAATCTTGCCTTTTTTTAAATAGGCGACACCTCTGAGCTCGATTGTCTACTTCAGCCACTACCACATGGAGGTACTAGTCAACAATCTGTGGAGAATAGGGAACTTCAAAGCGTTCACCATAGCTTCCAAAATGTTCAGACTTCATGTCTAAAGTGTGTTTGTTGGTCTGGCTCTTTACATTTCATGTGTTGCAGTATAAGCATCAAAGGAAATGTAAAAATCCGAAGTCTTATTTTTTCATGTTATAGAAAATGTCCCAGCTCCACATGTTTTACCACTGCCGAAGGACACGCACTGTTCACAACATACCTCAACAATCTCTTATGGAAAGTGTTAAATTATGTATGCTGCATACCTTGCATGGCGATCTTACAATAAATAAAGTCATACAGTATCATTTTGATGCTCCTTAACCCATTGTTCAGAGGCTGTGAGAGCACACATCTTTACACGTGAGCCTTAGACTGGTGAGTTAAAATGCTTTAACCATCCATCAACAAATGAGCAATTCTAATGTGTAAAGGATGCTCCTATTAGTCAGTCAATGCAAACATCTGTTTTGCCATCTTTGATTATAATGTTCATCTTTATGGAAGAACCATATTTAGAATCTGCAGTGTGTTTCCTGCAGCCCCAGCCTGAATCAGACCATTTTCACAAATCACGGGTTGTGAAAGGGGAGGCTGGGGAAAGGCAGTGGGAATTAAGTGATCTATTGTCACATAGTGCGGCAGGTATATATTGCTTAGAATCATTTAAAGGAAAAAAAAGTGTTCAGTTCAGGGGCCTCAGACTCATTTGGAAATTTGAATGGATTTAAAACCACCTCCTGTGGGCCACACCATTGATCTATGAAAATTAAAAGCATAATAATATATAGTGGTGGCCCGTGAACTTCTTAAGCAGTGGATAGAAATATTCTTGTGCAAATAAGTGAAGGCGCAGCAGCAACACACCAGTCAGAAAGGCCTCTGAAGGATTCATTATGGGATGTTTGCAGAAACAATTCACATTTTGACTTTGCTTGAAAGAAAAAATCTTTGATGTTAAGTACACTTTTTATTTCTATGGTTTTGTTTCAATGGTTATATTTTCACTGTGTGGGGAGCCTGAATAAGGGGATTGAAGGGCCAATCTCAACTGAATGGTCTTGTGTTTGGCACACCTGATTTGTGAACAGAAAGCTTTGAATGATGAGACTTGAATGATGCCACTTTTCACAGGGAGTATCTAAGCATTCAAAGACAATGGGTCTCATTACGGATCTAGCGGTAAACCTGCCGGTGCTACCGGTGGGTCCGTAATATTTTACCGGCGCCTGACTTCCTAGTGCCACTTCGAGATTACAACTCTGGCAGCCCGGGAAGTCAGGCGCCGGTAAAATGTAAGTCCCCATTCCCATAGAGTCCAATAGGACTCTATGGTAGTGGAGAAACGAAAGCACTGGCACCGTTGATAATGGTGCCGGTGCTTCCATGACCGATCTGCCTACCGTGGCTGCTGCACCTGCCAGGTTCAGACCTGTCGGGCACAGTGGCTCAGGCAGGTGGACTCAGAGTTTGCCGATCCGGAAATAAGGGTGCTGGTGAGCTTACCGGCACCATTGTTTCTGGACCGGCAAACTCCTCAAGCCCAATATCTATTGTGTCACTTTCACATATTTTCTTACTAGCGTTCATGAAAACAGTAATCTTTAGGTATGTAGATGTTGTTGCATCTAATGCGGGTGTGCTCAAAGCTTATTTTCAATGCAGTTTATTATATATTTACCTAGACATGTATTTAGCAACATACAAATAACATATGAAAAATTGGAACATATCTATTTAGGGGTCATATTACTATAAATGCTATATGTTACATAACTAAATAACATCATGAATGTAACACTGGCTACAGAGTTCTACAACAAACCATGTAAATATATCTAGGTGCGAGCGCCCCGGGTGGCGTTAAATCACAGTGGCTGTTTAGCCTCTCAACCTCCTTGGGGTTGATAAAACAAACACCACTCTATCTGGGCATGTATATTCAGCGCTTAAGCGCTGCATTAAAACCTACAAATAAAATGCATGCTCTTCTCTAGCGTACCTAGAAACAGCGATTACAAACATGATACAATACACACCTTGAAACGGTATAAATCCCATGCATTGTATATCACACAAAACATATCTTTAGAAGTTAAAATGAATCATCCAGCATATGGTGCCCCATCCCATCAACCCTGTAGGAAACAATGGGTTACTGTTTTTCAGAAGCCCCATAACACCTGTTCGAGAGGCCCTTTGATAAGTCAAAGGAAAACAACTCCACGCTTTGGGGTTCCCAGGGAATCCAGCGGCCCTTACGATAAACAACAAAGATGACCCCTCCTCGGGCCCTCAAAACAATGCTTCACATTCTGTAGTGCCGGCTCTGGAGATCAGAACCACTATCTGTAGCACCCCTTGATTGATATTGTGGTAGCAACAGCACCTCTGGTGTATAAACCCTGGTGATGATGAAGCAATGGGCGCCATCACCCCCACTATACCTTGTGCTTTTGGGTAGCAACAGGGTTAAAAATAAAAACTCCATTCCCAAGACACTTGTTACTAGGGCTCCTTAAACAAGCCCAAAAGTCATTCTCCATTGGCGTGGCAACCCCAGGCCTTTATGGCTTGAAGCCCCCTGAAAACCAGCAAATGGCACACTACACAAATCCTTGCTAAGCAGATCCATCCTCAATGATTGCGTGAAGTCGACAGCCATATCCATGGGCATTCCTAGATCCATGTTGTCGGCGTATGTTGGTTGAGACAGACCACATGCCACACATAGTGTGGGAACAGCAAAGAGACCATGATGGTTTGTGAGGACCCCAAACACCATTCTGGGCCTTCAAAACATCGTGAAATTGTTGAATTAGGTGTAGAAAGGATCATAAATCCAATGGGCATTGAAGGCTGAGCTCCACAGACTGTTATGTCAGAATCTGACGGCTGTACATCCAGTTGTTGGTAGACATTTCTATAAAGAAACTGAAAAATATAGAATCAAAATAGGTTGTCTTTTACACAGTGACCATCAGCGCATTACAGTATTCACCAACAATGTTACAACTGTAGCAACACAGAGCATGTTGCAGTGTCAGCGTCAACATATTAAATCCAATGTAACAACCAAGTACAGGTCCCTTAGAAATTGAAATTTCAATCTGGTTACATAAAAGAATTGCGGCTATACCACTTCATCAAAGGTGTGATCTTTGACAAAAAATCTAATGCACCGCATCTTGGCACATGTGAAGATTGTATAAAACACTGCAAAATGTAGAACCGCATTTCAAAAGTCCTAGCACACTTCTACCTCCCAATTGTGTTTTAAAAGTACACAATGCAGTTTTCACATGTCGAGATGCGGGACAGCATTCTGCGCTTCCCTTGCAGACAGAGTGCACATCCCCAAACATCTCGAGCCCTGTATAACACCCTGACACTCGCAACCCTTAAAAATATGTCATGCCAACAGTTTGTACAAAATAAATCTCTGCTATAGCATGTGTGCGACATGTGTGATCTTTGGCGCACACTGTTACCTCTTTGCAAAATATTTTACACACTGTAAATAACCCAAATACTAACTTCACATTGCATGCATTTAAAATATTTCATCAAATTTATCAGTGCTTTGAAGATGATACAAGGCATTGTGCATGTGCAAATATGTTGCATCACAAAACGACAAGCATCCCAAAAGAGCAGTCAGTGGTTTATAAAATGTTTAATGTAATGTTTTGAACAGCAATAAGGGCTGCAGGTTCCAAGCTTTAATATTGAAGTGTCTGAATGATTGTGTAACAGCGCTAGAAATACTAAACATTTACAAAACCCCTAACACATTTTCAACTTCTTCCAAAGCGTTGTAATCAAAATCTCCAAAACAGTTCCAGAACATAAGCTCTGTGTCCATGTGACATCACCGTTCTAGGTCAAAAGACCTTTTTTTTAAAAAGCTTTTTTAAAAAATGATTTCGAAAGACCGTTCTGAGAACGCTCAGAGCGCTCTTTCTAAATGATATGATATGATATGGCATTTGTATTGTGCCTATACACAAGTGTTTCAAGAAGTGATGAGGCATGGAAGGGGGAACAGAGGGAGGACAGAAACAATGATCTTACTAAGCCAGGTGACATTGGGATAATGCAAGCACAGGGGAGGGGGAGGGGAAAAGTGCCTGGGGAAAGGGGAAGGGGCAGTGCTGTACATGGGATCAGAACAATAACAAGAAGTTCAGCCAACAGGTGGCAGGGGCAACGGTAAGTGCAGACAGCAGGTGTCCAAAGTGCAGGTGCAGAACTGTCACGTCCCTGCAGCAGACAGGGGCTGACAGGCGGAAAGAGATGGCCAGGGGAAGATGTGTTACAGGTAAGTGTGTTTGTGTGTGTGTGTGTGAATGAAAGGGGACAGTGGTTGTGGTGGGGTGCTGGGGGAAGGAGTGTGTCTGTGTGTGTGTGTTTCTGAGTGTTTTGGTATCTAAGGGGGGGGCTGAGGAAAAGGTGTGTGTGTGTGTATGAGGTGTGGTTTAGTGTGGGGGAGCGGTTCAAGGGGGATTTGGGTGTGAAACCCCCGATTTCAACGGGCATGGGAGAGGTATTCAAGTGTTTCGAATATTAAAGGCCACCCAAAATTGGCTGAAAAAAAATCCGTGTTTTCTTGGTACGGCTTTTAATATTCAAGATAAAGACATAGAACCGATATCACACACACACGCACGCACACACACACACACACACACACACACACACACACACACACACACAGCACAGAACTAAAATCCAGCGCTACCAACATCTATGTGCTATTCTAGCCGACATGCAGAACCACAGAGCAGTCTAAGCAAACTATAGATTTTCAAACACATCATTAAAAACACGTGGCTGTTTAGTTTGAAAATGCACAGCCTGTCTCAGAAAGGACCTTCCTCATGGCCTGTCTCAAAGAGGACTGCCTTTCGATAAATACAGTGAAAAAAGCCTTATCAAGCTTGAATAAAACTCATTAAAAACACAAAAACAGTACATTAAAGTAATGAATAACAGTTCTAGAACATAAGTTCCACGCATAGCAATGGAATCTGACGCAACAACATCTATGCGCTATCCTGGCTGACATGCAAAACTACAGGTCATTCTAGTAAACTATAAAATTTCAAACATGTCATTAAAAGCACATAGCTGTTTATTTTAAAAATGCACAGCCTGTCACAGAAAGGGCCTGTCTCATGACATGAGTCAGAAAGGTTAGAAAAATACAAAAACAATACATTTAAGTATTGAAATACCCCCAAACTCACCTTTTTTTGCTGTTGTTGAAATAAACTCGGAATAAAACAGCAAGCCCAGATTCCAATCAGCAGGCTTTGCAAGGGTCCACAGGCCCATGATAAAAGCCAGCCAAGAAGCAAGGCACTCTGGGCAGAACTGCAATCACTGCTTCCAAGTCAATTAGTTGGCACTGCAGGGGATCATCAGGCAGGCATTCTTACACTGGGGTCGACATTACACCTGCTGCAGTCAAAGGGTCCTTTTAAAAGGATGAAAGCACATACCTTTTCCTGGGGGCCATCAGCCATTATTGGTACCATATAAAATGTCCCAAGATAATGTCGCCATTACAAAAAAATCACAGTGATTCGGCCATGTTAATGTCATTTGGTAATAAAAAACTATTATCCTTTTAAATGATTGTTTTACATCAATCGATGCAATAATTAACTGTTTATATGCAGTGAAAGTGAAATTGAAATACAGTGATTCAGCAGCTTGTCCATTAGTTGGAAATCTGCAATCGACGCGTATATCGAGTTCAAGGAAACCTATCAGAGCACAAGCAGCCAACTGTGACAGAAAATGGCTGCTGTGTCAATTAATTATCTCAACAGGTGTTTAAGGGAAGAAAGTTAAAATAGCAAGCTTGGCACGGAATAAGAGGCTATTTACTTTTAAAGGTGAGCTTGGCATGTCAAATTCATAATACAAAGGTTGATTATTGAGCGTTACGCACACATTTGTATTCACCACAGAAACACGTTTATTCATTTCATTTACACACACAAGTGTTTATTCATTTCATGTACACACACATGTGGAAAACAGGCTACTCACGTGTGTACATGAAATGAATAAACGCTTGCATGTGTAAATGGAATAAATAAATTAATTTCATTTACACAAGCAAGTGTTTATTAATTTCATGTACACACACATGTGGAAAGCAGGCTACTCACGTGTGTACATGAAATGAATAAACGCTCGCATGTGTAAATGAAATAAATAAACGTGGTTCTGTGGTGAATTAAAATGTGTTTGTGAGACGCTTTTTTCGCTGCAACATTTTGTAATACGATTTTTAATAAGCGGACATTATTACGTGATACCCCATTATTTTTATCAGAAGAAGCAGAACATTGTATTGCCTGCATAATGCTTCCTATTTATTTTTAAATGTGTTTATTGGGTCACAGTTATCAATGCAGCAATATAATAAAGATGCAATGAGTGATCTACAAGTACAGGCACAACAGCATTGACAGTGCGAGTTTTGTATATACACAATACAATGTGATCAGAACAAACCTACAATAAACAAACCTTCTGACCATATAACTAGGCAAGTACAAGGGGTAAATGTAAGGACTTGATATGTCGTGTAGACCAAAGAGACCTCCGTCCCCAAGTACCACACAGGGAGAAGATATAAACACTCCCTGTGCGATCCTTGAGGCCACAGGTGTGAGATGTACAACTGCTGGTTCCCCGCAAGACTGGTAGCTCCAAGACCGCTGTAAAGAAAACAGTATATCAGCACAAGCAAGAGCAGACTTTTGACTTGATTAGAGGAATAGTGTTGAACACCACGCTTACCTATGTGTAGTTGAGGGATCACTAATAACTATACGGGACCTGGAGAATCGTGCGGGGGCCGCGTGAGTAGCGCTGTCGGTTGCTGAGAGCAGAGGATCACTCAAGCTCCAGAGGGAAGCACCAGTTCACTGAACACACCTGCGTGGTCTTTGGTGAAGCAGAATAGCTGTGTGTAGAACGATGAGCGTGGAAGCAGATAAGTACTTGGACGAGGCAAATAAATCCTGAACAATGGAGAGAGAAGTCCGTTGAGAAGTCCGGTGATCAATAAGCCGTTAACACCAGGTAGAGTTCGTCAAAACCAATGAATGATCCAAAAGCAATCCGTAGAACGTAGTCCGAGTCGAAGTACCGAAAGTCTTGAAAAAAACACGAGAAAGCCGAACAGGGTCTCAAGAGAACAGCTGTGAAGCAACGAGTGTCTGCCTGAATGTTGCTTTTATCCGGCTACTTCCTTGTCACGTGACCGGGACCGGAATCACGTGAATGGGATGCAATCGTCATGTGACCCGGAAACGGTCGTAACCGCCTGACTCTGCCTGGCCTTGCTCGCGATGGCAGTTGCCAGTGCAGGAATGGATACCTGAGGCTGCGGGACCACAAGCGGCCCCCGCCACAGTTTTTGGATCCTTAACTGGACTGTGGCTGCTGATTCACAGGCTGGTCAAGCGGCCCCCATGCTGCACATGTCCTAACATTGGTAGGAGTGTGTATGTATGTGTGGATGGAAGGAGCTACCGGGACCCTAGAGTGAGTGGAGGCATGACGCATGACAGAGCCCCCCCAAAGGCCCACGACCCCGTGGGCAGGACAGGTTCTCAAGGTGAAAACGAGAAACAAGACGAGGAGTATGGACGTCCTCGGCAGAAACCCAGGACCGCTCCTCCGGATCAAAACCAAGCCAGTCAACCAGATACTGTAGCCTCCCCCTAAACCAACGGGAACCCAGAATACCAGAAACCTCATACTCATCCAGGCCGACCACCGTAACAGGGGCAGGAGTGGAGTGGATGCGCGTAGGGCTGGGACAAAATTTGAGAAGAGAGGTGTGGAACACGAGGTGAATGCGACAATCGGCAGGGACCGACAAGCAGTAGGCAACAGGATTAATGACCCCCGACACCCTATAGGGACCAACGAACCAAGGTAGAAGCTTACGGCAACCAGGCAATCGTAGATGATGAGTGGACAACCAAACCCTATTACCAACAGGGTAGACCGGCACGATAGCATGCTTCAGATCCGCCCCCGCCTTCAGAGAGGCCTGCCCCTTACGGAGATGAGCAAGGATGCGTAAATGGACATCTGACAAATCCCGCATGCAAGCTACCGCAGCCGGGTTGCTAGAAAGGGAGAGGTCCGGGACAGGCAATGTGCATGGGTGCTGACCATACAGGGCATAGAAGGGAGAAAGACCAGTGGAGGCGTGCTCAGCGTTGTTGTAGGCAAACTCAGCGAGATGGAGGACGCGGAACCAGGACTGTTGGTGCTGCAGGGTCAAGTAGCGCAGATACTGCTCCATCGTCTGATTTACCCGCTCAGTCTGACCGTCCGTCTCCAGATAGTAAGCTGAGGAATAACGTGCATCCACACCAAGCAGTTTCGTAAGAGCACGCCAGAAACGGGACGTGAATTGAGAACGCCTATCAGAGATGATGACGGTAGGTAATCCAAAGTGACAGAAGACGAACCTAAAGAAAAGACCAGCCAGTACAGGAGCAGAAGGGCTACCCCCACATGGAACAAATTGGGCCATTTTTGTGAACGAATCCACCACAACCCAGATCGTGTCACACCCCTGAACATGAGGGAGATCGGTCACAAAGTCCATTGAAAGGGTATGCCATGGTCTGGGAGGGATGGGCAACAGATGCAGAAGGCCTAAGAGTCGCCCTCTACGGTGTTTGCACTGGGCGCACCCTGAGCACGTGTTCACATAGCAGTCAACGTCCCGTTTCATGGATGGCCACCAACACCAGCGTTTCAACAGTGCCAATATCCATCTCTGACCGGGGTGCCCATTGATGGCGATGTCATGGGACCACTCCAATGCGAGATTATGGGCGTCAGCTGTGGGTAGTACCAGTTTGTTCTGTACGAAGGGCAAACCGTCATGGTATATGGGGTCCCACTCGGACAAATGGGCAGGATGCAGAGACACCCAGGTGCGTATCAAGGACAACAAGGGCAAAGGGGGAGTACAAAGGCAAATGACGTTTCTCTGTTCCAACAGGGTTTTGGGAAAGATGGGCAGCGACACACCCCCGGTGAACACGATAGAGCGTCTGCCTTCCCATGCGACAGACCGGACCGGTGTTTGATTTGGAAGTCATAGGCGGCAAAGAACAGATGCCAACGCACCTGTCGGCTGTTCACACATCTAAGGGATGCCAGATCCTGCAGGTTGTGGTGGTCGGTAAAGACGGTAACCTGATGCTTCGCCCCCAATAGATGGTGGCGCCATATCTGGAACGCATCTTTGACTGCCAGTAGTTCCTTCTCTGTGACCGTATAGTGGACTTCAGCAGGGGTTAACTTGCGAGAGTGGAAAGCCACTGGATGCAAACGACCAGAATTAGGGCAAGTTTGGGACAGGATAGCACCGAGAGCAAAAGAAGAAGCATCCGCCTCCACCACATAAGGCATTTCGGGATTCGGGTGCTGGAGGAATGGGGCAGTGGTAAATGCAGTCTTTAACGAATCGAATGCCTCTTGCTGTACATCGGACCAGAGAAAAGGGACATGAGGACTAGTGAGGGCTGTAAGGGGGGCTACAATGGATGAAATACCATGGATGAAGCACCTGTAGAAACTGGCGAAGTCCAAGAACGACTGCAGGGCTTTGAGAGTGACAGGGATCGGCCAATCCAATACAACACAAACTTTCGATTGATTCATGGTGAACCCCCCTGGGGTGATATGGAAACCCAGGAAGTCAATTCTGTTAGTGTGGAACTGACACTTCTCAGATTTGGCAAACAGGGAATGTCGGCGTAAGCGAGAAAGCACTTCCCGAACATGAGTGACATGTTCTTTGATGTTCTGGGAATAAATGAGGATATCGTCTAAGTATACGGCCACGCAGACATCTATGATGTCATTAAATACCTCATTCATAAAACATTGGAACATAGCCGGGGCGTTACAAAGCCCAAACGGTACGACCGTATACTCGAACAGACCGTAGCGGGTGCAGAACGCTGTCTTCCACTCATCCCCACTGCGTATCCACACCAGATTGTAGGCTCCCCTAAGATCAAGTTTGGAGTACACTAAAGCATGAGTTAGCTGAGCTAACAAGGGGGTAATAAGGGGTATTGGGTAACGGTCCTTTATGGTTATAGCATTTAGGTGACGATAATCCACGCATGGGCTGAGATCGCTTTCTTTTTTGGGGACAAAGAATATCGGACTGGCAGCCGGAGATGTGGATGGACGTATGTGACCCAGTTTCAAAGACTTCTGGATATATGCCTTAAGGACCGTTTCCTCGGAGTGAGACAGAGAGTATATCCGAGCAGTAGGAATCGGGGAGTCGGGAGCAGATCAATTGGGCAATCGTAGGGAAGATGCGGAGGGAGGGCTTCTGCGGTTCCCTGATCAAAGACCTCCTGGTAATCTTGGTAGACTGTAGGGACGCCCATAATGATTGCACCCACCACATGTGAACCAGAAGCGGAGCCGCCTTCATCCTCCAAGCTGAGTTGTGCAATGGCACCCAGAACACGTGCTGGTGAGTCAATGCCCATCAGGAGAGGTCAGACAAAAGTTCTGGCATATCTCCGACTCAAAGTGTACCTTCCCTGACTTCCAATCAATCAGCGGATTGTGTTCCCGCAACCATGGGATACCCAGGATGAGACCAAACTGTGGCATGGATATAAGATCAAAGGAAATCGTCTCCTGATGGGTGTTCTGAATGACCATGACAAGAGGGGCGGTCTGCTGTTTGATGGGACCAGATACTAAAGCAGTGCCATCGACATCTTGTACTGGCTCTGAGTGTGACTTATTCACTAATGGGAGGTTTAGGGATGTTGCCATTGTGATGGCGATATAGTTCCCAGTGGCCCCTGAATCTTTGATAATGGAGACTGGATGGGAGATGTCTGAAGTGGGCTTCAACATGGCTTGCACGATCACGGGCCTGATGCAGCCAAAAGCGGGTGCCAGATCAGGGGGGAAAAGCATGGAGTACTCGACCCGGTCCCTGGGTCTAGAGTCGAACACTCTGAAAAACCTGGTTCTTCAACTTTGGGCACCGTGGACACTCTTTAACGAAGTGTCTGTTGAGACCACAATAGAAACATGCGCTGTCAGTCCTTTGCCGTTCCCTTTCAGTGGGTGAGATAGGACTCCGGATTCCCCCAACCTGCATGGGTTCGCCAGGGGACACAGGCAACGGAGAGGAGGTGTATGGACCGGAAAACCCGACCTCAGCCTGATCGTCTGGCATCTATCTGTAGTGCCAGATCCACCGGATCGGTGTACTGGGATGGCAGGGAGGGAATGACTGACATAGTGGCCGAGAGTGCATGCAACTGTCCGGGAGCCTCAGTGTTTCCTTGAGCCAGGCAGGCCTCACCAGTGGTTGGAGCAGCTCTAGTTCAGATGTAAGAGCCATTTTGTGATGAAGCTTAATTGGGAAGCTAAGAAATAAAGCTTTAGTCATGGCAACTGTATCCCACCATCTTTGTAGGGCAGGCTCAGCACTCTGAGCGCCACCCTGTGCCTGTGTGGGCCCCACAGAAAGTCTCTAAGTGAGATAGCAGGGGAGCCCGAAAAAAGTGCTCCCGATGTAGTAAGGAACATTTGTGAAGCTGTACTTGAACCTGGGGAGGACAATCATCCTAATTATAGCAACCCTACCCAGGAGTGACAGCAGTAGTCTGGACCAGAAGGCCATTGATTTCTTAAGGCCTTCTACCACTCTGAGGCTATTGAGGGTGTGAGTGTCTTTGGGTATGTGCGTGACCTGGACCCCCAGGTATTTGGAGGAGTATGTCTCCCATCGCAGACCCAGATCTGGCAGGGTGGCAGCGCCCCCCCCGTGGAGCCCAGCCAGGGGGAAAAGGCAGGATTCTTGCCCATTGAAGGAGATCCCCGGCAACGCTGTAAATTTGTCCAGCACTTCTAAAACAATAGTTAGATTGTGTTTCGGTTTGCACAAGTAAAGTAATACATCATCCACATACACCAATAGGAGATGCCTGGAATTCCCTATTGTAATGCCCGCCTCTAGGCTCCTGCCATCGGAATACTGCCATAGGCTCCATAGACAATATACATAACATGTGTGCCCCACTGTATACTCCATGCATCTGACATCTGTCTACCGGACTTCACCATGGCCGTTGGAGAAGTGTATAGCAATGCCACCCAACAAATTAAGTTCTACCCCAAGCCAAAAGCTTGTAATGTGGTGAACAGCCACTCCCAGTACACAAAGTCAAAGAATTGTGTGGCATTGAGAGATACCACCGTGCAATGTTTGGAGCAAGGGTTGGTTTGGTCTATAATGTGCTGTAACTGACGGAAGTTCAGGGTTGTGCTACCGCCCAGTACAAACCTAGTTTGATCAATGTGTATCAAGGAAGCAATAACCTTATGGAGGCTCACAGCCGGTATGGTTGTAAATATCTTTACATCATAATTAAGCATTGCCAGGGGTCGGTAAGAGTCACACCTATCCGTTGGATCCCAGGTTTGGGAATTGATATCACCTGAGTTTCTCTCATGCTGGCCGGAAGTATGCCCTTGTCATATGCCTCTTTAAAGACTTTTAGGAGCGGCAGAACCAGGGTGGCGCTGTATGATTTGTAAAACTCTGCCGGGAGCCCATCACTCCCTGGCGTTTTACAGGTGGCGAGGGAGGCAATTGCTGCATCCAGTTCCTCTGCTGTGATAGGCTGGTCCAGTGAGGTCCGCTGATCTGCGTCAAACTTCGAGAGTTTTGTGTGTGCCTGGGCTATGCGTGTGGCATGATCAAACCTGGACAGTTGTTCCCATGCTTCCAAGCACTGAGAAGGGGAATCAGTCAGCTCAACCTTGATTGGCCGCAGGCCTGGGTGCAGGGCTTCCAGTGCTTTGATATCATTCTATATGGCCTCCAGGTATTCACATAATCTTCCACAGATACTCCCGGCGCTGGCAATAATCACTCCTCTCATGAGCACTTTCAGGGTTTCCCAGATGGTGCCCCAGCTGTCGACACCCCCAACATTATGTGCCAAGAAACTATCCAAAGTGTCTTGTAAGAGTCCCCTAAATAACAGTGTCCATCAAAATCAAGGCATCGATAGGCATGCGCCATGTCAGGATGGGGGACTTGGGGGACACAAGTTCCCACTCGACCATCAGGGGGGAGTGGTCAGATATCGTGCAACCCATGTATTCTGTGCCAATGAATTCCACCAGCTGCCTTGTACCAGCAAAAAGATAGTCTATTCTGGTGTGTAAGTCGTGGGGGATGAGTACTAGGAATAATTCCTAGTAGTTGGATGAAATTCCCGCCAGACATCCACCAAGTCCACTTCGGTCAGTGCTGCATTCAAGGCGACAGTTGCTGGGGAGGGACCGCCCTGCGGGGGAGGATCTATCAAAGGCAGCATTTCTCACACAGTTAAAGCCTCCACCCTATAAGAAACAAACGTTGCGGCATGATGCAATGCGACTTCCGAATGTGTGTATGTAGCTTGGGATTGAGTGATTTGGAAAATAAGAATTCATGATGCATATTTCCCTGTGGTCGAGGTAACTTTGCAGGATCAAATATCTAATGTGGGCCATGGCCAAAGTGAATGGTGTGCCACCCTAGTTCTTCCCACATGGCCACCCTCATAGTATGTCTCAACATTCACACACTGCTACCTCCCAGCCAGAGGGTCCCGCCCTCATAGAGGTATTAAATGTGTCTTGCAATGCCTGCCACCCCGCCTTCCCAAAAACTGTACTGTGTAAGAAACAAAAAACAAAAAAACAACGTGAACACAAACAAAACAAAAAAATTTGCCCAACAAAACTGTACTGTTTGGGCACTGCCGTACATTCAACATCAATTTTGGCCATTGTGTACCGGCTGGGGAGACCAGCAACAGGCCGGTGTTTAGTGTCAACTTCGAGCGGGTCAGCTAAGGTCATCAGTGGGCAACTGGTCTTTGCCCCCACCGAAGAAGAGATAAATGACAGTTTCTTGCGGCATCAAGTAATTTCAGTGGAATTGCACATTGATTTCTGAAGCTGTTCATTGGGAGGACATAGCTCATACGTGTAGGTAGGCCCAATATTGCATAAGACCTCATTGTCAGGTATTAGTTCCAATGCAGGCCTTCTCCTCCCTTGGTAATAAGGGGATTCAGGTGCATGGGTACCAGATAATGGGCTAGGGCTTATAATGAGGGTCCCTAGTTCAAGTGTCCATGCCATTATTAGTGTGCAAGTTGTTATGTTCAATCCACATGTTCGCTGCCACAGGATTGTCGAGGAAATGCGTTTGGACCTTATAGATACTCTTCAGCTTGGCTAGATACAGAAGCATGTACTTAAGGCCCAACTGCCTGAGCCTCACTTTGACAGGTACAAACCTATTTCTGGCCCTCTGGACGGCAGGTGTATAGTCCGGATATATAGCAGTCTTTGAACTCTTCCTTTGTATCTTACCCGCCTCCCTGGAGTATTGAAGGATGACCTCTCTGTTGCGGAAGTTCAATATTCTGGCTATGACCAGACTAGGATGGGAACCCGTAGGCAGCCTCTTCTGGAGGGATCTGTGAGCCCTCTCAACAGTGAAACCCTGTGATAGTTTACTGGGGCCAACTTCCTGAAATATCAGGTTTTCAATGTAGGTCGGGTCTGGTCCCTCAATACCTTCGGGGAACCCCAGTACACAATAATTTTTCCTGTGGGATCTGCACATGATTCCAATGTGGCATTTTGTGATTCCAGTTCCTTCATCCGTGTCATGAGATCCTTGGCGGTGGCAGCGGTCCCCTTCAACAATGTTTCCACAGTTGTCACCCTTTCAGCCAACTGTCTAACATCCTGTCAGAGAAGCTGAATATCTACCTTGACCTTGTCAATCCTGGAGGATCTGAGAGCAGCTATTGCTGCAACAACCTGGTGTCCGTGTGGGTGGTGTGCAGTAGTATGAGGTCCTGGGTGGTTGGGGTCCATAGATGTGGGGGGATCCTGCTGTTTTGTCTGGCTGGTGAAGGAATCCAGCATTGTACTCTTGGTTTTGTTCTTGATTGGTGACATGGTGGTCGATATGGGTCGGGTGTAAATGACTGTGCGCCGCAGGCAGGATATCATGCATGGCTACAGCACTTGCTAGATGAAGAGAGTGAACACCAGGGTATGGTGGGGGCAATCGTGGCCAAGCCAAGTTCCAGCAGCACAGCTCGTTTCACCCCAAGGAGGGCCCTCCCACCAGGTCAGGGCTGTGTGGCCAATAGTAGACGCCCTCCCAGTGTTGTCAATGATTATGGGACCAGCAGGTTGTCTCAGAGCAGTCCGACTCACTGTACAAAGGCCACCCGGCCACAGCTATCACCGAAAGAAGGCCGGGTATGTACCCAGCCAGCGCAGGGTATGTTCCACCAAGTGGTCAGGCCATGCACCTGCTTTTTACAGTGTGCCCAATGGGGGGTAGTGGGCAGTCCAGTGGTTCAACTGATCCAGATCATCCTCACAACTATATTGTAGCTTTAAACGTTTGAACTGAGAACAAAGGGTCAATGCGCACGGCCCATAAAGGTGCAGCCATGTATTGTAATACTTTGACAGTGGTGAGTTCACCTTCATCGCACAGGATCTCAGGGATCTCAGCCCAGCAGTAGATCTCAGGGGGCTGTCTCCTGCTTCAGCAGTGTGTGGGTAATGCTTGTGCAAACAAAATGGAACCCGGCCCTCCAGCGTGGTGGGTGCTTCAAGGAGTCTCCCAGCCACCCGACCATCACGTACCTCTGTATTGCTTCCAGCAGTATGTGTGTCCCGGGCTTTTCCCACCACTGCGCCGCAGGTCGGGTACCAGGCATCAATGCAGCTGAACGTCTTGGTGGTCCAGCCCCTCCGCCACTCCACCTCAGTGAGCCTACTTTGGCAAGGCTTTCAGAAGGACGTCGCAGTCCTCTTCTCCTCTTCTTGGAGCGCACTGGGCCCGGACTTCAGCACAATTTGTACGGTTTCTCCAGCTCCGATTCTAGTCTGGGGAAAGATGCATGAGACAGCACCAGGTTCCCCTGCCGGAAAAAGTCATAAAGTGTGGATAATCGTAGCTTTAGTCGCTGATACGAGGATCAATTACAGGATCATGGCGGGAGCTCCAAGCAGCTGCAGCCTTACTGCATAAGCTCAGGCCACGCCCCCAGCATAATGCTTCCTACGTGTTATAACAACATCTAAAATTAAGTTCACCCCCGAAGATGCTTCCTGGGCCCAATGCCATTTTTCTTATCAACAGAAGCAGAACATTCTATTTACTGCATACTGCTTCCTATGTTTTATAACAACGTCTAAAAAATAAGTTCAGCCTGCAGCTGCCTCCTGTACCAGCCTTCAGTCATAAGTTAAAAATAACCTTCCTTACGCCCATTAATTTTAGCTGGTAAATGTTGTTCATGTGTTTGTTTATACAGCTGGCACAAACACCCTGTATTCCGGCTATCTAAATATAAACCCCATCTATGCTTTCTGCTGATGAGGTTAGAACCCATCTCTATGAGTCACCACATTCCTAGGATTCTGCAGACCTTGTCGTAATATAAAACCCCTGCAGTGTTGATTCACAGCTCTTTGGTGGGTCGCAGAGGGAAACATGTAGGTTGCCGGATTGTGAAGTCTATACTTTGGGCCTCATCAAGAGTTTGGCCTGAGCCCTTAAATGCAGCGGTAATGGTATTGCCGCTGCATTTAAGGGCTGGCCAAATCACGAGTTGGGCGGAAAATTACATTTTTACCTCCAGCTTTTTGCTGGAGGTAAAAATTATCATTTTTGAGCCATTTCGGCCATTTTTAGTGCTATTGCCATCGGCGCAATTACCATTGGCTGTAATAGCGCTTCCGAACCCCACATACCGAATGCAGAATGGGGATTTATCACCTCCCCACAACTCGTGATCCGGCACAAATTTCACTGGCCCGAGCTGCAGTAACGCTATTAGCGTTGGGCGGTATCCCAGCGGTATTACTTCCACAATACCGCTCAACTCGTGATCAGGCCCTTTGACTTCTGTACGGGCTCTGGGAAGCCCAGTTTACTTATAAAGTAAACTGCTTTTCATTATTTGCACTCTGTATCAAAATCAGTTCACATACGATTGGTGTAAAATTTTATATCAATATTGATATCATACATTTTTTATATCAACATTTTCGGGGACATTTATATAAAAAATGAAAATTAATATTTTATATAAAAAGAGATAGATTTTTATATACATTTCTATATGGAAAAATGTGATGTTTAATGTTTGTTTTATATAAAATTCCATATCTAAAAATATGATTTTAAATATTTTTATATAAAATTCCATGTCAAAAATACAATTTGTAATATTGTTTTGTAAATAAATGTATATATCAACAACAAAAAATTATATTTTTTTATATAAACATTTTATATTAAAAAGATATCAACATTTCGTGTTATTTTCTGCTTCCTATAAAGTTTGTAAAGAATTATTGGGGTTCAATACAATTGCTATCAAAAACTTTGCGGGGGTTTATCAATTTGATTTAAAATGTATATCCGCTTCCTATCACCCTGAGGCGGAACCCCTCTGTGACGTCATCACTGCATCACTCTGCGAATCCCTAGATTTACAGTCCCTCTCTTCAAAGCTCACTTCGCTCTCTATCAAGCAAAATCGGCAAACGTCCTCCCAGTCGCTCCCATATATGTATACATTTTATATAAAATGAATATTCACTTTATATCAGAACTGATATCAAATAGGAAACACTTTATCGCTAACATACATTCGATATAAAATCGATATATCAAACATTTCTTATATCCTTTCCATACCAAATTTATATTAGGTTTATATCAAAGTGAGGAGGGACTAAGACCAGAAAGAAGCAAGGGGTGTGACCACCTGCCAACATTTTACATTGTACTAAAGGAGGACCCCTTCTACTACTTAACTTCTGAAATTTGTAATCTTGTATTAGTAAATGTTGCCAGCTAATAAGAGCATGAAGCATCCCTAACTGAGAACTGGCATTCTCAGCCTGCATTCTTGCATTAAATGCATCACTATTGTTACAGCTATAAGGCAAAAGGAAAACTTGCCAAATGAAGGAAAATCTATTTTGCCAAAATGACTATAAAACAATGTCCGTGTTGCTGCTCAAGACATCTAATATTTTCGAGACATTTTAAATACATGAAAATGTGATTTGATTACATAAGATATAGCTACATTTCTAGGTTCTACCTTATTTTCACATTTCCTTCACTTTTCACCTACACACCTGTTTAGACGTTGCTTTGAAGTTGCAATCCAAGTATGCATTGTTCAGACCCATTTTCCTTTTCAATCCCTTGACTTCGATAGATTTAATGGCTGATTCATGGATTTTTTGCACCGAAAAACGGGATTTGTGCGCCATTCAGCCCGCAAATCCCCATTTGTTAAACAGGGATTTGCGGGCAGAATGGCACACAAATCCCCGTTTTTCGTCGCAAATAATTCCATGAATCAGTGAATTAGTTTCTTCTCACATCAGTCCGTCATTTGTTGTTTTTAGATATTTTATAGCATATACATTTCTGCTGCAAATTTACTTCATAATACCCTTTTCATGTTTTAATCAATTTGGTTCCATTTGTTGTCTCAATTTTATACAATTGTCCCATTTCATTTTCTCTTTCTGGTATTTCTTTGGTTAGTTCGACTTGTATGTCAGGAAAACGTCTAGGTCCAAGTAGTGTAGTTATAGGTCATTTGACCATAGGTGATTTTCTGTGTTCTTGGTTTCCTTTGTTAAAGTTTTAGTACGATGTATGAGTATTTATTATATGTGACAATTGTATCATTTAATGTTTTATTATTCTTGTGTTGTAATTTCTTGTTTAAAATGTGTATCAAATATTGTAAAGTTGAAATATTTCAGCTAAAATAATAAAAACATTTTTTTGTAAATAGGCCACTTTCTGTTTGATGCGTCCATTAATCTCCCTGACTCACCCTTCCAATGGAAAGTATAACCTGTGCGCCAGTATCATTACCACATCCCTGTAGCCAGAGGCATTTATCGAAGGAAAAAAAGACAACCATTGCTACCCGCCCATCGGATGAGCTTGTGAAAGACCTGGGAGCTATAACAACACTTTCAAAAACAGGAAAGGCAACTTACGCCCTATGCCCTAATAAAAGCACCCCAAATTGAATCAGACCGTGGAAGAGACAGCAAGCATGGCATATGCACAAGAGAGCTTTGTGAAGATTCTCCAACAGAGATGTGAGTACAAGTATTAAAGAGACTCGTTGATAAGCAGGTGGGTTAACTATTTAAACAATTCTCTAAGACTGGTAATCAAGCTCAGGATATATTGTGATCATAAGCAGCCTAGCTAAAAATAGTGTTTCATTTTAAATGTATATTTCAATTTAATAGTTTTAGTATTTTAACACCTAATATTTCAACTGAAATTGATTTAAAGCGCAGGCTTGAATGGGTTGGGGAGATGGTGGGGAGACGGCCAGGGAACATACAAGGGTAAGCCCGGAAGCCTTATCCCAGATCCCGGTGGGCAGCGGCAGATTTAAAAGCAAATGGTACAGTGCGCCAGATTGACGCAGGAAACCTGTGTCGCCGGAACATGGGGACAGAACTTCGTGTGGGAGGAGTTAATTGTCACAGGTTTGACAATAATTAACTTTGGCAACACATTTCCATATTTTTCGTTTGTGCTATACTATGTTGCGACACCTAAAAGCCAAAACGATTGCATTGGAGTACAGACAGGGAGGAACAGGGGTGGACCGGGGTGCAAAAGAGGCCCTGCCCGGAATGGCATATGAAGAGGGGCACATTGTCTGTAGGTGTTGTTTGGTTGTGTGTGCCCACCCATTGCCTGCCCATGGGCATGGCAATCCCTATAGACATTGCCACCCATTCTTGCCTCTGCCATGGAGCTCGCTTTAATCAAGCCCTTCCATCAGATTGTACATTCAAAGTGCTTGCAAGTGTTTGCTCAAAGCAGCCACTGTCTTACCAGGTCTGCCTTCAGCCACTCGATTTATCAGCACTCTGCGTGTCCTTCACTCAAATCCTGTTAAAAACAAGCATTGGCAAAGGAACGTGTTTGGCTTGTGCATACGTTTTAAGCTGTTGCCAGGCACTGTTATATAGTACGATGCGGAAAACTGGCAGCACGTCATAAATGTAATGTAACAAGTCATAAAGGTTTGTGTTTAAGAAAAGATGTGTAGCACACCTTGCCACTCTGCTACTTGGCACTAGCATCTTGAGGAGACAATCGAGGGTGTTTATGTAATTTATGGGGCTTGTGCTAGTCGCTTTGGGTGGTCGTCAACGTTCAGATGAATGTTAAACTGTCACTCGGAACAGTGGGGTGTTATGTTATGTTACTGGGGCTTGCTCGACATTTACATGGCATCTTTGGTGGACAATTCAGGGCACAGTTCTTTATTTTAAAGAGGAGACGAGTCTCCCTGGGACCAAAGGCTGAGTGAGAGCCTGTGGAGCTGAGCACCCCAACGCAGACTTGTTCTGGGTTGCACTTGCTTGTTATTATCCGGTTCCTGTTTGGTTTGCGCCCCATTTGTAATCTGCACATATGCATAACAAAGGCAAACCCCACACTGCCCACAACCGGCTACCCAATATTTACCTGAATTCAAGAATAAAATAACGAAATAAAATAAGTAAACGGTTCAAAGAGGCATATCTCATTTGTATGGTGACTTTTTGTTTCACTGCTGTTGAAATGCAGATTTAATCTCATCAGGAATAACAGCAAGGTGCATCCTTGGGATTAATAATGATTAAAAACAGGGGCTTCCCTGCAGGCTTCTTTGGCGTGTCTTTAAATCTTTTAGGTAGTAGCCAGTTTGCAGAGATCTCAACTTGCACTTTTTCAGCTGTAAGGTGTTCAGCTAGCTTTGTATATGAAGTTTACAACACTTTGCATTCTAGTACTTATACTCCTATAAAAGGACCGTAACACCTCGAACCTGTCGGTCTCTACCAAAAACTCATCTTTGAGCTAGTCCTCTCACACAGTAACATCAAACTTTGTGCTGTACATAGCCTGATAGTCTTATTTCAAATCAGTCTTCTTAGAATGAAGGGCTTAATTGGAGATGTAAATATACTACAACTGTAATACACATGTCTTAAACAAGAAAGCCTTCAGCCACTTGATTTATAATGGAATGTGCATCCTTGCATCTGTTCCTTGCACCAAAGTCCTGTTAAAAATATGCATTGGAAAAAACATAATTTCTGGCTCTTGTGTAGGTATTGGGTAGACACCTGCCAGGCACTGCTATCATATGCCCAGGTACTCACATTATTTTACAGCTGGTACCGCCTTATGGCTATGTAGTACCATGATGGCAGTGCCTGGCAAATGCCTATGGCCTGCCTACTCAAACCTTAAAACTGTTGCCTTTGCTAAACCATGTATTTGTATAGACTTCAGCAGTAAAAGTGACTTTCTCAGCAGCATGATGAGGAATGTTGCAACTCTTGACAAACTTGGAAGGCCACCAGTTAGCTGGGAGGATGACAGTTCTCCCAGTACAAAGTAAAGGGGCCTGTGAGGAGAGGAGTTCTTGCATCACATTTCAATAGTGAATTGAAATAATACTCTTGCTTTTTCAGATTATTTTAATGTACATTTTCTCCCTGAAGTTCGAAGTCATTAACTAATAAGAAAACATGTATATCCCACCTTGTGCATTTAGTGCACTGCTGCAGTTTTAAACAAATAAGCACCTGCATGTATATTTTAAAATAGGTGGTAATCTGGCGATGAAACAGGTTTCTGTTAAACTGCTTAAAATATTTGTTGCCCACAAATTACAGGTTGCATATTTGTTCATACAGCTCCGACGT
This sequence comes from Ambystoma mexicanum, assembly GCF_040938575.1. NCBI lineage: Eukaryota > Metazoa > Chordata > Amphibia > Caudata > Ambystomatidae > Ambystoma > Ambystoma mexicanum. The sequence goes on along the minus strand of NC_090934.1, from coordinate 1,071,223,591 downwards.
ACGGGTTCACATATTTCTATAGAACTGCTGGAGGACGACCATTGCCGCTGAGTGTCGAATGATGTCAACTATTAAAGGTGGGGTGTGGGAATTAGGGACTGCTCCTGCATATTGTGGTAGCAATAAAGAACTCTGCGATGCAGAAAGATATGGGGCGTCACCTCAGAGTCCCCTGGCCTTATAAGGAAAGCCCTCCAGGACTTGCAATTGCCTTATCACATAGCACGGTGGAGGAGGCGTGGGGAGTGGTTTGCTGAAATAGAATAAATAATCTAAGGTATTTTGGGCTTCATTACAGGCTTCGTGGTAATGGCAAAAACGAAGTGTATTTTTAATACCCACTATTTTTAATATATAACCTATTTACAGGTCGGAATCACATGGGATATTTACAGCAAAGGGTAGATTGAAAATAGTGTATGGGATAAAGACTCTACATTTACCCCATGAAGTATATTCACACATACAAGTACTCTACTTTAGACTCCCAATACATTTCAATGTCGACTGGAAAATAGAAGATATGGTCCCATTAGGGCCTCTGTGTTAGAGCCCTGGGCCTCATACAACTCAAGGTGTGTGCTTAGTGTCCCAATGCCTTCAATCCCATGGCCTAGCAAACATGCTGTTGACTTTGCAACCAAGTAACATGAGTTCTAATCCTGGCTTCCCAACTTGCCTAAACGTATGTGTTCCTGTGCAATCACTTTTGGAAACAAGACGATCCCTTATAGTAAGAAACATATTAAAACAAACAAATAATTTGCAAACACAATTTAAGTCCTAGTTACAAGACCACATTAAGCCTTAGCTGTGTTTAGACAGAATGTTTTATTATATCCCTATGGTTTTGAAGGGATGTTGCACTTCACATAATTACTTATGTTATTTTGATCTGATTCAGATCAATTTCAATGGCCCGGTGTGTCATCCTTAGACTGTTATTCAGAGATGCAAAATTGTCTGTAGCCATGACAACAATGGGCTGGTGCTCAGTGGTAGCAACTCACCTTTTAAAGTGGGGAGGCAGACATATGTTCCCGGAATCCTGTGAGTGAACGAGCAAAGTATGGAACCCTGAACCCTACAAGAAGGTTTGGGAGGTGTGACAAATCAACTTCCGGGGACTAGTGATCCAGGTATGAATATAGATTTCTAAACCATCAATCAGCCCCACACCTCTAGTACACCAGGAGGGATCCGAACAGATTGGAAATACAAGCTCATTATTAACCTCCTTGTCCAGTTTTGATAACGTGGACGGAATGGCAGGCTTATCTCTGCAAGATTGTGGATCGTTGGTTAGTTGCAACACAGCGAAAATACAATTATTACCCAATGATATAAAGGACTGTCCAGTCAAGGTTGTATAAAAATATCTACTTTATTATTATCACAACAGACAGTTGTAGCACACTACAAAATACAATCCACCCTGTAAAGGAATGCAGAAGACAGTTTCAACGAAGGAAAAGGGATGCAATCTGGATAATGACAGGAGGGTAGTCGGTACAGTAATTAATCACAATAGTTCAACGATACTTGGTTTCAACACAAAGGGAGCAATGGGTCATACAAATGTCACTAGTGGCCTTCAGAGAAGGACCAGGGGGAAAGAACCACAATGTACCTTGTGCTTTTGATGTTCTTGGTGCTCAACAGGGTCGAGTCGGTTTCGGGGTGCTTTTCAGTTTATGCAACAGAGTTCAAGATGGGAGACAGCTGCGGGTATCAGGCGGCATGTAGTTCAGCGAGCAAGGCTGGTTGGACAGCTGCAAAATGGCCTACACAGTGGCTCAGAGTCAGGAATCGTTGTCTCAGTGCTGGTTGGTGGTTCCGAAGACTCGTCTAGATGTCTCAGACGGCTTTAGTAACAACAGTCAGTGGTTCAGTCGGTTGCAGCTCTACTTGCTTGACTGGCTCGAAAATGTACTTCGAGGCGGGCATTGGTAGATGCTTGTCGATGCACTCCTCCTAGCTTCTACACTGGGCTTGTGTCATCTTTAAAGGTGGATGGGGCAAAGCTGAGGGTAGTGGTGCAGGAAGCTGCCTTGTCTTTGGTTTGGTTCAGGGACTCTCTGGCACTTCCCAACTAGGAAGCTCTGCAGAGCCTAGCAGGGCACGCTGTGTGTTGGCTGGGTACAGGTTCTGGAGCTGCTGGAGGGTCCTCTGCATTCAGTATCTCCCTCTGTTCCCTCGGAGATGATTAGGTGAGGGATCTTGCTTCCCTCTTGGTGGACCTGGCCTTCCTTCACTGGCAGAAGATGTAAGGCAGACTGTACTTTCACCCAGGGTCCAATGCTGAGTTATTCTTGTTACGCCTTGCCAAGTCTTCAGATGATCTTCCCAAAAGAGGAGCTCATCCCTCTTTTAAAGCCAAATGGGCCACAGTGATTGGTGTATGCTACGCCTGCCTTAATAAACCAATTCTGGGTCCCCACAAACAATCTCCTGTATGCATGAGAGCATAACCAGAGTGCTTTGCAACAGAAAAGGTAAAGGGGTGAAAACATGTAATACTAAGTCCCACCCATCTTGCTGTCTGTTGTGGATCACAGGGTATCCCTAGTTAATGGTTCCTGATTAAAGTGGCAGCTCTCCCTTGATGTCATGGCTGCTGGACATATCTCTGGACCAGGAACGACCTCTCCATACAAAATGAGTTACGCCCATAGAACCGCTAGACCATTCTATTCGAAATGGAGGTTGTTCAATGCATTGCCTGGAAAACGACGTCTGCATTTTTCACGTCGTTAAATTCACGTGACTTAGTTCCATCACATGTATCACGGCAGTACGTACATAAGCAGCGTGGAAACGCCGATCGCTGCTTCTGATTAATTCATTGTTGGCGTTTTGTAGCTGAACTCCGGACCTGCGTTCTCGCATTCCCTTCAGCAACTTCTTTGGCCTTTTGGAGAGTGTTTTCCTCCACACGCTAATTCCTGAGCTGCATGTATCCTGGTTGCGTGCCAAATCTCCACGCGGACGCTGTCTGCAAGCGCGGCTGTCCTGAGCTGCGTGTATCCTGTTCACGTGCCAAATCTCCATGCGGACGCTGTCTGCAAGTGCGGCTGTCCTGAGCTGCGTGTATCCTGTTCGCTTGCCAAATCTCCACGCGGATGCTGTCTGCAAGCGCGGCTGTCCTGAGCTGCATGTATCCTGTTCGCGTGCCAAATCTCCCCACGTGGACACTGTTTTCAAGTTCGGCTGTCCTGGGCTGCGTGTATCCTGTTTGCGTGCCAAGTCTCCACACGCGGATGCTGTTTTCAAGCGTGGCTGTCCTGGGCTGCGTGTATCCTGTTCGCGTGCTAAATCTCAACGCGGAAACGCTGTCTCCAAGCGCAGCTGGCCTGGCTGCATGTATGCTGTCGCGTGCAATCCTGCACGTGGTTTTCTGAACTACTTTGAACCTTTGGTACCTGTGACTGTTAACAGGTGAAATTCTAATTTTGTTCTTCGTGGGAAAGGAAGTATTTCATGAACTATTGGAAGGTGATTGTGCACAGTACTTTGGACGCTATCCTGTGGTGCACCAACCCGGTATCTAGCGTGAGCCTCGTGCCGTTCGGGATAAGTCTCCCTTACTAATCTTCACCTCCTTTGTCGTTGGTTCAACTCCTGGTTTTCTTCAAGAGACTTTCGTTGATTACTTCAGTTTTGCCATAAGGTCAGTGTTTGAATTAATGCTAATACTGTGCTATCATAGTGATTTGAGTTTGGGACAGTTTCTTATGATACTTTATCTATCCTAGGCATACTTACGATACAATACCCACGCCCTTTCCAGTGATCCATCTCTCTGCCTGTTTCATCAGTCAGAGAGTTGTATCATTTGGAAGGTCTAATTTGACCTACCTACAATCAAGTCGTGTGAAAAAGGATCCGGAAGAGCCCTACCAATTGTATCCTTTTTTGGTTACCGTATCCTTTTCAATTGATACATTGGTGATTTATGACAGAATCAGAAGTCATGGAGGGTACGGATCCTTTAACTGTTTTGACTCAGTTAATCACTGACTTGAGAAATAAAATGATTACGGCACAGGGCATGCTACGGCATCGAATGGATGTTATGCAAGATGCCATGCATGCCACTCCTCAGGGAGCACAGGTTCCAGTAGCCACTGCATCTGGATCTGGGACTACGACACCATTATTATCACAGGAAACTCTTAAAGTGGTTATGCCAACACAGTTTCCCTTGGCTCCCCCGGAAAGGTTCACAGGTGATCCTAAAACCTATAGAACTTTTGTTAATCAGTGCCGACTTCATTTCCTTTGCCGGCCTAATTCGTTTCCCGATCTAACTACTAAAGCAGCATTTGTGCTTTCCCATTTGGGGGGTACAGCGGCTGCTTGGGCTAATCCTTTATTGGAATCAAATAGCCCCTTGTTGTACGATTGCGATGATCTTTTGGCTGCTATGAACAAAGTCTTTCATATGCAATACGCTACTCAAGCCACAGATCTGGAGTTGCTGAATCTACAACAAGGCACTCAACCTCTGTTGGCTTACATCGCCCGATTCCACCAATTAACAGCCGAAACCCAATGGCCGGAAGACAAGAAGACGGCTGTTTTCTACAAGGGTCTCTCAGAAGAACTCAAAGATGCCTTGTCCACGGTCCCAGTGGTTCCTACAGGTTTCTCAGAATTTCTTGATTTGATTTTACAAATTGATGCCCGAAGAAATGCCCGCAAAGGAGAGAGAAAACCTTTCCTTCATGCACCGGTTCGTTCTGATACACCGGCAGTTTCTTCGAATGATCCTGAACCAATGCAAATTGGTGCGGTGAGAGGCCGGTTGTCTAGAGCAGAAAGAGAGAACCGAAGAAAAAATAATTTATGTATGTATTGCGGTTCATCTGAGCATTTACTGGCGGCATGTCCTAAAAAACCAGTTAAGCCTTTGGGAACACCAAAACTCGACAGTAGCAGGAGTCCCTGTGTCGAGTGCTACATTGGACTCCATTACATTTCCAGCGCACGCACCTATAGCTGTTGAGATGACTTTACGTTTTGATGATCAAGAATTGGGTTCCAAAGCTATGGTTGATTCTGGAGCCACTAATAATTACATCGATATCACATATGCCAAGAAATGTTCTATACCCCTTGTAGACAAGAACAAACCTGAAACTGTTAATACTGTGGATGGATCGGTCTTGATTTCCGGTATGGTAACTCAGGAGACTGTACCTATTCAAATGACTTTATTAAATGGTCATTCGGAGGAAATAGTCTTCGATGTCATTGCGGCTCCTCAGTACAAAATATTACTTGGACTTACTTGGTTGACTCTTCATAATCCCGCCATTGACTGGGTTACGGGATTGATCCAATATCCTTCCGTTTTTTGCAATGAACATTGCTTTACCAGTCAGGTGGTGTCAAATAAATCACATATTTTGGCCTCTATGGAGGGAATTTCCACTATTAGTGTGGTACATCAGAGCGGTACACATATACCAAGTGAATATACAGATTTTGCTGATGTGTTTGACAAAGGCCAGGCAGAACAGCTGCCTCCACATAGGCAGTATGATTGTCCAATTGAACTAATTCCTGGAGCTAAAATCCCTACTGGTTGAGTCTATTCTTTAACTCCCAAAGAAGATGTTGTCTTGAAAGAATACATCGATAAAGCTCTTGATATGGGATTTATACGGCCATCACAATCGCCGGCTGCCTCTCCTTTATTCTTTGTTCCAAAGAAAGAAGGAGATTTAAGGCCTTGCATTGATTACAGGGCTCTTAACGACATCACCATAAAGAATCAGTACCCTTTACCACTGATAAATGTTCTGTTAGATCAATTAGGAACTTCCAAGTACTTCTCTAAATTGGACTTGCGCGGTGCTTACAATCTGGTTCGCATTCGCGAAGGAGACGAATGGAAGACCGCTTTTAAGACGTGGTACGGCCTTTATGAATATTTAGTGATGCATTTTGGTCTTTGTAACGCTCCCGCCACATTTCAGTTCTTCATGAACGATATCTTCAGAGATATGATGGACCAATTCGTGGTGATTTACTTGGATGACATTTTGATATATTCATCGTCTTTTCCTGAACATGTTAAACACGTGTTAGCTGTCTTACAAAGACTGAGAGAGAAAAAGCTTTTTGTTAAAGCCGAGAAATGTGTCTTTCATACACAAGAAGTGGAATTTCTGGGTTACGACATTACCAATCAAGGTGTTCGAATGAGTCGTTCCAAAGTGAAGGCCATATTGAATTGGCCCGTTCCACATAATGTCAAGTCATTACAGTCATTCCTAGGGTTTTCGAATTTTTATCACAGATTTATTCGTTCTTTTTCCAAAACAGTGGCCCCATTGACAGCTTTAACTAGTTCCAAAGTTCCATTCTGTTGGAACCAGAATGCCCAAGCATCTTTTGAGATGTTAAAGGAAGCATTTATCACTGCACCTGTACTTCAACATCCTGATCCGGATTGTCAGTTTATCGTTGAAGCAGATGCTTCCAGTGTCGCTACAGGAGCTGTACTTTCGCAAGTTTGTGCAGAAACCAAGGAGGAGCATCCAGTCGCTTTCTTCTCACGAAAGCTTACCTCATATGAACAAAACTATACTGTCACTGAGCGTGAATTACTTGCAATCAGCGATGCTTTCCGAGAATGGCAACATCATCTTCTTGGGGCCAAACATCAGGTGCTGGTGTACTCGGATCATAGAAATCTTCAGGCATTCAAAACTATGAAATGTCTTACAGCTAGACAGGCCAAATGGCATTTCTTTTTTGCTCAATACGATTTCCGAATTACTTATCGCCCTGCCAGACAACATGTCAAGTCATATGCTTTGTCTCGCATTGGTGAAGAGGTGAATGAAGAACCATCGGTGCAAAATAAGTTGTTGGCAGATCACGTGATATGTAGTTGTTCTGCACAAACTTCCCTAAAAAACGAGTTACAAGAGTGGGTGAAACTAAATCCACAATTGATTCAGGAATTGAATATTGATATATACAATGGTTTGCCTTTCAAACAAGGAGTACTCTATCTACCAACTTGTACCACTCGGAACAAGGCCCTCAGTTGGGGTCATGATTCCTTGATTGCAGCCCATCCTGGACAGAAGAAGACCCTAGAGTTGCTGAAAAGATGGTGTTGGTGGCCGTCTATAACACAAGATGTTATAAATTATGTTTCAACATGTTCTGTATGCAGTCAATGCAAGAACACTCCTGGCAAACCAGTGGGTTTACTCCAGTCCCTACCTGTTCCTAAAAAACCATGGGACATGATATCAATGGATTTTGTGGTAGAACTTCCAAGAAATAAAGGCTACTATACCATATGGGTTGTGGTGGACTACTTTACAAAATTGGCGCTTTTTATCCCCTGTATTGGTTTACCAACAGCTGCTGGTCTGGCTGATCTATTCATCCGGCATATATTCCGGTTTTTTGGCCTACCTTCAGTGATAATCACTGACAGGGGCTCACAATTTGCGTCACGTTTTTGGAGAGCACTAAATTCGGCATTACTAATTGATGACAGGTTGTCTAGTGCTTATCACTCTCAAACGGACGGACAGACTGAGAGAGTCAATAGCACTGTGGAACAATATCTGCGATGTTTGTGCCTGCAGTTTCAGTCAGATTGGCTAAATGTCCTGCTGGCAGCGGAGTTCGCCTACAATAATTCCTACCATAGTGCATAGGTACTTCTCCTTTCTATGCTCTGTATGGGCAACACCCCCGATCCATTCCTTTGGATTCCAGTTTGTCTTTGGATACTCCTGCAGCAGGACGTAATATTAGAGATCTAAAGAGTCTACAGACGAAAGTTAAGCAGCAATTGGAGCAAGCTAAAAAACGAGATAAGACCTATGCCGATGCTCATAGAATCCCTGCACCTGTCTACAAAGCAGGTATGAAGGTATGGCTGTCCACTAAAAACTTGAGGATACCCGGAAATAAGAAATTGTTGCCTAAATACATCGGGCCATATGAAGTGCTCCACGTTATAAATCCAGCTGCTGTCCGTCTGGCATTGCCACAACGGTGGCGAGTGCATCCTGTATTCCACGTGTCACTCATCAAACCGTGCTCTGATGCTACTAGATTGCCTATACGGCCTGTTGCTATTTCTGTGAAAGGGTCAGACGAATATGAAGTACAGGACATACTGGACATGAGGTTACGGTCTGGGAAGCCGTATTATCTGGTGGATTGGAAAGGTTATGGTCCCAAGGATAGATCCTGGGAACCTCTGTCTAACATTCATGCTCCTGTTTTATTAAGGTGATTCCACTCGAAAAGGGGAGAGGCTGCTCCTTTGGGGGGTGGCACTGTCCTGCCTGCTGGACATATCTCTGGACCAGGAACGACCTCTCCATACAAAATGAGTTACGCCCATAGAACCGCTAGACCATTCTATTCGAAATGGAGGTTGTTCGATGCATTGCCCGGAAAACGACATCTGCATTTTTCACGTCGTTAAATTCACGTGACTTAGTTCCGTCACATGTATCACGGCAGTACGTACATAAGCAGCGTGGAAACGCTGATCGCTGCTTCTGATTAATTCATTGTTGGCGTTTTGTAGCTGAACTCCGGACCTGCGTTCTCGCATTCCCTTCAGCAACTTCTTTGGCCTTTTGGAGCGTGTTTTCCTCCACATGCTAATTCCTGAGCTGCGTGTATCCTGGTTGCGTGCCAAATCTCCACGCGGACGCTGTCTGCAAGCGCGGCTGTCCTGAGCTGCGTGTATCCTGGTTGCGTGCCAAATCTCCACGCGGACGCTGTCTGCAAGCGCGGCTGTCCTGAGCTGCGTGTATCCTGTTCGCATGCCAAATCTCCACGCGGACGCTGTCTGCAAGCGCGGCTGTCCTGAGCTGCGTGTATCCTGTTCGTGTGCTAAATCTCTACACGCGGACGCTGTTTTCAAGCGCGGCTGTCCTGGGCTGTGTGTATTCTGTTCGCGTGTCAAATCTCCCCACGTGGACGCTGTTTTCAAGTGCGGCTGTCCTGGGCTGTGTGTATACTGTTCGCGTGCCAAATCTCCACACGCGGACGCTGTTTTCAAGCGCGGCTGTCCTGGGCTGCGTGTATCCTGTTCACGTGCTAAATCTCCACGCGGAAACGCTGTCTCCAAGCGCAGCTGGCCTGGCTGCGTGTATGTTGTCGCGTGCAATCCTGCACATGGTTTTCTGAACTACTTTGAACCTTTGGTACCTGTGACTGTTAACAGGTGAAATTCTAATTTTGTTCTTCGTGGGAAAGGAAGTATTTCATGAACTATTGGAAGGTGATTGTGCACAGTACTTTGGACGCTATCCTGTGGTGCACCAACCCGGTATCTAGTGTGAGCCTCGTGCCGTTCGGGATAAGTCTCCCTTACTAATCTTCCCTTCCTTTGACGTTGGTTCAACTCCTGGTTTTCTTCAAGAGACTTTCGTTGATTACTTCAGTTTTGCCATAAGGTCAGTGTTTGAATTAATGCTAATACTGTGCTATCATAGTGATTTGAGTTTGGGACAGTTTCTTATGATACTTTATCTATCCTAGGCATACTTACGATACAATACCCACGCCCTTTCCAGTGATCCATCTCTCTGCCTGTTTCATCAGTCAGAGAGTTGTATCATTTGGAAGGTCTAATTTGACCTACCTACAATCAAGTCGTGTGAAAAAGGATCCGGAAGAACCCTACCAATTGTATCCTTTTTTGGTTACCGTATCCTTTTCAATTGATACATTGGTGATTTATGACACTTGAAGCTTTAGCGAGAACAGACTATCTGTCTCCATTAAATCACATACTCCTACCCTCTGAATGGGGCTGCCCTAGGGGATGACTATACAGATAAATACTGTACACTGCAGACCCTCAACAAGAGCCTGAGAGGTGATTCCCAATTAATTGTGCCCGAAGAATAAAATGTGTGTACCTTTTATTCAACATATATGCATTAATTGAGCTATAAATAAAACGGTATACATCCAGAGCAAATGAGAAGATCGAAAAAGAGTGTGGCAACATACATCTACAGATCTTCCTTTCTCATCGGCACTCACCTTTCTATTCCGTCCACTACCCTTTCAACCCTATCATATTCCATCTGCATCCCCTTTGCCCCCATTCCTATTTATCTCCACTCCCACGCACCACTAGCATGTCTTCCTGACCTGGCGGTTGGGTAGCACTGAGCACAATGCCTCCTCTCAGAGACTTTCCTAAGGGGATAGGGGGGGCTGAGGAGGCTATAGCCCGGGGTCTTTTGGTTGAAGCCCCGGATAGAAGCTCAGGGGCTACGCCCAAAAGACTATAGCTAGCCTTGAGTGCCAACAGACCCTACATTAGCTTAGCCCTGGATCTTCTCCAGACCTAGAAACACCCCTGCAGCTCCTCTCCTCTCCACTGAGAGGTCTGAGTAACAAGGCCCCCAGCCCTTACTCCATCTCAGTTGCAATGTACGCTACAACAAGGTCTCCCTGTATTCTGTGGCTAGTCTGAGTAGACTGCAGAGCAGGGGCTTGGCATCCTGTTTTGGAAGACAGACCCCCTCCCCCCATAATACTGCAGCATGGAATGGGAAGTGTTGTGTCACAAAAAATTACAATTTGTAGCGCAAAACTTTACTTTTTATTTTGAGTTGAGGACGTAAGGAATTGCTAGTATGCAGGTGGGGAGAGATCCGGGGGTTATCAGCAATCAAAACATAACCAATGCCCTTATGGTGGCATACATATTTGGAAACAATATCTGCTACTTTGTATGGGGAATATGAAAGTTGCTATTATTATACATGGAGCAACACTGGTCTATTAAGTCACGAGTGAGGCTTTTTTGGAATAAAATACCCTGCTAACTGAATCACACCTGGGCGCTCTTAATTTTGGCAGATAAGGCACAGCGAGACTTTGGTTAGGTGGTGAAGCTGGAGTAGGAGCTATGTCTGAAATGTGGTTACTTGACCTCGCATCTTCCCAGCCTAATGTATATAAATGCGTGTTAATGCGTGGGATTGAAAACCTAAAATAGTACTACAATTTATACAAATGTCTTTAAAAGTGTTCAAGTCACATGATAAAGCAACCTGACAATTTCGACATCATTTTAGAAATATTTTGCTCAAAAAGAGTATTTGGGTCAATTTGTTTTTAATCCTTTATTGCAGAGAGGGGAGTACTTTGGTTTTAACTTTTGTGCAAAAGGGCGCTTCCTTGCTATTTTTAATTGTTTCCATCACGTATTGGAAATGTAAATAGTAAAACACATGCGCCATCTCTTTTAGTCTTCCCTTGTTCACTAAGTGTCTGGAAAGATGTAAATACCTCCTGAAATTAGCTATTGTGGAGGCCATCCACAATGGATTTCTCTTTGCACCACTGCCCAGCCCTCCAGAAAGGCTCAGGTCACCTTAGAGAATAAGGTGACTGAACATTTGTGAAAAGTAGCGCAAATGAAAGGAGCGCATTCTCTGTGCTCCTCTCACTTGCGCTACTTTTTGAGAATCTGGCTCATTGTGACAAGTTGTTTCCTCTGCTGTACCTTTATAGCTTTTAGAATTATTTACTTCAGTGCTGAGCCATCAAAAACTGGCAACTCACAAAAGGCCATTCCAGGATCTATGATTCAAGCACACAGAATCATGTGGTGAAAGAGTAAACAGATCATTAGGATTCACTAGAAATGCCTTCCGAAACTTTGCACCGGTGCAAGTGCAAAGTTTGCACAGTATTAGCACTAGGGCAAAGTTTGCCCTATTTTTAAAAACACTGGGGGCCTCATTACACGGATGGCGGTAGGGATTTACCGGTATCGGTAATATACCGGTACCGGTAAATCCCTACCACCTTACTACGAGGTCCCTTTGCGGGTTGGGGGATTTAACGCCTGCTTTTTGCAGGCGTTAAAATCCAACCCGCTAAGGGACCTCGGAGCTAATTACGGCACCGCAAAATTGCGGTGCCGTAATTAGCGCCTTCCCCATTCCCATAGAGCCCTATGGGGCAGAAATGGGAATGGGGAAGGGCAATGGCGGAATGGGGATTTACCGCCCCTCCAACCTTGGAATGGGGCGGTAAATCCCCTTTCCGCCAAGGCGGTGCCGGTATTTTACCGGCATGAGCCATGGCGCTAATAGCGCCATGGCTCACCGCCTACTGGGTAATGAGGCCCTGGGACACATTAAAAATCCATTGCACCTCAACAAGTGCGGATTGGCATATTAAAAGCACCAGGGCAAAAACTGCCCTAGTGCAAAAAAGATGCATTTTCACAACCTCTGTTCACCAGGACAACGTTTGCCCTAGTGCTAATACGGAATGGTATTAGCACTAACTTTGCTCTGATGCAAAAATGCATCAAAAATATATCTTTTTAGCACTAGTGCAATTTTAACCCTCTTGCTTTTAATATGCCAAATTACACTTGTCGATGTGGAATGGTTTTTAAATGTGTCTCAGTGTTTTTAAATATAGGGCAAACTTTGCCCTAGTGTTAATACCGTGCAAACTTTTCACTTGCACTGGGGCAAAATTTCTGTAATCTGGCCCCAGGGTTTATACAAAGAGCATAAATATACTCCTGCATAGCTACCCAAATATATAAACACCTGCGCTAATGTAATTAGGATCCGGCACGACATGGGCAGGTGCCACACATCAGTTGCCCTATGTCCAGATTGGCAGGCATAAACTGATCATGCTCACAATATGTTGGTGAGATGAGGGGCAGCATGCACAGAAAAGGGTATCTAAATGGGCTAGATTTAACTTGGCATCCGGCTCAAGTTCTTCATGTAATAGACATAGGGCCTCATCACGAGTTTGGCTGTAGCCCTTAAATGCGGTGGTAACGGTATTACAGCCGCATTTGAGGGCTGGCCCTATCACAAGTTGGGCGCTAAATCGACTGTTTTATCTCCAGCTTTTTTCTGGAGGTGAAAATCCCTGTTTTCGGCTGTATTACAGCCGGCTGTATTAGCCCGCATAATTAGCGCTGAAAATGCCCTATTGGATCCAATGGACCCAATCAGGAATGGGGATTTACCGTTAAGGCCCAACTCGTGATCCGGTAGTAATACCACCGGACTGGTCGGTGTTAGGGCTATTACAGTCGGCTGTATTACAGCCGGGAATACAGCCCAACTCATGATGAGGACATTACGTCACTCTAGAGCAGAGGCCTGCAGCCTGTGGCTCCATAGATGCTTTGGACTACGACTCCCATGATCCCTCACGTGGACTAAGCTGACTAGCGCTGATGGCATAGGCGCCATGTTGTATGTGCCCCTGGGACCTCCAAACCCCACCAATAATGAGTGTGCTGCAGCTTGAGGAGCTTAACCAAGGTCAGGTTCAAGCGAGGGGCAGTTAAACCAGTTTTGAGTAAAGTGCCCTCTCGGGTCGGAAGGCGCGAGTCTCGTGCAGAGTTGTGAGACAGGAGTCCATCAGAGATTCCTGCTGTGCTCTCAATTGCAGTCAGCATCGGTGACCTTTGTATGTGTAATTAAAAAGCCAAATCTCCAGCTGGTTGCTATATACCTGTAAGAAAAAAGGGATTATTTGTTTGCTCACTCTACTCATACCACTTTATTCCCATAATGCATAAATGCAATCAATTCGCGTGCCTTTTTCAAACAATGAGTACAGCAGGTGACTTGTTCAAACAGCTCACAGCGGTCCAGTCAAACCCATGTTCAGTTAACCCTTCAGTTACCCTATGAGGGCGGCATTCGAACATGGCTTTCTGCCACTTGCACAGCTGCATTTTTACTGGAAACTCGAAACAGAATGAAAAGAAATCGAATTGCCCCTCAAAAGCTGTGCTCTGCCCCATGGCCTCGAATTCTAAATCCAGCTGAAGCTGTCCGAGGTCGCATGTGAACAGCCCAGTGCAGATGCCTTATTCTTGACATTCTGGTACCTCTGGTCCTGCATTTCTAGTGGATTAAGAATAACGAATGGGTTAAAAAAAAAGGCAAAGAAGGAAAGCGGGGTGAACCACTCTTGCCTGACCTTGTGACGAATCAACAACCGGGGCACCAGTGGTCCAGGGATGAATATCGGTTTCTAAACCATCAATCAACCCCACACCTCTAGTACACCATAAGGGATCCAAACAGATTGGAATACAAGTGAATTATAAGACCTCCTTGTCCAATTTTGGTAACGTGGACGGAACGGCAGGCTTATCTACGCAAGGTCTTGGATCAATGGTTAGTTGCAACAAATCGAAAATACAATTATTACCCAATAATAAAAGGGACTGTCCAGTCAAGTTTGCATACAAATATCTACTGTATTATTACTACAACAGACACTTCTAGCACACTACAAAATACAACCCACCCTCTAAAGCAACACAGAGTACAGACAGTTTCACGAAGGAAAGGCATGCACCCTGGATACTGACAGGAGGGTAGTTGGTGAAGTATTCAGTCTTACTGTTCAAAATTATTTGGTTTCAGCACCAAGGGGGCAAAGGGTCAAAACTGTCTCTAGGGGCCTTCAGAGAAGGGCAAGGGGGGCAGAACCACAATGTACCTGGTGCTGAAGAAGTTCTTGGTGCCCGACAGCGTTGAGGCAGTTCCAGGGCACTTCGCAGCCTTTGAGAGGTACCAGGTGGCAGGCAGTTCAGCAAGGGAGGCTGGACAGACATCTGCAGGCTGACCGGGGCGGCGGCTCGGGGCAAAATATCGTTGTCTCTTTGCTGGTTGGTGGATCTGGAATGCTGGTCGAGGTGTCTCGGATGGCTCTGGTGACTGCGGCTTGACAACAGTCAGCGGTGCAGCCAGATGCGGTTCAAGGACTCGACTGTCTCGAAAATGTCCTTAAAAGATGGATGCTGGATGATGCTTGTGTGAGACTCCTAGCTTCTTCGCAGGGCTCGTGTGCTTTCAAGGCGAATGGCCCAAAACTCAGGAGAGTGTTAGCAGGCAACGGCCTTGCCCTTAGTTCAGATACTTTCTGGCACTTCCCACCTAGAAAGCTTGCTGGCAGAACCTAGCAGGGCACGCTGTATGCTGGCTGGATACCGGTTCTGGAGCTGCTGGACGGGTCCTCTGAGTCCGGTATCTCCCTCTGTTCCCTAAGAGATGTTCAGGGGAGGGATCTTGCTTCCCTCTTGGAACTTTTGGCCTTCCTTCACTGGCGAAAGATGTAAGGTAGACTGTACCTTCAGCTCGGGTCCAAGTGAGTCCTTCTTCTTACTCCTTGCAAAGTCTTCAGATGATCTGATCAGTGAGGGGCTCAGCCCTCTTTTAAAGCCAAATGAGCCTCAGTGGTTGGTGCAGGCTAAGCCCACCGTAATTAACCAATCCTGGGTCCCCACCCACAACCTTCTGTTACGCATGAGGCCAGGACCAGAGTGCTATGCAACAGGACAGACAAGGGGGTGACAACATATACCTAACTCCAACCCGTCTCCCTGTCTGTTGTAGATCAAAGTGTCTCTCTGATTAACTGAGCCCTCTATGACTCAGACATGCATTTCACTGCCTTTCATACTGAGGGGTGGGAACTAGCTTCAAGTTGACACACTGCATAATAAAGGGGTGGTAGTCCCGCTTTCCTGAGGATGTCAGGCTTCCTAGCCCCTCCCCTTGGCTTGCTTCAATTATCTCTCATTAGTATGCACTGCCACCAGCCAGAGAACAAAAGGAATGCAGATCCATGGAGCTTTTGATATTTAAATTA
Source organism: Ambystoma mexicanum (assembly GCF_040938575.1). Classification (NCBI taxonomy): domain Eukaryota; kingdom Metazoa; phylum Chordata; class Amphibia; order Caudata; family Ambystomatidae; genus Ambystoma; species Ambystoma mexicanum. The sequence continues at coordinate 1,071,207,913 of NC_090934.1, read as the reverse complement.
GGCTGCTCGTGGCTGGAGGAAGGTGTGCCTTCCCCCTTCTTGGAATGCTTTGATGTACCCGGGCTGTCACATTCCAGCTGATTATGACAGGGGAAGACGGCGCCTGTATGCTGTGTCTTCCCTTAGTACATGTGACTATGCATTTGGTGAAGGGAAGCAGATGAAATGGGTGCAGAATGGCCACACTCATTTCTAGGAGGTTGGTCTCCCATCATTCATTTTCATTTATCAAAAAATCAAAAAGCCCAGACGAGCGCACTATCTCCGTGCGGATGGTCGAATTCCGTACATGCCCCCCACCCTCAATATGTGAACATGCACCCTACTGATTGTCTGGTTCGTCATCAAGGCGAAAAGACCGACTGAGGCCATCTGCATTTCCATGCTGGGAGCCTGGCTTGTGCTGGTTGCCCATATTTAATCCTTGTAGGGATATGGCCAGAGGCGTTGCTAGAGGTGGGATGAGGGGGCTATAGCCCCGGGTCTTTTGGTTGTAGCCCTGGATAGAAGCTCAGGGGTTTCAACCAAAAAGGCTAGCTAGCCCCCAGTCCCTACAGTCCCAAAATGAGCATAGCCCCGGAACTTTTCCAGACCTAGCAACACCCCTGGATATGGCCCACCTCAAAAGCTTAGGGATCTGATTCCAAGATGGCCGCCGGAGCGAGAAGACGCGAGTGAGTCTCGCTCCCGCCGGGCCACTCATTAGCACCTTAGAAGCTGCGAGCCGGAGGGCGGCTGTACCGCACATATAGCTCCGGGTACGGCTCCTGCCACGGGCCGCAGGAGGAGGTCACATCGGCCCCTTCCCGCGCCGAGGAACGGTGCTCCCCCTCCCCCATCGGGACAGGGAGCGGCCCGCGCACCGAGAACCACCATCACAGGCTCCCCCAGAAGACGCGAGGCGGAGGCCATCGGCGGGGGAGGCGAGGATCGGGGAGGCCCCTCGGAACGGAGCCCCGGCATTGCGGCGCCCGGGGGTCGGGCAGACATCCGGCAGCTCCGAAGAACGGGCTCGGCGACCCTCGGCAGCAGCGGACCCCGCAGGAAGAGCGGGACGGAGCCGGGCGCGGCGCAGATCTCCCACAACCGCCCCGGGACGTCGGTCTCCAGCGGCGGTCCCCAGTCCGGTGGACCACAAGGTGAGGCGCCCCCCCTGGTGCACCCCGCGCCCCCCTGGGGCCCCGTGAATTTGGAGGGCCTGCTCCCCCCCGCACCGGCGGCGAAACCGCACGAAGGCCCACCCGGCCGAAGCAGGGAGGGATCATCCCCCCCCCACCCCACAGCTGAGAGATAAGTGGAGGTGGCCACAAACCGGAGCACCGTAGACAGACCCACCCAGGGTAACAGAGAGCGGCGCAATCTCCGAGGGCTACACTAACCGGAGCCCCAACTCTGCAGCACACGTGGGGTCTTTACAACAGGCGCCACAGCTAAGAGGACTATACGCCCCCCTTCCCCCCTAGTAGCCCCCCGAAGCCACCCCCTACAACGATAAACAACTCAAGAAGGGACACGAAATCAGCAGGACGCGCCAAGGCCCACCTAACAAGAGGCATCTCCCGGGCCAAAGAAATAGGAGAGGGGACGGGCTCGTCCGGGGGGACTCCAAGACAAGAACATTTAAAGGAAGACATGTCTAAAGCGAAGGGGAGGGGGGGGATCCCTACAGACACAGCAGCCCCCCAAACAAGACTCCAACCTGATACAAATGTGGGCAGGGGACACCCCAGTGTCGACCAGGAGCAGGATACAGGAGGACTCTTCTCAACAGGCCGCAAACTCGTCCGAGACGAGGGACTTGGCCCCCGGCTCCCAACCTCCGACAAAAGACGATATGCACTCCTGGTTTAAAGAACTACAAGATAAATTAATGTCAACGGTCCAAGACCAGTTTGCAGCTATTAAACAGGATATGCAACAGGCAATTCAAGGAGTTCAACATGACATTGTCAACCTGGAGGAAAGGACTGACACCCTAGAAAAGAACGCAGAAGAAGAGGCCCTTCAGCGCGCCGAAACACAAGAACACCTGGTGCGCCTGACCCATAATCTAGAAATTCAGTGCGAAGACCTCGAGAATAGGTCCCGCAGATCGAATATTCGCATCAAAAATATGCCAGAATCGGTCCTGGACGGGGACCTAAAGAAGGCTGTTCAGGAGGTTTTCGGGGATATCATCGAAGCTCAGGACCCGGAGACAGTGGAGATCGATCGCATACATCGAGTAGGCCCGAGACGCACGGGGGCACCGGGAGAGAGACCCAGAGACGTCCTGGCGGCTTTGTCCTCCTATCCACAAAAAGAGCTTATTCTACGAAGAGCAAGGCAGTTGGATCAAATCAGGATGAATGGGGCAGACATTCAGCTGTTTCAGGACTTATCAGCCGTTACACTCCTAAAAAGAAGAGAGATGGCCCCTCTCACGAGGGAACTGGTCACAAGAGAGATAAAATATAAATGGACATTCCCTTTCGGTCAGCTGTTCGACTGGGAAGGGAAACAAAGGAGGGTGACCACCATGGAAGAGGGGCTGTCCATTTTGGACATCCAGCCAGGGGAATCCTTGGCCAGAAAAGACAGGAAAATGGGGGAACCACACAACAGGCCGGGGGGATGGGAAATGGTCCGACAGAAAAGAAAACGGCGCGGAGGGGGTAGGGATGGGACTGCCGTAACAAATTAGTGGATGCAAATATGAAAGCACATAAGACCCGGGGCCCAATAACTGAAGACAGCACATGGAACGGCCCCCAATGATGGAAGTCGCAAACAACAGACTTAGTTGGCCCGGCTCGGAGCTGGAACAACCCACATAAAGGTCAAGGAACGATGAGGGGTTTAGGACTCCCCAATAAGTTAACCTCGAGCCTACAGAGGGCTGGGAGCGACAGGCGGAACGCCAGAGCTACCTTAGGTACCCGTGCCCTCCTCGGGTGTAAAGTTGGAACAAAGTTTTTGGTTGGGGGAATTGTTTATTGTTTGGGAGGGGAGGGTAGATCTTCCGGAAGCGAGAAGGGGAAGCACAACTCGAGCTCTACACTTGTACAATCAGACTATTTGAAATGGGGAAGATTCGACTTGTAACATTAAATGTAAGGGGCCTGAACTCCCCGGTGAAGCGGAAAAAAGTGGAGATCATGTTAAGAAGAGAAAAGGCGGATGTGCTATTGTTCCAGGAGACCCACATTAAAGCTCAAGATAGGGGGAAAATTCGCCTGAGAGGATACGAGATAATTGCACAATCCAACGCAGCCGAAAAAAAGGCGGCGGGAGTGTTGATCGCTGTGAAAGGAAATATAGAAGTAAAGGTGATCGACAAAACCTCAGACAAGGACGGAAGGTATGTCTTTGCCAATATCAAACTACACAACGCCCTTATGACACTGGCATCCATTTACGCCCCAAACTCGGGCCAAGATGGCTTTCTGAGGGACACGATGGGGAGGCTGGAGGGGTTCGCGAAGGGGGAAATGATAATAGGTGGAGATCTAAATATGGCCTGGCACCCCCAATCAGACCGTAGTGCGAGCAGACCCCTCCACCAGAGCGCCCCCTCTCAGCGTCTGAGGAAACAGATGGAAGGCATGGCCCTGTGGGACGCTTGGAGGGAACATAAAGGCCAAACCAAGGGTTACACCTACTTTTCACACGTTCACAACACAATGTCTAGAATAGACTACTTCTGGGTGTCAGTGGGGATCCTGGGTAAAATACAGGATCTGGAGCTGGGCCCCATTTCACTGTCGGACCATGCACCTATCTGGCTGGAACTGTCGACTCCGGGGAACGAAAGGAGAATATGGAGGTGGACACTCCCACAAGAAATACTATCCGACCCAGTGATGGGAGAATCCATAAGGGAAAAAATGGAAGAATTATTTGAGCATAACGACACGGGGGAGGTCCCCTTGAGCACCGTATGGGAGGCGTCCAAAGCTGTAATCAGAGGCCATCTAATAGCCCTCAAAGCGACCAGGGATAAACAAACACGGCAGTGGGAATCAGAACTGGAAAAGAAGCTGTCGGATATCCGGGAAGAATTACTGTCAAACCCCACAAGAGACCTAAAACGGACACTCAAACACACAGAGGGTCAACTCGAACATCTCCGAAGCAAACAAGCCCAGAGATCTCTCCTATACCTCAAACAGAAATACTACATCAAAGCCAACAAGGCAGACCGACTTCTCGCCCGACTGCTCTCGTCGAAGCGGAACGCAACGACCATCAAGAAAGTCAAAAATGCACACGGGGATACGCTAACGAGCTCCGAGGATATAGGGAACACATTCAGGGAATAAATATGTAGACATCCTCGCCCCATTCCTCACTAGACTTCTAAACACCTTCAAAGATAGTGGGAATGTCACTCCATCTATGAACGAGGCAAAAATTCTGGTTTTTTATAAACAAGGGAAGGATCCCTCCCTCCGGGCTCATACAGACCTATAGCCCTAATTAACCTAGACTCAAAAATCTACACCAAAATCCTGGCGGCCAGGCTCTCCCCACTGCTCCCCTCCTTAATCAACCCAGATCAATCGGGTTTCATTCCGGGAAGACAGACACATGACAACACCAGAAGACTTGTCCACCTTATAGAGAAAATAAAATTCTCCCGCACCCCAGCAGTACTACTTTCTCTAGATGCAGAAAAGGCGTTCGACCGTGTAGAATGGTCAATGCTCTTTAAAACCCTGGCGCACATGGGATTTGGGAATCAATATATTAACATGATCAAAGCCAATTACTCCTCCCCCTCAGCCAGGATAGCGGTAAACGGAGAAATTACAGAGAGGGTGGAAATATCCAGGGGAACGAAACAGGGCTGCCCACTTTCGCCACTCTTGTATGCGCTATTTCTAGAACCCCTACTTATTAAAATTAGGGAAACAGATCAATTTAGAGGGATTGAGATGGCGGGGAGACAACACAAGGTTATAGCCTATGCGGATGACATGCTTTTGGCACTGGAGGACACTACCCACTCAGCCCTAGCGGCGTTCCACCTGCTGGAGCTATTTGGGAGCATTTCTGGCTTAAGAATAAATAAAAAAAAACAGAAATGCTTATATTGGCAGGGAGCAGCGTAACACTGGGTAGAGAGGCAGACCACTTGGACATAAAGGTCGCGGAAGAGGGCATAAAATACTTGGGTATAACACTGACTCACAAGGTAGAGACTTTGTACACCAAGAACTATCCCCCACTCCTAGCCAAGATTCAAAGAGATCTAGAGAGGTGGAATCCCCTAAATATTTCCTGGTGGGGGAGAATACAGTCGATAAAAATGAACATTCTCCCTAAAGCACTGTACTACTTCCAATCCCTACCGGTTGGGGTCCCAGACTCCTTTTTCAGAGCCCTAGCCAAGTCGGTCTCATCCTTCATTTGGAGCAGGAAACCCCCCAGAGTATCCAGAACAATCCTCACATCCAACATCAGGGAAGGTGGCCTAGCACTCCCACACTTTAAGAACTACTACCAAGCGGCCCAGCTCAGGATTCTGAGGGAATGGCTAGGAGATAATCAACGAACGATATGGGTGACACAGGACAGGGCGGTCGCCAGAACGCCACTAGAAGACTTATTATGGACACCTAAGCAGCACAGGCACCCGAATCTTCGCATTAGCGAGATCATGAAGACCACGCTGAACGCATGGGACGAGCAGACACGGAGAGAGAACATTACCACGACTACGGCCCCATTCACCCCAATCTGTCGAAACCGGCAGTTCCCCCCGGGGACTGAGCAAGGGGCTTATGGGAACTGGGAGGAAGCTGGTTGCAGGAAAATAGGGGAGATGTTCGTGGACGGGGAGCTGAGATCTTTTGCCAACTGCAAATCAATTTGGAACCTCACTAATGCGGACAGGTACAAATATGAGCAGCTTAGACACTGGCTGGTCACGCCTGAGATCACCCATGCGGCGACAAGAGAACTTACCGCCTTTGAAAAGTTTCTCCTCACCAACTCAGGAGACAGAAAACTAGTCTCCAATCTCTATAGGTTCATGAATACCCAGGGAGAAGACATCAAGTGGGCATACATGAAAAGATGGGAAAAAACGCTGGGGTTAGTCATCACCGCACAGCAGTGACAGTCGTTGTGGTCCGATATCCACAAACTGACCAGAGCAGTTCAAACCAAAGAAATGTGGATTAAGATCGTCACGCAATGGCACTACACCCCGGAGAGGCTAAATAGTATGTACCCACTTACACCTAACCGCTGCTGGAGAGGCTGTACAGATGCAGGCTCGTGGAGACACATTTGGTGGGACTGCCCTAAGGTTAAACTCTTCTGGACAGGAGTAATAGCCGAACTGAAGAAGATCTTCCCAGAAGTGGACCGGTACACGGAGAAAACCTGGCTCTGTGGATTCACGGACCACAATGTCAACACGCTCACCAAGGCGCAGCGAAAAAGCTTCATGAGCCTACTCATTGCGGCCTGGGCAACAATCGCACAGGGATGGAAAAATAGAGACCCACCGATGCTGTTCACCTGGCTACACAAGGTCTGGTCCCAAATGACCATGGAAAAAATCACACACAATCTTCATGGAACACATGGCTCCTTCATAAAAGAATGGGGTGGAGTGCTAGAATATCTCCAGTCAGACTACATGGCACAGTGGTGCCCGCACTCTATAAAAATTTCGGACTTATTCACCTAGTAAATGGCCACGAGTACTTTGGATCAATGACTATACTTCCGGAAGAGGGTGGGCGGGGGAGGTGGGACGGGGAGTTGAGGGATTGTTTACCTTTTGTATCACTTACAAAATAATAAAAACATGTTTTAAAAAAATAAATAAAAAAAAAAAAAAAGCTTAGGGATCTACCCTTGCATGGCCATTAACCATCACAGAGGCCTTTGGTCCGTCTGGATCGTAAAGTGAGACCCAAAGATGTAGGGTTTCAGCTTCTTTACAGCCCACACGACCGCATACACCTCTTTTTGTATGGCAGCCCAGTTCCTTTCCCTTTTTGTCAACTGCCTGCTAATGTAGGCGACAAGTTGCTCTACCCCTTCGGTATTCAGCTCCGCTAACACTGCTCCAATCCCAAAATCACAGGCATCTGTCTGGATAATGAATTCCTGACCATAGTCTGGCACTTTCAGATCTGGGGCCCTGCACAGTCCATCCTTTAAGTCCTGAAAGGAGGTTTGACAGGTGGGGGTCCAAGTTACCTTCTTTGGCATCTTTTTGGATGTTGCATCATTCAGGGGCATGGAAATTATCCCATACCCTCTGATTAATGACCAGTAGTACTCTAAGAGACCTAAAAAGGCTCTCACCTGTGTCTGTCTGGTGGAGATGTCCCACTCCTTCACAGACTGTACCTTTGCTTCGAGAGGATATTTCTTACCTCCACCGACCAGCTGGCCTAGGTAAGTCACGGTATCGTGTGCTATCTGGCACTCCGTGGCCTTGATAGTCAGGCCTGCATTCTGCAGTGCCTGAAGCACTTGTTTCAGGTGGCATACATGATCCTCCCAGGTGTGGCTGAACACATCGATGTCGTCAAAATAGGCGACACTGAAGTATTCCAGGCCAGACAAAACCTGGTTAACCATCCTCTGAAAAGTGTCACAGGCTTTCTTCAATCTGAAGGGCATCACAGTGAACTGATAATGTCCTTCTGTGGCTGAGAATGCCAACCTCTCTTCCGCTCCATCTGTCAAGCCAACCTGCCAATACCCCGCTGTGGGGTCAAAAGTACTCATGTATTTGGCAGCAGTGAGCTTGTCAATGAGCACATCTGCCCGAGGAATGGGGTGAGCATCTGTCTTTGTGACAGAATTGAGCCCCCTGTAGTCCACACAAAAGAGAACTTCAGTTTTCCCGCTACTGGTCATTTTAGGGACCAGTACCACTGGGCTAGCCCAGTGGCTGTGGGATGGCTCTATCACTTCTAGTGACAACATCTTGGAAACTTCCTCCTTGATGGTGTCCCTGACCTTATCGGACATCCGGTGAATTCTGCTCTTCACCGGCTTACTTTCTCCAATGTCCACATCATGGATGCACCAATCTGCGCACTCAGGAGTCAAAGAAAACAGACCTGCAAACTGTCCCAGTAACCAGCGACAATCTGCCAGTTGCTGATCTGACAGGTCTGTTGCAAGGTTGACACCTTCAACTGACCCATCTGTGGCTTCAGTGTGCAGGAGGTCTGGGAGGGGATCAGTCTCCTCCTCAGTCTCTCCGTCAGTCACTAAGACCATGACCAAGTCATCCCGACTATAATGGGGTTTTAGCCGCTTGACATGAAAAACCCTGCACATCTGTTTACGTCCTTTCACGTCAATGAGATAATTCACCTCACTGCCCTTTTCCAACCCTCAGTAAGGCCCAGTCCACTTGTCCTTAAGGGCACTGGGTTTGGCAAGCTCCATAATCCACACCCACTGGCCTGGAGAATAGACTGTCACTGTGGCCTTTTGTTCGTGCCAGTGCTTCATCAGTTCCTGACTGGCCTTCAGCTTGTTTGTTGACTGTTCCACGTACATTGCCATTCTAGACCGAAGGCTGAGTACATAGTCCACCACATCTCGTGACGGGGATGAGGGTTTGCTTCCCATCCCTCCTTCACTAGCTGATGGGACCTCAAACAGGGTGTCCAAACAGAAGCTCAAAGGGTATAAACCCAACTCCGTTCTGTGGCACCAGAAGGCATGGCAGGAGAATATCCCATTTTCTCCTCATGTGCGCTTCCAAGCCACCTATCATGCCTTTCAGGGTCTTGTTGAACCCCTCAACAAGCCCTTTGGTTTGTGGATGGAAGGAGGTAGAGAACTATTAGGTGACTCCACACTCTTTCCACATAGATGTTAAATGTTAAATGTTAAAGGTATTTGTACCGTGCACTGTCACCAACGGAATTGGTCCCCAGGCGCTCTGGCGGATCTGTAAACGATAAGGTGGGATGGGTTAGTAAGGTGAAAAGGGAGTAGGATAGTGAGAGGAGTGGTGTTCTGTTGGCAGCTTCAGCTCGGTATACACCAGATACTGAGCTTTGGTGCAGGTATTGGATCGGTGTCAGTCCGCGTGTGCTGTTGCTCTGGCTCATGTGTTGTTGCAGTGTTGTGAAGTGCGTGCGGCTTGTGGTGCGAGAGATGGTTGTGTGAGTTTTTGAGTGAGATAAGTATGCAGAGTTTGAGGTTATATTGGTTAGTGGGTTACCTGACCTTTAGCATGCTAACATTCACAGTTTTCTCTGAGTGTGGCACTTGTTGGCCTTCACAGTCTTATCTAGTAGCGGCGCAGGCCAATGTTCAAAGTTCTATGTAGGTGTGGGCATGCTAACATTCACAATCTTATCTAGGAGCGGTGCAGGCTGGTGTTCACAGTTCTAAGTGTGGCACATTCTAACCTTCAAGTTTCATCTGGGCGCGGGCATGCTATCCTTCAATCAAAACCTATCTAGATGCGACACAGGCTAATGTTCACAATTCTATCTAAGTGTGGACATGCTAATATTTACCAATAGCCTTCATTTATGCTAATATGAAGTTTTCTCGCCTGTCAGAAACGACTTCCTTGGGGAATCTAACACAGGAGACCATCCCAATCAGAGCCTTTGCAACCATGGGGGCATTGATACTCCTTAGAGGGACAGCCTCAGGGTACCTCGTGGCGTGGTCCACCACCACCAAAATATATCTGTTCCCTGAGCTGGTATGAGGATCCAAAGGACCATGACTATTCAATCGAAAAGCCGTCCAACCATGGGTAGTGGAATTAAGGGGGCCTTTGTGGCACCACTTGACTTGCCAGAAGCTTGACAAGTCGGGCAGGACCAGACAAATTCCTTAACTTTTATGACGAACTGTGGCCAGTAAAAGTGCGCAGACAACTGTTCTGATGTCTTAGTCACTCCCAAGTGACCCGGTAAATGAATTTGGTGAGCCAAATCCAAAAGGAACTTTTTGTGGCATTGGGGAACCACCAACCTTCTGGTGTTTTCGCCCTCAGAATCTTTTGGCTCACTATAGGAGTCCATCCTCCCACACACTTTGAACAGTCCAGGGACCTCGTACCTTAGCCTGCTCCGTTGCCTGCTTCAGCAGACCCACCAGAGTCAGAACCTCTCTCTGGGCTGAGTAGAGGTCAGACTGATCTGGACCCCCGGCTGATGCAAACTCATCCAGCTTGGGCAGACTCTTCAGATCTGCACCCACCTGATCCTCCACCTTAGTTTCCTGCACTGTGCCAGGCAACTCTGAAGTCACAGAGTCCCCTGCTACCAAAGTAGTGTCCTCCCTGGCTACTAGCCCCTCTCCCGCAGTAGTGGGAAACTCAGTAGTCTGTGGAACTGGACTAGGGGCTACTGGCCACACCAGTCATTCCAACACACCCTCTGGAAAGACTCCAGGTACTAAGGCTCTGAGAGCCTTCAATCTGGCGATCTCTTTAGCCCTCGATCGTGTAGCCGCTGCGACAATTTCGGGATCAGGAAGATCATTACCCAACATACATGGGACAGGGATGGAGTCTTTCAGCACTACACAGCGCTGGGTTGTTTCACCTTGCCAGCTGAACTCTACAATCGGCAAGGGGCACTTACTCTTACCATCAAATCCACTTACACACAAATCAGGCTCTGCAATATACTGGCCTGGCTGTATCCACTGCTGGGTGACAGTGGTCACGCTAGCTGCAGAGTCTCGAACCGTAGGAGTTTTGTGTCCATTGATGTACATGTGCTCTAAATAGAGTTGAGTATTATTGGGAACTGGGGTCTCTTCTGGAGATCCGGTACCGTTCCCACTCAGTGTACCCAATCCACATTCGGCCGCTCCCTAGCCTAGTGGGAAATACTCCTCTGAGATGCCCACACTAATGATGGCCTCTTCCACAAGTCCAACATTCACCATGGCTTGCTTGGGTAAGCCCTTGCCAGCAGGATTTCCTTTCCTATGACCCAGCTCCTTACACACAAAACAACCTTTGGGTGGTGAGAACGCAAGTGTCCCAGGCCTGCGCTCTTCTTTTCGGTATGCACAGCTGAACTAGAGTTTGGGGGTTCCCTTTGTTCTTTTGGGGACCTGACTTTGAAGAGGAGTGGTTTGGACCTTTGTCTTTCCCATCCTTGTTTACTTTTTTGTCTGCCAATTTCTCTTCCAGCTTGGGTGTGCTCACCTGAGCCTTTTTCTGGACTTGAGTACTCACAAACCTGTCGGCAGCCTTTGCAAGCTCCCCAGGGTCTGTGATAGTCTTGTCCACAAGATGCTGGTATAGGTCAACCTCACAATTTTTAAACACATGCTCACACGCAGTCAAATTGTACATCCCTTTAAATATGTCAACTTTGTTACCAGTCACCTACCCGATCAGATATTTTAACAAGTGTGTGAACGCTTCAAATGTCTGCCCACTTTTCTTTATGAGCTCTCTGAAGCTCTTGAGATACTTTTCTGGTGTTTCACAGAACTTCCTGAGAAGGGCTGCCTTCATGGTTTGCCACCACTGCTGTTCTTGCTAGAGGCGGACCTTTTGGCCTCCTTCTGCTCTTCAAGCACCAGCTGGCGCAGCTCTATGGTGACCTTGTCCCGCTGTTTCTGTTCCTCTAGCGCTAGTCTCCTCTCCTCGAGCAGGAGCTTTCTAGCTGCTTATAGACTGTGCTGAGGCCTGGGAGCTGCAGGATGCCGCACTAGCCCCTGTCCTCACTGACACTCTTGAGTGTTGAGAAACAACACTTCTCCCCCAGTGGGATGATTGGTGAGAAACACTGCTCATGCATTCATCCTCGTCATTTACCCCCTCCGGAAGGTCTTGCCCGTTCAGCTACACAGGGCCTAGCCCCTCCCCTGGGGTCTTCTCTCCAACTGCCCTCACTTCTACCCAAGCTTGGAGGCTGGTCAGGTTTATTATCCTAAGTGCTGTGGGGAAGTTCCCTCTCTTGACATAAGACGCGCAGGACATCCTTGGTCATGCCTTTTCAGTCTCCATGTCAAGCTCCATGACTGATACTAATACCTAGCAGTGACTAAATGTTGCCTGCAACAGTACTTTTATTGTTGGGTGACTAAGTTGTGCGCAAGGCTCCAACTGATCCGACCGATTGCCACCAATGTGATGAATCAACTTCCGGAGCGCCAGTGGTCCAAGGACGAATATCGGTTTCTAAATCGTCAATCAACCCCACAACTCTAGTACACCAGAAGGGATCTGAACGGATTGGAATGCAAGTGAATTATAACACTTCCTTGTCCAATTTTGGTAACGTGGATGGAACAGCAGGCTTATATCTGCAACTGTCTCCAGGGGCCTTCGGAGAAGGACCGGTGGGGTAGATCCACAATGTAACTTGTGCTGAAGAAGTTCTTGGTGCTTGACAGCGTCAAGGGGGTTCCAGGGTGCTTGCAGCCAGGGCTGTCACAGGGTGAGGTGAGGCCCGGGGCAAAACATTTGGTGAGGCCCCTTCATTTTTTGCACTTGGCCAGTGGCACCGTAAATAAGTGAAGCGAGAAATCTCTACTTGAGTTTATTTATGGAAGAACTCGAATATGGTTTAGTCTTATGACTGCAAATCAACTAAAGCAAAGCCATGTTTCTAAGCTGAAGTAAGGTTTATTCCAGACTTGGTTTGTCATAGACAAGACGCACGAGTCACAGCAAAGCATTTGCACTGTTGAAAGAAGTGAATGCATTGTCTTCAAGCACTTGCAACTAAACCTGTGAAGATGGGCTCATTTGCTTAAATTGTCCCCATCCCGGTTTCACCATTTAACCAAAGTGTGTGATCCTGGGCAGATCATTTAATCACACTGTGTCTTATCAGCAGCTCTGTGCTTCACTTCAGAGCTTATGTTAATATATCATGCTGTTATTATTTAAATAAAGTGAGTGTGGATGTCCACAAAATGCCTACGCTTCTTGCCCTTTCCCGCTCTCCACTCTGTGGCTTATTTTCTAACGTGTGTTGACAACAAACTTGTAATTGTAAGGACGCTGTGATTTGTGTGTTGTTAAACTTGCTCTAATTGTGGTCCAAGTGATGTGAATGAGACCTGCGAGGGTCAGTAAATAGGTCTGTGTTTTGCAACACTACTGTGAGCACAGGATGACTCATTGCTGTTGCCAAACAGTATCGTACAGCATCCCCTTGCATACCATATACTGTCACATCTGCTATTTTCACTGCTGCTCCCTCTACCTGGCAACTCTCATACCTATTTAGATAATGTGTTGTGTTCTCCTTTTTTCCCCTCCTTTGCTTAGTCGTGCTCTGAAACACCTGTGTACGAGCGCGATACAAATAAAATATCATATCATATGATACATAACATTCAAATATCTAACCTGCCAGGCCTTGTGCTGTCTGTTTTTCCCCCATCCGGGGGAGATTAAGTCTGCCTAGGCCCTCTTGCCTCTCAGTGCGCTGGTTTTGAGGGGACAGCAGCAACAGAAGAAAAGACCAGCTGCACACTCGGGTGACAGGAGGCGAGAGAAAAGTGCCCGCCATAGTTGGAAAGGTGATTCACTCACTGAGAGAAGTCTCCTCCTCCTCCAGCCGAGACAAAGTGGCTATAAGCGAGCTCCAAATCGCCAAATGACACACACGGAAAGCCAAAATGAAACGGCACCTCTAGACCTCGCCAGCCTTGGTGAGGTGTTCCCTTCAGACAGTGTAAACTCAGGCAGGCCTGGCACGTTGGGTACTGAGGTTGAGCTGAGCAACAGTAATCCCCCAGAGAGAGGCCTGCAGATCTGGACACAGAGCCCTGCAAATCCAGAGAGAGGTCTGGGAACATGAATGAGATCTGCAATACCTAAGACAGGTATGATTCGTATGAAAAGCAGGAGGGGATCTACATTTTCAGAAGGAGGCCTGTGATTTCACAGAGAGAGGCCTGGACATGAAAGAGGGCTGCAAGGTTGCGAGAGGCCAGTGAGCATGGGTGGCTTGCAAGCACAGAGGAATGACCCAGCGAGAGGCATTCAAAGCCTGAGAGAGGACTGCAACCCGAGAAAGAGTCCTGAAAACCATGAGATAGGACTGCAAACCCAGAGAGGTCTGAGGAGAGAGAGAGAGAGAAATAAGTAGGCACTTTGGGAAGCATGCTCTGTGAGCACAAAGAAATATGAGGATGAAGGTGTGTGAACTTAGTAGAGGCCTATCAGCATGAGAGATGACTGAGAATGAGAGGCATGAGAGATGCCTGTGTGCATGAAAGAGGACTGAGAACGAGAGGCATGAGACTTGAGAGAGACCCATTTGCATGAGAGATGACTGTGAGAACAAGAGGCATGAGAGAGGTCCATGTGCATGAGAGATGACTGAGAACGAGATGCATGAGACAGTCATGAGAGATGACTGTGAGAACGAGAGGCATGAGAGAGTCATGACAGATGACTGTGAGAACGAGAGGCATGAGACTTTGCCACATTTTGCACTGCACACGGAGCTTGCAACAAGTCGGACAGTATCCTTTGTGGGACCCCTAAACACTCCTAACTGCATCCCTGTCCTCGCTGCTACTATAGGGTGCATTAGTGAGTGTCCACGTCACGAATCACTCACTACAGGAGAGAATTGCACGACTGGTCACCACTCTCCGTGCCCATACTAATGCCAACAATGTCAGTATCCAAACATCATAGCGTATAGAATAAATCTTGGAGGGCATGGGGAGGGTTTTAGGCACGGTGGACCCGCAGTTTTGCACTTTTCACCGTTACTAAATACACTACTGAATTTTGACTTAAAGCTATACTCTGAAGCTGCACTGTACTTCTTTGTACCGACTGTCATGCAACTCTTTATGGAAGCACTCTGGTGACACTTCCTATTTTCACAATAACTGTTAGGTTATATAGCGCCTAGACTATACCAAGGTTTGCAAAGGCTTTAATAGCCGATACTGTTTCTGAAGTGAACCGCACTCACCGTTTAGCGCCATTGCAAACGTAATAGCAAAGCCTGTGTTTAGAGCGTTACGAAGGGCAAACACGATTGCAGAAAGCGCTATATCCAACAAAGCAAGTACTACTGATGGACCTGAGAAGGATGAGTGAGTGGGCAACTTGCTCGGCAGCTGGCACACAGATCTCTGCCCGAGGCGAATTACTGAATGCAGTCCCTTCGTAGCAGCCAGCAGGGGCGAGAGAAAGCCCTGTGAATGGATGGATGGATGAATGGATTCATGCATGGGTGGATGGATGTGTTTATGGGTGAGCGGATGGATGGATGATGGTTCGAAAGAGGTGCGGATGGGAGAGGGGATGGGGAAAGAGTTGAGGGCTGGACGGATAAGTGGACAGATGCAAGGCAGCAAGCGGGGACGGATGGATGGACGGACGGACGGACAGACACGTGAGTGAAGAATGGGTGTACGGACAGATTCACAAAAGTATTGCCGAATGGGCAGATGGACATATGGAAGATTTTAATGATGGATGGCAGGAGAGATAGAGAGAGACAGAGTAAACAGAAGATAGTTAGGCTGACAGAAGAAACTGACCCAAGGTTTAAGGGAGAGATATGCAGAAACATCGGACCGGATGGACAGACCAACGGACAGGGCCGCAGAAAGCATGGCGTGGAAGACAGGCAGAATATGCAAAGACCGGAGGAGAGAGGTGCAGACATACAGACAGACAGAGCAAAGAGCAGGCGTACAAACAGAGGAGGGCAGAGTGCATGAGCAAGTCACGAACGATGCAATGGCTGGACGGACAGAAGGACAGGTGCAGAGGTGACATCAGGGAACACTATATGCACAGACAGAGTGGCCGAAGAGTAGGTGGGCAGGTATGACATGCATGGCAACTAGAGATTGAATGGAGAAATGGGTGGGGGTGTCATGATCTCTGCTTCCAAAAGGTCAGGGTTTTCCCAACTCCCTTGGAAGCAGATCCATAACCCAGGTTCCGAGTGCCAACCAGTCCCAATTGGGACCTTTTGGACCCAGTCCTGGCGCCAGTGGCACCAGGCTCATAAATATGCCCAGTCCCAGCGCTGGAAGCGCCGGGCTCATAATGCTTGGGTGGACTTACCTGCAGCAGACCATGCTGCTTACTTGCCTGCCAGTTGAGCCTCTGATCCTCTTCTGTTTGGAACTACTTTTCCTGTTGGGTGGGGCTGGAGCCACTCCCTAGATTCAGAACACTGGAACTCTTCTGGAAGGCAGGAACTCTTTTCTTACCAGGAACTATTTTCTTACCTAGGGGTGGCTGTGGAAGGAGACACCTAAGCACTATAGGAGGCTATTTAAACCACACCCGGTGGATGAATCTTGCTTTGCGTTATTCTGCACCCTCTGCAGCAGAACGCTCATCGTGTCTTCTGCATCCGGTCCTGGGCCTAAGGAAAAAGGCTTACCATCCTGACTCCAGTCTTCAGCAACACCTATAAAGACAAGAAAGAACAGGTTAGCATTCCGGCATCTGAAAGGAAAAGGCTTACCATCCTGAATCCAGTCTTCAGCAACACCTATAAAGACAAGAAAGAACAGGTTAGCATTCCGGCATCTGAAAGGCAAAGGCTTACCTTCTCTTCGTGCGTTCCGGAGGTCTTCACACTGCATTCCGGCATCTGAAAGACAAAAGCTTACCAACTCTTCGCACGCTCCGGAGGCCGTCTGCGCTGCATCCCGCATCTGAAAGACAAAACAAGGTGCGTTTAAATACATTGGGGAACTTTAATACTCACGTGCCAATACTCCTTTCCACATCTAACCCAGTGGGTATTCCGGCACCCTGCAGCCGCACCGAACTTGTACCTGCAAAATAAAAAGACAGTTAGAGCGCATCGTGAAGCTGGCAACAAGCGCTTACTTACGTGCTTCCAGGCGCTTCTATTCCTCACACGGGCTCCATCTTCAACTCACTTCAGCCCGTCATCCGCCATCGCCGGAACCCTGCAAAACAAGAGACATCATTATTAAAGACTTTAAAGACATTTGAGTTACTCGAAACTTACCGTTCGTGCAGTAAACGACGGACAGCAGTCCTCTGAAGTCAAGAGGCCTGCGCTACCTATCCAGTGAGGAAACTGGTTACAGCACCCTGCCCCGAGGCAGATGGAGAGCTCGGCATTCACTTACCTAAGGTGAGAGCGTTAACCTTTGGGGGTCTACAGGAGAGGAGAAGAGGAAAGAGATAGGGACACCCCAATAACCCCAGTTCATTAACCCCCATATTTTCTATCTGCAGACATCTTACTCTACACGTCAGGCATACAGTGCACAGAGGTCCAGCCCAAAGAGCCAACCGGGTGCTGCACATCACCTTTGAAGATACGGTAGTCGCCCAGTCAAGACCGGCGCCTCTGCGAGAATCAGGTGAGCGTTACAGAACGCAAAGCCTACCGCAAAACTCTCGCCCAGGCGCTATGGAAACCTCGGATACTGACCACCTAGCCCGGTTACTTGGGGAACTAAGGGCAGAAGTGCATGCAGCTCGTCAGGAAACGAATGCTCTAAGAAGGGAACTAATTATTTCCAAGGAGAGAACAGATGATCTTGCTAGACAATTGCTACAGTCACAAGCCGGACAGACCTCGCTACCCGCATCAGGGGCAAATCTTCCTTCAACATCCTCTATGAATCCAGTGCAGATCAACCTACCTGGGAATGTACCTCTGGCTCCGCCCGAACGATTTTCTGGTGACCCAAAGAGGTTTGCGGTATTTATCAATCAGTGCCGGTTGCACTTCTTATGCCGGCCAGCAGCCTTTCCAACTGATCAAGCTAAAGTAGCTTTTGTACTTTCGTACCTTAGTGGCAATGCGGCAGACTGGTCGATCCCTCTAGTTAATCAAGATGATCCGATTCTCCATGATTTTCAAGCCTTTCAGCTTAGTATGGAAAAACTGTTCGCAAGACATGCACAGGGGCAGGCCTTGGACAATGAGCTTCTTTCGTTGCGACAGGGTAATCAAGACCTTTTGGCTTATATTGCATCTTTCAATAGACTAATAGTGGAAACTCAATGGCCTGAGGACAAAAGGATTACGCTGTTTTATAGAGGTCTACGTGGAGAGCTCAAAGACGTTTTAGCCCAAGTAGTGAATCCCCCACAAGACTGTTCGGATTATATAGACTTGGTCGTTCAAATAGATCACAGACTGCAGAACAGGAAGGCCGATCGTTCCAAGTTTGAGGCTCGAGTATTTTCCAAACCGCCAACTCCTTCCAAAGGAGTAGACTCCGGGGAACCCATGCAAATAGGGGGTCTGAAAGGCCCTTTAACACAAAGGGAGCGGGAAAGGAGAAAACAGTTGCAATTATGCCTATATTGCGGAAACTCAGGGCACTTTCTTCGAGACTGTCCGGTGAAACCTGCCAAGAAGGCAGTAGGAGCTGCAGTTACCACAGTTACAAACTCTGAGCAGGGAAACGACCTCGCCCGACAAGAATAGAGGTCCTCTTGCCGAGCGTGAAAACCAGTTCCGTGACCTCGCATTTCGTGATACCTATGGTCCTCATTAGCCCTGATAATCCGGATCGATTACATGCAATTGAAGCTTACGTCGACAGCGGTGCCATCGGCAATTATGTGGATCATGAAATGGTTTTGAGGATGAATCTAACTCTTTGTCCCAAGGCTGTAAAGGACGTCATTACTACGGTGGATGGTACGGAGATAGCCTCCGGGCCAGTAACACATACCACTCAAGAGGTGATGCTAGTAAGTCAAGATGGACACCATGAGAAGATCGTGTTCGATGTGATCAAGGCCCCTCAGTTCCAGATTATTCTAGGAATACCTTGGTTAGAGAAACACAATCCTCTGATCGATTGGCGAGCAAGAACGGTCCAGTTTCCAGAATGTGTCTCTACTTGTCACCCTCCACCTGGTGTTGCACTGGCAGCAATTTCTTCAGAGACTCTCCAGTTACCTCCCGAATACCTAGAATACCAAGATGTTTTCCGGAAGGAGCAGGCTAACTCTCTACCTCCTCATAGGTCTTATGACTGCCAGATAGACCTGATACCTGGATCTACTCCTCCTTGTAGTAGAATTTATGCCCTCACCGAGCCTGAGAACCTTCACCTTCGACAATACCTGGATCAATACCTGGCAAATGGGTTTATTCGTCCTTCCAAGTCCCCTGCTTCTTCAGCTTTGTTCTTCGTTCCAAAAAAGGAAGGAGACCTTAGAACTTGTATCGATTATCGCTCCCTAAACCAGATCACCGTTAAGAATAGATATCCGTTACCTTTGATCCCTGAACTCCTGGACCAAGTCAGAAAAGCATGCATATATACAAAGCTGGATCTTAGAGGAGCTTACCACTTGGTACGAGTAAAAGAGGGCGATGAATGGAAGACGGCCTTCCGCACCAAGTATGGGCTATTTGAATATCAGGTCATGCCCTTCGGACTTTGCAATGCCGCGGCCGCCTTTCAATATTTTATGAACGATGTCCTCAGAGAACTCATAGATGTGTGTGTTGTTGTTTACATTGACGACATTCTCGTTTATTCTTCATCGGAATCTGAACATCGGAAACACGTGAAAATGGTCCTCGAAAGATTGCGTCAACACAAACTTTTCGCTAAGTTGGGAAAATGTGTTTTCAACGTGACTGAAGTTGAATTCTTGGGATTCATATTATCACCTGGCGGAGTGCGTATGGATTCAAAAAAGGTCGATGCAGTTCTCAAATGGCCATCACCATCCTCCGTAAAAGGTGTGCAAAGCATGTTAGGCTTCGCTAACTTTTACCGCAGGTTTATCCCTGAGTTCTCTCGAATAGTCCAGCCCATCACTGCCTTGTTAAAGAAAAACAAACGTTTTGAATGGTCTACCGAGGCGGAACAAGCTTTCCAGGATTTGAAGACTAAATTTATCTCTGCACCTATCTTAAAACACCCTCGCCCCGAACTCCCCTACATCGTGGAAACTGATGCTTCAAGCCTTGCCATTGGGGCAGTTCTATCACAAAAGGACCCGGTAACCAATCAGTTGCATCCCGTGGCATTTTGGTCCCGCAAATTCTCGCCTCCGGAAATCAATTACACGATTACTGACAAGGAACTTCTGGCTATCAAGTCTGCCTTTAAGGCTTGGCGGCATTATCTGCTGGGGGCCCGACACACCGTTACTGTGATTACGGATCACCGAAACCTGCAATATTTGAAAACCGCAAAAGCCCAATCCTCTAGACAACTCCGTTGGGCATTATTCTTTGCCGAGTTTGACTTCATAATTACCTATCGACCTGGTACAAAGAACGGTAAAGCTGATGCTTTTTCTCGGATGGGAGTGGAAGAACACTTGATTAACCCAAAACCTGTACCAATCATTCCCGAACAAAGAATTCTGTGTGTAATCGCCACAGAATCCATAGAGGAAGTTAAGGATAAAGCCAGGCAACTTGTAACTCCAGCAGACATACAGAATTGGCATCTGCAGGGAAAGGACTTTGCAGTAAAGGACAACTTATTGTATTTCCAAGAACGATTATACCTACCCAGCACAGATTTACAGAAAAAAGTAATCTCTTGTTATCACGACTCTTTAATGGAAGGTCATCCTGGTATAGCCAAGACCTCAGAAAAGATCAAGCGCTACTTCTGGTGGCCGTCTTGGAAAAAAGATATCAGAGACTTTATAATGTCCTGTGGAGTATGCGCCCAAAACAAGAGTCAAAAGGAAAGACCAGCAGGCCTCTTACGCCCTATTGACATCCCACCTCGCCCTTGGCATACGCTTTCTATGGACTTCATCACCGATCTACCTCCATGCTCCGGATACAATACGATTCTAGTAATCGTGGACTTATTCTCCAAGATGGCGCATTTCATTCCGCTCAAAGGCTTGCCAACAGCAGCAACTCTGGCCCGAGAATTTCTCGAAAACATCGTCCGACTGCACGGTTTTCCTTCGGTTCTAATTTCGGATCGAGGTAGTCAATTTATTTCTCATTTTTGGCGAAGTTGCTGTCGGTCGGCTCAAATTGATGTGAGACTATCGACCAGTCACCACCCTCAGACCGATGGACAAACCGAAAGGACCAATCAAACTCTGGAACAGTATTTACGCTGCATGCTGCAACAAACTGAAAAAACTTGGAAAGATATCCTTTGGATAGCCGAATATGCCTACAATAACTCTGTCCATTCGGGAACTGGGAAAACCCCGTTTTTTCTTTTGTACGGCAGTCACCCTCGAACCTCGGAGTTGGATCCCCTCCAAGATCTTGAAACACCAGCAGTAGACTACCTGCATTCTACAATCACCCAAGCCTTTAAGGAAGCTGGTTCTCACCTTCAAAGGGCTAAAGAACAATACAAGAAAGGAGCAGATCAACATCGGAAGGAAGCCCCTCACTATCAAGTAGGGGATCAAGTCTGGTTATCCACTAAATATTTATCTCTAAAAGGGCCACGCACATTCAACCCAAGATACCTTGGTCCCTATTCCATCACTACCATAGTAAATCCAGTAGCGGTCAAGTTGGACTTGCCCCCGCACATGAAGATACATCCGGTCTTCCACGTCTCTCTATGAAAACCCGTGCAACCTCAAACCCGACTAACCAAATCTCCAAAACCTATCCTAGTTGATGGAGAACTCGAGTTTGAAGTCAAAAGCATTCTGGACTCCAAGATCTCCAAATCTAAACTATTCTACCTAATTGACTGGAAAGGCTACGGCCCCCAAGAGAGATCCTGGGAACCTGCTGAATATGTCCACGCTCCTCGCCTAATCAAAAGATTTCACCGAACATTTCCTGACAAGCCAAAACCCCCGGAGAAGCCCGGTTTGGGAGGGGCCTTGAGGGGGGGTACTGTCATGATCTCTGCTTCCAAAAGGTCAGGGTTTTCCCAACTCCCTTGGAAGCAGATCCATAACCCAGGTTCCGAGTGCCAACCAGTCCCAATTGGGACCTTTTGGACCCAGTCCTGGCGCCAGTGGCACCAGGCTCATAAATATGCCCAGTCCCAGCGCTGGAAGCGCCGGGCTCATAATGCTTGGGTGGACTTACCTGCAGCAGACCATGCTGCTTACTTGCCTGCCAGTTGAGCCTCTGATCCTCTTCTGTTTGGAACTACTTTTCCTGTTGGGTGGGGCTGGAGCCACTCCCTAGATTCAGAACACTGGAACTCTTCTGGAAGGCAGGAACTCTTTTCTTACCAGGAACTCTTTTCTTACCTAGGCGTGGCTGTGGAAGGAGACACCTAAGCACTACAGGAGGCTATTTAAACCACACCCGGTGGATGAATCTTGCTTTGCGTTATTCTGCACCCTCTGCAGCAGAACGCTAATCGTGTCTTCTGCATCCAGTCCTGGGCCTAAGAAAAAAGGCTTACCATCCTGACTCCAGTCTTCAGCAACACCTATAAAGACAAGAAAGAACAGGTTAGCATTCCGGCATCTGAAAGGAAAAGGCTTACCATCCTGAATCCAGTCTTCAGCAACACCTATAAAGACAAGAAAGAACAGGTTAGCATTCCGGCATCTGAAAGGCAAAGGCTTACCTACTCTTCGTGCGTTCCGGAGTTCTTCACACTGCATTCCGGCATCTGAAAGACAAAAGCTTACCAACTCTTTGCACGCTCCGGAGGCCGTCGGCGCTGCATCCCGCATCTGAAAGACAAAACAAGGTGCGTTTAAATACATTGGGGAACTTTAATACTCACGTGCCAATACTCCTTTCCACATCTAACCCAGTGGGTATTCCGGCACCCTGCAGCCGCACCGAACTTGTACCTGCAAAATAAAAAGACAGTTAGAGCGCATCGTGAAGCTGGCAACAAGCGCTTACTTACGTGCTTCCAGGCGCTTCTATTCCTCACACGGGCTCCATCTTCAACTCACTTCAGCCCGTCATCCGCCATCGCCGGAACCCTGCAAAACAAGAGACATCATTATTAAAGACTTTAAAGACATTTGAGTTACTCGAAACTTACCGTTCGTGCAGTAAACGACGGACAGCAGTCCTCTGAAGTCAAGAGGCCTGCGCTACCTATCCAGTGAGGAAACTGGTTACAGCACCCTGCCCCGAGGCAGATGGAGAGCTCGGCATTCACTTACCTAAGGTGAGAGCGTTAACCTTTGGGGGTCTACAGGAGAGGAGAAGAGGAAAGAGATAGGGACACCCCAATAACCCCAGTTCATTAACCCCCATATTTTCTATCTGCAGACATCTTACTCTACACGTCAGGCATACAGTGCACAGAGGTCCAGCCCAAAGAGCCAACCGGGTGCTGCACATCACCTTTGAAGATACGGTAGTCGCCCAGTCAAGACCGGCGCCTCTGCGAGAATCAGGTGAGCGTTACAGAACGCAAAGCCTACCGCAAAACTCTCGCCCAGGCGCTATGGAAACCTCGGATACTGACCACCTAGCCCGGTTACTTGGGGAACTAAGGGCAGAAGTGCATGCAGCTCGTCAGGAAACGAATGCTCTAAGAAGGGAACTAATTATTTCCAAGGAGAGAACAGATGATCTTGCTAGACAATTGCTACAGTCACAAGCCGGACAGACCTCGCTACCCGCATCAGGGGCAAATCTTCCTTCAACATCCTCTATGAATCCAGTGCAGATCAACCTACCTGGGAATGTACCTCTGGCTCCGCCCGAACGATTTTCTGGTGACCCAAAGAGGTTTGCGGTATTTATCAATCAGTGCCGGTTGCACTTCTTATGCCGGCCAGCAGCCTTTCCAACTGATCAAGCTAAAGTAGCTTTTGTACTTTCGTACCTTAGTGGCAATGCGGCAGACTGGTCGATCCCTCTAGTTAATCAAGATGATCCGATTCTCCATGATTTTCAAGCCTTTCAGCTTAGTATGGAAAAACTGTTCGCAAGACATGCACAGGGGCAGGCCTTGGACAATGAGCTTCTTTCGTTGCGACAGGGTAATCAAGACCTTTTGGCTTATATTGCATCTTTCAATAGACTAATAGTGGAAACTCAAT
Organism: Ambystoma mexicanum; assembly: GCF_040938575.1. Classification (NCBI taxonomy): domain Eukaryota; kingdom Metazoa; phylum Chordata; class Amphibia; order Caudata; family Ambystomatidae; genus Ambystoma; species Ambystoma mexicanum. The sequence continues at coordinate 1,071,184,020 of NC_090934.1, read as the reverse complement.
GGCCTGAGGACAAAAGGATTACGCTGTTTTATAGAGGTCTACGTGGAGAGCTCAAAGACGTTTTAGCCCAAGTAGTGAATCCCCCACAAGACTGTTCGGATTATATAGACTTGGTCGTTCAAATAGATCACAGACTGCAGAACAGGAAGGCCGATCGTTCCAAGTTTGAGGCTCGAGTATTTTCCAAACCGCCAACTCCTTCCAAAGGAGTAGACTCCGGGGAACCCATGCAAATAGGGGGTCTGAAAGGCCCTCTAACACAAAGGGAGCGGGAAAGGAGAAAACAGTTGCAATTATGCCTATATTGCGGAAACTCAGGGCACTTTCTTCGAGACTGGTAGTCGCCCAGTCAAGACCGGCGCCTCTGCGAGAATCAGGTGAGCGTTACAGGGGGGCAGAAGAGGGGGAGAGAGAGAGAAAGAGAGAGACAGAGAGACAGAGAGAGAGAGTCAGACCAGGAGGGGGAGATAGAGCCACGAACATTACCCCATATAGAGCAACAGGCAGACATTTTTTCTCTTACCTCCAAGTGTCTGTAACTGACACTGGCTGCTGTCGCCTCTCGCCGGCCGGCCTGGGTCAGGGTATGGTGGTGTGGCTGCCTGAGTGCCGACTGCCGGCGCCGCTTTATGCCCTCAAGGCTGGGCTGGGGTACCGTAGGCGGCCCGCCGCTGCTTCACTGTGGTCCTGGGCCTGGCTCGATGGTCTCTCTCCTGGACTCCCTGGGACCCGGCCTGGCCTCCTGGCTGCCTCCTCGAAGTCGACCTGGTCCACTGAGTCCTGGTGATCTGTCTTCGTGGACAGGACTCCTGAGTCCTGGCTGTGGCACTGGTCCTCCTCTGTGCGTGGCTGAGGCTCTGACTGCAGCCCAGTCCTCTATGTGCACAGCAGGCAGCACCTGTTGAATGCCAGCTACACCCACTAGTCTGTGTCAGGGAGGGCAGAAGGGTCAGAGGGAGGGCATAATATAGGGGCGGGCGCCCTGGCATTTCAATTTGGCCTGGCCATTAGTTGCAGTAGCAAGTGTAAGTAGCAACTTTCAAAGTCTTTCATGTGCACAGTGCACACCGGCGTGGCTTTCCCCTGCAGGCAGCCTGGCTCCAGCAGACTGCTGCCCAGGGGCCAGGTGTGAATCGTATCTTTGCAATTGCAAAGAAACACTTGTTGTCTTGTCTCTCTTCCGACAGAGCGGAAGCCGGGCCTGACTCCTGAGCACCAGACAGACCGTCCCTCGCACCCGGGCCCAGGCCCTCTTGTTGTTTTCAATTTGCAATTTTGCATAATTGGTTTGCAAATACATGCTGCCTGATGCATGCATCATAATTTATGATGCATACATCATGCATGCATGCTGCAAATCAAAGCAAGGTAACAATGAGTGTTACCTTTCTTTGTTGATTTATGCTGAACCCCCCACCCCCAGCCCCCTGCCCCAGCCAGCCCAACCCCTCCACCCCTGGTTCTGCGCGAAAGAGAAAAAACAAACAATTGATTGTGATGTCTGTCACTGGGACTGGAGATCTCAGATCAATGTGATGCATCATGTTGTAAAATGCACAGCCGCCGGCACCGCGCGCGCGACTCGCGAGGCCCCGAGGTTCTGTGTGAAAACAAACAATTCTGGGACTGGAGAGGAGATGTTGTTTTGTTTAATAAAATACAAAGCCGCCCGGGCCTCGTGCTCAAGCCACCCGCACCGCTCGCGCGAGGCCCCCCCTGAGTGCGAGGCCTGGGGCAGTTTGCGCCCCCTGCCCCCCCCTTGTGACGGCCCTGCTTGCAGCCTTTGAGACAGAGCTAATGGCAGGAGACAACTGCGTGTACCAGGCGGCAGGCAGTTCGGCAAGCGAGGCTGGACGGACGTCTGCAGGCTGTCCGGTGCAGCGACTCAGGGCCAATAATCGTTGTCTCTATACTGGTTAGGGGATCTGGAATGCTGGTCGAGGCGTCTTGGATGGCACTGGTGACTGCGGTGTGACAACAGTCAGCGGTTCAGCCGGATGTGGTTCGAGGAATCGACTTTCTTGAAAATGTCTTTAAAAGATGGATGCTGGATGATGCTTGAGTGGCACTCCTTCTAGCTTCTTCACAGGGCTCGTGCCCTTTCATGGCGGATGGCCAAAAGCTCAGGAGAGTGTTCTCAGGCAATGGCCTTGTCCTTAGTTAGGATATGATATGGCATTTTAACGCACCTACACACAAGTGTTTCAAGGCGCAACGAGGCAAGGGAGAGGGAACAGAGGGAGGACAGAGCCAATGATCTTACTAGGCCAAGTGGCATTGAGATCGTGCAAGTGCAGGGGAAAAAGTGCCAGGGAAGGGAAAGTTGGAGGGGAGCAGTGCTGCACATGGGATCAAAACAATAACAAGAAGTGCGGCCAGCAGGTGGCAAGTGCAATCGTAAGTGCAGACAGGAGGTGTCCAATAAGTGTAGGAAGGGGGCTGTAGGGTTACAGATACAGACCCAAGTGCAAAGGTAGCCAGGAGGCAGTGTGGGTGTGCGACTGGGCGGGCAGGAACCTGGGCCCGAATTCAGAGGGTAGCCAGGTGAGCAGTGCAGTAACAGACATGAGATCAGCATGGGAGATGAAGAGAGAAGGCGGAAGCAAAGAGGAGGTCTTGAGCTGCTTCCGGAACAGGAGATGGTTCTCCTCAAGTTTCAGAGAGGCAGGGAGGTGGTTCCAGAGGGAAGCCCCAGCTGAAGAAAGAGATCTACCACCACCTCGTTGGTTGGAGAAGCGGATGACCCTGGGGGAGTTGGAGGTGGAGGAGTGAAGACCTTGAGTCGGAAGGTATTTACGAAGAGAGGGTTGGAGGTATTGAGTCCCCAGAAGGCCTTGTGGACAATGCATAGGGTCTTGAACTTAATCCTTGCAGTCACTGGGAGCCAAGGAAGAGATTTTAGTGCTGGTGAGATACAGTCCCTGGGCTTGAGGCCAAGGGCAAGTCTCGCAGTCCAGTTCAGGATGAGTTGCAGTAGGAGGAGAGTAAAAGCAGGCAGATTTAGAAATATGCTGTTGCAGTAGTCCAGCCTAGAGAGAACCAGTGCTCTAGAGACAGTGAGCTTCGGGGGAAGGAGAGGAAAGGAAGAATACCTCTGAGGACGTGCAGTTGGTAGTTTGACTTCTTAGAGACGTCAGAGATGTGAGGAGAAAAGGAGCGTGTGGAGTCGAAGATAACCCCGAGATTCTTTGACTCGCAGGTGAGAGCAGGAAGAGGACAAGGGAGGCCGGCCAGAGAGTGACAGGAAAGGAGTGTGCAGGTGTGCCCATGAAGAGAATCTCCGTCTTACTGGCATTAAGAGATCATTGGCGGCACACCATTCCTGAATAGCAGACAGACAGTCAGAGATGAGAGAAGGAGAAGAGGTGGCAGAGGGAAGCCTGAAAATGAGCTGAGTGTCATCGGCATAGCACTGAAAGTTAGAGCAGAGAGTGGCAATGCGGTGGGTGAGAGGTGCCACCACAGGTAGAGAGTGAGAAAGAGGAAAGGAAGGACCCAAGTTGGACCTGGGAGAGTCAATCAGAGAGGAATGAGGTCATCCAGGCCAGGGCCTGATCGGTGATACCCAGGTTATCAGGGATACGGTAGAGCAGGATGGCATGGATGACCATGTCAAAGGCAGAAGAGAGATCGAGTAAGATGAGGACAGTGGGGAGATTAGAATCAAGGTTAGAGAGCAGGTCTTCATGGATGTTCGGGAGAGCAGTTTGCGTGCTTCTGGGTGCTCTGAAGCCAGACTGATGGTCATGGAGACAACCAACAGATTCAGTATGTAGATTAAGCTGGGAGATGGCCAGCTTTTCCAGGAGTTTGCCCAGGAAAGGAGTGATGGAGATCGGGCGATAGTTAGCCGGGCAGGAGGGGTCGGCTGAGGGTTTCTTGAGAAGAGGATGCACAAGGGAGTGATTCAGAGGGGAAGGGAAGGCTCCAGTGGCAAAGGAGTGATTGCAGAATTCAGCCAGGGCAGGAGCGAGGGTGTCAATTTGGTCCTTGATGGGTTCGGAAGAACAGGGAAGAACCTGTTTTGATGTGACTTTCATAGAGGAGAGAGAGAAGAGGGAGGAGAAGGAGAGGATGAGAGGGTGGACAGGATTTCCTGGGTTTTAGAGATGAAATTATAAGCCAGGGCCGTGCAGAGGGCCTGGGAGGGGCAGGAGAAGTAGAGACTGCAGCAAGATTGTCCAGCTCCTTGCAGATTTTAAATAGTTCGGCCGAGTTGTTAGATGCCGCAGAGAAACAGGTATGTATGTGGGCTCTCTTCTTAGTGCAGACAGAGAGCCAGTATTTCCTATGAAGCAGGGTGGCAGGCCAGTTTGACCGAGGATGCACACGATGCTAGCCATTTCCTCTCATCCACCCTTCACTTTCATTTAAGGGTGACAAGGCCAGAGTCGTACCAGGATTTGCACTTGGCTTTGGGCTTCAAGCGGATTATGACAGGGGCAAGAACATCAAGAGTATAAGAGATAGAAGAGTGGAGCATGGAAATGACTGTGTCAGGATGTGAGTCAGCCCGAGGTGAAGGAGGGGGAGAGAAAGTGGCAGCGAAAGCCTCAACTGACACACGCTTCATGGGTTGGATGACCTAGAAGGTAGGTGGCAGTGCTGGAGTTGACTTGGCCTGAGGGGTAGGGAGGGAGAGATGGGAGGAAAGGAGAAAGTGATCACTCCAGGAAAGCGGAGTGGTGAGAGTCATAGAGAGGGGGAGGTCTGAGAGAATCAGAACAACCAGAGTGTGCCCTGCCGAGTGAGTTGGGCCAGAGGGGAGAATAGAAAAAGAGAGAGAGTCACAGAGGTCACAAAAGAGTCCATGTGGATGTTGAAGTCTCCAAGGAGGAACAGTTAAGTGGTCGAGGCCAGGAGGGAGGAGGAGAGGTCTGCCCACTCAGAGAGGAAGGAGGTGATCTGGCCAGGTGGCCGATAGTAGCCACAGTAAGAGAGTGGCTAGGAGAGAGAGAAAGCCTGCTGACAATGCATTCAAAAGAGGAGCAGGCTTGCATAGGAATGACAGAGGCAGGAATCCACTCCGCGAAGATCAAGTTCAGATACTCTCTGGCATTTCCCACCTAGGAAGCTTGCTGGCAGTACCTAGAAGGGCATGATGTGTGCTGGCTGGGTACCGGTCCTGGAGCTGCTAGGATCTTGCTTCCCTCTTGGAACTTCTGGCCTTCTTTCACTGGTGGAAATGTAAGGTAGACTGTACCTTCAGCTCAGTTCCAAATCAGTCCTTTTTTTAAAAATTTTTTTTTTTTTTTTTAGATATTTAACCAAACAATATAAACCAAACTTGCAGTGCATACAGTAACATATCCATTATATGCGCTCACTGCTTCACCTTTCCCTCCCCGCATTACGAGCCTACTTTAATTAATGTCCTGTTCTGCATCTTGTGATAGGGGATTACTGTCCATGAGGTCCATTGAGTCCGATACCGACCCAAATAGCTCTGCTATCAGCAATTCCCAAGCCATGAGAGTATCATTTTCCTCCTCCCCACTAGCTTTGCTGGCTTCTTGCCATACCATAGTTTCCGCCTCTGCCCATTTCTGTAAATCCTTCCACCATATCTCTGATCGAGGTTTGCGGCATGTCTTCACCCCATAGCAATTCTTCTCTTAGCAAGCACATATGCCAGATCTTTCAGTTTGCTCACGTGCTTGAATTTCCTCGGCCTAGGGCACCCCCTGCCCCCCGCAGGCAGGCCCATACATCAACCACCACAATCTTAATACCTTTACCCGCTAATTTATGTGCGATCTCGCTCCAGAAGCGCCCAATGACCGGGCAGGACCAAAACATATGCACCATGCCCGCATTCTCCTCATCAAATCTAGGGCATGGCTGCCGTCCTGCACTTTTAAACTTGGCTATCCTCTGGGGTGTCAGGTATGCCCTATGCATAATATACAACTGCATCTGCTGAAGTCTTGCGTTCCTTGACACCTTTTTATGATATCCTTGCATTCGTTCCCACATCTCATCATCCATCGGGGCACCCACTTCCTCCTCCCAGTCTAGTCTCAGTTGTACGACTTCCTTTCCTACTTTGGACATCAATTTCTCGTATATCCTAGATATCTTGTGCCCCCCCTCTGCTATGTCATATATCACGTCTATAGTAGTGTCTGGTTCTTCCTCAAGCACCACTTCTGACCACGTTCTCTTGATCCTTCGCACCAATCTATGGTACACGATATACTGGACAGTGTTTAGCCCAGTTTCCACCCTTAACTCCCCAAAATCCCTTATAGTGCCCTCCCGTCAGATATCTCCCATTGTCACTATGCCAGCCGGTTCCTAAGATTCCTGATTATCATCCTCAGTTGCTCTTCCCCGCCCGCCAATGCTACTAGTGGTACCTGAGGGAAACACGGGAATGGGTTTCCCATCAGCTGGCATGCCCTACGCCACATCCTCCATCCCAGTAACAACATCTTGGGGCGCCCATCTAGTGCAGCCTGGGGTAACCATATCATCTCTTTCAGGTAGAATGGGACACAGTCCTGTCTGAACAGTGTAGTCTCCGGGGTCACGTCCTCTGAAAGCCATTTAGCCACATACTGTAGCTGACTGGCAACATAGTAAACTTCGTAATTAGGCAATTTTATACCCCCTTTCTCGTAGGTGTTCTGCAGCTTCCAGAGGGCCACTCTATTCTGTGTCCCGTGCCACAGAAAGTCTCACCATATGCCAGCCAGTTTACTAAAGAATTTCTTTGGTATCATAAACGGGATATTCCTGAAGTAGTGTAGGAGCCTAGGCAGGACCACCATCTTTAACATTGCACCCCGACCCACCATTGCTAAGGGCAGTTTTACCCAAAACCGCATACAGTTTTCTATCTTCGTAATGGCTACTTCTGTGTTGTGCTTATGCTCTCCCTCTAATGTGTGGTATACATCTATTCCCAGGTAGCGAAACGTGCTGGTAGCCCATGGCACTTGTAACATCGGCAATTGTTCTAGGGGGATTCCTTTATATCCACCCAATGGGAACATGCTGGACTTATGAGGGTTCAGCGCTATTCCAGACATCTCCGCATATCTACCCATCACCTCCAAGACATATTGGAGGTTTTCTTCTGGATATCGCAAATACAGTAATATATCATCTGCGTATAATGATATCAGATGTCTTGTTCCACCCACAGGGATACCTATCATGTCATATTGTTGTCTTAAGTAGATCGCTAGGGGTTCCAGAACTAATATATAGAGCATAGGGGAACATGGACAGCCCTGCCTGGTTCCCCTACGCAGCTTCCATCTTTCTGATACCACTGACCACGTTTTAACCCTAGCCAGCGGGTCACTGTACAACATCTTGGCCCATTGTAGACACCCCGGACCTATCCCATAGCCAGCCAGGGACGCCAACAACCATGGCCATTTGACTGAGTCGAAGGCCTTTACTGCATCCAGCGACACAACTACCAGTTCCTCCTCGCTTCCGTTCCCGTATTCAATGACTCTGTGGAGCCGTCTAAGATTATTGAAGATGTTCCTATTAGGGACATAGCATGTCTGGTCCGGGTGTATCAGTTTACTTATAACTCTCCTCAATCTAGTGGCCAGGACAGCAGTCAAAATTTTGCTGTCTTGATTCAACATCAAGAGGGGTCTATAAGAGCTGCAGCAATGTACCGGCTTGTTTGGTTTGGGAAGTGGTATTATTATCGCTTCTCTGAGCAACTCCGGTAGTCTGCCTAGCTCATACGCCTCATTCAACATATCTAACAAGGGGGGGAGCACCTCATCTTTAAATATTTTATAAAACTCACTTGGGAGTCTGTCAGCTCCCGGGGTCTTACTAGTTGGCAACTGTCTCACCACCTCTTCCAACTCCTCCAGAGTGATCGATGCATCCATCTGCTCCCTTTCCTCTGCGCAAATCTGCGGCAATCCTATGTCCTCCAACATTTCCGCTATCGTCATGCTATTATCTTCCCCTTCATCCCCATATAGCAGGCCATAATAGTTTGCAAACTCCTGATTAATTCCCTCTTGGGTATCTACCACCCTACCGTCTTCGTTCATTATCGATCTAATCGGGGGCCTCGGAGTCTCACTTTTATACAGCCATGCCAAAATCCTCCCCTGTTTATCTCCCCCGGCATGCTGCCTTTCTATATACTTTTTATAGTTGAGGTTGCACAATCTTTCCCAGTGCCCTGCACACTTTTGTTGTAATCTTAATATCAGGTCAATGTCTTGGTTGGTATCATTTTCCCCTCTGAGTGCTTTTTACAGCTCTTCTTCAGCTTCCTGTAAGTCCGCTAAAATCCCTCCCTGCAATCCTCTGGATTTCGCCATAGCCACTCCCCTTATCGCAACTTTAAAGGCCTCCCACAATGTGCCCGCTGAATCCACACTGCCCGTGTTTGTTTCAAAGTAGTTAACTATCTCATCTCTCATGTCTTCCCTAAAAAGGGGGTCGCTGAGCGCCTCCGCTCTAAGGCGCCACGTCAGGATTCTCGCTCTTGGAGGACAATATTTCCATCCTAGAATCAAAGGTGAGTGGTCCGAGAGGACCCTCGCTTTGTATTCAACTTGCGTGATCTCTGTCAATATTTCTGGGGTGACGAAGACATAGGGCCTCATTACGACCTAGGCGCTAATGGTTAATGGCGCCGTAAAAGGCTGCGGCGCCGTTAACCACTTAGCGCCTTACTACGAGGTCCCTTTGCGGGACCCGACCTTAACGGCTGGTCCACACCAGCCGTTAAATCAGGGACCCGCAAAGGGACCTTGGTGCTAAGTACGGTACCGCAATTTGCGGTACCGTACTTAGTGCCTTCCCCATTCCCATAGAGCCCAATGGGGCGAAAATGGGAATGGGGAAGGGCCCTGGTTCAATGGGGAATTACCGCCCTGCCAACCTTGGAATGGGATGGTAATTCCCCATTGAACCATGGCGGACCCGTTACAACACCGGCACCAACCATGGTGCTAATAGCGCCAAGCTTTAGCGCCGGTGTTGTAATGAGGGCCACAGTCCAACCTTGTATATAGTTGTTGCGGGGCAGAATAGTGCGAGTTTGTCTATCGTGAGGATGACACGTCCTGCATACATCTTCTAGCCCAAAATCATTCAACAGCGTCTGTAACGCTTTGGCTGCTGGGACAGGTCTATCGAATTTCCCGTCTAACCTATCCAATCTAGGGTTTAGAACGCAGTTAAAGTCCCCCCCCAAATCATCGCACTCCCCACACACGCACTAAGATTGTTACACAGCGTTTTAAAATATGTCGCAGTATTTTGGTTTGGGGCATACGTGTTTATAATAATTATTTCTCTATTTTCCACCAATCCCCTCATCATGACCACCCTCCCGTCCGTCTCTGCCAACGTCTGTAACAGCTGAAACGGGACCTGTGGCGCTACCCAAATGAGCACTCCCCCGGCATTGGACGAATATGGCGAACCCACTATCGTATCCTTCCATTTCCTTCTTACTATCTCCAACTTGTCCCGCGTCAGGTGCGTCTCTTGCAGCAGGGCAATATCTATATTTTGTCTCCGTAGGTAGAGCATAACCTTATTTCTCTTCAAGAAGGTGTTGAGCTCCCTAACATTCCAGGTGACTATTCTAAGGTCCCCCATGATACGTCTGTGTCCCTCTTCCCTCCCCCACCCATGCAGTCCAACTTCAGTTGCTTAATTCTTCCATGTAGGCTCGTACACCGATTCAAACACCCCCTAACTATATACACCACAACCTCTCCCACCTCCCTCCCTCCCACCTCCCAGTTTTTCTCCAACAACACCCTCCCCAACTGTTGCCCAGCTCCATCCCTGGATCTCAGGCACCCCCGCATCTAGCCCTTTCTAGCAAAAGCCTGTACTCGTGGCTCAGCAGGGTGAAGCTGCCCTATTGGCTGCCTTACTACTAAATCTCGGGGGTAGGTAGCTGCCATCCTGTCGCTCCTGTTTGTTTTAAGTTGCTACACCTAGTACTCCAGTACTCTTTTGCGCTTTTATGCTCTATATTCCAGTCCAACAGGGTCATAGAGTCCAAAGGCTACACATTATCAATCAAGTGCCTCAAGGCGTTACACTAGAATTCCCTACTCGCTTATCCTCTCAGTGTACATGATATAGTATCTTCACTTATCGTGCTCCTGGCGATCCTGTTCCTCATCTCGCGCCTGACAGCTCTGCAAGTCCAACCACGACGCTGCTTCCTCTGGGGTGTCCAAGAACAACGCTTTGCCTTTGTGCAGAACGTTTAACTTCGCAGGGTACAATAGCAGGTACCTGATATCCGCTGCACACAGTCTCCTTTTAACCGCCACGTAGCTATATCGCTGTCTCTGCACCAACATAGTATAGTCAGGGTATGCTGTAATCTTAGAGGAAGCTCGTTCTATCATTCCGCCCTATTACGAAAATACTCCAGAATCTTCTCTCTGTCTTTATAGTTCAACATTTTCGCAATTATCGGTTGCGGTGGGGCTCCAAGCCGTGGTTTCCTCATCAGGGCCCGATGTGCCCGCTCAACTGCGAACCCCTTCGAGAGCTTGTCTGCTCCTATTTCTTGTAGGATCATATTCTCCACGTAGTCCGTGGGGTCCTGGCCCTCTTCCCCTTCTGGCAGGCTGACCACCCAGATGTTGTTCCGTCTTGCCCTTCCTTCTGCTTCCTCCACTCGATTTTCAAGATTAGCAACCTGTTGTTTGAGCACATGGACCTCTTTCGCATTATTTGTGCTTACATCTGTGTTGGTCTTCACTGCGCTCTCCAGGCCGCTGGTCCTTTCTGCCAGCGATCTGACGTCTTGTCGCAGCAGAGCGATTTCGATTCCTACAGCATCTATTTTGTTCTCCAGGGCCGTCCGCAGTTCCGTCATTGCTGTGCCCCACTTAGCGCTTAAATCTGTTATGGCCGCCAGGACCTGCTGGTTTTCTCCTTCAGGGGCGTCATTCCCAGAGGCTGCCTCCGTACTTTGTGATGGGGTCGAGGGGGTCCGCTGTGCCTTTGCAAAGGTGTCCATAGTAGGTTGCTTGCTCCCGGCCTTCACCCCTTTCACCGACATCCTGCAGTTTTACTGCGTGTCTGATATCAGCTCTCCAGTGCTATTATATCTTCCTCAGATCAGTTCAGTGCTTGGGTGTCTCCAGTAGGCTGCACTGCAAGGCGGCACCCAAGGTTACGCTTGGAGTGGGCAGTGCCCTCCCACGTCTCTCCTTTAGACAGTGTCTCAGTAGCTTATTTTCCGGGGCCAGTGAACACTCTCCACTTTTCTTACCCAAGTGCCTAGGCACCTGGTGTCAGAATGCCAGGTTGTTCAAGCGTTTATGTCCCCTGGCAGCGTTTCAACATGGGATCTGTGTCCTCTCTGTAGGTCCTAGCTACTTTCAGGACTTACAACGTTGCAGCAGTTCACAGGAGGGCAGGCCATCAGCGCACCTCATGCGCCTTTTTATCTCTGCATATCACTTGGCACTTCTCAGCAGTGATACCACAAACAACTTATCAGTCCGTTTTTACTGGGCACCACAACAATTGGGGGAATCAGTTCTCGGGCCTTTGTTGTGAAAAGGCAGGCATTTCAGTGCACCTCATTCAAATATTTCACTTCGTTTCATCTGGCACTCCTTCTCAACAACAGTCCGATTTAAACAACATGTCACTCCTTGCCTGTCGTGCATTACAGAAGTGCAAGGGAACTCAAGCGGCCATCTCGCCCCGTTTGATTCAGCAACAGCACTTTGTTCCGTGTGCTCCGTACTTATGTAAACATTCTTTGTCAACAGCTTTCGGGGCTCCACCGCCTTCAATTATATGTAGCTTACTGTCAGTGTCTTCCCTGCTAATCTCACCGCCGCCCACTCTTCATGCGTCCGATTGCTGTATTCATCCTTCACAGCCTCCTTTGTGATCAGCTGGGATCCGAGCTGGCATACAGCGCTTGTCCTCTGGTACTGTTGCAATTTTCGTTCGCTCCGTTCCTTCCTGCCCGGGAGCGCCGCCACATTATTGCATAATGTAAAGCGAGGTTTGAAAGCGTTTCTACTGGCAATTGAGGGGTTCAGCCCTCATTCAAAGCCAAATGGGCCCCAGTGATAGGAGCAGGGTAATGCCACCGTACTGAACCAATCCTGGGTCCCCACCAACAATCTTCTGTTATGCAAGAGGCCAGGACCAGAGTGCTCTGCAACAGGACAGACAAGGGGATGACAACATATACCTAAGTCCCACCAATCTCACTGTCTGTTGTAGATCAACGTGTCTCTCTGGTTAACCTAGGCCTCTGTGACTCTTGATTAAAGCACAGGATTCCCTTGAAGTGTGTGCTGGGGGCAGACTTCCCGTCTCCCCTAAACCATATACTTCTCCCCTTTGAAAGGGGTCAGCTCTGAAGGGGCTGGCCTAGGTAAAATGTGGACCCAGACATGCATTCAACTGCCTTTCATGCAGAGGGGTGGGAATTAGCTTCAAGTTGACACATTGCATACCAAAGGGGTGTTAGTCCCGCCTTCCTGGTGTCTGTCCGGTAACCAAGCACTTCCTCTAGGCTTGCTTCAATTATCTCTCATTAGTATGCACTGCCACCAGGTAGAGAACAAAAGGAATGCAGATCCATGGAGCCTTTGATATTTAAATTAAGGTGCGCATGGCTGAGGAAGGTGTGCCTCCTCCCTTCTTGGAATGCTTTGATGTACCGAGGGCTGTCACATTCCAGCTGAATATGACAGGGGAAGACAGCACCTGTAGGCTGTGTCTTCCCTGAGTACATGTGACTATGCGTTTGGTGCGAGAAGCAGATGAAATGGTTGCAGAATGGCCACACTCATTTCTCAGAGGTTGGTATCCCATCATTCATTTTCATTTATCAAAAAATCAAAAATCCCCATGAGGATGGTCGAATTCCTCACAGACCTGCTGAGGGGGAATCAATCCCTCCTTCACAATCGCGGTAAGTAGGTAGTGGCAGTAAAGCGCCAATAGGTGCCCAATCTTTTTTGCATTTAGTGTTTTTTTAGGCCATGCATATGTTGCCTGTTTTGCCTGATTCTTCTACTCTGCTTCCCCTCCCCACTCCTCCAGCCCACTTCTGCAGGAGTCTGTCCTAATACATTCTGGTTTCACCATCACCGTCTTATGGCCAATGCTGGATTTGACTTTTATGGACTTTGATGATTCACGGTGCGTCACCCTTTCTCAACTCTCATGCTGGACTTCCTTTGCATCTTGTATTCATGGTGGCCTTAAATCATGCTGTTCCCATCTTCATCTTGTATCCTGGCTTGTAAAATTATGTGTCACTACTGACTTCTGCAATTGTATTCGCTCTCCCATCTTGCTTCTCCACTCTTTTTGACTACTTACTCTCTGTTCTCTCCTCCTCTCCCTTCTCCCTTTTCCTTTCTCCTCCCCTCCTCCCCTTACTTTCTTCTATGCACTTACCATATCAGAATTGTCTCTGGACCTAGTATGATAGCAACCTCATCTATCTCTTCGCCCCTCCCCTTACTTGTTCCCCCCCAGCAGTATCTGAAATGTCATCAGGCCTAGTACGATAGTCGCTTGTTTTGTTCCTCCCCTCCCTTTCTGCACCCCTCTCCCTCACCTTTTGTTTTTCTCTGGCTCGACCAGAATTGTCGTCAGGCGTGGTATGGTAGTTGCCTGTCTGTTTCCATTTCCTTCCTACTCTCCCCCTCCCTTCCTTATCTATGTTTTAGCTCCTCCACTATCTGAAATGTCGTCAGGCCGAGTACAATAGTTAATTTCACATCCTTACTGTTCATGGCCTGTAAAAATGTAATTGTATTTTCCTTTGTTCCCTCCCTTTCCTTGAAGTGCTTTGAAACACATTGGGCCTCATTACGAGGCTGGCACTAAGGGGTTAACGGCACCAGTAAGGATGTCGGTGCTGTTAACCCCCTACCGCCGCATTCCAAGGTCCCTTAGCGGGTCCCACTAAGGCCGGCTGGCTTTACCAGCCGCCCTTAGCGGGAACCACTAAGGGACCAGGGAGATAATAACGGGCCCGCTATTTGCCCTATTGGGGCTCGAATGGGAATGGGAAATGGTTTTCAGAATGGGGACTTACCAGGTCCTCCAAGGTTGGAATGACCTGGTAAATCCCCATTCCGGCTAACCGGATCCGGACACGACTTTGGAGGCAGCCATGGTGCCAATAGCACCATGGTTACCTCCAAACTCGTAATGAGACCCATTGTGTATACGTGCTATATAAATAAACAATCAAATCATATCATATCATCATAACAAGTTTAATCTTACAAAATGAGGATGGTAGCAAAGGACTCTGCTGCCTGAATGGTCTTCTCCTGTCCCTCTTCCGTTCCTTCCTGCCAAAGTGGTTTTAGGCAGGGGTTTATATAGGCCTGGCATGCTGTGGTGGTGGCACTAGATATGGATCATGGCTTAATCCCAATCCGTCCTTTTTCATAATAGGGATGCTCTAAAGTATTCTTTCTACGTTGTCAGCGATTTTGTCAGGGCATGCTGTTCTACATTTTGCTAGCTCTGCAAGAACACACTGTAGCTCATGCTTTCCTCCTATGCAAAAACACACTGCAGCCCTGCAGACTTTTATAAACTTTGAGGCCCAGCCCAAGGAAAACCTAAACATGTTTATGTGTACACACATGTTCCAGTCATGCTCGCCATATTCCACTCATCTTGCTCATATTTTATCTGGGTGCTGTAATCTCCTCCACACTTTACTCTAATTTGTCCCATTCTGCATTTTGTCGCACAGATCATGTAATTCCTATTTTTAACCTGCATGGACCCTTGAAGGACAGTAGACAGCTGGTGAGTCAGTCCATGCTTCCAGTGCTGGCCATAGTGACGAACACTGCATACGCGCCTGTGGTCAATTTTTAGATCCCACAGGCTTCATTCCTTCTGGGTAGCAGGGGGAAGCTTGATTCATATAGAGCGCTAATATTTTACAATGCCTATGATCTGACATTACAAATCTATCCAGCTAATAGTTAATTGCGCCTTATATTTAAACAATAACTACCTTCTTCATAGCTTGCCTATGTCTGTGTATGTGATTATGTGTGCATGAGAGAGCCTTCCCAGTGCCCCTCCTCTCCCCAATCCATTATAACGCCTTAAAGAGGTCTTGACCAACTCTAAAGCGCTTGGGGTTTTGGGATGACCTTGGTTCCTTCCCAACATTCCCCCCTTTCGTTACTTCTACAGTAACAAACTCATCCACCCAACATATATACAACCCCAAAAGTATCAGTTTGAGTTTAGCTTTTTATTGTATGTCAAGGTGCATTAGAACCCCCAATTGATACAATCATCTTTGCACTACTAGGTACTAAATTGACACAACATCATAGACCCAATTGGCATGTGCAGAAGAGGACCAAAAAGAACACGATAACAGGCACCAGTATTTTTACTGCTGCCCCCAGCCATGACGGGACCCAATCAAAGGCAATCGATAGCCAATCCATGTTTTGAACTCCTTCTTTCTTCATTTCAACACCTATATTGTGCACTGCCTCGATGATGTGGTATAGTGATCCATTCTCGGCATCCTCTGGGGGGACGGAACTGCGGCAGCTGCTGCCCAACTTTTTACACACTCCTCCTTCTATGGCTGTTAACAGATCCAGCATATAGCGGTTCTGCACCATCATGAGTCTCAACGCACAGAGCTCTACTTTGATGGCGTTGAACCCATTTTCTGTATCATTGTCGAGCTGGACTACCTCCATCAGACTATTTGAACCCACTTGGCATTCGCAGCTGCTTGTACCCCAGGAACCATACAAAACTGCAATTATCTGTGGATAAGTGCACACCCTCCAATCATTAATAATACAATTCATGCGTGAAGATGCCACACAATCCCTTCCAATAAAACAACCCTACTTAAAGGGTGTGTGTTCTAGACAAAAGGCAATGTGTATGTTAGAATTCATTTATTTTATTCATCAATCAATTATCATTGTGGAAAAACATATACAGAAAATCACATGAAACACATTGACGTCACATCTATTAAAAAACAATTTTAGAAACACACATATCACACCAACCAATTATCACATCTCACACATAATTTCTCACATACTCTTTCATCCCCATTCATACAAACAATCATTCGTACTTGTGCAAAAACCGCAAATTTAATAGTTCTATTCTGTAATCAGAACTCCCATCTGTTTGGGCTCATTCCTTGTCTGCTGAAAGTGCATAGTTGACAGTATTTTGAGAATCAAAGACAGAGTAAATGTTCCAAAATAGTTACTTTTGGACATATGTCAATTACCTCATTTGTTTGTGTAAACCCAAGTTAGAGCCAGCCCTGGGAGGAGTGGGCTCTATGGTGATGTCTACTCGAGTTCCGGGCAACCAGACAGACCTGTACAATTTCTGTCTAGTGCACCTCATCAGGACATATACATTTTGAAAAAACAAACAGTTCTTTTTGCAGTAATTCAAGTTGGTGTGAATTAAATGTAGTCCGATGTTCAATATGTAATTTCTTCCAATTTACAGAGTCCCATGCTTCTGTAGGTCAATTGTGTTACTGAGAAAGCCACTTGTGCCAAGGAAGAGGAAGGAAAAGAATGAGAGAGAGAGAGAAAAAAACAAGATATTTACAATCTTTCTCTACAATAACCTCCGTGTTTTTTTGAACATGTATCATGGCTTCTATAAACATAACATTCTGCTTTGTCATCTCCATGCCCCGAAATACTCTAGGCATGGTCCAATCTGGGGTATTGCACCCATATTTTGGCAAGGGAGGTAGCGTCCTCTCCTGGAAGTTAAAAGGGAAATGTGATTGAGTCCTGCTAAGCATCAATCTCCCCAGGAGAAACGGCAATACACACAAAAAAAGAAGACAAACAAACTCTCAGATGAAAAACCCCCTTCTCATCCCGAGCCACTAATGGACCAAATTCGATGTGTATAATTGAAACTTCTCACTCCAACAGTAAGCCCCATTGAGATGTACATTTTCACATCATAATAGGTAAGAAATTCAATGTTGTCTCACCCATTGTCTTTTGGATGTACTTTGCACAACTGTATCCCAAATTGTGTTGTGCTACCTTCAAGTGAAATGTCTCCATACAGTTCTATCATGGCCACACCATTAAGAGAAATTCCTCTTTAATTGGGGTGCTGTTTGTATCTGTTGACATAAGCATATATGCACCCTATGAGGATATTGTGTCTGTGTTGTTACTGTTATTTGTTTTGTTACAGAGACCACAACATTGTATAGCGGTGTTATACAGTGCCCCGCTCTGCATACATCTGCATCTTTATTTGCCTTGCAATTGCGTCCCTTTCCATCCGTGCAAAGTTTTCTTCAAGTGGCCTTAAGTCAGGGCCAGGCAGCTCAGGGGGATGTTGGCATCGGTACACGGACCCTGTGTGTTTTACCGGATGGACCCTTGTCGATTTTTCTATCCCGTGCTGTGTGTGTCCTCAGACAATATAGATAAAGAAGAAGAAACAAGGAGAGGGACCGCATAGTGAGAGGAATTGGAAAAAAGGAAATTTAAATTAGATGAAAAGAGAACCTATAACTAAGGTTGGATTTCCGGGTTTGCAGGGCAATGTGGGGAATCCCACTCTATTGTTTGGAATGAGGGAAACCCAGAGTCCCGCCGGCCATGGTCTGCCACGAGATCAGGTCTCCCAGGGACACAGCAAACCGGTTGCTGGCACACAGCCGGGACTGGGAGCGAACAACCCACAGGGAGAATCAAGGGGTATCCCAACCGCGCTTGCGGCTCGGGTACTCCCGCATTGGTATAACGGCATTAATATTGACCCCGAACAGTGTCGCAGCCATCTTACCTCATTTGTTCACTTGAACAGTGTTCACGTACCCGCTGTGCGTCGTGTGTTCCGCTCTATGTCTGCCGGATAGTAATTACAATGTCTGTTGTGAGAACGTCATTTTACGCGTATTCGGGTGGCCACGCCCACACACACAGGTTGCGCTTGGAGTTGCCGGGGGGCGGGATCAATGCCTGTATCAAGCTAGCTTTCCGTATTACGTGTCCCGAAAAAGTAGATTGCAAGTTGTGCTCTTGCCACAAAAAACGGGCTCCTCTGCTGAGTCCAACAAAGTACTTGTTTCTTCTACCAACCACCGTGCGGCAGAATGTTCCAAGTAAAGTTCTGAAAGGACCAAAAAGACCCCAGATAAAGGTGTTAACCTAATGTTTCAAACCAGTGCCTATGGTTATGGTGCCTGTACAAGTGAATCATGAATTGACTCATCGATCTAATATCAACTGGAGAGCATCTGTAATGTAGCTGATTGTAGATACTGCCCCAAATATAGAGACCCCCAAGCAATTACGACCATAGCCTGTGCACAAGATGTTTGTGTGGCGTACCACATGAGTGCTAATCAGGCTCAGTCATCTGGAAAATGACATCACTTGAGATGTCTGACTGAGATAACCAAAGTATATGCATCCATTGAACAAACCAAGTATCCCTTATATTACCGTTGCAGCAAGAATGACCATTGAATATCATTGTTGAGGCCAATTTCATGAGTCCTAAGCCTATAGATCCATGTTTGCTCCAGTTCGGTTAGCCTGTGTTGCATTGAGTATTGACTACTATCTGGAACTAATTGATCTATTATTGTCCAGTGTATGTCATCCTCTGTGTGGTTTTCTGCAGTGTAATGTTGAACCAAGGGTGCAGTCCTGCGTTTTGTGCGGATACGTGCCCTGTGTTCACTTATCCAAATCGATACCTTCCTTGTTGTCATGCCTACATATAATAGGTTGCAAGGGCACCATATGGCATAGATGACATTGCTGGATGAACAATTTGTAATTGCCAAAGTTGCCAATTGAATGTGCCGTGTTTGAACCTGACACTACACTTGCCACATGGGTAGTGGCCCATGATTTGTTCTTTACTGTGGCTCCAGGCGGCTCTCAGGCTGTTCTGTGTGAAATTAGTCCCAATGGTTTGCAATCTACATTGAAATAAATCGTCCCAGAGGTTCTTCGACCGTTTTAATGCAAACACAGGTAACCTACTGGTGCAGCCTGTACTTGTGACTAAGTTCCAATGTTTCTTGATTAGTTTTTTAATCTGTACTGTTTGTGGTGAAAAAGTTGTTACACACACCAAACAGAGCCAATGAAGAAAAAAAGAAAGTGTATGCTGAGCTAAAAAGTCGATACTCGTTGGGTATTCATCTGAGCAGTGCAGAAGAGTCTTTTGAGATATAGTTCAATCTCTTCTTTTCAGCTGTTGAAATCGTTCTTTTTCGGGCAGCATACGAAATTCTTGTTTGATCTGCAAGTCTCTCTCTGCTTCTTCAGGTGCTGGAGTGGCTGTTGGCACCTTGACAGGCATTTCTTTTCCCTTCAGGTGTTCTTCCAGGATTACTAGTAGTACTGTTTGCAGGGTGGCAGTGAACAGGGAGGTGCAAGTAGGCTTCCTGGCCACAAACACAGTAGTAATCCATCACTGCTGCCGTACCTTTCGTCATATCAGGGATCACAAGAGTGTGGTTGCACTGTGTGTTTGTGCCATGTCTCTATGTATTTATACTGGCTTCTCCATTGTTGCAATCCATGCCAGCCGTGTGATGTATTGGGACCATATTTGTGCACACATAGTTTCCACTTGGGCTCTTATTTCTTTGCTGTACTCGATCAGTCCATCTGCCGGGCACGTCACTGTGGTACCCTGCCATTTGTTGTTGGCATGTGAGTGACCTCTGAAGGAAAAATAAGGTGCTTGTAGACACTTGCTGTATTTCGTACTGCCATTGCATAGTGCTCAGGTTAGATCGATGCTTCTCAACTGCACGCTGTGTGCTTGGAATGTGTTCTTTATCCTACATAGTACAAAATATACCAGGCATTGTGCCTCTATAATTGGGACTTGACGTGGAACTTAAACCTTAGGAACACCTGACGCATGCGGGATGAGTGCACACACGTAACAGCTTTCATTCATCACATTCCTTCCCGCAGTACGCATATCGGAGTAACAGCTATTAGAAGACTCTGCATGCTGAATGTCAGAAATGGCATCAAAGCCCAGCCCCTCATATAAATCATATGTCATTCGTATTTCCTGTTTTATCCGTCTAAGAAAATCTATAGGGGTGGCCATCAAAAAGTGAGACGTTGGGCATCATTACAAGTCTGGCGGTAACCCTGCCGGTGCTACTGGCGGGTTGCCGCCAGACTTGCAATATTTACTGGTGCCTGGCTAGCCGGTAACACCGGGGATTACAACCCTGGCGTTCCGGGAATTCAGGCGCTGGTAAATTGTAAATCCCCATTCCCATTTTAGTCCCATAGGGCTCAATGGTAATGGGGACCACGGAGGCACTGCACCATTAATGACGGTGCCAGTGCTTCCGTGAAACTCTGCGGGCGGGTGCCGTTCTGCCCGCCAGGTCTGACCTTGGCAGGCATGACAGGACCTGCTCGCAGAGTTGTACTGTGCCGGTCCGGTAAAAACAGTGCTGTTATGCTTACCAACACCATTGTTACCAGAGCAGCACAGTTGTAATGAGGCCCATTGTTTGATTAGTATTTACAGCTGGCAAAAAGTAAGACATTTCTTGATTCTTATTTATCATAGAAATAGTCATACCATTGCTTATAAATCTACTAACATTATTTTCCTTTATATGTAACTGTCCACCCCCCTTTATATGGCCACCCCATTTAACAGACATACCTTCATACACTCCGACAACCACGACCAGTGTCACACAAAACAATATAACCATTGGTTTATCAAGAAAGCATAATACAGAATTCCTAGAATGAATTACGTTCAGTTTATCATTATCCCTACATAACAGAGAGGTTTGAACACGTCGGTCAGGCCTCCTTGCTTATCCCTGGAAAGGAGAAAAAAAGGTTACTGAGAAAGAGAGAAAGAAGAAGAGAGAGCGAGAGGGAGAAAGAGAGAAATAGAGGGAGAGAGAGAGAGGGAGAGAGAGAGAAAGAAAGAGACCCTTTTGTCGCCAGGGCGACCGGGTTCTAGACCTTCAACCATTGAAAAATAAAAATATTGAAAGAAAATTGAAAATAAAAGACAATACAAAATAAAAAAAATTAAATGCAAAGAAAAAAAGAAAAATCAGGGGTGGGATCCTTTACTAAATGTCTTCTTCATCAGTTATGTCCTTAATCTGTCAATTGAGGAGCTTTGCAGGCTATTAATGCCTCGATGAGAGCAACAAGTTCCGCTGCTTGAGCTGAATAGAACACAGGTAATCTTTTCATGATCAGAACTTCATGCTCCCCCCTTTACCATGCATCGCTGCCACCCCTGTGTGCCTCCGTCCCATCTCCTGGTTAATTATTGATGACCCATCAACATTCAGTATATCTCCTTTCGTCAATGCATTAGCCGTTCATCAGAGTGAGAAAAATAAAACTCCTGTGTATTATCCGGAGGTTCTAAAACAGGGGCCGTGCAAATAGCTTTGTTCAAGTCCTCAAATGGTCTATTCATTTCTTCAGTGCACTCCAATTTACAGTTGTTCTGTCTTCTGTCCTTCTCTGAGACTTTGTAACAGCTGCCTTGTGTAGGCTGCATAGTCTAGGATCCATGCCCTACAATAATTACATAAACCCAAAAACTGCTGCATTTCCTTGACACTACTGGGCCTAGAGGTGGTGCGTACTGCCGCTGCATTATCTGGTAGTATGTTTTTCCCACTTGCAGATATAAGTTGCCCCAAATAGAGTACCTCCTGTTGGCAGTATTGTTGCTTCTTTTTATCTGCCTTGTACCCTTTGTAAGCCAGCAATTGCAATAATGCAATATAATCCCTCCTGTACTGCTGTTCATTTTCACTACATACCAACAGATCATTCACATATATTGGATGATCATGCTAGACACCTAAATATTTCCCAAGTCTGACTTTCACAGTACCCTTGAGCAATCTCATGTGCTCGAAGTGCTGTTGACCATGCGTAAACTCAGTGAGATACCATTAATCAGGGTAGAGTGGGGCTGAGAAGAACGCATTCTTCATATCCACCCCTGTGAAGTACGTTGCTGTGTTGGGAATGCTACACAGGATCGTTACTGGATTTGGGACTGTCGGAAACTCCTGCTGCACCATGTCATTAACAGGATGTAGATCCTGGATCATCCTTCAAGTACCCCCTGTTGCTTTCTTGACTGGGTATATGGCCGTATTACACGGGGAAGTGGATGGCACAATGATCCCTTGCTCTAATAGAGCCTGAATAGTGCCTTTTATCTCTTCCTCTGCTTCCCTTGACAACAAGTACTGCCGCACCCTCGGGAGTACTGCTCCTGACTTCAACCAGATCTGTACTGGGGTCACATCTCTTAGTAACCCAACATCATGTGGATTGCCAGGATATAATTGTGCTGCCACATATTTTATGTCCTCCTCGAAAACTAAAGATGGGGTCACCACTGCCATCAGGGGGCACTGTACCTTCCTATACTGCACCATCATATCACAGGGGATGCATATTTCCAAAATGATCTTCCCATTTTGCTCACTGTCCTCAAATAACTCCTCATCAGTCATTTCCTTCAATTGTACTGTCGTGTCTACACATAGTACCGTGCCCCACTTGCACCCATCCTGATCTGTTCCAATCAGGACTACTCTTTTGTCTGACACTACTAGTCCTTGCAAATCTAATGGCAATATTGTCCCCATCACCACCTCGGGTGGCACCATGTGTCGGAAAATAAAATCTGTGGGCACTCACCAACATTTTGTCGCAATTTGGGGCTCTGCTTTTGCTACTACCTTGATGCCATAGACAAATATGTCCGGCACCACAGGAACCCCATGGACTACTGACTCCCTTGCCATTGCATTGATTATTACCATTGCTTGAAGTACACACATCCCTGGAGTGGAACACACTACCCCTGAATCTGCGAATAATATAGTTGTATTTAGTTTACTGAGCAGATCCCTACCTAACAAGTTAACAGGGGAACTCTCTGAATATAACAAGGGGGCTCGTACTACCTTCCCTCTCACTTTTATATCTAGCGCCTCAGTGTATGGAACCATAGAAATAGTCCCCGAGAATCCCTGCGTGTCAAGTGTTTTACCTGATAATGGAAATTTCCACTCCATAATGCATGATTTAGTTGCACCTGAATTTAACATAAATATAAATTGCTTGTTTCCTATTTCCGCCTCCACCAAGGGTTCCTCTTCAGGGTGTGCGATTGTCAATAGGATTGGACACGAAAGTGCTCTCTGTGGGCTGTCCTAATCAGAATATGTATTTGTCCTGGGGTATGAAAAAAGGGCCACCTCACCATTGTAACTCCTTGGAACGGGGTGCCCGTTCCCCCTGCCATCCTGTTAAACTGTGTTCCCTCACCCTGCTGCTGTTGTTGCCCACGTTGCCCACAAGGGAACTGATTTTGACGCCCTCACCCAAATTGCGGTTGTCCCATTCCTTGAGGTCCCTTGGAATCCCTGCCCTGGAGGTGATGGTCCATAATTAATCCCATCCCAGGTTTGTTCCTGCATTCGCTTGCAAAATGCCCCATCTCCAGCAATACCAGCAATACCAGCACTGTGATGTTCCTAATCCTCCTCCGCAGGGCCCTATCCCCCCAAAGCCTCCTGCTCTTGCTCCTCAAAATCCTCATCTTCCCCTTGGTGCTCCTTCATACTGCCACTGTGGGTTGCGGTTCTGCCCCCCCACCCATCGTCTCTGTCCTACTTTGACCCATAGTGCTGTAATTGCGGCATTCACAATCTGTTGAGTATCTCCTGTACTTTCCCCCTGAGCTGGTGCCATCCCTGGTGCTTGGACAACAACCTTATTTTGTTTCTTTTCCACTAGTTTTGCCTCGTCCGTTTGCCACTTCTGGGCAGTCTCCCTGTGCTGCTCTTGATTCTCTTACAATGGTGCACTATTAAACTTTGTATCTCTGCCCACCCTTTGGCTTCAACTCCCATCATTTTATCTAGTGCCTTCTGGACCTCTTGGGTGATCCCCCCTTTATGATAAAATAGAAAAATGGTACTGATTGGTCCCATTGCCCTCCTGTCTCAACTCTTCACATATCCTGTACTTAGAAATAAACCTAACTGGGTCCTCATCATCACCCATTGTGCACTGCATTAAGGAATGTAAGTCAGGGGTATCTGGGTATATCTATCGTAGGGCATCTCATATCCTTGCCCTTACTTCATTAAAGGCTGCTCCATCATGTTCGTTATTTGCAAGAACTATCCCAGGGCACCCAGCCCTTACCCATATGTCCCCAGCTTGGTCTCCAACTATGGTGACCAGTAAACTCTTAAGGTCCCCTAGTGCTAAGGCTACCCCTGCTTTATGTTTCTCAAATTCATAGATCCATTTACTGGCTCTGGTTGTAAGCTGGAGAAGAGCTTTAATCAAATTATGTTTGTCCATTTGAGGCCATGGAACATATTTTTCTGATCTTGTAATTTCACCATTAAATCTGGTCGATTTCTCGGTCTATCCCTTCCCACTGCCTATTGTGGCGGGATGGGTTTATAACTGCCTCCTCTCCTCGATCCCTGCCTGTTCATTATTTCTTCCACATTGATCTTCCCATTCATTTTCCCTTGCTGGTTCAACTTCTTGTCCCAGGACCGTCCATACCCTCTCCCCATTATCTTTTTTGACAGAGACATTTCTTATTGCACCAGGGTTAAATCTAGCCAACAAATCTCCTGACTTCCAATCCCCTATTTTCTGCACTGGTACCCTTATTTCTGGTGGTACTTCTCCAGGTACTTTTAACCTGACCAACCTTTCCCGCAATGCTCTTAACTTATTGTTCATTTCTGCTTGTCAACCCCCTGTGTACACTGATGCTGCGGGCATGTCAGTGCTTGTGGATGGGTTATATGGAGGTGGAGGGCAAATGCTCTTGAGTCCCCCCCCCCTAGTGGCTGATCCTGATGATCCTGTTGTCGACAATTTCTCTACTGCTGGAGGCTTATAGACTGGAGTTGTACACCCTACTGCAGGTTTAGGCGTTACGGGTTATATCCCCTGACATTGGATCTCTTTTCATCTTCCTAATCTTCCATATCCTCGAATAATCACTAGAGATCTAAAATCTCTTTTCGTTTTTGTGACTTATTTCCCTTATATTTTGCTGCTAAAAAGATGGACATTTTTTCTAGTGTGTTTCTGTTAGGGGAGCCCTGCTCTGGACGGGAGCAGGACATCCCCCCTTCCTTTGTTTCCAACACCAATTGTTTTTCTATTCTGTCACAGTACAGTGGCAGGACCCTATGCGTGTGTCTTATAAGGGTTTCTTCCACATAAGGTTGCACGCGTCCCTGATGCTTCACTTAGACCTTACTGCTATGCTGCACACGCTGCTGCTTGCTACACAAAAATACAGATCAACCCCCTTTATCCCCCACCCATTTTTTCCCCACTTTGCTGTCACACACACACACCGCGACTCATCCACCTTCCTTCTTTTTTACCACAAAAGACAGCAAGTGAAAATATACAAAAATAATTGACTAAACTACAGGCCATTCCTTATACCGAGCCACTACTTATTTTCCCTTATATCCTCATAGTATCACCTTACATGCTGAGGATCCCATTGCTTTTATTGTCATAAAAGAATTCTGCATGGCATTACCTTCTCAACCTATTATAGCTGAGGATCCCTTATCTCTCAGTATTTACACACTGAGGCTCCCTTTCTACTCAGTCTGTATACGCTGAGGCTCCCATCCTCCATTATAAAAGAAGAAAAACAGAAATAGGCGACAATTTCAATACATAACTCACCTCCTATCCAATCTATACCTTAGCACATCACCTGAAATCCTATCCAATCTATACCGTAACATATCACCAAAATGCCTATCCACTCTATCTAATTGAACTCGTACTTCATCCATTCACCTCACATACTGTCATACACACATTGTTATGTATTACAAGAGTCTACTTACATGTGCGTGTTCACCTGAGTTTCCCTCCGTTGCGAGGTCCAATACAGGACGGTCCTTCTCTGTGGAGCCATGCCGCACTTCTGTGAGCAGAGAGGATTTCTTTTTTTGATTTGGGGGATCGGTCGCTGTAGGCGGGCGCGGCTCTTTCTTGGTGAAGTGGCGTGGGCCTCCGCAAAGTACAGGGGTAACTGGGATCATGTTGGGATAGTCACTTCTTGTAAGGGTGTCCCTAATTTCACTCACACCAGAAATCAGTACATCCTTATAGGGAAATAAGGCAAAAAGTTGATCTTGTAAGGATAACAAGTTTAATCTTACAAAATGAGGATGGTAGCAAAGGACTCTGCTGCCTGAACGGTCTTCTTCTGTCCCTGTTCCGTTCCTTCCTGCCAAAGTGGTTTGAGGCAGGGGTTTATATAGGCCTGACTTGCTGTGGTGGCGTCACTGGATATGGATCATGGCTTGATCCCAGTCTGTTGTTTTTTCATAATAGGGATGCTCTACAGCATTCTTTCTTCATTGTCAGTGATTTTGTCAGGGCATGCTGTTCTACATTTTGCTAACTCTGCAAGAACACACTGTAGCTCTGCATACTTTTACAAACCTTGAGGCCTAGCCCAAGGAAAAGCTACAAGAAATTATGTGCACAAACATTTGCCAGTCATTCTCTCCATATTCCACTTATCTTGCTCATGTATTATCTGGGTGCTGTAGTCTCCTCCACACTTTACTCTAATCTGTCCCATTTTGCATTTTGTCGCACAGAACATGTAATTCCTATTTTTAACCTACATGGACCCTTGACAGACAGTAGACAGCTGGTGAGTCAGTTCATGCTGCCAGTGCTAGCCATAGTGATGAACATAGCATAAGCGCCTATGGTCAATTTCTGGACCCCACAGGCCACATTCCTTCTGGGAAGGAGGGGGGGATCTTGACCCATATACAGCCCTAACATTTTACACTGCCTAGGATCTGACATTATAAATATATCCAGCTAATACTTAATTGCGCCTTATATTTAAACAATAACTACCTTTTTCAGTGCTTGCCTATGTCTGTGTATGTGATGATGTTTGCATGAGAGAGCCTTCCCAGTGCCCCTCCTCCCCCCTAGTCCATTATAGTGCCTTAAAGAGGTCTTGCCTAACTCTAAAGCGCTTGGCGGTTCGGGAGGACCTTGATTCCTTCCCAACAATTGGTGAAACAGAGTGGAACATATGCAAAGCCACAAACCCACACCCACATTTTCACTTTTGCTGAAATCCGGGGCAAGTGGTGGGGTGTCCAGATGTCATGTAGGCAGTAATATGCGGAGGGTCCTAACATGTGACTGTGCAAAAGGTGGTGCAGATTGATGAAACAGTGTGGAATTGTATAGGGAACATATGCGAAGCCACAAACCCACACATGTTCACTATATATATATATATATGTATATATATATGTATAGATGTACTGTGGAAAGCAGCCTAGAAGGATCTTTTTGTTTGTATTATATTACAGTCATATTAGAGAAAGAAATACTTTGATGTGCTCTTTTACCCTTTCAGAGTGAATCAAGCTTACTTTTCCTAGCACATTTCCATAAAGATGTTATTTTTTTCAAGTTTATATGTCAGTCATCTTTATTGAACACAGTCGTACTTTAGCTTCTGAAAGATAACTAAGCCTAAAGCATTGACTTTAGATAGGTTGGGAGGAGCAGTAGTTTACTCCCAACATTTCAAGCTGTAGAACCCGGGAAACAATCATGGCTGCCTGGCTCAGCCAAACTGTCATCCTAGGACATTTTACTATTGTGCATTAATTTCACTCAGAAGGGATTTTATTACGTGTGCACTAAAAATAGTCACCCTTCCATGGTTTAATAGTCAAAAGTGTTGTTTGCCAATAAACTGTAATATTATTAGTATTATAATTACTATTGTTATTAGACAACACTACCTTACATGCAGTGTCAAAAGAAAAATAATCTCTCTCTAAAAACTTTATTAAAGGGACATTGTGATTGCAAGTAAAATCAAAAAACGCATGAAATATGCAGTATTTTTTTTTTATATACTGTTTATTCAAACCTTTAATAAAAAAAGACAGGATTCAAAAGAAACCAAGTTTTCACACAAAAAGAAGAGAAAGGACATCACTTGATAAAACTCACAAGTCACTCAGAAGGCATCCTTCCCCTAAGCTCTCAGTTTGGCTCATCAGAAGTATCTATCAGATATCTGTCCTTAATACTCTGATTCAACACTTGTGGCTAGTAGAAGGTCCCTCAAATCTTCCAGGAAGCGAGTCAATGCAAAGGGTAATCTCTGGTCGGTTCCGTCAAAGATCAGCTGCCACCAGTTCTCAGCACTGTCCCCAGATGTTTTGTCCTTTGAGGTCGCAAAGCAGTACAAAAGGGCGTGAGGTGTTTTAAAGTCTCATCTTGCTGATTGCAGAATCTTCACGTTTGATTCATCTCAACATTTTTTGACGAAATGCTTAGTTTCTGCTTGGTCTTAAAAGCATTGAGGCGAAAGCTAAAATACAGAGCTCTTCGGTGCTGGTCGGGAAAAAGTGCCACATAGCTTTGTAGTTTGTTAAATGCTCTAGCTTCACTGGGCACATCATTCATTATTCTGTGGCATCTTCTTTGTTGTCCAGTCGAGATCCAATCAAGTCTCCAGAGTTTCATCTTTACCGAGTTTGGATTCTTATACAAGCTTGTTCTGTCTGTTTTGAGCTCTTTCAATAGATCCTCACATCGTCTAGACCACAATGCCAGTACACAATTGGCATTGCCCGTGCCAGGATTATGCAAGATTTTGAATTGCGGAGCGACAACTTTCAAAGTTGTTTTACGAAAGAGTGCTAACATGTTCCAACAGATGTGTACATTGATGGATATCAGATTTAACTCAGAGCGTATGGACGCCGTTGGCGTGCCCTTGGGTAGCTGTAACACCTTTACCCAGAAGATGTTTCCAGGGTGGCCCATAGTTCATGTCAGCATCCAAAGGCATTTAGTGCTCCATATATCAACGCTGGGACCACTTTTTGTTTATAAAAATTGACCACAGGTTTTTAGAGAATATTTGCTGCATTTTTTGTTCAAGATAACTGCTTGACATGCAAGCTGCCGACACTTGATTTTAGCCGTTTCGGCCCATGGACCATCGTTTTTGTTCGAACTGATCTTCATGCCCCGTTATGTGGTGTTAGTTGCAGTGTTCAGTGTTTCCTTTCGCAGGCGCCATTCGAATTTTTTGCCATTACATTTCTTGCTAGTTTTGTAAGGACAGTATGTCACACTTATTCTTATTAATGTGTAAGCCGTTCATTTTAACATATTCTTCCACGGCATCCTTCTTCCTCTGTAATCCAATTGGAGTTACATTCAGGAGGATTAAATCATCGGCGTACAAAAGCCAGCTCACATGAGATCCATGTATTTTGGGTGGAAAGGAGGGTACACCTTCAATTGCATCGCCGATCTCGGAGAGGAAAATAATTGAGGTCAGGGGACAGCCCTGTTTTACGTCACAGGTTTTAATGGCGGCTGATAATGTGCCCGCCTGATCTAGCCGTATCTTGATGTTAGTATCAGTGTGTATCTCCTTAATGGCTGCTAGCAGGCTTGAAGGACAGTCCCACTTCTTCATCTTGGTCCAAAGATTCTGCCGGTCTATATTATCAAACGCGTGTGAGAAGTCTAGGAAGGCTAGAAACACCTTGCTCCCAGTTCTCAGGGCCTACATTTTTATGATGTTTAATATCAGTAGGTTCAGGCCACACCCGACACCCCTCACAAAACCGACTGTCTTGGATCCATATGCTTACTTTCTGTGATCCATTTAAGTAACTTGTGTTGCAGAAGAGTTGCATAAACATTTCCCAAAACATCCAATAGAGCATTCGGATGATAATCTTTGGGGTTGGCTCTATTACCTTTTTTGAATATCGGTACGATGACTACGCTTTTCCAGGAATTCGGGGTGGCACATTTGATGGTAATTCTTTCAAATACAACATAGCATATCTCTGCCCATTTTTCTGGATTTGCCTTTAGTGTATAATTGGTCAGACCATCGGGGCCTGGAGCTCTTGAAGAGCTTGCCCCTTTGATGATGTTTAAAATGTCATCCTTCTTGAACTTCAGGTTCCAGTGATCAAGATTAGGCAAAGCCGGCTCTTTGGTCTTTTCCTTTTTGCTATATAGCTCACTATAGTACGATGTCCAAGTTACTTTGGATACCATGTTGGTCTGCAATGATGTCTGTTATGCACTCTCGTTGTTAATTAATTTCCAAAACTCACACAAGTTTTTGTTTTTTATCTTCTACATCATTAACTCTGAATCCTTCTGTAGCATTAGTGCTTTATGTGCCTTTATCCAATTCTTGTATTTTTGCTTTGCAGCTCGTTTTATGTTTAAAAAAGCTGTGATGTCCGTTTTTGGTATGAGTCTGAATTCACTACGCATTTGCATTTTCCTTCTCAGAATTTCTAGGTCAAATTTGTGTTTGGGTACAAATGCATGTTTCTTTAACCCTTGTTTTTTCTCCACAAATTGAGTTAGCAGATGGCGATACTCAACCTCATCTTGTTCCTCACAATATTTCCTTGCAATGCTGTTTATATCATCCTCATTGAGTTTTAATTTAACTCTGTTCGACTCTAAAATGATGCTGCGGTTCCATGTTGGGTTGCTTCCCTTTTTAAGCGTTGTTAGTGTCATCTTTACCATGTCGTGATCGCTATGGGGCTTTGCGATCACTTGCAGGGATACTACACGTTCATGTATGCTCTTGCACACAAAAAAGTAGTCTATAGTTGATTTTTGCCCAAGTTTGCTCCACGTTGGATTAGCAGGGATGTCCCCAGTCGTATTCACATTTAACATGGACATATTTCTCAGGTCCATCTCCAGACACCACCGTACCACCACCTGTTAGTTGGCATGCTTGTCATTTTTCTTTCCTTGTTTCGTATCTATTTACTTGATGTTTAGGTCTCCACATAGAATTATGCCTGATGTGCTGTCTTCTTCATATATCTCATCTATCAGTGATGATACTTGGTCTATGAAGGTTGATATCCCTGCCGCTGTGTGGTGCCAGTATAGGTTAATGACATGGATTAGTCCACATTCCACATTTGAGTTTCTAGACGTCTTAATTGCTTTTACCTGTATGCACGAGGACATGTTCCTGGATTTAATAATCCTGTAACCAGAGCTTTTCTTGACAAGGGTTAACAAACCGGCCATTGGTCTTCCTTTTGGTCTTTTAATGGCCGGATTTAATGCCACTTCAAATTCTTCGGAGAGAGGGCAGTCTTCGAGCCAAGATTCCTGAAGACAAACTAGATCCAATCCATCCAACCAGTTATTCTGAAACAGATGCAGGAAGCCTCTGGTATTCCACAAGCCAAATGGGTGCGTGGTCTGCTCCTTTCCTTCCTGGCATTAACTTTGTTTCTGGCTAATGCTTTAGCCAACCAGCACCAGTCATTTGCCGTCTCCGCTTTATTCTCAATTTTGGCGTTTTCAGGGATACCAGCTGTGTCACGATTTCCACATTGGACAGTTTTTTGATTTGTTCTCCATTTTGTAGATTCTGTAATGCTTCAGTCTCAGCACCTGATGTACACTCGACATTGTCTTTAATGCCATTTGGCTCGATGTTCCTCTGTCTATTAGCGTCCCTTATGTTGTTTAAGGACTCCAGAGCTGGGTCTTTCATTGTCTTTAAGTCACATATCACGTCCCTGGAACTACAACTGGGTTTATCTGTTGCTTCAAAGAGATCGAATCCCAGCGACATAAGTACAGGAGCTGCTTCCAGCATAGGGCTATGTATGACTTTTGAGACAATGGCCCTCATTACAAGTCAGGCGTTAAGGGTTTAAGGGCGCCGTCGGCGCCGTTAAACCCTTAACGCCTGATTCACACTTTAATGCCTGCTTTTTGCAGGCGTTAAAGTCCAAGGCGCTAAGCGACCTTGGTGCTAATTACGGCACCGTAATTTACGGTGCCGTAATTAGCGCCTTCCCCATCCCCATTATGCCCTATGGGGCAAAAATGGGAATGGGGAAGGGCAAATGGTGAATGGGGAATTACCGCCCCACTCACCTTGGAATGGGGCGGTAATTCCGCCATCCACCATGGCGGAATCCGGCATGGACCATGGTGCTAATAGAACCATGGTCCACCGCCTGACTTGTAATGAGGGCCAATGTGCAGAATCACTTTGTAATTCTGTGCTTCTTTCATAAACTCTACAGTTTTGATGTCATGAGAGTCAATAGCCCTGAGACTTGGCACATTATGGAACAACCGTAAGACGTTGTTACCATTCAAGATGAGATCATCGCTGCTTACAATGTGTTCCAGCATCAGCCTGTAAGATACTTGCAAACTCCTACTGGACTTTGCTTCAGTGTTTTTGATGTTCGCGGGACCCCGCCTTGTGCATCTCTTCCCAATGTCCACTGCAAGTTGTCACGCTTTGTGGATTGGAACTGCGGTCCATTCAAGAATCTGGAGCAAGGTACACTATTTACAACTCCCTTAATGCACTCGGACTATCGCAAAAAGTAAACAAACCCACCCATATTAAGGGTAGAACCTTGGACTGGCTAGCCGACTACAATTGTACAGCCACCATTACTTCTATTTCCCCTCTATCATGGACTGACCACTCCCTCGTGTCCATCATTCTATCAACCACCAGACATGACTTATGGCCTCACAAAAAGCGCCACCTTGTCTAACTAGAATGAAAAAGAATATCACAGTGGACAACGTGATTCCTGATATTCTACCTATCCTAAATTCTCTGCCGGACAATCTTGACCCAAGCACCCTGGTGCAGGAATATAACAAAATCATGCTCTCCACACTGGATAAAGTTGCCCCTCTCAAACTGAGATCAGGCAAAGTCAAAGCACACCTCAACAAGTGGTTCACTCCACAACTAAAGGACCTACGCCTACTGAAAAGAAAGTGTGAAACCGCCCGGACACTATGACGCTTTAGCGAGAATAAAAAGAAGCTAACTTCCACCTCAACGCATTACAAAAACGAAATCTGTCTGGCAAAACGAAATTCGTACAATGAATGCATTGCCAATTCCAACTCAAGTATGAAAGAATTATTTACCATAATAAAAGAATTGGAGTCACCGATCCCTACACCTGACATATGCAATAAAAACAAGACCTGATGCTCAGAAATCCAACAAGCTCTAACCAATAAAATAAACACTCTACAAAATAAAATAAAAACAAAGAAAGATGTTCTGAACTTACCACAGCCGGCCAATTCTCTCCCACCTAGTGACGTGACCATTGATCAGAACAATAGATTCTGTTTCACCAAAATATCTGTTCTAGAGGTTGAAAACATTATCTTATCACTCAAACCATCTAACTGTAAAGGAGATGTCTGCCCAGCACACATTATAAAAGATGCCGCCAGAGACCTCTCTCCATTTATCTCTA
This sequence comes from Ambystoma mexicanum, assembly GCF_040938575.1. Classification (NCBI taxonomy): domain Eukaryota; kingdom Metazoa; phylum Chordata; class Amphibia; order Caudata; family Ambystomatidae; genus Ambystoma; species Ambystoma mexicanum. The sequence continues at coordinate 1,071,150,587 of NC_090934.1, read as the reverse complement.
AGCTGATTAATGCTTCATTCTCCACTGGCACCATCCCAGCCAACCTTAAACAATCCTGGGTTCTCCCACTTCTAAAGAAGCAAACTTTAGACCCACTCATCGCCACAAACTACCACCCTATCACGACGGTACCATTTCTACTTAAAGTTTTGGACAAAGTTTCTTACATGCAGATCCAAAACCACCTTGAGCTACACAAGCTCCTAGGGGTTAGACAATCAGGATTCCGACCGCTACACGGGACGGAAACTGCATTGATAGATATGAAAACCACAATCGATGAGTTGAGAGATAAGGGGAAGACAGCACTACTTCTATTGATCTCTCAGCTGCATTCGACTTGGTGGATCACACGGTCCTCTGCAGGCACCTTGACTCAGCAGCCCACTTCTCTACAGATGATGTCAAATGGATAGAATAATTCCTGAGTGACAGAACCATGAAAGTGTTCACCCCATCAGCAGCGGCTGACCCCACCCCGATCATGTGCAGGGTGCCTCAGGGCTTATGCGTGTCTCCATCTCTATACAACATATTCACCAAACCTTTGTTCTTTAGAAAGAGTTATATCACCTACCTCAACCTGATTTAAGGCTAGTGTAAACTGAGACTATTGCACAATAGCACACATCACTACCTATCACTGTACATTACTGTAAACTAATTGTACATTATTGTTGGAATGAACTGTATTGACATTTATATTATCTTATGTCCATAGCTATATCTTTCTTGTATTTCATTATTATGTGATATTGTTATTCATTATGTAACTTTGTAAGACTTACACCTTCCTTTTTTCTGCGCCCTGCTACCTTTGGGTCTGGTGCGCATTAGAAATTCAATAAAATAAAGAAACAAACAACAAACAAACAAGAGTACACATTTGTCCTTACTCAGGGCCAAGCCCGCTGCCCAGACACCAAAGCCATATCACTATGTTTTCTACTTACATGTTGACACTTTGGAAAAAAATACAACAGAGGACAGATTTGCAATATCATGCTTCGAGGTCCTTGCTGATGCCCCTCGTGCAATTCTGATGCAATCCTGTCCAGCACTTCAGGCTGTAGCCTCAAGCAGAATTTGTTTCCTATTTAAGCCTATCCTGATTTCGAAATTCTTCACCACATTGCTGCGGAGGCTGTGAGCTTCGTGCAAAGCACAGTGTAACGCTCACCTGATTCCCACGGAGGCGCCGACCCGTTCTGGACTGCTACAACTTCTTCCACGGTAAAGCGTAGTGCTTGGAAGATGGACTGGATGGACCCCCAAACCTCGTCTGTCTGGCCCGTAGAATAATCCTTCTGTAGATGGGAAAAGGGAGTTAACTGTCTGCTAGATTGTGTGTGAGATTCCCCCCTTTTTCCCCTTCTCACCCTCCTCGAACCCTAAATGTGCCTTCCGCAGACTCTCACCTTAATTTCTGTATGGACGAGCTCTCCATCCTGCTTCTGACGCAGGGGCGCGTAGATTTCCAGTTACTTCACTGGATCTCGGATTTGGCGAGGGTTCGATGTCTGCTTGCCTTTACCAAAATGCTGCCGTAAGTATATAGTTCAAAAGATCAAGTCTTATTTGTCCCTTGGCCTTTGTTCAATTTTCAGGGACTAGGTGAGGAATCCGTGTGGAGGAATGGATTCGCTGAGGTAAGCTCAGGTGAGTACTTTTAATGAAGGTGTGCCGTAGTGGTTTGCTGCGACACCTTAATGAGTGTGTCTTATTTCCCCAAAGGGGCCGGGGCACGGAAAAGCCAGAAAAGCCGCTCCGACCTGAAAAGGGAACTGAGGTCCCAACAAAATTCAGGTAAGACTTAAGGTGAGTAATCTGTCCATTTGCAATTAGTTTGTTGCTCACCTTGTTTTGTCCTTTTTCTCCGTAGGTCTTGAATGCGACCGATGTCGCCTATGGGCGCTGAAAAGGTTGCCGGCGCCACATGAAGGTAAGTGGAAGCGGCGCGGCAGCGTGAGAAGCGGAGCACTTCTAACTATTGTCTTTCTTTTCCGTTGGTGCTGGGATGCGGCCGATGTCGCCTATGACCGCTGAAGAGCTAGACAGCGCCACGTGAAGGTAAGTGGAAGCGGCGCTGCAGCGAGCGATGAGATGCGTTTCTAACCCTTGACTTTCTTTTGCAGGATCGACGGAGTGAAGAATCCGAATGCTGGATGAAGGTAGGTAATGTCCTAATGCTTGCCTTTCTCTCCTTGCAGGTGTTCCAGGAGCTGGCGGGCGTGGCTGGAGCCAGGTTGCAGGAGCCGACTCGGTGAGCGTCCTGCTGCAGATGCAGAATAACGCGAAGCACTTTTGGCCATCTGGGCGTGGTTTAAATAGCCTTGGAAGAGCTTCAGGTGAGTTCTTCCACTAGTCCCACCCGAGTAAGAAAAGAGTTCCTGAAAGAAAATAGTTCCTCCCCAGCCTTAGTTGGCTTGGAGCTTCAGACAGCATGGTCTGCCTCGGGTGAGTATGCAGCATGGTTTACCTCAGGTGAGTTCACCCAAGCATTACCATATGTTCTGCCATGATGAGCCTGGTGCCTATGGCGCCAGGACAGATGCCTTTTATGAGCCTGGCGCCAAAGGCGCCAGGACAAGGTCCAGAGAGCCCCTATAGGGGTTTGCTGGGTCCTGCTTGGTGAGTATGAAGTCTGCTTCCGGGGACGTTGGGCCTGACCTGGCTCCTCGGGAGCAGGCATCATGACAGCACTCCCCCCCCCAAGGCCCCTCCCAAGGTTGTTTTCCCCAGGGTTTTGGTTTGTCTGGGAAGGTCCGGTGAAATTTTTTAATTAACCGAGGAGCCTGTACATGGTCATGGGGTTCCCATGACCTCTCTTGAGGCCCGTAACCCTTCCAATCGATTAGGTAGAAAAGCCTTGATCTTATCATTTTAGAATCTAAAATGTTCTTCACCTCGAACTCAGGTTCTCCCTCCACTTGAATGGGTTCTGGAGGCTTGATTAGTCTGGTTACAGGTTGCACAGGTTTCAAAAGTGACACATGAAAAACAGGATGTATTCGCATATGAGCTGGTAAATCCAGTTTAACGGCCACAGGATTGATTATGGCCGTAATGGAATATGGTCCCAAGTATTTGGGATTAAATGTTCAAGGTCCTTTGAATGATAAGTGTCTGGTAGCCAGCCAGACTTGGTCCCCAATCTGGTACTGAGATACCTCACTTCGATGCCAATCAGCACTTTTCTTGTATCTTTTCTTGGCTTGTTGTAAATGTTCAGTTGCTTCTTTGAAGGCTTTGGTAATTGCGGTATGCAGCTGGTCCACTGCGGGTGTTCCGAGATCATGAGGTGGATCCAGGTCAGAGGTTCGAGGGTGAAGCCCATATAAAGTGTAAAAAGGACTTTGCCCAGTTCCAGAGTGCACAGAATTATTATATGCATATTCAGCTATCCAAAGAATGTCTTTCCAGTTACTTTCAGATTGTTGCAGCATACAACGTAAATATTGTTCGAGAGTCTGGTTCGTTCTTTCTGTTTGACCATCGGTCTGGGGGTGATGACTGGTTGATAGTCTTACATCGATGTGTGCCAATTGACAACATCTACGCCAAAAGTGGGAAATAAATTGGCTTCCTCGATCTGAAATCAGCACAGACGGAAATCTGTGTAACCGGAGAACATTTTCAAGGAATTCTTTAGCTAGAACCGAAGCTGAAGGTAAACCTTTTAATGGAATGAAGTGTGCCATCTTGGAGAATAAATCCACAATAACAAGAATAGTGTTATATCCTGAACAGGGGGGTAGGTCCGTAATAAAATCCAATGACAGGGTGTGCCAGGGCGATGGTGGAATGTCTATCGGTTGAAGAAGACCGGCTGGTCTTTTCGTTTGGCCTTTATTTTGGGCGCACACACCACAGGACATCACAAATGATTTTACATCTTTTCACCAAGAATGCCACCAGAATTGTCTTTTCACCTTTTCCTCAGTTTTGACAATGCCGGGGTGTCCCTCTATTAGTGTATCGTGATAACAAGAAACAACTAGCTTTTGTAAATCCGTGTGTGGAAGAAATAATCGTCCTCGGAAATAAGGTAAATCGTTATCTATAGTAAAATCAGATCCCTTTTGAACCCAGTCATGCAAGTCTGTTGTGTCCAGGAGTTGTTTAACTCTAGTTTGGATATTTTCTAGCGATTGTGAAGAAGTCATACCTAAGATCCTCTGTTTGGGAATTATCGGCACAGGCTCTGAGTTAGTGAGTGTGTCCCCCATTCCAATTCGGGATAGAGCATCCGCTTTGCCATTCTTACAGCCAGGACGGTAGGTGATTATGAAATCAAATTCAGCAAAAAACAGAGCCCAACGGAGCTGTCGAGATGACTGAGCCTTAGCGGTTTTCAAGTACTGTAAATTCCGATGGTCGGTAATCACCGTGATGGTATGTCTTGCGCCAAGGAGATAATGTCGCCAGGCCTTAAAAGCAGATTTAATCGCTAACAGTTCTTTGTCCGTGATGGCGTAGTTAATCTCGGGAGCCGAGAATTTTCTGGACCAGAACGCAACGGGATGCAGTTGGTTAGTCTCTGGGTCCCTTTGAGAAAGGACAGCTCCCATAGCTAGACTGGATGCGTCGGTTTCGACGATATAAGGGAGATCCGGTGTCATGATCTCTGCTTCCAAAAGGTCAGGGTTTTCCCAACTCCCTTGGAAGCAGATCCATAACCTAGGTTCCGAGTGCCAACCAGTCCCAATTGGCACCTTTTGGACCCAGTCCTGGCGCCAGTGGCACCAGGCTCATAAATATGCCCAGTCCCAGCGCTGGAAGCGCCGGGCTCATAATGCTTGGGTGGACTTACCTGCAGCAGACCATGCTGCTTACTTGCCTGCCAGTTGAGCCTCTGATCCTCTTCTGTTTGGAACTACTTTTCCTGTTGGGTGGGGCAGGAGCCACTCCCTAGATTCTGAACACTGGAACTCTTCTGGAAAGCAGGAACTCTTTTCTTACCTAGGCGTGGCTGTGGAAGAAGACACCTAAGCACTACAGGAGGCTATTTAAACCACACCCGATGGATGAATCTTGCTTTGCGTTATTCTGCATCCTCTGCAGCAGAGCGCTCATCGTGTCTTCTGCATCTGATCCTGGGCCTAAGGAAAAAGGCTTACCATCCTGAATCCAGTCTTCAACAACACCTATAAAGACAAGAAAGAACAGGTTAGCATTACGGTCTTCAGTGACAGCTCTTCACTTACCTGGTCCATCGGCTGTCACCAACGCCTCGCGCTGCATTCCGGCATCTGAAAGACAAAGGCTTACCTACTCTTCGTGCGCTCCGGAGGTCTTCACACTGCATTCCGGCATCTGAAAGACAAAAGCTTACCAACTCTTCGCACGCTCCGGAGGCCTTCGGCGCTGCATCCCGCATCTGAAAGACAAAACAAGGTGCGTTTAAAGACATTGGGGAACTTTAATACTCACGTGCCATTACTCCTTTCCACATCTAACCCAGTGGGTATTCCGGCACCCTGCAGCCGCTCCGAACTTGTACCTGCAAAATAAAAAGACAGTTAGAGCGCATCGTGAAGCAGGCAACAAGCGCTTACTTACGTGCTTCCAGGCGCTTCTATTCATCACACGGGCTCCATCTTCAACTCACTTCAGCCCATCATCCGCCATCGCCGGAACCCTGCAAAACAAGAAACATCATTACTAAAGACTGTAAAGACATTAGAATTACTCGAAACTTACCGTTCGTGCAGTAAACGACGGACAGCAGTCCTCTGAAGTCAAGAGGCCTGCTCCCCTTATCCAGTGAAGAAACTGGTTACAGCACCCTGCCCCGAGGCAGATGGAGAGCACGGCGTTCACTTACCTAAGACATCTTACCCTTCAAGTCAGACATACAGTGCACAGAGGTCAGCCCAAAGAGCCAGCCGTGTGTTACACATCACCTTTGAAGATACGGTATACGCCCAGTCAAGACCGGCGCCTCTACGGGAATCAGGTGAGCGTTACAGAACGCAAAGCCTACCACAAAACTCCCGTCCAGGCGCTATGGAAACCTCGGATACCGACAAGCTAGCCCAGTTACTTGGGGAACTAAGGGCAGAAGTGCATGCAGCCCGTCAGGAAACAAACGCTCTAAGAAGGGAACTGATTATTTCCAAGGAGCGAACAGATGATCTCGCTAGACAATTGCTACAGTCACAAGCCGGACAGACCCCGTTACCCGCATCTGGGGGAAATCTTCCTTCTACATCCTCTATGAATCCAGTGCAGATCAACCTACCTGGGAATGTACCTCTGGCTCCGCCCGAACGATTTTCTGGTGACCCAAAGAGGTTTGCAGTATTTATCAATCAGTGCCGGTTGCATTTCTTATGCCGGCCAGCAGCCTTTCCAACTGATCAAGCTAAAGTAGCTTTCGTGCTTTCGTACCTTAGTGGCAATGCGGCAGACTGGTCGATCCCTCTAGTAAATCAAGATGATCCGGTCCTCCATGATTTTCAAGCTTTTCAGCTCAGTATGGAAAAACTGTTCGCAAGACATTCACAGGGGCAGGCCTTGGACAATGAGCTTCTTTCGTTGCGACAAGGTAATCAAGACCTTTGGCTTATATTGCATCTTTCAACAGACTGATAGTGGAAACTCAATGGCCTGAGGACAAAAGGATTACGCTGTTTTATAGAGGTCTACGTGGAGAGCTCAAAGATGTGTTAGCCCAAGTAGTGAATCCCCCACAAGATTGTTCGGACTATATAGACTTAGTCGTTCAAATAGATCACAGACTGCAGAACAGGAAGGCCGATCGTTCCAAGTTTGATGCTCGAGTATTTTCCAAACCGCCAACTCCTTCCAAAGGAGTAGACTCCGGGGAACCCATGCAAATAGGGGGTCTGAAAGGTCCTCTAACACAAAAGGAGCGGGAAAGGAGAAAACAGTTGCAATTATGCCTCTATTGCGGAAACTCAGGGCACTTTCTTCGAGACTGTCCGGTGAAACCTGCCAAGAAGGCAGTAGGAGCTGCAGTTACCAAAGTTACAAACTCTGAGCAGGGAAACGACCTCGCCCGACAAGAATAGAGGTCCTATTGCCGAGCGTGAAAACCAGTTCCGTGACCTCGCATTTCGTGATACCTATGGTCCTCATTAGCCCTGATAATCCGGATCGATTACATGCAATTGAAGCTTACGTCGACAGCGGTGCCATCAGCAATTATGTGGATTATGAAATGGTTTTGAGGATGAATCTAACTCTTTGTCCCAAGGCTGTAAAGGACGTCATTACTACGGTGGATGGTACGGAGATAGCCTCCGGGCCAGTAACGCATACCACTCAAGAGGTGACGCTAGTAAGTCAAGATGGACACCATGAGAAGATCGTGTTCGATGTGATCAAGGCCCCTCAGTTTCAGATTATTCTAGGAATACCTTGGTTAGAGAAACACAATCCTCTCATCGATTGGCGAGCAAGAACGGTCCAGTTTCCAGAATGTGTCTCTACTTGTCATCCTCCACCTGGTGTTGCACTGGCAGCAATTTCTTCAGAGACTCCCCAGTTACCTCCCGAATACCTAGAATACCAAGATGTTTTCCGGAAGGATCAGGCTAACTCTCTACCTCCTCATAGGTCTTATGACTGCCAGATAGACCTGATACCTGGATCTACTCCTCCTTGTAGTAGAATTTATGCCCTCACCGAGCCTGAGAACCTTCACCTTCGACAATACCTGGATCAATACCTGGCAAATGGGTTTATTCGTCCTTCCAAGTCCCCTGCTTCTTCAGCTTTGTTCTTCGTTCCAAAAAAGGAAGGAGACCTTAGAACTTGTATAGATTATCGCTCCCTGAACCAGATCACCGTTAAGAATAGATATCCGTTACCTTTGATCCCTGAACTCCTGGACCAAGTCAGAAAAGCATGCATATATACAAAGCTGGATCTTAGAGGAGCTTACCATTTGGTACGAGTAAAAAAGGGCGATGAATGGAAGACGGCCTTCTGCACCAAGTATGGGCTATTTGAATATCAGGTCATGCCCTTCGGACTTTGCAATGCCCCGGCCGCCTTTCAATATTTTATGAACGATGTCCTCAGAGAGCTCATAGATGTGTGTGTTGTTGTTTACATTGACGACATCCTCGTTTATTCTTCATTGGAATCTGAACATCAGAAACACGTGAAAATGGTCCTCGAAAGATTGCGTCAACACAAACTTTTCGCTAAATTGGAAAAATGTGTTTTCAACGTGACTGAAGTTGAATTCTTGGGATTCATATTATCACCTGGCGGAGTGCGTATGGATTCAAAGAAGGTCGATGCAGTTCTCAAATGGCCATCACCATCCTCCGTAAAAGGTGTGCAAAGCATGTTAGGCTTCGCTAACTTTTACCGCAGGTTTATCCCCGAATTCTCTCGAATAGTCCAGCCCATCACTGCCTTGTTAAAGAAAAACAAACGTTTTGAATGGTCTACCGAGGCGGAACAAGCTTTCCAGGATTTGAAGACTAAATTTATCTCTGCACCAATCTTAAAACACCCTCGCCCCGAACTCCCCTACATCGTGGAAACTGATGCTTCAAGCCTTGCCATGGGGGCAGTTCTATCACAAAAGGACCCGGTAACCAATCAGTTGCATCCCGTGGCATTTTGGTCCCGCAAATTCTCGCCTCCTGAAATCAATTACACGATTACTGACAAGGAACTTCTGGCTATCAAGTCTGCCTTTAAGGCTTGGCGGCATTATCTGCTGGGGGCCCGACACACCGTTACTGTGATTACGGATCACCGAAACCTGCAATATTTGAAAACCGCAAAAGCCCAATCCTCTAGACAACTCCGTTGGGCATTATTCTTTGCCGAGTTTGACTTCATAATTACCTATCGACCTGGTACAAAGAACGGTAAAGCTGATGCCCTTTCTCGGATGGGAGTGGAAGAACACTTGATCAACCCTAAACCTGTACCAATCATTCCCGAACAAAGAATTCTGGGTGTAATCGCCACAGAATCCATAGAGGAAGTTAAGGATAAAGCCAGGCAACTTGTAACTCCAGCAGACATACAGAATTGGCATCTGCAGGTAAAGGACTTTGCAGTAAAGGACAATTTATTGTATTTCCAAGAACGATTATACCTACCCAGCACAGATTTACAGAAAAAAGTAATCTCTTGTTATCACGATTCTTTAATGGAAGGACATCCCGGTATGGCCAAGACCTCAGAAAAGATCAAGCGCTACTTCTGGTGGCCGTCTTGGAAAAAAGATATCAGAGACTTTATAATGTCCTGTGGAGTATGCGCCCAAAACAAGAGTCAAAAGGAAAGACCAGCAGGCCTCTTACGCCCTATTGACATCCCACCTCGCCCTTGGCATACGCTTTCTATGGACTTCATCACCGATCTACCTCCATGCTCCGGATACAATACGATTCTAGTAATCGTGGACTTATTCTCCAAGATGGCGCATTTCATTACGCTCAAAGGGTTGCCAACAGCAGCAACTCTGGCCCGAGAATTTCTCGAAAACATCGTCCGACTGCACGGTTTTCCTTCGGTTCTAATTTCGGATCGAGGTAGTCAATTTATTTCTCATTTTTGGCGAAGTTGCTGTCGGTCGGCTCAAATTGATGTGAGACTATCGACCAGTCACCACCCTCAGACCGACGGACAAACCGAGAGGACCAATCAAACTCTGGAACAGTATTTACGCTGCATGCTGCAACAAACTGAAAAAACTTGGAAAGACATCCTTTGGATAGCCGAATATGCCTACAATAACTCTGTCCATTCGGGAACTGGGAAAACCCTGTTTTTTCTTTTGTACGGCAGTCACCCTCGAACCTCGGAGTTGGATCCCCTCCAAGATCTTGAAACACCAGCAGTAGACTACCTGCATTCTACAATCACCCAAGCCTTTAAGGAAGCTGTTTCTCACCTTCAAAGGGCTAAAGAACAATACAAGAAAGGAGCAGATCAACATCGGAAGGAAGCCCCTCAATATCAAGTAGGGGATCAAGTCTGGTTATCCACCAAATATCTACCTCTAAAAGGGCCACGCACATTCAACCCAAGATACCTTGGTCCCTATTCCATCACTACCATAGTAAACCCAGTAGCGGTCAAGTTGGACTTGCCCCCGCACATGAAGATACATCCGGTCTTCCACGTCTCTCTATTAAAACCCGTGCAACCTCAAACCCGACTAACTAAATCTCCAAAACCTATCCTAGTTGATGGAGAACTCGAGTTTGAAGTCAAAAGCATTCTGGACTCCAAGATCTCCAAATCTAAACTATTTTACCTAATTGACTGGAAAGGCTACGGCCCCAAAGAGAGATCCTGGGAACCTGCTGAATATGTCCACGCTCCTCGCCTAATCAAAAGATTTCACCGAACATTTCCTGACAAGCCAAAACCCCCGGAGGAGCCCGGTTTGAGAGGGGCCTTGAGGGGGGGTACTGTCATGATCTCTGCTTCCAAAAGGTCAGGGTTTTCCCAACTCCCTTGGAAGCAGATCCATAACCCAGGTTCCGAGTGCGAACCAGTCCCAATTGGGACCTTTTGGACCCAGTCCTGGCGCCAGTGGCACCAGGCTCATAAATATGCCCAGTCCCAGCGCTGGAAGCGCCGGGCTCATAATGCTTGGGTGGACTTACCTGCAGCAGACCATTCTGCTTACTTGCCTGCCAGTTGAGCCTCTGATCCTCTTCTGTTTGGAACTACTTTTCCTGTTGGGTGGGGCAGGAGCCACTCCCTAGATTCTGAACACTGGAACTCTTCTGGAAAGCAGGAACTCTTTTCTTACCTAGGCGTGGCTGTGGAAGAAGACACCTAAGCACTACAGGAGGCTATTTAAACCACACCCGATGGATGAATCTTGCTTTGCGTTATTCTGCATCCTCTGCAGCAGAACGCTCATCGTGTCTTCTGCATCTGATCCTGGGCCTAAGGAAAAAGGCTTACCATCCTGAATCCAGTCTTCAGCAACACCTATAAAGACAAGAAAGAACAGGTTAGCATTACGGTCTTCAGTGACAGCTCTTCACTTACCTGGTCCATCGGCTGTCACCAACGCCTCGCGCTGCATTCTGGCATCTGAAAGACAAAGGCTTACCTACTCTTCGTGCGCTCCGGAGGTCTTCACACTGCATTCCGGCATCTGAAAGACAAAAGCTTACCAACTCTTTGCACGCTCCGGAGGCCTTCGGCGCTGCATCCCGCATCTGAAAGACAAAACAAGGTGCGTTTAAAGACATTGGGGAACTTTAATACTCACGTGCCATTACTCCTTTCCACATCTAACCCAGTGGGTATTCCGGCACCCTGCAGCCGCTCCGAACTTGTACCTGCAAAATAAAAAGACAGTTAGAGCGCATCGTGAAGCAGGCAACAAGCGCTTACTTACGTGCTTCCAGGCGCTTCTATTCATCACACGGGCTCCATCTTCAACTCACTTCAGCCCGTCATCCGCCATCGCCGGAACCCTGCAAAACAAGAAACATCATCACTAAAGACTTTAAAGACATTAGAATTACTCGAAACTTACCGTTCGTGCAGTAAACGACGGACAGCAGTCCTCTGAAGTCAAGAGGCCTGCTCCCCTTATCCAGTGAAGAAACTGGTTACAGCACCCTGCCCCGAGGCAGATGGAGAGCACGGCGTTCACTTACCTAAGACATCTTACCCTTCAAGTCAGACATACAGTGCACAGAGGTCCAGCCCAAAGAGCCAGCCGTGTGTTACACATCACCTTTGAAGATACGGTATACGCCCAGTCAAGACCGGCACCTCTACGGGAATCAGGTGAGCGTTACATCCGGGTGCGGGTGTTTCAATACGGGTGCAGAAGTAAATTTTGCTTTTAGTTCTTGAAAGGCTTGCTCAGCTTCTTTAGACCTTTCAAAACGTTTATTTTTTCTTAAGCGTGCAGTGATGGGTTGAACCACCCGTGAAAACTCCGGAATGAACCTGCGATAAAAATTGGCAAAGCCAAGCATGCTTTGAACACCTTTTACAGAGCTGGGTGATGTCCATTTGAGGATAGCATCCACTTTTCGTGAGTCCATGTGGACTCCTTTAGGTGTCAGGATAAAACCTAGAAATTCGACTTCCGTGACAAGGAAAACACATTTTTCAAGTTTAGCAAATAGTTTGTGTTGGCGCAATTTCTTGAGGACTGCCCTGACATGGTTTCGATGATCAGATTCTGAAGAGGAGTATACAAGAATGTCATCGATGTATACGATAACACAAACATCGATGAGTTCCCTGAGGACATTGTTAATGAAATATTGGAAGGCAGCCGGTGCTTGGCACAGTCCAAAAGGCATAACTTGGTACTCGAACAACCCATATTTAGTGTGGAGGCAGTTTTCCATTCATCGCCTTCTTTGATTCGCACTAGATGGTAAGCCCCTCAGAGATCTAGCTTGCTGTATATGCAGGCATATTTCACTTGGTTAAGGAGTTCAGGGATCAAAGGCAAAGGGTATCTGTTTTTGACAGTTATCTGGTTCAGTGCGTGGTAGTCTATACGAGTTCTGAGATCGCCTTCCTTTTTTGGTACGAAGAATAAAGCCGAAGATGCAGGAGACTTAGACGGGCGAATAAAACCATTGGCTAAGAACTGGTCCAGATATTGTCGTAAATGAAGATTCTCGGGCTCGGTAAGGGCGTAGATCCTGCTGCAAGGGGGTGTTGCACCGGGTAGTAGATCTATCTGGCAATCGTATGACCTGTGGGGCGGTAGAGTATTGGCCTGCTCCTTTTGGAAGACGCCTTGAAACTCTTGGTACTCTGGCGGTATTTGCAAACTGACAGGAGTTACGGTAGCTAGGCCAATGCTTGTATTTCGTGGATAGAAGGTTTGTACACACTCTGGAAAGGTTATCCTCTTTGCTCGCACAATCAATTTGAGGATTGCGTGTTTCCAACCAAGGGATTCCTAGAATTACTTGAAATTGCGGAGCCTTGATTACGTCAAACACCATTGCCTCCCGATGCCCGTCTTGACCCAGCAATGTCACTTCCGTGGTGGAGTGAGTTACCGGCCCAGAGGCGATTTCGGTTCCATCCACAGTGGTGATGACATCTTTATTGGTTTTAGGGCAAAGAGGGAGATTCATCCTAGAAGCCAATTCACGATCCACGTAGTTTCCTATAGCCCCACTATCGATGTATGCCTTAATTGCATGCAACCGTTCAGGCTGCTTTGGATTTACGAGGACCATTGGCATGGTGAAGTGCGAGGTCAAAGAGTTGGTTTTCAAGCTCGGCAAGCGGACCTCTACGCTTTTCGGGCGTGGTCGTTTCCCGGCTCAGATTCTACAAGATCTTTATCCGTGGCTCCTACCGCCTTTTTGGGCGGTTTTACAGAGCAGTCTCGTAAGAAGTGTCCTGAAGTTCCACAGTAGAGGCACAATTGCATTTGCCGTCTTCTTTCACACTCCCTTTGGGTCAAAGGTCCCTTGACTACTCCAATCTGCATAGGTTCAGTAGCATCGACACCCTTGGGGTGAACCTGGGCTTTGGCAAAAACCCGGGTTTCAAACCTGGACCGATCTGCTTTTCTGTTTTGAAGCCTGTGATCCAGTTGGACCACTAAGTCAATATAGTCAGAGCAGTCCTGGGGTGGATTTACGACCTGGGCCAAGACATCTTTAAGTTCTCCACGTAGACCTCGATGGAATAGTGTAATTCTCTTTTCCTCGGGCCATCTTGTTTCCACAACTAACCTATTGAAGGTCGCAATGTAAGCTAAGAGGTCCAGATTACCCTGTCGTAGAGATAGGAGTTCGTTGTCCAGGGCCTGTCCCTGAGAATGCCTCGCAAAAAGTCTTTCCATACTTGTCTGGAAGGCTTGAAAGTTCTGAAGGATCGGGTCGTCTTGAGTAATCAATGGGATTGACCAATCAGCTGTGCTGCCGCTGAGATAAGAAAGTACAAAGGCTACCTTGGTTTGGTCATTCGGGAAGGCCCCAAGTCTGCAGAGGAAATGCAATCGGCATTGATTCATAAATACTGTGAATCTTTTGGGATCTCCAGCAAAACGTTCAGGCGAGGCCAGTGGCACGTTTCCAGGTAGATTGATTTGCACTGGATTAGTTGACGCCAGGGGGGTGAAACTACCCCCTGAACTTGGTAGAGGAGTTTGACCAGCTTGACTCTGCAACAGCTGGCGGGCAAGATCATCAGTTCGTTCCTTTGACACAATTAACTCCCTCCTGAGGGCATTCGTCTCCGGCCTAGCGGAATGAACTTCGGCCCGTAATTCCCCTATTAGCTGGGCCAGCTGGTCTGTCTCGGAAGTTTCCATGGCGCCTGGGTAGGAAGTTATTGGTAGGCTTCGTGTTCTGTAACGCTCACCTGATTCCCACGGAGGCGCCGACCCGTTCTGGACTGCTACAACTTCTTCCACGGTAAAGCGTAGTGCTTGGAAGATGGACTGGACTGGACCCCCAAACCTCGTCTGTCTGGCCCGTAGAATAATCCTTCTGTAGATGGGAAAAGGGAGTTAACTGTCTGCTAGATTGTGTGTGAGATTCCTCCCTTTTTCCCCTTCTCACCCTCCTCGAACCCTAGCTGTGCCTTCCGCAGACTCTCACCTTAATTTCTGTATGGACGAGCTCTCCATCCTGCTTCTGACGCAGGGGCGCGTAGATTTCCAGTTACTTCACTGGATCTCGGATTTGGCGAGGGTTCGATGTCTGCTTGCCTTTACCAAAATGCTGCCGTAAGTATATAGTTCAAAAGATCAAGTCTTATTTGTCCCTTGGCCTTTGTTTAATTTTCAGGGACTAGGTGAGGAATCCGTGTGGAGGAATGGATTCGCCGAGGTAAGCTCAGGTGAGTACTTTTAATGAAGGTGTGCGGTAGTGGTTTGCTCCGACACCTTAATGAGTGTGTCTTATTTCCCCATAGGGGCCGGGGTATGGAAAAGCCAGAAAAGCCGCTCCGACCCGAAAAGGGAACTGAGGTCCCAACAAAATTCAGGTAAGACTTAAGGTGAGTAATCTGTCCTTTTGCAATTAGTTCGTTGCTCACCTTGTTTTGTCCTTTTTCTCCGTAGGTCTTGAATGCGACCGATGTCGCCTATGGGCGCTGAAAAGGTTGCCGGCGCCACGTGAAGGTAAGTGGAAGCGGCGCGGCAACGTGAGAAGCGGAGCGCTTCTAACTATTGTCTTTCTTTTCCGTAGATGCTGGGATGCGGCCGATGTCGCCTATGACCGCTGAAGAGCTAGACAGCGCCACGTGAAGGTAAGTGGAAGCGGCGCTGCAGCGAGCGATGAGATGCGTTTCTAACCCTTGACTTTCTTTTGCAGGATCGACGGAGTGAAGAATCCGGATGCTGGATGAAGGTAGGTAATGTCCTAATGCTTGCCTTTCTCTCCTTGCAGGTGTTCCAGGTGCTGGCGGGCGTGGCAGGAGCCAGGATGCAGGAGCCGACTCGGTGAGCGTCCTGCTGCAGATGCAGAATAACCCGAATCACGTTTGGCCATCCGGGCATGGTTTAAATAGCCTTGGAAGAGCTTCAGGTGAGTGTTCTTCCACTGGCCCCACCCGAGTAAGAAAAGAGTTCCTGAAAGAAAATAGTTCCTCCCCAGCCTTAGTTGGCTTGGAGCTTCAGACAGCATGGTCTGCCTCGGGTGAGTATGCAGCATGGTCTGCCTCAGGTGAGTTCACCCAAGCATTACCATATGTTCTGCCATGATGAGCCTGGCGCCTATGGCGCCAGGACAGATGCCTTTTATGAGCCTGGCGCCAAAGGCGCCAGGACAAGGTCCAAAGAGCCCCTATAGGGGTTTGCTGGGTCCTGCTTGGTGAGTATGAAGTCTGCTTCCGGGGACGCTGGGCCTGACCTGGCTCCTCGGGAGCAGGCATCATGACACACAGCTCCTCCTGTAGCTATCAGCAACCGGAGCTCAGCCAGACAGTTAGACTCTCTCTTGGCCCGCAGTCTGCCTGGGTGTCTCTCTCCTTCTCCGGACTCACGCGGCTCCCAGTTTCGGTTTCTCCGACATGCTTCTCTCTCCAGCCCGTTCCATTCCCCGCTCTCCTCCATGGTGTGCAGCCCCACCTCTTATACTCCCTAGGAGTGTTAAAGGTCCACAGGTGTGGGTCAGTAGGTGTAATTGCCTGACCTTTATACAGCCCATTTGTGGGACATGCCTGACGTCCCCACTAGTACTCTTTCATAGTCATCCTCTTCGTCTCAGTACTAGAGTGGTGAAAATACCTACTGATGTTCGCTACTCCTAGTCGCCTTTTCCTCGTCCCATTACTGTTGTAGGTTGAATGAGAAAAATTGAGTGGAGCTAGTTCACAGTGGCCCATAAAGGCTGCGGTAGGATTAGGTTGGTTCTCAGAAGGGAAAGGGGCATACCATGCCTCGCCTGTGGGTACCCTCCTCCCAATCCCCAAGGATCCTCCACCCAGGTGATCCTCCCTCCCTTCTCCACCCCCAGGGTCAGGATCCAAAAGCGATGGCCTTTACCTGGCCACCTGAGAAAAGGATCCAAGGGGAGTAGGAGTGAGGATACCCTCAGGTTTCTCACAGCAGCTACATTATGATACTTAATAAAAAATAAAACAAGGACACATTTGGAAACCATGCTTTCGGGTCCTTGCAAATGCTCCTCACACAAGTTTGCTGGACACCTGTCCATGTTTTATTTTTTGAGAAGTGTCAAAAAATAGTGATATATCTTAGCCCCCACTGAACAAAATCAATTGAAACTTTGCACAAACATTCAAGGTTGCGTCTATAATCTCTTTGCAAACATGTGTAGACTCGTCAAACGACACCAACATTATAAGCCATCTAAAAATGTTGAGACCCCCTTCTAATTTTGCCTCCTCTTGAAAATATCCCACCAAACTTTGCAATAACATTCAAGGTTGGAACTAACATCTTCTTACAAATATATACGCAGATTCATCAAACGGCACCAAATGCATAAGCCATTCAAACATTTTGGGACCACCGCTCTAATTTTGCCCCCTCTTGGTGGAACGGCATCAAACTTTGTAGAATCATTCGAAGTTTGGTCTAAAATGATATTACAATTATTCATGCAGTTTCATTGAATGGTGCCAAAGCTATAAGCCATCCAAAAACTTCTTTTCACCAACCCTATAATGCAGAAATATGCATGGATGCCCTCGAACGTTTGAGATGTTCGCGGACATTGGAGATGAAAAACACCTGATTTTTGGCTTTTTACGGCCATATCCTATCCCATCCTCATCACCCCTCAGCTCCCCAGAGACTGTTTCATTAGTTTGACAAGTGTAATATTGAGTTTTTTAATATGTTTTTATTGCGACGTTCGTGGACTATGGGCACAGGTAGCGAATCCAACATGACCTTGTTTCAAAGGTTTTGACGCACCTCACATTTTTAATTGACCAATCAGCAGGTGCGTAATATGTCCAAGAACATCACTCGGCTCTTTGATTGGTCCAGAGTTGCCAGCGGACACCGAACCAGGAAATGAGTCCGCGAACCGACACAGATACACATATTTTGGACATAAAAAAAAATGATTCGACGGATTTACACCAAATTTGTGAAAGTACGCTTTCGGGAACAGGACACTGCTCCTTGCGCATGTTTGGTGCAAATCCGTCCATCGGTTTGAGCTGTTGGCATGAGCAAAAATGGGCTTCTATTATGTCTAAGAGGATTTCAAAAGTTTTAAGGCCCCCTCTATAACTTTGCCCCCCCTTGACAAAACCACACCAAACTTTGCAGAATCATTCCGAGTTGGCCATAGACTTTTTTGCAAAGTTTTGCGAGGATTCGTTGAACGGTGCCAAAGTTATAAGCTGCCCAAAAAGTGTTCTTTCTATGAGTTGAGCAACCTAACAATAACTACACGGCCACTACCGCAGGCCGTGTAATATATCAGTCCATCTTTCGTACAGTACTTTTTACCCGGCTTACTAAGGCTTATTTTTTATTAACGTATTCTAGTTTATTCAAAAATATCACTTCCTATGCAGTCCTCGGTGTCAACAGTCACATCACTTAACTTCCGCTACACCACCCATTTTGATGATTTCACAACGTTGCCTGGGATCCACCAATACATTTAGGAAGCTGGCAACAATGACTCATGGGAGTTGTAGTACAAAATATCTGGAAAGCTAAAGGTTGCATATCCCTGCTCTGGAGGCATGGGAGGGCTGTCATTATTAGTATTACTTACAGATCACTACAGAAATGTAAAACTCTGGAAGGCTACTGCATTTGTCTTGTTTGAATATGGAGGTAGAAGCTACTGTAAAACACAGAGGGCCTCATTATGAGCATGGCAGTAGCCGTGCCTGTATGGCAGGCATGGCTACTGCCATGTTCGGTGCAGGCACCGCCACCCGCGATTGGGCAATAACTGGCTCATTACGAGTTGAATGGGCCGGTAATTGCTCATTCGCGGGTGACGGTATTGCCGGGCTCCCGATCCCCATTCTGCCCCATAAGGAAGAATGGCGGTGGGGAGCATGGATTCTCCGGCACCGTTGATAACAGTGCCGGCGCAATTACGAGTTATGCTCGCAGGTGCCGCACAGCCCACCAGGTAAGACCTCGTAATTCGGCGGCACAGTATGAACGGTGCCGGTGCTTTACCAGCACTGGTCATACCGTGTCCGTCACCCTTATAATGAGGCCCAGAGTCAATTAGATTCCGTAGATGGCCAGATACAGGACACCTTGAAAAATAGAGCCCACATGTGCTAGGTCAACATTGAACCTCGCAAATGAATATGAAAGATATTAAGTTGGAAAACCATTAGAGATCCATGAGTCAATAGCTCAGTGGATTAAGTGTCTATGGATGAATTCTGCACTCACAGGTTGAAACCCAATATGGCAAATTCATTAGTTTATCCTTTTGCGAATGATGACAAATGTGTGCACTTCATTCGGGTAATATCAACATCTGTTCTTCCTAGCGCCGCAAAACTGAACGTTCTGTTGTAGAAGGAGCTATATAAAAGCAAAGGTTATTATTACATTCAGTATATGATCTGGTTTTTATAAAATAATAGTTTTAGATGTCCCTACAAATGTGGGGGTCTTCAATTTAGGGAGAGGCACAATTGTAAAGAAGTGTGAAGACAAGTGCCAGCTGAGAAATAATTGCCAGAATAAGGCAAAGCATCCGATGCATGGCACATATGATGATAACAATGATGATGATGACGATAATACTGATAATAATATGATTATTAATAATAATAATATTCGTATGAATAATAATGTGATTTATGTGGAGCCTGCTGAATTCCTCCGGCTTTGAAGCGCTGTAATAATCAGTACACCTATTATTGCCCACCGATGGAACTTAAATTATCGACCTGGGTAGGTGGAGTGGTTAATGGATGAATCATCCTGCCAATGGACTCAGGGAGCATTACATTGTCCTAAAGTGAACACGCTGCCTCTGAGCTGGGGAACAGCTGCGGTTGTAAAAGCTTTTTACAGCAGCTAAATGAAACCAGCAGAGAATTGTCTTATGCCCCCAAAGTATGTGGCATGAGTGGGAGTTGCCGAAGACTGGCTTTGAAGAAGGATGCATACAGGGACAAGTATTTAGAATAGGAAAAGGGCTCAGGGAAGCCGCAAAGTAAAGGGACAGACAGAAGAACAAGCATCGACAAAGCCAATAGTTTATGCGGTTTACTGCTTTTTATTCACTTTGCTTTTATAGACACCAGGATGCAAGGAGGAGAGTGCAACCTTTCAGGGGAGGAAACTAGAGGGGATGCAGTTGTGCAAGAGAATGTGAAAGGGCAGAGAGAAAGTGAGGAAGCCATTGAGAGAGGGTGCCATCGATAATGAGCAAGAAGAAATACGAGAAAGAAAGTGTGAGAAGAAAAGCTTACACGAAAAAGCAAGAATGTGGGAGGAAGGATGAGCGAACAAGTAAGGGCTGCGAGCAAAGGTAAGAGTTGGAGAAGATGGAATGAGGGGGCCAGAGGGGATATCTCTAAGGACGCGGGGTTGGAGGGAGAGTAACATTACTAGGAGGAATGGTGTGAAGAGATAGAGTGACCGCGCAGAGAGGGTGACATTGCAGGGTGAGAGACAGAGGAGTGAGCATGAGAGTGCACAGAGAGAGAGAGAGAGAGTGACAGCACAGAGAGAGACAGAGTGACAAGGCACAGAGAGTGACAGTGCAGAAAGAGTGACTGTGCACAGAGAAAGAGTGTGAGTGCACAGAGAGAGAAAGTGACAGCACAGCGAGAGAGAGAGAGAGAGAGAGAGAGAGAGAGAGAGAGAGAGAGAGAGAGAGAGGGACAGAGCACAGAGATAGCAAGAGAGAGTGACAGGACAGGCAGAAAGAGTGACATTGCAGAGTGAGAGACAGAGTAGTGAGTGTGAGAGCGCACAGAGAGAGTGAGAGTGCACAGAGGGAGGGTGACAGCACACAGAGAGACAGAGTGACAAGGCACAGAGTGAGAGTGACAGTGCAGAGAGGGTGACAGTGCACAGGGAGGGATACAGTGCACAGAGAAAGAGTGTGAGTGCACAGAGAGAGAAAGTGACAGCACATAGAGAGAGAGCGAGATAGAGGGACAGAGCACATAGATAGCAAGACAGAGAGTGACAGCACAGGCAGAGAGAGTGACAGGGTAACAGCGCACAGAGAGAAACCAACAGTGCAGAGAGTGAGAGTAAAAGCGCAGATAGTGAAAACACAGAGAGAGTGACCGCGCAGCAGGGGAGTTGCTAGGTCTGGAAAAGACCCGGGGCTACGCTGATGTAGGAACTGTTGGGACTGGGGGCTAGCTAGTCTTTTGGCTGTAGCTCCTGAGATTCTATCCGGGGCTACAACCAAAAGATCAGGGGCTATAGCCCCCTTAGCCCCCCCCTAGCAACGCCCCTGCCGTGCAGAGAGAGTGACATTGCAGAGTGAGAGACAGAGGAGTGAGCATGAGAGCGCAGAGAGAGAGTGACAGCACAGAAAGAGACAGAGTGACAGTGCACAGAGTGAGAGTGACAGTGAAGAGAGAGTGAAAGTGCACAGGGAGAGAGGCAGTGCACAGAGAAAGAGTGTGAGTGCACAGAGAGAGAAAGTGACCGTGCATAAAGAGAGAGAGAGAGAGAGAGAGAGAGAGAGAGAGAGAGAGAGAGAGGGATAGAGCACAGAGATAGGAAGAGTGAGAGTGATAATGCACAAAGAGAAACTGTAAGCGCACAGAGAGCAAGTGACAGTGCAAAGTCATAGTGACAGCACAGAGAGAGAGTGACAGTACACAGAGGGAATGTGGGATAGCGCAGGGAGAGGAAAAGTGCACAGTGAGATAGAGTGACATCACATAGACAGAGAAGGACAGTGCAGAGAGAGAGAGCGAGAGAGAGAGAGAGAGAGAGCGCGAGAGTAACAGTGCACAGAGACGGTGATGGTGCACAGAGACCATGACAGTGCACAGAGAGAGGGAAAGTGTAGAGAGAGAGAGAGGGACAGTGCACAGAGATAGCATGAGGGAGTGACAGGGCAGGCAGAGATAGTGACAGGGTAACAGCGCACAGAGAAAGAGCAACAGTGCAGAGAGTGAGAGTAAAAGTGCAGATAGTGAAAACACAGAGAGAGTGAACACGCAGAGAGAGAGTGACATTGCAGAGTGAGAGACAGAGGAGTGGGCGTCAGAGCGCACAGAGAGAGAGAAGAGTAACAGCACAGAGAGAGACAGAGTGACAAGGCACAGAGAGAGACAGACTGACAAGGCGCAGAGTGAGAGTGACAATGCAGAGGGAGTGACAGTTCACAGGGAGATAGACAGTGCACAAAGAAAGATTGTGAGTGCACAGAGAGAAAGTGACAGTGCATAGAGAGAGAGGGACAGAGCACAGAGCTAGCAAGAGAGAGTGATAATGCACAGAGAGAAACTGTCAGCGCACAGAGAGCAAGTGACAGTGCAATTATGAACAATGCTTACAATGCGCTCATGGCAAGCAGTGCTCACAATTACTAAAACACAGCAATGCTAAAACCAAACCATCAGCCCCTTGGTGCACCCGCTAGCTCAAATCCAAGTTATGCTCAATCAGAACCCCAGAGAAACAGTGGCGCAAAAACTGTAGCCCCGGAGATCTCACGGATGTTAAATCACTCTGCGCCAACCATAGGATTCTGATTACCGAGGCCAAAGCAATTTACTACTCCACCAGCATCGTGGCAGACTCTAACAGGAAACACTCTCTTTGAAGTAGGAAAGCATTGCACCAAGCCGTCACCTGACACCAAAGAGTCAGCATTGCAGGAATAATGCGACGGAATCAACAACTTTATTATTTTTAAAAAATTACAAATTGAAAAATCACTGAATCAACCTCAAGCGGTTTTAGCCCGGCTACACCCTGCCACGCGCGCTGCAGCTCTGGTCTTAATTCTCTCCTCTCTCCTTCTCAGACCTCCTAAAAACAATTGCCTCCCTCAAACCTACTTCCTGCTCTGATGTCATTATCCCAGCCTTCATCATTAACAACTGATGGGTATGGCACACAACACACTCCTCATCATCATTGATGCCTCCCTAACATAAGGTTCATTCCTGGATACCCTCAAGACTGGTCTCTTACAACCTCTTTGAAAAAAAACAACCCTAGACCCAGACGACCTGGTCAACTACCAGCCAATTACTAAACACCCATTTATTGGCAAAAACCTGAAAAAATGCAGCTGCTTCACAACTACTCGCCAGATTCAAACAACTGCATCTGCTAAACGAATATCAGTGATGGCTACACTCCAACTGTAGCATCAAGACATCCACCATCCGACAGGTGAACCATGCCCTCCAAATCATGGATACGGGTGACTCATGCCTCTTGGCTGCATTTTACATTGTCGACCACCGCGTCTTGCTCTTCATCCGCAGTGACAGGATGGGATTCTCTGGCACTGTTCTGAATTGGTTCACCTCCTACCTCTCGGGCAGGCAACAGGCCGTCCAGATGAACATGTCACATTCGAACTGGATTACCAGTCTCCTTCGGAGTCCCCCAAGGTCCCATCCTTTCACCAATCTTTTTTAACCTTTACATGGAGCCTCTGGCCACATTCCTCAAAGATCACGCTATAGCCATATGCCAATATGTGGACAATACTCAGTTATACATTAGAGTAAACGGCCCAAAGGACATCATTCATCTCAGTGATTACCTAGCCACCAACCTGTCCTTCAACAATGGCTCAATGATATGTGCCTAGAAGGATTTGATCTGCAGTTCTCAGATTCTGCTAAATCCTTAAGCTTCCCCATTGACAACAGCCTGTCCTTCCACAAACACAGAGCCAGGAAGGGACAAAAGGCCTGACTCCAAATATTTGCAAAATCAAACCCTTCACCCCTCTGCAGGACTTCCGGACTGTTGTGGAGGCACTTGTGGTCTCCCACATTGATGGGGGTCATGCCATTCTGTTAGGGCTCCCAACCGCTCAATTGGCTCCCCTAAAAGCAGTCCACCGAGCTGCCGCATGTCTTATTATGGGTGCGTGGAAATTCGACCAAATCACCCGATCCTGCATGAACAACGTTGACTTCCACTCAAAGCCAGAATCCTGTTTATGACTGCATTTATCATCTACAAAGCAGTCACGAGTAGCACACCGGCATACCTGGCGGCAAAGCTCCACATCTCTGTTGGCACACACTCCTCCCACAGCAAATAAATCAACCAGCTTGAATCACAACGTATCCGCAAAGAGGACTCTCAAACAATCCTTCTTTTGCTATGCACCCATTGTCTGGAACTCGATCCCGCTACCGGCTCAGGTTGCTCTTATTCCCCAGTGTCGCAAATCTCTCAAACCGTGGCTTTTTTAACCACACTGCACCAAGGACTAACTCCAATGGATGCACAGACTGCAGCTCATAGAACAGCGCTACAGTTAAAGGATGCCAGCCCAAACACTGGCTACCCACGCCTTGTACAGCACTCTGCTGCCCTTGACCTCAGTCCTAAAGAATACCATTACATTCACATAAATGTCTGGAAACACAGAAACGACTATATTTAGCTACATAAATGCAAGCATGTTATTAAAAGTGAAACATTTCTAACTCCTCTGCAAGCAAAGGGTTCTGTGGCATTGATGTGTAGCAGCGAGACAAGACGATAACAACACTGCACTCCTTGCATGGCAGCCTTGGATGCAAAACTCTCCCAACTGTTTCCAGCTCCCTCCTTTTTTTATATGTATCCTCTCATGAAGAGGTTGTTAAGACTTAGAAAGGTGATATAGTATGCCATCTCTATCTGGCAAGGAGATTGCGACGGGGACTCTTCCTTTTCTGAAGAAGCTCACTTTCTTTCTTGCAGGGTGCCCACCTTTTATTTTTCTGAATGATCGGAACAACTTTCCCTCATTCAGAGAAAAAGTTAAAGCCTGCCAGAGTGGATTAGAATTGGCACTTAGGGCACCAGAGACCTCATTAAAGTGCCACTTGACTTTGGGTCTCATTACCAGTTTGGTGGTATTTTGGTGGTAAATCCACCAAAATACTACCAATTGGAGTTACGTTACTACTACTTGTACTGCAGATTTTCCGTGGGATTACAAGTGTTGGGGGGGGCAGTGTAAATCCTTGTACTTTGGGGGTCCATATGAATCCATAGGCAGTTTGGCAGAATTACTGCCAGCGGTAATTCCGGGAACAGCAGTAATTCTATCGTTTTTTGCCGTTAATCTGGTGGACCTCAACGCCAAATATGTAGTACAGTGGTGCGGTAATGCAGCTGTAATTTGTACCGCACAACTGTTCTTGAAATTGCCTTTGGTTTTTAGCGTTTAATGGCCCGTAAATCCTGCTTCAAGGCTACTTTACAGCTCTTACTAAATTTTGTTATATCGGCTTCAATGAGATAGTGAATCTAGTTACCCTTTTGCGTGATTTCTTTGTCTTCTTAAATGTTGACACTTCCTGTGATATCATTGGTGTCAGTGTCGGTGTGATGCCAATGTAGGCCAGAGGATTGCGTGATATCAATCAATCAATCAATCAATCAATCAATCAATCAAATGCTTATTTAGAGAGTTAAAAACATCATAAAAGAAAAAAAAAACAGGTTAAAAAAATCAATTATACACAGAAATCAGAACAATAAAAACCTGGCACAGTAAATATAAAATCTAATTCTATGATGGCATTCTTAATTTTTTAATAATGCACCTTCAATACATATATAAACAGCATGGGCATTCATCTTGATTATTAGGCACCGTGCAAAGTTATTTGAAGCTTTGACCTGAGGTTAGTTGATAACGGGCAGAGAAATAAGACGTGCTTAAGATTGCACAATGATTTATCATTATGACGACTCTGCACAGTAGGTATCAGTAGGCAGTTGGCGCGTGAACTAAATGGCACACTCTTCTTACGCGGGCTAAAAAACCAGCAAACATAATTCTCGTTTACCTCTTAAAAGCCCTGTGTAAAACAGTGGGAGACTGAGTACTTAACTCTGTACTATAGCGCTGATGCCATCTCTGTTCCATATACCTCAGTTGAACCCGGCTTAGGTCCCTTTTCTCTATATTTGAGTAGGAACTACATCATTTCAGAAGGCCAAGAGAGCAAAATGTGTTCTTCAGGTGCTTTAACCAGAGAATTTTCGACCTTATGTCAGAAACCAGTAGCTCTTTAATGATATCATGTGCTAGGTGTAGCTTTTTATTTAAGCATAGTCTAATCCACGATAATAATGGTTTAACACTGATTAGGTCACTTATAAAATCACGTGACATAATTACATGCGATTGTGGAGAAGGAGAAAGAGTTTGAAGTTCCCGCTGCAACTCCTTTGATGTTGGTGAAGTGATGCCTGTGACCTCTGATACTCTTTCCTTTACATACATGTTCGTACTCCCATGTTTCAGATTGAAGCTTCATTGCATGTTAGGGTTCAGCCCTGCTCACAATGATTAGGGCCTGGAGCAGAGGTAGGCAACCTGTGTCTCTCCTAATGTTTAGACAACGACTCCCATGAACCCACAGCATTGAATATTCTATACAGGAGTGATGGAAGTTGTAGGCCAACGAATCTGAAAAGCCAAAGCGTTCCTACCCTTGCCTGGTGGGTAAAGGTTTAGGGGAAGGGGAAGAAAACATGAATCATCTGTTGTGAACATCTGTGCAGTTGTGAAACATAAGAGTTCAGAATCTCTTTGAAACCAATTGCGAGTACAGCAAATGCTTCAAACCTGCATTCATTTTTTAAAAATATTTTTTTTATTTGTTATTTGGCTGAAAAACAACCTTTAACAATGTCTTTATTAAAAGACATTCTATGAATTTAGACAGTGACCACCTTCGGGACAAAATGAATTGTGTGCACTTTGTGACTGTCGAACTCGTGCATCCACGTTCCATCTGTGGACGTGCATAGTGCAGGCATTTCACCTGACCAGTGCAATTGACTGTGCATGAGTGATGGGACCCACACTGCCGCGAATTAATTTTTAAGCCGCCCCACTTGAACTTGTTGATCAAACAATGATTTAAGTGCCTGCAGGATTAAGGAATAAAGTGCATACGCTCAGACTCAGTCTTATTTTGCAGAGCGCACATTAATTTAATGTTTTCATTGATGTTTTGTTACATTTACATAATTCGGAGGAACCTGTTCTGATTATTTGTTTTTCTTCGCAGGAGAATTAAACAGCACTTTGACAACATTAACTTCAGCTGCGAATAACACTGTCCGGACGGCAATCTTGCTGCAGTCATTTGAGGGCCAGCGGAGTGGCGTACAAGCAGCGTGAACACCTTGGAACTTTGCGTGGGCCGTACTTAACCAGTACTGGCGAAGTGCAGAGGTAAACGGGCATCCAGTATCCCTCTGTATTGGATTATCGCCGCCTAGTAATTCAAAATGACGAAGGCATCCTCATTGCGTGGATTACCAGTGATGGCGGCCATTTTATTTTCAGTGGCTTCTGTGTCTGCTTTCACACCCCTGCCAGCGACGACTTCCACGGCAGGTCCCCAGGAAACGACTGGAACCACAACAACAGACACCGTCTCTACGACCCAAAACAACAACCCTTGGAACAAGATCAGACTGCCCAAAACACTTGTCCCACAACATTATAATGTGGAATTGCAGCCCTATTTGGAAAAAGACTCCCAGGGTCTGTACAGTTTCAAGGGCAAAAGCACAGTGTTCTTCAAGGCCGCCAATGCAACTAACCTGATCCTGATTCACAGCAACAAGCTGAACTACACCACGCAGGGAGGGTTTCACGTGTCCCTAACTGTCACGGATGGCTCCGCTGCTCCGGCCATCAGTAGAACATGGCTAGAGATACCCACTCAGTACTTGGTGGTGGAACTGGCGAGTGATCTAGAAGCTGGTAACACGTATGCTCTAGAAAGTGAGTTCACGGGGGAGCTGGCAGATGACCTGGCCGGGCTCTACAGAAGTGAATACAAGGAAGGCAACGTAACAAGGTAAGCCTTTCCGTGGGGATTGACTGCATGGGTCAACGAGCAAAGAATGGGGGAACTGGAATCGACTAATGGCTTGCATGAAGTGCAATATGTTTGTTTGTATAGTGCGCAAAACCCTGAGGTATCTAGGCGATGAAGCGTTACAGAAAGGAAGCATGTTGATCAAAACAAACGGGCACGTGCTTTGTATTTTAATCCTGTGTTTTGCCTTCACAGGGAATGAAATGACGAGTGTGTGAAATCTGACCAGACAGCAGTGGCTCTGGAGATGTTATATATAACATAATAGCATTGGCCAGTGCTCTCAAATCCAAGTTCTTCCTATAGAGGCCACACTTAATATAAGGAAACTAATGTTGCCTTTGAAGGGACTAGTGATGTATTGTCATTGGCTCCATATAGCCCTCTGTCTAATATCACATGCAAACACTCACTGCATAAGGGACGCAACAGTGAATGCACTCACATGCAACAGATGCATTGCTCAGTTTAAAGCTTATTCCTTTGCTGCACACACTACTCATGGTTTCTGCTCCTGGGCTAATCTTGTATCTCCTGCAACGTAGCTTGTGTCGTTAGTAGAGTGTATCTCGTCACTCACCGAAAACAGTGAAATTGAGACAGGTTTTGCCATATGGACAGGAAATGGGGAGCTAATCCGAAATGCATCAAATGTATATTTGTGTCATACATACTCATTGCGGATATCCTGAAGACCTGCGTTTACCTTACTATTCAGATAGTGAATAATTGAGGCTTAATCCATAGTGAACAATTTAGCCCTACATCCAACCTAAAAGATCAAACAACACACCCTCAAACCTGTTGGAAATATGTGGTTGTTATTGACCTACATAGAGGTTATAGAATGTATCTCTTAAGCCTTTATGCATACAAGCATAGTATGACCAATATATTACAATCTAATATTAACTGCTGTGCCTCCATTATTCTGTTTTCTTTTTGCATGGCAAGGCAGTAAAGTTACACGACATATATTACCGGTATAGCAAATATCTGATAAGCATTAATATCAAAGCCATGCCCCTAATTTGTGTAAAGTGCATGCAAGACTACAAAAACAAACAACATATTTTTTTAACAGACTCCATATCTGTGCTGCTATTAACTATGAAATGCACCCGAGATCCGTACATATCTTTTGACTCTTTTACGCATATTGTTCTGTCCATAAAGTGTTGTGTTGACTGATCTTTAATTGAAGTGGTAACAGCAGGTTAGTGACACTCTTTCCAATATATTGCAATTCATTGATGAGTTAGGATTCTGGTACTAGGTCTGGCCTTGGTCCTACGAAGGAGATATTTATTCATAAACTGGGCCTTTGTCCAACCAGACATACTAGTGAACTCATCAGTTACTAACCAAACCAAGAATGGTATGCAAGAATGCAACGATTTCTGCCCAATATTGATAAAGCGCAGGGCAGGCTGCAACCAAAAGGACGAAGCCCAACTCCATTCTAGGACATCTAGTACATGGTTTCCGATGTCTACACCAGTATTAATGCTGCCTGTACTGGTATCTATTACTTTTCGAGACAAACACAAACTTACTGCCTGTGTCTTGGGCCCTCTGATCCACAATAGCAATGTCAATTTTGATAAGCTCTGTTAATACGGATGGCATTTTAATAACCGTATTGCAGTAATTGTTGAAATCCTGCCTCTGCCGAAGACTACATTCAATCCATATCCCTTGTCAATAAATGGTTTACTCTGGATCTTCTGGCTTTAAAAACAGCTTTCAGAAATCAAGAACGCAAATGGAGAAGAAATTCTAACAGCGTCAATAATATGACTGTTATCAGCGAGAGCGGGATATAACACCGATATCATTAAGGCTTAAAAGCGTTACTATGCTCAGCCCTTAGAATTTGTAGCCTCTTTGTCCACGGAACCTTTTAGTTATCATGCCTTCTCCTGTAAATGATTCTTCTTCATGGCCAGATAAAGTACAAACATTTTTACGGATTAAGTATTACAGATTAGAGATCGTATTAGGATTTCTCTATCCTCTTTGAGCACCAATACTGACCCATTGACATCTATGTCTTGCGTAACTCTGGCATTATGCTCTACATCTTCAACTGACCCTCTGCTGGTCGATTTTCAACCTATGCCAAGGAGGTCTGCATTATTCTTGCTTCCCAAGCGACCCATGTCCAGCCTGGGTATTTAAGAAATAGGCAGACCTCTGGGGTCCTTTTTCAGTACTATCATTTCTACTATCAATACTAAAGTGAAGGGGTGGTCCCAGATCCTCTCCGACATGCCCGGGCCATGCCTCTATTGAAAATAAAACTATTTTGTACTCCTTTGAGTTTGTCAGCTATCGTCCAATCACAAATAGCCCAAACCTACTGAAGATTTAAGACAAAACAACCTCCCTCCAATTACAGGCCATTTAGAGTCACATCACTTCCTTAGTGACTGCCAATCTGGCATTTGTCCAGGATGGGGCAGAGAATCAGCTCTCTGGGACATGAAGGATTCACTATTAGAAATGATGGTCTCTGGCCAGATTGGCCTAGTGATGTTGCTTCCCACATCGGCAGCATTTGAATCCATTGATCATTCTCTCTTGTGCCAGTGCTACAGAGGGGTCGCTAGAGCTTCAGACTCCTCAGCCAACTGGCTTTCCTCGCTTCGGAACAGTTGTACTTCTGGCATCGAATTTGTCTCCTGTGTATCTAATACTGAATGCGTCGAATAGGGGGTTCCACAAGGATCATGCTTATCACCAATCCTCTTTAACATCTACTTGAAGTCCCAGCACAACCGTCTGGTAAAATTAGGTGCTGTCTTTTAGGAACAATGCTGACAACACCCTGATACATTTTTGTCTGGATGGTGACTTCCATCACAATGTTAGCCAGATTCAATCATTCGACAGCTGCATCCAGCTGTGGATGATGCAAAACTGTCTGGGGCTTCGTCAAAATTACACAGAAATTCTGCTTGTCTCTCCCCCATCGCCCTTTTGAAATCTCTTCACAGTTATTCAGACTTCACATTGGGTAAATACTCCATAAAAGTGCGACTCAGGTTAAATCACTGGCCATGCTCTTTGACTCTCAATGGTGCCCCAGATTATCCAGGTCCTAAGGAACCCCAATTGTAAGGTTATGCTCTTCGGCATCTCAGGCGTATCCCTCTGAAGGGTGCTGCTCTTTTATGATCAGCATAGTGTAGTGGGATCCAGATATCTCAGCCGTAACCCTCTGTACAGAAGGATATCAGCGGTCACAATCTCTCAGCTTCAGGATACTATGGACAGGGCTTTTACTAAGAGACCTTTATTCTCTCCTATATTCCTTGTGTCCGTAGGCTTCATTGGCCGTCTTTGAGGAGTAGAATGCCATTTAACTGACTTTCTCTGGCGCACAAGACTCCATTTGGCTCGGCTCCTTACCCAGCGCTACAGATGTAGAGATGGTCCTCGTCCTTTTAGCTTTAACGTTCCTCTACACGCGTTACTTTGGTCATTCATCGATTTACTCTCTCCGGGGCCTTTAGCAGATCCAGAATGGTACCGTTCGCCAGGGTTTGGAACCGCTTACCCGAAGAGTTGCGTAGGACGGACGATCTATGTTTGTTTTGTAGCAATTGGAAACACATCTGTTTTAGTCTCTTGTTCTGTTGACTGTCTTCTTATCTTGTTGGGTCGAGCACTTACCACAATCACAATAACAATGAATTCAGGTTAGCAGTAGAGCATAACTTTGCAAATACACAATAACGGTGGGCTATGTTTGCAGTTTGAAGCCGGGTTCTGCAAGCAGCAGCATCGGGCACCTTGCTTGGAAAGGCAGCCACACGCCTCCCCAGGTTTATACTCTCCAGAAACCTCTGATCCAATCTCCTGCTGCTACCATGACCTGCTATGACACTGTTGAATAAGACATGCACACAAGCCCCCGTCTCAATGCAATGTTCTATCTGTATCATGGAGAGAAAACCTCTAATATGCATGAGAGGGAAGGCCATGAGGGAGGTCATATGGTAACTGCCAATCCTTAAATTCCGACACCATAGTGCCATGATAGAATTGCCCCTCTATTGCAATCCCAATTGCTAACCACTACAGATCGGCCTGAGCCAAAGAAGATGTAGCTTATTTACCGCATGACATAGTGTTCTTATGCAATTTAAGTGGCTAAATAGAATTGACAGTATTGTACCAATTATTTGAAAATGTTGTAGTATAGCGAGCAGAGGGTTCAGCAATTGATATTGTTGAAAACATACATGTCCTCTGTAGTGACCATTCATTAAAATGGCACGAATACAGTCTGTACTATAATAAAAACGGTTCTATGTGTTGTTATCGCATTTTAAAAAACAAACACAAAAAGGACTGTTTTTTCTGGCCTTTTTTTGTGTCGGCGTTAAAATGAGGCAATATTACTTTCTATGTCCTCCCCACACACTTCATCCACCCTTGACAATGTGATCCCCATCCCACCCACATCCTCTCCCGCAGGTCGTATTCTTAATCGGGGTTTTAACCCCCGGACCATCCCTTTCCTCACCCACCGCCCCTTCCCAGCACAACACACACGCTCCACTCACCACACACACACACACACACACGCTCTTTGCAGTCATAGGGCCTCATTCCAACCATGTTGGTATCCTGGTGGTAGAGCCGCCACGATACCGGCAAAGGCTGTTATCGTTTCCGGCACCCAGTCCGGCGGCAATGCCGCTGGATTACAAGTGCCAGCGGAGCAGTGTTGATCCCCATTCATGGAGTCCATAGGACTCCATGAGGGGATTTGCTGTTGTTACCGGCACCGATAATGCCGGTGGCGGTAACAAGTGCTTTTGGACCAGCAGCGCACCTGGGTTACCTCCAGCTTTTAGATGGCGGTAAGCCAAGGTGCCCCACCGGCAAAACCGTAGTCGGATACCAGCACTTTTTTACTGGACCGCCCGAATTGGAATGAGCCCCATAGAGTGGTCTTTCTAAATCAAGCTTTGTTCGTTTCGTTTTTTTAAATAAAAAGGTCTTTTGACCTAGAACGATTAAAACATATTAAAGGAGATTGTTCTGTGCTGCACTTTTATTTGATCCAGTATCGTCCAGAAGCAGGAACACTGCACCATACTCAGGGCGAAGTATCATATGCACCTTTCCAAGATTAGACTGCCCTACAAGAGGTTCCCAATCACAGAGTATATAGACAGATTTTAGTTGGGATTGTGTTAAATATAGCGGAAGGTCTATAAGAATACAGCGAATTCTAGGTAAACCCATTATCTTACATTTTCCTATCTTGTCCATCAATGATAATGGCAGACAAGTCCAACTTTTGTCTTCATACATTAGTGGCTGAGTTAGAAAACAACCCAACTCCTTTATATAAGACTGAATCCTATTCATTGCATATGAAATCTGAAATGGCCCAGCGCATCCCTTTAACTCCTGTTAAAGACCATTATGCTGCAATCATTAAGTGAACTGTTGCCCATGAACTGTCTGTCTCACTTGACCCAATCAAACACTTGTCTGCATTCAGGACCTTTAGGGCCAGTTGGCATTGTGTGAATTGAGCAGAACAGCCTCAACTGCACAATGCAGAATAGAATCAGTGGATATAACATGTGTTATCTCACCCTTGGGAAATATCTATGCCAACCTTCCTAGCTAAGGGAAACTTTATTGCCAGCATCAATGAGCACACCTTTCTGCCTGCATTAATTAAAGAGATAGGTAGACATGATAACCAGAGAAGACATTGCTTTTTCTTTGGTGGAAAAATCGTTTTGAAGGAGTTTTCCCAATAATTTGTTTTTTATTTCACTGTAGGATTAACTTAATCATCAAAATAAATTGTGTAGCCTATTTCTCATGAAATGTCCTGTATATCTCGCAGGAAAGTTAAAAAAAAAAAGTAGGAGCCAGTCTGCATGTTTCCACATGCCCCAGTAGTCTTAATGAAGTGCTTTGAAGCACTTCACTTGTGTATAAGTGCTTTAAAAATAAACAATTACAATTACAATAGATTGTCCCCAAACTTAAAACTTCAGGAAATCGACAAGAATATCCCTTAGGTTCTAACATGTATGACTGCAGAAACTTGATGTGATGTGCTATGCATATCTTACACTAGATTTAGTCACTTTTGAGAATCTAGAAAATATTTCTCAGTTAACTTTACCACACAGTCAGTTAATGCAGTGGTAGCCAGGATCTGTTTTTCATTTCTAATGGCTTTGTTAGTAGCATGAGCTTGAGAGACTGACCATTTTCAGTATTTCCTGTGCTCAATTTTTCATTCTTTACCGAGGTCTTCAGTTTACCAAGCCTTTGATAATGCTAGCTTTATACCTCTCAAGTATGCTCCATGGGTTGATCAATTTCAGTAAAAGAGGTATTGAGGTTGATGAACTAAAATGTTGTGAGTAATTGGTTCTTTTTACTCAAAGGAAGTGACAGGTGGCTGTCTGTGCAATGCAATGTAATGCAAAGTGGTTTTGTTTTGCACTTTCTGGCATTTTAGCAGCATTTCGTGCATGGTTCTAGAATAAAGCTGGGGTTCAGTGGGGAGAGATGTAAACGCCTGTATGAAACCAGAGGAGATTATGGGAGCAGGCCCTGAGTTCTATTTGTCAACATGATTCTAGTTGAAATGTCTCAGTGAACACTTGAGTTAATGTTTATGTGAGATCAATTACTTCCCAGTGCTCGGCTACCGAAATAGCCACTGTTCTGGGAGCCGGAGGGCTGGGATTTATGCTAGGTGTTTTGGACTGTGAAGCGAGAACTTTCTATGGCTCTGAGGTGCGTAATCTGGTGTGGGGCTACAAACGAACATAAGGCTTCAGTGCGCATGGTGTTTGGATATGCAGTGTAAATGCAGCAAGAGATTAAAAGGTAAGTAGGCTAGTTGGGGGCAGCAGGCTTTGTTTGTGGGGCTCTTGAAGAGTCCTGGGTTAATGGTTGATGGACTAGATCAGCCCGGTTGACAGAAAAACCCCAGTCCTTTATTGGTAGTATTTAATAAGAACAGCTAGGTGCTTGCTGTCCTTGGTTCCACTTTTATGATGATTGTTGGTTTGTGGTATTTTGGTACGGTCTTGTGGATTCCCATTTCTGTAGTTGATGTGCTAATCTGACTAGTAATGTAAGATTCAGCAGGAGTGAAAAGGTTATGTGAGTTGGAAAAGATGGCTTACGTTCCTGTGTTTGATGTGGAGAGCGGATTGCAACTTTATTTGGGTTACCATTCTTCTGGCCCATTTTGGTCTTTGGATAAAGGGGGCTGTGGTGATAAACGACAGACTCATCACGGTTGAATGATATGATATGATAGGTTATTTATAACGCGCTTAATACCAATACCCAGAGGTTACTAAGCGCAGACTCGGGATTCGAACCTGTGTTGCTGTGTGTCGTCTTGCTTCTAAAGGGAGCACGCTGCCGCTGAGCTATCCTCCCGGGACTGGAATGGTTCTACAAGTTTATTTCGTGAAATGGACCCCAACACAAGTCTGTGCGCTGGGATAAATATCAATAGAAAACACCTGATGCATATGACTGTGCGCAAGGGCATTCCAAAATGGAACGCAGGATGCCATCGCGCGCACACTTACAAAATATGCATTAACCATGCATAGATATGATATATGCTTCCTTCTATATTATGCAGGTACAAAATGTTAAGGTAAAAAAACAAAAAAGCACTCTACCACAATAGCAGAAACCGGAAAGAAGATTATGCATAAGGTTTTTATAAACAGTACAACAATAAAAAGTAGACTGCTAAGAGACCTGCACACTTGCCATTACATAATCATTGAGCCTCATTACAAGTTTGGCAGTAGTCTTGCCGTTAAAACCGCCAGGCTGCTGCCAAACTTGCACATTTTTCTGGCGCTTGGCAATGGAGGATTACAGGGCTATTACAACCCTGGCGGACCCTGTTGCCCCCCCATTGCCAGGCGCCGGAATGCATTACTCCTCATTCCCATTGGGGTTCAATGGGAATGGGGAGGCCGGATGCACCGGCACTATTCGTGACTGGTGTTCTTGCATTCAACATGCTCTGCTCGCGGGTGCCGGTACGGCCGCCAGGTCAGATATGGCGGGCACAAAGGCACCCGCAAGCAGAACTCGTAGTTTGCCAGTACTGTAACAACGGTACCGGCAAGCTTACCAGTACCGGTGTTCTAGCAAACTTGTAATTAGGCCCATTGAGTCTCAATGGTAGTTTTCTTGTTCGATCTCCTATGGATCTCATCACCTCGCTCTCCTCCATATCTGCCTCCATCTCTAAAAAACATTGCCTCCTCTCACTACCTCAGGTGTATGCATACCCTCATTCATTGAACAATTTCCATCACCCCCACCAGGACCTTGATACCACTCCACCCGATCATCCATCCCAACAGGTTTATCACTCTCTTGCTCTTCCAATACTATGTTATCCTGACCCCGAAACATGGCAACCCTGTCCATACTCCAACGCCTACCATCACTCGTTACCACATGTTTTGTTCCAACTCTCAACACTTTTATGGGGTCATACTAACACGAACACCCTTTCGGTACCCTGAAAGGTTTTTTGATGCGTACCACATCCCCAACCCACAATATGCCTGTTCTGGCAGGCCAGAACTCACTCACATTCCTGTCGTCTTTGCTTAACCACTGGAGACACATCTGAGAACACAGCTTCCGACCCCTCCATTTCTGAAAAGGAGGAAATCCTGTAAGAACGTAAGGCGTGTCGCAATATTACTTCCAGATTTCCTGCATACAACACCTCCACTCCATCCCATTTGCAAAACACCAACTGGATAGTCTCATCAATAATTTTGTTCACACGTTCAACAAATCCATTAGCCTTTGGACTGTATAGTGCGTGCAATGATTTTCTATACAGTTAACTTGCATTTATTTGCTCATTTCAGAAGAACCAATTGCACCCCAAAATCCAAATTAATCTTTGGGTATGTTTCTTTTGAAAACAGTGTCTCCATGCAATCAATGACAGACTTAGTGGAGATGGTTGGCCCAAATTCCACCTCAAACCACCTTGATGCATAATGCACAATAACAATGGCAAATCTATACTCCAGTCCCAAAATATTAATTGGGCCCATAAAAAATTGCCACTTTTTCCTATGCCTGTTTGGGTATCTCTACATTACCTGTCTCCACTTTTTGGATCTTAAGAGATTTATCCCTGGCACTACATTGTATGCAGCACCTCATCTCTACCTCGACCATACTGTCCATTCCAGGCCACGAAAACTTCACTCTCAGTCTTCTTTTGGTCAAACCTTTCCTCAAATGGCCAGCATGAGCCTCTTGTCAAACCCCATTGAGAACTAGTCAATTGTTACCTTACTTTATTAAAAGGGGAACTAACTTCCTCACCTGAACGCCACCCACATTCAGTTCTGGTAATATCTCCCTTCAACTCTGCATCATCCTCAACTCCCTCCCTCCATCCACAATTCTTTTTAAAATGCAGCATTCGCTGTATTCCTAAAGTGGGCTACCCATTCATCACTAATACCATCTCCACCAGTCACCTCCTCCTTCAGGGACCTCGACAAACAATCTACAGCAGGGTTGCATCGCCTCGGCACAAACTGCACCACAAAGTTAAAACCCTGCAGGGCTGACAACAATCTTGCAATTCTTGGGATTGTTAAACCAGACCTACTTCTAGTGGTAAACAAATGAGCTAATGGCTTGTGAACACTCCTTATGGTATAAGGAATTCCCAACACTTATGTTTTAAAGTTGCCTGATGCCCAAAAATAAGCTAAGCTGTCCCTCTCAATAGTGGAATACCTTGACTCTGTGGGGGATCATGCCCATGAGGCGAATGCCACAGGTACCTCAACTCCTTGTTTGCACTGAGATAATACTGCACCTATACCTGTAGAACATGGATCCATATTTATAGTTGTTAATGAGATGGATCAAACTTATGTAAAATAGCATTAGCCAGCTCCTCTTTTAACTTCCTGAAAATCTCCTCTTCCCTCCTACCCCACACAAACTCCTTCCCCCTCCAACAAATCTCTTAACACCACACAGTTCGAAGAACAATTCTCCACAAATTTGACCTTAACTCATCCCTATTCGAAGGGGACTTGATTT
This sequence comes from Ambystoma mexicanum, assembly GCF_040938575.1. Classification (NCBI taxonomy): domain Eukaryota; kingdom Metazoa; phylum Chordata; class Amphibia; order Caudata; family Ambystomatidae; genus Ambystoma; species Ambystoma mexicanum. The sequence goes on along the minus strand of NC_090934.1, from coordinate 1,071,113,021 downwards.
GCAAATTAGCATCCACCATTTCCGGGCGTGTCTCTACACCCCTGTTCGACAGCCTATGGCCAAACAATGTTACCTGGCAAACTTTAAACTGCCATTTCTCTTTCTTTATGGTCAAACTGTTACGCTCACCTGGTATCCACAGGGACGCCACCCAGCTGGGTTACTCGCTGGTATGCTTCTCAGCTTTGCCCTGATGTGGTCTGCGTGGAAGGTTCTGCCTGAAAATACAGGAGGACTGTGTTGAAGACTGACCGACTGGGGTCAGTATCCTCCCTCCACCCCCGTATGATTTCAGTCTCTCTGGCGCCCTCTCCTCACCTTGTGATTGAATTAGGCGTGCTCTCCGTCCTGCTTTCTTTGCAGGGGCGCATTGTCTTTCATGGGTGAGTGTGGTCCAGTTACTTCACTGACACCGTCCCGTTTGATATTGTTCAGGTAGGTCGTATTGCTGTTCTTTAGTTTTGTTGCTATCCTGTATGCCTTTCTTTGTTTAAAATGTCTCTTTTTTCTCCCTTAGGTATGCAGGGCTTCAGCGCGGCGAACTGGCTTGGTTGAGCCCCGCTGGTAAATGATGGCGCATTAAGAGCGCAATGATGCGGTAAGTAAGCGCTATGCGCAGCACTGCAAAGTCTTGCCTTTGCTAACCTGTTTTCCTTCCTTGCAGGTCGCGATGATCTTCAGCGCGAGTGGAATGTCCGGAGTGGTGCCAGCCGAGATGCGACCAGCCAGGTAAGCCTTTTGAGCAGTTCGTAATTTGTAAATGTCTCTACTGCTTTCTTTAATGTTGCCTCTATCTTCCTCTTTCTGGTCGTTTTGTCCGGGAGGCGTGCAGATTCGAGGAAGCTGTTCTCAGTAGCTGTGAATGTTTAAAGATGAAGACTGCAGGTAAGATTCTGCTGCTAATGATGTTCCTTTTGTTTCCTTGCAGGTTCTGCTTCTCCGAGGTTCAAGGGAATAGCTGGACACGGTGAGGGTCACGTTGCAAGCTGCAAAGTAACGCTAAGCGTGTTGTCTTGCTCGGGTGTGGTTTAAAAAACACCAACAACATAGTCCAGGTAAAGTAGTCCCTAGGCTACCACACCCGAAACACCAGACCGCATAGCTTGGTTCTTATGAACCAAGCTATGTGGATGCCTCCATGTTGGCTGACAATACAATAAAGTAGTTCCCAAGCACATTGTTTTTTCATGGTGTATGAGCCTGGCGCCATAGGCGCCAGGACTGGCCCCATGAGGGCTTTTGAAGAGGATGCCAGGCTCTAGAGGCTCGAGTCCTGACTCCACTTGGCCAATGGGTTTGCCAGAGGGGGTTTTGGGCGAGGGTCGTGACACAAACCCGCTGTCTCAAGGCTCCTCAGAACCTCCCTCACTCTAGTATCGTGTTCCAACATGCTCTTTGCCCCCACCAAAACATTGTCCTGGAAACATCGGACCACGAGTATGCCCTCTGCATGATCTTTTAAAAACCTGAAGCTGCAGTAGCCAACCCAAATGGTAATCTCTTACACTGTAATGCTTCCATTGGTGTAATAAATGCAGTGAGCGCCCTGGACGACTCACAAAGGTCCACCTATGGTAGGCAGAAGATAGATCAAGAGAGGAGTACCATTCAGCCTCCTCCATGGTGGAAGACGTTTCTCCAACTTTAGGTAAAGGGTATCTGTTTACTAGAATATTTTTGTTTAAATCTCGCAGATCAACTCATAACCGGATCCTTCCATCCGAACGTTGCCTCACGACTATAGGAGATAGCCACGCATTACTTTCTATGTTTCTAATGACCATATGTTCACACAGATTTCGCAACTCCATCCTTACATTCTCCCTCACACTCAACGGAAGATTCCTCACTTTATGCACGCTAGGACTTGCATTCTCCAACAATTGAATTCTATGCGTGTAACCCTTAACCCCCCAATACCTTTGCGGAAAGCTCTACTGAACCTCCTACCAACCTCATCACAAAACGTCTTGGACACATCATTCCCAACCATGCTCACTTGCAACTCCTTTCCAAGTTGTAATTCCAAGACCAGCTTTCGCTGATGGGTTCAACCCAACAGGCAATCACCCTTGGCAGCCCTTAAACTTTGGCGTGAATGTGTTTGCAATGTCGCACCACACAAAACCACGTATATTTATCTTCCACTGACCAATATGCTTTGGGCTGAATGTCAGTGTTATGCAATGTGTGTGTTTTGTCACCCCAAATCTCTCTATATTTTAACTCTGAAATGATTGTATATGGCGAACCAGAATCTGTCCAGACTTTAATAACATTCCCTGCCACCACAATATCCACCTGAGGGGGAATGTATTCCCCATCTTCAACATCACCACCATCCCTACAATGTGAACTACTTTGTTTGACAAATCTTGTTTCTCTTCAACAAAACACTTTATTCCCATTTCCACCACAGTAGTACCGGACTTGATTTTGCAAAATCTAGCAAAAGGACCCACTGTGCTAGATTTTCTGCATCTCCCCCTCATTGCCGGACACTCACTAGGATTGATTCCATGTTTTTCAAATCCGCACAGAGGACAATGCCCCTTGCGCACACCTTGCTGGGAAGGTGTATTATACCGCCCAGGCTTGGTGGTCTTCTTCATGGCACACACCTTGGAATACTCAGCAGACCCCTCCCCCTCTTCACCTCTACCGTTCACCACCTGAACACTTTCCTTACCATCTTTTGCATTTATCTATTTCAAACATTTACTGGTTAACTCCAAACCCTTCGCAATAGATAAAGCATCCTGTAAAGGAGGGTTTGTAGCCTGCCACAACCTTCCCTGTATTTTAGAGTTAGATGTGTGCATCGTTAACTGATCCCTAATGTATCAATTCTCCCTCCTCGTGAATTCGCAAGATGCTAATAACACCTTTTAAATCAGCAACACAATTATCCACAGTCTCACCAACCCCCTGCTTCCTAGAGAAAAATGTGTATCTTTCAAATACCACATTTACTTGTTTTCCATATTGCGTCTCCAATGTTCTCATGGCTTTGCCATATAAACCATACCCATCCCCCTCTCCTCCTTCTTCGCCATCAGTACTTTCGACATCTGGTCATTTTTTTGATCACGCTCACAACCTCAGCTTCCCCACAAAACATAAGAGTAGAACAGTTCCTCTCATCGGAAAACCTTTCAAAACCAGATGCTGCAAAGTAGAACTCAAAAAGTTCTTTCCAATACCCCCATGGAATGGGAGGTTCCCCCTTGGGTTGCCAAAACATTTGGGGGGTGGATCCAAATTCTGCATATTGATGACAGTGAAGATTTAATACCAGAACAATTTTAGTCAATTATATTGTCCCTCAAGCTTAACCACAATTTATGTTGTCCCTGCAAGAGCGACCGCCCACTGCACAGAAACCTGAAAGTGTCTCAAAGTTCTCAAAATGTCAAAAACAAAAAGTTGATCCAAAGTTGTGCTTCTTCTAGCCTGGAGATGGCACTGTTTCCTCAAAAATGTGTATAATGAAGAATATGACGCCGGCTCTCCGGGAATGCAGCACCCATCCAAAGAATGGATTTCCCTTTGGTGGATGACTTCTGCAGACTGGAAATGCTGCAACCCCTTGCCAGTGCTCAGCATCTTGACAGCGCCTAGGCACACTCCATGCCTGACTCTCTGTGGCACAGTTGCCCAATGTGCACCAACCAACAATGACTCGTCTCCCTCACTGCCCCGACCCGAACACTGGTGAGTGGCAGCAAATTATGTAAATGGGGAGTGAGGGAGGGTTCGCGCCACCTACAATCAGGATATTGTTAGGACTGATTTTCTATACTCTGGCCTGATGGACAGATGTATCGAAGGTCAATCTATATTGTGACTGGAACAACTCTGGGAAGCTTTAGCCAAACCAGTTTAGGTAGCAGTGACAGGCGGTCTAGGCTAAGTTCTTCAGAGGTGGTGAGCTTGTAAGGGGTCCACAATGATGTCATACAATGGGAGTCACAGATTACACTTAGACAGGATGTATACAAATACTGTTATTTATTTATGGCCAAAACACACTATAGAAAAATGACTACTAGCAGGTAGTCTTATCACACAACACTATGAAACTAAATACATGTTATGTTATGTTATGTTATTTTGCATGTATATGGCGCCTTATGTACCATTGGTATGATCTCAAGGCGCTGGTAGGTTGAACGCCCTCGGGAACCGAATTTCAAGTCAGTAGAGAGAGAGAGTCATAAAGTGCGTGTGAGCACCGGATATGTGGCAGCAGGTGTGGCATCCGTGTGATAGCTGCTTCTTAGCAGTAGGTGTGGTGGTTGGGAGATCAGGAGTATGTGTTCGTTCTGACAGGTTGTTATCCAGACCGATACTGGCTGCGTTAGGCCTGAGGAGAACGCCTAGGCTGGAGGGTGTGTAACCAGCTGTGTTTAGTTAGGATGATGGGGAGAATGAGACAAGTGATGATATGAGAACAGCCATACTGAATGGTGTCATAGCACCGCTGTGTTCTAGTTGAGTGGTGGTGTAAGGAAGCGAGTAAGCGTGGAGATGAGATATGGTGGTTTACCTTAGGTGCTTGAGATTGAGCACACTCCAATAGTTCCATGCATTCCAACCGTTCAATATACACTGACCGTTCCATGCATTCCGACCGTTATACCCACTTCCCCGTTTCGTCCACACACATCATTCGTTTCATCCACTCCACCCCTTCCACCCCCATACTTCACCCGTTCCATCCACATACTTCACCCGTTCCATCCACACACTTCACCCGTTCCATCCACCCATTTCCTTGGTTCATCCTCATATTTCACCCGTCCTTCCACATACTTCACTGGTTCCATCCAACCACTTCATCCATTCCATCCATCCACTTCACCTGTTCCATCCACATACTTCATCCTTTCCATCCACCCACTTCACCCTTTCATCCATCCTCTTCACCCGTTCCATCCATCCACTTCACCCTTTCCATCCACATACTTCACCCGTTCCATCCACATACTTCATCCTTTCCATCCACCCACTTCATCCTTTCCATCCACCAACTTCATCCGGTCCACCCAGTTCACCCATATACCTTTACTTTGTTATAGGGCATAATACACATCAGAAACTCCTGCAAAGGAAATGTTAGACAAGTATTATGCACGTATGGTCCACAGAGATGATCCCTAACAAAAATTGTCCAGCCCTAAATTGTCTGGGGCCTTTTGCCCAATAGTTCAGTTTACAATTCCACAGAAGTTAGGATGCAGGAAAACATGCAGGTAGGTTTCTGGGGTCCAGTGAAGGGTTCTTAGTGTTAGGTTTCAAGTTAGACTAATGTCCAAAAGTAGCCCCAACAATCAGATGTCTTGCGTAAGCACGCAATGGCAAAGCCAATATTATTATAAATAAGGTTTATGTTAAGCCCATTGACTTATAGTGGGAGTATAGGGGTAAGGTAGAAGATCTGTAACTTACCCCCTTACTCCAATTCTTCCCCAAACTTCGCAGGACAAAAGAAGATGGTCTGACGTTGCTTTTCCAGCTGAAAGTCACAGTCCTCGATTCACAGGGGTTGCAGGTTTGAGCTGATCTCCGGTTGTTGTCTTTTACTTTTGCAAGGACTCTCGGTCGATGCATGCAGAAAAACTTGATGTAGCACCCCTCTCAGGACTGGACTCGGGTCAGGTAAGCTATTTCGGAAAGTGGTCATCGCAGCAGGGAGACGCAAAAGGACTCAGCAGCCGCGGTCAGACTTTCTCTCCTATCTCGGGTCCCCTCGATGCTAGCATGCCAACATTTCGCAGGAGGTAGTCTTGTGGGGCCAGCTGAAGATCTCCCATGTTTCAGGCCGAGACTCGGTACGATGACGTCGGCAGCACAGTAACCCAAAAACAAAGCTGGACAGCAGCAGGACGGTTCCAGGGCACTTACAAAGGCTTCCTTTGGCAGGGCACCGAGCAGACGTCGAGAATGGATGTTCCCTCCACTCAGTGGAGTAACTTTGCTGAAAATGTTGGGGGGGACATCATGACAACTGAAAAAAGGGGCGGGTGGAGTGGGCAGACCTTGGCACTGAGGGATAAGACTAAAGTACTACACGGCAAGAGTCCATTGGCGACGCGCTCTGTTATAACTTTCATAAGGCTGATGGGTATCTTTAAAATTAAATTCTAAAGACACAGCAGTTTTCTTAAACTTATGACACCACAGTTGGTCCTTAGAATTCACTGCATTGACAACAGTAAAAAAGCCTGCTCCCCCTCTACCTAAAGAGGGCCTGCGGGCGGAAGGGAGCTGGTGTTTGATTATTGCCACCAGGGCACTGATTCAAACAAGCATATAGACATAATATAAAATGGATGCCTGCAAGAACAGCGCATTTGTGTTGCCTATTCTGATTTCATTTATTACTTGCAACATCTTTTATTTTATTTTTTTAGATGTAGCGACAGTTTACACAAATAGAGTGCATCCCTGATTATTTGCATTTTATTTTATGTATAGAGCAGCAAACGCAAGTGTTTAACAAGTAAAAGAAACTGAACAATTCAATTGGAAGTAAATGAAACAGCCAAATGAGCAAGCAAGCAAATGTGTTTTGAGACGAGAAGGGAAGTGTGGAAAAGAGGAGCGAGAGTGAAGGAGAGGAGTGCATTCCGTTGTTTAAGGGCCAGTAAGGATGAGGAGCAAATGCAAGACATGGAGGAATCGTAAAGAGAGAAAACAGAAGCTTACCCAAGACTGAACCCTGGTTGAAGATGCCATTTTCAGAAATAGTCAGTGTCCAAATGTAGCTTGACGGCGTTCATTTCCCTGAATGAATTGCTGGATAATCTTGTCTAAAGATACCTGATCTAGGCGACTTTGATGCACATGGTAAACAGCAACACTGTTCAAACGGGTCTGTGTCATTGTGGACCGCAGCCATGTTTTTAGGTGACGAAGAGCACTGAAAGTCCTCTCCGCTTCACATGTGCTTACAGGGATGACCATCAGCAGCCTAAGAAATCTTTCCAGCTCACCAAAATCTCGCCGTACATTACTCCTGAGTTGTTGGAACTGGCTCACAGCCTCATTTAAGGAAGAGTATGTGTAATTGTGTGAGAACATTTCCAGTTGCACTTTCAGCAATCCAACATTGATGTCTGGATATGACTCTAAATGTTTAATGCTTTCATCGGTGAGGCCAGCACTGCACTTCACTGCATTGAGAAGTATTTCTTCCAGTTGGGAAAATTCTTGCAATCCTCGTTGACTAAACCGGTGTTGTAGCTGAGAAAGGGCCATATCGATGATTTTGAAATACTCGATTTTGAAGAACTGTTCAGCTGTCTTGGCAGTGTATTGTTCTCCATTACCAGCTAAACTTACTGGTAATCTTCTAGGTCGTGGAGGGGCGATTGGTTCTAAATCCAGTTTTTGAACTATTGCCCCTGCTTGCTGAAAAAACACGAGAAGACGTGACTCATCTCTGAGCCTCGTTAGGTTTTCTTGTATGAGATGAATTTTTTTCAGCATGCCTGGTACGGTGCAATTCCGCTCTTGTAAGCTTTTATTTAGTATTGTGAGTGGTTCCATTAATGATTGTATTAGTGTTAAACTAAGAATAATATTTCCTTTCAGAAAGTGCTCCAGGAGCCCACTTGCCCTTGCAGCTTCTTCTCCAGTACTTTCCTCCATTCCTTGTAGGCTTTGTATGACTAGTTCATACTGTCCTAGGACAGCATCAATTGCAGATTGTCAGACTGTCCACCTGGTACGGCAAAGAGGTTGTAGTTTGTTTATGTTGTTGACTGATACATTTTCCGTGTGGGCAATAGCTGAAAACATTGTTCTGAACTTCAGGGATTCACCAAATAACTTCCCTAGCTCATTTACCCAATTTAGGGCATTTCGTAGCAAGGGGCTCGCGTCACAGCTTTCTTTCACTACTAGGTTCACACAATGTGCACCACAGTGTACAAATAAGGCTAGTGGCTGTTTCTTTTTAATGAAAGCTTGGGCTCCGCGATATGCCCCAGACATGTTAGCAGCGCCATGAAATGCCATACCTTGGAGGAGAGCAAGGGGAAGAGGAAGACGAACAAGCACATCAAAAATTAGGTTGGCAATAGAATCCCCCGTCGTATTTTTGGGCTCATAGAAGCCAATAAACTCTTCATGAGGATTCATTTCAGAGTCCACATAACGAAGACATATGCTTTCTTGTTCCTTTCCTGACCAGTCCTGAGTCCCATCAACAATAATAGAATAATACATTGAGTTGCAGTTAATGTCGGCTATGATGGAACGGATTATTGCATGACTCATTGAACAGATGATTTTATTCTGTATTGCTGGACTGGTGTAGTCTTGCTTCCGCTGTAGCCACATTTTGAACGTTTCATTCCCTTCACAGCTGCTGAACATTTTTAGTAACTCATTGTAATTTCCCTCATCCAGTTGATGAACCCTCAGTGGCAGTCCTTGTCTGATGAGATAGCGCAAAGCGATGACAAGCTTATATAAGCATATCCTTGAAAGTTCTTGTGACTTCCTTGACTGATTTTGCAGAGTAGAATCAATGCTTTGTCCTTGTAGGGCATGTACCATTTTCCAAGATGCATGCTGGCGAGTTTCAGATGACTGGTGAGCTGTAAACTTTTCACGTGCCTTCTTCCAGTGGAAAATCCTACTGAAGAAAATGTTGGCTCACGTCTCTTTGACAAGGCAAGCAAACACATTTTTTCACTTTTTGCACAAGTGAAACACAGCACTGCCTTCAAATCAGGGCTGAAATGCAGCCACTCAAATTCTTTGTACCAGGCACTTTGAAATCGCAGGATTCTTTCACCACTGATTTGTGGAGGTATCTCCTCAGTAGGTGGTTGAAAGGGCTCTTGCAAAGTAAGGATTGATGTCTGGGTTACATGGTCACTCACCTGGAGACTGACACAGTGTACTATTTGGTGTGAAAGAACTTGTTGTAGCGATGTCATCACCAGCACAGTTTGTTGGTTGTGACTGTGATTCAACTTGGGCTTCCGATTCATGCTCATCGTTACACTTAGTATGCATTTCTTCTTCATGAGGAGCACTAATTGAAGACTTTTTTGTACGATCTGCAGGGTTAACGCCCGGTATTTTGAAAAAGGCTTCAATGGTAGGCTGGCCTTCTCTTTGGCGCTTCATCTGCACTCTTTCTGGTTTGGATGGATGTAGTGAATTGCTCTGAAATGTAGATATGTAACATCATTTGTATCGCTAACTAGTCAAATACACCGTTCTATCAAAAACAGACTCGCTCAGCAAGTACATTTTAGGATTATAAATCAGTACACTGTGAGTAGAGGTCTGGGCATCCGCAAGCCAAGAATACATTTAAGGATACACAGAGCAGGTTATGGCTCAGGGCTGTTCTCATCTCACTTAGTTCAGCTTCTGCCTTACCTGTGTCTCCTCTCTCTGCCCTGATCTCTAAGAAGGATGTCCTTGAAAGCGCACAAAGTGGTGCCGGAAGGACTGCTGCAAGCACTTGTTCTGTCCTCCTCACCTAAAGAATATTAAGAAAATAGATGTATGAGCTACTTTAGTGCATGTGATCCAACTGTAGTTCAACACAAATCTTCATTCTGGAGTTGCAGATGGCAGGGGGTACAAGGGCTCTTTTGCTTATTGTTTCTGAAGAATTGTTTCTGAAGAATTTTAGAGGAGGGGAGGACTATGTCTCAGCGTGGGCATTCCCAACCCAATACAGAAACATCTATAGGGAATAATATCTACATACAAGGCAGGATTGTAACCAAGACAGCACTGTAACCAAGCTGAGAATCTTCCTGCCTTTTCTGCGTCTTGATACCCTCGGGTCTGGCGCACGCTATAAATAATAAAACAAACAAACAAACAGGATACTGCACAAGAGAGACCCTATAAACATTGCACAGAAAGGCTACACAGAAAGGATTGTAGCTTTTTCAAACTTTAGCCTGACCAGTAATAAGCCGATGAAGCGTTTTACACAAAATTGGCTTCTAATTCACAGTGAAGGGTCCACAGTTCCTTGCTGCTACCTCCTCACTATTACACAGGCCTCAGGGGTTATTTCGGCAAAAAAGAGCAGGACCATGCTTTATCTAACAGAGCTGGCATTAGCATCTCTTATTAGTGCTGGCCTGCAGGTTTCGAAAATCATGGTGCTGCAGTGTAGAAAGGGTGTTTGGCCTAGTGGATTTACAATTTGAGGCAACTTCTTTGCTTTATGTGTTTGAGTGTGGGCACAGTATGGCATGCTCGTCAGAATCATATGCACAAAACATTCCAGTGTGCTCTTGTATGGACATTGGGCACATCAGACAAAAAACAGGTATATGCGCTGTTACATAAGGAGCACCACATAGGCACCATTAACCAGTGGGGTGGTGACTTGTGCAGCGCACAAATCATTGCTGCACACATCACTGCACTGATTTGCCATGGATTACGGTCTGCACAGTGACAGACAATGAACTCTACTTTCCTAATCAAGGTGCCAAGTGACATTGAGTTGCCATCTGGTGGTGATAGGCAGCGGCTGGCTTGTTTAGACAATTAAAAGACCTTTTATGCATTTAGTCCATGTCCCAAAGCAGCCACTAGGATACTTTAAGCAAGAAAATGAGAGTTAAAGGACAGCAAGACAATTTGCTCTAATTAAATAGCCATTTCTGCAATGTCAGTCCGATTGAAGTTGGAACTCTTTAAGATCCAATGACCCACTCTCAGTTCCAACAAGGCAAACAAGCTGTGGTTTTTCAATTATTCTTTACAAACCCACTACTTGCAAGACTCATACAGATTTAAAAATGTTCTTATGGTCGGATAAAGGTCACAAAAAGGTGTGAGTACCGGGACATAAAATAGCAGTGCCTGGCAAATGCCTAAAACATATACACAAGCCAAAACATGGCAACTCAGTAAAAGTACTGTTAAAATGGAAAGCGCTGCAGGCTCATCACAGCATGTGAATTACTGCTATGGTTGTGAAATGACTGCACCGTTTATTGCAGTGTGTCCAGACTATGACAGCGCTCAGCTGTGACCGTTAATACAGTCGTCATGCCTGAGCCCCGTACAGCTTGCCAGCTATAGTCATTATGATGACGTAGCACAGCGGTGAAGGGGTGTCAGTGAACCTAAGAACATGGTGACTCTGTGCGTTCTTCTTATCTGTTTGAACTGAGCACTGTGATATTTCTTTTTCTCCGAATATGGAACGTGATGTTTCCTTTCTCCGAGACTTAAAGAATTTGAGGAAAGGCTGAACGTATGTGGCCCATCATAGAGCTATACCTACCATCTGCAGACGGCATTACTGGGGTAGGGAAGGAAGAGGATGGTATTACTAGGGTAGTGGAGGCAGAGGATGGCAATACCGGGGTAGGGGAGGCAGAGGATGTCATTACTGGGGTAGTGGAGGCAGAGGATGGCATTACTGTGGTAGGGGAGGCAGAGGATGGCATTACTAGGGTAGTGGAGGGAAAGGATGGCATTTCTGGGGTAGGGGAGGCAGAGGATGGCATTACTAGGGTAGTGGAGGCAGAGGATGGCATTGCCGGGGTAGGGGAGGCAAAGGATGGCATTACTGGGGTAGTGGAGGCAGAGGATGGCATTACTGTGGTAGGGGAGGCCGAGGATGGCATTACTAGGGTAGTGGAGGGAAAGGATGGCATTTCTGGGGTAGGGGAGGCAGAGGATGGCATTACTAGGGTAGTGGAGGCAGAGGATGGCATTGCCGGGGTAGGGCAGGCAAAGGATGGCATTACTGGGGTAGGGAAGGCAGAGGATGGCATTACTGGGGTAGGGGAGGCAGAGGATGGCATTACCGGGGTAGGGGAGGCAGAGGATGGCATAACTAGGGTAGTGGAGGCAGAACGTTATGACATACGCAGAAGGGCCGCAGGGGAAAGGGACTGTTCCCCAACGTGGTGCTGTATGCAGAAGGCCTGAAAGTAAAACAACTGTTTCTTCCATATTAAAATGATGACAGGAATCTATGCAATCACTGGCAGAAAGAGAATGGGAAATATACGCAGAAAGACGAGGGAAAATATGAAGGAAAATACCAGTTATAAAAACACTGCCTCTCCCCCAGCCCGCCTGCCTCTTATGTGTTTGTTTTGGTGTGCTGCCCCAGTAACATCATCAGGCCACCCCTATAAAAATGTCTGGTGGCGCCACTGTCAGACAGAGAAATCATGTTACATGCAAACGCGAAACTGCATCCATCCAATCTGACCTCATCCATAAAATACCAAGGAATCAACCAGACATACTGTGTGTGGGGCCAATGACCTCTCGTTTATTCACAACTCTGAATTGAGATTTCTTTAAAAGGAGGCATCTACAAATATTCACTGGCCACACACAGGTGAAGAGTGATGGCCAAATGGTGCAAGGGACAACAAAAAGACAAATCGGGTAAAGCAATTGCAGGCACACATATGGGCACAACCTAGCTGGAATCTGAAGAAAAGGTTGCTCCTCAACGATGAACCCCCATCACAAGTTTTACATTTGAAATAAACAAGAGATTTCAGGTAACGTCGTTTCCCCGTCCCCTTCGCACAGCTGTTCAATAACCCAAGCCGCGCCCCAGATTCAAAGGCAGGGGCAGCTCGAGGTGGAAAAGAGTAAGGGGTTTATAAAACTGTGGGAACGGATAAGTGATCAAAGCATTCGAAATCTGTAAAAAAATAAAATTAAAATTAAAATATAAGTCTCCTGTACAAGCGGCCTTTCAACACTTGTAGTAAAGCCACTGACTGGGCGCTCCACAGCACAGTTAAATCTGGGCCTAGCCGATAGAGAACAGCCTTTGGCAGATATTTTAGGGTGCTTCCACTAGGGAAATGTACATCTAGCACTGGGAGAGGGATTTCTGACTTGTTGGCGGCACTTTGCACACAAAAAAATGACATGCCATGAACTCAGAAAGAAAAGACAAACACTCGAGGGAGTGTTTCCAAGTTTGCTCGTATTGTCACATCAGCAGGGGGGCGCATTTAAGAAGCTTCTGCCTTGAAGATCCGCTTTTGCTGAAATAATAGGTATATTGACTGACGATACTTTGATTGTTCTGCTGGAAGCTAATGTACAATCAGTTGAAATGTTCCAAATGACTGTTCGAAAGAAACAGCATTTGCTTTTATTGGGAAATGTATTATGATTGCAAGAAACATTTGGTTTTAACGATTAACTCATTAAGGAAACAAAAACGCGTATAACAATGGTCCTTTAACCCTTTGAGTATACAGTTGACGGGAAAAACACCAACTGCCATATTAAGAAATTGAGGGTGGACCACCATGCAAACTTCAGACTTTAAGCAAATTTTCTATGTGCATAAATGGGTATTAGCACGAATAATGTATCTGCAAAACAAGGAGTACTTAATACTCTCCGTGCTGTCTTTAAATGCAACACCATCCACGACCCATCCTTCCTTCCTGCCCCATAGCTTGACACCCATGGTTTCAGAGCCTATACAGATCCCATCTATAAATACCTCAAAGCAAAGTTCAACTGCTCCTAATGCACAGCATATTCTGATAGTCCCTATGTTTTAAAACAACCAAAATCCCTGCATTTCTATGGAGAATGCCTCCCTCTTTGGTATCCGAGAAGCAGTTTACAGTCTCAAAGGAAAGGCGTTCCCCTCTTACCTGTTTCCTTTGTGAATCGACTGAAGAATCTTCTTCGGGTCACACCAACCGTCACAGTAGTGGGAAACTGTGATGTGCGGGCAACGTGCCTCTTAGGTACCAGGGTGCCTCCCAGCTCGAAAACTCCAGAAGGTTGCCACCCACGCGCATGCATGCGCGCAGCAGCAGCGTGCCCGTCATCATCACCCTCACCCACCCCACTATAACGATTTTCATTGGCTGGCAACAGCCAATGAAATATCGTATAGTATGTGTTACTATAGGAAAGCAAACTGACCCGGCCCACACGGCGCTGCACACACAAGAAGCAGAAAATGAAACTCATCTCAGCCGAGTTTCATTTTATGCTTGTAGCTGAGTTTCATTTTGTGCTTAAGGCTGAGGTTTGTTTTCCAACCCAACACGGCGCTGCACACACAAGAAGCAGAAAATGAAACTCAGCTCAGCCGAGTTTCATTTTATGCTTGTAGCTGAGTTTCATTTTGTGCTTCTACTCAGCAGCTGGCGCCGGTCACAAATGCGGCCCAAAAGATGGGGGGGACAAAAGAGCATGACACAAAAGTTGGGGGGACAAAACCCCCCGCCCCCCCTATAATTACGCCCATGCCTCCACTCCAAGGGTCATAGCTCCTTCGCAGGACTACTAAAGATCATGAGCAAGACAGCCCTCCTCCAGGACAGCAGCATAAGTTGGTTGCCAGGTCTCCTTCAGTCGGGTCTCAGGTTTCTTCGCAGGTCTCAGAGCTGGACAGGATACTTGGCTCCTTCAGCTTTCTCCAGGATCTCTGAATAATGGGTGCAGAGGTCCTCTTTCTAGCCTAAAATCCAGGTAAGAGCTGATGCCCTCACTAGCCAATAGCGGGACTAGCCCACACACACACACCCCAGCAGCGGTCCAATCAGGACCACTGGCGGGAACATTCATGCATACCACTCAGACACACCGAAACCAGTTTGTGGATTGGAGACAGACAGAACCAGCCCACATCCTCCAGCAAACACACACAGCCCTCCAGTAGCCAGGCGAAAGCTCCTGCTTCCCCGAGCACTGGAAGTCCTTATAAGAATGTTCCTGGCCTCTCAGGCCAGGGAGAAGGCTAAAGAACAGGATGGCAAAAGAACAGGCAAAGAATCTCGTGGCACGACCATGTTTGACCAGTAGCCACATTTAGTAGCCAAACACAGTAAAACTAAAATGAAAATCCCCAAAAAGTGGGGAGTCACTGACGCCACCAGCCTATCTTTTTAGCACACCTAGAGTAACCGAAAATCCTCTCAGTGTTAGTCTATGGCAAAACAAAAATGTACCCCATTGTACTGCAGTGTAAGCTGCATTGTACAATGATAAAAAGTTACCACAAGTGACACAAAAGTAACCAAAAGTAGTAACATAATAACACGACTAAGGGAAACAAGGTTTCGCAGTACTGACAGCCTGAAGGACATATCAGTTTCCCCATAACGTGAGCAAAGGCCAGTGTAGTGAAGTTTAAGGCTTCACTGCACTCTGAAAAGTACAGGTCAGATTAAAAAATAAAAGCAAAAAGTTTGGGGGTTCCATAGAGATGGAAGGAAAGGTGCAGTAAAGAGAAATCTTTCCTAACAGATATCCCGAGCCCCGAAATGGGACCCGACAAAGGGATAATGCAAAACCTCACCAGCAGCCCTCCTCACCACATCTCAGGCAAGGATAATTTTTATGGCCCACAGTTCACGTGCCAATCCTAATTACGAAATTATGATTGGCCCTCACTGACTCACCACATCAGTGATATAACACCCCACGAGGCGAGGTAAAATCTTCCATTCTCCCACATCTCATTGTTCTTGCCTCAAACTTCAAGAGGCTCTCACCCAACGTTCACCTCTCGGTTCAACATCCCAGAGATGGAAAGTACAACCAGTGTCAGTGTCTCCCTGTATTTCCAACGATTGTCACCAGTTAAATGTGGTGATAAAAGACAGGTTCACCACAGGAGAAGGTTTCTACAAGTTTATTTTGGGAAAGCGACCCCAACAAAATTCCGTGTGCTGGGATACACATCAATGGAAAACACTGACACAAATGACTGCGCGCAATGGCTTTCAAAATGAAACTCTGGATGCCATTGCGCGCACACTTACAAAATATGCATTAGCCATGCTTAGATATAACAGGGGCGTTGATGTACAATGTCTGGAATGAGGATGAGATGGAGCTACTGATGCCAATGGATACAGTCTTACTAGCATTCCTTCCTGTGATAATATATTGCAATGGCTCTTGGGCACACGGGCAAGCCTTACTCAATTGAGTGTGTTCTGAAGTGCCCCCCTGCTTGTGTTATTTTGCTCAGGTTGGTTTTCAAGTCCCAAATCTTTGAGGGCTACTGGATTGTGCCGACCAATTCTGTCTGTGTCTGTGTTGGGGGAAGTGGCAGGTGAAACTCTCCATGTAGAACAGTGTGCAAGATTCCTGAAGGTTTCAAGCCCATTAAATCGTGCAGATGGTGGTGGGGCATCCACAGAAATTCACTTTCTGTTCAATATCCTTTAAACTGTGAGCTGGTAGCATAGGGAAGTCAAGGATGTGTGTGGAGGTGGATTTGAACCCTCTCTCTGTAATGAAGATTTTGCCAAATGTGAGTGTGGTGATACGGTTTGCTATGTCTGTGGCTTTGAGCAGAATGGCATGAACATTGATGACAATGAGGTTGTGTATAATCTTTGATGGTGCTAATAAGGAGATGATTGGTATCTAGATCAGGTTGTGTGGGTTGAAGTTGCATTTGTGGTGTGGGTGTAATGCATGTTTGAATGTGCAAATTACTGTAGGGAATGTGAAAGTTTTGAGTGGTGCGGTGCACATAATAACTTGGCTAATCTAGAATATGCAGAGAAGAGATCCTGTCTGTTTGTCCTCCTGTACCGAAGAAGAGTTGGCCACTAATGCCCCCTTGCCTTCAGACCTCTCTATAATAAATACACTCAGGCCATGCACACCTTACAGTGCTTGCTGAAGTGGAGCGGCACAGATGGTGGGAAGCAACAAAGCTCTTCAATTTAGTTCACTGCAGGTGAAAGCAGGTTGGTCATGTGATAGAGGGTCCACAGACAAGAAGGTGCTGATCCTGGATGTAGAGCTTCAGGATTTAAAGGCCTGTCAGGACACAAAGCACCAGGGTCCTTATGACTGACTTGCTGCCGGTGAAGAGCAGGCTAGCCACTTATTCATTGGCCTCAATGCAAGACATTTGGTACTACTGTAGCCAGGCGTCCTAGGACTGTGTTCAATGCAAACATTGACCTATAGTCCAATGCTCTCCGTTTCTCATCAAGCAGAGGCCTCATTGGCTGCCATGGACCCACGTTACATATTATTTGCCCATCCACACAGGCATCCCATCACCTGGCTTCCAATTAAGCATTTCTAAGGACGTTATTTGTTTGTCCCTGTCCAGGCCTCATAGTGTCTATCTTCAAGATCCATAAGCTTCTACTGCTTTCAACCTCCACCCCATCACTGCTGTGACCTCTCTGCAGGACCACTAAAACTCAGATCTTGAGATGATGATAGTATCCACAGTTAACCTTGCATTTTGGTCACTCAGTGCCCTCCCTTGACTCACCCAGCTCTCATCCTTATTCTCTCTTCACTCGCCTCTCACACTTTTACTCCAAATATCCCTTACATCCTCCGTACAATGTATCCCAGTGACAAAATGACTACTGCACTGCAGGAGTACAAGGATAAGTAGTGGCTAACCTGTCTACATCGCCCTCACACCTCTATAAACCATCAGTGATCTCAATCATAAAGGTGAAACAGACACAGTCAAGAGATATACCTCCTTGGCCTATTATGGTAATGTGGGCAAAGGGCAGGCTACACTCTTAAGAGCAGTGTCAACGTGATTATAGTAGCAACCCAAACAGCAATAGCACAACCTTCTAAAATAAAGGAATGTCTAATCATCTATAAATATATACCCACCTCTGATGAAGGAACACAGAAAATGCAGATTGTAAAGGATCCAAGCACTATAGGCTATGTTGTAGTGGTGAAAGACAAAGTCACCAAAAAGGATATGTCATGTTGAAAAAAGTGCAAATCAGTGTCCTTGCAGTGCCTAGGGACTGAAAAGTGAAGCAAGGGGATGGGGATCTCTCAACAGTACCTTACTCAGTTCTGGCAGATGGGACTACATCGAACCAGGGTTCGAGATGCTGTTCTCTGTGGGTCAAACCAGGTTCAGATGTGGCGAGTCATGATGCTCCAAGCGATGAGCTTGCATGGAGTCGGTGAAAGCCGTTGCTCCGTGTTTTTCGAAGGCAGCGTTTTGAGCCATGCGTTCAGGTGCATCTCAAGGCCAGTTCGAAGGTCGAGTCGGTTCGAGATTTTGTTAACTGCTGTGTCGGGGCGTTGAGTAACACAGTGCTTCCAGTGGCTCAAACAGAGGTCAGGTGGTTTGAAACTTTGATCCTCATGGTCAGATGTGATGTTTTGAAGAGGCAGCAGTTCGAAGTCATCTGCAGCAGTGAGCTTGCTGTTTGAACCGAACAGGTGGCATGCTCTGCTTTGTACGATGCAGTTTCAAGCTTGCTCAATGCATGGTGCAACAGTGGTTCAAAGAGGATTCGAAGAAGTGCCAAAAACAGCACCAGAGGTCGCAGTGATTCAAAGGCGTAGTTGACTCTGGTTCGATGCTGTAGAATCCAGGCAACCAGATGCTTTACTTCTTCTGTTGTTGTGGGTCACAACGCAGGGGTTCGGGGAAAAGACTGGTCCTTGCTCTCATTCATTCCCTGGGAGTATAGCTAGCAACAGCAGGAGTCCTTCACCTCCAGTGGGGCGTCTGGGTACCAAGGCGGCTGACAAAGATTCAGGTCACTGGCAGGGGAGACTGTCCAAATGAATTCTTCTTCATGTGCTTGATGGTCCAAAATGAATTAAAGAAGGTGTGAGATACCCCTTAATTAAAAAAGCAAAAGGCCGTCGAGGATTGGGTAAAAGCAAGTTTACTTTAAAGGGTCCAATCCCTGTTAAACTAACAAGTGACTTTGCATGAAAGAGAAGCCTACAGAAAAACAAAATGGAGGAATCCTTCTACCCTTCGGTTCCGTTATGTTAACATATATTTGCATTATATGGACTGCAGCCATATGTAAATGTAATGGTGTTGAGGCTCTGCATGAAGCATGGCCCTTCGGCAAACCATGGCTGAAAAGATGAATAGAAGGGGCCACGCAATGCATGCAATGGTAATTGTAGTTTAGGCACTGTGCGCAAAACAGAAATGTCTAATGTGAAGACATTTGAACCGACGAGTGGATATGGAAGGGGCAAAGACTTTATGGATGATGATTGAGACTATGTGACAGCTACACCAAATTGTTTTGTGAGACTCATCTTTGTGCTATGGGGTGCAGTACTACATTCAGTGTACGTGTACAGTGAATGATATGCAGTCACCAGCAATAGATATTGATCGGATCTCTTATCTTGCAACCACAGCGCTGTTGCAGCAAACCTTACCCGAGAGGTCTTTACACTTCAAGCTCCCATATCTACCTCCCATTGTGGGGCATTCCATAATCAGAGATATTGAAGACCTCCCATCACACAAATCGGGACCCTCCACGGCTCTCACTGAACAAAAGTGTGTGCCATACATAGCACCAGGAGCTGGAGCCCATGAGCTGAGGCAGGTGTACTGCTTCAGCACTTCCCACTTCCTCATGTTGAGCTCTGCTGCTCTGCACAATGGTATCAGGGGTGGCTACATAGCTCACCCCCCCCCACCTTCATCATTAGGGAACAGCCCAATATCTGGTAGACTACAGTACTTTGGGTCTTATTATCCGCTCATGTGGGAGAGTCCGATAGAGCTAAAGAGGGGAGCTTAGTCGTGGCTCGGTTGGAGATGATGTGTTAATAGCTAGGCCATTGGGGACCATCTGTGAGGGGTTTTTGTGCATAGTGTAAGCTGGTGGTAGATCTTAGAGGTAAGTTGGTTAGTCTGAGGGAGTTAGGGAGTAGGTCTTACAAGGCTAAACAACCTACAACTCTGCACTCCTAGCCCTGGCCATTTGACCGTTCCCATTTTTCTGTCTCCCAATAACAAAGGGGAAACTCAGACATTACTGTGAGCTAAACCTGCTAAAGGTTTTGGGAGGCATGAAGTTTAGGTTCAGGGGAATGGCTGCTTGAAATTAGCCGACCATAGTCACTCATTTCAGCGTCCTAAGGTTATTTGTTAGCAGGCTGATAAATACCTCAAAGCTCACTCTAACATGCTCCAGTTCTGTGTTTAGTGGTATGCTGGGACTTTTGCCCATCCAGGGCAGGGCCGGTCGAGGCATGGTAAGACGGTTGTCTGGCATTCATCAAACACTGGTCGGGGTAGGGGTCAAACTCCCTGCTTTATTGTCTAGAGGACTACCCTGCTGTCAGTGGTCAGGGCAGGGACTAGAATCCAGGCACAGTCTTCCTACCCATTGTCCTGCCGGCTGAGCAGATACAGGCAGTGTTAATTAAATACACACCACCCTTCCATGGCTGGGCTGGGCTCATGGTGTTCACATGTGCATGCTAAAAATCCGATGTGGCTTTAATAATTATATTAACTACCAGCCACCACACCAAAACCCAGGTACAGCTTATATTTCAAGATTATCCTGCCACCAGCTGGTAGTGTATCTTAATTATTATAGTTGTGGATCAGAGTGCAGATTTAAATGCAACCTCTGTCTGCAGTGACTTTGGTGTCATCTGCAGCTGTCTAACAGTGCACCGGTGAAATCTATACCTGCTCCATGCAACTTTAAAGCAGGAACTCTGATTCAGCGGGGCACAGGTGTACACTATGCTTTTGGTGTTTTCAGAAAGGGGATTCATCAGACCACCCCTTCCGAATGGAATTGTCTGCATAATTTTATAATGTAATCAAAACTTTTAATAAGCCAGGCCTTCTACACCTCACCGGATGGTCATTCCTCACACTCCCCCACTTCTTGTCCTTTTTACACTCCCTTGGAATGCCCTTTCTTTTGACTATTCCCCTCTACCCCAATTTCCCCCACTTCATATTGCACACTGCCCTATTTCCTAGCCCTGAAAGAGGCCCCTTGAATGACCCCTTTGAGCACACGCAGACACGTCAGAACAATGGAACAAGATTTATTATATTTAAGTAAGTTAACATGAACAAAAAGGGGATATTAATGATGCCTCTTCCACTCTTTCACTTCTCCCTTCTCTGCAACCATCGTCTTCTCTTCCACCTCATTCTGGAATCCAATGCCTCATTCTCACGTTCCATCATTCTACACAATGCTACACATCCTCCTTCCTTCACACGAAAGTCTCTTCCAGCAACTCTGTTACTCAGTAATGTCCATTAAGTGCCCTGGTCTTCAATAGCTCCTCTCAAACCTTTATGCGGCTGCTGAAGTCGCTGTAGAAGCACCTGAATCTTCTGACAAGGAAAAATTACTCCACTCTCTGTACCCATAATCACTGTCTCTATCTTCAGTGTCCCCTGCCATAACCATAACTCTTTCATTGTTCCACACCCTTCCATCCTTGGTTCTCAGAGCATGTTTAAACACTTCCACTACTTCAGTCGGTTTGGACCATTGACACCCACTGTCCCTCAGGACCACCCGTAATTTGATCCTAACCCAACTTCCAACCTGTGTCATTTTTGCTCTCTTGAAATTCCTGTTATCCTGCAGGGTGTCATTGCTCCATTGTCTCTTCCTAACATTGTCTTCCACCTCATCAAGCGCCACTCTCATACTAGTCACCTCACCCATCCATCCTGGAAATAGTTTTGTGTTGGCCTTCCTCCCCCTGCTAAGCTTGAAGGGGGACACCTCAGTGGTGCTGTGCGGCGTGAACCTATGAGCCACAACTGTCCTTTTCGCAACCTCCTTCCAATCTCTCCCTTTAGGCCATGCCCACCTGATCGCTTCCTTTATTACTCTATTGTACCTCTCTACAGTGCCATTGGATAATAACTCTCATTTAAGAATTGTACAGCTATTATGAAAAAAGTGGAATTGGTAGTTATGGTGGTGTTGATGCTTTTTTATAGAATACTACAACTTGTGGTAATTGTGATAAAGGCTTTTTGATATTGAGTGACCCCTATGATGGGGGTTACACGCTGTTTACCTTTGATTTGAGACCCGATAATGCATCATCCGGCTATTATAATCTGATTGGGAATGCTAATCTTTGCATGGAGGTACGTTTTGCTGCAAATTTACCAAACACTGTCAATCTTATCATTATGGCTCTATTTGACTCTGTCAAGGAACTCAACAATCAAATTAGTCTCCTCAACTGGTTTAAATATAAGAGAAGCTTGTGTCTCTGGCTTGAACCCAGAGTTTCTTCGCCATGCATGCCTCCAGCTCTCTTTTTCCTTACCAGTCCCTCTGCACTGCCTTGGCCTCCCACTTCACATCCAAAACTCAGGACAACCTGTCTCCTCCACCCCATCTCATCTCCCACTCCTACTCTCCTGCCTCCTTTGGCACACCGAATCCCACCCACCCACTCTCCTCCCTCCTGGCCATAAAACCAGACAAGGGGCCTTATTACGACCCAGGCGGTAACCATGGCTCTATTAGCGCCATGGTTGTCGCCGGTACCTTACCGATTCCGCCATGGTAAATGGAGCAATTACCACCCCATTCCAAGGTTGGCGGGGGCGTTTATTCCCCATTCACCATGGCCCTTCCCCATTCCCATTTTTGCCCCCATAGGGCTCAATGGGAATGGGGAAGCCAGTAATAACGGTACCGCAAATTGCGGTACCGTTATTACCTCCAAAGTCCCTTTGCGGGTCCCGTCCTTAACGGGACGGGACCCGCAAAGGGACTTTGGAGGTAATAACGGTTTGGAGGTTTGGAGGTGTTACCAGCCGTTAATTGAGGACCCACAAAGGGACCTCGGAATAGGGCGGTGAGGGATTACCGGCACTGGTGCCCTTACCGGTACCGGTAATCCCTTACCGCCTGGGTCGTAATGAGGCCCATGGTCTCTAAAGTGTTCTGCTGTATGAAGGCCTCGTCTGAACAGGTGCTCCCTTGCGCCTCCAGAACCATTAAGGACAACATCTCTCTCGCCCTGGCCTTTGCATACTTCCGCAACCACTCCTTCACCTCTGGCTTTTCCCCTCTATTCCTCAAGCACTCCCTTGTGGTCTCCCTCTTAAAAAAGCCATCTGCTGCCCCTTCCGTCCCGCCTAACTATCACTCTATCTCTATTACCCCCTTCCTGGGTAAACTCTTGGAAAAGTTGGACCTCCTCCAACTGACCCTCCACACTGATCTTGTTGGCTGCCTTCATGACCAGCAATCTGGATTCTGGGCATCCAGAGGCACAGAAACTGCTCTCCTGAACACCCGTGAAACCATGCTTGCAAATCTCTACTCCAACTCTCCTGCTGTTCTCATTCTCCTCGATCTCTCCTCTGCCTTTGATACAGTCAACTATTCCATCCTCATAAAGCGACTCAGTGACACCGTCTGCATCACTCGCCGGGAACTGGACTTCTTGACCTCTTTCCTCACTAACTGCCCTTCCCAGCTGCAACTGGGCCCTTCCTCCTTCATCACCCTCTCTACCTGTGGCTCCATCATATTGCCCTAGCTCTTCAATATCTATCTCGCCCCTCTTGCTCATCTGATCTCCTCCTTCTATCCCCATCTCCAGTGTTCTCCCAATGACACACAGCTTTCCTTCAAGCTTCGCTCTACTTCCCCCTCTTCTTCCTTTCTCAGCCCTGACTGTCTGTCTGCCATTCAGGCATGGTGTTCAGTGAATGATCTCTGTCTCAATGCCAGTAAGACGGAGATCCTCCTCATCGGAACACCTGTGCACTCTTTTCTTTCTACCCTTTGGCCACCCTCTTTGGGCTCTATACACCCACCATCCCTTGAGGCCAAAAACATTGGAATAATTTTCGACTCCGCTCTCTCCTTCACCCCTCACATCATGGACCTTACCAAAAAGTCCCACTTCCAGCTCCATCTCCTCAGAGCCATTCTTCCTATTCTCACCTTCCCCCAGAAGCTCAATGTCTCCAGATCCTGGTCCTTTCCAGGCTTGACTACTGCAACAGCCTCTTTCTCAATCTCCCATCTCCTCTCTTCGACCCTTCAGCTAATCCAGAATAAGGTTGCAAGTCTTATCCTTGGCCTCAAGCCCAGGGACTGTATCTCTCCAGTCCTAAAATCTCTAAACTGGCTCCTGGTGGCCGCAAAGATCATATTCAATACCCTCTCCATCATTCCCAAGCCCTTCTGGGGACTGGGACCACGCTATCTTCAACTTTCCCTCCCTAAATACTCCTCTGCTAGAGCCCTATGCTCCTCTAGTTCTAACTTTCTGACCATCAAATGTTTGCAGAGCAGAGAGTGGGTAGCAGATCTCTCTCTGTGGCTGGTGCCTCCCTTTGGGACAGCCTCCCTGTCCCTCACAGATGTGAACCGGACCTCCTTAAATTCTGGAAATTGCTCAAAACTCTGCTCTTCTTTACTTCTTTCCCTCTTCCCCTTCCTTGCTAATCACCCCACTGCCGCTGTGATGAGTGGCCTAATCCTCATGAACCCCAGAGGCTCTCAGGCCCTTCCTACCAGTCATTACCAGCACCCCCTCCACCTACCACCTTTGAGAGCTGCCTGTACTATCACTTAGCTGAGGTGATCCTCCTTGCTCCCCTTAGCACTTCCCTCTTCGGCCCTCTTCCAGTGCTTGTCCACTCCTCCCCTCACCCTTTCAATACTCCTCCCCTGCACTTCTCTTCAATGCACTTGCACAACCAAATGCCACAAGGCCTAGTAGGACCATGCATGTATATATATTATTATTGCTTTTTTGTATCTTGCCACTGATATTATTTCCCCTGTTACATTCCCATTTGCCTTGTGGCACTTTGAAACACAATTCTGTTGTATAAAGGACCTTACAAATGATCAACAAATAAAACAAATAAATAAACCAGTCTAATCGTTTGCTGGTTTTCTTTTTCTTTTTTTCTTTTCTTTAATGTATTGTCTAGAGAATCAACATCATCTTTCAGGGGTTTAACCTCAGAGACTTTTAAGGTTTTGAGCAGCTCACAATGTCCCATATTTTCCACTAAGGTAGGGGGTATGTTAGAATCGGCAACTACTTGCATAAACAGCTCCCACACTCTAGGGTTTTGTGTCTTCCAAATGCCTGAGGATTGGTAATGCTGCAAACTAGATCATGGTCATTTGAAACCCTTGACAACCGTTCCTTTATAAATTAACTCTCCCTTGTCGTTCCTTGACACGCCCTTTTCATTCCTCATTTTGTTCAGCAAGAGTTCAGCATTTTTATGATAACGGGGGTTAATGGTGTCCACACCTTCTACAACAATGGGATCTGAAACAGGGGCACATGTGGAGGGTTTGGCGCTACTTGCAGGATCTTCGAGGGCATGTATAACGTTAGTTTATTCTTTTCATTCTCGACCTGTCTAAAGTATGTGAAATATTTTTGTAGAATAATTGAATAGTGGGTCACCTTGATGTAGTCTGATAAATGATGGCACCTTAAGATCTCTTGCTGTGACTAGCATTTTAAGGAGAGCAAAGTTCCTACAAATACGTGCCGTCATGGTGGCTGGTTGCTGGTATTAACGAGGAAAGATTTTATTACTGGGGTTTTCTAGAAGTCTTTTGTATGTAAACCACAGGTAGTTCACGTAGGAAAAGACTGGCCTGCATTCTGTAGTTCTCTAACGTGTTTGTTTTTAAATCCACCAATAGATAACTATTAGGTTTCAGGTTAGTGTCTTTAAAAGCCTCCACGAAAAATCAGGTGTTACCTGGGTACATTTGTCTTGCTAGGATAGCAAGCTGTTGTTTATCTCTAGGGTTCTTAGACAGCACTATATGACTGGTGTTTAATGTTATTGAACGGTTGCCCTTTCCCCTGTAATTCTGAACAAACTGAGAGCTGCTTAGGTTACAATGGTGTGAATACTGAGTGAATACATTTTCCAGTTTAGAGGTAAACCCACCCTTCATCATCAAATCATCTTCGATGATCATATTAACAACGATCAGCATTCAGGGAATCTGGTAAACCTAACACAAATTTCAGATGAGATAGTTTAGCGGACAACTCATTATATAGGGGTTGCCAATGTTATTTGGTATCATAGTGGGGCTTTTTCTAAAAGCTGTTTAATAAATATAGCTTTTACCTCAGCTGGAAGGGCCCGCTAACATGCAAAAGGGTGTTGTAACCTTGGGTCCATCATACGTGATGCTCCCATTTTAAAAGCCATAGAGTAATGTCTTGTAATCATCTGTGAACACACGCTTATCAACTACTACCCTCAACGTTTTTTGTAGCATTTGGGTACTAATCATAATTTTTTCCCACGCTCTATGCAGGGCTACTGGACTACAATAGTTTTGGTCATCTTTTTTAAAGAGTACTCCTGCACCAACTCCTTTAAGATATCAAAATTGATTTTCATACTTTTACTAACATTCAGAGTGATGCCTTTTACCTTCATACAAACCGCCCCGGTGGATGTCCAATATGACTAGGTCTTGTGACCTGCAGAAACAAATTCTACAATGTGTTCACCCAGAGATAATGTGCATGTTAAATCACCTAGATAATCACCCAACGGGTGGGTTCTCCTCACCAGGTGCACTGACAAAAATGACAGAGTCGGTATCATGGTACAAACAGCGCTCTTGGAGGACATCCATTATTTTGTAAAACTCCAAACGAGCATGGGTGGTTGTGAAACAGGTGATGAAAATGATAATGTTGTTCGAACTGTTAAGCATACTTCCAGCAGAGGCACACTGTTTCCTCATCTACGAACTGCAAGCTTGATATGTCATAACCAGCATTAAAAAGGTAAGCAGTCAGTTTGTCAGGGTTGGTTATGATTGTTGTGTTTGGGAGATTGGTTCTCTGTGCAAATTCACCACACAAGGAATTTAAACATAGTTTAGCTTACTGACTCCTGGAGGGATTATTTTCAATGAAGTCAGGTCTCAACCTGATCCCCTGATGTCTGTAATACTCTTCTATGTAAATCTTTTGGGAGGCAGGGTCCTTATGACTCTTGGGGTATCCTGAGGCCTCCTGTTTATCATGCAGGAACAGACTCATGTAACCGCAAAACAGATTCACCATGACCATCTCAAAATGCCATATTTAATTAATTCTCCCAAACCAATACCCTTTCTGCAAGGCTGCTTCCAGCTCAACAGTGCACCAGACACCGGTGATCGACCTCTCCTCATCACTGTGTGTGCATTCTTCAGTTTGTTTAGACTTTGCACAGGTCATACATAGAGGGAACATTAACGTTCCAGAAATCCACTGTGGGAGCACCAGAAAATAAAATGTCTTAGGAGGGCACATCTGGAGTTTGATGAAGCCAAAATACTGTTTAAAACCCCCAAAATCTTCATGGATGATAGAGGGATGCCCTAGCGGGTAGGTTTGTGAATTGTTGACAAAGGGGTAGAGATTAATAAAGTCATAGTAATGTATCTTTTCACCTGCCACTGTTTCATTGTAGAGCTTAACAGCATTAAACCGCCTTCCAAAAAGAGTGTCACGCCGTTCTAGGAGTTCTGGTAGATTTTTCTTTTTGAAAAAATGTTTAACCCCTCATCGTTTTTCAACATATCTGCCCACTCATGCTCCCAAAGCGTGATAACACATAAACCTCAATCCTCAAGAAAAATTATTTTTTAAAAGTGTTCTTCTATGTAAATGGTTATAGGTGCAGTTCGTAAGGGTATTATAGTCTTCTTTATTATAGCAACTCGGCACCCATAAAAATAACAGCTGTTAAATTTGTAGGCCATGGTCTCCCCATTTAAGGAAGCATAACCATCTAGAAAATAGGGGGCAATCTTTTTCTCCCGTCCGTGCATGGCATGTTCTATAGGTACATTTTCATGATCAGACACATAGTCAACCACTGTATGGAAGGTGTAGAGAAGCATTTTTGTTTGCTGTGGTACAGATCTGGCGGTAAGAAAGCTATTGTTTCCAGTGCTAGAAACAACTGTTTGTATATAGTCATACCCATTCAAGCTAACGTAATAAAGGTGAATGGGTCTAGATAGCTGTCATATTTGACCAGCTCTGGGGTGACTGGGTTCAGAAGGTGCCCCTTGTGAGTCAGCTTGATGATACTGTCTCTAAAAATGGTACAGACTGTTCTCAAAATATTTATATCTTCACAGCAATAGGTTTTTAGCTCCCTCTTAAAATCTAAAATTCGGAACCATAACACTGCACATGAGGAATGGGTTCCACTTAATTTTGATCCTCTGGTGTTAAAGAAATATGGAAAATAAACATTTGAACCAGGGAATCTAAAAGCTTTAGGCAGCTTACTTAACTTCATGGGCAAACAATTCAAACTGTCGCTAAAGTGGATTTTAAGATCTGATACCTCTAGGAGCTTCAGTTTTGCACCTTGTGTTATGAGCTTGACGGCTACTTTTTCTTTAATAAACTGTTGTACTAGGAATAAAACATCATATCCTTGGCTTTTGTTAGCCAGACAGATATTGCACCTGAATTTCTGAGCCACAAATGTTGTAACAAAAAGGCTGATGCATTCTGGACCTTCAAATTCCCAGATCTTATCCTCCATTAAATGTCTTGCAGAAATATAGTTTGGAATGTCAATGCCTGTCTCTTGCATGCACTCCATATGAAAAACAATGTATTGCTCTGTTTTGTGCACATATTTGAGGGGGGTCATGTAACACAAGTGGTCCCCCATTGAGACAACTTTAACTTTACACCTGGAGCAAATGCGACACTTACATTCTTGATCAGCCCTTATCAAGTGGCCACAGGAGACACAGTCTGTTTTGAGATGGCAGTCAGCTAAACCCTGAGGTGCTTTCTCAATGTGTTTTTCGAGACATTCTTTAGATCTGGGAAATAACTTGCACTTGGGGCATTTAAACACAGATTCAGTTATGACCACACAATGGAATTGGCACATGTGAGCCATATGGTTGCTGTATATGTGGCAGCAATAAGGGCATACATCCCAAGCTCGTAGGAAACCATGTAGGTTTAAAATACCGTAATAGTGCTGATCATGATGTAGAATGTACACTGAGATTTTATTAGAGGTGTCACCCGGCGGAAAATATTTCCAAAGCCTGTCTTTGTTATATAGAATTTTGATTAGTACTCTAAAGCAATCTTCAAAAAACTCAACTCATTGAAACCAATCATGATACCAGGGGGTATATCCAGAACCTTGTGGACCTCCAAAGCTTTTGTCAGTATCTAACTCCCTGCAACGGTTCTATTCTTTATTCTTTTTTTTCAAAATATTTTGGAGCCCTGTGCATTCCTGAGAACATGCAGGTGTGCAGGTGTTGCGTCTATGTCTGACCTGTAGTCTTCGGAATTTCCGTTGGTAGAGCCACAAGGGTCTTATGCGCTAGGGATGCTTCCTCACCCACAAGCCAAGATCCAAAAATAAAAATGTTAAAAAGGATTTGGGCAGGTAGTTACAGAGCTATATGCAAATATTTGTTCCAAAAAACATGATAAAATAAACAGGTTTTACACAAATTACAGCTGCAAGGAAAAAAAACCTGCCTCCTTATGCCCACCCCAGACCTAAAACAAAAAAAAACAAAAAAAGGATGTGTGCAAGTAGTTACAGAGATCTATGCAGGTAAGCAAAAAAAAACAGTTTTGTTAGCAGCCGAGTAATCATGCAAATCTACGGTGCGACCCGTCATTTGGATTTCTCCTTTTCAGAGCTGGGCTACCAGACAATACGACTGCAGGAGGGTGTGAATTTACAATAAACAACGTTTTAAGACTTAAGACTTTATCATTGCCTAGTCTAGGAAGACAAAGTGAACATGAGAGTTCCATAAAATTACAGATGCATGTAAAAAGATCCTGTAAAAGAAAAACAGGTTTAGAAAATTACCTCTCAAGATAACAGGTGTGTCTTTCAGGGTCTTTGAATGCCCAGCATCAAAACATTGACAAGGGATTTCTCTTGTTAGGGGTGAATCGTTGACAGCATAAGAGTGATCCTTTGCAAAAGGATCTAAAAATAAAATACAATTTTACTGTTTTATTTTAAATGTTTAAGTACTGAGTGTGTACACATGAGGCGTGTTCAGAGTTGAGTGTTTAGACAGCATAGCTTTTATTAACAGCTGCTTGGACTCTTCTGCTGACAGGACCCTGTCCAAATTAATGTTTAAAAATATATATAAAAAATATATATACAAAAATCAGATGGATTTGTCTACAAACTGGTATTTGCAAGCTATGCTGAGAAGAAATACAAATTCTACATTCAAAGAATATAGTACGTGCTTACATGCCTAAATCTAGAAACCCCCAATGAGAAAGAGGAGGTTCCTATGTTAACACTTAGCTAGCTAACACTTTTTATATTTTTTCTAATATCCTGTGAAAGACTGCTAACACATTGAAAGTATACAGTCATAACAGGTTCAAAACATGGGACATTTCACTGAAAAATCCAGAATTCTTATTCTACATAATAAGAAAAAATAAATGGAATCCGTTTTTACCATGAAGATGAAAACCATTTTCAATAAGAATATCAAGCACCGTTTGGGAGAGGGGAGCATCTACATCTATGAGATGTTCTAGTTCATAAGCAGCCTCTGCTAAAATAAGAAATTAAAATGTAAATAATAATATTCTAAAAAACAGCAAAGATAAAACTGTGCCATAGTTACACAACCCTCTGAGCTACCTGCAGAGGTTCAAAGCTCAGGCTGTCTCTGTCTCTCAAGCTGCAGAGAATGAGCAAACTACTAGACAGCATGTGGACACATCTGTTTTAGCCATTAAGCTGCTTTCAGGATTGAAGGACATTGGCGCACAAAATGTTTGCAGTGTAAAAAAAAGCAATGTTTCAAAACAAAAGACCCTGTGCACATATTGCAGGCACACACCCTACGCTGAGGACTAATTTCTCTCTCATGCGCTAAAGAAAGATTAACTCTAAATTGCCAATGGAAGCATCTGCTTTAGACATTAAGCAGTTTTCAGGATCCAAGGACATGAGGAGCGCTATATGTTTACTGTGTAAAAATAAGCAATCTTTTAAAACAAAAGACCCCGTGCACACACACATGCCCTATGTTGGTGACAGAGGTAAAAAAAAAGCACAATTTTGTCTCTCTCTCCTGAACTGTTGAAAAATATGCAGCCTTCGAATCACAAAACCCCACATTTGTTTTTGACACCAGTCAGCTTTAGATCCCCCAGAACACACAGAACGATAAAGTCCTGCAGAAATCAACATGCTTTTAAAAGAAGAGACACAATCTAGTCTGAATTTTAAGCTTAGATTTCAGCAAAGCACAAACAGCACAACATAGAAATACATCCTGGTAAATCTACATACTTTCTTTTTAAATAGATTTTTTGGGATTCTTTGCAACAACAACAAAACTGCTGTTTTTAATAAAAAAACTATTCGGGGGAAGAAACTATCAGGCATGCTTTCTCTGTTTTTGCGTGAATGGATCTGCAGACGGTGTAGCTGATCTCTAAGGCAATGCTTTGCAGGGCAGACATACATAAACTATTTTGGCGGGCTTCTTGAGTACTGCAGCACTGTTTAGTCAATATGTGTCCTGAATACATATATCAAAGGCGCCGCAGCACACCACCTGTTACAGTTTATCATAATGCATCCCCTCCTCCAAGGACTGACAGAATATGCATATCCTGGACCGCGCGGCATATCGGTTGTTCCATTTTACCACAAGGATTTTGACAGGGGTACAGGTCCCGTATATCTGCAGCGACGCTGCAGCACCTGTTTGGAATTTATCACAAAGAATTACACAAGCTTGAAAGAACATGGCGGCGTGATATGTGTTCCTATGCAAAACCTTAAAGCAGCTGTTTGGACCAATTTCATGTATTTCTGGCCAAGGCCCAATTTTTTACAATATTCCAACACTGCATTCTTTACAAGTCAGAAATAGCTTGAACACATTAGATCACACGTTTGTTTCACAGCTGTGAGCAGGATCTTGCAGAGCATTACGTAACCCCCCTATCTGACAGATGGCTCCTGCCACTGCTTGTGCTGGTATACATAGGAGCTGAAAGTGCTTCACACAGCTGCAGCAGGGCCGTGCCTTGCAACAATGCTGCAAGTAAGGCCTTATGAAAGAACATGTGTGGGCTTCACACACCAGAATGAGGGCATAGCAAACCTTCACCAACTTACAGCAGGTTGTTTTTTTAATTATCTTTTAATTAGGATTTATTCATATAGGGCTGATAAGAAAACAGGGTATACATATTACTGTCTTTTATTACAAGAAAACACAGAACCTAGCATAGCTCAATACTAACCAGACTCTTGTTCATGCCCAACATCACCAACCATTAAAGTCTTTTGGAGATTTATGTAACCGATGTATACTTTGTCCTCCAGCCCAGCCATAACATCACAGCCAGAAGGATAGCCAAGTCTTCAAGAGCACTGTATACCTCTCTTTGGTGATCCTTCTCTATATAAACCCTTTACCCCCACCCATTAGGCATGGCACCACACCTGCATCATCTCCTCAGCACGATGCTGCACCATAAAACATTTCACGGTCAAAAAATGTGCTATCTACACCACACCTCCCACCAAAACATCACAGGTTTATGTCTGCATCATCTCCATAGCGCCCTGGCGCACTATGGGCCTTATGACATGCTTCTGGGTCTTGGGGGCATACCTGCCAGGGGTCAAAAAGAACATATACAACATTTGCGCATTATGATGTCACCCTGTGAACCAGTGTCAGGGGGGACCAACACAGGGCTCCACAGAGATTACTACCTGGTCAAAATGCTGATGTCACCTACCCACAACTGGGAGGGGGGACAGCCGGATGGCACCCAAAATGCCACTTTTGGGGTGGGACCTTTGGCAGGGCAGGACTTCCAGATGCCCCCCAGGGTGTCACATCCTGAATAAGACTTCTGTCAGGGCAGGACTGCAGGTGAACAGCCATGATGTTACTTCGGGGATAGGCCATCCGGTGGGGTAGAACTTACGGGTCACCCCCATGATATCACTACCGGGTTGGTCCTTCCGGTAGGGTGGGACTTCCGAGTAAACCGGTCGTTCCCATCTGTCAAATTGTACATGAGGACAAAAGGGATAATTTCCCTCTACTCCTGTCTACTGGACATTTTCACTTGCACCAACTACATTTTGGCACGATTGCGGCACCACAATGGTGAATGTGCTGCAGTTTGGGCAGGCAAGGTCTCAATTTTCTCACAAACGAATAACAAAAAACCTTGTGTGGGTGCACATTGTACTGTTTGATTTACCCGTACGGATCCACAAATACAGTGTGAATTGGGAAAGCTATGTTGTTTCAGCAAAGAGAATTCTGAGCAATACATTTAAATTAAGAAAAAACACAACAATTATGGTGCTGAATAACAAAACTGGATTGCATTTGTGTTCTGTGTCTGCAGAAATGTGTGGAATTCAAAGCAGATTTTCAGCTGAATTAAAGGGCCGCATCGATGTGTGTTATTCATTAATTCCCTTAGATTTGTGAACCATAACAAACTCCAAGAATAATGGCATATTATTGGAATACCGAAAAAGGCTTAGCTGAATTAAAACCAAGCAAAACACTAATTAAAGGCCCCAGAATTGTGATCATTATGCTCCATATTTACTAACTCAATGCAATGTGGTGAAAATGCTGTTCTTGGTTTAACTTGCGAGTCTATATTGTTTTAGGGTCCTTGCCACCACACAGATGGAGCCTGTTGATGCCAGGAAAGCATTCCCGTGCTTTGATGAACCTGCTATGAAAGCCACCTTCAACATTACCGTGGTACACTTTCCACAATTCGTGGCAATATCAAACATGCCCATTATAAGTAAGTTGAAACCAACTGTTTTCACCTTAAAAGAAACTGCATTAACTTCTTTTAGGATTTCGATCATGGTGATGGGGGAGGCTGTACCATCTGGTAACAGCCCCCAATCTAAATGTACTTGGTGTTTGCCAGACATAGAGGCATCTCCCATGGCCAAAGTAGCCATTCGAACTTGTCGCAGATGCTCAAAGGTCAGAAAAATCGAAAATACAATAAAGAATCGAGAAGGTTAGCCCGTGTTCAGGATGGTGTTGGAGGAAGTGAAGGGCACGTTAGGAAATACTTGCCTACGTAGTTCGGAGACCAGGGTCCAAGCGGCATCATTGGCAAGGGGCAAAAGAGGAGGTTAGGGAGAAGCTGACTCGAGGACGAGGTAGGGCTGTCAGACTGGGCAAGGCGATGAGGGGAGAAGAGAGGCGAGCAGACATTTTGGGGAGTGGCAGGCATGGAACTCGAGCATTGCAAAATAATGCCGGCACTGTTGGGCCCTTTCCCAACACTTCAGTGTGCATTGGGCAACTTAAGTTGCATTACCAGAAGGCCCATGACAGGCCTCCATCTGTGCAGGTTCAATGATGTGCCTTCAGACAGCCTGAGTCTGCCACTACAATGCTTACATTTCCACCTCTTTTTGGAAAGTGGAAAGGTAAACATTACATTGAAACATTCATGCCAAGCCTGAGCATTTGGTTCTATGTGAAAATGTCGCCTGAGAAAAAGTCATCCGGTAGGATATTCTTTTTCCCTGCAACCCTAAAGGCCTTCCCCCACATATTCTAGGACTGGTATTAGTTACTGTTATATGCCCCAGTCCCAGAATTTGTGGGGAAAGTGCTCGGTTTTCTTGGGCGTGCAAACTTGGAGAAATGCTGCCCCTTGGTGGCCTTTTCCCAGGCGACTTTATTATTTCTGTTTGGGGGTGTGAACATCAGGCACAGCACAGTGCTGTGCAGACTCCTGCCTGCTGTGTGCTGTCCTTGGTGCCTGGTGTACGACTGCGACAGAGGATGGCAATCATGAGGAGCAGAACGGCAGATGGGGTACATATCCAAGCAGCTGGCCTCGTGAATGGGAATGCCTTTTGAGCAGTGACAGTCCCTCCTGTAGCTAGCACACACATTGTCTCATTCTGCATGCTTGGTGCGTCGATACAATCGCCCCATAAATGTTTAGTTGAAGTTGTGCGTGTGTTGAAGCAATCCCTCTATTATGGTACTCCATGATTATCAGCATTGAAAGCCATTGTGTGTAACGGGTCTCGGTGAAACAAACAACACCAACTCATTTTGTCAAGGTAGGAATTCCTTTCAGAATATCTATTAAGAGAAAATAGAACTCTCTGTGGACACTTTTAGGTCTTAAACCTGTGAAACTGTTGTGAAATATCAGTTATAACGTTTAATGTTCTCCTGCATCACCACACGCCCGAAACCATATGCATGGGGCTAGGCAAGACCACATGAAAGGTAAGAGATATTGTGTAGAATTTGGAATTTGGAGTTTAAGCGTGCGAAAGCCAAGTGTGGGACGGACAAGAAACTGAAGGTTTGATGGAGCTACTGCAGCACCACACACGTGAGAGAGCTAGCTGCGCAATACAGGTGACCGACCTGAAGGGGTTCTGTCACCTGAAATGTCAATTAAGGATTTTCACTCGGATTTCGACGAGGGAAAGTATTTGTTTTTCAAAAGGAACTCTTTAGTGCTGTTCAGGGCAAGCAGGAGTCTGAATAGACCTCTGCCTGATTGTTGCTTTCCTCATACTTAGCCTATAGGTACAGTACATCATATCTCTTTGCGAATCAGTGACGCCCGTAACAATCTAATTTCCACACTCCAGCACCAACCCACCCACTAGCTCAAATTCACCACGTAGGCCAAGTGTATTCTCAAACACATATACGCACCCCAACAATCACTTTTCTAATTTGGCCCACACGCAAAATAGGTTACTCTTCCCTACTTTGACATAAGTAAGGACACATCTGTGTGCAAAGTGCTCTGGCCGTGAATGATTGTATGATACTCTGTCGAGAAGGTGCGTGGGCTTTAGGGTGCTAACAGGGGATTGTTTTTTTCTAAGGACTGGGGGACACTCCAGTGGCAGAGGCCTAGCAGCTCTGGAATGGCAGGGACTAGAGAAATATAAGGACCGAATAAGTGAAACTCTTTCTTTTCTCCTTAGGCACGACTCAAAAAGTCCTTGGCAACGTCACCTGGAATGTCACAGCATTTCAAAGAACACCAAAGATGTCCACTTACCTGCTTGCGTTGGTTGTCTGTGAATTTTCCTATGTTGAAAAAATAAGCAATGGAGTGCAGGTAAGCTTTGTGTGCGAGGTGGCACTGAGTTAGTCCATGAATGCCATAAGAGCATCTAACCTATGGAGGTGTCCTTATTTTACATTTGTCTCCTTTATGTTTAGATCCGGGTCTGGGCTCCTTCCAAAGCCATTGAGGAAAATCAAGCCGCATATGCCTTGAATATGACGGGACCCGTACTAAATTTCTATGCAAATTATTACAATGTAACATACCCACTGCCGAAGTCAGGTAATACGAACTCTGTGCCCAGGGCTTTAAGTGGGGTAAGAAATCGAGGGGGAGGCCCTCATTTGGGGGGCGTGGCTTGCGGGAGGGGCGTGGCCTAAAAAGTACGCAAATCGTAGGGTATACACACAAATATATATAAATGTTATATATTTGTGTGCGTACCTTACTATGGTTTGTGTACTATGCAAGCCATCTTTTCTAAACATAGAAATATGTAACATATTTCTATGTTTAGAAAAGATGGCTTGCAAAGTACACAAACCATAGTAAGGTACGCACACAAATATATAACATTTATATATATTTGTGTGCATACCCTAGCAAAGTACACAAACCATAGTAAGGTACGCACACAAATATATAACATTTATATATACTTGTGTGCATACCCTAGCAAAGTACACAAACCATAGTAAGGTACGTACCCAAATATATAACATTTATATATACTTGTGTGCATACCCTAGCAAAGTACACAAACCATAGTAAGGTACGCACACAAATATATAACATTTATATATACTTGTGTGCATACCCTACGGTTTGCCTAGTTTTCAGGCCATCTTTTTTAAACATTTCGGGTTTATAAAAGATGGCTTTGAAAGTACACAATTCAAGCCATCTTTTATAAAGCTTTGACTACGACAAAATTGTCCGTCAGCAAAGCTTTATAAAAGATGGCTTGAAATGTGTACTTTCAAAGCCATCTTTTATAAACCTCGAAATATGTCGAGGAATACCCAGGTTCGCCGAGGGTTAAAGACGCCTCGGCGACCTGGGGAAACAAAGGGACAGTAAGTCAGTAACTGCCTCTGGTGACCTCTCGCGCGAGGGGTCACCAGAAGCAGTTAATATGACTGACGGAAGTGGCAGCCAGTCACAGCGTCGCTGTGGCTGGCTGCCACTTCTGTCAGCTTGCCTGACTTCATTGCAGGTGCATCTCCCGTCGCGGCTGCGGCCGCGACTGGATAATGCATCCCGCCATTCCCGCCAATGTTGCTGTAGGAAGGGGCCCCAGCAGGGCCCCGGCTCAGTCCCACTTTTTGGAGACTGCCCGGGCCTGGCCCCGGCAGGCCCCGGCCCACTTTAAGCACTGCCTGTGCCGTTCCTCGGGAGATTTAAGATTGGTCTAAAGGGTGGACACATGAAAGCATTGGCATTTTAAGATCTGCAAGGAGTCCTTTAAAGCATTAGGTTATTATCTGCAAAATCATGTCTGCCATCAGAATGCATTTAGTGGTTGCAACTCACCCAGGTTGTAAGTGGTTTACATTCTTCAGTAGATATTTTGGAATGGTTTCATGAAGATCGGAGTTTGAGGTCCACACAAATCAGGTGATTCCCTCTCTTTGACTATTGACACCCTCCTACAGTTTATGAACTATTGAATGGTACTTTAGGTAATGCATGCCTTATGTGATAAAAGCAAGCACACATTTCCACTTGGGCCGACCCGATAATGAAGCTGGCAGGGTTTTGGTTTCACCGATCATGTGCTTTGGAACGCCCAACCTAAAGGCATCTTTCACGTTGGCAGAATATATTATTTTTTGGCAAGCAATGGAGGTCAATGCTCATCCACTCTTCCCTGCTCCGCTGACCAGTTTTGTTAAAGCTACGCTGCATCAGAGATTCATCACCAGGCAAATCTCCTCTTGGGAAGCCTCAGTCTCTCCATGGGGCCTCCGGAGTCTACTTCCGAAAGATAATACAATATCACCATTCAAACGTGCAATAACCATCACTAGGATATAAACATCTGCTTGACTGGAAAGCTTTTGCAAAGTCTGGTCAAAGACTATTTCCCTCCATAGCTTTGGAAGATGATGGGTATTGTTGTGCCACACCGAGAAGTGTACATTTGCTCCATTCCACTCCTCTTGAATTGTCTACTAGTCTTATGTCACTGAATGAATCTGGTATCTATGCATTTTATTAGACACATATCCCAGATCCCTTCCGAACTTTATGCATTTAAACACAGTAAGATCCAATAAACATCTGACGCTTGAAATAGTTCAATAAAATAACAAGACTTTATAAAACATTGATTCATTGACCCAGGTTGTGTTGGCATGGGTAACTATATGTTATTGCGTACACACATGAGCAACTAAGTGTCTATTGGCCCCAAATCACACATTGGGCCTCATATTGAGCATGGCGGTCCGGAAGCAAGGGGGCCAGTAGCAAGGAACCGACACCCTTTCCGGACTGCCATACTCCAACAATGCCAGTAGGGGCCACGGATCCTCCTGCAGGTCTGACCTGCTGGGAATTCTGGTCCCTACCAGCATTGTCTTCACTGAAACACTGCCACGTTTAGCAATGGTGCTGGTGCTTCAGTGTCCCCATTCCCATGGAGTCAAAAGGGACGCCACGGGAATGGGGACTTATCGTTTTCGCCGCCCGCCAACCCGTTATGCCGCAACTTGTGAACTCCCGGGGTCACCAGGATATCAGGCAGCAGAAACAGTGTTACGGGGTCGGCAGCAAACCCCGGTCGCACCTGCGAGTTACTGCCGACCTCGTAATGAGGCCCATTGGTTCATGAATTATTGCATCAAATTTGCAAAGCAAACATTATAATGCAGGTCTGATATAAAAGTTACGTCGAAACCCCCAAAGCATAGAAATTCTCTGCGTCGGATATCCATGCCCACTCAAGCAATCTCTCAGTGCAAGAATGACTCTCATGTGTGCACCCATTCATGCTCTCTCCATAGACACACCAGCTCCTGTACCATCATAGGATTGCTGGCCTGCTTAATGTTTCAAAGCTTATGTTGCATTCAGCTGGACTAGCTTTTCCAACACTGACACAAAGAAAATGATACAGCATGCAACAATGTACAATGCAAGAGGCAAATGAACAGCCGTACAGCGAGAAACAGAAAAACAGGGGACACACCACAAGGTCAGGGCAGGGTATTAAACAATGGCAATGCTGCCATTTCTCTCATTGCAGCCAAGGGGTATGGACAAGGAGTCACGTTCATGGTACCAGTTATGCCACAAGCCAGGCGCTTGGTTGAAGGTTGTGGTGATTCTTGGCCCAAGGATCTTGACAAGCCAGCTTTTCACTTTGTCATTTGTTTTCTTTTTGGTTTTAATTAAGCAGTCTTGGACAGGTTAGATGAGTGGATGCTGTCACCCACTGAGGAAACAGGAAGAGCAGGGGATGAATCCAATTACAGTGGGGGGGGGAGGGGGCGGAATTGAGTAAAAGTCCTGAATATGAGGGAGGGATGTTTACAGGAAACAAGAAGACATCAGGATGGGCAGGTGTATGGGCTGCAGTCTCAGAAAAGGACATAGGTGTCGATTAAGGTCAGAAAGTGGTGCATGCCAGGATAACAGACATGATTAAGTGTGGCAAGGCATCCAAGGCAGTAGATTTAGAGAAAACGGTTTCGCAAAAATGGGGTTTGTGGCTTTCAAAATCCATGGAAAAAAGTAAGCAGAGGGACCGTTGCTGGGGATGTATTCAGCAAACTAACTGAACAGTTGTTATTAAGTTTGTGGAGAATATCTGCGTTAAATGTTCATCTGCTTTTTTGTTTTCTAGCAAAGTAAGTGGAAAACAAGTACATGGTTTAGAACCATACTTTCCCACCTATTTAGCTAATAGAAATCCAGGAAATTGACTATGCTTTTAACAATTTCTCCAGCGGTGTAATTCCCAAAATATTTTATATACATTTGTGAAGAAAGAAATTCCGAATTTTACCTAATTACACCGGTGGATATACATTTTGGCAGATTTTTTATTAGATTGGGCAATGGGCATATGGTGCAGACACCGATTAGATGAGGATTGGTGCATGTTTCACAGAATTAAGGAGAATGTCTAAATGAAGGAGAATAGCTTATTGGCAAGCAGTACCTTGATACCTGTCTTCTTAGGACATTAAGGAATATTTCAGCATGCTTGGTTGAGGATGCAAGGAACCCCATACAGCTCTGGTCACAAGGACATATTAGAATGCAAAGATTTCAGTATGGACTCAGCAATGGCATCGCAGTACAGAACAGTAAGAAATCGAGACTGGGACAAAGTCAGTATTCGGTAAGGAGTGTGTAGAAAGCTAGCTCTCAGTGATTTGAAGACAAAGAGCACTCAAGTGGCCGGCTAGTGTCTTGCTTGAACCAACTTCTGACGGTTTTCCTATTGATTGACTAACGTCATCAAGATGGGACGGCAGGCTCATTGTTTGCATTTAAAACCAAACTGGA
The DNA here is from genome assembly GCF_040938575.1 of Ambystoma mexicanum. Lineage (NCBI taxonomy): Eukaryota > Metazoa > Chordata > Amphibia > Caudata > Ambystomatidae > Ambystoma > Ambystoma mexicanum. The sequence goes on along the minus strand of NC_090934.1, from coordinate 1,071,072,620 downwards.
GTCTATATGTTGGGTAATGAACTGTGAAATGTTGTCTGTGGCATCCTGGGTATGTCGCACCTGTGCCTCTCCTTTTCACCTCCAAACTCTTTCCACTTGCTTGGAGAGCTCTGCTAGATGGGTGGGATGCTTACAGCATGCATGCAAACATTGAAGTAGATGAGGAAGGACATAGTGGGACTTCAGGTGCTGCTCAGAAATAAAATGTAGGTTGACACCCAGATGGCAGGACAGTGTGTGGTGATTTAATAGAGGTGGATGCATGGATGGGATTCTCCAAGTTCAGACAACTAGTTTGTCAACCTACAAATGTTGGCCTCAATGTGTTAGGACACTTACCTGGCCTTCTCGTCGCGTCCGTCCCCGGACGTGGCAGTTGTACCCATATTACCGGCTTGGGAAGCGTGGCTGTAGGCAGCGGGCCGACGCTCGACACCTTCGCTTGCATGCGTGAACCTCGCGGGTAACCAGGAACGGGCAGACAAGCTTGTGTTCCAAGCCTCGTTCTGGTGCCCGCTTGGCCGCTACGCATGCGCAGCCCCGCTAGCGTTCCGAGCCCCGCTTTCGTGCCGGACGCTGTAAATAGCGTCCGGCCCTCTACAGATCGCGTCTTAACGCGTTTTGTTCCCCACTTACCGTCGCTTGGTGCCCTTGCATCAGGTTCCTGCTCCTTGGCTCCTGCTTCCTTGTCCGGTTCTCTGGCCTCTCGGGCTACCTTAGCTCCTGTTGGGCCCCTTCGTTGTGGTTCCTGCCTTCCAGTTTTCCCCACTCCTCCTGGGTTCATTTCTGTCGGGATTAGTTTCCCTTGGCTCTGTGGCCCTTAGGAGGTTGTGGGTTCCCCTTCCTGGCTTTCTCCCCTCTCCTTGGGCCTTCCTGTTCCCTGGGTTCCACTCTCTTCCTGATCTCCTTGTTTGCCTGGATCTTCCTTGCCTGTTTGGCTCTGGGTGCCAGCCCTCCTGATTATCAACTGCCTTGGAGGATCGTGCCTGGACATCTTTGAAGACCTTCTCAATCCTCCAGCTTGTGAACCTCTACCGGACCATACCAGCTCAACACCTCATCACCTCCCTGTCAGTGCTTGCACTGTCCCGGCGTCACTTTAATCCGCAGGGAGGTGAGCCAGTGGCGTCGGGAGGTGATTCCAATCCATCCCTGTTCCATTAGAGTTGGGTCGGGGTCGCTTCCTAGCGTTACAATTTCTGCATTCTATTTGAAGGTCTACCAGTCTGGCGTCACCGGCGAGACCAGCAACTGAAACTTCAGGTACGCAGCGCTCCAGAGACGCTCAGTTTAACAGATTAAGATGCCTAACAACCAGTTCCGATTCTGAAATGGAGGATTCTGAGGAATTGAGGAATGAGATCAGGGCCCTACGTGCCGAGATGACAGTATTGCATCAGGAGAATTTGGCCTTACGTCAGCTGGTAGCTCAAGGGGCTACCCCCAGTACCTCTGCAGAGTCTGTGATGGCTCAGACCAGCCCAATAAAATTTGACGGAGATCCTAGACGGGTGGCAGAATTTTGCAATCATTGTAGAATACATTTTTTGTGCCGCCCTACGCATTTCAACCAGGATAAGGCCAAGATTGGGTACATTTTGGGAAATCTAACCGGAAACGCATTGGCCTGGGCCACTCCTTTGGTAGCTGCCAAGAGTCTGGTTCTGGAGGATTTTGTGGCCTTTGAGAAGGCTTTTTTGGAGGTGTTCCAGTCTCCCAACCTCGCCGCTGCTGCGCAAAATCAGCTCATGGACCTGAAGCAAGGATCCAGTGATATAATCACCTACATCAGCCGTTTTCGTCAGCTGGCCACCGATTCACAATGGCCTGAGATTACTCAGAAAACCCTTTTTCGTAGGGGGTTGAGAGAGGAATATAAGGATGAACTTCTCCATATTCCAGAACCTGAAACCCTGCAAGCATTGCAAGAACAAGTGATGCAGATTGATCACAGGTTGTCTGAGAGAAGGGGTGAGAGGCGCCGTTTGGAAAGGTCAATTCCAAGATTCATTCCAGTGCCAGCCAAAGCATCTACCTCATCTGAACCAACTCCTGAACCTATGCAACTGGGAGCGGTCAGAGGTCCCCTATCTGATGCCGAGAAGAAACGTAGACGTGACCTACGGTTGTGCCTGTATTGCGGGGCCTCTGGCCATTATCTCAGTACTTGTCCATTAAGACCACTTCGGAAGTCGGAAAACTGAATGGCCTATCGTTTAGGGGAAAGGCGACGATGGGCCTCTCTTCTTCTACAGTCCTTCCCGATTCAGCACAGGTCCGACAACCCATGCAACCAGTCGTGCTTATGGTTTTAACACTCAAGGTCTCTTGGTCAGGAAAAGAACCCATTAAGGTACTGGGATTATTGGATTGTGGAGCCTCTGGAAATTATATGGACGCTGTTTTTGCCATCAGGAATGGTATTGCCTTGATTGAAAAGAATTGTGCTTCAGTGGTGGAAGTTATTGACGGTACCCCGTTGTCTTCGGGTCCGGTCCATCAACATTCCGAGACACTGAGTTTGTGGATTGAAGAACATCACGAAAAGATCTCTCTGGATGTCATCAAGACTCCCTCTTATCCGATCATTTTGGGATTGCCTTGGTTGTTACACCATAACCCCAACATCAACTGGCAGACTCGGACCTTGGTTTTCACCTCTGATCATTGTGTGCAGGACTGTTGCCATATCGGTTCTTCTTCAACGCAATCATCGGTTGCCACCCAGACTGAAGGGGTTGGTGTGCCACGCTTACTCTCTGTTTCTTCAGTTCCCTCTGAATATGCTGAACTTCATGAGGTTTTTTCTGAACCTAAGGACATTCCCTTACCTCCTCACAGATCTTTTGATTGTGCCATCGACCTGTTGCCCGACGCTGTGATTCCACATGGCAAGGTGTACTCCCTGACCGCTCAAGAAAAGGAGGTTTTGCAGGAGTATCTTGAAGAATGTCTTCAGAAAGGGTATGTTGCTCCTTCTAATTCACCGGCAGGATTCCCACTGTTTTTTGTAAAGAAGAAGGAGGGTACCCTGCGCCCGTGTGTTGATTATCGCCAACTAAACGACATCACTAGAAAGGATAGATACCCACTTCCCTTGATTCGATCCATTTTGGAATCTTTACGTGAGTCAAGAATATTTTCCAAGTTCGATCTCCGTGGAGCCTACCATTTGGTACGGATAAAGGCCGGAGATGAATGGAAGACGGCCTTCAAGACTCCAAGCGGGCACTATGAATACAGAGTTATGCCTTTTGGGCTATGTAATGCCCAAGCTGTCTTTCAGCGTCTAATGGATCATATATTTTCTGATTTAATCGGGACCTCAGTCTGGGTTTATTTGGATGACATATTGGTGTTTTCATGAAATCTCGAAGAGCACATAGTACATGTAAAAGAGGTACTTCGGCGGCTACATGTGAATAACCTTTACGCTAAGCTTGAAAAATGTCTTTTTCACCAAGACCACATTGAATTTCTTGGGTATGTAATCAGTGCGTCGGGTATACACATGGATCCAGCCAAGGTTCATGCAATCCTAGAATGGAAAGTTCCCAGCGACAGAAATTCTCTTCAACGTTTTCTTGGATTCATTAATTTCTACCGGAGATTCATTCCATCTTTTTCGCAATTATCTGCACCCTTAACCTGTTTGACCAGCAGTAAGAGAATCTTTGTTTGGGGGCATGATGCTGCCGCCTCTTTTGAGCAATTAAAGAAGGCCTTTAGTTCCGTGCCTATTTTACATCATCCCCAAGACGACCAGCCGTTTATCGTGGAAGCCGACTCTTCGGATTTTGCTGTGGGAGCCGTTCTACTTCAGATGGCTCTGAGCATTGGAATGGAGTTCCCTGTAGCCTACTACTCCAGAAAACTTACGGCTAGTGAACGGAACTATCCCATTATCGAAAAGGAACTACTGGCCATCAAGACCGCCTTTGAAGAATGGCGCCATCATCTTCTCGGAGGACGCTTTCCGGTGGAGGTACGCACTGACCATCGAAACTTGCAATTTCTACGCTCTCTGCAGTGTCGGACCTCCCGCCATGCTCGATGGGCCTTTTTTTTCACAGTATGATTTCCATATCACCTATGTACCCAGTAGCAGTAATGTGAAGGCGGATGCTCTTTCCCGTTCTTTGGCTGATGATGTGCAACATGAAGGACGAGACCAGCCTGTGATTGCTCCCAAGCATTTTCTACTGGCTTTGCCATCGTTCTTGCATAGGGTGGTACAAGCTACCTTGTCTGATTCTTCTCGGGATACGTTGATGAGACGTCACCAGTTGAGGGAGAAGGACGGATTGCTTTTTTTTCAGTATAGGTTATACCTACCCACGGATGAGCTTCGCAAGACAATCCTACAAAGCTTTCACAACTCCAAGATAGGAGGTCACCGTGGTATTCGGTCTACGCAAGAACTCATTTCTCGACATTTTTGGTGGCCTAAATGGACTTTGCAAGTCAGACGTTATGTGGAATGCTGCCCCATCTGTGCCCAGGTCAAGGTTCCACGCATGCAGTCTCTAGGTCTTTTACATCCCATGGAAACACCGCTTTTTCCTTGGCATACAATCGCCACTGATTTCATTGTCGACCTTCCGCCCTCCGAAGGTCATACCTGTATCATGGTTATCGTCGACTGTTTCACCAAGATGGCCCACTTCATTCCCATCCCAGGAATTCCCACGGCTGCTCTAGTAGCATGTGCCTTTTTGCACAATGTATTTCGTCTGCATGGATTACCTGTCAAGATAATATCTGACCGTGGTTCTCAGTTCATCTCTTCCTTTTGGGGTCAGTTGTGCCAGCATTTAGGCATCCATAGGGCACTCAGTTCTGGCTATCATCCACAAACCAATGGACAGACAGAAAGGACAAACCAAACGTTAGAACAGTACCTCCCTTGTTTTGCCAATGCCTCCCAAACAAATTGGATGTCGCATCTCGATTTGGCCGAAGTTGCGTATAACAATTCAGTTCATTCTGCAATCGGACTAAGTCCCTTTTTCTGTACATTTGGCCTTCATCCCAGATTGCTGCCTTTTACGCCAGTACAATCAAGTAATGTTCCTTCGGCGGATCGCCTTGTCACCGATATCCAGAATCTGCAGCATCAAGCGGCTGGTACCCTGGCCAAGGCACGTGAGACCATGAAGAGACAGGCCGATAAACATCAGAGCCCTGAGCCACCATTCCGGGTGGGAGATCTTGTGTGGTTATCTTCCAGATATTTGCCTGCACGGAACGTACCCTTGAAATTAGCTCCCAAGTTTTTAGGCCCCTTTCCGATTGTCAAGAGGGTATCTTCTGTAGCTTTTGAACTTAGGTTGCCAGAATCCTGGAGGGTCCACCCTGTTTTTCATGTATCTCTTTTAAAGGCTTATCATTCAGATCCCTTCCATCATGCCTGCCCCCGACCCGCTGCCATTGACGTTGAAGGTTTCCCTGAATTTGAGGTGCAGGAAATATGTGATTCCCGTCTCTTTAGGGGTAAATTGCAGTATTTGATTGACTGGAAGGGCTATCCTGCCTGTGATCGCACTTGGGAACCTTTTGAGAACGTTCATGTCCCTCGTTTGGTTAGGGAATTTTATGCCCGTTTTCCTTGGAAGCCGGGTTCTTCCGGTCTTTCCGGAGGGGGGTATGGTGTTAGGACACTTACCTGGCCTTCTCGTCGTGTCCGTCCCCGGACGTGGCAGTTGTACCCATATTACCGGCTTGGGAAGCGTGGCTGTAGGCAGCGGGCCGACGCTCGACACCTTCGCTTGCATGCGCGAACCTCGCGGGTAACCAGGAACGGGCAGACAAGCTTGTGTTCCAAGCCTCGTTCTGGTGCCCGCTCGGCCGCTACGCATGCGCAGCCCCGCTAGCGTTCCGAGCACGCTTTCGTGCCGGATGCTGTAAATAGTGTCCGGCCCTCTACAGATCGCGTCTTAACGCGGTTTGTTCCCCACTTACCGTCGCTAGGTGCCGTTGCATCAGGTTCCTGCTCCTTGGCTCCTGCTTCCTTGTCCGGTTCTCTGGCCTCTCGGGCTACCTTAGCTCCTGTTGGGTCCCTTCCTTGTGGTTCCTGCCTTCCAGTTTTCCCCTCTCCTCCTGGGTTCATTTCTGTTGGGATTAGTTTCCCTTGGCTCTGTGGCCCTTAGGAGGTTGTGGGTTCCCCTTCCTGGCTTTCTCCCCTCTCCTTGGGCCTTCCTGTTCCCTGGGTTCCACTCTCTTCCTGATCTCCTTGTTTGCCTGGATCTTCCTTGCCTGTTTGGCTCTGGGTGCCAGCCCTCCATATTATCAACTGCCTTGGAGGATCGTGCCTGGACATCTTTGAAGACCTTCTCAATCCTCCAGCTTGTGAACCTCTACCGGACCATACCAGCTCAACACCTCATCACCTCCCTGTCAGTGCTTGCACTGTCCCGGTGTCACTTTAATCCGCAGGGAGGTGAGCCAGTGGCGTCGGGAGGTGATTCCAATCCATCCCTGTTCCATTAGGGTTGGGTCGGGGTCGCTTCCTAGCGTTACAATTTCTGCATTCTATTTGAAGGTCTACCAGTCTGGCGTCACCGGCGAGACCAGCAACTGAAACTTCAGGTACGCAGTGCTCCAGAGACGCGCAGCTTAACACAATGTCATCTACCCACAAACCGCGTTATCTCGCTCCAGGCATTGACGCCATACCATTCTTGGTCTGGTGCCTTGGTGCAAGGAGTAGTAGGATTGAACGACTTTGAGACATCAGTTAAATTGGGGGAAGCTTTGAACCCATTTCTAGTTGCAGCGAAGGTTTGGCGAAACAGATTGTGACTGATGTGGTAAGTCAGAATCAGGAGATGGACAAGGTAGCATTTTGAGTCAAAATGTTCTTTATTTGAATGGCCAAAACCTATTCTATCTTTTTGTTTCTTGGCCGTATGGCTAACAGAAAAGGAAAAGTCTAAAAGAGGGCTTGTCAGGATGTCCTACAATATAAATGAGGTCAACCATCCACAAAACCTATTCTCACCTGATTACTTTCCCTACTACTGTGGACACAAAAAGCCTAACTTTAACAAAAGTAGAATAAGGGCCTCTGCCCAAAAGGAAAGAATGCTGGCTCGTTTCTGACCGCAGCCTGATATGTCTTCATCAAACCAAAGGGACTCCATGCCACGTGACAAAGTTCAAATCAGAATAACACATGTTTCTTCAAGCTTCCGCTCCTTGTGGTTGTGTGACAGTCTTAAATAAAGGGACTTCTTGGCCGGTAGCACAGTTCGAAACAGAAGAACAAATGCCTCTTTCTAAAGCACTTATCTTAGTCTCTGGTTTTCTTCTATCATTGGGAACCGTCTGGTTCCTAAATCCACAACAAGTATTCTTCTTGGTTTTCCCAAGAGTACTCTTCAGTGAATTGTCTCAGGAGTTTTAACCTTCCCTGGGGTCTTGGGTCTCAGCCTGTACCTTGGAATTTGATGTCTCTCAGCACACCTTGGGGCCTGGCTTTTCACCCCTGCATCTTGGGGTCTGCTTTCGATCATTCTGCCTTGGGGATTTGCTTAGCTTATCCCAGCTTGGGGTTTTGGGTCTCTTTTTCTTAGTCCATTTTGGAGTTTCATTTCTTTCTCCCCAGCTGGGAGTTTCCATTCTTTCACCCCTCCCTGGGCTCTAGCTGGACCTTTCCACCTTCCTCCCGGTTCTCTGGAGCAGCTGTGTACCTCCTTTCTCCATGCAAATGCTCCACTGGACTAGCCTTGCATTAGGCCAACACAGGTTTTCCACCTTCTTTGTGGCGTTCTGCCTCTTGAGGAGCTGTTGCTCCCTTCCCACTGCCTTCCAGCACAGTATCAGCATCAGTTTATCTTTACGCCGCTTGCTCGCTGCTTAGGCGTTCTCCATTGCTTGGTGTTCTAGCGAGCTAGGGTTTTCTGGTGGGTGTTCTTGGATGTTGCTGAGTGTTCTTCGGGTTTGACTGCACTTCTGTATGCCACATTGGGCATGAGCTAGCTTCTCCTTGCCATGCCTCCTAGTAGGAGGTTTCACCACCTCTGCAGCTCCGCATGCTTCTCTCCTCCAGTGTAGCAATGCTGATTGAGTCTTTATGTTCCACACAAGCAGGGGCTGGGTCTATTCTTTGTTCTTTCATCTGAAGTATAGAAAGTGCCCTAGAAGGGTCAGAAACCATACCAGACATTAGTGTAGGAATTTGCAAGTTACTATATAGTGCAACTCCCACATATCCAACAAAACTATTATGAAATGCAGCCTGTGGGCACTCCATGCTTGCACCATGGTGCCAGTGTGGCCCTGCAGTAGTCTACTACAGACTGCTGGGTCTTTGCTTCTTGGGCTCACCAGCAGCTGCTGTACTAGTGCCAGTGACCTGTGGTGGTCATCACTGCCATTCTACCCCTGTGACTCCAAGTGCTTCCTGCTTTTTGCCACTCTATGTCTTGGCATGCCATGTTTGGCAGACTTAGTCAGTACAGTAAGTGAGGTGATGAAAGGCAAGGCTGTACACCCCGCACTGCTTAATGAGCTGCATCCCCACTCCACTGCTCTATGGTTTATTGCTTCTCCAGATGAATTTGGTACTCACCCTTTCTGATTTCTCTAGCCTCTTCTTGTTCCTCGTTATGGATATCATTCAGAAAGACTGTCATCCTCATTTGAAAATGAGTGGTTTGTTAAATGGAGGTGTACAAGTGAGGCACATTGCTTTTATATGGTTCATAGTGACTGTTTCGACAGTTACAGTTTCGAATGACAAAAGTTCCGACACAGAAGTGTCAAAAAAAAAGTTTGCATTTTCTTTTTTTTATGGGGGGTGACCCCTAAACCCCTGTTTTTTTAAAACACTTATTTTACCATACAAACTTAAAATAAACCCTTCAATATTAAAAAAAAATACATATGAAACTTTTTTTTTTAAAACTTTTGTTTCGGAACTTTTGTCATTCGAAACTATTGTTTCGAAACTTTGACTGGACACCCTTTTATACATGGATTTAATGCCCTAGCCTATTTCTTGCTGACTCAAGGTGGTGGAGGGCACTTTTTATAGATAACATCTGGTTCACTTTACAGCTGCATGCCGTTTTCATGCAGGCATAAAAAGAATGGATTCCGGTTGAATGCACCTTGGTTTTGCACCTGCCCAAAAGCAGGCGAATGCCAAAGAAATCCAATAGTAAACGCTGTCTGCAAAGCATGAGCCAGAGAGGAAAGTGGAACAGTAGAGTGAGTTTGCATCGCTTTCACTCTTTCCTTTTCCTCTCTGCCTTGTGAACATTGAAAAGTGGAGGCCTTGCACCCCACAGAATTTGCTAACGTGGGGAGTCCCCTGCATGCAATTGCCCTATTTATTTTAGAAAATGAGGATGCATATCTCTTGAAGTTTGCCCTATGTTGTGGGCTTTCTACTTGTCAAAAAATGGTATCTTCTTCTTTTAACAAGTGTTTATTTTATATTTCAGATCAGATAGCTATGCCTGACTTTAATGCAGGGGGCATGGAGAACTGGGGTATTGTCATTTACAGAGCGTCGGCACTGATGTATGACCCCCTGCAATCATCGGCCAAAAACAGAGAGAGAGTGGCTACTATTATCACTCATGAGCTTGCCCACCAGGTATTATGTGTATATGACTTAATTTTGTATTTATGAATTTTAGAACGCAATCATAGCAACAAAGCAACACAGCACCGTACAAAGATGGTGGGGCACAATGTCAAATGTGGTGGGGGAAGGGCGGACTCTTGAGAAGGTGGAGTGAAAGAGATGGAAAAGAGGGTGTCCAGGATCACAGCTCAAGTGGGATTCGAGGACGTACTTTTTGAAGACGTGGATCTTTAGCTCCCTTAGTTAACAGCTTGGGGGCCATCGCCAAAGTACTCTCATTTCTCGTTTGAATGTTTTAGTTTCCTGGTCCTAAGAATGTGGTGTGTGAAGGGGCACTCCCTGTCGATGTATAAGCCATGGGATTTGCCCTTGCCGGCTAGCTGGGGTGTGAAGCCATCTAGGTTCATGTCAACGGGTGATCTTGGAATCTGTGAAAAATAGTGGTGGAGCTTTAAAACGTTTAACACCACTAATTATACCTCACAGCGTCTTGTATTTATATTGATTCAGCCAGACTATCCGTTTTAAATATTAGTCTATAATGTTCCTGAAAATAAGTTAATTATTGACAGGAGACATGCCCTTTTCATAGTGCCAGGATTAACAGAATGATCTAGTGACTTCTGTTTAATATTACTGTGAATTTGGGGTTAGTGAGGAGGATAGCAGAGTTGGGGCCAAGTGGTTGACATCATTGTGTACTTTTCAAAGAGCCTTTAAGTGGATATTAGCTTTGAACCAGAAATCAATAAAATAGTTTAGAATTATTTTTTTCTGTGCTTGGTAGAGTTGATAGTATTTACGGAAACTGTAGTTAACTCTAATCACTCCTGACAGATTCTGTTGAAAGCTGTGATTTAAAACTGATCAAAATTAGCCAAAATTCTGAACTGGAAGCGTTTTTAATGCCGTGTGAGAATGCATCAGAGCTCATAGCTAAGATTGTTAACCCCTCCCACCTGTCTTTTCACAAATTGTGACACCACCAGCAGGCTGGTGTCACCAGAACACATATCACACACAGGCTGGTAGTGTTGCTAGTGAAGGGCTATGAAACCCCCTGGATGCTATTTAAGGATAAGGGGGGATAGCAAATGCTACTCATTTATTGCTGGAGCCCACTTAATCTGCCTATGGATCTTCTTACTATAAGCACAGCTTTACTCTTGGCCAGTTTTCAAAACAGTTTTTTTTATTTGCGTTATAGTGTACAAAATACCTTTACACAAATTATTCATAAACAAAATTCATTAAAAAAAAACCTGTACTTGTCTTAATTTATTTTTCTAAAATCCAGACTAATCTTTAAAAAAAAATCCACTAAAACCCACATTATCAGTTATCACATAGCATATCATTCAAAAGCATATCCTCTCCAATGGCAATTACTTGATCGTTACAAATCTTTAGAAAAAATGTCACCAGGGCTAAAATGAACGAGACTTGTGACGTTGTCATCAGTCTGTTCCAAACATCCACGGAAACAACTGCTGAGGGCGAATGCACAAAGGACCGAAGAAATGATGTCCGATCCGAAGCCGTTGAAGGACATTTCATGACCACATGTTTGAAAGTCTCGACATCCTCAGTTTTACACAAACAACATTTCCGCAATTCCTTTAGGATACCCAGACTCGGACGCATTTTTTCTAATGTTGGTAGGCATTTCAGTCTAAATTTAAGGTACCACTTGCAAAACGTCTTTGCAGGGAACGTTCTCAGGTACGGTCTAAAGTCCTTCGTTGATTTTTACAACTACTTAATGATTTAAATGTTTCCTTTTTTTCATAGACATGTATGTGAAAACGATTGTATGCCCCTGATGAAGAGTGATAGAAACTCGAAACGCGTTGAGCCAACCTACATCATTTGTACAAATAAAAAACTGTATATTGAACATTTATTTCAAAGTTGTCAAGGATAATTTTATGGCCCATTTGGCCTCGTCTACAAAGTGTTCGAAAATGTCTAAAATATGTATAACACACTAACCAGTAAATTGTAAGTTGGAATACATTTGGCTATCCCCATTGTGGGGCTCCTGAATAGTTACCTAGCTTTCAAATTCTAAAACTACATTTAGGCTTAGGACTTATCGACAGTGTGCAGGGGACACAGGTTTCCTACCATAGGAAATCACCTTCTTTTTGTTATTGGAAGTAGTACACATTCAGTAAGCAGTCTCACAGAAGTTTCACTATCTATTAAAAAGAAATAGGGTCATAGATGATCCCTTTGGAGCGCTCCAATGAACTTCTCATGTGATAGTTGTCAAATTCCTTAGATTAAGTTTAAGTTACGCACCAGACAAAAGTGAATGAAACCCACTGAAGGCCTTTCCCAAATCCAAAGCTGTCAAATTCAAATGTTGCAACGAATAACATCGGTAACCATGTCACTGGTAGCAGAATGAGCAAACATGATCAACATGGTTTGAAAGGTCTGCAAGTGAATAGCAGTGGTTTCTGTTCTGGTGCTCATAGGCATGAAATGGACCTCAGCACTTGAAGAGAATTAATATAGTCCAGGTGACTTGTTGTTAGGCTACCTTATACCAAAATCTTCTCCTTGTCATTGATAAAACGTTAGTATTATTTCCAGCACCTCTTTTGGGAATTGCAGCATTTGACATTTTCAATTTCTTTTTCTAGTGAAAGACCATCACCCAAGACAATCTCTAATTTGAATGGGACAGTGGTAAATTAATGAATATATAAATTGTATTTTGTCATGCATGTCATAAAAGTCACAAACATAAACTGAAATCTAATAAACATAAATCTAAGAATCATACAATAAAAAAACAACTGTTGACAATGATAAACAAACATTTTTTACATATGAAATGTTAAAAAGATAATCAGTGTAACTACCAAAGCTAAAGATAAACGGTCTATCAGAATTGTTCCTTAGAAAAAATAGTAGGTCCCAAGTGACTGCCCTGTTTGGAATCCATTTTTAATAGAAAGATTCCTAAAAGGAGCTCACTTCAAAGTGTAACTCAAGAAAGAATATTCATCAGTGAAAGATTGCTTGGGTAATTGCAGAAGCATCAGAAAATGCCCCCATTTAATTTGATAGATAATTGGGAATCTGGACTTCATGTGATGGATTCTAAGCATCTGATTACTAGCAGGTGTATGCTGGAAATCCAAATCCAAACAGGGCAGGATGGAATAGCATGAAGTTACGTGATGTAGGTTGTGGAATCATTTTCCTCCTCAGCTGCTTATGTTGTCTGGACAATAATATAACATGAATCTCAGTCTCTTCCTGACTTGTACAGCAATGAAAAAGGTTGGGTTCCTGACTCATCTTTTGACCCACCAGCACGTTGTTAGCGATGGGAAACATTCTGAGCTTGAATTCTGATAACTGCTACTTGTCTTTCAGTGCTGGGATCCATGTCAAATAGGGTTCGTAATAATGAAATGTATAAAAATTATTATTTTGCTTGAACAGCTCATCATTCTGCTTAATTTCTTGATATCAATCTCCCAGCAATAGACATATTTTATCTCGATCTCCTTTCACTATTATAATAAGTGATTTGAGAAAATGGACGCTCCGCACATGTAGAGACATGGACGAGCCATGGAATCTTTGATGAAAGTTACAAGCCAATGCATCGCTAAGAATGGTACAAGTAAATATTGCTGATACATTGGATCAGAATGGCGACTAGAATAACTCTAGTGACATTTAATTTTTAATGAGATGAAATGTATGCCAGCCTCTCTAGGAATTGCAAAGTTGGCCACACCTTCAGGGACCTGCAATGCTCATTTCAAAAACAAATCTTCTAAGACATGATCCTGTGCATAACGTGAGAACTCCTAAACCCCAGATCCATACAAGCCTATGGCTTTGGATTTTGCTTTATTGATTCGTAGGATCACCAGTAATGGTTGCTTCCCAAAATGTTTCATAGGACTTAATATACCTTGTAAAGTGGCGTTACCAAGATCTAAAATAGAAGGACATGATGGGTTCAGTCTAAGGGATTTGAGTTCGATCTCTGCAGCATTTAGGTTGAGAATAATTTCTCACATGGATCTGTAGAAATCCGGGAGCAGTTTGTGCACAATTCAAAAACAATGTTCCCTCATTGGTCAATTTGACCATTAAAAGTAGATACCATTAAATGTAGAGTGTTATCTAAAGTGGGGTGCAGAGCAAACTCAAATTTGAATATTTTTGTTTGCAAGGGTCAATATAAGCATCATATAATTGCTGTGATGATGCCTAGTAGTACTGATTATTAGCAGGAGAACTGACAAAGTCTTCTTTTCAACAGTTTCCTCAATTAAAGAGGATGGGAGAGCTTTGGAGAAATTGAGACATTGCAGAAGAGAGAGTTCCAAAGTAAAGCTCCTCTACAGAAAATCCTTGCCCTCCCATACAAGAGGGTTTGAGTTTCGGGAGGAGGAATTCTAATAGATTCATGGAGGAAAAGCAGAGTGGACTTGCAGGAATGAGTGATAATGACATTATCAATATAGAATGACACATTTTCAAGAATGGATTTGTGAATTTAGTTCAGGCCTTACTTGAAAAGTGCATCTGTCTTGAATAGGTTGCCAGCGAGGCGCTTTATGAACTGGGCAGATTGGATATCTGTGCTCTGCATTAGAAACTCATCACAGCTGCAGAGTTTTACTGTGAACGTCAGATGTCCCACATCTCTTCTCTCATCTATTCATGGCCCATCATTAGTCACTGCTCTCTATGGAGGATATCAATGAGAAAGAGAGCCAGCACTGCCATTAGGGTTCAAAGAAGGCTTGCAGTCATCGTTCTGAGGAACTCAAAGAGCTACAGGTCTCTGTGATCAATTTATACCTCTTGTCCTCCTCACCAGTAATCCCAGCAAGGCCAGCAGGCTGACCTGGTATATTCCAGGTCCTTGCTGCACCTAACACGTGTAAATTGGCAGTAGTGGTAGAAAAGGAAAGGCAGGTTCTGAGTGTCAAGAAATTGGAAACTCTTTTGGGATTGCATACTCAAACATCTTATGTTTATTTCCAGAAGAACAATTTCTTGGTTTTTTCTGAGGGAAGAGCACAAGCACTGAATTTTTAATTACATTTTAGATTTAAAATATAATGCTTAAAAGTGATTGAGAATCTGAGAACCCCAAAAATGTAGACCTTCCCATGACCATGCACAATGGCCAATTATATATAATCATCATTTGGAGGAGTTTATTTCAGTTAAATGACAGAAATGCAATCTTCACTTGTGAGATGAGAGATGTATAGGTTTTCAAGCAGACTGCCATACTTCAAGTTGAAGGCAGATCAGTGATGCTCCAAAACAACAAGTCCAAGATTTTGAAGACTCCTAGAGTTCTCTACATGAATTGCAGAGATATGATCTAGTGCTTGTGAGGTTAATAATGTGGCAGCACTGTCCATATGGTTTTAAAGAGATGATGCCTAGATCAATCAATATGGTACTTGTAAGACATGGCCAAACAAAATCAAGGGCTATGAAACAATTGGGTTTTGGAAACCATAATCAGAAGTGCCTAGAGATAAGCCATGCCAGGTTCTTCAAGTTTGACACATCGACAATGTGCTAAAGCAGCTTACATACCAGATAAGTGTGGGTGGCAGATGTTTGAAGCCCAATCAGCACAAACAAACAAAACGTTTTGAAAAAGCAGAACAATTTCAGTTTAATCAGACTGGATGCCTGGTAATTCTCCATGAGCCTTCCTTTGGAGATTTTCTCACAATAAACAAAAACAAGAGCAAGTTTGCAAGAATCATGGAGCAGGAAGTGATGAAAGATATAACTATGGGGGAGGGGGGGTTGAGACCACGAGTAAAATGGGGGCTCTGTGTTGAACTCCAAACACCGTAATTCAATTATGGCTAAAATCCTGATGACATTCTATACCACCCAGTAAATCTGACTGCCTCGACAAACCCTAGGACTTTTGGATCCCATTGGGCTGTGGCAGTGTGTTGAAGATGTCGTCTTGCTAAGCGGATTCAATGACCTGGCCCGTGGGACTCTGATTCTCGGTAGCAGACAGAAAGGCTACACGCTTTGAAAATTGACTGAAGAAAGGAGCCTGGGATCCCCAGAGGGATGTGAGCTGCTTAAGAAACGTTGCTACAGATGGAAACCTATATCGAGGCAGAACGACATTGGGTGCTGCAACTCCCCCCTATCCAGGTAAAGCTCACATGGACCCACTGGGCCTCTGTTGTTGCATGTCCTTCTTTGCGCAGACCCTAGAATTTTCAGTCAAGGGTGGGGGGACCATACTGTTACTGTGGGGCAGCATGATAAACAGCAGCCTAAGATCTCTTTTGAGGGACGCTCCCACTTGAAAAGACAGGGCAATGCTGCTGCGGAGGAGAGGCGTCCGTATGCTCAAGGAAACAAAGGAAAAGAAAATGATGCGGATTTGGAAATAAAGATATGTTTCTGCAAATAAACGTTGGCATAGATACATTGGACACCAAGCTAGATTCAGTTACTTGCAAATTAGACCACCTTAAATATGGTATCAGGCTATAGTCGGCGGATGGAAGGATTTCAACTGCCGGAGACAATATTTCATCACTGTCTACGGAAATGTTGATTGTCACTAAAAATGAGCACCAGGAGGATTGTTTGCAAAGGAAGATCATTTGAATTACTGAAATGGGTGAAGTTTCTTTGACTCTGCTCAATTCTCTCCAGTTTTCATAGTAGAAAGAGCACACAGGATTCCTTTTTAAAAGCCACTGCCCGGGCCCCTCTTGCATCCTTTTATTGCCAGGATATTGAATTACCACGACCGGCAGTGAGTTTATCGATGATATCTTCCTTAATTTCTGTGCCTCGGAACAGGCCACTAGGAAATAATGTGCAGGAGTGAAGCAGTCACACAGAGCTAAAATATGAAATATTCGTTTCTGTTCCCAGCAAAATTGAGATTCGTACATGATAGGAACATTTATTTTTTCATCATTCCAGAATCTGCATGTGACTTTGTGGAAACACTTCACCCTACACCTTCCGAGGAGACACCTCATGGCACTCCCAAAGGGGGTGGGGTGGCGACAACTCCTCTTGTATGAACACTTGAGAAATATGGAAGTAAACTCTGAAAGATCATGTATAGACACGCTAGCTATGGAATGAAAGGGACCGAGGAGGAGATGGGGAGGGGTGTGTGTCTCTCTCTATATATATATATATATATATATATATATATATATATATATATATATATATATATATATATATATATATATATATATATATATATATATATATATATATATATATATATATATATATATACCTGCAGTATGCAGTAGCGGCCCTGTAGTTATGGTTAAGTTGCTAAACCCATAGGAAGAGCAATTTTTGGGCGTTTTATAACTTTGGTATCATTTAACAAATCCTCACCAAACGTTGCAAAAAAGGTATATGTCAGCTCCAAATGACTTTGCAAAGTTCAGTGCAGTTTTGTCAAGTGAGGGGGGAGTTATAGGGAGGGTCCCAAAACATTTGAAATCCTCATAGACATCCTCATAGACATAAGGGAGAAAATGATTTGCTCTTCCCAACAGCTCAAGCCTCTGTACAGATTTGCACAAAACTTGCACAAGGAGCCACGGCCTGGTCCTGAAAGCATGCTTTGGCAAATTTGGTATAAATCCATCCAGTACATATATTTTAAACGGGCAAAAAGGTAGTTAAAAAAGAATTTTTGATATCTGCGTTCAGTCCGTGGACTCACTTCCTGATTCGGTGTCTGCGGATGCCTCTTGGCCAATCAGGATGTTGCATAATGTTCACGGACATCGTACACGCCGACTGATTGGTCAATAAAAACATGAGGTGCGTCAAAACATTTTAAAAGGATCCCATGTTGGATTTGCGAACTGCACACGTGGTCTGCCAACATTGCGGGAAAAACATATTACAAAACACATTACATTTGTCAAACTAATAAAACAATCTCCGGGAGTTGAGGAGTGATAAGAATGGAATCGGATATGGCCATAAAAAGCCACACATGGGACGTTTTTCCTTCTCTGAAGTCCGTGAACATCTCGGATGTTGGGGGACATTGCTGGGATGTTCGCGAACTTGACAAAAGTTTGAGAGCATCCATGCATATTTCAGCATTATGTGATTGGTGAAAAGCAGTTTTTGGATGGCTTTTAACGTTGGCTCCATTCAATGAAACTGTATGAAATTCTACCATGAAATTCTGCTGTATCATTTTGAACCCAACTTTGAATGCTTCTGCAAAGTTTGGTGTTGTTTTGCCAAGAGGGACAGAATTAGAGGAGGGGTCCCAAAATGTTTGCATGGCTGATACATTTGGTCCCATTTAATAAATCTGCATACCCTTCTGGAAACATATTTTAGACCCAACTATGAATGTTTTTGCAAAGTTTGGTGGGATTTTGTGTAGAGGGGGCAAAATTAGAGTCAGGGTTTCAAAATATTTGGGTGGCTTATAACTTTGGTGCTGTTCAACGAATCTGCACAGAAGTTTGCAAAATGATTATAAACCCAATCTCGAATAGTTGAGCAACGTTACAGTGGATTTTGTCAAGTGGGGGCTAAATTTTGTCCATATATTTTGAAATATATTTCGGCACTTTTCAAAAAATAAAACATTGAAGGATTTGCAGCAAAATAATTTGGACCCAAAAGCATGTTTTTTCGCAAATGTGTCAGTGTTTTATTTTTGGAAAAGTATCCTATTGTAGGTACAAATAATTGTGATATACCTTTGGTGTCTGAAGTATAGCCTGTGGCCATGGACAGTGGCCAGATTGTCTGGCTCAAAGGTTGTAACTATTAATCCTTGTGATCAGGATGTATTCCTTTCCACTGGATTAATTCAGGATTCTTTGGAATAAAGTT
Organism: Ambystoma mexicanum; assembly: GCF_040938575.1. Lineage (NCBI taxonomy): Eukaryota > Metazoa > Chordata > Amphibia > Caudata > Ambystomatidae > Ambystoma > Ambystoma mexicanum. The sequence goes on along the minus strand of NC_090934.1, from coordinate 1,071,054,136 downwards.
CAATTTCAAGAAAGTTTGATTCACTAACAACGTTCCACTCAATGTAGCATATCAATTTTTTCCATTCAATATTTACATCCTTTCTCTGGACAAAATAACTTTCTCACTTCCAAACGTTTCTTCATAGTTCAAGAAACAATGAATAACATTTCCACAACACCCTGCTTGGTAAATCAAAAGTCTTTTCCTTCAAATGTCAGTTCAGAGATCAAATACAAATGTTCTTTTCTCCACAGGCCAGTAATTTGTTAGCACATCATACTTCTTCTTCAGAGGAAATTGTATTGTCAAGATGGTTCTCTCAAAAGAAACACTTTAGTCAGGATATTTCAACAATCACTTTAGTTTATGCAACTGCTCACCAAAGCAAGGTGGTAGAATTGACATTTCTTTTCCACCACAACCTTTTACTACGCCCACAGTACTTTAAATCATCTTCTTCCTGGTCCACTCGACTGCCAGGACTGACCACTATTTGTTCCTTTCCTGGTTTACTCGCCTGCCTGGAAAAAACTCCTACTACTACTTCAATGTGTACTCTGTGGTAAGGCTTGTTCCAAACTCTCCACACTATAATCATCAAACGTGAGATTTGAACCAACAACTGCTTCTCTGGTCAGTCTTTTAACTTCTTACTTGCATCTTATTCCAAATGTATACTTCAAAAAATGACAATGATTCTCTTGTTTGTCTCTTTGCCATGGGCAAAGCAGGTTACAGTTCTCTTTGCCCTGACTCCTTTTACAAAGAGGGCTTTGCACATGCAGTCTTTGAGTTGAGCCCATTGGGTTTATTTATCATCTTTCTTTGGATTTGGCCATATGAGTTACAGTTTCCTCCTCTTTGAAACCCCTCCTTAAGAGAGTTGTTTCCACTTTACTTTCTTATCACTTCTCTTTGACTTTGGCAATGCAGGTTACATTGTTCCTCTATGTGGAATCCCTCAGTAGAAGACTTACACCCAATTTGCCTTTTTCCTCATATCTTTTTGGCTTGGGCAATGTGGGCTACATTGTTCCCTCTTTGCAATCCAATTGTTCGGAATTCAAAACAACATTTGTTACCTAGTGGTCTCCCACAGAGCACCCCAGGGTTACCTGTCTTAGGCCAACTCACTGGTTTATCCTAGTGTCTCCTTTTGACTTGTGGGTAAACCTCCTGCTTCATTCTGCGGGACTTCCTCTGCCTTTGACAGCTCTGGTCGGTCTGCCGCAACTTGTGCTGACCTCCAATGGTTGTCTGCAGCTCCATGTACTTTATATGTAGTCCATATGTATTTCTGAACCCTCCTGAATGGTGCCCTTCCTGATTCCATGTATTTTTATGTCATGTCATGCTCAACGTGCTCTCCTGGGATACAAGATGACACGGAGCAACACAGGTTTGATCCCCAAGTCTGCACTTACAAACCTCTGGGTATTAAGCGCGTTATAAATATCATATCATGTAACTTTAGTGTGTGCGCGCCATGAGGCCTATGGGCGTGTGGTGCCATATATAACAAATACATGATAATGATAATAATCGAGAAACCACCGAACTGAGTGTGGGGAAAGCCCTGGGTTCACACGGATTAACAGCAGAATGTTATATGGAATTTAGACCCATTCTTGTGGCATATTTGTTGCAAGTATATCAAGCAGCCCTAACTAAAAAAGCTGCTACCAACTTCCATGAGGGAATCCATCAAACAATTTTGCTAAAACAAATGACGACCCCAATGATAGTTTTTCTTTCCGCCCAATATTGTTAATAAACTTAGACAACAAAATATCATGAGGATTCTGGCAAACAAAATACAACCCTCATAAGTAAGTGTGTTGAACCTGATCAGTTAGGTTTAATTCCCGGCAGGTCGACTTCTTATGGTTTTTTGTGCTTTTTTGGTTTAGTACATCTCCTCCGATCTGTCAGCAGTCACAGTATTATTGGATGCCGAAAAGGTGTTTGATTCAATTGAATGGCTATTTCCGTTTTCAATGCTCTGCAGATTTGTGGACCTTTTTCTTAACGTTCCATTAATTTTGTCCAATGCCTTCTTCTTAAATTTGAGAAGTGTATTGTCTGGTTTCATATGGGCTGGGAAAGAAGCAAGGAAAAATATATATAAACTTATTGTGCGCATGGAAATGGGAGGTCAAGTTCTATCAGGGTTTGAAGGCTTTTAATTAGAAGCCCAAGAACAATACTTGCCATTTTGGTATTCTCTCAGACCGGATAGGACTCGTGTTCAGGTGGAAAGAGCCATTGCTGCCCCATCACATCTTAGATTGGTAGTGCTGCACGGAATTAAGATTTGCAAAGCTGAAATTAATGTTGTAGTTTGGGCATGCTATGTTGAAGAAAAATGAGCATCTAAGTTAGGTCAGGATTGTTTGATCTCTACATTACTTCTGGCGACAAACGTGGCTGGCTTAGAAGCCAGATCAGAGAAATTGTTTATGAACACCGTGCAGAAGTTGCTAATAATGTGTTGCCAGATTTCTTCTCTGAAGGGCAAATAATATCATTGAAGACCTTTGAGCAGAGGCGAGCAACCTCCCCATTGGAGATGTTCTCATATGTCACGATACATAGTGCACTGAAAGCTATTCTGCTATCTTTTCTGCCACAGCCAAAGATACTGGAACTTGTATATGATGTGTGTATATCTGCCAAATTGAATCAGGGTACGGTTTGCAAGGCAGACAATGCTAGGAGAACTTGGGAACACTCGCTTAGTAGGGAAATCACTGAGGGCGAATGGAAAAATATATGCTTGCATATCAAGAGGGTATCCCTTAATGCAAGATTTAAACTTACCTATTTTAAATATTTGCATCAGATGTATTTATGCCCTGCTAAATTACATTGATTTTCTGTAACCATTGCACATTCATGTGATCGCAGTAAGGAGGACCACACAGATTCTATTTAAATGACTTGTACATGCAAATCTATTCAACATTTTTGGATAGTGGTCTTTGATAAGATTCATGACATTTTCAGGGAAGAAATCCCCACAGATTCTATATGAGGCCTATTGGGATACACTAGATAGATTGCCTCACACACTCGGACACTGGCTGGCCTATTGTTGGTGATAACCTGCAGGTGTGTAGCTAGATCCTGGACAGAAAGTGGAGTGATGGTTAAAAGGGATACCACTTTGTCATGATGCTATATTCAAACCCTGACACAGATGGCAAGGTACACAGATATTTGGATCCTATTTAAGAATGACTTACTGAAAAAACAGCCATAAGTGATAATGGACTATTGAGATGACTTCTCCACTTAAGAGGCGGGTGATGGTAGACTGGAGGAAAGGACCTTTGTATCCAGAAGATCCATGGAACAATATTAATTTAGGCTGTTGTAAGACGATATCTATGGACTTTTCTCTGGATTATTTTGTGTTACTTATACCATTCCCTGTAAATTGTGATTATTCATGTTAATTGTGTTTGACTGATGTTTCTAAAAATAATTTTAGAAAATCTAAAAACATTCAAGGAATCCATAACATTGTGAGCCATTGTGAAGGCAGTGTTCAATCCAAGCCAACTAAGGGATCTGACAACCTTCCACCATGTCAATGAAACTCTTCTGACGGATCAGGGGTATTCGTGCCTTCTCCCCAAAGGGTATCCTCCCCTTGGAGGCTAGGGAGGTGAGCCCGCAAATGGAACCTCACTGCAAGAGACTCCACCTTAGGGGAGACAGACTCCCATTCTTATGAGGAACTCCCTCGACCATTCACCATAGTGGCATATATGGGACTATCAGATATGAAGAACGTTAAAAGAGCCAGAGACTTGGCTGATGACAAAACTAAAATATGTATATGTATATTTAACTGAGACACGTAGGCTGAAGAGTGAGAGCATGCTCGGCAGAGGCGAAGAACAGAGACAGAGAGAAGAGTGTAAGCAAGGGAAGCCCCCCAATGATGTGATGCCTGGAGGAGGTGGAGCCAAGGAGAGCCATGGAGCCTGCGTCTTTTGTAGGAGTCCTAAGCACCAGAGAGAAATGCTGGAGGCCAGACATTTCCGAACAGAGAGAAGCCGAGGAGAAGGGAATCTTTATCCCGTTGGTGGCGTGACCACAATGACTTCGTGGTGTGCCCATTGAAAGGCCAAAACCACCCAGCTGAGGAGTCAACCAGATGCCCTGTGACCCGCATCCATACCTGGTCACAACGAGAGAGAGGACCGAGGGTGGGACACTGACAACAAGCAGAAACATGAGATCCGGAAGAGAGGAAGAGAATCTGAGCAGAGGCCTTGCTGGGAGGAGTGGCTGAGGGGGCTATAGCCCCTGGTCTTTTGGTTGTAGCCCTGAATAGAATCTCAGGGGCTACAACCAAAAGGCTAGATAGCCCTGAGTCCCGACAGTCCTGACATTAGCGTATCCCCAGATCTTTTACAGACCTAGCAACACCTCTGAATTCATGTGAGTGCTGAGCCCGATAGCGTTCCCCTGCAGATTCAGAGGTAACAGGGAGAATGGGAGAACCGCGGGGCCACCAGGGTATCGTTATGGTACAAGAGAAACTCGTCCGAATGAAACTGACAAGATACTAAATATAAAGCTATTTAAGTGGAATTGTGATATTGCGAAAAAGCGAATAACGAATAAGCCTGAAGGAGAATGTATTAAGATCTAGGCGCAAACACTGTGGGAAAAGGGGAAATAAATAGTGGGGGAAACTAAAATGAGAAGTCTATGAAGGTGAATGGGAGGTGAAATCAAGCGAACCAGATCAGAGGAGAGATGATCAAAAGGAGCAACCTGAGCAGAGGGGGAATTTCAAGTCACTACCCAACCTAAGGAGGACTGGCTAACAAGAGTCGGAAAGGCATATACGCCAGGATCAAAGTGCAAGAAAGAGTGATGGAAAGGAGTGTGGAAAAACTGTCCCTAAAGGGGAGACAAAATCCAAGTGCATTGAGGAAGAGTTGCAAGATCTTGTCCAGAAGGTGGCAAGAGATTAGTTAAAGATATCTTCCTGAAGAGAATTTTGCAATAAAGAAGAGGCATTGCCATAATAGATAATCCTAGTATAATTTAAATTTTGGACCGTGTACATATTAATTTGGGGTTTCCTGATGACTGACGAGCATCTTTAGGCATTTATATTGGCAGGGATACTTCTCTAGCAACAGTGAAAGATAAGCTGTATCTTTCTTATTTTAATAAACACCAGTAATAATGGCTTTCATGTGTTCCCCGCCTTCTTCCGACCCATCACACTCTCCAAGAACACCTTTATGTCCTCATGTGGCTCACTACCATCAACAATACCTATGGCTTCAGACTTCTGATCAGCTGCTCAAGCTTTATTATTAGCTATCTGTAAATGAACCTTCCAGTGGGGTCATAGACGAGAAGAATGGCAGGGTTTACTGATTTAAGGCAGAGAGACAAATGGAATATCATACAGTCCCCTTGTCGCCTGCAATTCTGAAAGAGGGGAAGCCACATCTCTTCAAAGAACATAATTTGCACAATCTTCAAGCGAGACTGAATAGGACTTTCCCCATTTGTAACCTGTATACTCTTGCTGTATGTAATCCTTGGCTCAATTAAATGTTATGTTTCTGAGGTTACTAACTACCTGTTATAGAATAAACCAATGTGCACTTACAAGTATCTAAATATTGCATACAGAGGCACCGTAAGTAGTTGTTCTTGCATTAAAATAGAAATGCCTGTTTAATCCCATGCTGAACTCTATGGTAGATGGGCATTTACAGCATTTAGCCAGCTGGAATATTTACTAGACACCCCATTAATTTCCAGGGCAATGGACACTCCTGGGCTGGGTGTCTTGAAGACAGGGAAAAAAACATTGAAGGATGGGCGGGGGGACACAGAATGGACCGCTCCAGTGGGTGGCCCAATAAGGCAGTCCTGCAGGCCTGCCCTGAATTCCTTGACTCTGCGCATGTATTCACATATCCTCAGTGGGGAAAATGCAACCTGGGCAGAGTGGCTCTCACCACCCAGCCCATGTTGCCTCATCTTAGGTGGGTGAGTGTCTGTGAGGAAGGAGCATTGAGTGACAAAGGAAAGGCAGCGCTGTGAGGGATCTGGGCTGTGCTCTCCAGCCAGTGTCTGCATTTGAAAGGGGACTGAGTGGTGAGCGAGATACTAACTCTAGCTTGGGAGGGGTTGAGGTCCATTTCATTGTCCTGAGGTCAGGAGTCCTGCGATAGTCTAACAAGGGCAGAGAAAACATCAGATGGCGAGAAGGGAGACACGCCCACAGAGCGTGATCAAGGCCTCAACAGGATCCTGGTGTGATGGTGTGGCCGCCCTATGTGGAAGGGACTGAGGCCTTCTCATTCTCAGTCTTGATTGTGAGGCCTCCTCCTCAGATGGCACACAGCGGAACAGGATGTGTCTTCTTTGTAAGAGCTGGCTGTGCTTTCCCTGCCATTCTGGGTAGGCGGTTTGTTCAATCGATAGCCCAATTCGGTGCCAGCCACCAGAGGTGGACCAAAAGTTAATAGACTTAGTGGATCCTATAAGGGACAAAAGCAAATCCGGGCGGATTGCAGGTGCTATAGGTCAATACCTTTTTTTTCACTTCATACACATTCATTATTTCTGTGTTATTCAATTCTCAGTCATCCATGGCTTACGTTCTTTCTCAAAGGATGTGTAAGCGTATTACACATGTGCATTATTGCAACTGTTAATATGCATTGTACTGTTGTTTGGATCAGCCCAGCCTCCCCTTGTCGGGCTAGGTACACCCATACTAGGAGCAGATGGGGAGACCCAACAGTCCACTCTCACTACTCAGGGGCTACCAATCAGCATGTAGCGAACTGTATACACGCCTGATGTAGCCGGCTCAGTATCCATGGCTATCCCCGAGGCCCATAAAGAAGACATGGGCCCTATAGCTCCAGAAGACTAATAACCCTTGCCCCTCATGACCTCGTGCAAGTTGTGTTCCTGTTAAGCATCATTAGTTGTTTGCTGTGGGTATGTCGGGGAACATGGCCTCCCCTGTCACATATCGGATCCTCCTTTAAGGGATAATGTGGGTGAGAGGGACAATGTTGCTAGTTAAAAACAGTTGTATAGGTGGCTGATGTAGTTAACCCTGCGTGTAAAGAAACCAGCTAATACAATTTATTACATGAGAACCATCAAAACCATTTCATGGAGGTGTGTGATTTTCATGTAAGTTTCTCTTGTAATAACAACGTGATATTTATCCAAGGCTCCCCTGAAGGAGTTGTGAAGTGGCCCCTGTGACATTGCCTCTTTGCAGGGACTCAGGTTCTTGGCCTACTCCTGCTCTTGTTGGTGCGTGTACGCTCACCTCAGGTGGACTGGGGCAGTGTTAGCCTGCGTCTCCATTGCTGGACACCTCACCTTTTCTCGCACGGCAGGTTGTTTCAGGTTTTGGTTAATCATCACAATCAGCAGGTATGGCGTAGGCTGTTGACCTGCTAGTGTTTTCTCCATGAGCAGGTGACAGTGGCCAGTCAGCAGGCTGGAGATAAAAAAGACTTGGGCAGTATCTTACTCTCTGTATTCCGTCCCACCATATTCTTCCAAATGTACACATAACACTCTATGGGCCTCATTAGGACCCAGGCGGTAAGGGGTTTACGGCGGCGTAAACAGCGCCGCCCCTTACCGCCTGATTCCGAGGTCCCTTAGCGCCATGGAGGATTTAACACCTGCTTTTAGCAGGTGTTAAAATCCATGGCGCTAAGGGACCTTGTTGTTAATTACGCCACCGTAATTTACGGTGGCGTAATTAACGCCTTCCCCACTCCCATTATGCCCTATGGGGCAAAAATGGGAATGGGGAAGGGTAAATGGGGATTGGGGACTTACCGCCCCGCCAACCTCGGAATGGGGCGGTAAGTCCGCCAACCACCATGGCGTAAACATAGTTTACGCCATGGTGGTAAAGGTACGACCCAGGCAGTAACTTACCGCCTGGGTCGTAATGAGGCCCATTGCATTTATATTAGTTTACCATATAAGTGTATCCCCTTTCTATAACGTGTTCCATTGTTTGCCAGCTAGGCTTGCTGTATATACAACTCAATGCGTACAATTCATACATATATGTGCAACAATGTTTGTCACCGTACTCCAGTTTTTCTCAAAGTCACACCTTAGATCCTCCTAGTGAAGGACCTGAAAGCGACCAAAAATCTAGAAAAGTGCCTGACCAGAATTCAATGTTAATGGATCAAGAAGATATGAGACCGGAAACGTACCCCGGCATTATGGGGAAATGCAAAATCTGCCAAGACACCTACACTGAATCTGCCACAATAACCCCATAGAAGAGAACAATGCAGATTCAAGGGGCTTACAAGTACAAATCATCTGAGGTTGTGTACCTCATCCAATGCAAGAAATGCCCACATGACAATGATGTAGGTGAAGCCTGCCAGAAACTATATGACAGAATGACCCTACACAGAAATAGCATCACGTACCATGACACAGAAACTCTGATAGGACAACACTTCGCTCACGGTGGACATGCATTAACATGTTATGTCTGGTTTTAAAAGAGATCTCAAATACAATAGATAGAAGAACATGAGAACTCAAGTATTGGAAGATACTCACCACAGAAAACAGGTATAAATATAGAAGTGTGTTTCATGTCTAACTACAGGGAAAGTCTAGCCAATGAAGAACCTTCCTTGTGAACAGTGGTGATGGATCCCTCAATTTCAAGTAGGTACCATGTCTTGGCTCCCTTGCCCAGACAGAACATGCACACAGCGTGTGTCCGCCCTTACCTAGAAGAACTTACCAATCACTATGTATAGCAGTGTACATTGTTTTTTGTACTGTTTTATTAAGTGCTCAAAACTGCTGTCAGCCCACACTGGCCTTTCACAAGACACAGTCAGGATTGGAAAACGTTACTTTTTGGAGTAGAGTTTTTCAATAATGTAACTGTACATGTAAAATGAATGCACAGTAAAACGTCAATCGTCTTTATTTTTTTTCAACCCTGCACTTCCAGGCATTTTTCCAATTATAGAAATCTTTCAAGTTCACTAGGCCTCCATTTTAGAAATCACTTCCCATGCGTATTGGAGAGAGCAAACACTGGACTGCTTTATTTATGTAAATGCAAGATCCATACAAACAGTGCCCTGTTGTTACTAATTGCTTTGTCTGCAAGCTTAAGGGTTCTGTGGTGTAGGTGTCCAGCTCTCAGATAAGGCGACCCCAGCACTGCGTGCCATGCGTACCAGCTTTGGTTACACTCTCGGAATGTGGCACTCCCCTCACTTTTTGCAGACGACCACTTGATGATGAAGGTCTTTGATACTTTCTAAAGGGAATGCATTTCCAATCGCTGCACAATATTCTTATTTGGCCGAATTAAAGCATCAAGACTCCCCACTTTGTAAATGTGTTTATGCTTACAGATGGAAAGAATGTATACTCGCTTATAATCCTTGCATTTTTTTTTTTGGTTCTGTTTAGTGGTTTGGCAATCTTGTGACTCTTCGGTGGTGGAATGACATCTGGCTTAATGAGGGCTTCGCCACTTATGTGGAATACCTGGGCATGGATCATGTGGAGCCAACATGGAACGCCGTAAGTGCCCAGTAACATATCATTCAATTACATGTGGTGGGGCTGGCTTGTCATCATCACTCTCTGAGGGTCGAACTGTAACGCACCATTACTGCAAAGCCAAGATTCACAGCAAAAGTCATTAATGGCCCTGCTTCATTTGTTCCACGTGCTCCAGCGCCAAGAAAGCCACTTGTGGGTATACTGTAGAGCACTTTACATGTGGAAAATAACACTGCATGTGTGGTTTAAACAGCCCACATAATTTGCATTCAAATCTAGCACTGATTCATGTATATTGCTGGCCGCTTCATTCACTTTTAAATGCTATGATAATGTCCTGTTTGGATTATGATTGCAACATGTTGCACCAAGGAACGGATTTTTGTAATTATGGTGAACCTAGTTAAGTGACTTTGTATGCACTTTAAACTTTCAAAGTTTGCTGCGTAATTTTACAATTGATTATTATATTTATTTTAGGTATTTCTTTTTTCCAAGTCTGTTGTGATTTGCTGTGCTTCACTGACACTGACCAGGCCTGATCCTTCTCACTGTTTCAGGGGTGTATCTGTTAAATCCCAGAGTATTTCTATTACTGGTAGTCATTTTAGCCCCACCCCCCACTCAGCATATTTATTTTAGGCATTTATTTTCCAAGTCTGTTGTGATTTGCTGTGCTTCACTGACACTGATCAGGCCTGATCCTTCTCACTGTTTCAGGGATGTATCTGTTACATCCCAGACTATTTCTATTGCTGGTGGTCATTTTAGCCCCTCCCCCCGCTCAGCATATTTATTTTAGGCATTTATTTTCCAAGTCTGTTGTGATTTGCTGTGCTTCACTGACACTGATCAGGCCTGATCCTTCTCACTGTTTCAGGGGTGTATCTGTTAAATCCCAGAGTATTTCTATTACTGGTAGTCATTTTAGCCCCTCCCCCCACTCAGCATATTTATTTTAGGCATTTATTTTCCAAGTCTGTTGTGATTTGCTGTGCTTCACTGACACTGATCAGGCCTGATCCTTCTCACTGTTTCAGGGATGTATCTGTTACATCCTAGACTATTTGTATTGCTGGTGGACATTTTCTCTAGCCCCTCCCCCCGCTCAGCATATTTATTTTAGGCATTTATTTTCCAAGTCTGTTGTGATTTGCTGTGCTTCACTGACACTGATCAGGCCTGATCCTTCTCACTGTTTCAGGGATGTATCTGTTACATCCCAGACTATTTCTATTGCTGGTGGTCATTTTAGCCCCTCCCCCCGCTCAGCATATTTATTTTAGGCATTTATTTTCCAAGTCTGTTGTGATTTGCTGTGCTTCACTGACACTGATCAGGCCTGATCCATCTCACTGTGTCAGGGGTGTATCTGTTAAATCCCAGAGTATTTCTATTACTGGTAGTCATTTTAGCCCCTCCCCTCGCTCAGCATATTTATTTTAGGCATTTATTTTCCAAGTCTGTTGTGATTTGTTGTGCTTCACTGACACTGATCAGGCCTGATCCTTCTCACTGTTTCAGGGGTGTATCTGTTAAATCCCAGAGTATTTCTATTACTGGTAGTCATTTTAGCCCCTCCCCCCGCTCAGCATATTTATTTTAGGCATTTATTTTCCAAGTCTGTTGTGATTTGCTGTGCTTCACTGACACTGATCAGGCCTGATGCTTCTCACTGTTTCAGGGGTGTATCTGTTAAATCCCAGAGTATTTCTATTACTGGTAGTCATTTTAGCCCCTCCCCCCGCTCAGCATATTTATTTTAGGCATTTATTTTCCAAGTCTGTTGTGATTTGCTGTGCTTCACTGACACTGATCAGGCCTGATCCTTCTCACTGTTTCAGGGATGTATCTGTTACATCCCAGACTATTTCTATTGCTGGTGGTCATTTTAGCCCCTGCCCCCGCTCAGCATATTTATTTTAGGCATTTATTTTCCAGGTCTGTTGTGATTTGCTGTGCTTCACTGACACTGATCAGGCCTGATCCTTCTCACTGTTTCAGGGATGTATCTGTTACATCCCACACTATTTCTATTGCTGGTAGTCATTTTAGCCCCTCCCCCCGCTCAGCATATTTATTTTAGGCATTTATTTTCCAAGTCTGTTGTGATTTGCTGTGCTTCACTTACACTGATCAGGCCTGATCCTTCTCACTGTTTCAGGGGTGTATCTGTTAAATCCCAGAGTATTTCTATTACTGGTAGTCATTTTAGCCCCTCCCCCCGCTCAGCATATTTATTTTAGGCATTTATTTTCCAAGTCTGTTGTGATTTGCTGTGCTTCACTGACACTGATCAGGCCTGATCCTTCTCACTGTTTCAGGGGTGTATCTGTTAAATCCCAGAGTATTTCTATTACTGGTGGTCATTTTAGCCCCTCCCCCCGCTCAGCATATTTATTTTAGGCATTTATTTTCCAAGTCTGTTGTGATTTGCTGTGCTTCACTGACACTGATCAGGCCTGATCCTTCTCACTGTTTCAGGGATGTATCTGTTACATCCTAGACTATTTGTATTGCTGGTGGACATTTTCTCTAGCCCCTCCCCCCGCTCAGCATATTTATTTTAGGCATTTATTTTCCAAGTCTGTTGTGATTTGCTGTGCTTCACTGACACTGATCAGGCCTGATCCTTCTCACTGTTTCAGGGATGTATCTGTTACATCCTAGACTATTTGTATTGCTGGTGGACATTTTCTCTAGCCCCTCCCCCCGCTCAGCATATTTATTTTAGGCATTTATTTTCCAAGTCTGTTGTGATTTGCTGTGCTTCACTGACACTGATCAGGCCTGATCCTTCTCACTGTTTCAGGGATGTATCTGTTACATCCCAGACTATTTCTATTGCTGGTGGTCATTTTAGCCCCTCCCCCCGCTCAGCATATTTATTTTAGGCATTTATTTTCCAAGTCTGTTGTGATTTGCTGTGCTTCACTGACACTGATCAGGCCTGATCCTTCTCACTGTTTCAGGGGTGTATCTGTTAAATCCCAGAGTATTTCTATTACTGGTAGTCATTTTAGCCCCTCCCCCCACTCAGCATATTTATTTTAGGCATTTATTTTCCAAGTCTGTTGTGATTTGCTGTGCTTCACTGACACTGATCAGGCCTGATCCTTCTCACTGTTTCAGGGATGTATCTGTTACATCCTAGACTATTTGTATTGCTGGTGGACATTTTCTCTAGCCCCTCCCCCCGCTCAGCATATTTATTTTAGGCATTTATTTTCCAAGTCTGTTGTGATTTGCTGTGCTTCACTGACACTGATCAGGCCTGATCCTTCTCACTGTTTCAGGGATGTATCTGTTACATCCCAGACTATTTCTATTGCTGGTGGTCATTTTAGCCCCTCCCCCCGCTCAGCATATTTATTTTAGGCATTTATTTTCCAAGTCTGTTGTGATTTGCTGTGCTTCACTGACACTGATCAGGCCTGATCCTTCTCACTGTTTCAGGGATGTATCTGTTACATCCCAGACTATTTCTATTGCTGGTGGTCATTTTAGCCCCTCCCCCCGCTCAGCATATTTATTTTAGGCATTTATTTTCCAAGTCTGTTGTGATTTGCTGTGCTTCACTGACACTGATCAGGCCTGATCCTTCTCACTGTTTCAGGGATGTATCTGTTACATCCCAGACTATTTCTATTGCTGGTGGTCATTTTAGCCCCTCCCCCCGCTCAGCATATTTATTTTAGGCATTTATTTTCCAAGTCTGTTGTGATTTGCTGTGCTTCACTGACACTGATCAGGCCTGATCCTTCTCACTGTTTCAGGGATGTATCTGTTACATCCCAGACTATTTCTATTGCTGGTGGTCATTTTAGCCCCTCCCCCCGCTCAGCATATTTATTTTAGGCATTTATTTTCCAAGTCTGTTGTGATTTGCTGTGCTTCACTGACACTGATCAGGCCTGATCCTTCTCACTGTTTCAGGGGTGTATCTGTTAAATCCCAGAGTATTTCTATTGCTGGTGGTCATTTTAGCCCCTGCCCCCGCTCAGCATATTTATTTTAGGCATTTATTTTCCAAGTCTGTTGTGATTTGCTGTGCTTCACTGACACTGATCAGGCCTGATCCTTCTCACTGTTTCAGGGATGTATCTGTTACATCCCGGACTATTTCTATTGCTGGTGGTCATTTTAGCCCCTCCCCCCGCTCAGCATATTTATTTTAGGCATTTATTTTCCAAGTCTGTTGTGATTTGCTGTGCTTCACTGACACTGATCAGGCCTGATCCTTCTCACTGTTTCAGGGGTGTATCTGTTAAATCCCAGAGTATTTCTATTACTGGTAGTCATTTTAGCCCCTCCCCCCGCTCAGCATATTTATTTTAGGCATTTATTTTCCAAGTCTGTTGTGATTTGCTGTGCTTCACTGACACTGATCAGGCCTGATCCTTCTCACTGTTTCAGGGGTGTATCTGTTAAATCCCAGAGTATTTCTATTACTGGTAGTCATTTTAGCCCCTCCCCCCACTCAGCATATTTATTTTAGGCATTTATTTTCCAAGTCTGTTGTGATTTGCTGTGCTTCACTGACACTGATCAGGCCTGATCCTTCTCACTGTTTCAGGGATGTATATGTTACATCCTAGACTATTTGTATTGCTGGTGGACATTTTCTCTAGCCCCTCCCCCCGCTCAGCATATTTATTTTAGGCATTTATTTTCCAAGTCTGTTGTGATTTGCTGTGCTTCACTGACACTGATCACAGACCTGATCCTTCTCACTGTTTCAGGGATGTATCTGTTACATCCCAGACTATTTCTATTGCTGGTGGTCATTTTAGCCCCTCCCCCCGCTCAGCATATTTATTTTAGGCATTTATTTTCCAAGTCTGTTGTGATTTGCTGTGCTTCACTGACACTGATCAGGCCTGATCCTTCTCACTGTTTCAGGGGTGTATCTGTTAAATCCCAGAGTATTTCTATTACTGGTAGTCATTTTAGCCCCTCCCCCCGCTCAGCATATTTATTTTAGGCATTTATTTTCCAAGTCTGTTGTGATTTGCTGTGCTTCACTGACACTGATCAGGCCTGATCCTTCTCACTGTTTCAGGGGTGTATCTGTTAAATCCCAGAGTATTTCTGTTACTGGTAGTCATTTTAGCCCCTCCCCCCGCTCAGCATATTTATTTTAGGCATTTATTTTCCAAGTCTGTTGTGATTTGCTGTGCTTCACTGACACTGATCAGGCCTGATCCTTCTCACTGTTTCAGGGATGTATCTGTTACATCCTAGACTATTTCTATTGCTGGTGGACATTTTCTCTAGCCCCTCCCCCCGCTCAGCATATTTATTTTAGGCATTTATTTTCCAAGTCTGTTGTGATTTGCTGTGCTTCACTGACTCTGATCAGGCCTGATCCTTCTCACTGTTTCAGGGATGTATCTGTTACATCCTAGACTATTTCTATTGCTGGTGGACATTTTCTCTAGCCCCTCCCCCCGCTCAGCATATTTATTTTAGAATGCTGACTGTGAGCAGCTTGATCCTTCTTGAGTACGTTTTAATGCACTTCGAGCTTTGCAGTTTTGCTTCTTATACCTGTCCACTGTTTCAAAGATTGATCAATTGCATCTTTGCAGTATACCTAACAGTTCCATTACTGGTGGCTCTTACCCTCAAAGGCCTACACATAATTTGCTTCCCTCAAGCAGATTTAAATTAATTAGTCCTGTGATTATTTCTGATATTTCCTTATCAGTTAAATCTCTCTCAGTCTGAAGAACTAAAAATTGCAGTAGCCCGGGTCCTGAAAAAACAAGCATTGGAAATGCCAATAGTTTTGGTGTTTACTGCTATTATTTGCATTTTGCATGTATAGGCAGCAGGGTGCAAGGAGGAGAGTTCAACATTTCAAAGGAGGATGCGATAAGGGGTGCGGGTCTGCGAGAGAATGAGAAGGAAGGAGAATAGAGCAAGGGAGGAAACGATTGAGAGAGGGTGCAACCGATGATGTGTAGGAGGAAATATGAGTGAGAAAGGTTGACAGTGAGAGGGTAAGACATAAAGCAAGTGTGTAAAAGGACGTATGAGAGGAGGGAGGGTTAGTGGCTATAGAGAGAGTTGGGTGGGCGGGGGTAAAAAGTGTGGGGAGGTAGGGTGGGGGTAGTGAGAGTGGGGTAGGTTGGGTGAATGGGGTACAGAGAGTGTGGTAAGGTGGGTGTTTGGGACAGAGAGAGCGGGATTTGGGTGGGTGGGTGTACAGAGAGGGGGATGAGAAAGTGGAGGTAGCATGGGTTGGGTAAACAGAGAGGGGGTAAGGTGGATGGTGCGGGTAGGGAGAGTGGGAATATGGTGGTTGGGGGTAGAGAGTAGATGTAGGGTGGATGGGTGGGGTAGAGAGAGTGGAGGTAGGGTGGGTGGGGGTTGAGAGAGTGGGGGTAGGGTGGGTGGGGGTATAGAGAGTGGGGGTAGAGTGGGTGGGTGGGGTAGAGAGAGTGGGGGTTGGGTGGTTGGGTGAGGTAGAGAGCATGGGAGTAGGGCTTTTCGGTGCGCTAGAGAGAGTGGTGATAGAGTTGGTTGGGTAGAGAGAGTGGGGTTAGGTTGGGTGGGGTGCAGAAAGTGGGGGTTGGGTGGATAGGGTTAGGGTTGTTGAGGGTAGAGAGTGGGGGTATGGTGGGTGAGCTGGGGTACAGAGACTAGGGTAGGTGGCAGTAGAGAGGTTGGGGGAAAGTCAGTGGGGGTAGAGAGGTTGTGGGTTGGGTAGGTGGTGGTAGACAGGGTAGGGTGGATGTGTATGGGTAGAGAGATTGGAGGTAGGGTAGGTGGGTTGGGTAGGATTGGTGGGGTAGGGTGAGTGTGTATTGGTTGACAAGGTGGGGTTAGGGTGGGTGGGGTTAGGGTTAGAGAGAGAGGACTGGGTGGGTGAAGGTAGAGAGGGTGGGGTTGAGTGTCTAGGGGTAGAGAGGGACCGGCTAGGTTAGGTAGTGGAGGATGAGTGGATAGGATTAGAGAGGGTGGGGTGGAGTTGGTGGGTGATGGTATTTGGGACAAAAACATAAAGAAAATCAGCCTCAGGAGGACTTATCAAAACTAACACAAAATAGCCCAAGCAAAACCCAACCAGCACATGTAATTGGGGTGGGTTGGAAGGGGTAGAGCGAGTGGGGTGGGTGTGGGTAAAGAGGATGGGGAAAAGTGGCTAGGGGGAGAGAGGGTGTGGGTTAGGTGGGTGGTGGCTGGCAGGCTCAGGTGGTTGGGTAGGGGTAGAGAGAGTGGATATTGCGTGGGTGAGGGTAGAGAGAGTGGGGGTAGGGTAGGTGAGAGGGGGTAGGCTGGAGAGAGCAGGGGCAGGTTGAGGCTAGAGAGAGTAGGGGTAGGGTGGGTTGTGGAGTTAGACAGGGCGGGGATTGGTAGAGAGAGGGTTGTGTGGGTGAGAGTAGAGAGGGAGGGATTGGGTGGCTAGGGGTAGAGAGGGAGGGGTAGGATGTGTAGTGGTTGGTGAGTGGGTGGGGTTAGAGAGCATGGGGTGGGCTTGGTGGGTGATGGTAGTTGGTTGGGGCAAACCACATGAAGAAAAGCAGCCTTGGGAGGACTTGTTAATAGTAGCCCAAAATAGCCCAAACAAATCCCAAACAGCACATGTTATTGGGGTGGGTTGGAAGGGGTAGAGCGAGTGGGGTGGGTGTGGGTAGAGAGGTTGGGGAAAAGTGGCCAGGGGGAGAGAGGGTGTGGGTTAGGTGGGTGGTGGCTGGCAGGCTCAGGTGGGTGGGTAGGGGTAGAGAGAATGGATATTGCATGGATGAGGGTAGAGAGGGTGGGGGTTGGGTAGGTGAGAGGGGGTAGGCTGGAGAGAGCAGGGGCAGGTTGAGGCTAGAGAGAGTGGGGGTAGGGTGGGTTGTGGTGGTAGACAGGGTGGGGATTGGTAGAGAGTATTGTTTGGGTGAGAGTAGAGAGGGATGGATTGGGTGGCTAGGGGTAGAGAGGGAGGGGTAGGATATGTAGTGGTTGGTGAGTGGGCGGGGTTAGAGAGCATGGGGTGGGCTTGGTGGGTGATGGTAGTTGGTTGGGGCAAACACATGAAGAAAAGCAGCCTTGGGAGGACTTGTTAAAAGTAGCCCAAAATAGAACAAACAAATCCCAACCAGCACATGTAATAGGTGTGGGGTGGCTTGGAAGGGATGGAGTGAGTAGGAGTCAGGTGTGTTGGGGCCGAGAGAGTGGGGGAAGTGAGAGTTGCATTGGAAGGTGGGTGTAGAAAGGCACCCTCAGGAGGACACAAATATAACAATGATTTCATCAAAAAAGTGCCACAAACATTTGCCAAAACCAAAAATGAAACAAATCACAAAAAGCAAACCACGTGCCCTTATATTATGCAATGTGCCATCTTGTGCAAAATGGAATTACTTACTTTTTGCATCAGCAAATATACACTTTACTTTGACTATAGCTAGTTAGTTACACGTAGATCACTCAGCAAATGTGATTCCTTTAACTATTACGTTGCCTTTGCGTAAACCTCGTGGTGAAAGTCTATTGTCTAAGGCCAACCAAGCAGAAATATCCGCTTTGCCAGAGCAAACCAATTAAGCACAATTCATGTTTATGCAAACAATACTAAAGGGTAGTTTTCTATTATGTTTCTAATTATAAGGGTGGGTGCGCCACATTGACAGATGAAAATGAGTAAGGGTTTGATACCAGGGTGACGGTTATAATTACTATGCAGGCAACCTTTTTAAAAGAACCCTGTGCCAACAAAGAGGTGCACTCTGCGCAAGCTTAGGAGCCTGTGATTGTTCCGGTGTGTAGGCCCCATGTATTCATTAATGACAAGGAGCCTGAGTGTGTTGCAGCCTCTTAATATATTCAATGTTACCTGTCTGCCATTCCCTTTTCCCCGCCCCTTCCTCCCCGCCTCTCCCCCCACCCCCACTCCCACGTTCCCAGCTCTGCCAAGGTTCACTTCCCTTTAAAGGATCTGCACTCTTGCTCTGTAACATCTCCCCTCTGCTTATCATAGAATGTCCTGGCCTCACATCTGTTCGATGAGCAGTGGGGGCTTGTGACTGACCCGTCGTGTCGCCCTGGAGACTTGCGCGTACCTCCTGACCCCATCTCGTCTGTTTTCACAAGGTCCTCCACGAGCAGTTCCTCTGGCCCACCCTTGCGTGTTATTCGGTTGGTCTTCACCTTCTCTTGTTGAATCCATGATCTCAGTCTCTGGAGTGTGTAGTTTGTGGAAAAAGGAGGCATTGCAGGTTCTGTCGCGCCCATCCCTTGTCGCTCTGACCATTGAGCCCTTGACATCTGTTACTTGAAAAAGGGCCGTGGTCATATCGAGTTTCAGTTTTCCTCTGTTGTCTCTGGTGGGCCAGGACTTCTTCTCCAACAGGCAGCTGTGTCTCTCTCATGCCTCTCTGTTGGTCAGCCCATGTCTTTGCCTTTCTCTTCCTTTCAGCATCCCTTTTCCGAATCTCTGCATCCTGTTCCTCTGTGTAGTCTCCAAATTGTAGAAGGCTAGTCCGGGATTTGTATCGAATCATGATTTCTGTGGAGGTCTTCCCCATAGCTTCATGTGGGGTGCTTTTATGGCTCATCAGCATCTGGAACAATGCTTGAGGGAATGGTACTTGCTCCACCATTGCTTTCTGCCTAGTCCTTTTGATGCTGGACATGAAGTGTTCCACCATAGCGTTTGCCTGAGGCCACAACAGTGTGATCTTTTGGTGCTGGAATCCTAAATGGGATGCAAAAGTCCCAAAGTCATGGCCCTGGATTGGGAGTCCATTGTCTGTTTTCACTACATTTGGCACTCCCCACTCACTGAACAGTTCATCCCAAACTCCCGCCACACTGTGGAATGCCGTAGACTGCACCTGCTTCACGACTGGGAAGCAGGAGTATTCTTCTATGGCCACAAGTAGATGTCCTTTTTCTTCCAGGGGCCCTTAGAAATCGAGTGCAACCTGTTGCCATGGGCCCTGGGTAAGCGGTACGCTCCATAAGGGGCATGGTGCCATGGCTGCTGCTGCTCTCTAGTTATATACAGAAAATGGACCTCAGTGGTGAGGTTAGAAAGATACTACTACCAGATTATTTCAATACAAAAATGTATTTATTACAAAATACAACAAAATACTAAAACACTTTGATAATGAAGGTAAATCACATAGTTGACATCCAGTTCATTCCACCATTCATACACATACTAGCAATCACACAACTAATGTCAACTTGAACAGTACTTAAGGACAACTCTTGCGTAGAGCCCTTTTTATACAACCACAAAGTATTATTATTATTTTTTTTTTAAACCTTTATTTTTGGTATTTAACACACCATACAAATACACACCCACATTAGGGTGGATTATAAACTTATCACCATAAACTTGAACCCCATCCCTTACCCCTCCCGTATTCCTCCCTCGACCCCCTACAGCTCCCATTTAATGTCCTTGGTGGGCAACAGTTCTCACCGCCGAGTCTCCTTCCAAGGGATTATTGGCCTGAATTTAAGACTGTATCATGGTGATCCGCTTGGCTCCAGTGTACCCGTTGAGGAAGCCTCTTCTTCATTTATCAGGAAAGTTATCAGCGGGCCCCATATGTCAGGCGGGCGCGCGTGCTGAGGAAGAAGTTTTATGAAGTCCGCCTCTACATCCTGATAGTAGAGTAGGTCCTTTCGCCAGGCGATGTAGGAAGGAGGGGGACTGCAGCCCCATGCCATGGCAATTCTCCTGCGGGCTAGTGTCAGTAGGACCCTGGCCAATCTTCTCGAGGGAGCGGATAGCAGTCTTGTCATTCCCAGCAACGCTGCCATGCATCTCGGCTGTATTGCTTCTCCCACGATTGCCGATGACGTCTCCAGCACTCGGTTCCAGAAGGGGGCTACTTCAGGGCATTCCCATGCCATATATACAAAACTTGCGGATACGGTTCCGCACTTCTTGCACTCTGCCAGGATGTCGGGGTGATGCTTGTTAGCTTTTTCAGGTGTGTGATATGTTTGGTGAAGGAAATTAAAATGAATAAGTTTGAGCCGGGAATTAAGTGCAATTTTCTGAGTCTTGTTCAGTATGTAGCCCCAATCTGCATCTGTTATGTTTGTATTTAGCGCTCTTTCCCATCTGGCTTTCGCTCCAATGTTGACGGGGGGTGCTTCGTATATTTGTGACACCAATCTGCCGTCCCCTTGTGCTTGAATGACATCGTGCAGCAATTGCCAAGCCGGGGGTTGACGCGGGAAGTCTGGCAGATGGGTCTGCAGGGTGTAGCGAGTTCGGAAGTAGAGGAACACGTCTAATGCAGAGTTGCCCCTTCTCTGTTTGGCTTGGTCTGGTGTCAGGATGCCTTTTTTTGTGAATAGGTCCCCTAAGGATTGTATATGTAGCTTATCGACCCACTGGTGGAACACTTTCTCTGATGTTAGGGGGATTCCAGGAATAAATTTGACTGGCAAGAGGGGAGAGTACCTCGTTTGCACCCCCAGCTTCTTAGCCAGAGTCTTCCAGACCTTGTATGTCGTGAGCATCACATTCATTGTTGGGAACGGGGAGCTTGCCGAAGACCACTGCCGTCATGAAAATTGGGAGTTGCCAGGGCCCGTTCCACCTGTACATGAGGATGAATTAATTGCGTTGCGTACCAGTGGCTGAGGTACTGTGCCTGTGCTGCCCAGAAGTATTTCTCCAAGTCGGGGAGGGCCAGTCCACCGTTGTGCACTACTCTGGCTGGTCTGCCAGCCCACAGTAAATCAAGAACCAGGCTTTTCAGCCTTTTCAAAAAGGATTACGGTAGCAGTAGGGGGATATTATTGAAGAGGTATAGTAGCTTTGGCAGCACTACCATTTTGACTAGGGAGGTTCTGCCCCAAAGTGTCAGTGGGAGCGACTTCCAGCGAGAAACCTTGTCTTGTAGGGACTTAATCACCTCCTCGTAGTTATCTTGGAACACCTCTTGTTGGTCTAGTGACAGCTGAATCCCCAGATATCGAACCCCAGCGGTTCTCCAAGTGAGACCGAAGTCGTCGGCAAACTGTTTTGTGTCTCGAGTCAGTGGGAAGACGACTGATTTTGAATGATTGATTTTTAATCCGGAGGCCTCCCCAAATTTGATGACTTCCCTCATGACCGGGTTCAGATTAAGCCACGTCATCGGCGTATAGGGATACGATAAGCTTGTGTGGGCCAATGAGGAGACCCCTCTGTTGACGGAGTTCCCGCAGATTGGAGGCTAGTGGCTCCATCACCAGAGCAAATATCAATGCCGAAAGCGGGCACCCTTGTCTCGTGCCACGTTGCAAGTTTATTGAAGTCGATTTTGCCGTGCCCACTACAATATTCGCTAGTGGATTGGTGTACAGGAGAGAAACGAGTCTGATGAATCGGGCCCCCAACCCCATCCTGGTGAGGACCATGAACATAAACGGCCACTCCACGGAATCAAACGCCTTTTCTGCATCTAGCAGGACCGCAATTGCCTGGTCTGTTGCGTCTAGACCCTCGATGATTCCAAACATTCTTCGGATGCCGAAGGTCGTATTGCGGCCCGGTATGAAGCCTGCTTGGTCTGCTAGCACCAGGGCCGGCATCAGGGGCATCAATCTATTCGCCAGGATCTTGGCAAGGATTTTATTGTCCAGGTTAAGCAGGGAGATCGGGCGGTACGAGGCGCATTCGTCCGGTGGTTTTCCTGGTTTGTGTAGTAGAATGACATTGGCCTCACGGGAGGAACGGGGGAGAGACCCAAGCTCCAGCGCTTCCTCGTATACTGCTGCCAGCAGGGGAGCCAGGGTTTCTGCAAAGGCTTTGTAAAATTCCCCCGTTAGGCCGTCGGGGCCTGGTGCCTTGGAAGATGGTAGGGTTTTTATAGCAGCTCTAATCTCTTCCTGTGAAATCAGTTTGTTCAGAGGTTCACGCAACAGATGCTCGACCCAATATAGTTCGGTGTCTTCTAGGTATTCCAGAGGGAGGTTCGAGTCTTTCGGGAGCTTGTCGCTGTAAAGATCTTGGTAGAATAGACGGAATTCCTCTGCTATCTTTTCGTCGGTGTGGACTTCCTCACCTTGCCTGGTTCTGATCCTTTCGATTTGGGATTGCTTGTTATCGGCTTTGATTAGGTTAGCCAATAGAGCACCTGGTTTCTGGCCCTCTCCATATTGACGGATTTGGCTGGCGCGGTAAAGAAATTTAACCTCTCGCTCTGCTGCTGCGTTGAATTTCTGTAATTCCGTTTTCAAAGCTGCTGCAGACTCTGGGTTGGCATTGTTCAAATTCTGGATCTCGAGTTGCTTTAATTTATTTTCGCTGGTTGTAAGTTCGCTTCTAATTAGCTTGAGGATGCTGTTTTCCTTGGCGAGGCAGACTCCTCTGATGAAACATTTTAAGGATTCCCAAATTGTGCCTGCTGAGGGGACCGAGCCCAAGTTGGCCTCCAAAAACACCTCAATCTCCTCTCTTAATTCGGTTGAAAAGACCTCGTCTTGAAGTGATCCCTGTTTGAAGCACCATCGCTGTAATGGCAGGGTGGGGTTGGCTGGTTTAAGCTTAAGGAAGAGTGGTAAGTGGTCTGAGAGTGTTCTCGGATGGATACAGCACCGGCCACATGATAGGGGGCCTTTTATTGAGGTGAAAAAGCAGTCTATCCGGGAGCTTGTATTGTGGACTGCAGAATGAAAGGTGTAATCACGCCGTTCCCCATTGGAGACTCTCCAGGTGTCCTGTAAATCAAACGCATTGCAAATTTCTTTTATCTGGAGACTAGCCTTGGAGGGTGGATATTGGGCAGACATTGATCTGTCTGTCGAAGGATCCATTGCCGTGTTCATGTCACCGCCCCAGACAATTGTTGCCGGATTGAGCGATGAGAGCTGTGTCAACACCCAGCCAAAGTTGTCGGGGCCATCTACATTTGGAGCATATGAATTAACAAAGGTCACTTTCTGACCTGCGATGATGCCGCTCACCAATAGTGCTCTGCCTTCATCGTCTTTTGCCATGTGTAGTAGCCAGAAACTGAGCCGCTTGTGTATGAGGATAGCAACCCCTCTCGAGTATGTGGAGTAGGATGAAAAGTATCTGTGGCAGCCCCAGCTTCTGGTCCACTGGTGGTCCTTCCCCGGGGTGAAATGAGTCTCTTATATCAGAGCCACATCCACTTTGTGGCGTCTGATATAATGCAGAATTTTCCTAGACTTGGCCGGGATGTTGCCGCCTCTTATATTCCACGTTAAAATATTGATTGGGGCGATTTAGATTTTATATCGGGCCGCATTCCTTGTTTCACGGGTAGCGGTGGTCTGGTTGTGTTTAATTTTACGCCGGGGTCATTGCTCACCGGGTGGAGGCCACGGTGCGATGTCGGGTTTGGCACCGGGTAGGGAGCCGGTGAGGAGCTGGACAGTCGGGATCCTTTGGCGCTTAACTTTCTCCATAACTTCGGAGGACTTGAACTACGGCTAACCTCAACAGGCCCGAGACGTAACTCTCCCACGGGTGGGCAACCCTTAACTGGCCCACCGGGAGGTACTGAATTGCCCAACAGTTAACCAAGGAGGCCCATGGAGGCACCATACCGAGGTGTTAGGTCCACACCTCGTTGGACAGACTCAACGTAGACTAACAGTAACTGAACTGTGGCTGTGCCAGGGGCACTTGGGGCCTCCCAAGTGACCCAGCCCCGACTCGTGCTGCTGTTAAAGGTCTTGCTTACTTTGTGTTGCTGGACTGTATGCTGTACTCAGCTGTGAAGTGCTCTTTAAGGAGGATTCCTAGGGTTTCTGTCTCTTTGAGGTCTTGGGCGAGCCTGGTTCAGATCTGGGAGACCCAGATGGTCCAGGAACAGATTTGCTTCATCTGGGGTTTGGAAAAACTGGACCTTTCCCTCGTGCTGGATTCTTAAGCGCGCTGGATAATGCATGGAATACGGCAGTTGACTATTACGTAGTCTCTGTTTGACGCCAGCAAATGTTTTCCTTTGTGACTGTACTGCTGGGGAGAAATCGGGGTAGAAGTGGATTTTATCCCCGTCGTGGCTTAGCTCGCCTTTTTCCCTGGCGAGGCGGAGTAAGGCGTTGCGATCTCTGTAGTTCAACAGTCTCGCTATTATCGGCCTGGGAGGAGCACCTGGTGCTGGTCTCATCGCGGGAATCCTGTGGGCTCTCTCGATTATGAATAGGTGGGACAGGGCCTCGTGGCCAAATAAATTGGTGCATAGGGATTCTACGAATTCTTCCATTTTCTCCTGGGACTGCTGCTCTCTCACTCCGACTATCCGCAGGTTGTTCCTCCTCGATCGACCTTCCAAGTCTTCACACTTGGCAGTGGTTAGCTTCATCTGCGATTCCAGTTGAGAGACTCTAGTGGATAGGATTGTCGAAGTGTCATCGAGACTTGACACTCTCTGCTCCATTTCATTCATGCGTTCGGCATGGGAGTCCATACGATGCTGCAGGAGATCGACCTTGGACGCGAGACCGTCCATTTTATTACTCAGACTGCCAATGCCTGCTTTCAGATTGGAAGTGTCTAACGTGGGCTGCGGATGGTCTTGCAGTGCCCCCCGGACCCTTCTAGGACCCACCTCCGGACCAGGTCGGTCGCAGCTCGCTGTAATAGGTGACTTAGTGGTAGTACAGGGGGAGGAGGGAGTCAGCTTCGTCGTATTTGCAGCTCTCCTCAGTTAACGCAGACCCTGTGGTGAGTTTCAGCGCAAGACTGATGTATGATATGTGCCAAGGTTATTTAGTACTGTGCCCACCTGCTTGTGCTTAAACAAGAGGAGGAAGAGCCAGGGTCTAATGCATGTACACATGCGCTGTAGTGCAGGGACGAGTGGTCTTCTACAGAAAGGTGGTTGCTCAGCGAGTTGTGGCCGTCACCCTCTCCACTTCAGGAGGTGCAGAGTGCCCTAGCATTGATGGGATTCCCACACGCTCAGCGCACACGGGTGTCGCCTTGATCCTGATTTGGCGGTGGGCTGGAGTGCCAGAGATGCCGGGGGGGCGCTAGTGGCGCGTCCGCCGCTGAGTTCGATGGCGCTGGGGTGGGGGTGGGGGGGTCTGACCCCTCCTGGGGAATAGCGTGGTCTCCCCACCCCTCCTTACCTCCCGGTAGCCCTGGAACACCACCTCCAGGCGGGGGGCCACCCTCGAGCGCGCTCAATACGCGCAGGATGCTCTCTTCTGTGCCTCTTCCAGTGGCGCCCCGTCCGTCCGGGCGGGCTCGGGGATTGTAGAGGAAGCAGACGATGGACCTGGAGCCACACGCTCGCTCCCCGCGTCGCTGCAGCTCCTTCAGGTGCGCTCGCAGCTTCCCAGCGGGGGAGGGGCAGCGCGGCCCAGATACCGCCTGGCGTCCCGCCCTCCACGGCCCACGGCAGGGAAGCCGGATACCGGGGCAGATAGGGAGGACGCAGGCCGCGGGTGGAGTCCGATCTTCTGGCTGCCGTCTCTGCTGATTGTGTAACCACCAGCCTGGATGTCACACGGCTGCAACCTCCTCTCTGGCGGTGGCCCAAGGCGAGGGGAGGGAGTGGGGGCAGGATCTCCCATGGGCTCGTCGTTGGTCGGTGCGCGTTCACCGCACCGCAGCTGTTTCCTTGCCGACACTCTGGGTAGCTGCTCCGTGCTGGCACAGGGGGTGCTCCGGAAACCGCCGTGAAAGTGGCCGGCCCTGGGAGCGAGGAGACGAGTGGGCCGGCCCTGTGGTGCTCGGCCGCCAGGCCACTCGGGTTGATTATCGGGCAGGGAGCACCGATTTTCCTCAGAATTTCAGGAGGGCATAGCTGGTGAATTCGGCAATTCAGGCATAAGGATTCAGGGACAAAGCAACGCCAGGAACCGCAGGATTGCACAGGATTGATGCTGGGCTACGTGGGAGCTGAGACTTAAGCGGCCATCTTGGATGGCCCTCTCGCGCCCTCTAAAGTATTTTAATTTTTAACACCCATGTCACCTAACGGTGTGTATTTCTGTACAATAGCAACCCAAGCTTATTAACATGGTCTACATATGTTTCAGTCACCAAATAGGGCTTTCAAATTCAGCCTGACATAGTTCCGACCTTCTTCAGGACATTGGTGAGGCATGAGTCTTGCCTCACACTTACAACAGAATCCGGTGGAAGATGTCTTCCAACAGTTACTCTACAAAAAACAGACACCAAAATCTAATTACAATCCAACCTCTTTTCATTATAAATGTGGCATATTTGAATAATGCATATACATCTTTTCTGATTATATCAGTTCGCACTCACCTCCAATTTCAACTAATGGGGGTAGCGCAAACTCAGGACCCAATCCTCAGTGCTCCAGAGGTACAGGTTCAGAGAAGCCTGCAAGGGACGGAGGCACAGAGTGAATCAAGGGCTCCTTTCCTCTAAAAACAGATAGAATCTATCTAGATGTCAAAACTGATGACACTTTCATCTAGCAGTTCACCGAAGACTGCAGATAGTCTTGAAAGTCCACCTTCTGGGTTGGCTCTTTGTCAAATCTCCCAAACATAAATTAGATGTCAACAAGATGATTCCTTAGTCCAGCTGACCTATAAATGTGTCAAACATAACAAAATGTTTTCAAATACCCGGCTTCCTTGTTACCACTGGTCAAAATGCACTTTGGATAAGAGGCACTTACTTCTAACGTAGCTGTTTCTAATATCAGCTACCGAAACGACATGTCCGCTCCCTCAAGGGTGACGTCTGTTGCCAAACAAATTATTTCACGCTGTGCTGGCGGAGGAGTCAGGCTTCCTCGCTACTCCAATCTGCACACAAGGATAACATCGATCGCCATAATGTTACCCCGATGATGTGCCTTACAAATGCACAATAAATAAAAGATAAATAAATAAATTGGCTGCCTCTTATCTGGTGGGCTCACCTCAAATTACCTCTAAATTACGTATAATACATATTAAAGCAAAATACTAACAGCGGATTGGTTTCTGCAACATTGTATAGCATGCTGCTTCATAGCCACTCATGATTGATTGGCGTACTCTTAGCAGCACATGAACAAAACGAAACCCAGGTGCAGAGAACGACATCAGAACACTGCCCATTTGAGTCAATTAGCCTACCACCTCTCATCAGAAAGGCCACAAGCAAAGGCTTCTCCTTTATAGTTAACCTTGCTGACTATTTTCTTCTCAGGAACCTTTAAGGGAGTCAGGGTACACCACTATCTTTGTAGGCTAAATTAATAAGCCTTGTTTTCAAGTTCTGAATCTCGTGTTAGTAGACCATGAATTTGTCCATTTCAACTTCTTATTTACTGCTATTTGATTTAATTGTGGTGGGTGTGCTATTACTCTTCTTGGCCTCTGGAGACTTGGTTGTTCCATCTTACATCTGCTTTTCGCATCCTTGATTGTCCAATACTTGGCACTTGCAGATGTTTTTGTCTCAACTTAATTTAAGAGAAATGGGCCCTTCATTTATAACTTATCCTGGTTAACTCCCTGGTACTTTCCAATTATGCTTTGCTGTGTCATCCTTACTCTTAGCAAAACAGATATTCTTTGTTTCTCGCATGAAGCTGTTTCTGTAGTGTCTCCCACCTATGTAGCCTTGGTCTGTCTCTGAGGTAGTTTTAACATGATCCATCTTTCACTCATGGCCGTTCTACTCATGTTATAGTTTCTACTGCAGTAAGCTTCTACATAACTAATCTACCTTGCATTTCTGCATATGTACATTCGTTGAGCTTCATCTCACTTGTGTTCTCTGCATAGATGATTTTGTCACCTCTTTATACTTGATTACTTTGTTACTTGGATTACACCTTCATTCTTTAAGAATTCTTATATCGTTTCTGTGCGTCATCATATCTTCCCTTTATGATTTGATCTTACTCATGCCAACTTGCACTTACAGCTCTTTTATGTCCAGTGGTGTATGTCAACATCCTTCCACCACTTCAGTATGAGGGTACATTCGATACGGCTGTCTGAGTGCATAACGTGTCTCATACATTCAATGCGGTACTTGGGCAATACCTGGTGTCACACATAGTGCTCTTCTACTGGTGTTCATCCAATATGACAGAGGTGAGAGCGTGGGCACTAGAGACAATATCACCTGCTCCTCTACAATGCATTGTCCGGGCTTTGTGGGGGATTCGCTCTGGGCCATCTGGGGCATCTACAGTTATTTCTGTGTACCAACTTGGGTCAAATTAGGCCAGTCTGCGGCTGGTGACAAGTTCATCTTTGATGGTCTGAAACGCATCTCTGCAGTGAACACCCCATTCAAATGGCATGTCCTTTTTGAGCATCTTCTAGAGGGGGTCCGCGAGAGTGGTGTAGTCGGGGAGGTATCGAGCAAATTATCTGAGCTTTGTGTTGTCTGTTCGCAGGGCTACGTTCACAATTACACTTATCTTGCCTGGGTCAGCCGTCATACCCTGGTCAGCAGAGAAAATGTGCCCAAAGAATTTCAGGCTGGGCTTGTTGACGTCACATTTGGCCACACTGAGGGTGAGGTCTGCTGCTTGTAGGATTTCACGTACCTCGAAGAGCGCTTTATCGTGTTGATCTGGGAGGTGACAAACACCAAAATATTGTTGCTGTAATTAAAGGCCTTCATCACTGGTGCGATCAGCTGCTGGATCGTCTCCTGGAATATCTCAGCAGTAGATGATATCCCAAGTTCAGCCGCTTTCAGCAGATTAGCCCCTCTTGGGTAGCGAACATTGTGACGGGCCTGGAGAGAGACCCGAACAGCTTGGTTCGGCCTGATAATCATATCCTCTATGCTTGGACCCGGGTGTCTCTCCCTCTGTATTGCAGTATTTGGTATGTGCATGTCAACGCAAAGCTGCAATCGCCCTTTGTCTTTCGGCACCACCACCAGCGGTGACACACACTGCATCCGGCCTTTCATCCTCTCAATTTATGTTGCTGTGGAGGAGTAGTTGTAACGCTTTGGACATCTGGGCTTGCAGGTGGAACCCCCTCTGCAGGGATGTTGTGGCAGCAGGGTGCCCATGGGGTCCATGTGGAGCATGATGACTGGGTCTTTCAACATACCAACGCCCTTGAAGAGCACTAGGAATCGATTCCTAATGCAATGGAGTGTCCCTTGTTGATCCACCACCATGTTCACCTGGTTCCCACCCACCTGCAGTCCTCGCACAACCTCTGATTGGTCTACTGAATGTCAATTCAGGGCTCGTGCAGGGCTCGTGCAGGGCTGAGCTACCACACTGCACGAGCCCTGCAGAGCCAGGGCTCGTGCAGTGTGGTAGCTCAGCAGGCATCTGTCCACCGTAGGTCTTTTGATCACATGTATTATTGCTGACACAATGTGACAGTTTTGGTGTAGGTCACATCGGAACTTTCCTGTCAATTGGAGCGGGTGTGCCCTTCCCATTGGAATATTCTCAGCTGGGAAGGGGTCAGCAGGTACAGATCACTTATTAACTGGTGTAGATTTGCATTCATCATGTTGACAGTGGCCCCTGTGTCCACGATGAACTAATGGTTCATCAACTCCCAGCTGTATGTCATAAGGCAGTGGTATAAATCACTGAGGCATTTTGTGCCAGTGTAAAGCACAAGTCAGGAAAACTGCTCTCTGTGGCAGAGAGTTGCAAGGTGACATGATATGTTTATAATGCTCTTGATGGGGCTACTTTACCCTATATAAAATCAATAGCGCAATTGGCATTTCCTCTTTGACACAATTAGCAAATTTTGATGTCACAATTGATGAATTATAAGGAATATATGTTCGGTAAAGTACATGTATATTATGGCACATTTGGTATTATATGATTATGATATGTTACATCCCACACAAAGCAGCCTTAACTCCCCATATCCATTCTGATGATGCTATGGGCAATAAGCCATTTCATGCAGGCAGCTGTGCGTGCGCACTAACAACACATATTGCTCGGGAGCAGTCAGCAATCAAAGCATGCAGAAAGGAGTTAAAGAGGCTTAGCTAAATACAAGAGAAGCAAATAGGCCTACGGGTGTGCCAGGCCACTCAGTGCCAGCAGCAAAACTGGTGAGCTACGGCTTAGTTCTGCTCTACGCCATTCGGCGCCGTTAACAGGGCACAGCTTGGGCAAGCACATTTGTCCCCATTGGGCTGAGAAGAGGTGGCAACCCCCAAAGCAGGAAGAGGGGCATCACTCTCACATCAGGCCTTTCATCTCTTTCAAGTAAACACAATTTACAGGGGGTTTGACCAGTGCTTTAAGTGGGATATGAAATTGAGGGGGGGCCCTCATTTGGGGGAGTGGCTTGCCTGATGGGCGTGGCCTAAAACTTGAAGGCGTGGTCTAACGAAAGGCATGTAAAAATGAACAGAGGTGGTCTTGTCTACACAACTAAGCACATACTGCAACACTGCTGGTACAACCAAATCGTGTGGTCCTGGGCAAATCATTTTATTGCACTGTTGAGGGTGAGGCTTTTTAAAAAGAGATAAAGTTGACTGCTTAAAATACAAGCAGTCCTTGTATTCGGGGAGGTTTCTTTAAGTGTGGCGCATGCTAACATTCATAATCTTGTCTGGGTGTGGTCAGACGTTTGCATCAGGGAACCGTTGTAGATTCAACACATGAACGGATTTGCAAAATGGGCAGGGCTGGCACAAGGACAACCTGTTGAGTTTTGTTAGTTTGAGTGCTAACACAGGTGCAAGTATAGTCAGAGCCAAGAGCAGCCACGTTTCGTCATTGGGACAATTAGCAATGCAGAGGCAATCACCCAATTTCTCGTTTTAGTGGCAACGAGAAGTTAGGTATTTTGGTGGTGCTTACAAAAGTGCAAAAACGGACTCTGACCCAATGAGAAACACAACTGATGAGCAAGGACCAGGGGAGGGTCAACCACGGCAATGGCTGCATCCTTAACTGCGTGAAACGCTGTAAAATTTAAAAATGCATAATTATGTCAAAAGGGCGAATTACCGGCGAGGCCACTCAACACTGCCTGAAGCAAGCCTCACCTCTAGCCACGATATCAGTGAGCTCCTCCTCTGCCCCACACCCTTTCCCATCATGGGGTTAATGGGTCAAACATTAACACCCTTTTGTCTCCACTCCTGTTGTGCCTGTTACTCTCAGCACAGGGAGTGGAGACAAAGGGGTGTTAATGGTGGGTGGGGACCCTGAGCTGTGACTAAAACAAGTGTCAGCCAGCCCCAGCTTCGCGCACATTTGAGCAAAGCTGTGACTGCCCTGCACTTGTGTCAGCCACAGCTGCCTGACTTTTTGACGGCGCGCTCATCTCCCGTCGCGGCTGCGGCCGTGACGGGACAATGACCCGCCGTCAAGTGGCGGGACCGGAGGGCCCCGGCAGGGCCCCGGCTCAGCCTCACTTTTTGGAGACTGCCGGGGCACTGCCCCTGCAGGCCCCGGCCCACTTTAAGCACTGGGTTTGACACAACCTTTCATATAACATATACCCATAACCCAGGTGTAAAATGCTGTGCCCAAATTCAACCCTTCTTGGGTCATCCAGCTAGCCCACCCGTCTCTTCATAAATGTTTCCTGCATTGAGCAATATGTCTGCACAACTTAGAAACACTGAACTGCATCCAGTTATAACGGCTTGTTGTGGCTGGTAGTTACTGCTGGCGTCAGCTTCCTGTGTTGGCGATCCTTTTCCCTTCAACACCCAGCTGCTACAGTGGTCCTGAAAGCACCTGCCAGGGCAGGGAATATAGGAAGCAACTTCACGACTTCTATAAACCAGGGTTGGAGAAGCACTGACTCCTAGTGCTGCTGGTGAGCAGCTAGCAGGCTGACCACGAAAAGCGATTAATATATTTTGAAAACAGTGCCTTATTTAAAATGCATGAAAATCACAGCCGAAAGTTGCATAAAAGTAGGACAAACTGTACATGAAATAGCCCAAAATAGTCCAATTGGGCAACTCATTACGCGGCTGGGAAATGTAAAGAGCAGAGGACTTGCTTCTTACAAAGTTGCTGATTGGAGCAACTCTTGTTAGGGAGCTGCTCTTTGAGTAGTACTGCAGAGGACTGTGGAAAATAAATGTTTGTGAATTGGCCATTTCATTCCTGTGGCCTTGTTGCTATGCCAACCAGATATTCTCAGTTCAGAGCTACATTTTCGTCTCTCTCTCCCTCTCTTTTTCAACAATGGGTTTGGCAAATTTGTATCTTGCACCGCAAAATATGCCAAAAACCAAAAATGGTACACCTGAAGACTAAGGTGTGCCTATATAGCATCGGCAGACTGGCCCCAGGCCCGGAGATTTTATCTATTCTTAACATGATTTTTTAATGTTTCTGTGGCCCACCATTTTGTGCACGGTAAAATACACCACTTTTTATGCTACTGTGGCCTAGATCTTCCTGTGCCAAGCAATAATAGTTTCTTTTATGGCACATTAGTGTGCATAGTGCTTCATGCCTGATTGTAATCACTGTAATAATAAGTGTTATTACTACCAAATTTAAATGTACTCAATCTATCAACCTTTGATGCTTGAAGGGGCTGATTCAGCCTTACCAAGTTCTGAATTTGGAAAGTGCAAGCTAGCGCCTGTCAGAGTGGAACGTTTAAGTCGCTGATCTATCCACTCACACAACATTACCTTGTTTAATTGTGCAGTCCTGTCTCCTGTTCCCTCTAGTATCATTTTTAATACAAAATATAAAAACATATAACATTAAAAATATCACTATAAATTAGCAATTTAACACCCAGTCAAGGCATTACCAAACGCTGTTGATATACACACACGTAAAAAAGATAGCTCAGAGTGTTAGGTTCTTGCGGCTAACATCTCTGCTTGATCACGGGTTTATATCCTGACAATGTCAACTCATCCTTTCTTCAGTCTAAGATCATGAAAGGTTGGGATGTAATAATTGCATATAAAAGCGTTCCAGGTTATGTGTTTTGACAAAAGTGCTTTATAAGTAACTGCTTGTTATATTGGTATGTCTGAAGCTGGAGGAGCTTGAGTTATGAATGCACTTCCACGCAGCTTGCTTTCAAACACAAATCAAGAAGTTACCTATCAAATTGATTTTTGCATATTATATATCTATTTATATAGTGCACACACACACACAAACGCACAGGTGTATGTTTCATTATTTATCACTGGCTGCCTCCACGTTTACCCATGGACCCCTGTGTTTTACCCCCCCCCCCCCCCCCGGTATAGTTCTTGCAGATGCCACTTGTTCATATCTTGCCTTATTTCAGATCAGAGACATTGTATAAGAGGTTGTGTAATGGATTACGTACCACACATCAAGGCAGTGGTTTCACAGGTGCACAGAAGAAATGTGCGTACAAGCAGGAGGACGTTGTTTGGAAAGATGAAACAGCTGCACGCATACATGTCTACCTTACCGTAGCTGTTCACACGACTTTTACATCTCATCTACAAAGAAAAATGAGGAGGACGCATACCGCCTCACAACAAAGCCTAGGGCAGATGTAATCATGTGTGAAGTGTCAGAGTATGAGGCTCAACCCTGGTGCTCCCCCATCCCGGTGTAATGTCCGCTGCTCGGTTTCAGGGTACTGAGGGATTGTACCTCCGAAGTACAGGGGAGAAGACATGAAGAAGCGAGGAACTCAATAAAGCATGGGAAAAAATGGCAGAAGCACAGCCTTCCTTGAAAAAACAAGGCCCAGCTGGTGCTTCGACCATTGCATCACCAAGCATCGGCAAGTTGCCATGCCAACGCCATAGACCGCTCCTGAACTCCCCTTTCTCGTTTACAGTACCAGTGTTTTGGGCATTAGGTGACACTAGTGCCACCAAATTGACCAGAACCCAACAATGTAATCAACCTCAACATTCCCTCCAATTTCCTCCCTATATTGCAAATGTCTTAGGTGGAAATTTGCTTAAAAGGGTGTTGTCCAAACTACAGGCAACAAGTGGCATTCATATCAAATCCATCCTCTCCAGCAGACTGGCCAAAGTGCATGAAGTGGCCAATGCTGGTGGAGCAGTGTCTCTGGACTCTAAAGACCTATCCACGGCATTTGAGACAGTGGACTGCTGGTTGCGTCTGCTTTGGATTGGAGTTAGTGTTATTTGACTGTCCGACTGCAAACACATGTCCTGTGTCCTTACGCATCATGCCAATGCCTTTGTCCTGCCGTGTTACACAAGGCTCTTCATTGTCACACTTGTATGCAGCCACTCTGTGTTCTTTCTAGCTGATTGGGAGGAATCATTCAGGATTAATTTGTTTACATACATGGATGACATGCAGATGGTCTCTTAGCTTGATGGGGGTTCTACCCACACCGGATTTCTGAGGGTGCCTGGTGGCGATTGGATGTGCCGCAGCCACCTAAACATAAACTCAGTAAAAAAGGAGATTCTCTTGGTCAATTTCCCTGCTGCCAAAGAGCAGAGGTTTCAAGAGCTGGCCCATTACACAATGAAATTAGACCAATGTAACCTGTTGGTTGGGCACAGGTGCTTAACTGCTTTGTGTACCAAAGTGCCACATGGTGGATTTTGGAATAAATCGGTAGTCATGGTAAATGCTACAAGACAGAGGTCATATGGGTCACAAGGCTCAAGCTTGCATGGAAGGCGACGTGCTAGCTTCTGGACCCTCTGTAATTTGTGAATAGCTGTGGTAGGGAAGCCCCAATATATAGCACTACAATAATCCATTTGTGAAGTGATCAGGGCATTCACCGAGGTAACCCGAGCACAGAAAAAAAAACTAAAGGTTTTAGGGACTAGTCTTTGCAGAACGACAAGTCACCTGTGTACTGAATAAATCGGGGTCCTGAGAGAAGGAATTTTTACCCCAAGTGCTTTCAAAATTGTACCTGGGGTCAGACATAGATACCTTGTATCTGGTAATGGCTGCTGCATGTTGCAAAGTTTACTCTCCAAGGTATGAGAACCACATCAATGTATGTAGACCATATTATGAGAATCGTGTAGTACAGGTTGAAACCACATGAACCAGTGTATTCTGTGGCCATTGTAAAATGCCTGATCCACCCTTTCTGTAGAAGACCAGTGCTAGGTGACACTATATAAACCATGTAAACCCAGTAAGGGTGTTTGCTGCACCATATAAAGTTCGACTGTTGCTTGCGTGTCCTGTCTTGTTGATAGTGTGTTTGCTGCTTTGCTGACGGCCATTAAAGAAGCTTACCAACCTACCCAATGAGTGGATTATTGAATCTCTGATGAATTTTCTACACCAGCAGAATTTGCATACAATAGTCTACAACACGCTTCCAAGGGGGGATTCCCTTTTTTTGACAGATATGGGTTCCCCCAAGGGTTTTTCCTACCATGACTCCTGTCACCCTGTTACTGACAATAACATATTGAGTTAAAGGACTGCCGATGTTGTATAAACAGGTATTTGGCCATCTTCGGAGAGCGAAGCACACATGTAAGACGTTTGCTCATCGCCACAGACTTTCGAGGCCTCCGTTTAGTGTGGGGCAAAGAGTATGGTTAGCCACACAGTTCCTCACAGTCGTGGGCTTTCACCCGAAGTTTGCTCTAAAATTTGTAGCATCGTTTCCGATTTTAAAAATCATCAATCCAGTTGCTGTAATCCAGTTGCTACAACTGCCATCTGTGTGGAAGATTGATCCAGGATTTCATATCTCCTTGGTGATACCAGTCTCCCCTACACTGCATCAGTTGCTTCCTCTCCCACCTTTAGTCGTGGAGGATTCCCCAGAGTTTGATGTAGGAGCGATTTTTGACTCCAGGTGGCATTCAAATCAGCTCCCATATCTAGTAGATCAGAAGGGGTACGGCCCGGAGGACCAGTCATGGCAACCGGCATCCTGAGTCCATGCCCCATGGCTTTCCCCGCAAACCATCTGACCGCAGCAATAAGGCAAGAAGTACTGTCAGGTACACAAGAAAGGGGTTTCAATGGGATGAGACAGGCTCACACGAGGAGAGGAGGGAGTATAGTATACATTAATGATGTGTTATTTATATAGCACTTTTTAGAGAATATATTTAAATACAATATCACCCAACCGAAGTTGGTAGTCATGCATCAACCTCGGAAAGATGCAGGCTGAGTTGGCCTTGCCAGGATCCGAACCTGTGAATCATACACAGATCGCAGGAGAGAGCGCTCATCCCACTGAGCTATTTTACCAGCCTAAGCAGGAGCGTAGCAGCGTGAAGATCCATTCTAAGATGATGGCTAAAGAAGAGGATAGGAACTGAGGAGAAATAAACAAAGGACCGTAACTGGTTAAGGATAAAAGGAGCCAAATGGAAGAGAGGGATTGCCTGTCAATCATGTAGGTAGGACCTTCTGCTCCAGCTCGTTCCGTGCTCTACTCCTTTTTGTTGTGTACCAGGCGTCTGGCCTTAGCTCTAGTGAGAGTTGCAGAACTTCTGTGCCATAAACAAAGGTCGGAAAAGATTCCGACTCTGGCTCCCCCTGCCTTTCTCCCGGTCCATCCTATAAGTCCTGTTCCCTTCCCCGATTGCCTCGCCTGGGACCTTTATATCCTTCGGCCCGCAAGCCCGGGTGGGGGCCAGCCTCCTGCAATGTCCCTGGTTAAAGAGAGTGCAGGTTACGAGCATGCTCATCCACCAAGCCCCCAATCCCTGCTGTGTGGGAAATAGCGCCGGGAAAGCATCAAAGTCTTCACGATATATGAAGGTGGACATCTTGAATTCCAACAGGTGCTGAGAAGCCTGCATCTCGGAAGCCAACGCCTGACATCTATGCCTGCATCAGGGGTAAGGTGATAGGATAAGAGGAGGGGACTACCAGAGGGCTTAGTGCAACCCGACTGATTCTATTGCAGCTTGTTTTTTCTCTGCAGCATCTGCACAACTTTGGATGCATCCATTATTCTGCGTGGGCACGGCCCCTCTTCATTTCTGCCCCTGCTTCTATCTCTGGGCTTCCAGATTCAGGTGCAGTCAAAGCAGCTCACTGTGTCACAGAGGGTCCAGGGAGAGGCTGTGAGATTTGCCGCCTCTATCATCTAGACACCATATTTGTTAGCAAACCTGACAAAGGGCAAGCCCACTTCCATAGCCTGGGCAACGAAGATGAGCGCTTTGAAACTTTGAAATAGTTTCACTGTTGAATGCATTCTCACCTCCATAACATGGAGGCACTTAGTCATACCAGTCTGCTATTTAAAACTGACTCTGAAACAAACGTTCCTCAGTGTCTAAGAGCAGTAATAATAAGTAATAATTAGTCATTAGTAATAATAGGCATTATTATTACCAAATTTAACCATACTCAACGTATTAGTCCCCCGAGGACATGTGCTAAGTGTGACCTGTCAGGATTTAAGCCTCTGTCCTGAGCTTATACCTCTCAGAAGTACATTGAATGGATTAATCACTAAGTGAATAACACTTGATTTTTTGGATACATCTCTTCAGTTTTGTCTTGATTCCGTTTAAAAATATCTTGTGCTATTCCAACTAAGAGCATCCAGGAGATAGGTTGTGGGGGGCATTGTTATGGCAGAAGTACCATCAAATTCCTACTGCAACAGCCTCTTCCTCAATCTTCCTAACTCCTCCCTTTGCCCCCTTCAACTAATCCTGAATAGGACTGCGAGACTTATACTTGGCTCAAATTCAGGCCTGCATTTCCCCAGCCCTAAAATCTCTCCAGTGGCTTCCGTTTTCTGCAATAATCAAGTTCAAGACCCTCTGCATCACCCACAAGGTTTTCTGTGGCCTCGGGCCCCGCTACACCCAACTCTCTCCCCCTAAAGACCTCCCTGCTAGAGCCCTTTGGTCGCCTAGCTCAAGCTCTGCAGATCAGAAATTTTTCAAGCAGAGACGGGGAGGTAGATCTTTCTCCTCGGCAGATGCCTCCTCTGGACGGGCCTCCCTGCCCCTCTCAGACTTGAGCTGGATCTCCTTAAGTTCCAGAAGCTTCTCAAGACCTTCCTTTTCTCTTCTTCCTTCCCTCTGCCCCTCCCCTGCTAATGTCCCTGTCTGCTTCTTGACTGGCTGCCTGGTTCCTTCAGAGTCTTCAGGGCACCAGGCCCACCCACTCCAGTCCACCCATGCACTAGGTTTCCCCGGCCCCCTCCCCCCCAAACAGCACTGCCCTTTTGGCCTGCACTTGCCTGGCTGGGCCTGCACCCTTGTAACCATTCCAGTCCCTTCCTCGCACTCAGCTCATGGACCTTCTTTCCCCTTCACTCTCTGCTTTCCCCTGGCTCTGTCCACCTGGCCTCCCCTGGCACTTGCTTTTTCTCACAAACCTTTGCGTCCTGACCTGCACTCCCCCCCTCCTTTTTCCTCTGCACTTCTCTAACTGCACTTCCACGCTCTGAATCTCACAATGCCTAGAAGGATCGTTTGTTTTTGTCATCCCTGATGCCCCATCCTCTTGTTTTGTTGTGCCTCGAAACACATTGTGTATAGGCGCATTATAAATACCCAATAAATCAAATAAATAAAATAAAAGCAGGAAAAAAAAACAAAATTACAAAGTCATTTTAGGGAAAAGGGGAAGAGTACCATACGTGGGGATAGCTCCCTTAACAGTAAGCTTATATATTCAGAGTTAAAAATCTCTCTTTATAGGCAAGTGTTTGACCGCCATCCCTTTAAGGAGCCAATCGCAAACAGCCATTAATTAAGCGATAAACCCTGACGGTTGGGGTCATTACCGGGTCAGGTAATGCCGCAGGCTGAATTACAGGCCTGAGCCAACACAGAGCCTTAATGTGATCCCGGTGCATTACCAGACCCAGTAATGTCCCCACCAGTAGGGGTTTTCTGCTATTAGCATCCCAGCATGCTTAGCGGGGTGCTGATAGTTTGCTTTTTTCAAATTGAGAAACACCATGTTTAACATTTATCTACTTAAAATCTAATTACAAACCAAGATGGCCACCATGGTCAAGGGAGAAGGGAACTACATCTACTCCATCTATGTGGCAGCAATTGACACTGCAAGGAAGCGCTGGAACACTGAGTGTTCCTGGTGCCAGCAAGAGGTGGTGGAAATTGGGGGTGGGGGTAGGAGTGGCAATAGGGGGGGCATGCGAGTACTTACCTGCTGTCCGGCTGTGAAGATAGCATCCTCCCGCTTCTGAGGAGGCTCAGAATGCAGGATTTTACCATGCGGTAAAGCCCCCACCCGAGCTTCCTGATTGGCTGGGAGGCACTGTGGCTCCTCCTCCGTGGTGCTAATGTATCTTAGATGTCCTATTTAAAAATGACCCCAGAGACTAGTATGCTCAATATGGATGCTCAGAAACTATACATCACAATTTCTAAGGCTGGGTGGACTGAACACATGACCAACAAATTTGTCCCTGTGCTTTGCGGAAGAACTCCAAAATGGCTAAAAGGAATCATATTTTATGCAATAAAAGCAGTCAAAATTAAATCAAGGATTTCAATGCAAAATATTTGTTATTCTACAAAGTAGAATTCTTAATATTATTTCCATTTGGGTGCTGAGGCATGACAACCAGCAAATAGCTGCACTATACCACCTTCTCCTCGAGCCTCTACCCACTTCACGTCCTTTGCATGTGTTGTAACCCATAACAGGCAAACAACAAGGCATCAAGACGTGTTTTGGATGGGATAGCCATCATCGTGTGATCATTATATTGTCTTTCACAGTAGAGTTGAGGTGGAAGCTACGCCGTCCTCCAGAAAATAGACAAAGAATCAAGATGCATCCAAAAATATATTCTGCAATCAAAAACCTCAATAAGTTACAGAAACAACACAATGTAACAGCATCCTTCACATTCTTGATTATCGGACAGTTAATGACACAACAGTCAATGATAAAATCAGAGAACCATTCAAGCTTCCGGTGAGTTGATGTCCACAAGGTGGCAAAAAGATAGCCTTGCTGGAATGATCCCCATATTGGCTTAGATTGGTGGCACTGCAACCATTCAACCTTCCGGTGAGCTGATCTCCACAGGTTGGCAATCAAGATAACCTTGCTGGGAGGATCCCCATATTGGCTTAGATTGGTGGCACTGCAACCATTCAACCTTCCGGTGAGCTGATCTCCACAGGTTGGCAATCAAGATAACCTTGCTGGGAGGATCCCCATACTGGCGTAGATTGGTGGCATTGAAGAAGTGCGCAACCATGACTCCCTCGTCATCCTCCGAAAACAAACACACACAATACCAAGTATCATCTTTGCATAGGTAGATTCAGCCAAAACATTCCATGCATGCTCTACCGAGAAGTGACACATGCACGTGGCTATAGTGCCCTGTGGGAGTAGATCTTTTGGGACAGGCACAATCAAGTTACTGACTAACTGTCAGGTGTGTCTAGAATGTCCAGCCATCAAGAGAAATTTTGGGTTATACTGTTCACAAAGAGGCTGAACTGGACAGGAAGTTCATAGTGTGGTCCCTTTTGTCTAAGTATATGGCCCATGTTTTGTCAATCGATCGCCTTAGTTTTCTACACTGAATGGTGATGGTTGGTTATAGGAAGCACCTCACCTAGAATAGACTAATCTAGAGCAGGATGATGTTGGCCATTGCAATTTGTTTCTCATGATCGCTTCAGGGCTGGTTCAAGAGACATGACGTGCACGTATGAGATCACCACATCCTTTACCCTGAGGCATTTGACACCACACCACATGCCGAGATCAACTACAACCTCTGTGTGTAACCCTAGGCCTCCAGTGTAATCAGGCATTCAATAGGCATGAGGTTCACAATACTGCACTGTATACATTTAGCTAAGGCTAACTAACTCAGATCTCTGACGGTGCTGAAAAAACTTAAAGAATCCTCCAACAGAGGTTTTCTACAGCACATGCCAAAACTGGAAAATCACCAATTTCCACAAATAAGCGTGTTGGGGACTATCTTATGCGCCACCGGTGAGGGGTTCGGAATACCAAACATTAGTGTTATGCAAGGAAGATTTCACACTTAGGAGAGGAGCAGGGTGGTGATAAGGTATAGTTCACCAACGCACAAGCACGCAATAAAAGATTGTCCACACAGAGCAATATACTATTTGGCACAAGTAAGGCATCCAAGGATACCTACATTTACAGGTAAAAGGAACAAATAAAATATGAACAGAAAAGGGGGACTTTTAAAGTCAGTAAGCCATTGATAATACCAACATTATAGCTATCTAAACGTGGCTTTTTCCAACAGCACCTGACCATGGACTAATCCCAGTGGACGCATAGAACACAACTCATAGTACTGCGCTACTGTTAAAAATTCCCAGCTGAAAAAACTGGCTACAGAAACCTTGCACAGCTCTGCT
The DNA here is from genome assembly GCF_040938575.1 of Ambystoma mexicanum. Classification (NCBI taxonomy): domain Eukaryota; kingdom Metazoa; phylum Chordata; class Amphibia; order Caudata; family Ambystomatidae; genus Ambystoma; species Ambystoma mexicanum. Next base: position 1,071,012,372 of record NC_090934.1, on the reverse strand, counting down.
GCACTCGAAATATGTCTGCGCTTTAAACAATAACCTAGAAAGAAAAATAAACAATATCTATTTTACAAGGTCAATAGGGTGAAGACCAGTGATTTCTACACAGACAGAACTATATAAGGGAAGCTAAATTGTAGGATTCCCAAAGGTCTATATCACAGAAAATCACAGCTAGGTACCACAAATACCTGGTTTTCACTGAAACCTCAGAACCCCAAAGGGAACAAATAAACGATTCCAAATTTCTAGTAATTGTAATTGTCACTTTAAGAAAGTCCCAAAGCGTTTGTCCATAGAGTTTATTTGGACAAACTCAATAAGTTCGGTGAAAATGCGATTTACGGACTATAGGTGCAAAGATCACGTTCACCATCCGTTAGCAGAGTAGGATGGAACCCACTGGAAGCGACCAGGACCCAAGTACATGAAAAGATTCCCAGCGAAATATGGCTGCAGAGTAGGGCTGAAGCCCACAGAAGACAGACAGTTATGGTTCATGGGGGCGCTCAGAAGTCACTGTGCACCGGAATCCCAGAGATCCCATTGAGGAGGACTAACAGCAAGAGGTCACAGGACTCATGAAGGGACCCCGGGCTGAGGGCTGCTTAGAGAGGCCCAGGAAGCAGGGTGCAGGATTGGGTTCGGCTAGACAGAGATTCAGAGTGCAACAAGCTGCCCAGATAAACCCCACTAGATCAAGAATGACAAAAAGGAACAATTACCTCTTCCAGATGACACACAGTGAAGAGGGCTCTGAAGCAACAACAGTAGCATAGGGGAGTACATAAGTGACTCAGCAAGTAGGTCAGAGGTGGCTTTGAGTGGCACAAATAACTTGCAGTGGTGTGTTCGCAGCATGAGGAGAAGCTGCAGGGATCTGGGTCCAAATGTCCCATGACAAGTAGCAAATATTTGTGTAAGGAGCCACATAGTGCCACTGTGTTTCAGAATAACAACAGACCACCAACATATGTCCTAATCACAGACAAAGGAGGCATGAACTTTGAACAAGTCACACAGGGTTATAGTCAAGAATGATCCAGTCGTTCCTGCAGATCGGAGGAAGAGGAATTCTGTTACCGGATAACCCTGGATGAGGGTATGAGGGAAGAGCCTTGCCTTTGGAAGATTTGAAGGTTTGATGAAAGAAGCTCAGGAGCAGAGCAAAGAGATAACCAGGACAGTGGGCCTCATTATGAGTGCACCATCCGGTAACAATACCAGACCTGCACACTCCGACTTTTGCCGGTCAGGTCAGTGGACTACCGGCAGCTGCCCTTGGGACTCCAATGGAACTTGGGACTCAATGGAATGGGAGCTTACCGCTGTTGTTGGCACCCGTAATATCTTGGAAACACTGGGATATCGGGTGCCGGTAACAGTAATTTGGATTTGCTGGTAACCCACTGGTAATACAGGCGGGTTAACGGCAAACCCGTAATGACCCTAAGTGTCTTTTCACTCAGCTTTAAGGGAGTGCATCCAGGAAGGACCTCAATCAATGGCTCATAATCCACAGAGATTTACAAACACACCGGGTAGTGGTTATCATGGCCCTCCATGCAGCATCCATGCACCATTTAAAGTTTTATCGACCATCCTGTCAGGACAAGCCTACATGAGAACTGGTTGCCACATACACAAAGGGTGTCTCGGTAGGCTCTGACAAGAACCTACATGGGCTCAACTTCCATTATAGTTATTTCCCACAGCTGAAATGCACAGAGAAAACCGCAAAATAAAAATACTTGGCTGTGAGATCTGTAAAGTGCCTTCCTAGGCCAGTGGCCACCATCTATACGAATGTGGCTACCAGCACAGTAAAAAGGCTACAGGATGGTGTAACCAAAAATAAAATATGTAGATGCCACCAGTCTACTCCCTAATGCAGTTTTGCTGGTGGGAAAACTCACCCAGGGGTAAAATGCGGTGCGCAAGGACCCCTGTCCTAATAGCCAAATGAGCTACTGAGAAAAGAACATCATAAACATGTTGAACAGAAAAAAGGGGCTGGGCTCCTAGCCGATCACGCCTCTCTGCCAAAGCGTTATGGCGTAAACATTAAGCTGCGGGTAAGTAGGGCTGCATGAGTCTGGCCAAGGGTGTGGTGATGCCCAACACCACATAATGGATGTGGTAAAAAAAAAGGAGGCCCTGACCAAACACGTGCTCTACACGATTGAATTAGTAACAGATAATGGGTTTAGCACAATCACATTTTCAAGCCAGATGGCTGCTGAGAAATCAAGAAGAACTTTCATAAATTGATTAGTCTTCTTTATTGTGTGGGTGTGTGAAGAAACACTACAGCCAACATGTGTTTCGACCCATACTATGGGCCTCATTACGACCCAGGCGGTAAGTTACCGCCTGGGCCGTGACTTTACCACCATGGCGTAAACTATGTTTACGCCATGGTGGTTGGCGGACTTACCGCCCCATTCCGACCTTGGCGGGGCGGTAAGTCCCCAATCCCCATTTACCCTTCCCCATTCCCATTTTTGCCCCATAGGGCATAATGGGAGTGGGGAAGGCGTTAATTACGCCACCGTAAATTACGGTGGCGTAATTAACATCAAGGTCCCTTAGCGCCATGGATTTTAACACCTGCTAAAAGCAGGTGTTAAATCCGCCATGGCGCTAAGGGACCTCGTACTCAGGCGGTAAGGGTCGGCGCTGTTAACGCTGCCGTAAACCCCTTACCGCCTGGGTCGTAATGAGGCCCCATGTCTTTTCCAGGGCTGTTAACTATAGACAATAACAAAGAATATAGTACAATCAACATAACACAAATACATATTCATGAGGGTACAATACAGTGAAATGAGTACAAAAATAACAATGGAAACCAAAAATACAGAGAATTGGCAAGAGAGAAGGGGGAGAGAAAAAACGGAAGATAATCCATTAGATATTTTTGTCAGTCCTATAGTTCCTGAAATATGATAGGAAATCTGCAGTTATGCCACTTCTTACATTACAACTAAGTCTAGCATCAATGACGGCTCCATCGCCGGGAGGGTCTACGGGAACAGTGAAATGCAGTAACCGACAACTGCACAAACCAGAGCTGGCAACTGGGGGGTGACTAGCTAACACCTACACACTGGCATATATTGGACACAATTCTTTACTGCAACCTTTTGAAGAGCCAACCTAGTGGTAAGCCAACTGTTGCAACTGCCACTGTTGCAACTGTTGAAATTAGAACCATCCACAATAATAAGTGAACATGACATTTCTTGGGATGCGGAAGCAGGGCAAGAGGCCATTAAACAGCTCTCGAATTTTCAACCGTATTGAGTGTTTTGGATTTATAGGGAATATGATCCACTGCTTAAAGTCAATTTGTCATCTTTAAAGCAGCATGTGCGTGCGAATGAGGGTGTTGTCTTTTCTAACACATGCTAACCATGTGTGATGATGTACTAAAGAGATATTTTAAAGCCCGGACCAAACCAAGAAGCAAGAACCAATGAACAGAGAGCACCGTCACTGCATGGGACTCCACTGCTACAAAGGTTATCAGACTGTGCAAACCCATTCTCCGCTACTTCTGACACTAGTTCAGAAGGCAACTCAACGAGCTTTCACACTGCAGAAAAACGTAAGAGGCTGTGGCACAGACTCCTCCCCCACTCTGGGCAGCTAGGTGCGTCACGGTTCCCAAGAGATGAATGCAGGCCCACTGCAAAACAGAGGATTGATGCTTCTGTTCATGACACCTGCCCACTTTATAGTGATGATGAGCCACTGCAGTTTTGGTTTGGCAATTGATAAGTGTGGTCCGTTGTACTTGGTCAATTAGTTGTGAAAACCCTAAAATGACTGTTTCAATTATAGCACTGCTGGTGCTATTGTCACAGAAATTAGGAGATGCCCCAAGACACCCCTGTGAGAGAGGTTCCTTTCATAAAAATGAATGAGCATCTTATTGCCAATTGCTATAGCTGGAGATAACACCAGGCCCATCATTGCCAGACCACATATCATGCACTATTAACCAGCAGAACCATTCTTGAATTTTGTATGGGCTCTCCTGGTTGGCCATGCCTCCCCTTTTAATACCCCCATTCCCAGTAACCTACTGTTAGGGTTGTTTTCTTTGGCATCCACCACTGTGATGTGATCAAATTCCTCCTATCCTAGACACAGCAATCAATCCATAAAGTAGGTGCTTGCATTCCGCATCACTCTTGTGCTCCCATCCTGCCCAAATGGTGCGAAACCCTGAACATGGCCACTACCAACAGATGCTATGGTCCTAGTGGTGATTATGTGACCCTGTTGGTTGGTGGTGCCAGTTGGTCTAGCTGTGCTGGGCCAGGCATGATAGGTTGGGAAGATGTTTGCAATTGCTCATACTGAGGTGGTGAGGATGGCTGCTAGCTGCATTATGACCTTCATTTGGCTAGACTGATTAACTATCTTCTGGCAGAGGTTGCATATTATAAAGCATTGCTCCACACCAGACAGTCTTACACTCCACTAAGTTGAAGTAGTCCCACACCTATGACCAGATGGGCGATGCCATTGTTAGGGACAACTTCTGACCCGCTTGGAAAGCTTGAAACAACCTTTCCAGCTCTGCCACCTTTCAAGTAGTCCCACACCTATGACCAGATGGGCGATGCCATTGTTAGGGACAACTTCTGACCCGCTTGGAAAGCTTGAAACAACCTTTCCAGCTCTGCCACCTTTCAGTGACATGTAATGGTGCAGTGGTCCCAGTTTCCACCACCTTAACCACTGTCACGACCCTCGCCCAAAACCCCCTCTGGCAAACCCATTGGCCAGGTGGAGTCAGAACTCGGGCCTCTAGAGCCTGGCATCCTCTTCAAAAGCCCTCATGGGGCCAGTCCTGGCGCCTATGGCGCCAGGCTCTTACACCATGAAAAACATTGTGCTTGGGAACTACTTTATTGTATTGTCAGCCAACATGGAGGCATCCACATAGCTTGGTTCCTAAGATCCAAGCTATGCGGTCTAGTGTTTTGGGTGTGGTAGTCTAGGGACAACTTTACCTGGACTATTTTGTTGGTGCTATTTAAACCACACCCGAGCAAGACAACACGCTTCGCGTTACTTTGCAGCTTGCAACCTGACGCTCACCGTGTCCAGCTATTCCCTCGAACCTCGGAGAAGCAGAACCTGCAAGGAGACAAAAGTAACATCATTAGCAGCAGCATCTTACCTGCAGTCTTCATCTTTAAACACTCGCAGCTTCTGAGAACAGCTTCCTCAAATCTGCACGCCTCCTGGACAGAACGATCTGAAAGAGGAAGATAGAGGCAACATTAAAGAAAGCAGTAGAGACATTTACAAATTACGAACTGCTCAAAAGGCTTACCTGGCTGGTCGCCTCTCGGCTGGCACCACTTCGGACATTCCACTCACGCTGAAGAACACTGCGACCTACAAGGAAGGAAAACACAGGTTAGCAAAGGCAAGACTTTGCAGCGCTGCGCATAGCGCTTACTTACCGCATCATAGCGCTCTTAATGTGCCATCATTTACCAGCGGGGCTCAACCAAGCCAGTTCCCCACGCTGAAGCTCCGCATACCTAAGGGAGAAGAAAGAGACATTTAAAAAAAAGAAAGGCATACAGGATAGCAACAAAACTAAAGAACAGCAATAAGACCTACCTGAACAATATCAAACGGGCCGGCGTCAGTGAATTAACTGGACCACACTCGCCCATGAAAGACAACGCGCCCCTGCAAAGAAGGCAGGACGGAGAGCACGCCTAATTCTACCACAAGGCAGAACCTTCCCCGCAGACCACATCAGTGCAAAGCTGAGAAGCATACCAGCGAGTAACCCGTCTGGGTGGCGTCCCTGTGGACACCAGGTGAGTGTAACAACCACCTGCTAGTGGACTTTTAGGGAAATCTGTACTCAAGAAGAGTAAACAGCGAATGAAAAGCATCAGTTTAAAAACAAACATGTGAGCTGCAGCCTGCGCACAGTATCTGCACAATGAAATGTGTGAGGGAATGTGCAATGTTTTCAGCCCCTATAACAAGTGTATACCTCCAAAGTAACGGATGCGTCCTTCCAGTTACTAGAAAGTATCCAGCAACTATTATTAAAATGGAAAGAACTGTCAAATCTGAGATGAAAAACACAACAGTTAATAGGAAAATTAAAAACTGAATTGGGCCTTTGTTAGGGTTGGCTCTTATACTTGCATGTGTGCTGAGCCAGGATTGATGTCACCATCAGAATGTAGGCTGTGAGTCTGGAGTGTGAGATTAGAATGTTTGGGGTTGAATGGGTTCTAACCCAGGCAGTTAGATTATGTGAGCCTGGGTGGTGGGAGCCAGTGGGCTCCTGTCCCTTTCCTCTTTATCTCCTAATGACTTGTTGACATCTGATCCTGTAACCTAAGAAGCTAATAAAGTAACCACTATGCGTACCTGGCCTGTGTATCCTGAGTGTCCCTTGGAGTGAACCCTATGACCAAGAGCCGGTCATAACAATTGGCGACGAGGATGGTCCAAGGTATGGTGAAGGAGGACCTTGGAGTGGACACCAAGTGAAGCAAAAGGAGATGCAGGTACCTGTGTGATGTCATGTGAGAGAGGAGAAGAGACTCTGCTGCGGGGGGTGCAGGCAAGAGGACAAGTAAATGAAAGGAGAGAGGGAGAGCCCACTGCCCCCCATAGACTGGTTGCACCCACCACCCAGGGCTGTTTGAGCCAGTCCACCCAGGGCTGGAAGGGACAGCCTGTCAGAGGAGACCCCTGGGAAGAAGGTAGAGTGCCCTCTTTGAGGCCAGGAGTCATTAGAGGCTGTCCAAGAGTCTGGAGAAATGGAAATCACCCAGGGCTGGAAGGGACAGCCTGTCAGAGGAGACCCCTGGGAAGAAGGGAGAGTGCCCTGTTTGAGGCCAGGAGTCATTAGAGGCTGTCTAAGAGTCTGGCTGGAGAAATGGAAAGCACCCAGGGCTGTTTGAGTCAGCCACCAAGTACTGCTTTAGTCAGCCCCCAGGGCTGTTGCAGGCGACCACCCAGGGGTGTCAGAAGCATCCTGCCCCATGGAGCCTGGGGCAAGGATGGCCTGTTGGAGTCTGCCAGGAACAGGCCCCCTGGTACATGAGGAGACATTGGCAGGGTTGCATGAGGCTGCCCAAGTGTGCCACCATTTCCTGAGTGACTATGCCAGCATTATTTAAAAAGGGGAAGTGTAATTTCCATGCCAAGTAAGCGTAATTGTGCCTTTTATGCACCTGGAGGCTAAAGGTTTTAATGAGAATAGACGCTATGCTGATTTGGTCTGAGGTGGGGACCATGCAATGAGAAAATGGTTACTGTTTGGGTTTGGGTATGATAGTAGTTTTTGGGGATGATTAGTTTATGCTTGCAGAAGAAATTTTGGAGTTTCATTTAAAAGTAAAATGTCATAATGGATTGAGCAACGATGTGGCAAGCAGTGACTGAAGAGTACTGTTGTGAATTACCATGAGAAGTATTAGTGAGAATGATGTTGCACTTAGAATAGGAGATGCATTTTATTTTAGATGTAACCATTTTGAGGCATTGCAGGTTGGTTTTAGAGTTGGCCCCAGTTGGCAACATGGACGTTTAGGTCTCATTTAAAGTTGGTTTCCACATTTGTGTTGTGACAGGGGTTGTGTGTGAGTGGCACATATGAGGTTGATTGAGGTGGACAATCAAAGGGTGTTGATCCTATTATGCTTAGTATAACGTTTTGAGGCATTTTAGCATATTAGGTTACCTGTTTAATGGCGACATGGACTTTTAGAAAATGTGACTTGGATGTACTATGTTTCAATGTTCTGATCATCCTAAGACTATGTTTTGCTTGTGTGTGTGTGGTGTGAGATTTGTGATCTTAAAGCACAATAAGAGTGATGTTGGTCATTAATGGTTACCACAATCTTTGAGTCCTTTCAGCATTTAGAGTTGCCCATGCTTTGGCAACATGGACTTTTAGGAAATGAGATCTGCAATTTATAATGTGATTATTGATATGTCATTGCAATGCTTACTATAACCATTTTTGAGGCATTGTAGGCGTGATGTTCTGTTTGTGCGTGTATGGATGTGCAACCCATGATGACTGCCAGAGTGACTGCAGCGCTCCTTAGCAGTTAACATTCTATGCCGGGGTTGTCTGTATTTTGAACATCCTGTGTTTGTGTGTGTGTTGTAGCAGTATGTGAATGTTTTAGTGTTGGTGCATGACCAGTGTTGGGTTTTGAAATCTTTTTTATTGTTTTTTGGAATATGTTTTAATTGATGTACATGACCAGGGTTGGTCAGGGGACTCTGCGGAGTTGGAGGTGTTTGGTGTTTTGAGGCCCTGTGGGGTTAGTGATGTTACTAGTGGTAGGCTAGTATAGAAGCTAGTTGGAACTTTGATTAATTGGTTAGTGACTCTGAGGGGTCCAGAGGTACCTAGTAGGAGACTAGTACCATAAGCATTGCAAAGCTGTGTTTTTGTGATGATTGGTGGTCTGAGGAGTTCACATGAAACCTAGTGAAGCTTTTATGTTGTTTTGGATTGTGGCTCTGCGGAGCAGTCCAGAGGCATCTAGCAGGGGACTAGTGCCTGAAGCTGTGTGAAGCTTCTCTGTTGTTTTTGAAGGTGTCTAGCTCTGCGGAGTTTACTTGAAGCTGTGTGAAGCTTTGATGTTTTTGGTGACCCTGGAGTTGTTAAGGTCCAGGGATTGCTTGGAATTCTGGAGATGCAAGTTACATTGCATTTAGTGTTTTCTTTTAACTTTAGGTGACTTTTGGAATTGTTCTTGAGTCCGCTCTTGATTAATTTCAGAAGCCTGGCAACGTTTCATCTGCAGCTGTGTTCACTTTGGGGTGTTTATTTGGTTTTGAAGGGCTCATTTGTCTGGCCAACATTTGTAGCGTTATGCTGGTGGTGGTTGTTTAGTGACAGCTGGTTGCGTTTCTTTATTGGTGTGATGAGGTGAGTGACTGGTGATTAGGTGTGTCTGTGTTGCTTGAATTTTGGAATGGATTTGACAGCGGCAGGAGTTGTGACTGTGGTTTCTTGGTGACCCAGGTAGATTGTTGGGTTGTTAGTAAGTATCTTGCGCAGTTATGACAGTACCTGGTTTTTCCCGGTTTTGGGAGTTAGTACTCGGAAGTGGCAGTCCGAGGTTCCTTTGTGGCAGAGAGGAACGGAAGGAGCTTTGGTTTGGTTGGTCTTGGTAGTGTTGTGGTTTGTTTGCCGAGGTGGGCGGTTAGTGCTCGAAAGTGGCAGTTCGAGGTTCCTTTGTGGCAGGCGGGAACGGAAGGCGATTTGTGATGTTTTGATTGGTTAGGAATGTTAGTTGTGGCGGCTGGGACTGTCATAGGATGTTAGTTACGCCTGTTTGTTCAATCTCTGGGGTTAGCGGAACTCTGCTGAGAGTGAGGTATGTCTTGCTGTTGTGAAAGTGTGTGTTGTTCTTTATGCAAGAGGAGGAGGTGTTAGGGTTGCTTTCTCTAAGTGTGTGTTTGAGGTGTGTTTGTTTGTTGTAGGAAAGGAGGTGTTAGGGTTGGCTCTTATACTTGCATGTGTGCTGAGCCAGGATTGATGTCACCATCAGAATGTAGGCTGTGAGTCTGGAGTGTGAGATTAGAATGTTTGGGGTTGAATGGGTTCTAACCCAGGCAGTTAGATTATGTGAGCCTGGGTGGTGGGAGCCAGTGGGCTCCTGTCCCTTTCCTCTTTATCTCCTAATGACTTGTTGACATCTGATCCTGTAACCTAAGAAGCTAATAAAGTAACCACTATGCGTACCTGGCCTGTGTATCCTGAGTGTCCCTTGGAGTGAACCCTATGACCAAGAGCCGGTCATAACAGCCTTGCATTGTGTATATTTTCCTTTACATGACCGAGAATCAGCTTTGTAGAAAGAACCCTCAGAAATATAAGTCTTTGACAGGACTTTGATGACAAAGAAAAAGTTATAATGTTGTTCTGTTTAGGTGACAATTGTTACATATGAAAAAAAGTAACTTTAAAAGATGCATTTGTGAATGAGACCAAGCTAGACTTGAATTACCAAATGGCCGTCCATCCCGCCAACAAGCTATAGGAAGGGGGCTGCAATGAGAAATAGGTATGAACACAGTGCTTTGAGGTTGACAAGAAAAATGTTTCGACTATGCCTGGAGTTTGTTCTCTGGATGTAGATCTTGAAAGCAAAACAAGTGCTCCCGATGTACAACGTCCATCTGTCTCTGAGATTAGGATTGTCTCCTTAAATTTGTGGAAAAACAGAACATTCTACATGATAGACAATCAGGCTTTTGATCTCGGTATAGTACTGAGACAGCCTTGCTAGATCTGCAGTCACATATGTTGGGTTTGATGGAAAGGGGTGAAGTAGGTCGATAGGTCCTTTTGGACCTATCTGCAGCGTTCGACCTGGTGGACCACCAATTCCTCCTGCACTGCCTACGTCAACCTGGTATATGCTCAGATGGGGCGGTTGGTTGGTTCAACTCCTTCTTATCCCGATGTGAATATAAAATCCAGTGGGGAACTTGTGCTTCTCCTTCAATCCTTTTGGTGTGGTGATCCCCAGGAAGCTAGCCTCTCCCCCATTTTGTGCAATCTTTACATAAGGTCATTGTGTTCTCTTTTAGATGACTTAGATGTGTTTTTTACCAACTATGCTGATTACACCCAGCTCAGTTTCGAGTCTTCTGGGGATCATTTAATTGACAACACTTTCGTTGTTAATATTTACCAACAGATTTAACACTGGATGCCATCCAACTGGCTACGTTTGAATACCAACAAAACTGAGATTCTTATCTTGTGCTCTAGACAGGCCCGAACAAAGTTAAGTTCTTCCTTTAAGTGTTTCTCAATTTGTGATAAAATTATACCTGTTCAAACCAAGGTAAAGACTCTGGGCGTCCAGTTGGAGGCCAGCTTGAACTCTGAGGCCCATGTTAATCTGTTGTGCAAAAACTGTAATTACCATCTTCTTCGCTTGGGAAACATTCACCCTTACATCTGTGAAGATAATAGTGCTACCAAAGCTTGAGCTTCCATCATTGCCCAGCTCGACTAATGTAATGGCCTGTTGATTGGTGCATCTAGCACCAGTATAACAAAATGCCAGATTCTGGAAACTGATGCAGTACGCATTATTAAAAATGTTTCTAGGCATAACTATATATCTAAACACTGTCAGAATCTTCACTGGCTCCCCATGAAGGAGAGAGTCCTGTTTAAGACGGGAACCTTGGTGCACAAATGCTATTTTGGTCAAGCCATCACCTATCTAAAGACCTCAATTCACAGTACTGTCCTACTAGAACCCTTCGCTCCTCTAACAACAAACAGATTATCTGCCCGCAGCACAAACACGCGAACGAGCTGCGAAGATGTTTACCTGTTAAGGCAGTGACTTTTTGGAACTCACTTCCTATCGCCCTGCGGTCTGAAGCCGTCCTTGCTACTTTCAGGAAATCTATAAAAACTCATCTGTTCAAATTAATTCTTCTGGCCTAATCTAGTTGCTCTGTGTCCAGTTTCTTGATGGTTGTCCTTTTGTGTTTATGTTATGGTGCCCCGATGCCTGTGGGCTTTCGGCGGCAAATAAATAAATATATAAATATACACTGAATTCATCCTGACCAGTGGTCCCCTTTCAACTAATCTGATATTTCAATCAGCCAAGTTTCTCCTGAAGGAAAATTCACACCTGGGAAGACCTAAGGCCACATTACATGATTGCTGATATCACACCACTATTACCACAATTTTTTACTGATAGGGCAGCAGATATACCTCCAGCTCAGAGCTGGTGCAAACCAACAGAGTGTCTTGCAACTGCAAAAACACACTATTATTACCCTGGTCTAACGGGCCGGGGTACCGACAGCAATAAGCCCCTCGCCGGGGCGGGGGTGCATTACTGTGTTTAGGCCCTTGCTTCACTTAGGCCTGTAACGACGCCAGCTCAGGGCTTATTGCTTAAATAGAACATCTGTGCAAACCTGTGTGTTTCTTGTCCCAAAGGGGAGGAATGCTGTAGGGAATAAATATTGTTAAATTGGGGTTCCCAGGTTCATCAAAATAACTTTATTAATCAAATGAAAATTGTGCCTACCTGATTTTGGGTGAGTGGGACATTCCCCCAAGCTAGTTGTTGCTTGATTAAAACATCCCACAGACCATAATTGGATCCTTTGTTTTGGTGTTCTTGTATCTCCTGCAGTGCAACCACCTCCTGCTCTCCCTCTAGTCCTCATGCAGTTGTGTGGCTACATCTTCTGCTGGAATATCACCACTTCCCTGCCAACTCTGTGTATGTTCTGCAGGAATGCATAGTGCGCCTGCAGCTACTGCAAGTTCCTTGTGATTGATAGCCACACCCCCCCATGTCATGCTTGCTCCTTCAACCACAGAATCCGACCCAAGGTCTTCCAACCCCAACATGGGTACCTCCAAGGATCAGCCTCTTCCTCCTGCCCCTGCTCGGTCTATCCCTGCTCATGCTTCATCTACCCATCTGCCCATCATTATGCTCAGTGTCCCCGCCTCCTGCTTTGTCTGCCCCTTCAAAAAGACCCTTAGTTCCACCTCTGACACTGTCTGCTTACCCCACTCAGTCTCTGTCTCCTGCCCTAGATGACAGCATCGATCTCTGACACTGAGATTAGGAAGTAGTCCAGTTCAACATCCTCTCCCCCAGTATTCCCTCTCAATAAAAGCACATGTTTCTGCCTACAGTGTCAATCTGTGAAACATAAGGCAAGTGACATAGACAAATAAATGATTCCTTTATTTATTTATGTTACTTTATTGTGCAATTGTAAGGCGCAATATTTTTTTTTTTTTAATTAATCATTAATTCATGCTAGACTCAGTCAATGGTAATGGATTTAAAAAATCACAAGCGCTAGCGAAGGCAACTGTTTAATATGCAGCACAGTAGGACATCTCTGGTTTTCACAAAAATTCTACAAATACAGGGAAGTTGTTAAAAAACGTTTTTTATTTTTTGTGTTTGACACAAAAGGAAACTAGATCAAGGAAAGAGGGCACGATTTATTTTTTTATTTTTTATATTTTATTAGATGACATAAAAGGAAAACTAACAAGAGTTATTTTTAAGGGAAGACGGGTAAAAAAGAATGATTGGGGAAGGTGGGTCTAAAAGCACACACACACTGACAAACGGTGATAGACCAGGAAGCAACACACACCAACACACCACATACATCTACTAAGAGACAAAGAGGGTTCAAATAGTAATCAATGCCACAGATGTTACAAACAACCAACAAGCTACTCAAAAATATTATGTAATCCTCATAAAATTTCCAAAAGGATCCCAAACCCCCTCCAGCCCCCCAAACACTCATTTTGTGAACCTGGCCATACTGCTAACTCGATAGCCAAGGAACGCCCACAAAGGCAGCAGGAAGTGAGCTGGAACTTTTCAAGGCCTTTGAACCTTTTTATTGATGACTTAAGACCTCTGATTGCCTGGTCTTCCTCCCATTCCTCCCCCGGGGGATTGACTAGTGTGTCTCGAACCTCAGCTCGGAACCTAAGGCGAGGTTCCATCCATCGTCCATCCCAAGTGAATGCCGCGGACTGGCCGAGCCCACGTGGACATGCTTGTGTTTCCCGTGGATCAGGAAGTTCGAGCACCCCTATTAACGTGATGAATTGAGCATGTTCAACTGAATTTACCAAGGTGTGCCCCAGTTTGTGTTCTGTTTGTAGAAAATGAAGTCTGGGCAGATTGACGACGATCCAGTTAATTTATTTTCTCCCAGTAACTCTACCTGTTAAATGGTACCATGATGAGTGAATGCTGGGCGCATGCAAACATGAGCAATGTCCTAGCTAGACATGAACTGTGTGCTGGTTATTCTTCCTATAATTTGAGTGTTGCTGTTGCTTTTTGCAGAAAGATTTTATAGTGATTAAAGAGATCTTCCCAGCCATGGCCTACGACGCACTGTCGAGCTCGCATCCCCTCTCTTCGAAGGAGGAGAAAGTTAATACTCCAGCTGAAATTAATTCAATGTTTGATGTCATTGCCTACAGTAAGGTAACCATTTAATCGTTTTTCTACTTTCAAGTTCTGTTTTAGCCGAAAGAAATGTTAACCATATTGTGCTAATGCTTTGCTTGGACTTCATCCAAAGTGACCCACGAATATTTATGGGTCACTGAGCCAAATGTTTGACAACTTGCACACCAGATTTCAAAAACCATCCCAAAGACCCCCCATACCAGATTGGCAGATTTAAGGCAAAGGGCCCCGTGGGGAGCACCTGGTGTGGGCCCTAGGTGGGCGGGTCATGGAGGCGGAGCTTTGGGTGGGCGGAGTTAAGTGTGGTCACAAGAGCAGGACGATGAGAAAGAGGGGCGAGGGAGACAGAGAGGGGCAAGGGAGAAGTGAGATGAAGGGAAGAGAACGAAGGAGAAAGAAATATAAGGAAAGACAGAGAGGCTGGGAGAGGGAGTGAGAAAGATTATATAAAGTGAGTAAAGAGAAAGAAAGACAGAACATAGGATGGAAGAGGAAGTCGTGGGTAAAGGGGAAGAGCAAAGGGGTGAGAGATGAGCACAGGTGAAAGGATGGTAGAGAAACAGATGAAGAACGAGATAGGGCGATGGATGGGAAGGGAGAAGAAGGCGGGCAGGACAAGAAAGATAGAGAAACACACGCAGATAGAGACACAGAGGTAACGAGGTGGGCACCTGAGTGCAGCCTGTGTGCTGCAGGGGAGCCGTGCAGCTGCTATACGCAGTGCTGCGGTCCATGAATTCCCCTCTGAGCCGGGCCCTGAGTCTCTGACTCACCGGGCCAGGGACGGTCCCTGTCCTGGGGCTTCCTTTGGGGCAGCCCCCAACTTCAGGGCGCACATCAGTGCAGGGGGCACTGTACGGGGCCGCAGCCTGTGTTCACTCCATCCAGCCAAAGGCAGGCATTTCCCTTCACTGGTGCAGGTTGTGATGGGGGAGTGGGATGGAGTGAGGCTTTCTCATTCATGACTGTCTCCAGCTCATGGTGCTTTTAACAAGAAAAGCCCACCAAGAAATTGAGTCCCCTTCACGGCTTCGGACTGTAGTGTAGCGGCTAGGGAAGGAAACTGCGGCGCTAGCGAATAAAACAAGAAACTTGGCCCATACTTGGTGCCCTGCCTCCAACACAGCCAACATGTAACTCATACCTGGTGGCCTGATCCCCATTCCCAAAATAACAAACGCACACCCTAAACAGTTCTGCTCTTCTTTCACAATTTTAGGCTAAACTTTTGACATTGTGAAAGAAGCGCAGAACAAACGCACACACGACTCAACTCGAACTGGAGTGACATCACAACAGAAAGGGCCTTTTGCTGTGTGGAAGGGGTGGGCCTGGGACAGGGGCCACGTCGCCATTTGTCTGCCTGGCGACCGTTAGATCCGCCACTGGTACAGGGTGGTGGTAACGCGCGCGGCAAATGGCATCTAGTGAGTCAGATGGCGCGGGGGCGACGCGATCGCCTCAGTGTTGAGGAGAGACTCCTTGAAGAGGTGGGTCTTAAGTGTATGTATTTATTTATTTATTTTGACATTTGTATACCGCACCAAGCCCATAGGCATCGAGGCATTTTATGAATTGTGGTAGCGTGGAGGCCAGTCTGATGCTAATGAGGGAGGAGGTTCCATAGTCTTGGGGCGTAGGCAGAGGAGGCCTGTTTTCTGGTCTTAAAGGCCCTCTGCCAGTGAAACAGGAACCAAACATAAACTACATTTCTATCCCTATTTGAAGGATACAAAGCAAACTTGACAGCAGTGGTTCAAGCCGCTGCTGTCACACTGGACAGGGTCAGAAATGACCCTGCCATAATGTGCGCCATCCCCCTGTGCATGCAATGACCAGCTGCAGGGAAATGTGAATATTTGCTGTGCATTCCAAAGCATGTGCCCATTGTGGATTCTGGATCCGCATTGAAATGCCTGGAAATGCCCCCTTCCTTGCAGTAAGGCAATCTGAATGTGTGCATCCAGGGTGCATGCAGTCAGATGGTCTCTGTGGATTGGGCTGCAACCTTTTTGGGGGCTTACGGCGAAAAAGGTTGTGAGAATCTGATCCCTGGTCTTTTAATGCATTTTTGCACCAGAGCAAGGACTACGGACTAGCACATGTTTTTTGCACTAGGGGAATGTTTTTTCTGGTGCTAATTGTTTTTTTTTTTTTTACTTCTTTATTTTAATTTTAGTACTTAGAACAGAACTGAACAATAAATCACAAAATATCATAACACAGCATAAAGGATATATACATATAGGAATAGCAAAAGGAAAGATTTTAGCGATGAACTAGTACTTTCTCAAAAAAGCTCCCCAGACCTTTGTATATAAACTCAATTTCCCCATTTTTCTGTATATAAATTTCTCAACATTCGCTAATTGCACACGCGTAGTTTTACATTTCAGAAATACTGCCCACCTTCAGTGCTTTAAGTGGGCCGGGACCAGCCAGGGCCAGGCCCCGGGAGTCTCCAAAAAGTGGGGCTGAGCCGGGGCCCTGCCGGGGCCCCCCCGGTCCCACACAACATTGGCGGGACGCATTATCCCGCCGCGGCTGCAGCCGCCACGGGAGATGCACCTGCCAGTTTAACGTCAGGCGAGCTGACAGAAATGCCAGCCAAGCACAGCGTTGTTGAGACTGGCTGGCACTTCCGTCAGTCACTGTAACTGAGGGGTCATCAGAGGAAGTTACTGTCCCTTTGTTTGCCCTCCCCAGGTCACTGACCCTCGCGGGCTCTGTGATCTAATATGCAGATTAGATCACGGAGCCCGTGGGTTTGCAGAGGGTGAAAGACGCCCGGGCTCTGTGATCTATCTGCTCTGAGCAGAGATCACTGAGCCGGAGGCGCCTTTCTCCGTTGGCAAAGCTTTATAAAAGATGCCTTGAATTGTTTACGTTTCAAGCCATCTTTTATCAACATAGAAATATGTTATAAATGTCTATATTTATAAACGGTGGCTTGAAAAGTACACAAACCATAGTAGTACGCATACAAACATATAAATGCTCACATACATTTATATATTTGTTTGCGCACCTTACTGTGATTTGTGCACTTTTAGTCCACGCCCACAATGCAAGCCACGCCCCCAAACGAGGCCCCCCCTCAATTTCTTACCCCACTTCAAGCACGGCCCACCGTGATCATTATACTGTATTTATCCATCCATTAGGTACACGTGCCAAGACCCCCATATTGCTGGTGTACTCTGCAGATGTTGCTGCAGCGTCATTATTCTGAAATAAACACCCGTGGCGCATTCTGTTTTGCGTCAGGATACTGCAGTTCATCTTGAAGACCTCTGCATACAACAGTGAAATATCGGGTCATGTGTGACCCTCGTGTAAAAAGAGCCATTACTCGACTCCTATCAAAGCGCAAAAGCCAAGGGGCTTCCTTCAGGCTTCATGCCAGAGTGGGCCCAGGTTGCATTAGAAGGCAAGACCTAAGATTAGGGTGAAGAAGGAACATGAAGGACGGGCACACAGGGAATAACACTGATTGTGTCATCGTAGCCTGTGGCCAGAACAACCTACCTCTGTGTTTGGATCTCTGCAGGTTCCTGAGTAATTGTTCACCTGCCTCTAATGTGAGAATTGTATTGGATGAGTTGTACAAGAACCTTTTAAATGTTAAAGGTATTTATATTGCGCACCGTCACCAACGGAATTGGTCCGCAGGCGCTCTGGCGGATCTGGAAACAAGAAGGCAAGTGGGTTGGGTTAGTCAGGAAGAGAGGGAGTAGGAAAATTAGAAAGGTGGTGTGTTGTTGGCTGCTTCAGTTCGGTGTACATTGAGCGCTGAGCTTTGGTGTTGGACCGGGGCAAGACCTTGTGTGCTGTTGGTTTTGTTTATGTGTTGTTGGTATATTGTTGCTGCGGTGTGGTAAAGTGCGTGCGGTTTGCTGGGCGAGAGTTGGTTGTGTGAATTTTCGGGTGAGTTAGGAATGTAGAGATTTTAGGGAGCATATATTTCGTGGACTTTATGGGGGCTGTTTTGCTGTTTATATTTTGTTGTTTGTGTTACGTTTCTTGTGTTGTTGTGTCTGTGTTCTGGCCTATGGGCTTGTGGCGCATGTGTTGCATAATCCCTTTTTGGCTTGCTGACCTGTTTTTCTATGTCGGGTTGAATTGCAGGGGGCAAGCGTGATCCGCATGATGTCCACGTGCCTGACGGAAGCGGTGTTTGTGAATGGGCTGAACGTGAGTACCTCAGCTGCCTGTTCAAATAGCCTTGGCCCTATTGAACATTTGGAGCCCCACCAGATGCGTTTTTGGTATGTGATGGGAGGGCACAACGATGTAGGTGGGCTACACAATACGGTTGGGTCTTGTGGGAAACTCCAGTAATCTGTCACCTTGGCAGGGGTTGAAGCCATGCTTGGAATTACACGTTTTGGGAAATACTAACAACCATCAAAAGGGATTGCATTCACCTTAACATTTCCTTTTTTTTCAGTCCTATCTACTCGCAAATGAATATGGAAACACTGTCTATCACGACCTTTGGGACCATTTGCAAGAGGTGAGAAAGACGCAACCCCTTTTCTTGTGCACTGGTCATATTTTTAGCTTTATTTGGTCGCTGTGAGCACCCCAAGATGGCAAATGCGAACATGTTACAGACATAAATGCATTGGAAGGGCATATAGATTGCTGACAATAAATAGTCCTACAAGCTGAACAATATATGTCCAAGTAACAGAGTGCAGACGAACACGGATATCAACACTTGACATCACACTGGGTCGCATATACCTTCTCCACCTCTCAAAAACCTGCTTCTTCTCTCATCTTTCTGCCTGTCCCAGACTTTTCGAGCTTTGTAATTATTTTATATTTGCATAACATATGCAGCTAAACGGCAGTAACATACTATTAGTGGAATTTTGACGCTAACTAGAAAGATAGACACTTTCTGAAAGCATTATAGATGTTTAGAACGTCATGTCATGCTTGATGTTTCTATTGGATCTGCGTCTGCAACTTTCGACCTTGCAGATAATTTGGCCTACGACTCCCAAGGCCCATCACCACTGACTTTGCTGACTTAGTCTGATGGGAGTTGTAGTCCAAAGCGCCTCCATAGCCAGAGGTTACAGAGCACCGGTATAGGAGTTATGCCGACCCTGGGCTTCTTTGAATCCGCAGCGTGGAAGAGCAGAAGAGGGGACAACAAGAGTGAGTCTGAGAGAATCGGAAAAAGTAGAGGAAAGAGCAAACTGTGCCATGAAATGTTAGCTGCATGTATGGTAAACATCTATGCCATCCTACAGCCCCTTCAATAAGGGAGAACTGTTTGCTGTGTTAAGGTGAAAAGCGTTACTGTTCTCCCTTGCCCGCCTCCCCTCTGCAGGTTACTGCCCAATACCCACTCCTACACTCCTATAGTCCAGAGTGCTCCTCCTCGTTAGGCCTCTGGAGGCAGCACCTATGCTCAATCGGCACACCTTCACCATCCTTTCCCCTCACTCTCTGGTTGGCCTCCCTTGGCCCTCCTCCTTCCCCCACCTGCGAGGCTAAGAACCTCAGGGTCATCTTTGACTCCGAACTTTCCTTCTCCTCCCATATCTCTGATGTCTCTAAAAAGTCAAACTTCCTACTGCACCTCCTCAGGGGAACTCTGCCTTCCCCCTACTTCCTCCAGAAGCTCATGGTCTCCCAAGCTCTGCTTCGCTCTAGGTTGGACTATTGTAATAGCCTCTTTCTAAATCTACCTACCTCTACTCTCTGCCCTCTGCACCGAATCCAGAACAGGACTGCAAGACTTGTCCTTGGCCTCAATCCTTGGGATCGTATCTCTCCAGCTCTGAAATGTCTCCATTGGCTCCCAGTGGATGCAAGGATTACATTCAAAACCCTCGGCATTGTCCACAAGGCTTTCTGGGGCCTGGGTCCAAAATACCTTCAGCTATCCCTCCGCTAATACATCCCCTCTTGAGCTCTTCGCTCCTCTACCTCCAACTCCCTCAGGGTCAGTCTTTTTTCAAAGAAACGAGCTGGGGGTAGATCTCTGTCTTCAGCTGGGGACTCCCTCTGGACCAGTTCCCCTGCCACTCTAAAACTTGAGGCGAACCATCTCTGGTTCCGGAAGCACCTTGGCACCTTCCTCTTAACTTCTGCCTTTGCTCCCCCTCTCCCCTGTTGATCTGTTCTCTCTTGGCACTGTGCACATGGCCACCCTCTGACATTTGGGCCCAGGTAACTGCTCACCCTGCCACCCTCCCTCACTGCCTCCGGGCCACCCCTTGCACTGGGGTCTGTATCTGTACCCCTACAGCCCCTTCCCACCCTTTTTCCTTCCTGCACTTATCAGACCTACCTTGTCTGCTGCCTTCAACCCAGCACTTGCCAATTGCTGGTTGCACTACCACTGTTTGTTGCCTTTATTATTTATTTCTTTATTATTATTTATCTGTTTCTCCTTTGCTCTGCACTCTTCTCCCCCTTCCATGCACTTTTCCCCTCCCCCTCTCCCATGCACTTTCGCGTTCTCAATGTCACTGGGCCTAGTAAGATCGTTGTTTTGTTCTCCCCTGTCCCCCTCCCTTGCCTTGTCGTGCTCTGAAACACTTGTGTACGAGCGCGATAGAAATAAAATATCAATATCAATATCAATGCCTTCTTCTTTCTCTCTTTCACACACACATACTACACACACACTACACACATATACAGGGCCAATGTAAATGTCAGCGAGGTAAGTGTGTTCGATGAAAACCACATTGAACGCAGTAGAAATGGGAGGTGGGCTATGGGGAGGTGCTGTTACACTGTGAATCGCAAGAGCTCCGTTAAAGAGATAGAAGATACATTTTAGTGCAATCTTGATTGTATGTTGGTAATTTATCATTTCAGATGGCAGCAAATTCCATGGGTGGACCCGGGGGGGGGGGCTAGGGATTGGGAGCAGGAGGCAGCAGAGGGAGGGTGCTGCTAAGAGAGAATGAGTACGGCCTTAACTTGTTTGGTATGGGTAAGGGGAAGTGGGTTTAGGGTTTGAAAAATGGGGGTTAGCCTATAGATCAATCTGAATGCCGTAAGAAGAAATGTAAACAGGAATAGGCTTTGCATAGTGAGACAGCTGGTGCTGAGAGGATACACAGAGGTGGGAGAAGAGCAAGGGAGGTTGAAGAAAGGATTGCATGGTAAATTAGAGTACTTTGGTGAGTGAGGGAAGTAAGCAGGTGGGAAGACCCTGGAAGCGAATGGAGCACTAATCAAGCCTTTTGAGGATCAAAAGTAGAGTTGAGGATTGTGATGGAATGGAATGTGAGGGACGGGATGAGTTTACGTACAATGTGCAGGTTAGGCCATCCCACAGAATCCATGGTGGTAACAAACTACCAGAGTTTAAGTTCACTATCAAAGAGCGGCCTGTGGTTGTAAGACATGGGGCGGAGTGGAAGATGTCACATGGAAAAGATGCGAGAGTGAATGGAGAGGTAAGACATTAGTAGCAGGAAGGAAGATAATATCAATTTGAGAAGAGTAATGCATTACTCGGCAGAGTACCACCAGTAACAAATGGCAGAGAGACAATTAGTGATACAAACATACAATTCATAGGGGGAGGGGATGATTTGGGTATCATGCACAAAAGCGTGGCAAGAGAAACCAAAATTAAATAATCTTGCCAAGAGAGGAGTTGTAAAGCGGAAAGAGGCGTGGGCTGAAGACTCAGCCTTGGGGGACACAAACTGGGAGTGGGGTGTCGGGGGAGGCATCACTGTTGCCGGAAATGGAGAAGTACTGGTCAGCAAGTAAAAGGTAAGTTAATTGAGGGCAGTGTCTTTGAAGACAAGGAGATGGAGTAAGTGAAAGAGGGAGGAGCGATGCACTGTCTGAAATACAGCAGAGAGATCAAGTAGGTTAAGAAAAGAAGAGAGTTTGGCCGGGTGAGCAGTGGTGAGAGAGTGAGAGGCTTGGGTATGTGGGCTTTCCATATAGTGTTTACTGTGAAACCCTTACTTGAGGGGGATCTCTTAGCTTGTTGTGTTCCAAGTTGGATGATATATGGTTTAAACTCACAGTCTTGATGCTTTTATTTATCAATTTATTTGTATTGCATAATCTTTCAGAGAAAGCAATAACATACAGTATGCCAAACCAACACATCTTCTACCGAACGCAAATCAATAAAACATTAAGATTGATCGCATGCGCGCCCCTGCTACCACACAACATTACCCACTATTACATTATTTATTAGTGTTTCATTTCTACTAACCCCCTCTGGTCTACTGAATTTAAGAGAGATGACTTTAGGAGGCCACCAAATACTATGGAAACTGTGCGATGAATGGGGGGAATGTGGGGAGAATGTGGGTATGGGTGGTGGACATCATTGGCTGCTGAAAATCACAATAGCCAGGGAGAATATACCAGTTCTTTTGAGTGGTTGTCATTGCTTCACAAAGTTAAACTAATGAGGGTTAAGGACCCTAGAACCAGGGGGAGTTTAGGTTGTGTGGTATATTTACATGATCAATAGAAATGTGGGCTCCAACTTCCAACTTCACTTGCACCTTGGACTGTCATGAGAGAGGGAGATGGAGAAATAGAAAATTGCAGAGTGGCGAGCTGTGGAGACAGGGGAATGCAGCAACATGGGTGGTGATGCATTGTGGCGCCAGAGGCAGTGCAGCCATGATAGGTAGTGTCACGCATGCCACGCCTGTTCATGACATGGGATTGTTTTCATTGTTAAACAAATGTAGTAAATCATTTTGCATTCAGGCCCTGCTCTGAGCTGCGTGTAGATATTGACTGTCTATATATTTTGCACAGGCTATTGGAAATCAGACAGCGGTGCAGCTGCCGACGAGCATAAATGCTATCATGGAGACCTGGGTCCTTCAAACGGGCTATCCCGTTGTGACCGTGAACACTGCAACAGGGGAACTCACCCAGGAACGCTTTCTCCTGGATGGCGATTCTGCCGCCAATGCGACTTCAGCATGGAAGTATGTCCATTCAGCAACGTCAAAGTTCCCAAATAGCGTGCTAGCTGGTTCTCTGTTTGCCAGGTAGACTGAATCAGCATTACTGAAAGATGCATTCCTCCTTTTTGCAGCACCCCATGGATTGTGCCAATCACCTCAATGAAAAATGGAGTAAGGCAGCCTGATACATGGCTCCAGGAGAAATCAGGTAGTCTTTCTTCTAAATGCAGCATTACTGATGCCGACGCCACTGTATGCGCTTCTGCCTTGCTTTGCCACTGGTGCTAGCATCGCTTACATGATTGCAATAGCACACACACATTGTGTGTCCTCAGAGCACCTCTCTGTTAAGGTGCTTTTTTAGAATGGAAACGTGTGCACTGCAACCTTTTCTATGCTGCCCTTTGTTACTGTACTAGTGCTCAAAGCCTGTGCTCTAGCCTCCTGTGTCTTGATATGTTGTGGGAATTCCTCCACCTGTGCATATGAGCGGCGGGTCTGTCTGTGCTGTGTGTCCCTGACTGTGCAGGATACATCTGAATTCCTATTGGCTGTGAAAGCTCCCTTTAGGTGATGAAAGCTCCTGTGCACTGGGAAGCCACGGTGTCCCATTCATAATCGCTTTCAGATGGTTGATGGCTCATATGTATATCCTCTGGCAGATAGTTACCAACATGACCCATTCCAATCTGATGGGCGCTCATCCAGTCCTGTATTTTTATTTGCATTCTGGGACTTGTAGTTCAATTTTCCCCATTATAAAACTGAAACTTCAAGTCCCAGAATGCAAAGAAAAAACCAGGACTGGATAAGCACCTACAGTTTGGAATGGGTCATGTTGCCAACTATGCTCTGGTGATGTGTACAAAAGATCTGACATGGATTGGGCTACAAGGGAGTTGGTTAATCAGAGAAATGCAGGGGATGTAGACAAAGGGCTGCACATTACACAAATAGACAGAGCTGGTTAAAATGTGCAACATCCCGGCTGCAAACAATACACGTATCACACAAAGTTGCACATTTATATTTGAAATAAATAGTCAGCACACTTTACATAACCAAATCACTAAATTCTTTATTAATTTTTTTTAAATGCATTGCAAAACTATATATGCATGATTGCCATTCTCGGCACATAACAATACAATTAATACATTCATCTATTTACAACCAGCATGAATGCGTTCCGAAAACCTTTGAAAAAATAAATGAATTACATATATTTTAATGTCAGCCATAACAATTATGGCGGAAATGCTGACATATGTTTAATATTCTTGATTTCTTTTGAACAGTTATCAGGGAAACCGCTTGTTGAAGAAGGAAATGGCACTTCAGGATTTGTCTATGTTTAACAATGCACTCTTCGGTCCCATATTTTGCAGGGATAAACCTTCTGACATAGAATAGCTGAGCAGTCATCTGTAAAGCTCTCCCTTCCTCACTGCATTAACAAGACATCAGTTATTTTGCTTGGAGTTCAAAACATGTACTCCTCTGCAGTGTGCGGTCCCATTCAATGGTAAAACTCAATTCTATCTGGGACTGCAGACTCTCCTTTCGCGCGCTCAGGAAGGGAAAACGACGAAGGGTGCGACCATCTTGTATGTCAGAACTACAAAAATATAATAAAGTGAGTTAGTTGTGATCTCACAACTGGAGCACAATCTGACATACAGAGCTCATGCAATAGCTTCAAGTTTATTTATAAAGAGATTACATCAAAAAGTATGACTTTTTAAAAAATCTTTGTGGGGTTATTATAGCTAAAATAGAACTGTGTATAAAATACATTTCTGTGTTGATTACTGCATATTCTTTCGGCTATTCTGAAATCTCACATGAATTGTACTCTTCTGACGGTCAAAAAGTGTGTCTTTCCATCTTGCTCGCTTACCTAGTGCAAACTGCCTAGAACCACCATCAGTGTTCAGGCCAATGGAATTGGCCTACTCCCCAGAATTCAGGGTTCGCTAGATTGCGGATGTGCCAAATACAACCACATTTCCTGTGGTGTTCGGGAGCTGAATCTTTTCAGGATAACAATCAAGAAAAGTTCAAGATCCCACAAGGAGAAGCAACACGAGGGCCCTTTGCAGGAGGGCAAGGTGCCGTTTTCCCCCAAGAGGCCCTAAGCATGTTCTATTGGGGCCGATAGTGCTCTGCACTGCATTGGGGCGGGATAACCCTTTTTTTTATCCCAGCTCTCCGGTTGGAAATAAACCATTTTTTATACTTGAATTTATTCGTGGAGTGCTTTGGCTGGAGCAGCGGGGAGCATTTGTGTGCTTTGGTGCAGTGTGGTTCATCAAACAATTGCCTTTGTGACAGCCAAATATTCACAGGTCGTGCTTGTAGAAGTTTGATCAGCGTTCTTCCCAAGATGTGCACAGCTTTCCATGTCAAGGTATTACGAGAAGCGTTACTTGCCAGCAACAGGCCACTTCTGTTCATGCTACAGACACATCTGCTGAATTAATCATTTGCAGGCCTGGCGCATCGTACTCACATGCATGAAGAAATTGTTGCAGCGATTCAGAATCAGAATGCATGCATATTTCATGTGCATGCCCTGTTTGGATCCCTGTGTACAGTTTTGCAAACCCAGACTGCTCAAATATACAAAAATAGAACGTGCAACGGTTTTTCACTGCTGCATAGGACTCTTTCTGACTGTTTTGTGCACTTGTATATACTCTTGACGAGGTGCACACATGTGTTGAACATAGATACATTGAGGGACCGTAAATGGGATGCACTTAGATGCATTTGGCAGCAAACAATGTGTTAAACCTTGAGGTATTTGGGTGCATATATTGTGTTGTGGTTAGATACATGTGGGGGTCGTGCAATCGATTGCAGTAAGAAGTATTCAGTGCCACGATTCTAGGTGAATGTAGCTAGACTTCCAAGGCATTCCAATAGGCTCCGAGCAGGGGGAGCATTACCACTTCAGGTAATGCCACGGGGCCCACAGTTACAGGCCTGAGCGAAGCGAGGACCTTACCGAAGGCCCCAGGGCATTACCTGAAGTGGTAATGCCCCCCCCTGTGAGGGGCCTATTGCTATTAGTACCCCGGCCCATAAGATCGGGGTACTAAAAGCATTTTTTGTCTGTTCCAAAATGCTCTGGCATTTCTGAATGGAAAATAAAAATGGAAAATAAATGGCCGCCGTGGAAGGGAAAACGAAGTCCGTTTCCGTTTGCATGGCGGGCACTGAAAAAAATAGAAAAAAAGTAAAGCAAAAAAATGGCTGCCATGAAAACGGGAGAAGGAACTACACATAGTCCCTTCTCTCTTTCTGTGGTGGCCATTAAAAAAAAGTCCCTTCTTCTTTTCCATGACGGCCTGTCGCAGATCCGGAGCAGACGCGCTGGGGAGACAAGTGTTCCCAGCATATCCGTTCCCGAAATGGACAGAAAAGAAGGTAAGTGGGGGTGGGAGGGTGGGGAGAGAACTCTGTTGATGGGGGATGGAGTAGACTTACCTCACTCCCCGGCGATGTGAGATGGAGGCCGCCAGCGCTTAGGAACGCCCACGTTCTGAGCCTGCCCATTTGCTGGGAGGCCACACCCCCCTCGCTGGGTACTTATAAGTTATAGCCAATGCCTTTGAACCTATTGAACTCCATGTTTACGGAGCTTTAGCCGCAAGCATGCCGCCAATCCACACGCACCCAATCCATGCACCAAACCTAACACAAAGCACATCTCTCCAGCCACACACATTCTAATCCTTCAGACAATTTTCCCATACAATGGAGGGTCCGTTGAGGGCATCTCCCCCCCCCCCACAAGGGCGTTGAGGCCATATTAATGGGTTAAAGTGGCTATACAAATGACAAACTACTACTACATGAATTTCTATACCTTTGAGCAGTGTAGTACTGCTTTTTTGTTTTTTCACTCTGAGCACCCATTACAGTATGTCCTTATGAAATGCGCTGGTATTGTATAATACATGAGGGACTGACATCCGGAAGAGCATTTTTCACTGTTAACAAGGTGACCCAAGCAATTTCCTGGGATTACTCATCTGGAAAGAGTGCACCACCTGCTTTTTTCTAGATGCCTGATTCTTCGCGATGTGACTCTTGAATCCTACTCCTCCACAGGTATTATCTGCATAAAGTTCTTTCTGCATCTACAAATGGAAAAGAGTTTTTTTTATAGAAAGAGTCACTGTCAATGAGTATTTGAGCAAATCTCTTTCAGTTGTGAAGCCATGAAAAGTTGAGTAACCTCTGGGATAACTGTCTTTTTTCCGAAGCTACCCATGAGCAATTTCAAGTGGATGTTAATAGCTCTGACTGGATCCTGCTCAACGAGAATATGACGGGATTCTACCGGGTTCATTATGACCAGGCCAACTGGCAAAGACTTCTACAGCAGCTGGTGAACAACCACAGCGTAAGTCTTAGCAACAGTAATTCTGACTTCTCAACATGCAGATTATGCTTCGATTTAGGAGTTTAGCCAAAATGTTGTCTGTATGATCAAAGGCAGCCTTTTCTGGAGGGCACTGTGGCAGCCACTGAGATCTATTTTCAAACCATCTCTTCTGAGAGCTATCTTCAAATGTAATTTCTCAGACGTTCATTTTTGAGTTCTCTGTAATATTATGGTGGGGAATCGTTGTGTTTAACCTGTAATGCAAGGTTACATTTTGGTTATTTGCACTGAAGGGTGCAAATGTAAAGAGAGAAAGGTGGCATACAAGTGTGTATGCTGCCTTTTGCCCTGCACATTTGTACTCCGCAGTGCAAAGTGAGTAAACGCTTCCTGGTATGCAGGCACACACATTTGATTGTGAGTGCGGAGTGCTGACAGTTATAATGAATTGCTATGTCGCGGAGCGTTGAATTTTCATTTGTGAACACTGCTTACAATGCGTGCATGGTAAGCAGTGTTCACAATGAAAAATAAACGCAAGCATGGCACGTACATTTGCAATGAATCCCTATGGAGTCCGCCTGCTTTATGGTGGATACAGCTGGCGAACCCATAGGAATATCCAGCATTTGTGCCAGCATGAAAATCCATGCCGCAGCAAGTTCTGAGGCATTTGTATGGCGGAGAGGAAGGAGGTGGCAGAAACGCAACTTGCATTCCAACTCTCCTCTCAGCCATTCCAATGATTGAAAATGGGGGTAACGTTAATGGAAGGTGTAAAAGCCTTACGCAAGGCTTTTAGATGTTCAATTAACCTTATTACCCCATTGAACATAAACTCTTCTATCTCTTGTAATCTAGTTGAGCCATGATGTGTTCATTCATGTGCACCGAAATGACATACTAGCTATGCCAATGGTGACGAGCGTGGTCATTTTACATGATATCTAAAATTGCATGCACTTACGTTAGCCCTTACGTGCTGTGGAGTCCCCTGCATGCACATTTGCAGGACCACTAGGTCGGAGTGAACAAGAAAAGAGAAAAAGCAAAGCAAACTGGCTTTTACTCTTTCTATTTTTCACTCTGTTCTGTGGAAAAGCAAGCACACCTGCAAATACACTTTGCTGGTGGTGTTTGGCATTGGATTCCTATGTAATCTGCCTCGACTTGACCAGGTGTAAAACTAAGCAAATCCAATGCCTGGATCTCCTCTTTTCTCTCCAACCGAACCATGAGAGTGTTCTCACCTATGGCAGCAGCCATCACAGCCCAGGTCATGTGTGGAGTCCCCCAAGCCTCTCGCATATTGCCTACCCTGTACAACATCTTCACAGTGCCCCTCTCTGGTCTTCTAGGCTCCCAAGTCATCTCTTATACCAACTATGCTAACAATATACAGCTACTCCTACCCATCACAGGCGACTATGACTCTGACTCCAACACCATTCACTCAATATACAAAACCACCCAGACATGGATGGCCTCTAACGGTCTGTGCCTGAACGATGATAAGACTGAGAACCTGTTAGTCGGCACACCGACTACTGTAAACAAACTGGACATAGCCTACAAATCCTTTGTCATTGACGGCCTCAACATCACCGGCTCAAGTGATGTCAAAACTCTAGCAGTCTACCTCGACTCAACTCTCTCACTCACGAGGCATGTCAACACCATCTCATCACGAGGCAGGTCAAACCCATCTCATCCTCTGCAGCATATACCATCAAATTACTTAATTCTTACAAACCCTTTCTTTCATCTGACTACCACCTCCACATTGTCAGAGCCCTCATTGGCTCTAGACTTGATTATTGCAATACCCTATTTTCAGGCGCCTCACTCACAAACTCAGTAAGTTTCAGGTGATCCAAAACAATGCTCTCAGGGCTTCACTGGACAGCCCCAAACCTGACCACATTTCTGCAGCGAGTAGTCACGCGCATTGGTTGCCCATTAAAGAGCGTGTCCTATTCAAAACCTTGGCCATCACGCGTAAATGGATCTCAAATACAGCACCCAAGTACTGGTCCCAGAAATTCGAAACACAGTCTTCAAGACCATCCTGCATCACCCACCTGCACCGTCTTACTACCCCAATGTACAGGTGCCAGCGATCCGGTGGTCTAAGCTGCCTGGTAGTTGCTGAAAAGAATTGGAACGCGCTACCGCTCGGAGCTGAACAATCTCACTGAACATTCTGCAAGCACTTGAAGACCATGTTGTTCTCACAAGAGATCTCCAAGTGCCCCACCTTTCCCATGTCTGCAGCTCCTGTTCATTTGAGCTTCCCCAACACCAACCTCTGAAATTGACCAGGGTGCCTCAGCCTGGCTGACCTGTCACTTAAGCATCTTTGCATAAATGTTGTTCCTGCTTATTTCTTATGCTCGTAACTTGAATGCCTGTAACCAGCGCCTTGATGCCTCCAGGCTTAGCGCGCTATACAAACAAAAAAAACCAAATAAATACATAAATTCACTTGCGGCAGTAGCAGTTTTAGAATATGTTCTGCTTCTCTCACCCCAAATGATATTTCCCTCTTTCCCTCCGTCTACCCAGACAATTATTGCAGCTCTCTCTCTCCCCCTGCTCAAAACTTGGCAAAAGACACTGTGCGAACAACCTTGAGGAATAACTAATTGCTCTTAGCTCTGAGAGTGGTAATTTCTTTTTTGCATTATTATTGTTTTGACAACTAATCTCGCATAGATAAATGCACTTCGCTTCAGCAAATGGAGAACTAATTGACTTCCCTGATGCCTGATATGATTTTCTTTTCCCACACGCAAAAAAACCTCACCCCAGCTATATTCTATTGCACACAAACACGATGAAAGGTCCCCACTTGGTACTGATATGCTTACCCAAATATGTCCAAAAGGACCTTGCTTGCAACGCCAGCAAGAGATGCCTCTCCGTGCTCTGGGCTGCTTGACAGTCTCTCTCCAAGCACACCCTGCTTCTCCCTCCTTTTCTCTTCTGCAGGAAAGGCCTCATTACCACGGCCAGCTTCCTCTTTCTGTAGCCCAAAAGCAAAAAGTCAACCAGACAGCCCCTTTTTCTCTCAGTATCTTCTTTTTAAAGCCTCCTCTTTCACCTGCCCACTTCATGTATATTCTCCTACACAAAGTGTAAAATCTGCCTGTTACTGACTGTGATGTCATCTGCCAATCAGCCACCCGCCTCCTGCATGGTTAAACCTCATGGAAAGTTTAGAACGCTACCACGTGATTCAACCCTGTTCTATTCTACTGTTACCTTTGAGCAGAGTTTTTAGCTCAGTGAACGCTGGAATTAATGAGTTACATTATTCTAGCTTCCTGCGCTAGACAATGGGCCTACTTTGAGCAAGATCACTTTTCACATTCCTCAGCTTACGTCCCGATCGCATAAGCAGCTTTAATTCTTGCATTCACTCTCTAAGCAGCCTTTCAGAGTCTGTGTCTGCAGACCCATTTCTACAACCCGGTTTTCACCCTAAGTTTGCACCCTTGCTTTGGACTCAGCTGTCCCATTCTAAACACTAATTGAATTAGTAGGTTACATGTTAAAATTAATAATTAGTCTGGATTAGGAGTTACGGAGTTGTTAGTTCCTAACCTACCTATAAAAGTGCACTACCATTGCTGGGCAAATCTCTAGCTAACCCTGCAATGGTGCATGCCATTAGCGTACATCAGCGCTAAAGCACACCTATGCTGCACACCATTCTGAACATTTTCTTGTGTATACTAAAAGTCAGTGTCAAACTTTCTGCATGGTTGAAATGTGGAACACCCCCTTCAGTCCCCCTTTGTTTCTGTTGAGACCTGGGCTACCTATGGGCTGCTACAGAAACAATAATCTTAGCTCCACCACTTCACCATCCATGTGAACTTAGGCATATTAAAAAAAATCAGCAATTATTGTATGTCTAGAATACGTGTGCTCCACTCAGCTGCCTTTCCCTCTCTGAATCGCCAATAATGTGAACATCATCATGTGCATTTTGACCGTAAGTACTATTAACCAGATCAAGAGGGATACCAAGGAAATTGCCATAATCACCAACCCCCTTTCTGGCTAGGTACCCTCTGTCAGGCCTACGCCACTCAGAGTAATATTATTTTTGTTTAAATTCATTTTGTTTGTGTGCACACTTTTATGCTTTAGTAAGCACTCTAAGTCGGGGTCAATGGGAAACCGATTTTACTGAGATATTTTCTACCTTTCCCTCCCATAGATCGCCATCCACATGAAATAGTGTTAGCCCCCACAACTGTCACCAATGTATCTTTAGCAACAGACATGTAGAACATGTTGTGCTGTAATGGTTTAACAAGGAATGAACCGTGATTGAGATTTGTGATTGTGAAATTCATTACCGACGTACTGACTAAAAACCTGTGCTTGATTAATTTTGCATAGGCTAATTCTTCATGCTTTGGGTTACTTATAGACACGTAACATCGTTCTGACACACCATGATCCGCCCTCAACCTGCAAATTGCACTTGCTGCATTAGGAACCAATGACTTCCAGGACATATATCATTTTGTTCTTTAAATCTCACAAAGGTATCTCATTTCAGGATCAGATATAAGTCGGGTTCCCAGGCTTGAAAGGCCACCATTTCAGGAGTCACAATTTTGACATGTTTGTCCCCCTGCCAAAAACCTACATTATCTAGTAATTTAGTTTGATTAATCAATTCTGGAGTAATAAACGGAATACACAACAGAAAGCCTATATCCATCCTTTCTAAATCAATGTACAATGGGACTGCACTCGCCATTTCAAATGCAATTTTCTCTTGGGTCATTTCACTTCTCTTTGTGTGATCCGTGCCATCATTTGACGAATGATGTCAGATGACACAAAATACAGAAATATACGACCCTGAATCATTTGGGACACCCCATTCTGAACTTCCCATAGAAATGTTGTCAGGATACTTTCTATTGGATTTACCACATTCAGAAGGTCCTCCAATAATTGATCGTGTTTTACTATGACACTGGTGCTATGTTTCAACGTTGTAGTTTGTTCGTTAAGAGTAAGAATAGTGTGGTTCACATACCGGACCACCTCGCTCTGTTCACCCTTAAGTCCATCTAAGGCCTATTGAATCATTCTCAAGTCATGTCCCAGTTCCTGGGCCTTACCACCTGGTGTGTTCACAGATACTGCATTAGCTGTTGAGATGGTTGTGCCCAATGTCTACATGGCTGCCCTGGCACGTGTGATTGCCACTTTTATCTCCAACTTCCAGTGCTATGAAGGATGACAAGCAACTCTCCTTCAGGCTATCCTCAGCCATCTCCTCTACCTCGCTCATATCTGACTGTCTTTCCGAAATTCAGTCATGGTGTGCTGCAAACAACCTCTGCCTCAATGTCAGCAAGACTGAGTTTGTTTGCACTGGGACTCCTGCTCCCGCTTTCCCACTCACACTGTAGCCGGCCTCCTTTGGCCCTGCGCCCGCACCCACCTGCGACGCAAAAAACCTTGGGGTCATCTTTGACTCCACTCTCTCCTTCTCCTCTCATATCTCGGACTTCTCCAAAAAGTCCAACTACCAACTGCACCTCTTCAGAGGTACTCTTCCTTTTATCACTTTCCCCCAGGGGCTCACTGTCTCCAGAGCCCTGATTCTCTCAAGGCTGGACTACTGCAATAGCCTCTTTCTCAAGCTCAATCTCCTGGCCTCTGCTCTGCGCCCTCTGCAACTGCAAGACTTATCCTTGGCCTCAAGGCCAGGGACCGCATCTCTCTGGCACTGAAATCCCTCCACTGGCTCCCTGTGGCTGCAAGGATCAAGTTCAGGACCCTCTGCATTGTCCACAAGGTTTTCTGGGGCTTGGGACCTACCTATTTGCAATGATGCCTACCTAAATACTGTCTTTCCCGAGCCCTACACTCATCTACCGCCAACCTTCTGTGAGTGAGCCGGTTCTCCAAGCAGAGATTTTGAGGGAGATCTTTATCCTTTGCAGAGGCCTACCTCTGGAATAGCCTCCCTGCTGCACTCTGTCTTGTGCCTGATCTCCTTAAGTTCCAGAAACTCCTAAATACATTCCTCTTCTCCTGCTCCTTCTCTCTCCCACTACCCTGCTAACCTTTCACTCTGCTATATCCTCTCTCTCTCCTTCTGCTTCAGCTTGCTGATTGGCTGCCTGGTGTGCCTCAGAGACACGCCGGTCCCAGGCACCCTCACCAATCTTCCGCAGTTGCCTCCAGGCCTTGCACTCGCATCCGCGCTCTGCACTCGGTCAATGACCCATGAGAGTGGCATCTCTCAGCACTTACCGCAGCTTCTGACTGACTGGATGCACCTGGTCCCCCCATGCCCCCTCCCCCTGCATGCACTTGCACCCCTCTCCTGCACGTATCTGCGCAATTGCACAATCTGAATGTACCATGCCTTGAAGATCATCTATCTGTTTTTTCCCTGTCTCCCCTCCTTACGCCTCAATACACTTGGAAAAACTGCAGAATCGTTGTCAGACCTATTTGCTGTTATCTACTCTGTTAATCGTATTATATGCACTTGTTGCATGCACTCTCCCTATGCAGATCAGTATCGTTCAGAAATTCAAGGGCTCTGAATGACTCTTGATTTTCTTCCTTGTTCCCTCCCTCATTGAGCGCTTTGAAACACTTTCTTTGGGTATAGGCGCTTTACCAACCAACAATACCATACCGATTCCACTACAGCGCCAACTATGGTAATTACAATTGTTGCAACCAAGAAACATGCCATTCTTTTTCCCCTGCATTTCTTGGTGCTAGACGAACTCATGGTCTTTTCTAACTTCAACATTGCATCCTTTACCGCTCTTTGAGCTCCTCCTACACTGCAATCCCTGAGGGTCGTCCCGGTTCTAGCAGAACTTGGCCTTCAACTGAAATGCTATATGATACTGTTATCAAAACCACAGATACCAAGATGAACCAAAAAACACGCTGTCCTTTTCCACAATGGGTGGACACCAGCCACTTATTCTTTCTTTGTCTCTTCCTGCAAGTCGCCTCTCGTAGAACTCCCGTGGGATCTCCTCCACCGACTTTCCCCTTTCTTCGGTTCGGGGACTTTTGTTCCAGGGGTCTCCGGTTCATCCAGTGGCCTCCTGGGGGTGCTAGGATCCGACGGCCAGCTCCTGAAGTGCTAGAGAGGCATTTAAGTTAATGTCTGGATCAAAGGAGAAATGGACAGATTAAGAATCAAGTACACCAAACTCATTAATTTCATTTTTTTGGAATTTCCCTGAAATAAAAGTGGATTAAGCAACATGATATATATATATATATAATATATACAATAATGGCACTTGAACCAATCATAACGTTTCTATCATCACCTGTACAATAATACATGGATTAAACAGAAAATATGCAGCAATAGCATTTCCTTTTATGATGGGCTGAAATAAACATGTGGGTTAAACAGAACAAAATACAACATGGCACTTCTATTTATAAATGTCTGGAAGTAAACATATGGGTTTAACATAACAAAATACAGCATGCAGCCTTTTTTATATTTGGAATGACCACATGAATAGCACTTATCAGCCTGGGAGCCTGGTCCTTCTACCATTTGTTTTTTCTTTACGCCTTGCATCTCATGTTTTCATGCACATACTTTCCTTTTTCTCCTCCCTTCTTCCCACTCAGCATGATAGTTGTATTCACACCTACTAACCTGCCTCGGTGAACCCTCCAAAGCAAATGCCCTGTGTTCCTGCTTTGACTTCAATGTAACAAATACACCTTTCGTCCCCTATTGGTTTCTTCAGTATGTTTCAGCCTTTTCACCTCATGATTTGGGTGAAATGGCTTGATTTGCCACATGTTTCTTCATTGAATGCCTTGTGTTGAGATGATTCAAATGTGGTTACATTTGTTTCTAGTCCTGTGTCATCAGATGCACAGGCAGCTGCACAATCATGTAAATCTGCCAGCCCCTGGGCAACTGGGCTCTTTTTATTCTGTCCATATCTCACTTCAACTGAGAATCCCTGCAATGCCAATGTTCATGATTAGATTCTTGGCTGGGTCAAATTCCCTATCTGATCCTCTTACTCTGCAAACATTTTGGAGTCTGAGGACTTGTTTCAACAATTACCCGCTTCTCTTGCATAATGGAGTGAAAATGTTGTAATGTCCAGACAGTGGTCAAAAGTGCTTTTTCACATTTGCTAGATTTGTTTTCTACCTGTGACAATGCCTGACTAGCAATTACAATGATTTTGTTATTGGCATCATGTTTCTGGTACAGGACCGCTGATTTACATTGATCTATGAACCCTATTTATTGCATAAGCTTAACATGGGGCTTTCATAAAGCAGTCCTTTACTTTGTCCACTGACTCACTTTGTTCCTTTCCCCATCTCCAGGCTACTCTCTGCTTCAGGACTTTAGTCAAAGGTTGTGTGATTTCTGCATAATCATCAATGACGTTCCTGTTGTAACTTGTCATTCCTAACAAACTCTTCAGGACATTTAGGTTGGTGGGGTCGTTTTGTATCTGAATAGCTTCCACCTTTTTCTTTTGTGTATTTAACCCATGCTCTGTTACTTCATGCCCTAGAAAGTTTACCCTTTTTCATACCACTGCACTTTCTGCTCATTTTATATTGTTCTTCTTATTTTTTCTTGTTTAAAGTGTTAATTATGTTTTAAAAGCACCTTGCCATGTATTTGAATTTATGTTATATCATGTAATTGAATATGATTGAATATGATTGAATGGAATTATGTTGAAAGGTTGAGTTTCTCAGCCAAATCAATAATAAATAAAATGTAAAAAAATTTTAAAAAAAGTAAACCTATTTTTGTTCCAGCCTTTTGCAACTGACTGAACACATGTCTACTTTTTTTAAGTGACTTTTTAAATCTTCATTTTTGATTAGCACATCATCCACATAAATCACAGTTCCTCTCTCTGCTGTATCTGGGAACAGTTTGCTTAGGAATATCCCAAATTCACTTCCACTACTGATATAGCCAAAGGGGGTCCAAACCCACACATACTGTAATCGGTTAAAGGAGAAGGCAAATAGGATTTGTATATCTTCAGCTAGTGGCACACACCAGTACCCAGCTGTAAGATACATAGTGGTAAATATCTTTGACCCCTGAACTTGTGCAAGGTCTTGATCAATAAATGGAAGAGGCCACCCTGAAATAGGTAGCCTCTTGTTTAATTTTGTTAAGTTTGCATACAAGTGCCACTGGCCATTGGGCTTTAGCACAGCAAATATGGGAGTATTTGACGTGCTGTCGATAGGCCCAATGATGCCTCTGGATTCCACATTTTTTGTTATTTCTGCCTGGCACTCCAGACAGGCCAAGGGTAACCCATATTGTCACACAAATACTGGCTCCCTACCATACCCTTCTGGTAGTGTGGCAACATGCAAATCGGTAAGCCCGCAACCATAGGCATCTTTAGCAAATACCTCCTTGAACTCCATAAAAAGATTTCTTAATTGATCTTTTTCCTCTTCATTTGTACAAGCATCTGCAGCTTGAATTTGCTCCTCAACCATTTTGGAAAATTCTTGGAAGTACTCCAAAGGAGGGTATTCAGTACTTTCCGCTAATTGTGTGGCGTGTCTCTTTCGAGAGCCGCCACCCTCAAGTATCTTGGTATATTAGCCTCCATTTTTTCTTGCTGCATTTCACCTTGCTGTTCTTCTCTTTCAGATTCACCTACTTGAAATAGGATGCAATTATCCTGATGAGCATATTACATCTTTTGGTTCGTAGGGGTAAACAGACTGTGGGCCTCATTACACGGTAGGCAGTTAGGGATTACCGGCACCGGCAAGGGCACCGGTGCCGGTATCTCCTTACCGCCCTACTACGAGGTCCCTCAGCGGGTCCCGCCCTTAACGCCTGGTCTGACCAGGCGTTCAGGGCGGGACTGCTGAGGGACTTCAGAGCTGATAGCGGTACCGCTAACAGCGGTACCGTTATTAGCTCCTTCCCCATTCCCATTGAGCCCTATTGGGGCTTGAATGGGAATGGGGAATGGTAATTGGCATGGGGATTTACCGGGTCCTCCAGGATCGGAATGACCCGGTAAGGCCCCATACCGTCTATCCAGACCCAGAAGGCAGTAAGGGGGTAGCCATGGTGCTAATAGTGCTGTGGTTACCTCCTACCATGTAATGAGGCCCTGTATCTTGAAAATACCCATTGGTTTACAATCCGATGACTCCAGCAATTCACCCTGTGAAGTTATATAGCTTTCAGGGATTTTTTGATCACTGGGTTGTTTAAATCAGCAGTGTAGTGGGATTCCTGCATTGCCATTCCTAATGCTGTATTTTCTTCCAAATTAATGTCTTGGCACCCATTGTTATTTACGTTATTCGCCAGTATTCAAATGGGGTCATCCCCAATCTCTACCAATGATATATATTCACATTCTAGCCCTCGGTGTCTCGTGGATTCATTGAGGCACACAAATGCATCAGGCCTGTTCATGTTTTCTCTTTCTGTACTTTAATGCTTATGCAAATTGCCTGGTGAATGCAGGAATAGTGACATTCTTCTTTAGCTCAACTGCATATGGCATCATTTGGGCACAATGATAAGCTTACCTATTGTTCTCAAATTCAGGTGCTGCTCCACCCAGCCTAGACCAAACCTCTTGATTCAATAAATCTAAAACCATACACATTCCGAGTATGATGTCATTTCCCAAATAGAATTTATTTTGGTTCTAATTACAATCCAAATATTGTGTTGAATGCTTTTGGAACCAACTGTGATTCTCATCATGCACCTTCCCACGATTCCTTGCCCCAATTCAGGGTCGTCCAGACCAAACATTTGTTGGTTTTACATTTTAAAACTTGGTATTTCCTCTCTGTCAAGCATTTGTTTAAACATATGTTCATTAATGAAACTCTTTTCCTGCTCTGGGGCCAACACTGCTTCAGTCATTTCTGGGTGCACATTCACATGCACAGGCATCCATGTCTGCCCTTCTTCCATGTGTATCTCTGCAGTTCTTGAAATATATTTTTCCTGATCTGACTGCAGCAACATTTGTTTTTTATTTTTCCTCATTTAGATAAAAATGCAATGGCCCTCATTCCGAGTTTGGAGGTAACCATGGAGCAATTAGCTCTATGGTTGCCTC
Source organism: Ambystoma mexicanum (assembly GCF_040938575.1). Taxonomy (NCBI): domain Eukaryota; kingdom Metazoa; phylum Chordata; class Amphibia; order Caudata; family Ambystomatidae; genus Ambystoma; species Ambystoma mexicanum. The sequence goes on along the minus strand of NC_090934.1, from coordinate 1,070,973,860 downwards.
CCAACTCGTACCAAATCCGGCCTGGTGAATGGAGTAATTACCGGTCCATTCCAAGGTTGGAGGGACAGGTAATTCCCCATTCACCAGGGCCCTTCCCCATTCCCATTTTTGTCCCCATAGGGCTCAATGGGAATGGGGAAGCAGGTAATTACGGTACCGTAAATTACAGTACCGTAATTACCTTCAAAGTCACTTTGCGGGTTCGTTTTTTAACGCCTGCTAAAAGTTAAGTACCAACCCGCAAAGGGAACTCGGAATAGGGCGGTATGGGTTTAAAGGCGCTGGTCTCGTTACCGGTGACCGTTAACCCTTACCGCCCTACTCGGAATGACCCCCAATGTGTTTTCATTTATCTGTGTTTGCCTATTGTTCCTGGGGTCCAGAAAAATCCCTATAGATTGCTTTTCCTATTCTCCTTGCATTTTACCCTGGTACATGAGGATGGCCATGAAACTAGGTACACAGACATTCTGAAGATACACCCCCACTGCACTTTCTGTTCTAGGAATGGTATGCCATTATTTTTCACTATCACTTTGGCTCGTTACCTTTTTGGGTTTCAGAGGTTTTTTGGCCAAAAACCACAACACCCCATTTAGCACATCAATAAGAGGCAATTTGTTCCAATAAGGAATGGTATCTCATCAATGGGTGTGACCACCACTTCGTGTCTCTTTCGATGTCTCCCTATCTTTGAAGTCAACTTCAATGACACCCTCCACTGGTATTATTTCCCCATTAAAATTATGCAAAGGGCCCTCACTCTGCCTCAATATCATCATGTCCTGTGGGGATTTTCCCTCATTGATGCTCTTCATTAATTTCTTTGCCATCACTGTTGCCTGGGCACCTTTATCAATCATTGTCAATTCATTGCACCTCTAATCAATAGTAGTAGGTGCATAATATCTACCCTTCCATGCTTCAAGTATACATAGAAAGTGGGAATGATTACAGATTTCAGGGCTTTCTCTCATTAGGCCTGCCCGGCTTCTTGCTAGGCAAATGGGCATATGAAATGACATTTTGCCCCCCTATTTTCCCATCTCGCTTTACATCTCTTGGTTTATTTATTTGAACTCAAAACCCTTTCACGGTGTAACCAGTGACAGCCCCTCTGTTTTGGGACCACCAGTGTTCATCCCCCATTCCACAACTGCTCTTTAACCAATGTCTGGGTCCTTTCCACTTACCTCTATTCTGGAACATGGTGGCTTGGTATTTTCACAGGTGTCAAGTGGCAGCATGTCAGTTCCTCGTCTGTAACACTTACCTACATTTTGTACATACCTGTCATTTCTGCCTCCTGAAACATCTGTGCTTCAAAATATTCTTCAGGTGACTGACCTACATCTATCTCTCTGGCATTTTCATTTCTTATTGGTTATCAAATAAGGATAGCTGGTCACTTGTTTCTTTTCATTTCCCATTGTTGAGACATCCAGTGTACCATTAACCGTGCAATGATCCACTTTTATACAGACCATCATGCATTTTGTGGCACGTGTTTCATCATGGTCAGATTGCACATTCTTTTTTAATTGCCTCCTGACTCTTTGCTCTTTTGGATTTTCCTGTTAAATTTTCCTTTCCTGTTCCTCATTTTCACAAACTTGAATGGTCTGGTTCAATTCTAAGCTAAATCACACTCCCTTTTTGTGTGTGTCACTGTTCGCTACCTCAATTTAATTCATTTGTTTGGTTAGTTTCAGATCTCTAAGCAAGTCAGTGTTTTCATTCAAAAGTAATTCATGGCTATATGTGTTCTCATCATGGCAAGTGTGACTAACTAGTCACATATTGTCACCCTGTACAAGATCAGTCCTTTTACATTCTGCACTTTAATTTGGCTGTTGCTTTTGTACTGCACACAATTTCCCTATATGCTCAAACATTTTAACCTGAGCCTCCAAGCATTGGAACCTGTCCATGTCCTTAAACTCGTCCCTCTGTGCTCTAAGCTGCTAGTGGTTGAATTCACCCTGATCAGGCTTCTTCTAGTACCTTTCAGGAGATTTATTTCTGTTTGTGTTTCCCCTGAATTCCCATGACACAGGAGGTGGGGTTCTTGGGGTGACCATTCTTTGACCTTGGTCAACCTGTGGTGGGGATTGATTATATTGATGTGCATATTTCACATTCTGTCTTTCATGCGGCAGGAATTGTTCCCTCTGTTGACTTCCATTTTCAATGAACCTATTTACGTATCTTGGTCTCACTTGATTACCATATAACATGGTGGCAGGGATAAACCTACTTGGGGCCCCTAATGCCTGAAATGGCCCATCGTACATCTGATTCTGGGTATTATTTAGCCCCGGCATATCATAGCAAAATCCCGCCTTGGGAGAAAAAACAAGATTTCGAGGACTAATGTATGTATTTCTGTCACTGGGATCTATGAATTTGAACACAGGGGTTTGGGACAGTGCCCTTTGTGCGGCCCCGGCCCTCTGATTGTGTGGTGTGTGATTTTTGTTTGAGCTTGAGCTGTCTCTAATGACATCTTTCCAGATTTCACCTTTGGAACTGCGGGTGTAGATTCTTTGGGTTATTGCCTAGATTAATTACCCTTAGTCTCTTCCTTTTCATGGGAGATTATTTCCTAAATCTTGGTAGCCTGTTCAATGATCCATTCTAAGGATCTCTCTCTGTCAAATTCACACACTAGCCGAGACACAATATCTCGCTGGAGCCCATAGAAATAAGCAGTCTTAAATTCTATTGAGTGGAGGTCATAGGCCACAACAAAACGTGAGAATGCCCTCTTTAACCTTTGTAGAAACTGGCAGGTAGACTAATTTGGCTGAGTTGACAGGCTCTTAGCAGCCTTTTTCGCCTCTTACATAGAATGATATGGTTAGAATTGCTGTCTAATCTCTTTCTCAAAATCTTCCCAACACAGCTTTTGTTGCTCATTTAGGCCTTGAATAACACTGGCAGATGTAGCGTCAAGGATAAGATGAAAGTAATGGCCATATTGTGCCCTAAGAATTTCAAGCATTTGAAAAATGTCATTTACAACCTCACGGTGATCTTTGATACAACTATCTGACCCTGTTTTGAATGATTTGACCAACTCTTTGATAGCCTTCATTACATTCAGTGCATTATGCAGTGTACTGCCCAGTGTAGTGCTTTGTGTAGTGCTTTGTGCTGGGACAGCAGACTCATCGTCCAGCATTAGAGAGCAGCCAGTTCTTGCTGGCTGAATAACAGATGGCACAGCTCCTAAATTTTGACTGCATCCAGTCTCAGTGAAAGTACTGCCCTTTTGACCGAATTCCCTTCTTGCCAACCTGCACTGGGCCTGGAGATCCTGATTTTGGCTGTAAAGGGCAAAATTCTCTCTTCGCAAATGAACAACTTCTCTCTGCATTTTCGTGACCTGAGTTTTGTAATGATAAACTGTTTGGAGTTTTCTGTCATTATCATCCATAAGTCTAAGCATTTCATGCTACAACGCTTGCAATTCCTTGCCCTTCTCACTGCCACCCTTTCTGAGTGTCTGACTTTCTGCAATTGCTATGTCCCTATCTTTTTGAACACCATCTAAAATAGTTTTTAAATGTTTTAATTCTTCCTGCCTCTCTGAAAATGGTTTCTCTCTCTGACTCAACTGTGCACTAACATAATCAAATTTGGCTTGTGGTTAAATATTGAGCTCTCTATGTTTCAACTCAGTTTCCACTTGTAACAGTTTTTCGTGCTCTGAGGTCAAGTCACACTGTAATCCAACAATCACATCAGAATCTTTTTCTTGCAACTTAATGAGTTTGTGTAATGTGAACCACAGTTTGGCGCACAAACGGATAAGACAGTCAACCTCTTATTTCCAGTCTCCTGCCTGGAAGAGATGGAGGAGACACATTTGTAAAATGCTCCCTTTTGCATAAATCTTGCTAAAAGCTACCTTTTCAATTTCAGCATTAATTATTTCCCTCCATTTTGATATTTTATCAGAGGACCATGTTCCTAAGGCAAATTATTTTGTTTCCAGATAACTGGACATATCGGTAAATTCAGCTTCTATTTCTGTCATTTTGGGACCCAATGCTACTAAAACAATACAGAGAAACTCAATGTGCACCCAGCACAATCATCACCGCTTCCTACACAATGCACTCCGTTCAGGGGAAGGACCAAGTGTACAAAATTGAAAATGCACCTAGGGCAACACACTATGACTATGCTATGCAAAGGCCATGCACAGCAATTGCCTTACAGCATTCCCAGCCAACGCGCCATACATTTGTTGGCTATTTCGTGAGATTTCCTAGATTGCCACTAAACACAGGGCTAGATTAACATAGCGGTCACATGCTGAAGCAAAAGCAGGACTTAGTGTGCACTAGGGGCACAATCTCTCTACCTTATTTGTATTGCATTGGTGCTTCAGTGTAATTACTCAGAATAGACTTACCAGATCACCTGAAAAATGAGGTGTTTATAATTAGGGGAAACAGTTTATAATTACCCTTACAGAAATAATGCATAACACAGTAAATAGCCACGCACAGGCTTCGTTATTTCATAGGATATTTTATAGATTGTCTGCAGATCAAAATAACAGCACACACAAGAATGTACAATATGCAATTATTGTACATTGAAATCGACTGAGAACAAAGAAATGTACTCTCATCTATCGACACATGTTGGTTTCATAATCTGTCAAAAATGATGTCATACACTTATGCCAGTAGCAGTTTTAGAATATCTTCTGCTTCTGTCACTCCAGGTGAAATGTCCCTCCATCTGTCCAGAGAATTATTGCAGCTCTCTCCCCGTGCTCTAAACCTGGCAGAAGATACTGTGCGAACAACTTTGAAGAATAACGGATTGCTCTTAGCTCTGAGAGCAGTAACTTCAGCAAATGGAGAACAAATGGACTTCCCTGATGCCTAATATGGTTTTCTTTTCCCACACACAAAACTCACCCCAGCTATATTCTATCACACACAAACACAGTGAAATGTATACACCTGGTACTGATATGCTTACCCAAATATGTCCAAAATGACCTTGCTTGCAACACCAGCAAGAGATGCCTCTCCGTGCTCTGGGCTGCTTAACAGTCTCTCTCGGAGCACACCCTCCTTATACCTCCTTTTCTGTTCTGCAGGAAATGCCTCTTTACCACAGTCTGCCATGGTCTTTCTGGCCCTACAAAGTGCAGCAAAGGGTTGGTTTTGCAGCTTCCGATGTGTGAGACTTTAAATAAGCAGTTGGCCTGGTGGAATTGTAAATAAACATGGCAATGCAATGGGAGCAGCACGTAAAGAAGGCCATCCCCATACAACTGTCCACAACCTATGAGGGGTATACATGTATCTTGCCGACAGAACGTTCCAAGATCACATCAGGCTGGGATTCAGTTAAAATCATAATCCCGTGGTCATTTTGGTGTATTTAAGTTACTCTGCAGAGTGGATTCTCATTTTTGCAGATGTGTTTATAGGGTAAATAAATGCCTGTTGTCTGTATTGTGTGCATTACCCTTTTTTAAAAAAAAAGAAAACATGTTTTTATTTGATTCAATTGATTACAATTTTTACAAAAGGAAAGACAAACAAAAAGAGTAGCCCATGTTACTCTCTCAGTGCTTGATAGAGTTCCTTAGTCTGCTCAGCCACATCTTGGTGTCTTCCGCCGTCTTGTATATTTATTTCCTTTATTCTATGTTCAATTGTGACTCTCTTATCACTATTAAAGAGAGATGTTTGGGAATAATTGGGCCACTGCTATCCCTAAGGATGTTTTGTCCCCGTTCATTAGGCATGTCCACCAGTCTTCTTCATCGTAGGCTCGCAGTTTGGAGAAGTGATGCCCTAAGTAGGTATTCCTATTATGGTCGAGGCGCGAACAAGAGAGTAGTAGATATTTCACTGTTTCAACCTGGTCTATTATGTTGCAGTATCAGCATTTGTTTAAGGTTGACTTTCCCCTGATTGCAATAATTTCATTTGTCAAGAGTAAGTTCAAACGCACCCTAAGAAAGATATTTCGGGGCACTCTACTAGGACATTTTTCAAGTACTCCGGGAGCTGGTTTAGCTTTTTTGTATTCCTCAGGAAACTGGTTGTCAGTTTGTTGGCTGACGCAGTGTCATTCTTCTAGTTCTTTCCTGACTTTAGTTGGATTTAGTCTTAGGTCTGACTCGGTGCCACCCATTTCTTCCCGTTTTGTCTTGTTTTCCTTGACCAGTTCATCAGCAATCTGCTATTTCCACCCATAAGATCGTTGTTGATGATGTCAAAAATGTTCAGCTGGTTTGGTAGAATTACCTTCCTGTACAGCATCAACCTGTTCCGATCTACCATTGAAAACAAGCTCAGTTCGCGGTGTATGGATGCCATTGGTGTTGATTTGGGAAGGCCCAGATCTTGTTGCCAAAAGTAGCCATGGAGTGTCAGCCAGATTTTAACTGGAATTTCCGGCATTGTCTCGGCTCTGTATGTTAATGAGGTGGTTACCTTTGCCATATAAAAATTCAAGACCGGTATCATGGAGAATCGGCTGAATTTCTTATCCACGCCCGTTGCCTGAGTTGCACGTTTTTTTATCTTTTCAAGATGATCCGCTTGCATCAGTGTTTCTGCAATGCCGTTGTTCAGTTATTTAAACTGCTTCACTCATTCTATCTGTAAGTCTTCCAGATACCATTTGAGTTTCTCAGTTAGTTTTGATGATCTTTCCAAGGACATGTCCTTGTTTTTTTCTTTGTTGATCTCCAGGTTGTTTCCTTTGATATATTTCAATAGACTGTCTAGTTGTCGCTGCAGACCGAATGTTGTCTGGTCCATCAGGATCAGGTCATCTGCGTACATAAGAAACGTGCCACTTTGGAGCCTCCTATTGTTGGAGGAAAACATCTAATTGACTTCTCAAAATGCTGAAAGTCACCCAGATAGAAGTTAAATAGGGCGGGAGCAAGGAGACAGCCCTGCTTGACCTCTCTTGATGTTAAGATTTCAGAAGACAGAAGCCCTGAGCGACTTATCCGCACTCTCATGGATGTGTTAGTGTGGAGTGCTTGTATAGGTGCTAGGATCTCTATCGGGCACTTCCAATCTGTCAATTTTTTCCAAAGGATTTCGCGACTGACCTGGTCAAAAGCTTGTACCAGGTCGATGAATGCTACAAAAATCCTAGGTCTTCCTTCCATGACCTTTCCTTTCACAATGCTTAAAAGCAGGATGTTCGCAATTGTACCCGCGTCCTTTACAATACCTGACTGAAATGGGTCTGCACAGCCAGCCGATCGTACCCATGATTGGAAGCATCCTAGTGCGAGTGAGCCAAAGACCTTGCTGATTATGTCCAATAGGCCAATCAGAAGGTAGTTCCTTGGATTTTCTTTTCACCTCTTCTTGAAGATGGGAACCACCGTTGACCTTCTCCATGAGTCGGGAATTGTTCTCGTTTGTATACATTTTTTTAACACCTCATGGATGAAAATAGCTCATTCATTCGGGTGTTCTTTGAGATCAGCGATGGTGATCCCATCAGGGCCTGGTTCCCTTGAGGTGTTTAACTTTGTCAATTTTCCCCGATATTGTGTCCACATCATGGGGGATGTCCCAAGTTGTCGGTGGCTTTTCTCTTAAGACACCTTGGTGTTCTGTTGTTTTTTTAAAAAGCACTGAAAAATGGTCCACCCCTGTTTTTTCTCCTACATTATTCTTCAAGGAGTCATTGGTGTCAATGGTTGCTGCTTTCACTAAGGACCAAAATTCTTACGGGTTCCTGCCTCATACCACTTGCAGTATTTGTATTGAGTCTGCTTGGTAGATTTTAGATCGGTGGCCTGTTAACCAGCTTTTGTTTGCTTTTGTAGTGAGTTCAGCTTTTTATTTGTTTTCATGAGTCATTGTCTTCGCCGCCAGGCGGTTTCCTTGTCTCAGTTCTCTCCTTTTCTCTACCACAAGGGTGTCGTACTCGTGAGATCTTATCTTTGAGATCTTCTTAGGTCTTTTATTTTTTGAATGGTAGAGAGTGAGCAGGGGTAATCAACTATGGTGTCACCTTTCCCTTCGTTTCCAGATCTCTGGTCAATTGTATGTTCCTTTGTTAAATTCTTAATGGAGTTGCCAGTTAGTCTGAGATGTGTGCTGCCGTTACATTCCTCTACTTGGGCTGTCATTTTGTTTCTTTGTTCTCTCAGCATTTTCCATGACGTAGTCAGCAAGTTAAGGTTGCTATTCTTTGTTCTTGTTATTTCAAAAGATGTGATGATGGAGAGGAATTCTCTAGACACGGAGACGTGGTCAATAACTGCGCTTTGCCCATCTCTCTCCCAGGTCGGCACTGGTGGTTTATGCTGGTCTAGTATCATTTGCATTTGTAAGTTGTAAAAGTCATGGGAGTCCATTAGTGACATCCATAGGGTTCCTCTCTCGAATGAGGGTGATGGTTTATTTAATCGACTCGCTTTCCTAAGTTGTTTGGAGCAAGTTGCATTTAGCTCTCTGCATACAATCGTGTACTTAGTTTGATGATCTATATGAACTTCGTCAATTAAATGTTCTGCCATCTTTAAACATTTCTCATTGGTCATTGCTTAGGGATTGCAATATCGGTTGATAATCACCATAGCTTCCAATAGATTGTTGTTCGCTGAAGTACCAGGGTGCCTCCAATTCATGAGCAGTGCTTGAAGAAATAGGTTTGAGACTAATATGTTTTTAAGGTGTAAGCCGCCACCAGATCTTCTCGCCGGTATTAGGCCAGATGTCGGCCGTCCTTTCAAGCCTATTGATGTTTGAGAGATAAATGTTTCATTACCGTCCAGATGAGGATTTTCCAAAAGCCATGTCTCCTGTAGACATAGAATGTCAAAGTCTCCCAGGTTGACATCGCTTGGAGCTGTCAAATGGTAAAAACCTCTTGTGTTCCATGAGCCCAGTTTTAACGAGTTCACAGCAGGAGACAGTTCTTTCAGAACATCACCTTGCCTCGGGCAGTGTTGAAGGTCCTTGACTGGCTATCTGCGAGATTGTTTGGTCAGAGCCTCAGGAATCCAGTCCCACATTTGCTGTTCTTGTTGTTTTTTCCCTTTATCAGGTCACCTTCAGTTTTGGGATTGGTCCTCCTGGCACGTGTCCTATTCCCAGTGGGCCTTTAAAAGCCTCGCTCTCTCTTCTTTTCTCTCTTGATTTTTCCTTTTCAAAATTGGGTACGTTGGTGGGAAGAGACAAGGAGCTTAACTGTTCAGTCCCCCTCCTGGTTTAACTAGGATGTTGCAGAGTGTCATCAGAAAGTTTAACTTCTGTTAAGTCAAACCCAAGCATTAGGAGACTTTTGGCCACTTCCAGCAGCAAACTCTTAGTTTAGTTTTGTTTCTTTATTTGTACCACGCACACCGAACCCTCGGGTAACTGGGCGCTAAAGCTTATACAGTAGTTACAGATTTGACACACAAGAAAGAGTACAACAACAACCATAAGTGCAGGTCAACCAGGTTATATGGTATTTCGAAACAATTCAGCAAACAAATATAGCGTTAGGTGCGGGGGTGGCCAGACGAGCCAGCAGCTGAACCTTCTTGGAACTTCCCAAGGAGCCAGCTATTTACTTTAGCTCTGAAGATCCAGAATGCAGTTTCAGTTCTGATGCTAAAAGGAAGGGCATTCCGCTGTTTGGCCGCTAGTACAGGGAAGCTCGCTCCCCCTGCTCTTTTTAGTAGAAATCTTGGAACGGCTAGGCAGTGAGAGTAGATGTTTCTCGTTGGTCTTGTGTGTTGGCGTATGTTGACTTTATCGGCTAGGTATTTGGAGGCGGTGTTTGAGAGACACGTGTGGGTGATGACAAGGGTGTGCAGGGCGATTCTGTCCCGTACCGGGAGCCAGTGGGCATCTGCCTGAAAGCAGGGATGTGCGCGGATCTCAGTATGCTAAGAGCTGCTCTTAAGGCATTATTTTGAAGGACCTGGAGTTTGTTGAGGTTCCTTTCGGAAGTGCCTAGGTAGAGGGTGTTGCAGTAGTCGATCTTGGATAACACTAGAGCGCTGGCTAGTGTGATGCAACTACTAGGTGAGAGGAATGGCTTGCAGGCGTTAATTAGTTTGTTTGTGTAGGCTGTGGAAGATGCAGTTGAGTTCAACTGCTTCTTGAGGGACAGTGTGGAGTCCAGGTACACTCCCAAAGTTTTAATCTCTTTGGCCACTTTGATTGGGTTTCCATCAATGCTGATGGAGTCATCGCGAGGGTCTATTTTGTTCAAGCGAGATTGGGAGCTGACGATTAGGAGCTCAGTTTTCTCGTTGTTGAGGCAAAGGCAGTGCTCTGCCATCCATGCCTGGATTTCCAAGTAGATCTCGTTGATTCTTTTACAATCATCTTCATAGCACCCCGAGAGTGTGATGAGAACCTATGTGTCATCAGCGTAATTGGTGTATGTGACACTCAGGGTGTCAAGACGGTCGAAGAGGAGCTTAGTGAAGATATTGTAAAGAGTTGGCGAGAGGCATGAGCCTTGTGGTACGCCACAGTGGATGGGAATTGGGTCTGCTGCGGCAGAGGGTGCGAAGACCCTGGTGGCACGGTTAGACAGGAAGGATTGAATCCAGGTAGCGGCGTTGCTGGAGAAGGCAGATGCTGTAGAGGAGCTTAGTGAAGATATTGTAAAGAGTTGGCGAGAGGCATGAGCCTTACAGTGGATGGGAATTGGGTCCGCTGCGGCAGAGGGTGCGAAGACCCTGGTGGCGCGGTTAGACAGGAAGGATTGAATCCAGGTAGCGGCTTTGCTGGAGAAGGCAGCTGCTGTATACAGGTGATCAGTAACGATCTGGTGATCGACAAGATCAAATGTCGCCGACAGTTCTAACAGCAGGAGCATAGCAAGCTTACCCTTGTCCTTGGCCTCATCATTTGGACTTTTTAGATCCATGAGGGCTGTTTCCGGTCTGTGTCTGGGCCTGAAGCCTGATTGTCTAAGGCTGAATAGGTTGTGGTCCTCCAGGTGTTTCTGGATTCGGAGGTAGGCCACTCTGTTTAAGATCTTAAGGATGTGGGGAACGGTGGTGATTGGCCTGTCATTAGTGGGGGTGTTGGGATCCAGGTTAGGTTTTTTTAAAAGGCGCATAACCCAGGCTTCCTTGAGGTTGTTGGGTACCGTGTTGGTCTCAAAGGAGGAGTTGATTAATGCAGAGATGAAAGGGGCAAGGGGGGGGCGCTGTTGAGCAGCCAGAAAGATAGCCGCTTAGCTTTCAAGCTCCGTGACCCACAGAACTCGATCCATGAGCAGCGGCGGAATCCAATCTCCTGCATCCCCTAAAATCACGCCTGATGACTCCGTGTACATAAGGCACGTACTGTGTGAAAATCTCTACTGGCAGACCAAAGGAGGCCCAGATACGACCGTCTATGCCGGTGGGCCGGACAGGCCCATTGGCCCCTCCTACTGGAACCTTGTGCGTGGCGGGACATCGGCGGCCCTGGGCGCCGCCACCGTGACACCCTGCGGGCCTTCCGGAGGAGCTCTCGGCTGGGTTGCTGTCGGTGGTATTGCCGCACCGCGGGACAGGATCGGTGTGCTGCGGCACCGACCGCAGCCATTCCATTCGGCCGCCGCGGGCCCGTGCTGTCAGTGGGCGGCAACAGTAGGTGTTGCGGGGGCGGGGACCGTGACTGCTGCCTGAGGGGCTGCAAGGCTGCCCCGCCTGGGCCCCTGCGGGCCCTTCTTCCATCGGCGCGCGGTGGCCGCGGCTCGCCCACCCCCCCTCACTCATAGACTCACCTGCCATACTCTCCGGGCGCGGCGGCGGTCAGTTGCGGTCTCTCCCGGCCGCCCGGAGCATCAGAGGGTTGCCTGCTCTGACCTGGCCCGGAGTGCGGCTGAACTATTCCGGGCACGTAGCCCTTCCCAGCCATCTCCCTGCCGGCTGATTCATCTGCGAGGTCGAGTGAGCCGCCCGGTGCCGCGTAATATGACCAAACTCATACGGGCATGCAGCCCCTCCCGGCTCCTTCCATCATACGCTGACTGCCCGCACCTGTATTCTGCTCCACAAGTTGATGTAACCAGCGTTTGCGGAAGGGACCGTGGGCCAAGCAGCCGCCCCCGAGACCCATATTAACATCTCTGATCCCCCCCCCGCGCATCAGCGTGCTCCACATACCCGTGGGCTGGGAATCTCCCACACCCAACCTGCTAACAGCTTGAACTCCAGTGAACCCATACATGCTTTACAGTGTCATCGGCTGCTCGGGAGCCCATCTGACATCTTCCAGCCCCCTCCACCCACTGTGCTTGTGGCGGCCACAGTGCACCTTTGGAGCCCATCACCATACAGCCCCCCTGGCAATTGCTGGACCATGACTTTCTTGCTACTGTTGCCCAACCAAGAAAGGCTACCTCCAAGATTTTGGGGCAATATCAGAACCACCTGTCGCAAGCCACACACAGGCTCACACCAAGGGCCGATTCTCAATACCTCTGCATGACTCCTGGCCCGCGGCCAACTCAAACCTACCAAGCCACCACTGCCCCCACCACAGCAATGTCCAACAGATCGCGAGGCACCAGCAAGGTAGGCGCCATGGATAAGTTCACCAAGGCGGCGCCCAGGGTCGACCAGGCTTCCTCCCCCATAGCACAGGATGATGGCGATGCTCTGCCGGACCCCCCACAGCCGATCTTGACTGTGATGATGGAGTCCATGGGCAAAACCTTTGCAGCTTTTCAGGAAAAACTGGACGATATAAACGCGAATGTCGCCTCCCTAAGAGCTAAACTCGACCAACAGGGGGCTAAGATCACCGAGGCTGAGCAAAGGTTAGGAACCAATGAAGACAATATCCATACTCTACAAAACACCGTCACTGAGCGCGTCCGCGACATGAAACAGGTCAAAGCTAAGTGCGATGACCTAGAATCAAGGTTGCAAAGAAATAAATCCGCATAGTGGGGGTTCCTGAATCTGCACTAAAAGGTTGCATGGAACTCGCGGTTGAACAACTTCTAAAAGACCTCTTGGATGACCCCGAGCTCTCACCATTCTTCACGGTTGAAAGAGCACATCGCTTGCTAGCTCCTCGGCCTGAACCAGGCGACTTCCCCAGACCCATAATTGCAAAACTGCTGAGTTACAAGGACAGAGACCACATACTCTGTCTGGCCAGAGAGAAAGGGGAGCTAAGGCTGGAATCACAAATCATCAGGATCTTCCCTGACTTTTTCGGTGGGGGTGCAGGCGGAGCGTCGCCAATTCGGGGGTGTGAAAAAAATGCTGAGAGACAGGAAAATCGAATATGCGATGCTCTTCCCCGCCCATCTAAAATTCACTCAACGCAACAAGATGCACTTCTTCACAGTCCCTGACGAGGCTGTCAAGTTCATCGAGGCACAAATCCCGCTGCTGGGTCCCCCGGAGGAACCTATGGATAACGACTAACACCAGGGCTCCTTGGCCCTACTACGGATCCGTCTGGCCGGATACAACCTATCGACTGCCCCCCAGTGGACTTGTGATCTCCCCCTCTCTGCCCTATGTAGGGCCGGACATAGCCTAAATAACAGCACATAAAGGGCACTTTTTGGAAGGGGAGGCAACCTTAATTTACCTAACCGTAATACCAAACACTGGGTCAGTACTTTGTATACCAAGCCTTTCTGTGATGCTCTGGCCGAGGGCAATACCAGCCTTGTCCTTGCTACCCGTAAACAAGCCTCCTTTCCTTGTAATCTAATGTTTCATTAGTCGCTCAGAAGACTATAGATGTTTCATCATAATATGCATTAACTAATGTGGGTCAAACGGCAGCAGCAGCCCCCACTGCAGCTGCAATGCCTTCTAAGGCGGTGTGTGTTTGTTCAAGCCCAGGTTGGGCTATTGGTCAGGCGTTGCCGAGTTGGGGATGGCACGCATTTGGTTGCTTCGGGGGTGGGATTTGTCACCCTGCTAGTTTGTACAGGGCAGTGAGGTTGGGGTGTGTGAAAACAGGGGGTAGTTATACCAAAAATGGCAGGATGGTAATGACGGGTTGTAAAGAGAGGCAATTTCTCGCCATCGCAACACGCATGCCGGTAGACAGAGTCATACTCCGTACTTGGGATGTGCCATACACTTTTAGTATGGCTATCAAAATAATGACATGGAACATTCGTGGATTAACTAATTTCACTAAGTCCCGCAGGATCACGGCATATGCACAAAGGCATGGGGTCAAGGTACTCCTATTGCAGGAGACCCACGCTCTGAAACTCCTATTATCGAAATTCAAACTCCTCACACCTCACATTGACGTAGAGGGTAGGTATGTGATTCTCCATGGGTAATACACTGGCAAATTGTCTTGCCTGGCGCTTTAAATCTGAGGCTCTATCCGATATTGTCTTCAAAGCGGAGATTCTTGCGGACATAAACACGTTCTTTGAGAATAACAATACGCTTGACACACCCGCAGGAACCCGCTGGGAGGCTTTTAAGGTGTACAATCAGAGGGATGTGTATCTCAAGGGAAGCCGGGGTCCTCAAATCCATAAGGCAGTCCTTAAAAAATTCCGAAGCCAAGCTTAAGACCCTAGAACAAGAGTACGCCCCCACACCATCTCCGGCAACCCTAGCAAAGATTAGAACAGAACTAGAATTGTTCAAGTCCCACGCCCTGAGCGAGGTGCGATACTATGCTCGCCCCACAGCTGCCCGAAAGTACGATGAGGGAGATAGACCCGGAAGGACCCTGGCTAAGTTGGTGCATGGAGAGGGAGGCAGGACCCGAATAGATAGCATCATTGATGAACAGGGCTCAAGACACTGGTCGGACCAGGCCATCATTGACACCTTCGCTAACTTTTATGCCAATCTATATGGCCCCCAGCCGGAACACACTGCCCTTGACCTAGACCACCTGCTAGAGAGCATCCCGATGACCCTCATTTCCCAGGACACCAAGGAGCAACTAGAGGCCCCGTTCACTTTAGATGAGATAGTCCGGATAATCTCAGACCTTCCTAAGAATAAGTCCCCGGGCCCAGATGGACTCACATCTGAGTTCTACCAAGAACATGTGGCCATTTTAGCACCCATATTACACGAGGTCTGGATTGAATCACTCCGATTAACCACCCTGCCTCCCTCTTTAAGGGAAGCTCTAATAACAGTCCTCCCCAAACCAGGGAAACCCCCAGATGAATGTGGATCCTACAGGCCCTTATCGCTCATCAACACGGACATGAAAATATTTGCAAAACTAATCGCTAACAGGTTCCTACCATTCATGCCCCATTTAATCCACACCGACCAAAGTGGATTCGTCCCCGGTCGCTCTACAGCACTTAATATCCGCCGCCTATTCAATGTGATGTCCAGGATAGATCCAAAGGCTGATGCAGTGGTGGTCACACTGGATGCCCAGAAGGCACTCGACAGGGTCTCATGGCAATACTTGTGGGCCGTGCTGGAAAAAATGGGTGTAGGGCGACATATGATCTCCTATATTAAATTACTATATGCAGGACCATCGGCCAGGGTGCTAGTTAACTCCACTATCTCCTCTCTCTTTGCGCTGCACAGAGGCACTCGTCATGGTTGTCCATTCTCCCCCATCCTTTTTGCGCTCGCTATCGAGCCCATGGCAGACCACGTCAGGGACCGTCACACCCGCAAAGGTATTCGCCTGCAGGACACACCGGAAATCATTTCGCTGTACGCTGACAATGTGCTCCTATACGTGAGAAACCCCTCCACATACCTAGACTCGATCATCCGAGACATAACCAAGATAGGCACGTATTCTGGCTTCACCATCAACTATTCTAAGTCAGAAATATTCCCTCTCACTAAAGCAACCCAGCAACCATCTTGTGAATTTCCCCTACGCTGGTCCCCAGATGGCATCAGGTACCTCGTGGTGCAAGTCTCACTGACCACAACCTCACTGCTGGCAGATAACTACGAGTCTATGGCACATCTCATTGAATCCAAGATGCTTAAGTGGCGCGACCTCCCACTGTCCATGGCGGGTAGATTGTCCCTAATAAAAATGATTGCGGTCCCCAAGCTCCTCTATATCTTCGCTAATGTACAGTACAGTGTGGCACGGGAAGCAATACTTCAAGCGGCTCCACTCGGCGTATGCCCATTTCCTCTGCCGTCCGGAGCTGTACGCAAAAAGTGGCAACATATGACCCCACCCTACGAAAAAGGTGGTTTTGCAGCCCCAGACCTAGCATTATACTGGAACGCGGCACAGGCCCAACACACCACGCACTGGTACACACACCTGAACCCGCCTCCGCTCGTCAAGCTAGAGAGACTGGCATGCGATGGGACCAACATCATGACCCTACTACTACACCGTACATTCCAGTTGGACGCCCCATCAGACCCCGTGGACACCACGATCAGAGCATGGAATAGTATTCTGCAATCTAAACAAGAACAGTACCCATACTATAAATGGCTTCCCACTTGGCAATTTCCGGGACTCTCCCCCACATACGATCAACAGTTCTTGCGTCACTGGGAAACCTTGGTTACCGCGCCCTAACTGACCTATACCCTGATGGCAAATGTATCACCCCCCAAACATGGCGGCCCAGACATTCCAACTCGGCGATGGAACTACTACAATACTTCAGGCTGAGGGCAGCGGTCCGGGCAATGTGGCCCTGCTACCCAGACGAGCCCCCAGACTCACCAGAACTCCAATACATTGCAAACTCTGTAGGGGGCAGGGGCATAATATCCTCTCTGTATAAAATCCAACTGGGGAAACTAGAGAATACATCCCTCAAGTCACGGGAAGCGTGGGCCAGGGAGTTAGACACGGAAATCACTGAAGCAATGTGGAACAAGATGTGTGCACACACGCGCAGAGTCTCCCTCAGTGCCAGATTCCGCTGCATACAATACAAACTTCTCAACAGTCTATACTATACACCGCACAGAGTAGCGATATTTACACAAACCCCGACCCACACAAGCCCTAAATGTAAATCTGAAGAGGCTGATCATACATACATGTTCTGGTCCTGTGCTGCGCTGGAGCCATTTTGGATACAAGTGACAAAAGCGCTCTCTGAAATAATTGGGTCCCCAGTAAACCCGGACCCATTAGCCATGTTGTTCGGATTATGGACGGGGGAAAATGTGGGAAAAATGTCAACATTTTTAAATGTAAGCGCATTTGTCGCCAAGAGATGCATATTACATTGTTGGAAATGCCGTGCCCCCCCTACCTTCGAGATGTGGCTGAAGGCCCTTACTTGGGTACAAATATGTGAGAAGGTGTACATGGGATCTCGGCCCACTCCATCCCGTCCCAAAAATGTGTGGACCGAGTTCTGCACTTACCTGAACAATAGAGACGGGGTTGAGTGGAGATCCACCCCTCCTCCTGAGCCGTCCAACTCACCACAAGCACTGACTGCCTAGCCCCCCATTGTGCTGTCAGCTCTCCCCCCTCTCAAATCTGAACTGCTCGATATAGTTATGATGCAATGCCGGTATGCAATACTGTGATGCTTGTTTATCTCTGTGTATTCTCTGCTATACCTGTCTTATCTTTCTGCCAATAAACAAAAGTTTTTAAAAAAAGAGATAAAAGGGGCCTACTCTTTTGCGCCTTCCTGATTAATTGCCGCTGGGCAAAGATCTCCTAGACGTTTGGAGGGTTTGAGACTCTTGATGATTTTTTTTACTTCGTTAGCCAGGACCGGAGAGAAGAAGAAGGGTGGGCAGTTTGGGGTGTTAACTGGAGGGGGAGGGCAAAAGTGGGGATGGTGTTCTAGGCTAGGCTGCTCTTTTTTAGTTCAATTTTGGCTTGGAGCAGAGCAATTGTGTCTGCGAGAGCTTTCTGTATGTTAGCACACCAGACTGCATCTTTAGTGCAGGTTTCTGATGGAGGTGCTGGGGTCTCTAATTCCCTAAGAATACTGAAGAGCTCTTTTGTCTTGGATTTGGCATTGAGGATGCGGTTGTCATAGGTTTCCTCTTTGGCGCTACGGATGGCCGATTTGTAAGAAGCGGCTGCTGCAGAGAATAGGGCCTTGATAGTTGGGTTGGGTGCTTTTCTCCAGTAGGCTTCTGCTGATCAGTTGGCATTCCGAACGATTCTTAGTTCTGGAGTGAACCATTTGTTGAGGTGGGCAGGTGGTATTGCTTTAGCTAGTTTGATGGGGGCGATGCTGTTCACCGCGGCCTCACGTGTGTTATTGTAAAGATCCACTAGCTTGGTTGAGTCCAGTTCCTTGAAGATGGCTGGGTCGAGGACTTTCTGGATCAAGGGTCGTAGGTTATGCAGCATTAGGTTTCACCACCGGTGAAGCGATGTGGACAAAAACACTATCCATACGGTTTTCTTTCCCAAATTCGATAATCTTTAAGTTCTCTGATCTTTGATCAAGTGGCTCTTTCTTACTGTCCTACGTTGATACAGGGACGGTGTCCTCCTACACCTGCAGTACAGTGTCCTATTGCTCTATCTTTGCATGCATGTGAAGAAGATGTATTGCTTACAGCACTTGCTCGTCCCGGGGGCTGTGTTCATGTCAACTCTAGACAGGTGTTATAAATCGGAACAGTGGAAATGTGAGGCCCATCATTTTGACTCTTTCCAAAATGTGCACTCATGGAGACATCTGTGCTTTACTGATGTCTCCATGAGTGCACATTTCGGAAAGTACCAGCAGATTTTAGAAATCTCTCTCAGAATGTGGAATTTTTGGAAATTCAGAAGATCCATATAGAATTACAAATCAAAATGATGAGCTAGTTACTGCTCATCTACTTTGCGACTCAAGGTACAGCTCTTGCAGAAAATCAAACCCGACTGGCAATTAGGGCTGCCCACCAGTTTGTTCACCTATTACTCTCCTCCATGTGTAATTCATTATCTCTTTCTCAGCTCGAAGGTGATCATTTTTCCAAACTCTCAACGCAGGGGTGACTTGCCTGTATCAAATAGCTACAACCTTATCAAACATTGAAACAGCAAAACAGTGTCAAAAATCCATTGATCACGAAATGCACATTGATTTCATCCTATAGCATTCTCATACCCCATGTCAGAGGTCCTCAGTCTGTGGCTGTCTAGAAGACACCTAAAATCCATCACTGAAGTAGTTGTATTCCAAAACATCAAGTAAAGCAAAGGTTCTAGGCCAGATTCATGAAATATCTGCAATGCCTGTGCACCCCTCGTTTGATATGATTTGATATGGAATTTATAACGCGCCTATAAACAAGTGTTTCAAAGCGCTTTATTTACAAAGCTTTGTTAGCTGACTCAGTTTACAAGTAGATATAGCGAGATCACCAGTTCAAATGGATTCCCTTCAGACAACTAGTCAGCAGTGATAATAGGTTGTGACATCACCCTATCCTAGGTTGGGATACTCACAAATAGACAGTAGTCCATACTGCTTCCTGCTTTTTATGTCCACAGTCAGCCTAGGTCTTCGTGGAAAACAATGTTAACCTCAATGAACAGTTTGTCGTAGGATGTTCTTACCTTACGCTGGAAAAGAGACTTCACACGGATGCCAATATCTGGTTCTGAATGATGATAATTTGTTCTTTAAAAGCTGTTATGTTTTTGTTCATTATAGGCAATTCCAGTTATCAATCGTGCACAGATCATTAATGATGCCTTCAGCTTAGCAAGGTAAGATGTGCCTGTCATGTTTGTTATGTTTAGAGATATCTTCATTTAAATGAAGAATGCCTGCTGCCATTTTAAAATGTATTAGCACCTAGGGGAGTTGTGCCAGCCAATCGGAAGAGTGGGAAAGTGGGCTTGCAGCCTTGATATAAGCCCTCTGTTTCTTGGCAGCCATCTTGTGCCACACCCCAGGTGCCTCCATTTTCTTTTTTTGCTGGTCACGTCCCCACTTCGGTCTGTCTCCGCCCCCTGCCACACCGAATACCTCTCCTCTCACCCTCCCCCGTTCCCCTACTTACCCACTCCCATCCACTCTGGGCACAATTGCTTCCAGCAACATAGAAAAGGGATTTACATCTCTTTTTACGTTGCATGGTGGCTGTTTCTTTTCATAGGTTTACTTGCTTTTGCATGAGGGGCCCAATTCCCACTATTATCACCCCAGAGGGAAACCCAGGGTGCTACTACCTGCCTTACCTCTGGGTTTAGCCCGGAGACTCTGGGTTTTTACACTCTTCTCCGGGTCTCCGGGGAAGAGTGTGGAGTCTCTGGGTTTTCCGGCCCTATGTACGAGGAGTTTCTGCGCACAAACGTAATCATCAAACACCGCAATGTAATGACATTTCAAAATGTATAACACACCCTGCAGTTGACAAGATAAACCACAAGATGGCACTACATCAAAACAGTTTAGCATTAGCAAGACCACAATCGTTAGCGACTAGGCTATTTTGAAAAATGTGCTGAGAAACCGATGGCACAAGTTACAAACTATTGAACTTTCAGAACAAACATCATGGGATTTTAACATTGCAATGTGATTTTTAAATGACGCTTGGACTAAAAATAAGAAATAATGACTAGGTGAAACGCTTGATTATCCAGGTAAAAACAGCACGTCTTGTCAAATGCAATAGTTTTCCTGTTTTATTTAGTACGAGTGCCCACTTCATTTTACACAAAACATCTCGTGTGGGGGTGGCCTCGGTGATTTGTAGGCGTGGCATTCCAGTGACCCAGATCTCTGGGTTTTTCATTTTGAAATGTAGGCAGGTATGTGCTACCAGTGTTAGCACCTCGGCGTGGGGGAGAGGCCTTGCCCATGAAGACCCTAAACCCTCATGTGGGCCACGTTTTCTCAAGCCCAGCATGGACAGACTAGGGTGGTATTACTACACCACTTCCTCACGCAATATTCATGGAGGTAAATGCTTTTGATGATGGGGTTTGGTATACATTTAAAATATACATGTATATTTAAACGTCCAATACAGTAATTTCAAACTTTCTCTTTTGCAACGTTAATTAACACAAATCTACCTCTTTGAATCAAATATTTAAATACAAATCAAGTATGGAAAATAGGCTATTTGAATTTTTTTTTATGCATTTATGTTGAACATAACTATCCACTCTTGGTTCTTGAAATCATTTTATTTATTTTGCATTCTTAAAGCGCTCACACAGCGCGGGCATCAATGCGCTGTTACAGGAATTCTTTTTTAGTTGCATAATTGTTTTTTTTTTGTTTTTGTCTTATTTGCGTATTTATAACGCGCTTAAATACCCAGAGGTTTCTAAGCGCAGACCCTGGGATTGCAACTGTGTTGCTTCGTGTCGTCTTGCTTCCAAGGCGAGCACGTTGCCCCTGAGCTATCATCCTAGGACATAATAATGTCAAACATTTAAACACATGCTCTTCATAAACTGTGCACTGTCTAATAGTGGAATCGATTCTAGTATGGTTGATTGTTCCTGCCAACGCATTTCCTAATCAGCCGACCTTGCAAAGAATCCTACTACACAGAAATGTGTTGTAATTGAGGAGTTGGGCCTCATTGTTTAAAATGCTTCTAAAGGATTAGGGTTTATTACAGCACTTTAAGCAAACTGTTGGCCCGTCTTGGATTTTTGGGACGATGAAGTAAACTAGTGGCATCTGAAGGGTAGTCTTCTTTGCCGCCCCGCTCACTGAATGTCCGCTCATCTATGGCTTGATTTGAGTAGAGAGAGTATCGTCTTCTCGGTCACGATTGAAGGCAGTTGTGGGTTACTTTTGAGCTATTACCACCATGGCTCCCTGGTTGCTGCACCTGATGCACGGATGGTCGAGACAATGTTGCAATATGTAGTCTTGCTTCTTCATTGCAAGGGTCCATAGATGTCAAAGGTTTCCAAGGACACGTGTCATCTTGTTTTGAGTGCTCAATGAATGGTGCTGCTGATTGTTCTGGGCAACCTTCCAAATCATTGTTTCCAGTCTTCTGCGCCTTTACAAAAGAGGAATCCAAGTGCAAATCAGGCGTGCCCCACTATCCAAAATGGAGAGTCCAGACAGAACTACTAGGACACTTGGCTTCTGCAGAAGACAGCAAGCAACGACAGGCATGCTTTTGCATCATTAGTGAGGTGAAGCTGAGGATCATTTGGGCCTACCTGTGCTACTAAGGGAACATAAACAAAACTCAGGAGTGAAGAAAGGAAGGTTTTGAATTAATCATAACCACAGACAATCTTCCACAAACCCACAGTGCTGTTAGTGCACTGATGATAGCCTTACATCCCTACCCCGTTGCCTGCCCTGCTAGCCTTGTGGAGAAAGCTGAACTGGCTGAAGATGAGACCAGCCAAATCAAAGAGCAAGATTCTTGAGTCAATTAAGTTAAAGTTGTGATAAGAGTCATGCCATTATGTTGTGACCCCACAACCAAGACTGAAACCTTTTGATCGTAGTTTAGGCAGTGTCGAGTCACACCTGTGTGGAGTGCTGTGTGGAGTGTGGCAACCTTTTTGTGCGTGTGCGTACACATCCTCTGTGCATGATTTTCTGTTGACAGGTTTAGATGCTGGACATCCCGGTGTGAACAGCGTGCTCGTTCACTACAGAAGGTCTTGACACGTGTGCAAGTGAATCCGATTTTGGCACACATTTAGCTTCATCATGTATTGCATGTAACCACCTATTCATTGCCCAGGGAACATGGAAAAAATATTTGTTTTTAAAAAGAAAACCCCTCAAAGGGATAAATAGCTAAGCCTTGAAATTCCCACATATGTAAATCACCCCAAAATGGTCTCCACTCCTTGTTTCAGGCCATTTCCACAGCCTCTTCTTCACCCACCCCACCTATCTGCCCCGTTCTGCAGTACTAGTTAGTACCTTTGTACCCCACTACCAAGTTATCAATTTAAGGCCGCTGACCTAAAACGCCATCCCTTTCCATCCATTTTTAAGAACTATTTGAAGGGGGTTAGAGGGGGTTGGGGGGATTATCGGTAATTAACTTTTCAAATTCTGTAGGGATGCAAACATTCTTATAACAGCATGCAAGGTATTTTGCAAGGTACAACTTTCTACGCTATGCAACTTGTGAGGAAAATATTATTTAAATTCACTAGGAGTTGCTGTTCAATTACCTCATACAATCCTGGGTGGCCGGTGGGGTAAACGGGGGAATGGAGGGCGGCCGGTTAGCCATTTCTGAGTCCAGCACCGGAAATATGAGATGCCACCAACATATCTTGCCGCGGAACCCCAGACTCCTTAAAATACAGGAGGATAGATCAGCAGCAACGTGCTCGCCTTGGAAGCAAGACGACACGAAGCGACACAGGTTCAATCCCCGGGTCCGCGCTTAGAAACCTCAGGGTATTAAGCGCGTTATAAATATCATATCATACTCAGTCACCAGGCCTTGCCATATCCCTCCTTTCTATGAGCAAATAGATCCTTTTTCTAAATGTGAAAATTATGTTATTGTCTCCTTAAATGGGACTGTCATTTAAGTAAAAAAATAAAAATATGCTGGGTAAATGAAACTGCTTTGTGGTAAACCTCCTACAGGATGTAGCAAATCAAGAGGCACAATTCTTAAATATCGGATGTCTTCCGGCATAAAATGCACATTTCATATCTCGTTATTCCAGCACCTTATGTTTTCATGTGGAATCTATTTTGTTTTTAGATCCCAATACCTGCCCATGACTGTTGCCTTGGACACCACCAGATATCTCAAGAAGGAAATGGAGTACTTGCCGTGGCATGTGGCAGCGCTCAGCATAGCAGACCTGACGCTGATGTTCGATCGCAGCAGTATTTATGGACCATTGATGGTAGGAAACCTGGTCTCCGAACAGTTGTATGATGATGATAGAGCATATATATTGTACAGACAAGTATTCTGAGGAAGGATGCCCAAGCGGATGCCTTTTTGAGGCTCCCATTATGAGTTGGGTGGATTTTCTGCGCCAAATAATCCTGGAGGAATTTACCACATCAACCCACCGTACTTCAGAAAATCCACCCAATTCAAAGAAGGCACCGCGATGAGTGCTAACCTTGGTGTATTCCAGGAATACAGCCAGTGGTAGTCCAGGGACACCACTTGCTTAATTTTTTGTAAACATTTTCATTCATCGATTTCCACAATCACAATGACGGTGGGAATTGATAGTGTACAGAAAAAGCTCATGCCACCTCTGTCAATTTTTTGAATGCACAAGAACATCATTTGTGACCATTTACTCATTGCACCGGTAAGATGGTAAGGGGTGTGTGGGGGTGGGGGGACAAAGGCGCCCACTTTTGCAACTCCTTACCATGACTGATCCAAACTTTTCTTTTCTCTGCTGAACTGTGAAAAATGCAGAAATATTTTAAAATGTTTCACTCAACCTCTGATGTGGAGGTAAATGTCAGTGCAAATATCAGTGTATTTCCATGTGGGAAAACCACCCTGTAATTCCTCTGGCCATATCCATTAGAGTACCATCAAAGGTATTCAGTAGAATTGGCAAGGTGGTAAAAACAGTGGTATTTCTCAAATACTTCAGTTTTTCCCATTAACACCCTACTTACAATGATACGTAATTAGTTTGTTTTGACCTGTAGTTTGTTTTGTAGACTGATGCTTTCATACTGTTTTTACTTTTATGAAATTGACAATGAAACTGTTACATTAAGACATTGCTGGGCATTGATGGGGATTGTAAACCTCCACCTGAAAGTTGTGGAAATGTGCATTTCACCAAGGTCAGATGATTGACGTCAACACATATTATGAAACAACATTAGACTTTGATGTGCAAAGTTTCATGTTTGCTGATCTGTGATCATGGAACTCGTCTTTGATCTGAACAATTCCCAGTTGCAAGAAACATGTCTGCTCTTAGCAGTCCTTGGTGCAATATTTTTAGATATTTGTAATTTTCACGTCATATAATAAGTTGGCGAAGGCCATTTTCCAAAGCGATGATAACACAAGTCTATTTTCCCCTCTTTCTGTCACATTAGACAACATTTCTGACTGGATCACAGTTAAATGGTGAATATTGTTTGGTTACTTGCAGTAGCTGCAACCATTTGGAAATGTGAGTTATACAATATTTACTTGACTATTAGATCCTACTGAAAAAAGCTTTGTCTTTCTCCAACACAGAAATATTTCCAGAAACAAGTCAAAGCATTGTTCTCACATATTAAAAATATCACCAGCAACTGGACAGTCCTATCAAATGAGCCAATGAAACAGTGAGTAGAAAGAGGGACATGACATGCGTTTTATTCACTCTATAAGCAAAATGACATATCCAGGAATTGTTTCTAATATGTTTCAATGTGTTTGGTTATTTATTTATTTTTATTTATTTATTTTTTCATTTGTAAAGCGCACAAAACCGAGTGCTGTTGCAGGAACGTGTTACATGTCAGAGAGAACAGAGAGAGGCAGGAAGAAAACAGAAAAAAATCAAGTACTAGGTGGTAATGCAGACAGGGGGACCAACCAAAGTACATTTATGGTAAATCTGGTGGGGCATGTGGTCGTCCACTATGCAAACAGCCAGGTTTTTCGTGCCCTACGGAAGACCCTATTGGATTCTTCGGCTCTTAATGCTAGTGGCTGCAATTGATGGAAAGCTGAAGCCTCCCGCTTTGGAGCGTTTGAATTTCGTTTGGAGAAGCTGATGGGAGTAAGGTGTCTAGAGAAATACCAGTGGGTGATAGAACGAGTCTTAAACATGACCCTTTTTTGGATTGGGAGCCGGTGAACAGCTTTCCGGACAACCGAGATGTGTACCATTTTGGCAAATGTTTAGCACCGCTCGAAGGGTATTATTTTGGATCGTCTGGTGTTTCTGAATGTTGTGTGCAGACGTGCCAGCAAAGAGTACCTTGCAGCAATCTAGCTTGGCACCTATCACTGCCTGTGCAATCGTTAGACAGATGTTACTAGATAGGAAGGGTCTGGCAGCATTCATCAATTTGGTTGTGTATTCTTCTGATGAGAAGATCGCTTTCCCTAGGCGGGTCAGTGATAGGGGAGCATCAAGATATACTGCCAGGCTTTACACTGCCCGGAAAACGGTAATCTGGAAACCATCGATGTTGAATTAAGAGAACTGTGGGTCTAGCTTTTTTAACACCAATGAGGGATGAGGGTCTAACGGGAAGGAACTCGGTCTTCTCGCCATTTAGACTAAGGCCATGCGTTGCCATCCAGGTCTGGACGGCCGCGTAGGCTGAGCTCAGTGTGCCAGCTTCATTGGAGTAGTTTCCAGATAGGGGCAGAAGAATTTGCGTGTCGTTGGCATAGTTAGTGTAGGTTTTTTTGAGGAAGTCCAGGAAGTCAAAGAGTGGTTTCACAAATATGTGATAAGGCGTGGGAGAGATGCAGGATCCTTGTGGAATGCCACACTCAATTGGAACTGGAGAAGCACCAGCATTTTCGGCGAAGACCCTCATGGCTCTTCCTTCTGAGAAGGAGGCGATTCAGGTCGTAGCTTCAAGTGCAAATGATGCTGAGGTGGTCAGATGGTGGCAGAGAATTTTATGGTCAACTAGGTTGAAGGCTGCAGACAAGTGTAGGAGCAGAAGCAGGGTAAGTTCCCTTCGTCCCGGATCTCGTCAATCTGGTTTTTGATGACTAGGAGTGCTGAGTCTGTTCCGTGGCCTGGGCGAAAACCAGACTGTCAGGCTCCTAAGATATATTTGGTTTCCAGGTGTTACTGAATTTGGACGTAGGCTGCTCTGTCCAGAGGTTTTAGCAGGAAGGAACTGTGTTGATCAGTCACTGGTTATTGGGGGGTGGAGGCAGGATCAAGGGTGAGTTTTTTTTAGCAGGGGGAGAGCCCAGGTCCATGATAAGAGTGGCAGGGTAGGCATCCCCTTTACATCTTCAGGCTTTGAGACTCTTTAGGATGTGTAATGTTTACAGTTCAGTTACTTTATGGAAACGGAACAGAGGGATGCTGAGGCTATTAGTAATGGGCGGGCGAGAGTCAGTAGTGTCTTGTTGCGAAGGTTTCAGTGAGGAACATTAAGAGAGAATCTATTTGTGTACAGTGTCAAGTTTGTGTAGCATTTTGTATACTGGTACAGCAATCTTTATCTTTTGTTTCCAACTCCCTGAGGATAGTGGATAATTCT
Organism: Ambystoma mexicanum; assembly: GCF_040938575.1. Lineage (NCBI taxonomy): Eukaryota > Metazoa > Chordata > Amphibia > Caudata > Ambystomatidae > Ambystoma > Ambystoma mexicanum. Next base: position 1,070,946,827 of record NC_090934.1, on the reverse strand, counting down.
CTTATGGCAGATTTTGCGTTTCTAATTCTGGCATTGAAGGTGGTAGCTTTGGCATGGATGATGGCTAGTTTTTATAGTTTATCCGCCTTGGTGAATGCTGACCTTCAGGCGTCTGAGGGCATTTCTTTCCAGGAAGTTTCCGCAAATTGTTTTTTTGCACAAGATCATGGAGGTCAAGGGTGTACCAGGAGTTGAGATGTCTCACCGGTTTTGCTTTTTTGAGAGCTAAAGGGAGGAAAGCGTCAACTGCAGCTGTTAAGGTGGTGATGTAAAGTTCTGTGAGGATATTGGGATCTTGTTTGAGTGCATCAAGGTAGGGTAGGATGCGCTCCTTGGTCAGTTTGTGAAACCTAGGTGCCATAGCAGGTAGTAGTGGTTTGGTTGTAAGTTTGGCGTGGTGGCAGAGAGGGATGGTGAAAACAATGAATTGATTGTCCGACCACAGACAAGGAGTGTCGGATCTAATAGTGATAGGGCAGTTGAGGCCTGCGACTCAGTCCAAGTTGCAGCCTTTGGCATGGGTGGGATCGCTGATGTGGTGGCTGAACCCAAGGGCATTCAGTTGGCCAAATAGGAAGCTTGCAAGTCGATAGGGTAATTTAAGCCCAGGTTAAGGTCACCGAAGAGGATACTGCTTGATAAGGGTTTGATGTTGTCACCTATCAAGTGTAGAAGGTCTCCTTCAAAGCTTAGGGTGGGGCCAAGTGGGCGGTAGATAACATGGACTGTGATTGTGGTAGTGGGTGTGGTGTGCAGCTTTATGGATATGAGGTCTCAATTCTTAATATAGGTATTGAATGACCTTATGCAGAGGTGGTCTTTGGCAATAATGGTGACTTTCCCTGCCTCTGGAGTTGAGTCTGTAATTTCCGTGGATAGTGTATCCTGCAGGGATTGCCAAAGAGAGGGCGGGACCAGAAGCTGCATGAAGCCACGTTTCAGTGATGGCTAGAACGTCAAGGTTGTCTGTTATGAGGAGGTCATGGATGTCAAGAGCATGGGCTGGTAAGGATTGGGCTGGTAAGGATCGGGCATGTACCAAGGTGAAAATGAGCGAGAGCTTGGCCGGTATGGTGCATTTACTAGCATTTGTATCAGATAGTTGGCTTTTCGGACAATTATCAGTATTGTCAAGGCTGGGTACCTCGATGATAGAGGCAGTGGTAATAGGATCTGTATCTAGGCTTGGATAGTCAGTCGTTGGGCAGTAGTGAGGTTGGGAGGGTAATGGGCAGCATTCACGTGGTGATCAGCATTACAGTTGTAGGCATAGGCATAGGCCTTTACTACAGTATAGTTTGGTACACGGCAGGCAGTCGCATATGAAGAAGCATTGTTAGGTGTAAGGCATTATAAGGAAGGCATAGTAGCAACAGCAGACACAATAGATGCAAGTTTCAAAATCTTTATTTTGTATTTGATAAGGTTGGGAGAGTTCCTTACTGGCCATAACTCTAAAATGGGAGTATTCTAGGCCATTAAACAAATAACAAACAATACCAAGTCAGTCTAATCAAAATAAAAAGGCCTATACTTAAATAAAACGAACCCTGCCCTCCTTCTCAAATGAAAAATGTGTAAAGGGGATACAAAAAGGAAAAATAGTGTCTTAAAAGAAATCTCAGAACGGCTTACGTAACAAATCCCTTCCCCACGTTCAGAAGCACAGGGCTTCGAGAGCTTCTTAAAAGGATAGGTGGTTGGCACAATTCTATCATTCTTGCACAGTTTGGCTTACTGGTACAATTACACAAGTTCTTTAGGCTTCGCCCGCCTTGCCACAAATGCACAGTTCAACTCCTAACATGTACTTTACCACAATTCAACACACGCTTCCCTCCGCCGGGCTCGAGTCTGTCTTTCTTTACACACTTAACTTTTATTTTACCACACTTCAACACAGGCTTCCCTCCACCAGGCTCAAGGCTGCCTTTCTTTTCACAAACCTTTTTCACTTTTGACATGGCTCTGCCTCTGCTGGGCTCAAACCCTCTTTTCCTTCTGTGGGGTTCCCTTCCCCAAGTTTTGTTTCATACAACTTTTATCTTACTTTACTTTTACTGTTGAAGACTTTCGAAACTGCAAGGATTTTACGTAGACCTCTGCATGACCACTTCAACCTCTCTTTAAACAATTTGACAATTTTCATCAACTCTCAACACCAACGCTTCTTGGTACTTGTAGTTCCTTGAAATTATCATTTCTTTACTTTCCCCCTCTTGTTGTGCTAAATGTTCATACTTTGCCCTCTTGGCATATTTAAAGTTCATATACTTCGGTTTTCCACTCAATCAACTTTCATTCAGGATCGCGGTTACTTAGTTTCCCGCTTTACACAACTTCAAACATTTTACAGAGACTTTCGAATGTATGATTCTACCTCGCAGGACCACTCTGTTAGTTTGTATCTTGGGGAGAAAGGATATCTCAGGGGCAACGTGTTTGTCTTGGAAGCAAGACAACGTTGTGCAACACAGGTTCGAATCCCGATCCCACGCTTAGAAACCACTCACTGGTATTAAGCGCACTATAAAAGAACAATAAAATAAATAAATACAAAATAAATATATTCTCATCACAGTTCAGCAATTGTCTTTTCCATTACACGTTTATCGTCACACGCACAACCTTCAACTCTTGTTACAGTTTAATTTGCCTTTAACACAAACCATGCCTTTGTTGCCTTCGATAACCCACTGGTAACTCACTGGTCATGTTAATTGTGTTTCTTTCTTCAACGCCTTTCATGTAGCAGTCAAGGCTGGTACCAATACATCCTCTGCTCTTGCACGACCTTGTTGTTCATCTGGAGGGGAGCGGGCCACATTGAAGCGCTTTGAAGGTATACCCTTTCTTCTGAATCGGTTTCAGTCTTGGAACGCTTGCGGCTTTCTGAAAGTATGGGATTCTTTCCTCGCTCTCTCTTGTTCTCCGCAAGTGCCGATCAGCCCCTTCGCCTTCCAACTTCAGTAACCTGGTTCGTATCAGCCCCAGAAGAGCTGCTCCTTCTCGTACCCAGCCTCACTCAGAGTGTTCTGTGCAAGCCACCTTTTATCCTGTTAGGGAGTGTTAACAAATGGCAGGTGTGTGTAGTTAGGAATACATGCCTGACTGTGCCTGATCTAATTAAAGGGACAGAGTCGTTGCAAGTCATTAGAGGTAATCTTCCTGGCCTCTGTAGTGGAGAGGAATTATGGGAGCTGTAGTATCGCATAAAATAGGTAGGTACACGGGTTAGATGGGATGTGGGTAAAGGGGGAAACCATGTCTCACCATCAGGGCCCTCACCCCCACTCCCCGAGGACCCCCTACCCAGGTGATTCTCCCTCGCTTGTCTACCCACAGGGTCGAGATCCAAAAGCAATGGCCTTTCCCTGGCCACCTGAGTTCGGGATCCCCGGGGCCTAGGTTGTGAAACACCCTCTGGTTTTTCACGGCATGCAAAATCATTAACAATATAGTTCAGAGGGGCACAGCAGACATTCTCCTTAGAGGCATTGTTGTTAGAAGTAAGGCAGGCAATGGCATAGATACAATTAGGTGCAGGGCAGACAGTCACATTTCTAGAAATATTGTCAAGAGCCAGACAGGCGGTAGCATTCGTAACAGTAAAGCTAGGTGCAAAGCTGACAGTCATATTTAAGACAGTGTTATTAGGTGTCGTGTAGGCAATGCTATTAGTAGCAGTGGCTTTAGAGCAGACGGTTACTTTTCTTGCACTACTGCTTGGTACATGTGGGGCAGCAACATTAGCAGCAAGGTGGTAATGTAAAGCATGGGTTTTCACTTTGGAGGTGCTGATGGGAACAGTCTTAGTGCATTCAAAGAATGCAGCATGGCAATAAGCAGATCTGGGCAGGCTAGATGCAGCAGATGCGACAGGCACATTTTTGGTTAGATCCAGTGTGGGCCTTCCCGTATAGTTAGTAGCAAAGGCCAGGCTGGATACATTAGGTGCCAGACGTGGCAGGCTAGATAGGCGCATTGCACTCATGTATGCCTCTGAGGTACGGCAATTACCTTTTATGACCGTGCAGTGCTGGAGGTTTGTTTTGCTGGTGACGTGAGCTTGGAATCTTCGACAAGAGTTTGTGGGGCAGGTTGCAGGGGTAGGCCGGCCACAGGGTCCTGTAAGGTGGCATGGTATGGAACTGGCGTGTCTGATGGAGGCAGGCAGGGAGCGGGATGAATGACAGGCTGGGTTACAGCAAGAGAAGAGCTGTAGCGAGTGGGTGCTTCAGTGCGTGGCCATTTCCGGGCTTCGGAGCAGGTGAGGCTGCAGTCCTTCAGGCAGCCAGTTCTCAGCCGCAAATTTCGGAGTCTTGATTTCAAGGGTGGGAGGCGGGAGGCGCTGAGATAGGCAGGCATCAGTGAAGAGGGGGCTCCTAAGAGGCACGCCATGTTTGCCATGTAGATGGGAGGACATGCTGGCTGGGAAGGACCGCTTGAGCTCGTGTTCGCAAGCGTTGCTGCAATGACTTGGTGCGGCAGCTCATAATGGACGTTTGTGGTCCAGGTGGGGAACCGGGGCAGACGGTTTTCATCTGGCAGATTCAATGAGCAATGGTATATGGAATGGTGTGGGCAAGGGGAGGAGGATGTGGCGTGCGCTTGAGAGGCGGATATTTGTACCGAAAGGCTGCGGGGCATCAAAGGGGAAGGATCGAAGCAGTGAGGATCTTCGATCACAAGGCTTACCTTGATAAAATACGTTGGATGCCAGAAGCAGGACTTGTGATGGGTCTTGAAGGCTCTGAGGTGCAGACAGTGCACTGCAGAGACTGGCAGAGACAGAGCAAGGCCTTAACTCCTGGCCTTCTCTCCGGCCGGTTATGTCTGGCTGGCTCATGATAATTAGGTTGCAATGGTCCAGTCTTTCCCTAACAGCATATTTGCCTGCATAGTGCACGTTTACATGAGATTCTGAATAAATAAAATAATATCATTGCAAAAAGTTAATTTAGCAATTTTGTCTTAACAAGAATGGTTTCCTTAGGAGATTATTCAGTGGCATCTCAATTTGTATGTGTATCATAAAATCCCAGTAAATCCTAAGTGCCTATCAGTATACTAATACAGCTTTGTGGAATCTAGGGAAGCACTCTTTAGGTAGGGCCCTCTCGCATTGCATTGATATAATACAAGGTGCAGCAGGTCTTGACATCTCTTTGCTTAGGCGACATGTCCTCATAAAAGGTCTGTGCACTTTGTGTGGGTGCGTGGTTTGAGTTGGATGTGCAGAGGAGCATTGAGAATAGGTGGTGTTGGATCTTGCGGGATGCTGGTGATTCTTCTACCGATTTTGCAATAGAATGATTGCAAAGGCAGTAACATGAAGAGCATAAGGACGAGATACCAGCAGGAGTATCAGTGTGGCAACAATCAGTAGTAATAATATGGAAGCACCACAGAATAATATTGATGGAATTAAAAAAGCAGTGGTGAATAAAAAGAGAAGGGAGGAGCCATTCTATATAGGTCCACCACAGAGGATGAGGCATCGGGGAGCGGGAGCAAAATGCACTAGTTAAAATAAAGGGAAGAGACATAGCTGATCAGAAATAGAATCCAAGAAAAGAGGAAGACACAACATGTGAATATAGATATATTTCTTCTTTGAACAGGAGAGACACTAAAAGGTGAAAATATTACAGGGTAAGTGAATAAGAGAGACAAGCAAATGAGTGTTATCTAGAGGAATATCATAGAACAAATGAACACCAATTATTAGAACAAATTATCCATTTCAGATTACAAGAAAATGATGCACATGAAATCTGACAAGTGAAGAGATGCATCAAAAGGAAAAGAGACATTTCTTTAAAAAAAATGTTATTGTGCATTGTTTCAATAATACAAACATTTAGCACTACAAAAAATAAAGGCATATACAATACAAAACAAAAAGGAATAAAAAAGTCAGATACCAAATACATTTCATGGTATCATAAAATTACAATGTTATTAATAGCATGTTAACACTAGTGTATATCATATTAAAACTACAGCCAAGTTGATTAAAATGCTAACTATTAAATACATTAGATTATGGAAACTCTTGTTAGCCTCTCATAATAATAATCCATCAAAGTGAAGCAATCAATTTAAAAGCAACCTTCAAAACATGATAGGCAGAGGCTGATATCACAATTGATTCTGCCCCGAGTAAGCTACTTTAGGATTGCTCAGTTCTGACAAAAATCAACATTAGGTACATAACTGGAGTAGCTCCTCAGATAATACGGCTTTATTTTGTGGCAATTAGGGAGCAGATGACGTGTTGTTTCAATGGTCAAATTACAAAGACGGTATGTCCGCTCCTCTCGAGGTACATTCGACCATATGCCTACATGCTCTCTGAAATAATAATAATGTAGCATTTATATAGCGCTACGAACCCTCAGGTATCTGAGCACTGCTTATTATTACCCACGGTGTGTCGTGCTCATTTACTGACCTCGGAAGAACGAAAAGCTGAATTTGGCTCAGCCAGTATTCAAACCTTCGTCAGCAGGCTCTGCACAGATGTCAAAGCGAGCACTCTACTCGCTATGCTATCAGACCGGCTCTTGACAAGAATATGTCAAAACGTAGGTATGTGAGAAAACGTCGAAGTTGAAGAGAGCTTTACTTGGTCTGAGTGAATTTGCTTTAAACCCCATGTGCAATATAATAAATTTTTTACTAACAGGTCAAGATTTGCAATCATATGAGGTGCTAGAGAGCCAACCAAGATGGCGGCTTTCTAGAGAGCTCTGTGTAGCTGCAATTAATCCTGAGACATCGATGCCTCTGTGGTGACCCATCCGTTGGCAGCTAACACCCAGCAGCTTCGTGAAACTCTGCTGCACATTTTGAATCCATTTCCACTACGGGCGACCCAATATCAGCAGAATTACAGCCTAATCAGCGCAGGCCCCCGACTCTCGTAATCTACGTCACCAAGCAGCAAGTGCGGCTGGGCCGTAAGGAAGGAGGAGACCCCCAGGAGCTGCACAATCCTCCCGGATGAGCGGTCGGCGTGCACCAGTCTAACCCCGTCGAGACCTGAACCGCTTCAAGAAAGCAGGTGGACGTGTGTGCTCCGAGCACTCAAAGAGACGCGGAGGTCTCCGTCCCCGCAGCGGCTCGGAAGGGCAGAGAACAACCGCCGCCGGCCTGACCGTGTAAAATCCAACCCGGTGCCCAGGTAGGAGCAGACCGCAGCGTGCGAGGCGTTAGACTTGCGCCCCCAATTCACCAGCGAGGCACCCCAGTCTACCTGCGTGACACGCAACGTCAGCGGCAGGCGCGGTGGTAAGCGCAGCCGCCGAAGAGCTCCACCAACCCTCCGGGGGCTGGGAATAGAAAGCGCAACTTCCAGCAACAACCCACCCAGACCTCACGGTAAGCGGATCTGTGGGTAAGCGTCCGCCGTAATAGTCCCCCAGGATACCCCAACGACTGTGGGTTAACGGAGCAGCAACCTAAGTCATCTGCCCTTCCTACGCACGCTAATAACTGTTTTCATTTACTGATCAGCGCAAATAAAAACCATGGGCACTTAGACACAGTGGCCACACACATGCGGAACCAGTACAGATACCGCGCTGCACAGTAATTCAACGTAAATAAGTAACACTCGCCACAGGCCTCACTCACGTTGTAACTGGGACAAATTTGAAGGATCTGTCGGCAACACGCCACCCAAACTGCAACACGCGCAAGCCAACTGTCCACAACAGCCACCCAAAGGCCTCAAGGCTAACGCATCTTCCCCCAAGAGACCTTCTACTGCAACTGTGTGAACAGAGTATCCTTGGTCCACCCGAACCGGCAGGAAAAGACTCAACACCAATCTCAGTTCAGACTTAACTCACCTATTTCACGCGTTAGCCATCAACCAATCCTGTGCAAACTCCCTAACATAACGGCAAATGCGCCCCAAGTGACAGTACACGTCAGGTTAACACCACCATCGGCCCGCGCCACCACGGCACACAAATCTACAGAAACCAACGAAGACAACCATGGGGAAAACTGACAAGTTCCAAAAAAAAAATGAACTTTGAGGCCAGTTCCTCCAGTAAACCCCCTAACACCAACAGCAGACCAGTGTCAGATATAGCCACAATTGAGGAGCATGCCCAGAATTTTGATATTAGAGAAATCCTAATGGACGTAAAAGCCGGAATTGGAGGTCTGGGGAGTAAACTAGATGCCTTATTGTCAAAGGTAGACCTACTTCAACACCGCCTCGACAAACATGCAGACAGGCTAGACGCAGTCCAACAAGGCGTATCAGACCTCGATGACGGCTCCGCAGCCCTGACCTCCAGAGTCTCCCTCCTAGAATCTCAAATGAAAGCAGTCTGCGCCAAAAACAAAGATTTAGAATGGCGCTCTCGAAGAAACAATGTTAGAATTATTGGGGTAAGAGAACAACAACTTCAAACTAAAATGGAAGACCATGTCAAACGGATCTGTATGGAACTATTTGGAAAAGAGTCTCTCTCCGAGCTATTTGTTATAGAGAGGGCTCACAGAATCTCCAACACGAGACCGGCACCAGGCGCAAACCCACGCCCAATCATAGCTAAGTTGCTAAACTATAAAGACCGCGACACAATACTCAAGATGGCCAGAGACAAAGGGAAACTTCAATATGATGGAGACCCAATCCAGTTTTTTCCAGACTTCTCCCCAGCAGTGCAGGCGCAAAGACGCTCATACACAACTGTCAAGCGGCGACTGCAGGACAACCAAATACTCTACTCTATGCTATTCCCGGCAAAACTCAGAATCCAACACGAAGGCAAAGCCCAATTCTTCAACACACCAGAGGAAGCCAATGACTTCCTTGACCGCGCTGGATGCAGACATGTCTCAAACAATCCAAGACCTCGATGCAATGACTGCATGCAAAGGGACCCACCATAACAGCCGACCTCAGCAACAAACTTCTGTGGCGCCACTCCACCTTCACCAGTACGAATAATTCTCACCACAGAGTCAAAATCCTATAACAGTAGGGAGCCTCCCTCCCTCTTGGAAGGCTACTAACGCCCCAAGAACAGCAATGTTAACAGTTTTGTTCACAAGGGTGGGTTCATCGTGGGCCAGTTGGGGGTTGCCCATGCAGGGGAGGGATGTCAATTTCACCAAGTTACTACTGACAGTTTACCAACGTTCTACTGCAGAAATGCCAAGTACCCCCTCCAAGAAGACCATATACATCAATAGCTCTGTCTCCGCGCCCAGACATCAATGTCATGCCCGTGCCGCTGGCGCACGAATTGGCAACCATCATGGACTACTTGGTACTCATTTATCCTCCTAATACTCCTTGAACAACTCCTTTTCACGTCTTGGTCTTTTATTTCCATTTGCTCAACTTTGGTTCTTATTTTATTCAATTAACTACATTTACCATAATGCACCTCGCTGCAGTCCTCAATTCCTGGCTATTCTCATTCATCATTATTGGGACCACAATCCCCAGAAGCCCTAGCGGCCAGTGCTGCTTCCACCTGCTCAGGACCAGAGAGGGAGGAGGCAGATTGTCTTCAGGTGTGCTGCTACAGGTGCTGTCAATTAGCCTGCCTCAGAACAGGGCAGTTCTGTATATAAGCAGCTGCCTGCAGGAGCACAGTGTCTTGCATCTTGAGATCTCCCCACTCCTGTTTGCATTGACCCACTACTTTGTATGCTGTTCCTGTTGCTGCATTATCCTGTTTTGATCCAGTGCCCTTTCCGGGCTCCCTGCCTTGCAGCCGATCACGCTCCGCTGCCTTCTACCTACAGCCCTTGTCCTCTGGGCTTCCTGCCTTACAGCCTATTACAGTCCTCTGCAGCCCTCTACAGTCAGCGGCCCTGCTCCTCTGGGCTCACTCCTTGCTGCCCTGCTCCTCTGGGCTCCTTGCCTGCAGCCTGCCTCGCTCTGGCTGCCTACAGTCCTTGTCCTCTGGGCTCCCTGCCCTGCAGCCTACCTCATTCCGGCTACCTACAGTCCTAGTCCTCTGCAGCCCGCTTTGCAGCCTGCCTCACTCTGGCTGCCTACAATCCTTGTCCTCTGGGGTCCCTGCCCTGCAGCCTGCCTCACTCCGGCTGCCTACCGTCCTTGTCCACTGGGCTCCTTGCTCTGCAGCCTGCTTCACTCCGGCTGCCTACAATCCTAGTCCTCTGCTGCCCGCCTTGCAGCCTGCCTCACTCCGGCTGCCTACAATCCTTGTCCTCTGGGCTCCCTGCCATGCAGCCTGCCTCACTCCGGCTGCCTACCGTCCTTGTCCTCTGGGCTCCCTACCGTGCAGCTTGCAACCTTCTGCTGTCCCCAAGCCCTTGTTCCCTGGGGTCCCTACCTTTCAGCCTGCACCTCTTCGCTGCCTACAGCCCTGCTCCTCTGGGCTCCCTACCTAGCGGCCCTATTCTTTTGGGCTCTCTGTCTGTCACCTACTACTAATCTCTCTCGGTCCTGTTCTTCTGGACTCCCTGCCTTTCAGCCTACTACAGTCCTCCGCAGTCCAATACAGTTTGCCTGCATCTAGTGCCACTCTTGACTGCAGACCTGCTTCCTACTTTGCAGCCTTCTGTTTTCCTGGCTGCTGCTCCTTGTTCTCTTCCTTGAGTCCTCTGTACTCCACCTTAGGTTATCTATTTCAGTCTAACTGCCTTTCCTTCATTTCCTTCTGCTAGATTGCTCATTGACTTCCTTTTCGCTGGATATTTCTGTTCTTGTCTTCTCATGTGTCTTATGTAATCCCTTTGTACAGAGCTTGCCTGTTGGTTTCCGGCAGACAACCTCTGCCCCTTCCTTTGTCGCGTTTTCAGTGTTACAGACACCCACTGCTGTTGTTCCCAGCCATGAGCATACAGCGTGGGCCTCTGTTATAGCAATCTGTGCAGAAGGCTGGAGTTTCCTAAGGTTCGTGGAACACTCTTTCCCATTTCAGCATACACCCCAAGAGGGAATCCAGCTTGTTTGTACCTTTGTATCCTTTGCCCCTTTTGGCTCACAGCTACTGTTTCCTACTCTTCTTTCTTGTTGAACTTCCTGCTGTGTGTGCTTATCTGCTACCTTACCTCAGCACAGCCACCCAAAACCCTACTTGGGTACCCTGTGCCACTCTTAACAGAGTGCCATTCCTGACAGAATGCAAGACCAAAAAGATTCTTGTTCCATAGGCAGGAAGTGCACACACTGACCAAAGATGCTTTCTTTTCGGTTCAAGAAACCTCTGCAAAAATCTAAAGTTTTCTTAAGGACTGCAAACAAAAACCATAGTTTAAAAGACAGACTCGCCCTAGTAAACAAAGGTTTACAAGCACAGTACTACACTCACTGGCTCGCTGACCCTTCCATGTGTAACTACTATGACATTTGCAACTATGATCCGCAGTCTCTATCTATAGAAGAACTGCAGCAAGAAAATGAATTCCTGCAGATTTTGTTAGCCCAACCAGTGGAAAACACTCATGCGGTTTCTGGCATTTCTTCTGACACTACATTCGACATTCAGCCGGTACACGAACCTTGTATTCCTTTATCCCAGGCTACCCTGTCTCAGGACCAATGTCGTAACACTGCTACAGCCAAGGATATTGCACTCATTGTGGCAGACTCTCAACCAGAGTACGCTGTTGCCAAAGTGATATGCTCAAGATCAGCTTGGCAAGCTATACAACCTCCCCTGACTGCTGTAAACACTCATTTAACCGGACAAGGCATTCAGTATCCTGAGGTTAGCGCAGCTGGTCCTGGGTACAAAAGACCAATACTGACCATCGGTTGTCTTAATGCTTCCCCAGTAACTACTAACCATGATAACTCCAAGGTCAGTCATCCTATTGCAACACCCTAATTTTCTGCTGCACCAGATTCTGAAGATGTAGAACAGGCTAATGGGACATACCTGTTACAAGAACAACTCTTAAGCCTTAAAAGACAAACCGAAGACCTCTATGATGAATTTGTCTATCTGCATAATAAGAATCTAGCTAAGGGACACAGTTTACCAGACCATCTGACACTATGTCCAACACCCGACATTCTGTCTTTAGAGTTTAACAGATTAAGGCCTGTACTGGTAACACAGAAGAGGATACAGACTTATACAGAGCAGTTGGAAGACCTGAACTTGGCGTAAACATACCAGTTAAAGCTTGACACCGCTCATTCACTTACTAGCCACAGTAACACAGGCTGTCGTTCAGATAGTGAAGAATGGACTCCTCCAGTGGGCCAGATCGCTCACATGGCCATTACACCAAAGATTAAGTGTAATCATCTGACTGGACACTCCGCTGAGTCAAAGGATTGTTCCATTCTTGCCCTTGATGTCAGTTTTTACTCCCACTTACAGCCTCTACTGAATTGACCAGATCTGAGATGTATTCTGCTTCTATGAACATTGGCACTCCTGACCAGGAGTCAGATCCTGAAACATACCCAGTACCTGTCTGGAATCCAACTTTGCCTACTGTCAATACCCCAGATCCATGTATCAACTTGGGCACACAAGACTTTGCAGGCCAGCCTTTGGAAGGCTTACCCTTTCCTGGTCCTACATCCACCATGCTACTTGTTACAAGATCTGCAAGCCCAATCTCTGCTGCTCCCCCTGCTAGTACTCCTGAATCTGCTACTGATGCCTCATCTCAGATCACTCCTACTGCAGTCGAAGCACCCCCTTCCTCTCTGCCTGCAAGGACAGTACCTGTTGCAAAGCCAGTTAAAAGTTCTACTATTAAGGCTACAGCTCCGGTAGATCCTGTTGGTGCCTCTGCAGCACCTAAACTACCAGTCACAACACCATCAGTCTCAGTTGCGTCCCTATCGGCTGGTGCTCCTGTGACACCTATACTTCCAGCTGTTACAGCATCTGAACTTCCTACGGCCATTCCTGATCTTCCTGCAACTCATGTGTTCCTGCAACATTTGTTACTCCTGAAGTCTCTGTCGCAAATCTGCATGTTGCCATTGCTGCTTCTGACTATTTGGACGACCGTCCTAGAGCAACCAATTCAGCTGAATCTCTGGTTCCACCTTTCAGCACTGTACCCTTGCCAGTCCTAAGGAAGACCACTTCTTTCAAAGCAATATATGCCATGGAGTCTGCAGCACATCTCCACAGTTCCTCAGTTAATGAACGCACTGTTGGGTTTTTGGTCCCTAAGAAGTTGTCTTTTCTGAATTATACCTCAAAGGTTCGAAACATTGGTAATGTCTCCTCCCTTCAAGACTCTCACCTTGCAGCGTTAGACAGTTTTTGGTGCTTCATGATGTGTCTTTTTGGTATAAGACTCTCTCGTGGTGTGACAGGCCTTGGACGTGCTCTTCTTGTTGGTCAGACTTCAGGGGGCATGGAGAGGGGCATACTGTCATGCCCGCGCCGCTGGCGCACGCATTGTCAACCATCATGGACTACTTGGTACTCATTTATCCTCCTAATACTCCTTGAACAACTCCTTTTCACGCCTTGGTCTTTTATTTCCATTTGCTCAACTTTGGTTCTTTCTTATTTTATTCAATTAACTACATTTACCATAATGCACCTGGCTGCAGTCCTCAATTCCTGGCTATTCTCATTCATCGTTATTGGGACCACAATCCCCAGAAGCCCTAGCGGCCAGTGCTGCTTCCACCTGCTCAGGACCAGAGAGGGAGGAGGCAGATTGTCTTCAGGTGTGCTGCTACAGGTGCTGTCAATTAGCCTGCCCCAGAACAGGGCAGGGCTGTATATAAGCAGCTGCCTGCAGGAGCACAGTGTCTTGCATCTTGAGATCTCCCCGCTCCTGTTTGCATTGACCAGCTACTTTGTATGCTGTTCCTGTTGCTACATTATCCTGTTTTGATCCAGTGCCCTTTCCGGGCTCCCTGCCTTGCAGCCGATCACGCTCCGCTGCCTTCTACCTACAGCCCTTGTCCTATGGGCTTCCTGCCTTGCAGCCTGCCTCTCTGCGGCTGCCTACAATCCTTGTCCTCTGGGCTCCCTGCCCTGCAGCCTGCCTCACTCCGGCTGCCTACCGTCCTTGCCCTCTGGGCTCCCTGCTCTGCAGCCTGCTTCATTCCGGCTGCCTACAATCCTAGTCCTCTGCTGCCCGCCTCGCAGCCTGCCTCACTGTGGCTGCCTACCGTCCTTGTCCTCTGGGCTCCCTGCCCTGCAGCCTGCTTCACTCCGGCTGCCTACCGCCCTTGTACTCTGGGCTCCCTACCGTGCAGCTTGCAACCTTCTGCTGTCTCCAAGCCCTTGTTCCCTGGGCTCCCTACCTTGCAGCCTGCACCTCTTCGCTGCCTACAGCCCTGCTCCTCTGGGCTCCCTACCTAGCAGCCCTATTCTTTTGGGCTCTCTGTCTGTCGCCTACTACTAATCTCTCTCTGTCCTGTTCTTCTGGACTCCCTGCCTTTCAGCCTACTACAGTCCTCCGAAGTCCAATACAGTTTGCCTGCACCTAGTGCCACTCTTGACTGCAGACCTGCTTCCTACTTTGCAGCCTTCTGTTTTCCTGACTGCTACTCCTTGTTCTCTTCCTTGAGTCCTCTGTACTCCACCTTAGGTTATCTATTTCAGTCTAACTGCCTTTCCTTCATTTCCTTCTGCTAGATTGCTCATTGACTTCCTTTTCGCTGGATATTTCTGTTCTTGTCTTCTCATGTGTCTTATGTAATCCCTTTGTACAGAGCTTGCCTGTTGGTTTCCGGCAGACAACCTCTGCCCCTTCCTTTGTCGCGTTTTCAGTGTTACAGACACCCACTGCTGTTGTTCCCAGCCATGAGCATACAGCGTGGGCCTCTGTTATAGCAATCTGTGCAGAAGGCTGGAGTTTCCTAAGGTTCGTGGAACACTCTTTCCCATTTCAGCATACACCCCAAGAGGGAATCCAGTTTGTTTGTACCTTTGTATCTTTTGCCCCTTTTGGCTCACAGCTACTGTTTCCTACTCTTCTTTCTTGTTGAACTTCCTGCTGTGTGTGCTTATCTGCTACCTTACCTCAGCACAGCCACCCAAACCCTACTTGGGTACCCTGTGCCACTCTTGACAGAGTGCCATTCCTGACAATCAACCACAACCAACCGTTCATGCAGAGTCCAGCAGTCTTCAACTAACTCTCCTCTCATGGGTCCACTCACAGTAGCCACTTGGAATGTTAGAGGTGGCAACCAACCCGCAAAAGTCAGGAGGATCATTCAATACCTCAGGCGGCATAAAATCAACATTGCCATGCCACAGGAGACCCACCTTATACCGACTGCAGAGCAACACTGGGCTCGCTCATGGGGTTGCCATAGATACTTTTCATCTTACTCATAGTTTGTAAGAGCGGTCACAATTTTAATTGAAGAAAGGGCCAATTTCAGTCTAATCGACTCAAGGACGGACACAGAGGGAAGACCTCTACTGGTGAGAGGAATACTCGCAGGGAAAGAAATAGTCTTGGTGAACTCTTATGCTCCCAACACGGATGGACCAAACAACTTCAACTGGATCATGTCTCAGCTAGGAACATTCACCTCTGCAACAATCATCTGGGGCACAGACCTCAACACCCCACTAAATCCAAAATTGACAAATCCCACAACACAACTAGCAAACCTTCCAAAGCAAGCTGCCAGGTGATTGAGATTTGTCAAGCATTCGAACTGACCGATATCTGGAGGCACACCCACCGGGAGATGCGTGAATATACATTCCACTCAGCAGTCCATAACACCAGCTAACGCATTGACTATATTATGGTTTCGACCTGAAGCCCGTACAATTGGGGGTCCAGCCAAATCGTCCCGTGATCCTTTTCCGACCACTCAATGGTAACACTTGAATTTACTCTACCCAACATCAAGGCGACAACCCTCAATTGGAGATTTAAAGCAGGTTCACTACTAGATTCGGTTTTCGCATCGGAACTTAAGCAGGAGATCACAACCTTTCTTGAAATAAACCAGGACTCGGTTAGCTCGGCCGGCACCCTGTGGGAAACTCTGAAATGCTATGTACGAGGCGTGGGCATGGCGAAAGAGAACGGCATTTTAAAACTAATACGACGCAAACTAACTAACAGTGAACAACGCCGAAGCTAAATGCATGACGTCCAACGACCCTCAAACCCAGGCTGACCTGAAAGAAGAATTACTGAAATTCCAAGAATTAGCTGAGCGCGAACTGAAGCTTCTCGAACGTCGACACCAGATCAGACAATACGGCGAAGGACAAAAACCCAGGGAAATTCTGGCCCGCCTACTAAAACTAGACCAAATACCGACCCGTGTGGAACAGATCCACGATGCACAAGGTACCCTAGTCTACACAGAAGAAGAAATAGCACATTCCACAATTTTTATCAAGACCTTTACAGCTCCAAAAGTACCACTGACCCTGAAGCACTTCAAGACTTCCTTAAAGATACCGAACTATACTGGGTAGCCCAGGAACTCAGCAAACAACTAAATGCCCCCATCTCACAAGAAGAAGTAGTAGAAGCAATAAAAACCCTTCCAAACACCAAAGCTCCAGGCCCCGATGGCCTCACAGGGGAATTTTATAAAGCACACATGGCCACCCTAGCTTCACTACTCCTCCGCGTATATGAAGAAGCCCTAGAACACGGGGTCCTTCCGCCTACTCTACGCAAAGCCAATGTGTGCTTAATACACAAACCAGGCAAACCCCCAAAAGACTGCGCCTCGTACAGGCCCATCTCCTTAATCAATCTTGACAACAAGATTTTTGCTAAAATTCTAGCGACACGATTACTCCCTCTTATGCCCGCACTAGTACTAGGGGACCAGGCCGGTTTTATCCCAGGGCGCAGCACAACCTACGGCATTCGACGATTGTTCAGTGTCATTGCAGCACTTGATCCAACACAACAAGCAATCGCCGTCTTATTGGACGCCGAGAAGGCTTTTGATTCTGTAGAATGGCCATACCTCTTTGCGACGCTTACACAAATGGGCCTGGGAAAATCCTTTATCAAAAGGATATCGCTGCTCTACAATGAGCCCCGATCCTACATTACCCTAGGCAACACGAAATTGTCCTGTATCAGGCTAGAGCGCGTCACCAGGCAGGGCTGCCCCCTTTCTGCCCTCATCTTTGCTTTAATAATGGAACCCCTGGCCTCAAGAGTAAGATCCCACCAACTCAATAAAGGCATCACCTTAGGTCCGCATAAGCTAGTAGTCTCCCTATATTCTGATGACGTGATATTATTTGTTAACGATCCTCAAACAAACCTCAACCCAATAATGCGTGAAGTGTTTAAATTTATCGGCATCTCTGGGCTTAAGACCAATCATTCCAAATCGGTGATATTCCCCCTGACGCCAAATACCCCTAAATTCCATGATGATCACGGACTGAAATGGGAAAGCTCTAAAGTCCGATATCTCGGCATCTATATGTCACTTAACTGTAAGAAATATTCAAAGATAACTATGGAACGACAATAAACTCCCTCCAGGAGCGTATTCGGAGATGGAAATTGTCTCCCGTTAACACTGTGGGGGCGGGTCTCACTGACCAAAATGGTGATCCTTCCCAAACTTCTGTACCTCTTCACAACTATACCCCTAATACTACCACATTCCTTTTTCCAAAATATAAAAAAGCTTTATCCTCGAACTACTATGGACTGGAAAGCCAGCAAGAGTTGCTTATACAACATTGACACTATCAGTATCACGAGGCGGCCTAGCTCTCCCAGATATGGAAAAATACTACTGGGCAGCCCAGGTACAATTCTTGAGCCACTGGTATACTATACACTTTGTACGGCCACACCTGCAGGTCGAACGGGCCCTAGCCTCTCCAAACCTTCTAAGAGCCGTCATTCTCAGTAACCTCCCAGTAACGCATAACACAATGAATACTGTCCTGTCTACATATGCGATTTGGAAGGAAAACGCCCAAAAATATGAGATACACACGAGATATTCCCCCTACTACCAATCAAATTCATTCCCGGCATACCTCTAACAAACAAAAAGGTATTTCAAATTTGGCTCAACAAGCTCAACATCCAATCCCTGGGCGACCTTTTTCCCAATGACGTGTTTATAACTCCACAGATGGCCAAAGAGAGGGCATATTTATCTACTTTAGACTACGCTACACCCTTCAAGCCCTGTTCCCATCATTTCCCAAACAGCCAGCGACCTGGGACTTGCTACACAATGTGATCCAGGCGGGAGGTGAGGGAAGACAAGTGTCCATGATATACAAATCTCTATTAATAGACGCAGCAATCAACACCACCCACGCGAAACAATGATGGGAGACAGCCCTCCAGTCTATAATACCAGAAGATGACTGGACCTACATTCTCTGCCAAACCCAGAAAGTCGCTATAAACACTCACTTTAAACAAATCCATTTCAACTTTGTACATCAAACTTACTATACCCCGGCCAAAACACAACGTCACCAACCAGGAGTAGCAGCGCAATGTGAGAGATGCGGAGCCCCAGACGCAGACTTTTTCCACCTCGCCTGCAACTGCCCTGGGATAGCCCGGTTCTGGTCTTCGATTCTACAAATAACCGCTAATATAGTGGGAGAGGAGCTAACCCCTCTTCCGACCATCGCACTTTTGAGCTTGACCAAAAACTTACAACCCACATCGAGGCGTCTGGCTGCCCTTCTCCTGCTGCTAGCACGTAGGAGGGTCGCCTTGTCCTTGGGTCGTGGTCCCCTTCCTACACTGACAGCATGGAAAAAAGACATTACATACTACCAAGACTTGGACACCGAATTCACAAGAACTTTACCTCTCCATGCATGACCCCCTG
The DNA here is from genome assembly GCF_040938575.1 of Ambystoma mexicanum. NCBI lineage: Eukaryota > Metazoa > Chordata > Amphibia > Caudata > Ambystomatidae > Ambystoma > Ambystoma mexicanum. The sequence goes on along the minus strand of NC_090934.1, from coordinate 1,070,928,064 downwards.
ACATCTGGGGACCATACATCGTCTATCTACTCTCCAACACAGACACCTCAAGCTCTCAACCACAACTCTCCCAAACACTGAGGACATTGGCGTCCACTTTTATTACAACCAACGCAACAGACTGAAAAATAGAGAACAAGTCAACGAAATGGAGACTATAACAGACATCACGAGAGGGGAGGGGAGCAAACGGGTATTCTATATGTTATGACTGTAGTTTTTGTAAACTGCACCCGATTGGGAGTGGATTCGTTTGTTTTGGGTTTTTTTACATGAAAAATCAAAAATAAAGTTAAAAAAAAAAGATTTGAAATGATATCAAATCTTCTAGTTTTCTTCTTTAAAATTTCTAAAAAATTGGGATCTTGAATCACTTCCTCAAAAATAATTACCTTATTACGAAAATGATAAAGAGCGGTGAAGCATAGTTCAGACAATGAAGTATAAGGAAGCTCCTGGGAATAATGTGTTGTCAAGAGGCCTATTAATGACTCCGTTCCCGGGGCGCAGGCGATCATTTTATAGAAGAAGCTACAATGTTGTTTGAGCTAACATAGGGGACACCCAGTTCACACCAGAGGGCATCAAATTGAACGGAGGCTGGAACTCCCAAAATCGATCGCAGATTCTTACCTTCGAATTTGCCCACACAGACTAATTTGGATTCTGAAAAGGTTTCCAGGCCATGAATCAGTCCATAAAACAATGTCAATCCCTCAACATTACAGCCCCCTTTTTTTTGATACATTTCTTAAAATGAAGGCATTTCTTCAGTATTTTTGGATGGATACAATCAACGTAGAAGTTGGAATGGGGGGACGCTCCAATTGGAAAACCTCAATATATATATCGGTAAACTCTTTCTAAAAAGGCTCAATTTCGCTGCCAGCGTTCACTTCACGTGAGTCGCCAAAAACCAATATTTTTATTTTTGCAATATTCACCTGTAAATGGTTTTGGGTTGCATACAAAGACAATGCATCTAGTGAATGTTGCAGCCCAATGGGGGTTATGTCCAAGAGAACCGTATCATCGTAGCCCCGCCATGGAACTGGAGTACCAGCAATGCGGCGGGGGGGGGGTAAGTTTTGCGCTGCTGTAATAGCAGGGCCCATATCGGCCACAGTATTTCTCTTGACAGTGACCCCTCCTGGTTGGTGCGCACCACTACTGGCGTGTCTGAATACAAGGCAGGGATAAAAAAAATAATAAAGAAGAGTCTATTCCCCATATCTTTAGTTTCCTCCAAAGAAGTAGACGGGAAACTGTGTCAAAGGCCTTTGTAAAGTCAATAAAAGAAAAATAAAGTTTAGCATTGGCTTTACTCTTATAAGTCGCAATGACATAGTGAAGGGCGCTTAAATTATGGATGGTATTATGCCCTTAATGAAATCCTTTTTAAAAGGAAGAGAGTAGTCCTTTATCTGAGGCCCATCGAGATAACTTTTTCAAAAGCATGGCTGAAAATATTGTCTGGCTTGTGTGGAGCATTACCAGATATCTATAATCCCAGAGATTGGTACGATTTGCCTTTTTTAAAAACAGGCACTAGAATAGATTTTCGCCAGCTTTTTGGCATACAACCACTATTTAGAATCTTATGAAAAAGGTGCTAAAGCACACTCGTCCAAAATTGGGTTTTTTCCTTCAGCGCAATACTTGCTAAAGAATCCGGACCCGGGAGACAGGAGTTTTTAAGCCTTTTGATTATAGAGAGGATGTCGTCACTATCAAAACAAGATTGCAAAGAGGCTGAGGGTAGATAAGGAGCATGTTCAGTGATGGGAATTAAAGGATCATGATAAAGCTCTGATATGGCCAGAGACCACACAGATTCGCCAATAGGGTTCAATTTATGCAAAGTCTGCCCATTAATAAAGGTTCTGGCCATCGACCAGGCTTTCTTGTTATCGTTGCTATGAATTAGACCAAAGAGAAATGTCTTATTTGCATTGGTGATAGAGGATTTAATGCTTCTGGGCCAATTCTTATAATGAGTATTCGCCTGATTGAGAAGTAACTTTTTCTGATTCAATATCTGACAAAGGTTATGGATGACAGAGGAACATTTCTTGCAATGGGCCTTCTTTGCCTGTTGTATTTCTATATCAAAGGTCATATGTTTGTGTGAGGCCCCTAGATGTAATTGTTTTCTCAAAAAGTACATTAGGGAGGAAAGCTCCCAATTATTCTGCCCCAGCCATTGTTACAAGAGACTTTTCATTTGAACCCACAAAGATCCTGCTGATTGAAAAATTCTTGCTGTACCACATTATAAAATTCCACTGAGTATTTATAGTTATAGTGGATCGATATAGGGAATGTTACGCATGCAAACATTGGTGGACCATGACAGGAACGTGTGGTCACTGGGGGGGGTGAAAGTAATGGAAAAGTTATAACAAAGTTCCCAGGTGTTCCGATCCACAACAATAAGATCCAGGCAGGAAGAGCTTTTCCCATTTGACCACATAGGGATTTTTCATATTTGCGGCTGTGTGATTCAAGCAGGACAGGTCAAACGTATGAAAAATGTTAACCCTGTCTGAAGCCCCTCTTGAAGATAAACAATTAGTAGACCAACCCTGGTCATAGGCGGAATCATCTTGTGAAGATACAATATTCGATGATAAATGGGGGGAATTGAAATACCCTGCCATTATAAATCTGCCATTCAGACACGTTTCAGTCCAATTAGTCGGGATGGTATAGATCGAAGCATGGATTGCTTTGATAGCTATCCCACCTGGGGGATTATATACATTTATAATTAATGTAGAGGGAGACGAAGAACAAGGATCAGAAAAAATAGCTGATAGAATGTAGGGAGAAATGAGGGCCTCACAATAAGGTTTTAAATTGAAAACAGATAGTGCTCCTATTACAAGGCCTCCTACAGGGTGACCCCTAAGGCTGCATCTCGATGGTCAATGTAGTAGTATTACGTAACCATCGAGGATAGGTTCCTTGATTGTCCAAGTCTCTTGTAGGATAAACACTCCACACGAGGCAATCAATGCCATACCCTGCGGATGAGTTAGGAATGAATGATAGCCTTGTATGTTCCAACAAATCCATTTAGTCAGGGTCGTTGGCGAACATTGTCAATTGTTGTCCTGACTGAGGGAAAAAGGAACCCACAAATAATCTTTCTTTCAGTTTTTTGAGGAGCCATTTGGTCATAAAAGGCAGCCCTCAAGCTGATCTCTTGGCGGTATGTACAGATGAAAAGTTATTACTGATTTGTGTTGGCTTAAGTAGTGGAGAGTCTTCTTGCTCAGCCACTCTGACAGTTTGTTAACAGCATACAGTGAGCTTAAATACCTGCTCCTGGAATGATCCTACACATGTGCACAAAAGTGACACTATTGCTAGGGAAACGCATTCGATCACTGCCCAATTAGTGGGACTACTTACTCTTGGGAGCGCAATGAAAAATAAATTGCTACTGGAAATAGATGAAAGGCAAGGAATTTTGCTCCACATAGCTAATATCTGGGCATGGTTTAAAAAAGGACTATCCACTCTCAGTGAAAGCTCTACTAACAGAACCCATTTTCCCAATGGAAGGGGAGATATGATCTCCCATATGTGCCCCAGTTAGAAATGCCATAGGGTGCTGAGGCTTGGATGGAAGGGAAATAGAAAATGGTGTTTGTTGGTGGGGCATAGGAGGCATAGGAGGCTTGCTGACATGAGGAGGTCAAGGTTTGAGATGAGACACCAGAGGAGACAATGGTTGCGCGCTGTGCGGGCTGGGTAAGAGATCCAGCTAGCATTATTGGAACAATCTCCTGGCGTTTCTAGCTGGTTTCTCTCTGGGCTTTCTTTATAGAAGGTGGGTTGCCCAAGCCTGTCCTTATAGTCGTAGGTCGCTCCAATATCACTTGTCTAACAGAACCGTTGCCATGTACTTTTGTGAAAGTGGCTTGATGGGAAGGTAAAGCAGGGTTTTTTTTGGGCTATACAGCCCTGGTTGGTCCTATCAGGGCTTTCTTGTCGAGAAGTGAGGCGGACTGACTGGGGCTTCCTTTGTTGTTTTTCACGCTGAATAACCGGGCTGTGAGTCATAGATATTTTGTTACATAACGCGTCATGGGCATCTTTCTCAGTCCCAGCTATGATGTTAACTACAGAGGAATTAACTGGTGGAAGAGCAGCAGGCTGCATATGAATGTTCCTGTATGCAGGAGCGGTCGGGACTTGGCCCATCTCCTGAGATGTTCCAGCAAGATCACTTGTTTGCTAAGCTTCCAATGCGACACATTCGGTAGTAAGACCTATTAGAGGAAAAAAGTCTTGGGTGCTTTGGGATCAATAGAGGCTGACCTATGAGGATCATCCTTACTCTCAAGAATAATGTCCACCACTTCAGATAGGATGTATTTCAATTCAGACTGTTCCGCTGCGATAATGGTACAAAGTGATAATAGTGCTTCAAGTTTAGCTGGAATGGAATTTGTATGCGACGCAGGACTAAACTGTAGGCCCTGGAAGCCCAAAGTTGATCAAGGAACCATTGAATGTTAGTGTTGATACATGGAGAACAAAAAGGGGAACTTTCCTTCGATGAGGTTTGACCGGGATGTGTTCCCTCGCCGCCTTCCTGTTGCCATCTCGTAGAAGCCTGTAATTTTTGGTTGGGAGAGTGCTGCAGTGACTGGAGGCATACATTTATTTTTGTGTTTGCAGTCTTTCTTGAAGCAAGGCTCTATATTACCTCCATCGTGGTTTTTTCCCGAGCTGTGAGCCCGCTTACCCATTATGGGTGAGCCGCTACGAAGCCCGTACCTTCACAGGATTTTATTTTTCATGTATATGAATGCCTAAATCAAACAGTTTCAAAGACCGGAATTAAAAAAACTCTTACCTGCTGATAGGAAGGCCCAGACCTCTGTGGGAGATTAAAAAGTATGTCTGTGGAGAAATAGCCTCCCAAAAAGGCAATATGTGCTCAATGTAGGAGGGGGGTCATAGGGGGCAGGGGGAGGATGTTACAGTCAAGACTCATCTGGTCCTAGAATGCTAACTCAGCTGGTTCAGACAAACCTCACCCACGACACCCCAAACACCAGAAACACTGCTGCACACTCTGCTCGCTCTGCGAGGAGTGGGGTAGAAGTAGGCCCTGCAATCTCTTCCAATTGGCTGATTAGTGGAAATGGAGAAAATACTGCTCTGCACATCCCGGACACCTGCAACAGCCACCCAAACACCAGATACACCCCCGCACATTTCGCTCGCTCCACGAGTAGTGGGCTAGAAGTAGGCACTGCAGTCTCTTACACTTGGATGATTAGTGGAAATGGAGAAAATACTGCTCTGCACGTCGCGGACACCGACAACAGCCTCCCAAACACCAGAAACACTCCCGCACATGAATGGATGAGAGTAAGAATCAATATCAAGTTGGAGGTTACATTGTATGTATTTAATGTAGTGTTGAATTGGTCCTTTACCATAGCAAGCAACAATAACATCGAATGGATGGTGAGATCAAGGCACCGGCACTGTTCATACCGGGCCGCCACATTACGAGTTCTGCCGCAGGTGCCGCTCTGCACGCCTGGTGAGACCATGCGTGCAGAGCGGCACCCTCGAGCAGAGAAGGATGGTAGCAACGGTACCATTATGAACAGTACCACTGCTACCATCCTCTCCATTCCCATTGAGCTATATGGGGGCTCAAATGGGAATGGGGACATACCAGCTCCGTGTCCTGCGAAAGGGAAATTACCGGGCCCTCCAATGTCAGAATGGCCCGGTAATTCCCCTTTCACAGGAGCCGGACCCGAGTTTGGGGGTACCCATGCGCTTATTAAGGGCATGGCTACCTCCAACCTCGTAATGTCTTCGGAACTGTGGCTTACAATTTCCCTTTGCCGTAGCTTCACTGCACTGCGAGTGGGATCTGAAGGCCTGCCATGCTGGCTACACAACACGATTTTTTCACCTGCTTCTCCGGATTCCGGTTTAGATGCCATCTTACATTTTCTGGGTTTTGTTTTTTTTTTAAATTTAATTTTCAACAGTACAAAATTGCATTTTAGAATGCACAGCGTTAAAGCCGAGAATCGGGTAATGACCAGGCTCAATCAAGAAAACACATGGTCAATGTGTCAGTTTTCATAAAGTGCAAAGATTAAGATTGGTCACGCGTTTTTCTTGAAACCTAAGAAGTCAAAATCTTCTAGATTCCTAAGTGCTCATGATAAGGGCATTTGAAGGTTAAAGTCTTGCCCATAATTAGACATTTTTGTTCATATTATTTTATGTGGGATATTGTATCGAAAGGCAACAGAAGCGAATTTCACAAGTGGTTTCTGAGATTGCCTAAGTTTTTAACCATATTAAGATGTTTCCCATTCCTCCAATCCGGCTTGAAGATTTCCCTAACATGATTACGTGACGTGGCCGTGGACTAGGAGTGCCATACTGATTAAAATGGCTGGCATTTGAAATGTTTGTTTGATGATATGCCCTAATGCAAAGCAGGGAAGCTGTTACTTTCTGCGGTTCATGAAATGTTATACTTCATGAGTGTTCTCAGTTCACCTTTAGTAACATATTCGTATTACATTTCCAATCAGATATAATGCATTCAATGCTTTCGATTTGGCATGTTCCACTGGACTATCAGAATGTTTGACAACAGCTTCGAAGCGCTATAAGGAATGGATGGACAATCCCACCAATAACACGTGAGTGCACATGTAATAGATATGTTTAACAATAGGGCACACCTCTCCTGATACTGCCAACAGCATTTGCAATGAACACTTTGTGATTTTCATTTTTTTTCTTAATTGGCCTATATTTCTTTTCCTCGTGGATTGACTGAATGTTCTTATACTTTTGACACCCTGACCTTCTCACCTTGGAGTGAGTCTTCCGGTGTGACCCTCGATCCCACTGCCCTCCTCTGCAATCACACTTCCTCTATTGCCCTCTTCTAACTCCTCAATAAGACTGGGGTCTGTGCAGGGCAAAAGAAGAGAGGACAGGCTAGGTAAAGAGAGGCTAGGACAGAAACGCACAGATAAAACAATTGGAAAAGGCACAAGGAAGTCGAAGGGAGGGCGTACGATTGTGGAATAAAGGGTGTGTTTATGTGCCTATAAGTTGATCAGGAAAAGAGTGAATAAGACCTTTGTGTACTGATCATTTAAGTTAAGGCATTTCGAAAAGGTAGTAACATTGTCAGGATCTTGGCTCTTACCAAATTTATGAATAATCATTATCAAAATGTTATGTTATGTTCCTTGATATTTGTCCAGCTCCTTTTCTCCGTTGTTTTGGCTTCAAAGCACTTTGGGGTGAATGCCCTTGTGACAGATCATAGTCTGAAAATATGCAAATAACGGGGGTGGGGTCCTGGAAGTCCCTCAGCCAGACATTAGTCCCGGTTACAAGGGCCTTACCCAGAGTCTTTAGCTCACTATCTTTAACAGAGGAAAAATATCTCAAACTTATCAGTCTTTGTCCTGCTCTGGGGCAGTCCAGTACCGAAATGCTAGGCAATTCTCCTCCGAACAAGAGTACCAACACCAACCCCAGACACGTGTTTCCGTCTGGTTGGACCTCATCAGTAGGTTGGAGCTGTGCCTCTCTAAGAATAGTGAGCAAGGGGTCCACGTCTGGATTCCCCTAGTAATTTAGGGTGAGACCCAAAGTTACTTAAAATATGCAAATGACAGGGGGGTTCCTAGGAGTCCATCTGCCAGACATTAGTCCTGGTTACGAGAGTCTTACCCACAGTCTTTAGCTCACTATCTTTCACAGACATGAAAAGAAATGAGCTTTACATTGCATGTAAATAGTATTCATAATTTCAAGCAAATATTCAATTACTTGTACAGCTGACTAGTCTAGTGACATTATATTAGCTACAGTAGGAAGAGTGTTCTGGTGTGGCACGAATTGCTATGTCAGCGGCTTTGTGACTGCTGCTGGACCAAATTCTTCCTGAACTCAGCTGTATTCTATGGGGCACAGTGCCAAAGGTGGAACGGAGCTAGTGTGAGTCTGTCTACCAACCCCAAGGGCAACTGTCTGCAGTTGGGGCTGTGCTATACTGTACATGCACAATGTATAACATGCAAATTACATGCACATTTGCCATGTCCACTTGCCAGGCCATATTTGAGACTAACAAGACCTATATAACATTCAGGTGTCAAATAACTGGTGTCAGCCATACTTGAATGCAGTATGATACGTGCAATATAACGTGATAAAACTATAGTCTAGTATGGTGCTTCCTATTACGGGCCTTTAGAATATCAGTACATCACAGCTACACGTTGTACTCATAAGACACACGCCCTGATTACATTTACAGGCACGGATTTACACCCATTTGTATTGGCTGTGTATTTGTTTTACAGTCCCAAAATACTGGGCAGTGAAGCCTGTATGTGGGTAATGTAAATTAAATGTAAAAAAATAATTAGCATAATTACATTTCCGTTCAGTATGACATCACTTTATTCTAGCTGAAAGGCTTTTAATCATTTCTAAAAAGCCGATCTTGGAATCTCACATTGAAAGGTAAAGTTCTGAAAAATAACTAAACGCCGTTTGGAGATGGACAGTGTTGATTTCTACAACCAATGTTAAATCAGCATATTAGCGCCTTCAGCAGGAGCTTCAACGAATTACATTGCTCCAAACCTGGGCTGAATCTAATGATGCAAGCACGGGTTCAAATCAACCTGAGTGCTTGATACACCCACCCTCCAGCCAGCAACAGGCCGGCTCTCACACTCACCCCCAAATTGAATATCAATCCCCCTCTGCCAACCCCACCCCTAGCCCTGAGCCGCTGCCCCCCAGGCTTTTTTCCTTAGTGGGGCTCTTCTAAGCCGCCATCACCATTGCATCTGCCATGGAAATGGAAGAGGGGCTCCTGCCTTCTACCTCCATCACAACAAATCGTGTAGCAGTGGACGGCTGGTTCAATTGTTTTATTGAAAATTGCTTTTAGCGCCCCCACAGGTTTGCCTCTGGCTGCTAATAGCAATAAGCATCCATTCAGTGAGCTTCTCCGGCCCGGTAGCGGCAACGGGGACCGGCGTTAAAGACTTTGCACAAGTAATGGGTGCTTTTTGCCACATTAAAATAAACAGACTATGGTGGTAAAAATATTATATGGACATACTTTTTTTTTAAAACTCAGCGTACTGCATCCTTTGAGGCTTTGATGTCGGATTTGAAATGTGGACAAGTAAAGTCTCACACTGCACACACATCTGTATAGTTTTGCTTTGCATCGCTGCTAGATTTGCCATAATCAGAGAAATAAGTCACAAATGCGAATGCATGTAACCGAATAGCTAATTCAGCATTAACTAAAGACGCTGCTTAATGATTGCAAGTTATACATCTGCATATACTGCAATATCACACAGCATCATTTCAACTGAATCAGTGCAATCTTGTGGATTTTCGGCTGATGAGTTTTCTATCAACATTGTCAGATGTGACTTGTGAATTACTCTGAGACTACAACCTATGCTTGAATCTCACTGTTTCCTTCTGTTAGCATCCCACCCATTCTGAGACCCAGCATTTATTGCCATGCAATTGCAGAAGGAAAAGAAGCCGAGTGGGACTTTGCCTGGGAAATGTTCCAAAACTCAACTCTTGGATCCGAGGCAGATGTACTCATGCAGACAATGGGCTGCAGTAGGGAACCCTGGATCCTAAACAGGTGAGTGCAAACAGGTGACTGGGAATCGAGAGTGACACAATCGAGGCCCCTAGGGCTCCAACATGTAAGATACATCTACTGGTTGTCAAAGATGGTACAAAAACTACTCCAAGCCTCAGCGACACATCATGGTTTTATTAAATGTTGTAATAGCCTCTATGGCAGTCTCTATCAGTTTCTCTCTCTCATTTCGTAAAACACCTCTTCCCTAATCAAGGCATCCCTGACCTCCCTCCGGTTAACATATAGCAAATGTTAACACACCTGACTAATCTCTGCCTTATACTGAATGTGAGGGCCTAAAGCCAGGATGCCTTTTCTAATAAGGCTCCCTCAAGGACTTCCTAAAACTGTGCCTACTCTATCCAGTGGTTAGTGTTCTATAGTGGTAGGGATTGTGCCCTGCAGACACCCTGATTAAATCAATCATCTGCCTGCTGTTCCCGGCCATTGCAGGGTTAACCCCGGGTCCACCTGTTATAGAGGCGGACCCTCATGACGTGGTGGAGAAGAAAGGAATTGTGGGTAAGGCGCAAATGCGCCAGTTCATTGCTTTTGTATTCCAATAAAGCAGTGTTTAACTGACCTCTCCACGCGTATGCGTTTTCTTTCCTTTGCCGGGCACAACATTGGCAGCGAGTCCTGCTTTGGCCATCTGCCGTATCTCCTCCTCTTCCCGCCCGAAGCCACGAGCGACGGAGTCCTCCTTTGGCTATCCGCCGAACCTCCTCCTTCTTCCTGGCCTGCAGCTGCAACTAGCGGGCAGAGCTGCCTCACTCAGCAGTCTGCCGCGCCTCCTTCTCCTCCTCCACACATAGCGGAGGGCACCTGCTGCATGCTCTACGACAGCCCGGCACTCTGCCAAGCCTCCTCCCTCCTCAGCCGACGCGCGTGCGACGCATGGTCGAGGGCAGCCCAGCAAAGGCATCAGCGCGGGCCCAGGCGATCTGCCGGCCCCCACCTCCTCCTCCTCCTTCACGTGTCACAGCCACCGGGGAGCACGTTTTTGGACCTGGCTGAACGTGTCTAGCCACCCCACGCAGACGCACACATTGGAATGGGTTTTCACCCCTCTGCTGAGGACACTGCATGAGACGATAACGCTGGCCACAGAAGCAGCTCGGCGGCTGGCCAACGTGAATACTATCTACATGCACCGGTGAGTGGACCCAGCCCATACCCAGGGTGCCCCACTGTAGCCCACACCAGGACACGTCTCACTTGGCTGTTTAAGCTGACCCAACCTGTGCCCACCAGAACTCCAGGGCCCCATCAGCCCAACCTCGAGCGCCGCCAACAGAGCACCTTCGCCAGAGTGACGTCGAGGATTTCAGTCAACCTGTAAAATGAGCAAGCCGGCGTCACCCCAGCCTGCCAGCGCAGCGAAGTCAATTCAATTACGTTTGCCGCCACCATTCACAATGACCCCCCAGGCCATGAAGGGGTCCAGATGGACCGAATGGATGGAAGATTTTCAGCACTTCGTAAGAGGCTCGGGAGATGGCGATTCTCCCAACGTTAGAGACATTTTTCTCAACCTGGTAGGGGGTGAAATTAAGACCATCGAAAAGACAATCCATGCGGCTGAACAAAACAACTTTGCCGAACTGATCAAGGCACTGGGCAGACTCCTTATAATTGAAGTAAATAGGGATTATGAAAGATATCTGTTCAACCAGTGTACACAAAAGCCACAGCAGACATTGGACGAATTCATAACCCGCCTAAGAGTGAAGTGAGCTCACTGCCAGTTTGACACATTTTCCCTTGAAGAAGCAATACGACTCAGAGTCATAGAGGGTTGTCTCTCGGCCGCCCTCAAAAAGCAATTACTAAAAAAAACGCTTACCATTCCCGAAGTGATCGAGCTTGCCCGCATTTATGAGAGGGTGGACGCCCAAGCGGCCTCCATGAACGGCACTGGCAACCCCAAACAAGACACTACTGAACTTGTAGCAGCCATACAGCCACCCCGCCAGAGTGACAGAGGACAGCAGGCGTACAGACCACAAATCCCACAAGTGCTGCATCAGCACAGGCAGTGCTACCGCTGCGGAATCTCATTCCCACATTCCAGGTCATGCCCAGCTCTATCACAACGATGCACAAACTGTGGGAGAGAAGGACATTTTCACTCAGTGTGCAGAGAAGGGATACCATTCCCTCCAACACGCCCACAAGCACCCACCAGGACACCCTTTTGGCCTCCGTCCCCACAATATAGACAGCCAGGATACTACCAACAGAACCCACGGCGGTTTGTCAGAGCCATCGATGAGTACCAAGGCTATGAGTACACAAACACGCCCGAGCACACAGACCAACCTCGATACCTAACAGATGAATATGACAATCCACTGGAAGAATATGGGGACGAGGGATATTACCAGGATGCTCCGGCAACCACTTATGGCGCGTACCACGACCCGCACAATCAGGACGAATATGTCAACCTCATATTTGACAACGAGGAAGCCAGAGAGGCCCCCAAAATCCCCATCAAGATGGAGAACAACCTATTCCTGTTCATGGTGGACTCTGGCGCCACTGTAAACATCATGGGCGAACAGGACTACGCCAAGATGGCAAACCCACCGACGCTAGAGCCGTCACATTCGAGGATCTTCCAATGGGGAGCCGCCACACCGTTGCAGACAATTGGACATTTTACACGCCGCCTTCTCCTGAACGGGCATCAGGTAGACACCACAATCCATGTCATTCGCTCACTTACTAGGAGTCGGTGCCTACTCAGTTATCACACAGCTTCTCGCTTGGGCTGATCGAAATTCACGTAAAAGCTGTTGACACCATCACCGCAACATCGAACAAACAAAGCCCGAAAGGTCTCATCGGGGCAATCGAAGTTGGACAATCCCAAAAACTCACCACGCAGGAAGACAACATGCGAAGATTTCCAAAAATATGCACAGGCTTGGGGAAACTCAAAGGTCCCCCCATAAGACTCCACTTTGACCCCACAGCAAGACCAGTGCCACAGCATCCCAGAAGAGTCAGGTTTCACCTGCAGGAAGCAGTGTCAAATGCGCTTCAACAGCTGCTCTCAGACAGCATCATTGAGCCAGCGAAATGGCCTACACCATGGGTGTCTCCCCCAGTGATAGTTCCCAAGGAAGGGGGCAAAATACGCCTGTGTGTAGACATGAGGGTAGCCAACACCGCTATTCAATGTGAGAGACATCCAGGTCCGTGCATTGAGGACATGATAGTACAGCTGATCAACGCCCAGATGTTCTCGAAACTCGACCTAATCCAGGGCTACCATCTACTAGAGTTGCACCCTGACTCCAGAGCGATCATGACATTCGCAACTCATGATGGATTGTTCAGATACCAGAGGCTAACTTTTGGCATCTTGTCAGCTGCCGATATTTTTCAGGAAACAATACGCCAAATCATCAGACCCATACGGGGTGCCCTGAATTACAGCAACGACATCCTCATCTTCAGGTTGTCACAAGAGTCCCACGGCAGAGCGCTCTACGCCACCTGCGAGGCATTACAAGCTGCTGGCCTTACACTGAACATCTCCAAATGCTGTTTCAGCAAAGCCAAGCTCAGGTTTTTCAGACGCATCTTCTCCAGTGAAGGTATGATGCCGGACCCCGAAAAAGTTGACACGATCACTAATCTCAGCGAACCACAACAGGCCGCAGATGTTCGCTCCTTCCTGGGCATGGCTGGATACTGCACGAGGTTCATACCTCACAATGCCTCCCTTACAGAACCACTCCGGAGACTCCTGCAGAAGGAACCAGTGTTCGCATGGACACCGGAATGTCGGAGCTCCTTCATGGAAATCAAGCAGGCCCTCACTGAAGCTCACCGCCTTGCATATTTCAACCCGTTGTGGCACACGGAAGTGATCGTGGACACAAGCCCAGTTGGCCTTGGAGACATCATGGCCCAAACAATTGGTGCAGATGTCAACCCCAGACACGTGGTTGCGTACGCAAGCAGGGTACTGTCTATCCTGGAAATGGCCTATTCCCAGGCAGAAAAAGAAAGTCTGGCCGCAGTCTGGGCTTGTGAAAATGTTCACAACTTTCTGATTGGGAAAAAATTCACCTTAATTACGGATCATCAGGCCCTTCTCTCTTTGTTCGGCAACCCTCACACCAAGATGCCTCCGAGGATCGAGCGGTGGGGCATACGCCTCCAAGAGTATGACTATGACATTATTCACCGACCCAGAGGCGACCTAAATCCTGCCGATTATTTGTCGCAGCACCCGGTGGGGGCCCCGGTCACGCGCAAAGGAGATACTGCATTTGTGCAATACATTGCTTCGAACTCGCTGCCGCCAGCCTTATCACTCGAGAAGGTCGCGGCCGCGTCCGCTGCAGACCCCATAACTGCACTTGCGATCAGCCTCACGACAACCAGCAAATGGAGGGATTACCGGAGAGCAATGCTGGCTCACCCGGGGGTGATCAAACAGGAAATTGAAAGTGCACAGTGAACTAGCAATGAAAGACAACAACATCCTACTCAGAGGATGCAGGATCGTCATCCCAGCCACTCTTAGGAATGAGGTTGTCCGTACTGCACATGAAGGACACAGGTGGGCTGAAAACACTAAGAAACAATTAAGATGTCATGTCTGGTTTCCGTTCCTAGATGGCGCAGTTGATGAATGGGTCAGAAATTGCCATGCCTAACAATGTACATCACCAGCGGAAACCCCGGCACCCTTACAACACACGCAGATACCTGATCACCCATGGGAAAGAGTAGCTATGGATTTCTAGAGACCCACAGAAACAGGTGACTATCTCTTACTCTTGATAGGCAAACACTCACGGTTTCCGATACTAAAGAACGTCGCCTCCACAGTCTTTCCCCAAGTGGCGGCTGCGTTAGAAGAAATACTCAGCGAATGGGGAATTCCCAGAGTAATAAAGTCTGACAATGGACCCCCATTCTGCGGGCATGAGTTTGGGACACTGGCCAACCACTTAGGATTCAACCATATGAAAATCACCCCTCGCTACCCGGAAGCAAACGGGATGGCAGAGCGATTCATCGCTTCGATTAAAAAGACGATCCAGAGAGTGAAGATTGAAACAGTCAACACTCATTAAGCGCTATGTCGTCTCCTCAGAGACTAACGAAACACACCACACAAGGCCACAAACAGGACGCCTGCCAAACTCATGTTCCGCTATGAAGTACGGACCCGAATCCCACGGAACCCGACAGTCAGGGAGCCTCCGGATAGTGAGATGCTCCAAAGAGATGCAGAAGGAAAAGAGAGGGCCAAACGGGACACGGATGCCAGGCGCAAAGCGACGCCGAAAGACTTTCAAATAGGTGACGAAGTTCTGGTACAGCAACCAATGCTACGCAAGACAGACTTGCGTTTTGCATCAAGCCCCTTGAGGGTCACCGCCATAAAGGGGACGATGATCACAGCTCAGGACCAAGACAAGGCAATCACAAGGAACTGCCAGCAGTTCAAACACTAAGTAAAGAGAGAAGGCACCGAGGCTCCAGAGAGACCCGCAACCCCAGAGCCACGGGTCCCGAGAGATGACATGTGGACCCCTCCTGAAGGTGGGTTTGGAGACAACGAGCTGAGCATAGAAGTACCCAGCACGGTGAGGTCAGAGGCTCAAGACGAGAGACCCCGTCGGGTCATCAAGAAGCCAGTGTGCTAGTTGAAGAGTGCTGAGTTGATGTTTGGACATATTGTCCGCGGGTGGTGTTCCCGGCCATTGCAGGGTTAACCCCGGCTCCGCCCGTTATAGAGGCGGACCCTCATGACATGGTGGAGAAGAAGGGAATTGTGGGTAAGACGCGAATGCGCCAGTTCATTGTTTTTGTATTCCAATAAAGGAGTGTTTAACTGACCTATCCGCGCGTATGCGTTTTCTTTCCTTTGCCGGGCGCAACACCTACCACACTTACATTCTCCCCTGCGTATCCTTTTCACTAATCTCAAACTCCAACTACTCCCATCTCTACTCACTTAACTCTTTACTCCCTTAGCCCTTGGATTGCTCTCGCTCCTTCTAGGCCTCACCTCCACACTTTGATGATGTTCATGTTTCCCTCCTACTCACGACTACTCCCGTCTCCACACTACTACTCCCTTCTCTACTCTAATGCTCCCTCCTCCACTATACTACTGCCTTCTGCCTTCTGCTATTCCCTCCTACTCTCTACTACAACCTCCTCCACTCTACTACTCCAACTCCACCCACCTCCTACTCAGCCACACGCCTTTCACTCTGTTACATACACTTCACATTCACTCGATACATTATCTCCATACACACTATCCCGCACTCGCACACCGCAGTACCATTTGAACTCACTAACCAATACCTCACCTTCTGCAGAAATCAACTCCACAATCCACTGCTCCTCCCTTCCTCCTGCTGATCTGTTGGTCTGCCACATTCACCTCCACTGACTTCACCCGAACAACTGACAACTTTCTTCACTTATTTTTATGCCCGTCCTCCTCTTGCCATTGGTTTGCTTTTCCTGTCCAATCTACCTGTTCTTTCACCGCCAGGGAGTGTCACCATCAGTGAAAGCATGAAATAGTGGGATAAGCCCCAGCCTCTTTCTCCAAGCGGGCTCACCGCTAAATAGTGTTGGTAGTCCAGTAAGTAAACTGTTGAAGTTCATTTTAGGTGGTGTTTGTCCATGCTCCTCTAAGGCAGGTATAGTCTGTAGTGTTGGTCGCATTTCAGTGTTTACCTCCTGGTGCATAGGGAGCTTGCCGCCGGCTGAGTGTATTCACTGCTAGTGCAGGGGATCGCTGTGGGATCGCTCTCTCTACCACATAGACATGGTGCATGTAGTTCCCTCTTTCTCTCCTAGTGCTGTATCTCCAGCAGCAAAATGTACTTCGTGAGGGATACGAAAGGGTCATGCTTTCTGGGGTGAGTCCAAATCGCGTGTGTCATACTGCGACTGGCGTGTGGCATTGGAGAGTTGCTCTTTCCTTGCTGTTGTATCTCTGGGCTCAGATCAGGTCTGTTTTCTCTAGAACATATGGAAACACACGGGTACGAATTTTGCTTAAGAGGTATGGCATGTAACACAGGGGTACCCCATACCAGTATGCTGGCAGAATGGGGGCATAGGAACAGGAGCCCTATCAACTGCTATCATCCTTCTGAAGGGAAATGACTGGCTCTGGGTTTCTTTCTGGTATGCCTTGCACCCCTGGCTGGGAGGGGTGATCATCCCCTCTTGACAAGGCCAGGTCACACTGTACAAATGCTATTTCTTCTAGCAATGGACAACACAATGTTAGGTGGCAGGTGACCGACCGTATGAAGTAGGTGATCTGCTGATCATTATATAGGTACGAAGTCCTTTCATCGACACCTGTTTTTTTGACGGGTGTTTTTACAAAAAGTGTTAGTCGAAAAAACTCATCTACATTTTTTAGGGGGGGGAGGTGGAAGAGGGTATATAAAGGGTTGGGGGTCAGAAATAACAAACAACAGTTAGAGGAGGGGGGGTATGGGCCTATCCTTAGAATATATATTATTTTTATTCGATTTGTTTTTTCGGCAAAAACTCTTTGTAAAAACACCTGTCGAAAAAATGGGTGTTGATAAAATGACATAACTATTTTATCATTATTCTGTATGGGCAAGCTGTATTAGTTCCAACCTCTTTCAATGAATTATACATTTACAAAAAATTGAAGTGTTATCACTGTCTATTGTTAGAAAATTGGTCTCCTTTTCAAATTACAACAGTCGAATTGGATATATGAACATTTGCCTCTTAATAGTCAGAAGTGACAATCTTATCAAAATACACGAACAGCGTGAACTGGAGATTAGACCATCAGCTTTAAATCAAGCCATTATTGGCTTTCCGACAAATTCTTATTAGCTGCTTTTCTGCAGACAACCACTCTTCTTACAGTCTCAAAGTGCGGTCATATGAGCTTTCAATTGTTCTGTGGCTGAACAGGTTCCCTGCAGCCTCCTAAGGTGATCCATTTAGAATTTTGCAAATCGTATCTATGTCATTGTCTTCAGTCTTCTGTTGATTTTATTATTTTTGGGGCCCTGTCTTTGAAATTTTTCTATTTCTCCAACAAAAATAGAAATTATATAGGATACCCATATTTCAACTTATTATTCTAAAAGTGGCCATGGCCATGTACAGAAGTAAATGAATTATATAGATAACAAGGAATCCTGGTTACCTTGCAGTAAGTAATTAAGTTTTTGTTGACCCTTAGAAAAAAAGAAGGATCTCACACAGGTTGCTGTGTCTTCACAAGTGGTTTTTATTGACCAAAATGTGTACATCTGGTAACAGGAAGGTGGTCAGCTGACACGTGTTTCAACCCATAAGGGTCTTCATCAAGACTGAGATTTATACATTGCTGGTCACAGAAGTCACATTAGTGTTTTCACAAGGTAGTGAGGTGACAGAAGTGGCCAACGTGACATACTGGTGAAGAATGTGATAAAGTGAAAGTGAGTTCAATACATATATGCATTAGGATTTAGGATTTAGATTATGCTAATAATGGCAATAAATTCAGATATGCAGCAAGGCGTAACAGTTATTGCAGAAAATAAATGCAGTGGTCAGAGAGGGAGAGAGAACGACTAGTCTGGCATGTGCTCTTTCGGCGTGTTCAATAAGTAAGTGGATCATGTTTGCAGAGCTTTGTATCAGGTTTTTTTCCCATGCGTCTGCTAAGTCAGCGTGTTTAGTGTCTTTGACATCTGGAAAGATCATAACCCTCAGACCTCTAGGTATTTTTCTTTGGTCTGTGTAGTGTTGCATTGTGGGGTTTTCCCAAAATGTGTTTATCCGTTGGTTGAGAGTTTTTCAAGTTTCACAAATATGTGTTATAAGTCTTCTTAAGGGGTGTTCGAGGATTTAAAGGCATTTTCTGTAGAGCCCCTTGGTGCAAAGAGGGCTTTAATGTCCTCTGTCCGAGAGAGTAGGTAATCTGCCATGTTGGCACTGAGGTGGAGCACTGGTGGTTATCCAGCGAAATTAGGTAATATGAGTGGGTTCTAGAGACTGAACACTCCTGTGCTGAGCTCTATGTGGTCGTAGTTTTTTCCAGGTTTTCTTGGCAAGGTCACAGGGAGGAAGGGCCAAACCCAATGCCCCTTGTGGGAATTTTGTAAAAAGGAGTCCCGGTTACCTTGCAGTAAGTAATTAAGTTTTTTTGACCCTTATAAATAAGAAGGATCTCATGCAGGTTGCTGTGTCTTACCATGTGGTGTTTATTGTCCAAAATGTGGACATCTGATAACAGGAAGGTGGTCAGCCGACATGTGTTTCAACCCATAAGGGTCTTTATCAAGGCTGAGATTTATACATTGCTGGTCACAGAAGTCACATTAGTGTTTTCACAAGGTAGTGAGGTGACAGAAGTGGCCAACGTGACATAGTGGTGAAGAATGTGATAAAGTGAAAGTGAAAGTGAGTTCAATACATATATATACATATATGCATTAGGATTTAGGATTTAGATTATGCTAGTGACATAATGGCAATAAATTCAGATATGCAGCAAGGCGTAACAGTTATTGCAGAAAATAAATGCAGTGGTCAGAGAGGGAGAGAGAAAGTGGAGGGAGGGAAACAAGAAAAGGAAGCAAATTAGTTGTATGTCCTTCAATGCAATGGGTTTTGTTTTAGCAAATTATGTAGTTGAGGGAATATATTGCCCCAAGGGGGGAGCTAACCAATAGTAGTATATCTGGGGGATTTGTAACCCATCTCGTTTTAGCTGCCGGTTGGCACTGTTCCTTATCAAGCCTGTAGAGTCCCTAAGGCTAGAGGGAAAGAAAGAAAACGTGAGTTGCAGCACCAATGGTGTGATATTTGGAAATTTTAAGAATTGGGAGTGAGCTGAGTGGTCCTTGTATTGACCGGGTATGGAAGTTCTAATTGGGGTTGCGCCAAGGCCAAGGAGGGCTGCCAGTGGGTACTAACTGGCCTTTTTGGCAAGTGATGGTGAGCATGGCTGAGGCGTATAGAAAAGTCCTAGCCTGGTAAGCCAAGGAGCCCAAATTCCCCAATAGTGCCGTGTTGGTCAACTTGTGGAACGCTTTTAGGGATAAAGAGTACTAACAGGGTTGAATGCGGTGAGAATTTGGTGCTTGTTGCTAGCATAGAATTGTGGCACGAGGAAGGTGTCTATTGTGGCACTCGTTAAGTGAGTTTCATAATTAAATGGATTAGCAGGGGCTGCTAAGTGCTCTAGGTAAGTCCTGCCTGTGGTTTTCTGACGAGGTAATTCCATGTGGGGCAATTGTATTTATAAGTAAGTTCATGTGGTCCGCTTGCAGGTGGCTGTCCGGTCCTTAATGGCAATAATACAGGAGGTCCACTGCAGGTGATAGTTAAAGTAAGCCTAATGCGTGTGAGTAAAATGGCTGTGGCATGCTGGCCGTTCGTTTTAAATTAATGGAAATGGATCTATTAAAGTGCAGGTTTGGAGAATCAAGCAGTAGCAAGGGGGAACCATGGTCTGTGCAGTCCAGCCTCTTACCTGTTTCCATATTGGTGCGGATAGCTCTTCTGCAGGCCACGAAGCTCAGAGAGAGCATTACATTATATGGCCGTGACTCTGCAGAATCGTTTGCGCATGTGCGTGCCGCGAATGCTGTCGCTGCGCGCGCATATGCGCAAAGGAGACACAAATACAAAGCATCTTTGCGCATCCCCATGGGATTAGTGTTCCAGTTCGTTTTTCTATATTGTGGGTGAGGAGATAAAGGGCCTCATTACACAGTAGGCGGTAAGGGTTTACCGGTACCGGTATTTTACCGGTAACAGTAAATCCTTACCGCCGTACTACGAGGTCCCTTTGCGGGTTGGGGAATTTAACGCCTGCTTTTTGCAGGCGTTAAAAATCCAATCCGCAAAGGGACCAGGGTGCTAATTACGGTACCACAATTTGGAAATGAGGAAGGGCGATGGAGGAAGGAGGAATTACCGCCCGCCAACCTTGGAATAGGGCGGTAATTCCCCTTTCCTCCAAGGCGGTACCGGTAAATTACCGGCATGAACCGTGGCGCTAATAGCGCCATGGTTTACCGCCTACTGTGTAATGAGGCCCAAAGCCATTTATTTGGTGGCATGGAAGTGTCCCTTGGGCTAATTAATCATTTACTCTGTTGCAGTGTGCAAATAATGAAAGAGCAGTGTTGCTCTCATCTCACATGGACATCATGTTGAGGAATAGGAGCCATTATTCATAAAGTGATAACAGTGACAAGGATGCCAAGAAGCAAGGGATGGGGCAGGGGCACCACAGTTGCCAAGGATGAATGAGTTAGTGGAGCCAGAGTTGTGGTCTGGATTGTCAAAGGATGACAAACCTGGTTTGTCATGTCGGTAGGATTAAGCATGTGTGGTGAGAAGCAAAGCGGGGAGTGAAGGAACGGGACCTGAGAATGTCAATCTCAATAGATGAAAAGGAGGGGGGGAGGGTATAACAAAGGGGGAGAAAAAAAGAGAGATGTAGCAGGACGCTTAGGAGCATGCATGTTATAAGAAAACATTGAAATCATGGTCAGAGTTTAACCCAATTTTGGTACATCTGAAATGGCAAATGAGTTTTGCTTCCTCCTGGCGCAGTCTCTGTTCTCTTTCTCCCCCTCTTGGTCCGCATTTGATTGTGCATAGTCTAATGAATCGGATCTGTCGTTTGTCGTCCATCTGATGTTGTTTTTGCCAGCGGCTCGCCAATGGCAGTTTGGGGTCTTGTGAGTGAATACTGTTCATGTGTTCTCTTATTCTCACACGTATCTCTCTGATTGTACTTCCAATGTAAATCTTTTTGCAAATGCACAGGATGGCGTAGATTGCATACTTGGATCTGCAGTTAATATGATGTAATATTTTGTATTCCTGGCATTTGCGAAATTTGGCAGTCGTTTTCTCTGCATAGTTGCACATCGAGCATGTGCCACATTTGGTGAAACCGACGGGGGTCCTTCTAGTGAGCCAATTGGTTTCAGATGTCTTATATTCCGGCATGTAGGAAGGGCTCAGTAACGTACGGAGCGTAGGTGCTCGACTGAAAGAGATACTTGGATAGGTTTTCAGAATAGGGTTAATGTCTTGGTCCAATAGTAAGAGTGACCAGTGTTTCTGCAGAATCCGTTGTATCTTGTGGCTGTCTGAGATGTATCTGGTTACAAATATGATGGTATTTTCTTTATTATTCCTGGTTCTAACTTTTGGAGTAAGTAGTGAGGTTCTGGGCATGGTTTGTGTCTTTGCTTTCACATCAGTGATATTCAGTGCTTTGTAGCCTCGTTTTGCAAAGCGGTTGTCTAGTAAAGTGCACTCTTTTTCAAAGGTTTCCATTGTGTCGCAATTCCTCTTGGCCCTTATATATTCCGCTTTAGGAATATTGTTAATCACTGTTTTTTTTGTGGCAACTCATTGCGTGCAGGATTGAGTTTACCTCTGTTGGTTTTCGAAAGGTTCTGGTTGAAATTTGATTGTCCTTGATCATGATTGTTAGGTCCAAGAAATTTATTGTGTTGTTACTTATGTGGCTGGTCAATTCGATCCTGAATTGGTTGGAGTTCAACAGTCCTCCATATTTCTCAAGGTGGTCCTGGGTGGCATTCCATATCAGGAGAATATCGTCTATGTATCGGAACCATAGGACAATTGTTCTGTGTATTCCGGCATGTTGAGGGTAAATTTGCTCTCATAGCTGTGCATAACACAGTTTGCCACTGCAGCGTGTAGCTTGCTCCCATTGTGATTCCACGTGTTTGCCGATAGTAGTCCCCATTGAAGAGAAAGATGTTGTTAGATAGGGAGAAATCCAGAAATTATTTGGTCATTTCGACCTGTTCGTAAAAGGATGCTGATTCATTGCTAGTAAAAATTCAACACTCTGTGTCGCGAGTTTGTGGTCTATCGATGTGTACAATGCTTTGGCATCTAGTGTGGCTAGCAAGAATTCCGGTTTCCATTCTATTTCGGACAGGATTTTAAGAGTGTGCATGGAGTCCTTGAGGTATGTTGGTATAGATATAACCAGTGGCTGGATTACATTTTTGATGTAATGTCCAAGTGTTTCATTGATTCCGCCAATTCTGCTGAGAATCGGTCTTCCTTCTGGTATTTTCACAAAGCTCTTGTGTATTTTGGGCAGGAGATAGAGGGTGGGTGTTACTGGGTGACTGATGAGGAGATATCCCAGTTCGTCGTCCGTGAGTAGCCCTTGGCGATGGTATTTCTTTAAGAGTAATTCGTGCTTGGCTAGAATACTGGCCTGCGGATTTCTGTTCAATTTGTCGTAGCTCCTCGGGAGATTTAGGTGTGTTTCTGCCATCTGGATGTAGTCTTTGGTATTCACAATTATGATATTTCCACCTTTATCAGCTTCTTTTATGATGATGTTCTTGTTTGCACAAAGTTGCTGTAGTACTTGGCATTCGGATATGCTGAAATAGGGTCTGATCTTATGTAATGTCTTTGTTACACTCACCTGGCTCCCAGACGGGCGTCGATCGGACCCGGACCGCTGCGACCTCCTCCAACGTGAAGCGTAGTGCAGAGATGACAGACTGGACTGGACCGCCTAATCTCGTCTGCTTGACCCGTAGAAGTATTCTCCTGCAAGTGGAGAAAGGGATTTAGCCACCCGTGGATTCTAGTAATGGCATCCCACTGTTCTCCCCACTAATCACCACCGATATTCACTTTCAGTAAGCTCACCTTATGTTTTTAAATAATGAGCTCTCCATCCTGCGTAGAATGCAGGGGCGCGTAGATACCAGTTACTTCACTGGTTGGAAGGCGTTGGAAGAGTTCCGGATGAATATTGACTCGGAAGTTCCAGACGAGAACCCGTAAGTATAAAGTTCAAAGAGTTCAATATGTCCGATGTTCACTCTTGTACGTTCCTTTCTTGTGTTGCAGCTGGATCCAAGGGAAGATTGTCTTGTGGCAGCTGATGGTGTTCAGGTAAGAGTTGGTATTACCCAACACTGTCCGGTAAAAGATGTGTGTGTTTAAATTGCTGGTTTCTCTCTCCTTACAGGTACGGCGTAAGAAGTTGTGGTTTGTTACAGAATAATGCCTCCGGTGGTTAATCAGGTAAGTCTAAGGTGGAGAGGTTGTGTTTGTTGGCTCTCTCGGCTCACCTTATGTTTCTTTTGTCCCCTAGATGGTGGAATTCAGCGAAGAAAATGATGGAGGCTGCGCCGGATCGGAAAATGCTGTGAGGACTGGTGAGTATGGCGCGGCGCTGCAGCTGGTGATGCGTCGCGTGAAGAATAATGTCCTTTTCAAGTTCGAAGACGTGATGGATCCGGAATTCAGGTAAGGATTGAAATAATATCTGTATTCTAACCTTTCCTTCTTCTTTCTTCTATTGCTAGGAGCTCTGGATTCGAAACGGCATGGCTGAAGACTGGATGCTGACTTCAGGCTGCTGGATGCAGAATAACGCGAAGCATGAGCTGCTGTTCGGGCGTGGTTTAAATAGCCTCCAAAGTAGTTCCAGGTAAGAAGTCCCTAGAACCACACCCGAGTAAAAATAGTCCCTGTAGTAAAATAGTCCCATCCAGGCCTCATGTTGGCTTGGATTCATTTGCAGTATGGTCTGCATGAGGTAAGTAAAGTCTATGAGGCTGGCGCCTATGGCGCCAGGACTGATTTCTATTATGAGCCTGGCGCCTAAGGCGCCAGGACTGAACCCAGACAGCCCCCAGCCGGGTCTGCTGGGGTTTTATTAAATATCTGGATGCCTGCTCCCGGGGCTGATGAGCTTGATCCGGATGCCCGGGGGTGGGCATGACAGTCTTCTCTGTGTCTTCCAGTTTGTGAAGGTCCAGTGTAACCGCTTCCTGAAAGGTGTCAATGAAGTTTTCCACAAAAAGTTGAGGAGTGAACTTAGATTTTTTCTTGAGTTCGGGTATCTTCATAGGGATATCTTCAGTAGCTAGTTCTGCCATGCACGTTTTAATGCTGAGGTGATCACTTTCTTCCAGTGTTGCCAAAGTGTGGATGTTGGTCGGTCTCCAATGGTGAGTAGACTGGGCGGTTCAGTTGTTACATTTGGTTCAGATGTTGTCACTTTCGTTGCAAAGAACTTTTTCAGTTTGAGTTTACATGTAAATTTGAAAAGGTCTATATGGATATTGACATCGTTTTTTCTGGCTTGTTGGTGAAAAGTAGAGACTTCTGTTAAGTACTTGGGTCTCTATTGGTGTTAATTCTTTGTCCGATAGATTCATCACTAGGTTCTGTTGTTCCTCTGTCCCACTTGCTTCTGGATCTTTGATCTTGTGAGTCTTTGATCGATTTCTTCTTCTAGTTTGCTTCCATCTTTTGTTAGAACCGCCACCTCTTTTTTCTTTGATGTAGTTGGGATATTTGTTAGTGGGTCTGCAAACCGGACGGATTTTGTTTGTATAGGCTTGGTTCTGTGTGCTTTTCTGTGACGCTTGATTTGCTCTAAAAAAGAGAGCTTGTTGGTTATAGGTTCTTGGTTTTCACCTTCTTCTGGCTCGCTTTCTGGATCTGTGCTGACTGGCGAGTTTGTACGAGTGCTTTCTTTCTCTGGATTTAGAGACTGTGTCATATTTAGTTTGAAATGTAAAGACTCTGTCTTCTCTGTAGTCTTTAGTCTTTATCATCACTGAAGAATTTATGGAGTTTTATCATTTTAACCTCATCCTGGGGGTTTTTGAGGATGTTGTACATTGTTCTGTAGTTTTTTCCCTTGGTTGCTGTTGGTGCGTCATAATCTTCTATTTCTTTTTTGGCTTCGTCTATTAGAACGACTAGTGTGGCATGTGCTCTTTCGGTGTGTTCAATAAGTAAGTGGATCATGTTTGCAGAGCTTTGTATCAGGTTTTTTTCCCATGCGTGTGCTAAGTCAGCGTGTTTAGTGTCTTTGACATCTGGAAAGATCATAACCCTCAGGTCTCTAGGTATTTTTCTTTGGTCTGTGTACTGTTGCATTGTGGGGTTTTCCCAAAATGTGTTTATTTCGTTGGTTGAGAGTTTTTCAAGTTTCACAAATGTGTGTTATAAGTCTTCTTAAGGGGTGTTCGAGGATTTAAAGGCATTTTCTGTGGAGCCCCTTGGTGCAGAGGGCTTTAATGTCCTCTGTCCGAGAGAGTAGGTAATCTGTCATGTTGGCACTGAGCTGGAGCACTGGTGGTTCTCTAGCGAAATTAGGTAATATGAGTGTGTTCTAGAGACTGAACACTGCTGTGCTGAGCTCTATGTGGTTGTAGTTTTTTCTGGTTTTTCTTGGCAAGGTCACAGGGAGGATGGGCCAAACCCAATGCCCCTTGTGGGAATTTCGTAAAAAGTAAAGTGGAGGGAGGGAAACAAGAAAAGGAAGCAAATTAGTTGTATGTCCTTCATGGGTTTTGTTTTAGCAAACTATGCTCCAGGTAAGTCTTTATAAATATATAGGGCCTCATTACAAATCAGGCGGTCCGGAAATAACTGTGGTGGTAAACCCGCCGCCACCGTTGTTTCCGGACCGCCTGATCCCGACTCCTGTAGGCAGGAGGTGATGTTCCCGCCAGGTTTGACCTGGCGGGTTTAACACCGCCCGCCTGCAGGCAGACGAGGAAACACCGGCAGCATTACGAGATGCTGCCGGTGTTTCCATGATCCCCATTCCCATTGTGTCCCATAGGACTAAATGGGAATGGGGATTAACACCATTCCGCCTCTGTGATTCCCGGAAAACTGGGGTTGTAATGCCCCGGTAATTCCGGGAATCACGGAGGCGGAATGGTAATACGAGTTTGCGGTAACCAGGCGGTTTTACCACCTCGGTTACCGCCGGACTCGTAATGAGGCCCATAGTCTTTATATTATATAGATATACTTTCCAAGCTCATTCTAACACCTGCCTATGGACGCCCTAGGTTTCAAGTCATGGCATGTTACTGTGCATGCGTAGTTGGTGTTGACGGTCCATGTTTGCTACCCCATAACATTTTTTTGGCTTGTACTTAATTTTTAACTAGTTTCTCTTTCGGTAGTCTTTTTAGGTATATCCAGATCATCACCCTCGGATGACCCAAATTAACCCTCATTTGTCCCTGAAATGGGCATTTACCCATGATAACTAAATCCTTTTGTGATAATGCACTGTGCTCTGTATTTATTGGGGACGATCACCTGCCTAGAGATCCAGTGTTAACGTGTGTACTTAGCTTTTTTAAATTTAAATTAAGAATGACGTGGGAGCCCCTCTACTGAGAACGAACATGGGTCAAATACTCCGTTCTGTGGAATTTCTTTCACTCAGGAGGTTCTGTAACTACGCTTTAGCTCACTGAACCCTTCCCAGAGGAGAAATAGCCATTTGAATATCAGTCTGGTCCTACCCACAAGGGCAGTCCATCACCGAAAGGCCAGGCAATTCTCCTCTGAACAAGAGTACCATCAGCAACCCCAGACATGTGTTTCAGCCTTGTTGGGCCTCCGAAGGGAGGTGAAGATGACACTCTCTAAGGCAGAGTGAGCAAGGCGCCCACGTCTGGATTTTCCTGGGTTGCTTCGGGTGACACGCCAAGTTTTACAAAATGAATAAGGGTGTGGCTCCCACTCGGTAGATTTCTTCCTCTCCACTGCCAACCGACTTACTGTAGACCATGCTTGTGTGGGGTCCAAGCTGGATTATTGCAACGCCTTACTTTATGGCACCTGTGAAAAGAACCTGAACAGGCTCCAAGTTATCCAACACAATGCTTTTCGAGCAGCACTGGCCCTGAGCAAGTCCAAGCATATCTCGGAAGCCAAGAGATCAGTCAACTAGCTCTCCATCCGGGAAACCATCAAGTTCAAAACCCTTTCAATTGCCTATCAATGCCTGACCAACAATGCCCCTTCCTACCTAGTCCAGAGGATCAAGCGATACTTTCCAGCCAGACACTCAGATCCTCCTACAATGACCACCTCCTGACCCCAAGATTTAGATGGAAACGAGCCGGGGGCTCCAAATTCCCGGTTGCAGTGGCCATCCTCAGGAACAATTTACCTGTGAACTGAGACCTCCTGTCAGCTTTTCAGAAGAAACCTAAATACTCATCTGTTTAACTAACCCTAGACACCTATTTACCTGCTATGCTATATCCACTTGCGTCATCTTGTCTGTAACCAGCAGCTAGATGCCCGAGTGCTTTGCATGCTTCTATAAATGAAATAATGAATAAATAAAACAAATTGTAGATGCTTAATTGATGACATTTTCTCTTCTAACGGTCTAGTTGATAGCCTTCTTCATGGACAGGGTCGAGTGGGACACGTTGTAATATCTCAGAAGGATGTATGTTGCCCGCTGTTACAAAGGTCCAGATCTTTGATTATAATATTAACTAACAGATTTTGTTTCTGTGGCTTTCCTCTATGGAACCTTCCAAAAGAACATTAACACTATCAATTGACAATTACAAGTAATGTTAATCAGTGCATACATGAACTAAAACATATGCATCAGTAAATATGATAACCAATAAAAAAAATGAAAAGCTGTGGAACAGAGGGATGGGTCCACCATTCCTATCATCCATCATTTCAGATTCAACCAAATGCTTATTTGGTGTGCGCCCATAGCAGAAGAACAAGCAGCAATGCAGATTTGTAGACAAAGCATGCTGTAATTTCCCATTGTAATGTAGAGTCATCAACATCCTGCAATGCCTCGGCTCACTGTTGCTCACCATCATGCACAACACATGCGTGAAAACATATGTGTTGAGATGTCATCAATCATCATGTAGCAAGTTCTCTTCTCTGGTGACCTAATGAAGTACATAGACCTTCCTAAAATACTGATGACTGTATCGCTACTGTCACTCCGTTTCCACTGCATCAAGCAGAGACAAGTGTTTCTCGGTCCTCCACATCTGCCCAACTCCCCACCTCTGTGTTATCTGCTCTTATCCCCTCCTGCTTTCTTCCCCGGTTGCCCTGAGATGCCTAAAGAGAAGTTTCGGTAGTGTTCACTTCCCCCCATGAACACCTCATAAACAATAGGCCAAACGGATGCTTTAACACCTTTTCCCATTCCCGCTGAGGGACATGAACGAGGGTCTGGAAAGCATTTCATGATTTCATTACCTCAGGATGATCGGTTTCTTTGCGGTCATTTGGTATTGTGGCGTTTTGAAGAAGAGAGTGCACAGTGGTGCCGAGAAGCTTTACCACGGTATCCTCTAAGAGTGAATAAGTGTATTGACTGGCAGAGCAGTGGGTGAGATTTCGGTAACTTGTAAGAAAAAATACCCATTAGGTCTTGAATCAGTAATTCCTATAGGAGTCACCTGTATGCTGAAGTCTTAACAATGTCCTCAATGTTCTCTTGAGGACAAATCTGCTATCACACCTCAAAACACATAATACACGTCATGTTTGCTTTACTGTGTAGTTGGCCAGGTTTACTTGTGTCTCAAAAATTTAAATATGTACAGAAGAGAACAAATGTGCATACCTTTGTAGAGGAACAATGAAAGGCATACTGAGTGACCTTGTCTCCTTTAATATGGTCATCCCCTTCTGCAACATGCTTTAGGAAGTGGACCAGCTGTAGCGTGTCTGGGAAATGATACATTCCTTGTTTGTTGTTCTAAGGTTGAATTCCTTCTAATTACGGTTTACTAAGTTGACACTGTGTGAGTGTTTCTGATTTTGGAAGCGGGTAGCCATGGTATTTGAAGTAGTCGCTATCAATGCTTCTATCTGTGAGGAGCTTGCACTGCAGAGGCAATTAACTGTTCCTGTTCCCTGTGGGTGGTGCTCCCACTCCTAGTAAGCTATTCCTAGTCTATGTCATGGGAGCTTGGATCACTTAGCCCCGTGCTGGGCAAGTTGTTTGTGGGGGAAATTTGGGCTTCTAGGCTATGATGTTTCTGTTCATTGCGAGTGTAGCTTGCATTTCTGACGCCCTTCATTGAACTGTTCAGCCTGGAGGTGCTTCCACTGCCCCATCCCATGAAGGTCCATCTCTGTAAGTGGGACCTCTGCTGCTGTGACCGACTTCCCTGTGGTAATCTTGGACTGTTGAGACCATGACGTTCCTGTTCCATGTGAGAATAAATTGTCTACCAAGGTCCCTGGCATACCTTTTCTATATTAGGAGGGGAGGGTGCACTCCTGAATCCTTTGTTACACCTGTTCTATAAGCCATTGCTTATCTGTTTTCTGTGTAGGTATCTCCTACCACTGCTTTAACTTGCACTGATCCACTCCATCTGTTCTACGTGATGACAGAGAGCTTGCATTCCTGTTGCACTGATCTGCCTTTTCTGTTTGTGTGTGGGAAGCCTGATTAGCTCCTAGTGAAGATAACTTGTTCTGCGTGAACAAAATGTTAAAAAGGTTATGCTACTCTTGTACCTATTCTTTGCATGCAGGGAAGCACACAGTGTTAGTGCTCATCTGCTCCATTTGTGAGACATTGTTTGTTTTACTGCACAACGTTAATTGTGAGAGAATCCGTCTTTTCAGTCATGATGTGGACTACTGCCGCATAAAGAGTTTTACTTTTTTGATGCATTGGATGGATTCTCACTTACTCTGTGCTCTCTAGTGGAGGACAAAACTAATGTTTATTCCCTGGAAAATGCATTTACACTCAAAGTTTAAAAAAAGTGAGTAAAACACTAACACCTCGCTAACACCTCAAAAACATATAATTGAATACTGGGTGTAAGTCCCAATGTATTTGATTCTGTTAGGACTCTGTGGGGATTTCAGTGGTATGACCACCAGTGGTAATTTCCATCAGCAGTAATTCTACCAATTTTGATATTTTTGGGCAGTAAGGTGGAGGATCTTTCTCCAGAATTCTGCTAGAAGAAAATCCTCCATCTTACTACCAAAGTTGTAATACTGTGGTGCGGTAATGCGGTTAACTCTTTCACCACAGCATTACCACTGTTTTTCCCCCATCCAGCAGTCCTCGTAATGAGGTCCTTCACATGATCATGGTGCAAACCATATCTCAGCAGAAGGGTGTTCCACCAGATATAGGGAGGATTTGGTGAGAACGTGAATGGTGTGAAAACCTTGAGAAGTCGCGCAGTGTACATCCCATTGATTATTTTTTTGGAAAAGGTCTTCAAAAAGTACTAAAAAGCAAAGGGAAACTGCCACCCAAAAATGAAATTGCTGAGTGGGACACTGAGTCCACACAGAACACTTCAACTGAGCCAAAGTGCCAAACATACACAGACTTTGGACAAAATAGTGTACAGCGTGAACAACCACCACAGCCACATTGCCACATTTTACAAACACGATTCGCTAAGAAAGCTATACAGGACTCTTCGAGATCTCAAATTCTATTTGTACCCAGATCCATGCAGGACATACCTGCTTCCCTCCCCTTACCTAGCAACTCCAGAGAAACCATGGGAATAGTGAATCGACACCTTTCAAATTTACCTGGGAGGCACAGGTGGAGCCATATTTAATGATGGATGACCTCAACCAGGCCACGCTACTCAACTGTTCAGGTTCAGAGGGACTACGCACAGTCCGCACGCTACCCAACACCCACATTTCAGAGGGACCGGCAGATGCATCCACCAGTGGTAGCAACAGGAGATGTGATTCAGCCAATGGTAAGCTGGAAAAACACTTCTGAAACAAGACAGCTGTTGTACTGGAAAGGTACTGTTTTTTCTCATGCAAGCAATACAAAGTGAATAAGTATACAGGCAAATAGCGACCCTCTGCAGATTAATCAACCCCTGCTAATTTGCAGGCAACCTGGACATGTATATTAAAGATGAGCTCCTGATCCACACAGCTGACTCCAATATTCAGCAGAGGTTGTGGCAGGCCAAGGATAATACCGTTGACCGAGCCACACACATTGCCTAGTCCCTGGAGCTAGGATCTAAAAGCATTAAGGTGGTATAGAACAGAGAAATAGGCTTGCAAGAAAATCAAAGAAATGTTACCTCAACACTAAAGCCGAGAGCCCTCCAACTTCAGTGGTTCTATAAATTTGTTAAAACATTTACCAGGGATAGAACAACAGAATAGTGCCTGCAGAAAGGCCTACCGAGGATTAAAGTGAGAATCGACCAATCACCGGCCCGTGTCAGACACTAAGATGCTTTCGCTGTGGAAGTGTCCAAATGAAAATAAGGACTGTCCCGCCGTGGGTGTGAAATGCATTGAGTGTGGAATGATCAGTCACTAAGGACGGTTATGCTGAAACTCTTGAAGAAAACGTAGGATGCTACATTTATTTGAAGAAAATCATGACCGAGCCACTTGCTCACCATTAAAGAAATTGATGTCCCTGACGACCTGCTAACCATTTAATTCGACATTGGACATGAGGTATCCAGGTGAATCTGTTCATGACTTAAATGAAATTAAAGCTTATGCATTTTGGAGAACATGTCTTATGGTGAAAAATAATCAGGGTAACATAGCACTTTTTAAAATGTGGCAAAATATATCTCCCCTAATAGGAAACTGAGTGACTGAGACAGCAATAAGTAGCTTCAGCTGACCTAGAATTAAAAAATGAATATAGTTAAAAATCCCTTTGAATGTATAAGATATTCTAATGGGAATGTTGTGTTTAGTGCGTGGAATGTTGTAAACATGTGTTATATATGGTTATTGTAAACTTGTTTTAAATAATCTTATGTGGTTAATTGATTGTATATAATTTAAATTGTTATCTATTTTACACTGGTATATATTATATGTGAAATGTTCTTAGAAGTGAAACACATAAAAAATAACAAAAAAAAATAACCATTTTCACCAAGACGACTAATTGTACATGCGAATAACTACAAATCGATAACAATGATGGTAGAGGCCAACATGTTCCAAAATGATAATATGAAGACCCTAACCCTCTTCTGTGCTCGAGGATCAAACCAACAGATTATGGAAAACGTCAAATACACATGTTTGGCTACATATGGGAGAATCTCAAGTTCCATAACAGAGCCATTTTTTTCCAAACTACATGTTGCAAGAGACGGTTCATCAGTGGTTGTTTAGGATGAACACGCTGGCGAAGCAGACCCCATCCTCTGTGTGAGTGGATGACCCAAATATGACAGAGTCATCAGAGTCATCAACTAGAGACTGAGCACCCTCAATGGTTTTAAACACAACATCATTTTGCAGTGAGGGGCAAAACCAGTAATACGCAAGGTTAGATATATAATATATGATCGAGACAAGGGAGGAACTGTGGAATGAATTAGAAGGAGACTGTGAGGGCAGAATTGTTGATCCTATGCAGTCGCCAGAGTAGCTGTGATTGCATGAAAACCAGATAACGCCATCATGATGTGTGTAGGTCTCTGAGATTCATATGGGTAGACTACCAATCTAAATCAACTCTCAAATTCTAGGTTACCAGCAAAATGTTTCCCAACTTTGGAACGCTCTTCTACCTGCCATTGGTTAGGATTATGCAAGGACTCTGGGCCTCTGACCTCATTTATGACTCCTCTAGCGGCATGTAGGTAAAGGCGTGGCTTCAGCCGTGTTCCAAAGATTGATGCAGCATCGTTTTAGGGTCCTGGAGCAGGTGTTTCTTCCAGGATGATATGCTTATCACTGAGAGAGAAAACTAAGAACACAATGCTCACCTTGAAGGGGTGCTAAACATAATCAAGAAAGCTTGGTTACCGTTGAAATTGGAAAAGTGCTGAGTTGGGATCATTGAATTTGAATGCCTGGGTCACACGATAAGCCAGGATGGCATTAGTCCTAAGCCAAACCTAATCAACACTATCTTGTAAGTGCCACAGCCTGCAAACACGGACCAACTGAGGCCTTTATTGGGTAGTACAAAACACTATTTCAGTTCAGTTCATAGGCTTTATTTTGACAAAAAGTCATGCAAGCAACAATGCATAAATACAATACACATTTAAAATCAGCAATTCAGATATTCATCAGTTCATCAACAATGCAGCTAATGCAAAAGAGAAACTGCCTTTCTCAACCTCACCGCACTAAAAATTAGGCAGCTAGGGTCTATACAGGCACTTTTAGCTTCTTTTAGGCAAAATACTATTTGAAATTTGGCACTTTGCATATGAGACTACCCAATTATGTGGACTGATGAAGAAGAATGCCAAATTTGAACGGTCAGACAAATGCTAAAGGAATTCTGGAAGAGTGGAATCTGACATAGATGAGGCCCCTGGGCTTACAATTGTCAAACCAACGTCCTGAACCATAATCATAGTTGATGCAATCAGCCTCAAAGGCCCTAAAAAGACGCAAACTGAGATACTCCACAATAGAGAGGCCATAAGCATCTGCTGGGCCCTGAGATACTTCAAAACCTTGGTATGGGGTCTACAAGCTACCATTAAGACAGGCCACATACCCTTGACCCATATCTTCAGTAAGAAATGATTATCAAGCACTACTCCAAGGATATGCTCATGGGTGGTAGAAATCAAGTTGTATAATACCAAGATAATATACGCACCAGGCAATGGAAACACTTTTGTGGATAGTCTGTCTAATGAACCAAAGAGGCTACCAGAATCCCAAGCATCAAAGAAACAGGAGTCCATCTTAGATACAATCCAACCATGAATCACCAAAGTGGAGTGGCTAGAGGCTGTAAGAACTAATTTAGAAGCAAAATGACTTAAGAAAGTCCTGAGAGAAAGGGAGAGCTCCATTTCTCGAGACCTATCTGAAGAGTCACAAGTCTTTTCCAAAATAGCTGAAGGTGCGGGTTGCATTTTCTGGAGCGTCCACCTCATCCACCCTGTACTTTATGACAAAAAGTCTTGCATCTGGCACACAAGCGACACTTAGTCAGAAATATGACTAATCGTATCTGGGAGAAGTACTGGTGGCCAGGAAGCTAGGAAATGTGTCAAGCAATGCCAATTTTGTAAGTTCAGCAATAAAAGCAAAACAACTCAATCATCTGCACTTCAACCAATTACAAAACCTAGAATGTTATGGAAGAAACTTGCTATGAGCATCATAGGCCCATTTGAAACCCTAGAACCTCAAATATTATACATATTGCTCCCGATGGACTACACTTCAAAATTGGTAGACTGGGGTTATGATCCAAGAGAGTGGTTCAACAAGAAAAGTAAGCAAGAAGGCATACTTTAAAGGGAAGTATAAAACTCGCAGTAGCTAGATCTCCCCTGTGGTGGGAAATGCTTAATGAGACACTCATTGCTTACCAGTTGACCTCTCACTCAGCCACAGATGTAGAACCATTAATGTTTGAGAGGCAGAAAAGGTTGCAGTCACCTCAACCCTCCTCAGATGAGTGGAAGAGAAACTAAGAACATTGATATGGAAACCATGCTGAAAAGAGTCCAAATCGAACAAACATTTTACAAAGAGTATCATGATCACAGGAAAGCTCTTACACCTCTCCACATAACATTGGGTCAGAAAAAAAGAATCTCACTGGACTCAAAAGGAACTATCCCGCTTCCGACCACCACAATGCGTTGCAACATCCATCAGGAACAGCGTAGTTCTGGAAAGTTAAAAGGTGGTCTTTGAATGCCATCCTCAGGAGAAAAGCTGCCCAATGCCCAGGTCATGGAAACCTGTCAAACTCTGTTTATGGGCCAACAACCAGCAGTACTTTGGTTTCAGACTTTCCAACTAACCGGATCGCTGAGCTGTGGTTGACCCAGAGAACAAGGATTCTGGCTTGTTTGGGGACAAACTGTCCAACACCCGATGCAAAGAGTTTGTCTTCTATTGGTTTGCCCCCGCTACCACTTCCCTTCATTTTTAATACCTGCAGAGGTAGGACTGACCAGATTCTAGGACCACAATACAAAAGATGACCACAACCTTGCGGATCTCTCCCATCCCCTGCACACCCAATAATAATTGTGAAGACAATCAAAATGTAATTTGTTTTCATAAGTTCAATTCATATTTCGAAATGTAATGTGAATCACACTAATGTTTTATAAACCAATTTATAATAAAAATGAATATTATACTCGAATATACATTATCAATCAACAATAGTACATTTCCTGTTCAGTGCCAACTTCTATACTTTTTCTTAATTTTACACAATTTGAATAGACAAATACAAATCATTAATATCAGATGGTTTTCCTCTTTCTTTCAATAATAATTCTTATTGAACATTCGATATTGGATTGTATGTCTCTACGCGTTTCGGGGTATTCTATCCCCTTCTTCAGGAGTTGTCTATTCTTTATTCTAAGTTCAGTTATCCCATCTATAATAAATAGGTAGGTAGAGTATTATCACTCTTGTCTTCAGTTCACATTACACCCATGTTATGTACATATATTTGTATCTGTCATACTTCTTCATCTCATAATTACCTGTGTTCCTTCCTATAATGATACTTCTGGTATGCTAAAGAGTATTGCCTGTGAAGTCAAGGAGAATAAAAAATAAATAAAACTACTGCTTTGCTGATCTCCACAGTTTTTCTATTTATAACCCAATTATGGGTATTCAAAGTCACAGTATACTCCCAATGACCCAGTACTGCCTGCTTATTGTCCTCATCTCATCCAACGCTCCATATTAATGCCCAGATGCCTCTCTCTACATCATAATTCTTCAAGCAGCTTTTAGGTGTTAAGACTTAAGGTGATGGTCGCAGTCTTGGAAGTGACTCAATAGAATCGCCTCTCTTTTTTTTTTAATTTCCTTGTTATCTATGAATAATACATATATTTATGTATTAGTTAAAGATTCTACTGTGTCTCCCTTTACTAGCATTTCGAATGAATGATATAAAAAAACTGGAATGTAATCTCTTACCAGTATATGATAGTCAATTGATTCCTCTAGTTGGTGGTTTTGTCACCAATTTCGGTGTCTCCTTTTCGGGTGAATCTGCAAAGAGGTAAGTATTCTTAGTGGTTGTGCGGGGCTAAGTGTTAATTCCACCATTATATTTTATACAAAAAAGGAAAACTTAGTGGAGCTTGAAGGGAAAGCCACTGGATGCTAGCACCCTTACCTCAGCTTTTCCTGTGCAGTGATTCACGGCAGCAGCGAAAAAAAGTCCACAAAATGGCCGCCATTTGTTTATAGGTGTCATGGCGATTATGCGGCTGCGCGATGATGTCATGCGTGTGCGTGATGATGTCACGCTCATTGGTTGACATTTTGGTAATGTCTGCGAAATGCGGGAAGTTTGGAATTATCATGATATTCTCTGTACTTGTGACAAGGAGTGTCACTAAAGACTCCAAATGACTAGAAAAAGATCATAATA
This sequence comes from Ambystoma mexicanum, assembly GCF_040938575.1. NCBI lineage: Eukaryota > Metazoa > Chordata > Amphibia > Caudata > Ambystomatidae > Ambystoma > Ambystoma mexicanum. The sequence goes on along the minus strand of NC_090934.1, from coordinate 1,070,891,108 downwards.
AATGCATTATTGTGATGCAATGTAGTCACATGGGGATTATCCCAATTGCGGCATTGTTAAAGAGGACCCATAGTGACCGGGTCCTAATCTAGGGATACTTGTTTTTGATTAATGTGCACCGTGGCCTTATTGCACCCTTAATATTCTAAAGTAATCGTTCTGCCTCACTAATGATTTATAGAAGATTAAAGTGATGCAAATAGGTCTAATTCTGTAAAAATAACCAAAGTTGATAAAAGTCTGTAAAGTAATTAGAAGTTCATGGTGTTGTGTAATTAACACTAGATTTTCAAGGTATTCTGAAATCATACCCTCAGAGAAACTCCTCAGGGAAATAATATACGGTGGGGTAGAGGTTATCACTTGTGGTCAATGTTCACGTGTCTGGTGTGTAGGTGGTTGTGGGATGAAGAGTACGCTCACATTCTTGTATTTAAGTGTCACATTCAGTCTCATGTTGTTCAATATACATAGCGCAGTCCATCTCTCTTTCTATTATAGCAATTACATAACATGACTTTTCAAAGTAATTTTTCAAGGGAGTTTAACTTCAAGTATTCTACAAAAAGACTCCCAGTTGTAATCTTCATTCATCCCCCTGGGTGACAAGCTACTCAACCTGTCCACCCAGTATATTTCTCTCTGGTTTAGCCTTTTAGTATGGTTTCCTCCTCTCGGTGCTCTTTTGACCACTTCTAGAACTATTACTTTAAGTTGTGCTATGCTGTGTTTCTTCTCGTCAAAATGACGGGCCACTGGTGATCTAATATTCTTATTATGATGTTACTTTTGTGTATATGCCATCTTTCTTTTACTTTTCTGTTGGTCTGTCACACGTAAAAAATGTCACAGGGGCAACTTAGTCCATAAATGACAGATTTTGTGTTGCATGTAGTGTATTCTCTTAATTTGATTTTAGTTCCATTGTATGGATGTCTTACATGGGTACCTTTCATTATGTTGTTGCAGTGACCACAGTTGAGGAATGCGAATGTCCCTGATTTTTTTGTCCTCATGGTTGTTTGTTTCTCCTTTGGGGGTCTTTCCGCTTTAACCAAGTCGTCCTTGAAGTTACGTCCCCTCTTGTATGCTATGATCAGGGGTTTAGGGAATAATTTTTTCAAATGTGGGTCCGTTCCGATTATTCTACAATTTTTCTTAATCATTCTTGTGATATGGTGACTTTGTCCTGAGTATCGTAGGGCATAAATGAAGGGTGATCCTTCTGGTTTCTCTTTAGGAGTTAATAATTCACTTCTTGTTAGTCTTTCAGTTTTTTCTCTGGCTCCTTCAATGACGTTTGTCGGATAGCCTCTCCTTCTATATTTCTCCGTCATGGTCAGATTAGCTTCTTCCAATGTGGTTGATGATGATATGATCCGTTTCAGTCGTAAAAATTGACTGTACGGTAGGTTATTGAGTAGATGTTCCGGGTGATGACTCAAGTAATGCAGAGAGTTATTGACATATATCTTTTTATGGTATATATTTGTTATGATACCTGTTGGTCTGATCTCCAATTCCACATCTAGGAAATGTAGTCTGGGTGTGCCTACTTCCATGGTGAATTTAATTCTTTCATGTATTGAATGTAGATATTAGGATGAGCCCATGGAGGTTCCTGCCGCTTGCAAATAGAATTGGTTTCCGTATCTAAAATAGTTGTTGACCAGAATAATTTTACTCAACTCCAATATGAGTACTTTGTTCGCCTTACAATTGTCCTTGTTCATTAGTGTCCATTACAATGCTTCCAATCCATCATGATGAGGTCTGGATGTATAAAGACTTTGAGCGTCAAAAGACACCAATATGTCATCCTCCGTAATTTGTGGTAAATTGCTCAAGTTATTTAAAAAATCAGTTGTGTCTTGCAAATAAATTGTAGTGGCTTGTACCAGTGGTTGTAGGGCTTTGTCCACATAGATTGCAAGTGGATTAAAGATACTGGGCCTCATTATGACTTCGGCGGTAGCCATGCCGCTATTGGCGGCATGGCTGCCGCCGAAATCGGGTCCAGGTTCCCAGAATGGGGAATTACCAGGCCATTCCGAGTTCGGAGCGCTGGTAATTCCTCCCTCCAGGAACCCGGGCCCAGACCTTCCCCATTCCCATCTGAGCCCTGATAGGGCTCAATGGGAATGGGAGAGAGTGCAAACAATGGGCCGATTACGAGCGGCCTGTTGTTTGCTCCCTCTTCCCCTCGCGGGACCCGGTAAGGACGCCTGGTTTGACCAGGTGTTACTTACCGGGTCCCGCGAGGGGAGCTTGTAATGAGGTAGAACGGGTTTAACGGGTCCGCACCTCCTTTAGCGGAGCCCGTTAACCCGTTCCGCCTCAGTCGTAATGAGGCCCACTATCTGTACTTGCAACTATTGGTCTTAATGGTGGCGTTTGCAGATTTTTGTGTATTTTTGGTAGTCCATAGAATACAGGAGTGACTGGAAATTCTTTGGTCATATATTTACTTGTTTTATCAGAAATCCATCCTGTTTCGAATGCTTTGTCTAATGTTATTTGGATGATCTTCGTGATCTTTGGAGTGCGATCTTGTCCAATTTTGACATAGGTACCCTCATCCTCTAATAGTGCCTTAATCTTGGTGTCGTAGTATATGGAATCCATTATCATGATAGCTCCTCCTTTATCCGCTTGTTTCAAAGTTAAACTCTGGTCTTCTGCTTGTTCTTTAATTAACTGGCTTTGGTGTCTTCTAATGTTGTAATGTTTCGTTTTGGTGAAAGTTTCTAGGACCAGACCAGCCATCATGCCAGTGGCTGGTCTAGTTCCAGAACCCGGCTGGTGGATTTAGAATTTATTTTTTGAAGAGCGGCCGTTGCCATGACTCACCCATGAGATGCTCCTCTTTGTTGGGGTCCCTCATTGAAGATATACTTCTTGAAGAGATTTGCCAACCACTTCTTCATGATATAATCATAACAGTGGGCATGTTGCGTTTCAAGATTAAAAATTGTGTCCATGATTTTGGGCAAGGCAGAAATGCCTGTAAAGCCAAACAAGTAATAATGAGGCAATGCCATATCCAGATGTTATGCTATGTTATGCTATGTTAATATGCTTTTGTACTGCACCAATCATCACGTTACACCCAGGCTTATTCCTGGAGTGGTATTTTGTGCACCCACCAGGGGCACCACGGTTGTAGTCTGTTGGAGGAAAGAAAGTTAGCGAGGGGAGGATACGTGGATGGCAAAGTAGGAAACAGTAGAAGGAAGGAGCGATGGAGAGGGTGAAGAATGCTTGCGATAGCATGGGGGTTTATGTGTGTGTGCCAGTCCTGTTGGGTGGATCTGCAAAAGGACTGTAACGTTCTGGAGAACCTCAAAGCCTGGAGCAAACATGAATCATTTCACCCTACAAAAGACTAGTTTAAACAACATACAAAACAACTACTCTCAAACACAATGGGCCTCATTACGACTTTGGAGGCAGCCATGCCCTTAATAAGGGCATGGCTGCCTCCAAAACCGTGTCTGGGTTCCCTGAATGTGGAAATACCTGGCCATTCTGAGTATGGAGGGTCCGGTATTTCCTCCTTCAGGGAACCCAGGCCCGGTCCTTCCCCATTCCCATTCGAGCCCCCATAATGGGTTTAACAGCGCCGGCACCCTTAGCGGCGCCGTTAAACCCATTCCGCAATAGTTATAATGAGGCCCAATGTCTAGTACTCACACCTCCCACTTCGGACCCCACCCACCAACAAAGCCTCAAAGTGTCTCCCCTACCCTGTAAAAAAAAGCATGTTCCATTGTGAAGAGATTTTATGGGGGGTGTATGTCCGTGTGTGTGTGTGTTTGTGTGTGTGTGCGTGTGTGTACGTGTGTGTGTGTGTGTACACTCTTGCAGGGATTTAAAACCTCCCCAGCCATCCCGCCTTAGGACCAGGAAAGCTAGTCCCAACCCATGGTACACACTTGGAAAAATACTGTTTTCCCATATAAACCTGCACACCACTTGTTGGATCCCAGAATATTTAAGGGCCACTCCTTTCATACAAGAACATGCCATTTCACATTCTGCTTCAACACCATTTCATGATATGCAAATTTGAACTAATTCTAAGAGCGAGCATTACCTACGAAGGCTGCATGGATCATAATTCCCGATAAAGATTTCCAAACCTCTTCACTATAAGTCACCCGGAGGTGGTGTAATGGCCACATTTTGATTATTTTTTGTTGTGCGCTATTGGAATGCATTAATCACTTTTTTGCAGCACTCAGATATAATGTAATATTCCTGTCTATTTCTACCATGTAGATGCCGTTTTTGCTGACCACCGTGTGAGTAGGTGTTTTCTGTTGAATTGGAACAAGGGATTATTTTGTAGCCAAAAGTAAATTGCGCAAGAATCACTAAACATCCCAACAAAGCATTCAGACGTGTATTCTTGCATTATTCACTTACATGGAACATTGTGGGACTGTCGCGGTATAGCTTGCAGGTCCCAAAAGTACTAGAGAGCACTGTCAACTCCCAAATAGAAAGCACACCACTTGGCATACTGCACCTTGCTTTGAAACTACCATGATATGTTGTGATTTGGGTGTTTTAAGGATCAATAAATGTCCTGACTCTGTTGTGTCAATGTCCTTTATTAGATACCTGGATTATACCTTGGATGCCAACAAGATCCGGAGGCAGGATGCCGTTTCCACAATTATTGCTGTTGTAGCCAGACCTGTTGGTCAATGCCTAGGGTGGGACTTTGTTCGGGCCAATTGGAAGACACTTTATGATTGGTAAGTGAATTGTTATTTATCGGGGGATATGAGGGGCAGTGAGGACTGAGCAGAGGAACATTCAATAACTTCAGGGAGGGCAAAAGAGGGGGTTCAGACATAGTGGAACAGCAATTCAGGATGGCAAAAGGCAGCAAGCTAATTCTGCCTGGAAATGATATGATATGATATGAAATTATATTTTATTTATGATGGTATAAAATGAAGTTATGTACAACTAACACTGCATTATTGATGTATCTGCACTAAACAAGTGCACCATGATGTATGGAACCACCCTTTACCCACATTTCCACTCCTGTGAAGTCATGACACTGGATGTTCTAGAGTTAAGCTAACCTTGCAACCAGTTTCTTTAATTTTTGGGTCTAGTAAAAGAGCTAAATTGGTCAAAGTGTCCTTTTCATAGGGGATGCTTGAACCCCTAAAGGGTGACCCCATCTTTCAAGATTTATATATTGAGTGATGTTATACAAACAGCTATTACCTGCAGGGGTAGTAGTACTACAACAATAGAACCAGGTGCAATATTTGTTTATTATTAAAATGCATTTGTTTAAAAGAAACCTTTCACATAAATTGAAAAGAAAATCACAAAACGTTAAAACAATATAAAAATCCATATACATAATCTTAGCCCCGATTAAAATTAATTATTTGCATTTAAAATATGATTACAAACCTTCTGTAGGGCTAAAATCAGTAAAACCTCCTCAAAACCCTCACAGCAGGGCCTACTCTACATTGATGCTTTATCATGTCAACAGTTCTCTTATACTTGCACAATCTTCATAAACTCGTAGTTCTTTCAATGCCCATTTTAGCTCCTGAAATTTCCTTTTGTTTCTAAAATAATAAATGTAAAATACATCAATAACTTTTCATAATACCTCTTGGGAAAACTCTTCTTGTAAGATTGAATAGTTCTATATCTGGGAAAGTATTTTACATGTCCAGCCATAACATGTTTATTAGTTAAGTAAGCGTGTTTCCCAAGCCCATTGGGAAGCCTCTCTCTGTATGTCTTTCATAGAAAAAGATTCCCAATGAAAAGGGTCAAAACTAATAATAATCAAGAACAATAGATACACTGTTATTTTGCCCACAATGTCCTTGTTTACCCAAAACAAGGAATCAACCTCAGCAAATCTTATTTTCATTTTATTTTCAGGTTAATATGCTTAATATAGTATAATATGCTTAACATGGCAGTTGAGCATAAAGATCGAAGTCCCAATTCACAGCTTGCCACTTGGAGCGGAAGGCCGGTAGACAAACTCAAGAGCCATTTCATGCACAATCTTGCTGCAACGTAAACATTGTAAAGATCAAATGGGCAGCGACTGTGTAGGTAATCCTTTTATTATGAATGAAAATCAAAGCTTTATGAGAAAACACTCTGTATTCAAGATAACATTCCTTTCTCCTTTCATTTTGTTATCATTGGGGGAAGTTTAAAGGATTTTCATTCATAAAAATAGCAATCAGATTTTCAATTATAACCATACAACCCAGATATGACAGTGAGTGTCTCTCTTCCAGCTGGACTTGAGTAAAATACCATTTGCAATTGGCTTTCCTAACCGATTTCCTTGTAAATATCATGACATTCGACTTATCCATGTTAATCATCAACCAGTTATCTGTCAAATATTTTCAAGCAGCAATGGCACTGTGGGATAATCCTATAGGGGTGTGATCATTAACTTAAACATCTGCATATGGTTACCATAGAAGTGGCTAGCCGCTTATCTTAAGTGTAACATTATTTACGTCCTTTAATGCAACTCCAGTATCTAACAAATGAAAATCAAATAAGCCAATATTCACCACTGATTTAACCCTTAAGAGGTTGGATAAGCCTTAGGTAAAATACCGCCAGAGTTCAGCCTGATTTTAACTAGAGAGGAGGTCTTTAATAAAACCAACAATTTCAAAAGGCTTTGGGTATGCCCTATTGGGACAACTTAAACCATAATCGATTTCTGTCAACCCTACAAAGGCTGTAGTTAGTTCAAGAATTTTCATGCAAATAGACAAATCTTTTTTGAGAAAGGTTTTCTTGTTTCAATATGTTCAATAACGCAATTTAATAATGTGCACATACCTTTCCTTAAACCAGTTTGATAAGGTGGTAAAATAGTATTATCTCCAATCCAAATGTTTAGCTCTTTCAATACCCACATACCAAAAATGTTGCTTATTGCATCTAGCAATGCAATTGGACAATAATTATTGGGGTCTGTCTTCAATCACTTTCTAAAAATTGGAACAGTGTCAGAGGTAGTCAAAGTAGAAGGTAAATGGCCTGTGCTCAGGATATCGCCCTATAGTAATGACAGAACATCCGCCCACAATATGGGTTGTTCTTTGAGCACAACATATGCTAGCCCATCTGGACCTGGTGCTCTATATTGTTTCAAGACTTTCATTGCCTTACGGATAAAACCATGGGAAAGGTGCTTTTCCATTGTTTAAAAATATAGGGATCAATTAAAATAGCCTAAGATTATCTTTCACACTGATCTGCCCATTGTATGATTGATCAAAATGAACCACCAAACCAGTTTCAGGAATATAGTGTTATTGTGATAGGCATTAAGTATTACAATTGTCAGCCAAGAGTGCCTAGAAATGTTTTGCATCATTTCTAAATATAATTTGAAACATGTCTCTCCATTTCTTGGATTTCATGTTTTTTTTATAAATTGTTGCTTTAATTTATCTCAGTTATATTATGCCCAGGTCACATCAGATTTCACTGTGCATCTCAAATGTAATGTTATGTAATGTGTAATGTAATGTAATTGCCATTTGTATGGCGCCTTTCACCATTGGTATGGTCCCAACATGCTATAGGTTGACCGCTGTGAAGGGACATAAGTCCAGGGAAAGTCATCAGGGAGGTTTAGTATGAGTGTGTGCATTAGCCAATATGAAGGGTAGTAGGTAGGGGTGGTCAGGTCCCTGCTAGCCGCCCGTGTTAAGCTGGGATGTGGATGAGTGCTGAGAGGTAGTTTGGGGAGCATGTGCGAGCAAGAGAGACTGTATGTTTGCAGATAGACTGAATTTATATCCTAGGGGGTAGTTGCATTCTAATAGGCAAGGGTGTTGTGCAATGTGTCTTAGTGTGGTGGATGTAGTGGATGCATGCTGAGAGGTGGTCCGGGGGTATGGGAGAGCAGGAGAAAACCTTACGTGTGGAGCAAGACCCACTTTTGTTATTGTGGGGGATAGCTGCATTTCTTGGCATGTGTGTTATGCAGTGTGCCTTGTAGAGGGTGAGTGCTGAGAGGTAGTCTTGAGGGAGAGTGAGAGCAGGAGAAACGTTATGTGTGCAGCTGGACTGAATTAAAGGTGGGAGATAGCTGCATTACTATGTCAGAGGTGTAGTGCAACGTGTCTTAGTGTGGAGCATGTAGTGGATGGGTGCTGGGAGGTAGTCTGGAGAGTATGCGAGCATGGGAGAGTCACTATGTGTCCAGCAAGACAGAATTTATCGTGGGTAGCTGCATTCTTATGACAGAGGTGTTGTGCAAAGTGCCTTAGGGTGGAACATGTGGTGGATGGGTGCTTAGAGGTAGTCTGGGGAGTATGCGAGCATTGGAGAGTCATTAGGTGTCCAGCTAGAATGAATTTATTGTGGGTGGTAGCTGCATTCCTATGAAAGAGATGTTGTGCAATGTTTCTTAGTGTGGTGCATGTGGTGGGTGGGTGTTGTGAGGTAGTCAGGTGAGTAAGTAGCAGTGGGAGAAAAACATTTATGTGTGCAGCTAGAACAAATTCTATTGTGGGGCATAGCTGTATTCTTACGACAGGTGTGTTGTGCAGTGTGTTTCAAGGTGGTGCATGTCGTATATGCCTTCTGAGAGGTAGTCTGGAGAATATGCGAGAGCAGGAGAATCATTATGTATGTAGCTAGGTTGAATTTATCATGGATGATGGCTGCATTCTGTGACAAATGTGTCGTAGCCTGGTGCATGGTAGTAGAGCGAGCAAGTGGATGGGGGTGCCTTCAGATAGTTTTGATATGATATGATATGGCATTTATAACATGCCTATACACAAGTGTTTTAAGGCCCGACGAGGCAGGGGTAGTGGGGGATAACAAAGGGAGGACAGACAACGATCCTACTAGGCCAGGTGTCATTCAGATCGCGCAAGTGCATGGGAAGGGGGAAAAGGAAGTGCGCAGGGGGACAGGAGTGGGGAAATTGCAGTACATGGGAAGTGGAATAATAAGACACATAAACAGGCAGCTTGTGGCAAGTGCAAGGAAGTGCAGACGTACGTGCTGGTAAGGGGACTGAAGGGATACAGAAAAAACGGTCCCCAAGTGCAGGGGTTGTCAGGGAGGCAGTGCAGGTGGGTAATTGACGAGGACTAGGCCAGAGATCAGAAAGGGTGGCCAAGTAACCAGTGCAATTTCAGTCAGGAATTCAGCAAGGGAGGGGAAGAGAGAAAGCAGAAGCAAAGAGGAAGGTTTTGAGGTGTTTCCGGAACCAGAGATGGTTCTCCTCGAGTTTCAGGGAGGCAGGAAGGCTGTTCCAGAGAGAGGCCCCTGCCGAAGAGAGTGATCTGCCACCAACTCATTGCTTGGAGAAGCGACTGACCCTAAGGGAGTTGGAGGAAGATGAGCGAGGATCTCGAGAAGGAAGGTATTTAGGAAGAGAGAGTCGAAGGTATTGCGGCCCCAGACCCCAGAATGCCTTGTGTACAATGCAGAGGGTTTTGAACTTAATCCTCGCAGCCACAGGGAGCCAGTGCAGAGATTTCAGTCCTGGAGAGATACGATCCCTGGGCTTGAGGCCAAGGACAAGTCTCGCAGTCCTGTTCTGGATAAGTTGCAGAGGGTGGAGAGTGGAGGCAGGTAGGTTTAGATAGAGGCTGTTAAAGTAGTCCAGTTTGGAGAGGACCAGGGCTCTGGAGACAGTGAGCTTCTGGGGGAAGGAGAGGAAAGGAAGAATACCTCTAAGGAGGTACAGCTGGTAGTGTGACTTCTTAGAGATGCCAGAGATGTGAGGGGAGAAGGAGAGTGCAGAGTCGAAGATGACCCCGAGGTTTTTAGCCTTGTAGGTGGGAGTGGGAGGAGGGCCAAGAGAGGACGGCAAGAGAGCTGCAGGGAAGGAGGGAGTGGGTGTGCTGATGAGTAGAATCTCAGTCTTACTGGCATTAAGGCAGAGGTCGTTGGCGGCACACCATTCTTGGATGGCAGACAGACAGTCAGAAAAGAGGGAAGGAGAGGAGGAGGCCGAGGGTATCCTGAAAATGAGCTGTGTATCATCCGCATAGCACTGAAAGTTGGGACAGAGAGCGGCGATGCAGTGGGCAAGGAGTGCCAGGTATTGGTTGAACAACATGGGAGAGAGGTTAGATCCCTGGGGGACACCACAGGTAGAGAAAAAGATGTCGGAGAGGAAGGACCCAAGTTGGACCTGGGAGGGTCGGTCGGAGAGGAAAGAAGTCAGCCACGCCAGAGCCTGACCAGTGATACCCAGGTTATCACGGAGATGGTTGAGCAGGATGGCATGGTTGACAGTGACAAAGGCAGAAGAGAGATCAAGCAAGATAAGAACGCAAGGGGTGTTAGAGTCGAGGTTAGTGAGCAGGTCTTAACGGATGTTCAGGAGAGCAGTTTCCATGCTTCTGGCAGCTCTGAAGCCAGACTGATGGTCATGAAGACAACCAACAGATTCAGTGTGTAGATTGAGCTGGGAGATGGCCAGTTTCTCCAGGAGCTTGCCCAGGAAGGGAGTGATGGAGATTAGGCAATAGTAAACAGGGCAGGAGGGTTCGGCAGAGGGTTTCTTAAGAAGAGGGTGCACAAGGGAGTGCTTCAGGGGGGAGGGGAAGACTCCAGTGGCGAAGGAGTGATTGCAGAAATCCGCCAGGGCAGGAGCCAGGGAGTCAATGTGATCCTTAATAGTTTTGGAGGAACAGGGGTGAACCTGTTTCGACGAGACTTTCACAGATCGGACTTGTCTAGAAACCTCGTCTGGAGAGAAAAGGGGAAAGGCCGAGAAGGAGGGAGGAGGGGTGGTTGCAGAAGGCCAGAGGAAGAGCAGAGAATAGCGGGAGGGGGGTGAGAGGAGGAGAGTGAGGACAGGATGTCCTGAGTTTTTGAAATGAAGTGAGAAGCCAGTGCCATGCAGAGGGCCTGGGAAGGGACAGGAGAGGTAGAGACTGTGGCAGGATTGGCCAGTTCCTTGCAGATTTTAAAGAGTTTGGCCGAGTTGTTAGATGCCGCAGAGACACAGGCTTGGACATGAGCTCTCTCCTTGGTGAGGACGGAGAGCCGCTATTGCCTTTGCAGCAGGCGGCAGGCCAGTTTGTCAGAGGATGAACTTGAAGCATGCCATTTCCTCTCGGCAACCCTACACTTACGTTTTAGGGTGGCGAGGTCTGAGTCATACCAGGAGTCACACTTGGCTTTGGGCTTCAGGTGGATTCTCATGACAGGGGCAAGGATATCGAGAGTATCAGATATAGAAGAGTGGAGCGTGAGAGGGCTGTGTCAGGGTGGGAGTCAGCCAGGGCGGGAGGAGGGGGTGAGAAGGTGGCGGCGAAAGCCTCAGCTGACACGCGCTTCATGGGTCGGGTGACCGAGAAGGTGGGTGGCAGTGACGGAGGTGGCTTGGCCTGCGGGGTGGGGAGGGTGAGGTGGGAGGATAGGAGAGAGGAGTGGAGACAGGGACAGAGAGGGGAAGGTCTGAAGAGATCAGAACATCGAGAGTGTGCCCTGCAGAATGAGTCGGGCCAGAGGGGAGAATGGTGAGTGAGAGAGAGTCACAGAGGACGCGAAAGAGTTCAGAGGGGGGACAGGAGGCATCCAGGTGGATGTTGAAGTCTCCAAGAATAAGGAGTTGAGTGGTTGAGGCCAGGAGTGAGGAGGAGAGGTCCGCCCACTCAGAGAGGAAGGAAGAAATCTGACCGGGTGGCCGATAGATAGTAGCCACAGTAAGGGAATGGCTAGGTGAGAGAGAGAGCCTGCAGACGAGACATTCAAAAGAGGAGTAGGCCTGCGTAGGAATGACAGAGGCAGGAATCCACACAGGGAAGATAAGGGCTACGCCACCACCAGAGCGGTTGGGCCTGGCACAGAGAGGATCTTGTAGCCATCAGGTAGGAGTGTGTCAAAGCTGGTGACAGAGCTGGCTGTAAACCATGTCTCAGTGAGACCCAGGACATCGAGGTTAAGTTCTTCAAGAAGGCGGCAGATATCAGAGGAGTGTTTGACAGCGGAGCGGGAGTTAAGAGTGGCAATGTGGAGAAGGTTGCCCTCCTTGAAGGACTTCCGGGGAGGGGTACAGATCAGAGGTATGCCCTGTGGAAGTGTAGAGAGCGCCCGAGAGGGGGTAGAGAGGGAGGGGTAAGGCAAGGTAGCCAAGGAAAGGGGGAGGGGACAGCAGGAGAAGAAAGGAAGTTGATGAGGTGCAGAAAGCGTCTATCAAAGAGATGAAGGTTGGCCTGAGGGCCTTGGACCAGGACGGTCCCATTTGAGTAGACATTAATGATGTACTTAGAGAATAGGAAGGAGGCCAGAAGGGCGTCCCAACGGGTACCACCATTAATGGTAAAAGAGGAGAAAGGAGAGAGAACAGAGACCATATGAGGGGTCCATAGATCTGGTGAAGGAACGAAAAAGAGGATGTCGGTAAGAGTTTCCTTGGAGGAGCCACTGATGTAGGTGTCAGCAATAGGGAGGCCTGAGTTGGAGACCATGATGTCCTTTTTAAACCTTTTCCTCCCAGACTTAGTGAGGAGAGCAGGATAGTCAATGGAGAAACAGTTTGAAAAGATAGGGGAGACAGAGAGCACCATAGAGTATGTGGGAGAGGAAGGGGGGTAGACAGACAAGACTGAGAGAGGCAAGTGCGTAGGAGAGTGGGACAAGATTGATTGATTAAACTAAGTGCATTTAAGTCCTTGTTTCATATTTTTTTCTGATTTTGTATAATCGGGTGATAAACAGAAATATTTCCCTTATAACCAATAGCATTCTAGGATTTATTACTGGGAATGTAATAAGAAATCTATGTACCATGTGAGAAACCTGAAGATGCCCCCCGAACTAGGCCCTGTGGATCTGTCATCCAGGTGGCCAGGACACATCCATCGCTATTGGATCCAGTTCCTGGGGGTGGACCAGTGAGGGAGGATCACCTGGATGGGGGGGGGGGTCTTGGGGAGTTGGAGTTGTACACTGATGGGCGAGACATGGTATCCCCCTTCTTTCAACCCCTTTTCCCCATCCTACCATGTAGGATAATCCAAAAACACTGCCCTCACTTTTCCGACAGGAACACTTTCACACAACATGGCAGACAACGGAATAACACCAGAGCCGGTTGCCTGACATGTCCCAATACAGGGGTCACGCAAAGTCAGGCAATTGTCCCGTGCTGAAAACATGGGGAAGGGAGACCCCTGGCAATTACATCCTGATTTATGATTTTAGAGCACTTCTATCTTCATTGCAACCCTATCCAACACTCTTTCTATAATTAGTTGTAAGGACTTGGAAACAGGTATAGTATAGGCCCTTTTATTTGACACAATGCCACTAGGACTGCCTTATTTTTCATTTGATGGTCGACGCTCGCTCTCATCTTAGATTTAGGTTTACATTAGGCGTTTTTCCACCCTGCATTCATTGTTCAATAAACATCCTTGAACTGTGATCACGAGTGTCTGTCTTTACTGTTGCCACCATGAGTTCCTTACAGCTAATGGTTCCTGAAAAATGATATGGTCACAGCCAAGTCTATGAGGATATTTATCTTATTGGCCAAGGGAAAAACTGTGATTCAAGACAACTTGTCATAAGATTAATGTTATGAGCAGACCACCAAACTTGATTTAACCCTTTGTTAACAACAGGTTCAACTGGATACATTGAAGGCATATTAACATCATCGATAATGGGTAAAGATACAAAACAGGTTGGTTGAAACCAATAAATAAATAATCCAATGTGTATTTAAAGGTCCCATTTATCCAGGTGTAAGAAGCAGGGATGCCCCCTGGAAGACAAACCTTTTACATAATACATCCCCAAGTTCCCAACATATCAGCCCATATTTCCCTTGCAGATCAGATTCTTTAAAGACATAACGGACTCACGAAAAAACAAAGATTCATTGATAAATCCCTCAATCAAAATATAATACAAAGACGGGCAAACTCTGTTTAAATCTCTCAAGACTTATGAAATCCATGCCTCAAGCTGTTGAGTCATTGCCTTCTTGAAGGAAATAGACATTGATACAAATTCATTTTTCCTGACAGATTAGGCAGCAACAAGTGATGCTCACTGCCAAAAGATCCCTGAAAATCTGAAGCTATTCAATAGAAAAAGGTAAAGAATCCCTGATTGAAAGAAGGAGCCGAATAGTGGGCTGACCTTTCCTCTCCTTTGGTTGCCTTTTTCACGATACAATTAAAACCTTCAACCTAAGGGTCTTTCTTACAACAGCAAAAACCATATCATGTGCATTCATAAATTGTAAAACCTCTTTGTTCATACAAATAAATATTTAACCTGCATATGTTCCAGCATAGAAACGTCAATCAATCAACATAATCATCAGGACATACGTTTTTGCGAAATGTTGAAAAATCAATGGTAAACAAGGCCGACTTTGTTCAGAGTTGCAAGGAGAAACAGGCAACCTATCATACCTTATTGCTCTAATATCTTGATCACTGTTTTAAACTTTATTCTCAGAATGTCCCCAGGAGCCAGGCCCATGAATCATATTGGTTGAAGCTCCAGGTCTAACATCCAGGCCCACATTTGAAGAAAGTAGAACTGATTGTACTTTAATAACTTAGTGGAGCCATCTGGTAAAGCCCTTAACATGAAACAAATTCACCTTAGATAATGTCAACTTCATAACTGCTGCATAATGAACGTTTAAAGCGACCACAGAGGTTTTATTTGGATCTAAATATTCCACCCGATCGAATGTTCTTAGAAGTAATAATCATCAAAGAAGGAATTTCATTGAACTGTTCAAAACGTTATGACGATCGAAAGGAAACAGTTAATCACGATGGATCACATCTAAACACAAAATAGAGTAATCGCATACAATACACCACGTCAATGTAATTGGCCCTGACCCACAACAGATGTTGACAAAAAATGTGTGTGCTATTGCTAATTCCCTAAACTCCAGATTACCACCATTGTCAGGCTCCAAATCTGAGGCTGCCAATGTCTGTACAATTTTAACCTTACTTGATCATAACTGCGGATCAGTTATTGTCTGATTTTGAGAAGCTTTTCCTAATAGGACATATTCTTATGAGGCTTGATTTTCAGGAAACAAAGCCATTTCAGAAAGCAAAGTATCACCCCTGTTAATAAGTGACTCTTTAGAAACTAAGAAGTATCTTATGTACTGTATATGCAATGTATTATTCTTTTTGCAATGCCTATTACGGGGTTTGTTTCATTTTCCCAATCACCAGCTGTGCTTGCCTCTGAATCATAATGTTTCTCTGATGTTACTAGAGTTACGCTAAGAACCTCGCTGTTAAGCAAGCAAGGACATTTTTTCTTTGTGTTCCTCTGTATTCCAAGTGGCCATTTCTGATGTTTCTGACCGTTCTTATGATGCTGAGACTTGTGAGGGTTTAGATGCAGAGATTTATGAGGGTCCTTCTGTGAGATATAAAAGGTGTCCACATGTCCAACTAACAGGTCATCAACTTCATTGCGGGAAGCAGATTCATGTAATCTTTGATAGCCTCTGATTGTTCACGACCATTATCCCGATTTAACCCACTGTTCGAGTTCTCAAGATTGATGCAGAGGTCCTAAATTCCTCTACAAGACCATTGTTTATTTTTAACCTCTGACAAGAGTACATCATAGGCCTTCATGAGGGACAGAAGGACTACATGCAATACACTTAACAGGTTTGGTGCAGGAGTGAAAAACTTTGAAGGAGAAGCAGACAAATGTTTAGAAAGAATCTATGCAGGTGGAATACCCACCAAGTCACCTATACCTACGAAAGGTTTTGTAATAATTTGAGCATCTAACACTGGAGAAGCCAAAATGTGTACATGATCAGGGAGCCATTGAGCTTAAATAGGTCTTAAAAATCTAGGCTTCATTATAATTAACAGAATCTCCCTAATTAAATACAGAGATGATGTGAGGAAACACAAACAAAGAATTTCCTAAAGCTATTTAAGCTCTTTGTAGAATGGACTCCTCATGAGGATTCATCCCATCAGAATGGTTCATATGTGTTTTGAAATAAGACCTTAACTTATTCATATGGGTGCTAATTTCCGTTGCAGTCTTTTCAACAGGCAGAACATTTGCAGGAGAAATCATGTCCACACCTATCAATCCAATTGCTAGCCTTCTATTTTGATCTCTAGCTGGATCTTCGGAATTCTTGCTGTGCAAATTACACTGTGCCGATTTCAATGCAATAACAGTTTATTCTGTGACTAGGCATAGCCCTTTATTGAGGTGTGTTAAGGAAGCCAGAGAAAAGCATGCTACACATGTTCAGAAGTCAAATATTTCAGAAGTGTATACACATTACAACATAATGCTGTAACTGAATCCTCCAAGTCCAATTCCGAAAAAAGGCCCTTTTCACACTGTCTACACTGCCAGACTGCTTCACCGCTTTTTTTGAAACATATACATAACTTCGCTGCACTGAATATATGCTCATAGTTGAGTATGTCAAATCCAACCGCATCACCACATAGAGAAAAGGGGAGATCTGAAAGGCAGACAAAACTGCCAGACTGGTTCCCCACTTTGCTTTGCATTTTGCGTCAGATTTAATATCCTTATCCCTTTTTTGGTATTATCTCTACTCCGATCAATTTCTCCATCCCCACGCTCTGATCCACTCCAGCCACCTCTTCGCTCCTGCTCCAAATAATTTCCTCCTGCTCAGCAAATTCCATCATTCCTCTACTCCAGAAGCAGGTAACAAAATAAAAACTAGAACATTTAAAAAGGGAATGTGGCCATGTTAGGTATGATTTTCATATCTATTATAAATCTTCCTGACCTGTGTCAACCCCAGAACATTTGGCTTTGACTAGTAACTATTTTACCTTGTCGCTAGGTGAAGGGGAATCTTTTTCCTCCCACTCATCTAGTCTTTTACTCTTTTTATGAGTGACCTTTTTATGTATTCCATAGTTTATGGTTGAAGTTATGGTTTCCAACAACTTTTGGGCTTAGGCTGGGTTACCCCTATGGGCTCCCCTGTCAATTTATATTTCATGTACTTAGTAGAACTACGGTTCCCAAGTAGCAAAGAGGGATTTTCACCCCTATTTACATTTTATATAGTGAGCCAGCACACCCCATCTTATGTGGAGTGCTCGGGGGATACAATGTATCCCCTTTCTGATTTACCTGGTAAAATGTTATTACAATTGCAAGTTTACATGAATGGCTGGTGGTAGTGGTTTTACCTTTGTGACTTTTAGTCATTTTTACTCGCAGGCTGTTACTTTAGCCTCGGTAATGCACAGAAGGGTCACCATTTTTTCTAAAATGGTGGGGTCCTTCCTTTCTTGCCATTTCTTGCGTGCTTCTAATTTTGGAGGTTTTCCCCTGCCATTCAAGGTGGGAAAGACCTCAGTGGGAGTTTTGTCTTTGGCGGGAATCCTTTGTATTCCTGCCAAGGCTCCAGAGTGTCTGAGAAGGCAGGATGCAAAGGAGTCCAAAACTCTGCAGCTCTTTGCCTTTCACCTTGCCTGAAAGGAGTCCAGTCTCAATGGGATGCTGGCTGTCCTGATTGGACAGCCAGACCGCCCCTTTCTGTAAAATGCAGGGAGAGATTGCAGACATTGTGCTGTAGTTTCTGTTAAATACTGCGAACCTGGAAGCTGCTTGCAAGTCTACCAATGGAATTGAAACCAAAGAGGAAGATGAAGAAAATACAGCTGTAGCGGTTTCCAGCGAACAGAGAGCCTGCTGTGTAAATGGAGCCTGTTGTTACCCTTCCTTCCAATCGACCTGGGGGTTCCAAACACGACAAACCTGACCCAGAACCTGGTTGAGGTTCACTGCAGTCAGCAAGACCTGCATATTGAGCCATCCCACGTTGTGCTGCGACCTTGTGGGGCTGCAATACCTCATTATCCTGGGAACTCAAGCCATCGTACTGTGCATGGTCTTACAAATTCTGAATCGGGCTAAAACTTTGGTGGTCTCCTTCTGGCTCCCAGAGACACAATTTAAGCCTTGAAGACCCCTCATTAGAGTGATGGATCAGTTTAGAGATGAGAATCCGACCAGCAACATTCAGTCTCCTCCTGTCTCCTGAAAAGGGTGCCAAAACCACAGAGCCACACCCAGCCATGAAGAAACTCTTGCCTGGAGCCTTCTCCATTATCTCCTCCAAAGTCCTGTCTTCCGTCTTCATGACAAAGGAATCCATTGACCAGGTTTTTGGCTGCAGATCCTGAAGTCTTCCTGTTGCAACTCCTCCACTGTGCTGAGGTACTGTATTGGCTGGGGTATTTACTCACCCTCAGCCTTTTGTGATACCTGTTAAGCTTTGGGGTGTTTCGTGTGATTGGGCGTCCTTTCATCCAGTTCACCCAGGCCCACTGCTAGAATCCTCATAGGGTGTCTTCTCAGAAGTCCATGTACCCTAACTAACTCTAAAGTAAAATACTTACTTTTTTAAGAGATTTCCTCAGAAACCCTGAATTTTCCTGCAACTGAACCTTATCACACACTGCCCCAATGTGGCACCTAGACCACTAGGGTCCCTCTTTTGCCTCTGAGTTAACTCATGTCATAGACTAGGGAAGAAATGGATAAGAAAAGGATTCTGCCTTGAAAAGTATAACAAGTGTTTAAAAGTTACTTGTGAAAGAGTTGATTGGTAGCTGTCACTCTGAGAGTGAGCAGTTACAAACGTTCTTACTTACCTTGTATGTATTCTGCCATTCTGAAAAGTATATGTAAGGTTATTTTAGTCACCTATGAATTGGTTATGCCTCTATCCCTAAAGTAATGCTGTTGGATTCACTTAACTATGTCTTTCAGTGTATAAGTTTACCTACTGGGTCTTGCTTCCCCTGACCTGTTGTATAGCCTGTCTAGAATACGTCTACTTTGGGTTTTTCTTACCTTGAATAGCTGTATGCCATCCTAAAATAAGTTAAGAAGTTATTGCTTACCTTAAGCCGTGTTCCACTGATCTGTAATTGTATATTACACCAAAAGGTCTTACTCACCTGGTATAACTGTGTGTTATCCTGAATGTAGTTATAGGTTTATACTTTTCCTTGAATCTGTGCTCCACTATTCAGAAAAGTATCCTGGTAACAAGGTTGGTATACTAAGTGATTCCTTAAACTGAGTGTCACTGCATGGCTGACAGGGTCTACTACCCTTGACTAACTGTAAAGTAATATAAAAGTAACCTATGGTTTTACTCCCCGTGATCTACCACTTCAGAAAAACTGTCATAACACGCCATTTTGGAATATAAGTAAAATAATAGTCTATATCAATCTTTATAAGAATTTGAAATGTCCTTTGTATAATTGAAGGCTTATAGTTCATACTTTCTACCCCGCTTGTATACCTTCTGATGTTATTGAATGCATGCTTATTATCTGCATACCACCTGATTTACTCCAGCACTATTTCTGCATTTATCCTTATGGTTAATAATGCTTTTTATTTAGAGTAACCATTGCTGCATCCATTTACAAATGTTTCAAGCACAGTTTTTTGTTATCTTTGTTTTCAGGTTTGGCGGAAGTGTGTTCACCTTTCCTAACCTGATTACTTTTGTGACAAAAAGATTTTCAACACCTTTTGAGCTGGAGCAGGTAAGCCGAGTGGTAAGAGGAATTGGTGGGGTAGGTTATTTTGATGTACTCGAATAAAAGTTCTAATTTTTCCCAAGATGCCTAATTTAGAAGCTAATTTGTACCAATTTGCATTTGTGCCACAGGGAGCAATCCCACGTTAAATGCATCATCATTTGAATCTTCAGTATCAACACTCACAAATTAAATTATACTAGTGACCTATATGTGCACTTATTAACTTTGCCATTGTTTAGGTTGCCATCATCTACATATACCTACTGTATCATAATTTCTTTAATCTATGTTAACACTACCGTTAACAGTATCATTGTTTATGTTGGAAGTATCATCTCAGTAGCATGACTCATTTCATTTGAACCACTCTGCCTTGTTTTCGTGTGTACGAGTCTTAGCTTTCCTCATATGAAATTATTTTGAACTCAACTCTCTTCCTGCCGTTTTGAAAGGCAGACAGTCTGGTGGGCCTGCTAAGATCTTGGATTTACACGCTTGCAGTATGATATGATAAGTCATTTATAACGCATCTGTACACAAGTGTAAAGATACTCAACACTACTATGTGGGACGCCTCAGGGTATGCAGTGAGTATGTGGAATCACAAAATAAGGAATCCAATTACAATGTATCGAAAATAACTAATTCCAAATTAACAAATTTGGGAAAAAACTAAAAATGGGGTTGGGAGTGGGAATAGTGGTTTTGGAGGTGGGGGAAAAGTATTAGGAACAAAATAAAGGGGGGTTTTGTGGGGAACTGCCCCCAAAACAACAAAAACTGAATTTGTTATTTTGGAATTAGTTGTTTTGTTATTAGTTGTAATTGGATTAGTTATTTAGTGGTTCCATGAAATCACATGTAACCCTTAAAAGGCAGCTTCTTTTTCAACAAGAATTGGAAAATCCATAGGTCTGGCATGTTTCTTTAAGTGTGAGAAAACAAGTTAATATAATGATTTGGATGGATGAGTGTGTGAGTGAATATGGTTGCATGGATGAGTGAGTGACTATAGAACAGTTATGGGGTTTAATGTACACTCTGGTGTGGGTAGCGGCCATGGGGGCCGTAGCAGAGCATTATATTTGCTTAATGTGTGGCCTGCCAAAAGAGGGTCCCCTGATAATGCAATAACGGAGTTCACATGTTTCCTATGCCATGAGTGAGAAAGTCATTTAGTACTGTTTTTCTTGGAATTCTGGGACTTGTAGTCCTAAATTTAAAATTAGAAATACAAAACTAAAAATCCCAGTATTCCAAGAAAAATTCGGGACTGGATAAATTTCTTACACATGGCATGGGGAAACTTGAGAACGCTGGAAATACTGAAAGGAGCTGTGGGAGCCCCTCTACTTAGAATGAGCATGGGTTAACTACCCTCTTCTATGGAACGTATTCCACTAAGGATGGTCTATAACCACTTATTAACTCACTGCTCCCTTCATGGAGGAGAAATATCCATTTGCATATCAGTCTTTGTCTCACCCTCAAGGGCAGTCCAGCACCAAAATGCTAGGCAATTCTCCTCTGAACAGGAGTACCATCAGCAAAGCCAGACACGTGTTTCAGCCTTGTTGGGCATCATCAGTGAGGTGAAGCTGAGCCTCCCAAAGGCACAATGGGCAAGAGGTCCACGTCTGGATTACACTTGGTTACTTACAGTGGAACCCCAAGTTTTACAAAATTGAAAGGGATTGTGGGAGCGCTTCTACTGAGAACGAACATGGGTCAAATACCCTGTTCTGTGGAATTTCTTCCACTCAGGAGGATCTACAACTACGTTTTAGCTCACGGACTCTTCCCAGAGGAGAAATATCCATTTGCATTTCAGTCCATACATGTATATCAGTATATTTAGGGATCGGAGTTTCACCCTAAGTTACCCAGGGTAATCGAGATGTGGACCCCTTGCTCACAGTATTTAGAGAGGCACAGCTTCACCTCATGGATGAGGCCTGACTTGACCGAAACACATATCTGGGGTTGTTATTGGTACGTTTATTCAAAGGAGATTTACATAGCATTTCGGTGCTTGACTGCCCAGGTGGGCGGGACCAGACAGCTATGCAAATTAATATTTCGGCTTTGTGAAAGGTACAGTGAGCTAAAACGTGCTTATAGACCCTCCTAAGTGGGCACCTTCCCATAGAACAGGTTGTTTGTCCGAATTTGTTCTAGGTGGAGGGGCTCCCAGACCTTTTGTATTTATACTGGTTCAACACAGAATCTCAATTCAAGCGCATTGAACAAGATAGATTTTTCTAGGGTATAAGTTCATAACCTCCACACCCCAAAAGAAATAAATGTATGTGAAAAACGTTTGAATTAAACCTATTATATTCCTATTTCTGAGAGCTGACAGCTGCTTTGAACTGCTCTGGGATAGCTAGATGTGATACCAAATGCACATGCATGCATGAATCTTATGTGCAGAGTCAATACATTGATTGAATGTTTGATGCTCACATGCATCCAAACAGCATAATTTGACAGAGGCAATCATACACCCCATCCCAAGCAAGCACATAATACAGTATTCTTAATTATAACCTTTAATCTGTTCCTCCGGGAACACCAATCAGGAAGAAATCGCCTCATCCCAGCAACACCAGGGATCTATCTCTCCCTTTAGTCACACTAATAATGAAGGGATCTATGTGAGCACTGCAACGCTGAAAATGTTGGCTTACAAAATGCTGAGTGCAATAACGGCGAGGTGCAGTGATCACATAGATCACATATCCCCATACCCGCGTACCCTTTTCTTTTCTATTTCCCTTTTGGGGGCACACTTCTGTGTGTGCCGCCGACTCCCCTCTATCCCGCAACGTTAGTTCCCTCCCACTTATGTGGGTCAGAGCCGGTGCTGCAGTGCCCTTTTTTTGTACTTTTTTGTTTTATCTTTCTTGTTCCCCACTTACCATGTAATGGAAGCGGGGGACAACCTCGCAACCCCTAACTCTTATTGGTCAGTGTAGTGGGAGTTGTTTTTTTGAAAGCAGCAAAATGCACAGTAAATGCACTTTTGGCATTTTATTGTGAACATTTTGGGCCAATACTATACTGAAGAAGTAACCCCTCATACAACCTATCAGACCCTCTTTTTCCTCAGCAAGTCAAGCTTATTGTCCCTTTAGTGGCCTTTCACCTTACTGAACTCTTCAACCTGTCCTTCGACTCTGCTTGCTTTTCCTCTATTTTTAAAACTGCCATGAATATCCCTTTCCTAAAAAAGCAAGGGACTGGCCCGAACCTACTGGCTAATTTTCATCCTTTGACTCTCCTTCTGCTCTTTTTTGAACAGCTCAAAAGGGTTGTGTTCAACTGAGTTACACCTTTCTTACAGATCCAAAACCTTTGAGATCGGAATTTGTATATTTGATTGAATGAAAAAAAAAACAATGGGAGATTTATTCGAAAATCGACAGTATGAAAATTACTACAGCCGAAAATGTCAAATAAATACCCCATTCCGTGTCATTATAGTGAACAAGGGCTGCGGGGGCTACAGGGGTGCCTCCCTCACGCTTGTTCACTATAATGCCATCAGGAGTTGCGGGGGTGTCCCCTGCCGCCTATTGAAAACAATTTGGGAGAAAAAGAAGAGGACCCTACGGTGCCGGCTCCCATTCAGGTAAGTGAAGGGAACCAGCGTTCCAGAGGGATGCAGGATTTGGTGGCACACAAGGAGGTGTGCCGCCAAGGGGCAAGTAAGGGGATGGGGGCAGTGGGTTGTGAGAAATGTTCGGGGGAGTGAAAACTGAAAGTCATTTTCGTTCAATTTACTTTTGTTTTTTTCTCCCTTGAACATTTCTAATTCAGTAAATACACAGTAATCCTTCGAGACCCCCTACAGGCAGGTTTCATCTCCTGTCACCCCACGAAAACTGCTCTCATGAATGTCTCCAACTTCATTGCCTCAGCTAAGCACTCCAACCTACCGTCTATGCTAATTCTCCTTTACCTGCCTGCTGCTTTTGACACTGCCAATCACTATGATCTCCTTAATACTCTCTTTCTTCTTGGGATTGCCTGGATTGAATCCTAACTGGCACCTCGCCAATTCTATGCCTCCTAGAGGAACAACACCTCTCAACTCACGCCCTAAATGTTGGTGTTCCACAAGGCATGGCTTGGGTCCTCTACTCTTTACATCTACACCTCTGCTCTTGGGGCACTAATCTCCTCTGTTGGGTTCTCATACTAACTCTTCACGAAGAACATTCAAATCTTCTTCTTTATTCCTGAACCCTCCTCTGATCTCTCTATCAAAAACAGTCTCTCTGCCATTATATATTGGATGGTTTTGCACTCTCTGATGCTAAACTCTCCCAAACCAGAGTCACTGTTCTTCTCTGTCAAATATCTCTCTCATATCTCCCCAACTATATGGTTCCTACCTGAAATTCTCTGCCACTCTTTATCCGCTAGAAATCTCACCATCATCTATGACCCTTATCTCACCTTCTCTACTATCATCTACAACACTGGATGTGGGCTCTTTTCTTGGTGTGGATGGAGAGTCGGTATTGCCTTTGGAGCAGGCGACAGGCCAGTTTGTCAGAGGGAGAGACTGAGGTCTGCCACTTCCATTCTGCATCTCTGCACTTGCGTTTCAAGGCTGCAAGTTCCGAGTCTGTAATGTGGCTTACAGAGCAGCTTTGTGTGTGTGTGATGTCATGAGCTGTGGAAGGTTGGTGTTGGAGTGTTCTACTGAGTGACAGTTAGTGAGAGAGCAAGCTGTGAGCTGAGAATATTGGTGTGGGGGTGAGCCTGGTGTTTCCCTAATTGATGTCGTGTCATCTGTGTCCCCTACCATCCCCGTGTTACTTATGGAGTACAGGACAAGGACAATCCGGGCATCCACTTTGTTACAATAGACATTAATGATATACCTGGATGATGCGAAGCCCACCAAGAGGACTTCGCATTTTGCCACGATTAATGGGATAGGAGAGAGAGTAGAGATGAGATGAGAAGTCCATATCCATAGATCGGGAGAGGGGACAGAAAGGAGGATGGCAGTGAAAATCTGTCTGGAATTTCCACTAACATAGATATCTGCGATAGGTAGGCCAGAGTTACTGGTCAGGATGTCTTTTTTAAGCTTTTTTCTTCCAGACTTAGCGAGAGAGGGAGGGTATGTGATAGTGTAGCAGTTAGAGAAGATAGGGGAGATGTTAAGTGCAATAGGGGTGGTGGAGGATAGTTGGAGGAAACAGGAGGGCCGCACAGCACTGTCCGAGCACAAACTCACCAGGTGGCCTAGTAGCCAAGGCAGACAAGAGAGCAGATGCACTAGGAATACTTTAGTACTGCTGTTGGGTGTAAGAGATACAAAAACACACACCAGGCCTCGAATTTCCAAAAGGGTACACAAAATGCAGTACAAAAAATGGGTGCAATATGTCAAAACACACACACACACCAGGCTTCAGATTTGCAAAATCGACACAGAATGCAGTGCAAAACGGGTGACAAGATTTTAGAAAACACACACATCAGGCTTCGGATATGCAAAAAGAAAGAAAAAGTGCAGTGCAAAAATGGGGTGCAAGATGTTTAAAAAAAACACACACCAGGCTGAAAATTTGCTAAAGGAGACACCAGTGTGATGGAAAGAGGAATAAGTCAGATTATGTAAGGCAAAAGGCAGAATGTTGTGGCACACCTTGGTTCAACAGTTGTTAATGATTAGTGGGGGGTATTGACACATCCAGCCATCACTCACAGGTATTCTGCATGGAGCATTGAAATGCAGAGGCCCAAGTTCGTGGGATTACAGGCTGAATGCCTGGGCACTGTTCCATGGTTTGCTGTCAGGGCAAAAGGAGTAAGGGGCCCTCGAAGCCCTCCTGGGCCCAAATAGGCAGAGACAGGGGCCTTAGGAGTGGGGCCTTTGGAAGGAGGGCCGGCTTAGTCACCTGCCAGCACCCGATTGACAGATACAGACAGTTGTGGGTCAATCAGCAGCAAGGCAACATGGTTTCCATGGAAACCCTTGAAGGCACTCCAGTGCCGATGAAGAGGGCAGCCATGTTTTTATGGTGAATTCACTGCTTTGCGCTACCTCGCCCGCATTCCTTTATTCAGTTTCAGGGCCAATAAGCCCAGTTGGCAGCCCGTAGCCTCCTGGAAGCGGGCAATGTGTGCAAATAGAATAAACACACCCTCAGACGAATGAGGAATCAGTGTGTGTGCACAAACACAAGAAGGCTCACCTCAATGCCTGGCTCCCGTCCGGAGTGAGTTGAAATTTGCTGGGAGGTTGGGAAGAGGTTTGCATTGCAGCTGCTGTACTCAATGCATGTTGGAGAATCAATGGCACATTGTCAACTGCTTAGTGCAAAATAACGCATCTGAGACCAAACAAAGACATTTGTTCAAAACATCTAGATGTATTGAGAATAGTCCCTTACAATAGGGGGACATCCTGCCAAGCGCTAACGGGTGACAAATTGCTCCGATGCTCAAATATGCCATGGTGTCTCACCAATCAAAGACATATCTTATTAGATTTGTGCAAATATGCCAAATGCGTTAAAGTGCAAAAATGTCTCACAAGGTCAACATGCATATCCAAGGAAATAAAAAAAGGGAACAGAGAAAAAAAGAAATGAGATAAAGAGGACAAAAGGGTTACAAAAGGAGACAGAAGGCAGTCATTTCCAAGACACAGAAAAAGCAATTAAAAAGTAAAGAAAAGAAAGCAGATCATCAGTTCAAACATCTCACAATTTTAGAATCAAATCTCAAGAGTCAGCTCCTCATCAATGTTGTGTCCAGACAGAACTTTGGTCTCAAAGTGAATAATTGGTCTAGTTTGAAGCTGGAGTAGGCTCAAGGTTCTATCTCCTCCCCTTGGATGCTTAGGAATACGATTAAAGGGATGGTCTAGTAAAAAAATGTATTTAAATAATAGATAGGCCACATAAAAAAAAAATACTAGCATCCTCCGTTTTAAAACTTCCTATGTAAAATTTTGAGCTATTCAAGCTCAAAATTCGAAAAAGCAAGCACAGGGGCGCAGCCATTTTGTGAAATGGAGGCCCTCCTGTGCTGGCTTTTGCTTTTGCGGCACTAATGAAGGAAAAGCCAGCCAGCTGTAGTAAACAAAGTCTACCGCTGGGTGGCTTTCCCTTCATTAGTGCCGGGACTCGGAGGACGCGGACCGGAGACCAGAGCAGGAAAGCTGCAGCTGAATCTCGGTAAGTGCTATTTATTTTTTTTACAAAAAATAAGCACTAGCTGCGGTTTTTTTTCTAAGTTTCCCGGGCTGGAGGAGCCCGGAAAACTTAGAAATAAAACCGCAGCTTTAAAAACGTTGTATTTATGTTTGCGGTCGCTTTTGAAGCGACCGCAAACATAAATACAACGTTATTGTGTTGGAAAACGCTGCGATTTTTCTTTCCAAGTTTCTCAGGCTCCTCCGGCTCGGAGGAGCCTGAGAAACTTGGAAAGAAAAACCGCAGCGTTTTCCAACACAACCGCGTTGTTTCTGCCTGAATCTGCTTTTCCATTTGGGGCTCTCGGGCTCCCGGGGAGCCCGAGAGCCCCAAATGGGAAAGCAGATTTAGGCAGACAACGCAGCATTTAGCATTTCCCATTTGGGGCTCTCGGGCTCCCCATGGGGAGCCCGAGAACCCCGAATGGGAAATCAGCTGCAGGTAGAAACACTACGCGGCATGTAAAGATAACCGCGTGTGTTTCTGCCTGCTGTGGCATTCACTTTGGGTCTCTCGGGCTCCACCACGGGGAGCCCGAGAGCCCCAAATGGAAAAGCAGATTCCGGCAGAAACAACGCGGCATTGCGGAAAACAGCCGCGTTGTGTCTGCCTGAATCTGCTTTTCCATTTGGGGCTCTCGGGCTCCCCACGGGGAGCCCGAGAGCCCCAAATGGGAAAGCAGATTTAGGCAGACAACGCAGCATTTAGCATTTCCCATTTGGGGCTCTCGGGCTCCCCACGGGGAGCCCGAGAGCCCCAAATGGGAAATCAGCTGCAAGTAGAAACACTACGCTGCATGTAAACATAACCGCGTGTGTTTCTGCCTGCTGTGGCTTTCACTTTGTGATAGCCACAGCAGGCAGAAACACACGCAGTTGTGTTGGGAAACGCTGCGGTTTTCTTTCCAAGTTTCTCAGGCTCCTCCGAGCCGGAGGAGCCTGAGAAACTTGGAAAGAAAAATCGCAGCGTTTTCCAACACAATAACGTTGTATTTATGTTTGCGGTCGCTTCAAAAGCGACCGCAAACATAAATACAACGTTCTTAAAGCTGCGGTTTTATTTCTACGTTTTCCGGGCTCCTCCAGCTAGTGCTTATTTTTTGTAAAAAAAAATAAATAGCACTTACCGAGATTCAGCTGCAGCTTTCCTGCTCTGGTCTCCGGTCCACGTCCTCCGAGTCCCGGCACTAATGAAGGGAAAGACACCCAGCGGTAGACTTTGTTTACTACAGCTGGCTGGCTTTTCCTTCATTAGTGCCGCAAAAGCAAAAGCCAGCACAGGAGGGGCTCCATTTCACAAAATGGCTGCGCCCCTGTGTTTGCTTTTTCGAATTTTGAGCTTGAATAGCTCAAAACTTTACATAGGAAGTTTTAAAACGGAGGATGCTAGTATTTTTTTTTTATGTGGCCTATCTATTTTTTAAATAAAAATGTTTACTAGACCATCCCTTTAACACCACGAACGAAAATCCATCCAGTATTCCACCATGATGTTCATGAAAATGTTTGGCGATGGGATAAAAAAAAAGTCAGTTTTAATGGCATGAATACGCTGCCGGATCCTTATTTTCAGTTTGCAAGTTGTGCTATGCACATACCGTGTGTTGCACTGGCATCCAAGAACATATACAACAATCTCTGTGTTGCAAGTAACATAGGATCAAATGGTGTAAATCGTATCAACCACAGGAAGTTTACACTTTGATTGAGAAACAGCATATTGACAGACTTTGCATTTATGACATTTACAAAACCCTAAACGGTCCCTGGCCAACCAATTGAATGTGGAAACTTTCTCTGGAGGTAAAAACCTCTGCACCAATGTGTCTGTAAGTGATGGGAATTTTCTAACAGTAACGCTTGGCCGTCTTGGTAAAATCTTTCAAAGATCTGTATCAATTTTAAGGACCTACTAATGCCTGGAAAGAATATCACTGATGAGACCCGAATTAGATGAACAAGTAAAATTAGTCTAGCAACCTGACTATCCAGCTGGATGTCCCTTTTCTGTTTATGTAATAATACAAATATATATAATATGCCCCAATACGGGCCTTGGCCAGCGGTGCAGAAAAAATCTATGGAATAACAAAACCCTGGGATTTGTTTTTTTATTATATATTTTTAAAACGTTGTTTATTAAGGTTTACATCTCATAACAGGTGCAATCAAACATAGCATAATACAGTTGCGCTGTGCTGCTTACAAGGCTGCTCCATTAGGCAGTACACAGGACCTTTCCACCAAAGGTACATCGACACGATACAGCTCGACCAAACATACCTTGCAGTATAGCCTTTACAGCTTCCCCCCAACCAACCCGTATTCTGTTGCCCCATCAGAGAAATGTATAATGTCGGCCCCTACCACTACTGAGTGCTCAGGAAACACGAGAGGGGGCCCCAAATATTACTAGGTTGGTTAATGGCTGCTGTCAATGCAAAATACTCGAGATCCATGTCCCCAAACCAAGTAACATCCGCCTACCATACCGTGGGCGTGGGGGGAGCAGGACCATTCCAGTTCACCAGCCAGCATCACGCTAATATCATACCAGTAGTCAATAACTTGCGGGACCCTTTCGCCAGGCCAACCGAACATGCAGCATAGAAACTCACAAGGGACCTCCTGGCTGAACATCTTTGTAAACATAGCTGTCGCTCCCTTGCAGTAGTCGTGAATATGAGGACATGTCCACAGCATGTGGATTAAATCCACAGACTCCACTCGGCACCGAGGGGAGAGCCCATCGTTAGTGGAGTCAAACACCCGAAGGCGCGTAGAGGTCACATACAGTCGGTGGAGGTTTTTGAGCTGAATTAGTTGGTGTCTAGTGTCAACAGCTTCGGTATGCATACATTGAAACATGACTGCCCATTGCATGTCAAAAATCGCAGTCCCCACATCTGCTTCCCATTTGGCCCGACTACCCAGAGCTACCTTTGGGGCATTTTGCATGAGCAAACTGATAAGGTATAACAACAGCTGCGTCGTCACCCGCTCCTGAGGGAAGGATTGGGACCACGCTTTAAATGCCTCCCTCATGACATGATACTGGAGCTCCTGCCGGAGGCCCCAACCCTCCTTCTCAACAAATTGATCTTGGCTCACAAATACTCCCTCTGGATACGTATCAAACATTTATCTAATGCCTAGTCCTTCCCCTTCTCTAATTAGTGCCTCATCACAAGATGGGTGCAGCATTTCTATGTTCCATAAACTGAGCGTAGGGGCATAAGGAACCACCAGAATCAGGCGCTTTAGTACCCTCCTCCAAATGCTTAGGAGGATAGCTGTGTGGCAACGTGCTCGCCTTGGAAGCAAGATGACATGGAACAACACACGTTTGATACCCTGGTCTGCGCTTAGAACCCTCTGCGTATGAAGCGCGTTATAAATAACCGATCATATTATATCCTCCATGAATGAATAGTGCACTCAACCGGGTCAAACTTGCACCTGTTGTGAACCTTCAATGACACCGCGCACTTTGAATTGAATAGGGACAGACCGAGCAAGACTCAATTCGTACATGAGGATAGAAAGCGGCCCATGGCATGCAGTACATAACAATGTGGAGCTGCGCCACTAGGAAGTACAACTCCATATCAGGAGCCCCAATCTCCCATCCGCATAGGGTTTGCTCAGTGTATCCCATTCAATCAGGGAGTGTTTAGTGTGCCACGTTAAACGAATCTTCAGCCGCCGCAATTCTGAAAATAAAACCATTCCTGGTCACACAGGAACATTCTGAAACACATTTAACAGTTTTGGAACTACCACTATCGTAACACGACCCAGCATCGACGGCGCCCCACTGTCAATTTTCATATGAAGCACCTGCAATTATGCCAAGTGGTTCTCTCCCAACAACTTATCCCGGGACCTACTAATCTCTATGCCCAAATACTGACGGAACCTTTGCTCCCACCTATATGAGTGCACAATCTGGGGTTCCATTGTATTTTCATTCAACGGAAACAGAACCGACACAGCCCAACTTATGCCGTGTCCCGAGACTGCCCCAAAAGTTTCCACCTCCTCCGTCAATAGACTCCAATTAACTTCTGGGTTTTTGAGGTAGAGAATAATTTTTTCCGCAAATAGCAACAACAGGCTGCGACCACCTCCTGAATTAAGTCAGCACTTGGGGTGGTACTTCCGAAGGCATGCCGCCAATGGCTACACCACAGTTGCAAAAAGTAGGGGCGACTGCGGGCAACCCTGCCTTATACCGTGCCCCTAGAGAATTGCAGCGGATCGCCTACCAAAAAGTCCCCTTGAAATTCACTGAAAAAACTTTAGTTGCAGGGACATTAAGGTGAAAAATACATTGCAAAAAAAACTTCAAAATTCAAGGAAAAAACTTTAGTTGCAGGGTGAGAATGTATCGCAATAAACCCTGAAATTCAGTGAAAAAAACAACTTAACCTAGCACCCCTGTTGCACAGCCTTTGACCACAATGAGGACATCATAGATAGTATCCATGATGACATCACTAATTCCATCATCTATGCCATCACTGGTGAGATCACAAATTGCATCACAACACTAATTGGTTATGACCAGTGGCCACGGCCTTTAGCTGTGCCCACTGTATGTTTTAACACTGGTGAGTGAGGTTTAATCAAGTCTATTCAAAAAAAGGACGAGCATACTCGTCCTTAGCGCTTAAGGAGCCATTAGCCATGGCCTTTGCCTATGGTCAGCTGCTACGGACTTCGGCCATGCCTTTTGTTTATTTTAACACATTAAGGGGCCACTAGCCATGGCTTTTGGCCATCGGCAGTGGCCATGGCCTCAGCTGTGTCCACTGTATATTTGATGACATCACTGGTGACATCACAAATTACATCACAACACTAACCAGTTACGACCAGTGGTCAAGGTCTTCAGCCATGCCCAGTATGTATTTTACAACACTAGCTGGACAGTAACCATGTCCATTGGCCATGGCCACTGTGTATTTTATCACATCAAGTGGCCACTAGGCATGGACTTCAGACGCAGCCCCTGTATATTTGAACACATTAAGGGGCAATAGTCATGCTTTTATACTGCACCAATTCACCACAGGAAGAGGTTTCATAGAACCTAGGCAAGTCCATGAAGTCCATGAAGTGTGGTACTGTGATCCCGCCAAGAAAATAAGCAAGGGGAAAATAAGAGGATGAGAAAGTGAAAAATAGATGCTACAAACACAAAAAGGGAAGGATGCAGTGGGGGGAGAATGTTTTGTGACAGCATGGGCGGATGTTACTCCTGCTATGTGGGCCAGAGGTTTTGTGAAAGGGAGGAAGTGTGAATGTCCTAAAGTGTTGCAGTAATTGGGTTGTATTTTCAAGTCAGTTTTGGACAATTGTAAGTTACTACACAATGTCATGTTGGATGCATGGGGGCTCAAGAGTTGCATGGGTTGTGGGTTATTGTGAGAAGTTTGTTTTAAATAGCAGCACTCCACAATTTGCAACTGAAAAGACAGTCTTATGAGCACTTTGAGGAGTTAGACATGGGTTTGAGCCACACAGTGACACAGGCACTGATTGGCTGTAGAAAGATTTCCAGTACTATGCAATGCGCACAAATGCATGAAAGGACGGGACAGGGACGTCATTTCACCAAAATGCTAGGGGTAGCGGACGTGATATCACATGACCCTTGACCTCTGATGACATCACAGGAAGTGATGTCAAATGACCCACCCCAAAGTGACATCATAGGAAGTCATAGAACTTGATCTTTCATCCCTTTAATAAGTCTAGAAATTATTGTATAGAATTCTAGAAGGACAAATTGTTTGTTATTCCTATTGGTTCTTATTTAGGGTCACTTATACTTGTGGAGCCCCCTGTTTTTGTTTTTTTAAGAGACCTCAACATAAATTCTAGCCACTCCAGAAACAGAGCCACATGGCACTAGCCATGGCCCAGGAGTTTCAATGTAAAAAAAAAATGCACTTTTTACAATTTCTTTAAAAGAAAATGTTATGGGTAGCAGTGGAGACCACAGGGGTACTCCTGGCGACCCCCAAATGACGTCCCTGGGACAGGAAGCAATGATGGGAGCACTTCAGGTATTCAGTCATGTAACATTCTGTATTACAGGCATTGAAGTGATTAATGAAGCAGCATTGCAGGCCGTGCTGAAATGGGCGAAATGTAACCTGGACCCCTCCCCCGCCCCGTGCTTTGTGCGTGGTGTGTGGACAGAGGGGTGTGGGTGGGGCTGAGGGGCCTATTCCGAGCCCAGGTTGAGCAGCACCTGCAGGAGGGATTGAGTCATGGCGATTTGCATAAAGGCAAACAGTGTTTTAGGAGCATAGGAATGACCACAGAGTGTGATATTTGAAATATGGCTGTGATAGTGATTCTACAATTAAACCCTTCTGAGCAAGTAATGCGAATTGGGCTCTGTGCTTATTTAATTTGTCACAATACATACCCTAACTGAGAAATGTCTGTAATCCACAAGATATATATACATATTTGGATTGCACTCATCCTTGGGTGTGAGCCTGTGGCGGGCTTCAGCAAATAGCTCTTTCTGTGAGCCTGCTAAAGTATGGAGACTG
Organism: Ambystoma mexicanum; assembly: GCF_040938575.1. Lineage (NCBI taxonomy): Eukaryota > Metazoa > Chordata > Amphibia > Caudata > Ambystomatidae > Ambystoma > Ambystoma mexicanum. The sequence goes on along the minus strand of NC_090934.1, from coordinate 1,070,857,704 downwards.
CTGGGCTACCCACTGCGCAGGGGCGGTGGTTTAGGACATGGGCCTATGTGCACAGCTCTGTCTTGCTCTTGCCCAATTCTTTCAGTCAGGGGACAAAAAAGCCTGCCACAAACACTTGCCTTGTTACAAACAGTGAGGAAACTGAACTTCTACTCTGGCTGCATAACCAGACTGCTTAATGCTCTTACTTTTTTTTTTTTTTTTTTGATACAGCTGAGTTTAATCAACTTTTCAAAAACGAGAAGTAATAACAAATGAAATAAAAATACAAGAGAAAATCATTAAAATGAATAATAAAAGAGAACCAACAATACAAATAAATTAAGAAAGTTAACTATACAATCTCATTTCTCAGATGTACAATTAGTTCTATTCGCTTTAAAATTGGTAACAATGAATGATTACATATTGATTTCAGAAGGTAAAATTGCATCAAGGAAATGAACTATTGCTTTGATTATGGAGAACTTAGTTCCAGCTAAAAGTAAATTCCAAATCTGATTTTCATCATATTGTTTATACAGATTTAGTACATGAGCAAAATGTTTGGTTCATAACTCTTGCAAATTGATACAGGAGATGATTAGATGTTGCAAGGTCTCCTTTTCTGTATACAACTCGCAGAAGCGACAATAATTCAAATTATGAGGAATCATATGCCACCTAGTAAGCACTTCTCTAGTTAAATACAGATTTAATCTAAAGCGTAGGAAGTTATTTCTTATAGCTGGTGCAGGACATTTCAACAAATAATTTGCCACTTGGCCGAGCTTTTTATGACCAAAGTTATCTCTAGTGAAGTCTTTAAATTTCATACAGATTTCAGAATTTAGTATCCAGGCATAATGATTAAACTTAATTTTGGCCTGTGCTGGTCTTTCAAGCAAGAGCGTCATAGTTATGTCCGCATCAGACAAAATAGTCAATACCTGGTTTCGCCATCTGAGTGGGAAGGGATGTTTCGATTTAGTTAGATAGTGAGCCACCGTACTCAAAATGTTGTTACTTTCCAACACCAATAAACATTTGCGAAAAAAAGCACACATTCGCCACTTGACTCTAGATGCTAGAGAGTTCAATCCCAACTCAAACCGTAAAATAGGCATGGGTGTACAATTCAGAAGATGTAATACTTTTCTCCAGTAACAGGCTTCTAGTTTGTTCCACATTTCATCACTAGGGTGCAACTTTGATTCCGCCGCATTGATCAACATTGGTACTACCTTTTGTTCATTAAAAAGTAGGATGTGCTTCAGCGTAAATTTACCATATCTATAATGCAAAATTTTAGCTTGCGAGATCAAATTTGAGAGTTTGACCTGCAAGTTAGTCTGATACAGATAATCAATTCTTGTATTCGGCACCATAAGCCCCAAATATTTATACTCCGTTACAGTTTTCAATAGCACATTACAAATCGACCATGGGTAATTAAATGTTTTGTTTTTGCGATGTGATTTACAAATCATAATTTGTGATTTGTCAAAGTTCACAATTAAATGATTATTCTTCACATAAGTCGTAAGGGCACCCAGTAAATTTTGGAGACCACTAGGGGTCTGGGAAATTAAAACCAGGTCGTCAGTGTACAAAAGCCACGCTATGCGCTGTCCCCCCAGCTCAGGAGCATCAGATATGACTTGCCTAAAAGATTTACCCATTTCTAAAATAAATAAATTAAACAAGAAGGACGCCAATATACAGCCTTGCTTAAGACCCATATATGTATTAAACGGTGAGGACAAAAGACATTCCATAGTTAATCTAATGCGCATAGTGGTGTCAGTATGGAGGTGAATTATCAAGGCTAATAATGAAATAGGGCAGCCCAGCAGATTTAGTTTTTGAAACAAAAAGTCACGATTTACTGAGTCAAATGCAGAACGGAAGTCAATAAAAGCGCAATATAATGATTGCTTCCGCTCTGCATACTGATTCTTTAACATGTTAATGGTTATAATATTGGGAAGTGTGCCCAACCCACTAATGAATCCTGATTGAAAGGGATCCCTTTTGAAGTTGTTCTTAGACCAAATATTCAAATCTCTCAATATTAGGCGGCAGAAGATTTTCCCAGGCACATCTAATAGTGAGATCGGTCTATAGCTGGCCGGATTGGACCGATCACCTTTCTTATAAATGGGTACAACAATGGCTTGCTTCCAAGTGTGAGGTATTTGCTGCGTGTCAATAATATTAATAAACATTGCATGTAGTACATCGGCCCAGATTGTCGGATGTTGTTTAAGATGCATATTTGACAACCCGTCTGGACCTGGAGCTCTTGAGCAACTAGCTTGGTTGATGGAAAATAATATGTCCTCCCTATCAAATTTGAGATCAAACATCAAATGATGCAAAGGTTTAACAGTCTTTAGAGTATCGGATGATGGCGCTTAAAGGTTAGAATAAAACTGAACCCATGTGTCTTGATTCACATCGTTTGTCTGAATGGAGACTTGATGTCCTGCTGTGGCTTGATTAATTAATCTCCATGATTCTGCCGAATTCTTACTGGCTAGAGTCCTTAACATGGTACTCCCGTCATTTTGGTACAATTTAGCCTGCCTACCTCTCACCCAATTCGTATATCTTGTTTTGATTTGAGTGAGTGTCGTTGCTCTCTCGTCACGAGGGAGTTTATAGGCCTCTCTTTTTTCAACACGAATTCTCGATTTCATCGCTTTCAATTCGTGATCGAATATATGTAGATGTGGAGTTTGTTTTCGATTATGTAAGGTGGAATTGTGCTGGAACAACTGCATTAGATCATGATAAAGTACAGGTGAGCATCTTTCGCTATAATTCTGGCACTTTAATTGAGCCTCATAACAAGCTCTAAATGCTTCTAAGGATTCTTGCGACCAGGTTAACCTATTCCTGGCTGTGTTTACAAAAATAGAATCTCTTAGATATTGCAAAGATTCTTGAGTCTCATTTTGATGGCAGACCCAGGTCATTTTAAGCATGTTATGGTCGCTAGCGTCCATGTCAATAACTTGAAATGTTTTTACTTTACTTAACATGATGGGATTGACATAGATGTAATCAATTATCGCCTCGCTAGTTGCACTGTGCCATGTTGGTCTGGGAGGAATATCCATAGCAGTCGAGCCATTTAACATGAATAAATTTCTGGAGTTCGCAAGACTCAACCATTTGTCAAGACGACCCATGTCAGATTTATACTTAGGACCCAGACAATGGAGATTAAAATCTCCAGCTATGATGATGGTATCCACTTGGCAATCAAGTATAATAAGATCAAGCGCCTTATGCATAGAGTCCAAAAAGTCATCGTCTGAGATACTCAGAGGATTCCAGTATACGTTAATAAGTGCGCAATGCATACGGTGTCCAGTCAATCTGGTCATTTGTAAATGGGAATTTGGAGAAAACCATGATTGGATTTTTAAGGCAGAACTCAGCCTAACAGCCGTTAGTAAGCCAGAGGTAGGACGACCTAATTTCCCCTTAACAGCTGGAGAGTGTACGATATTATGATTATCCCATGTTGGAGCACGTAGCAACCAGGATTCTTGTATTAAAATAATATCGTGATTTAGTAATGAGATATCTTGGTTGTTCATTAAGTGCTTATGTCCTCTAGAATTCCAGCTAATCAAGGAGAAAGTGGTGTCATGTCCATTTAAATGCTAACGTTGCAAATCTTTATGGTTGCAATGACATTTAGCTATACGAACATTTTGCTTTCTATTCGATTGCTGATATATATTTGGTTTAGTGATTTCCAATACATTGCAGTCTATAGGTTCCAAACCTGTTGAGACTATAAATCCCAGGTCGAAAAGCTGGGTCTTTGCGGCCCAAATGGCATTAACCACCACTCTAGAATTTATCCATAAATTCACAACTGCCCAATTTATTCGATCCGTAAATTCCACCTGTACAATGTCAATAGATCCAATATCATCAAGTTCCGGCAACTCGCTAAATATAGATAGAACAGCTGCTCGATTCAAGTGATATTGCCGAGCCGGTGCTGGTCGACATCTAAAAGATAGCGAGTGCACAGCCGGGCGTTTGGAGGAACGGGCAACATTTTTCTGGGTATCGACTTTACAAGGGGCTGATATTTTAGCATTTAGCTTAGAGGCAGATTTAACTTCATTTCCGTTCGGTTCAGTTTGGGAAGCCAAGATTTTGGATAGCGTGGTTTTAATCAATTCTTCAATGTTTGCGCAAGGAGCCATCACTTGCTGTGCAACCTTGGTATTATTAGAAGAAGATGAGGAGCCAGTTTTCATTAAGGAATCAGCTGATTGTATTTTCGGCACGGCCACCGAGACAGAGTGTTTTGTGCCAGTATTCACGTCAATATCGGATGACTCAGGTATATGAGTCGTGGATAGAGAGTCTGGAAGAAGCGACTTCTGTGGCAGCAATTGTGAGGCCATATAGTCATCCACTGCCTGCCTTAATTCTCTGTGACGGTCAGACAGGATTGGATCTTCTAGTGCTGCTTTAGATTGCAGCCATGACAATGTATTGGTTTGGTTGGATGAGCGAGCATTTTCAGCAGCTATGGCTACATTTACCAAGGAATTCAAAGGACTATACGATTCCACAAGCTTACTCTTCTCTAAAGAGTTCGTGGTCTTCCTAATCTGTAATTGCTTCAGATATTTTTTAGTAATAGCACTAGATGCAATTTTGGTGGCATCAGAAGGTATTGAAAGTTTGTTAACAAAGGTTTTAATGTTGGAGCTGTTCTTGGCTACAGACTTGATATTTTTCGACTTCTTGGATACACCTTGCTTTAATTGAATTGGCTTCGTAAACATGTCAAATACATTTGTATGAGTAGCATCAAATAATGGACAGTTAGATTTTTTACCTTTTTTTCCTTGCTCACACGGTGCTACACAATTGTTTGAATTTGGAGCCAAATCAATAATGGGATTCAAAATAAATGGTACTGCATGGAATGATTTAGGAGAAACTGAAGACAGAACGTCAGTTTGAGAGCTCACCGTCTTTTTTAGCTTGGTGGCTGAAATATTATTGTCACTTCAAATTTCCAATTTGTTCATGATGTCGAGATGAGTGGCCAATAACTGATTCAATTGCTGTGAGTGCACATCGCCCTTGTTAACTAAAGCTTCAAACAGTTTAGCAAGAGACTGAATAGCCATATTCATGGAAGTTAAAGCAGTCTCAGTCAAACCAGTTTGTTTATCAGGAACTCCCAGTGATGGGAGGTGATTAACTGCCATTTTGCGTGGAGTAGGCGCAATGAACGATAACTTCTCAACTGAGTCTGCACTAATGTTCGTAAACAAAATAGGTGATTTTGATAAATTATCAGACAGCGTCTGTGTGGGGAAGCAAGATGCATTTGTGTCTAAGTCAATTACAGCCATGTCACTAGATATCGCTGATTTGTCAGACTTGCAATTATAAGTTGAGTCATGAGATGTATCAAGCATGTCTAGATCAATAACAGATTTGGCAGCAGTACCGGTTAATGCATTATTCAATAGGATGCTATCTGTTAAAGAAACATTTTCATCAGCAAAGGTGACAGTCGGAACACCAGCGGTCACAGACTCTGTTTGTGCTTTAAATGTCTTGGAGCTCACAATAGGGTGTACAGGTAGAATCATGTCACACACAACATCATGAGCATCATGCTGCCCTTGCGCAGAACCCTTTTGTGGGTGACTATCCATACCAATAACTTCAGATTGCAGCTTGCTTGCCTCAAATGGGGGGTTTGTGTGTTCCGCAGGCTGATGATCTGGGTGCCAGACTTCCCGTCAAAAGGATCGAATATCCATATTCAGGGGAATCTCTGGTTTAGATTTCAAATTGGCTTTACACGAGGAGGGAGTAGAACTGAATCGGGATCTCTTTACAAGGCATTGCGGTGAGCTAAATAAGGAGCCATCAATGTTGGTGCGATGAGCAGACGTGACCATTGGCATGCCAGTTCTCAGGGTGCTGATACCTCGATTCATTTTAAATGTACTGAGGTTCAGTTTTAGATTCACTGGTGTACAAAACTGTGAATAATGTATGGTGACAAGCAAGTGTGGACAGAATGCAGCTGCGAAACCGCGACAAGCGCGGCAAAGCGGTTAAGCGGGACTTGCCGGGGCTTCCACGGGTGCGCGCGCGCAACGCGCGCTTGCCCTGTTATATAGCCACACCTCACCAACAAAGCCTAGGCAAAGGAAATAGCAAATTATTAGCTTTTAATAAGCATAATGTCTATCAGTTCTTTGTAGACTCTGTCTTCTTTTCAAAATGGTTCACCTTGTGGGATAGGTAGTTCAATCCTCGTGCGTTAAACAATTCCACGAATCCAGAGGAGCAAGAGCAGGAGCAGGATACCGCGGTTAAGCGGGACTTGCCGGGGCTTCCACGGGTGCTCTTACTTCGAACATATATTGTTACTGGTAATGAGTGGAATTAAATGTCACTGAAGTAAATGTCTGCCGGCACTCATTTCATGACTCAAATTATGCACACGAGTCTGAAGTGAGGAACTGTTTCAGATGAAGAAGAGCTGTATGGAAACTGCTTAGCCCTCACCGTGCCTAGATCATGGTAAAAGTAGGGACTATCCCAAACAAACATGGCCACCGTCCAAAGTGATTGGAATGGTAAAGAAGAGGCTCACTCCAAAGTAGCATGATTGCCACCAGATGGCCTTTCCACTTAGTATGAATGTGCCCCCCCCCCAAGTTCCATAACCACTGCAGATGCCATTTTACCTGGCCTAAGTGAGTGGTGATCAGCGAAATTTAGCAGATTCTGGTCCGAATTCGAATTATGTTCCAAATGAAATTGCCGAAATGCATCTGTTTATCAGTATGCAATCGTGTCAAACAAGAACTAAGTTGTAGGAAAATAAGAAAAATGATCACCAAATAGGCACACACATGCACGCACACCCCCGCGCACACGGACGCACACACACGCACACTCCTGATCCATTGGCAAGCTTGCTGTGCTTAATACTGCTTCTCTTCTCAGTACTTTCCCTGTCTCTATTTCCCAGTCTTCAGTAGATCGTTGTTAACTCTTTGCTAGTGAAGGCTGGATCAGAGGTGCTGCCTGTTTTAAAAATAATGTGAATGATGGGAGAAGCAGCAGGCATTCTGGTGAGGATAGATGGGGGAGCATAGGGGTGACGGGAAGTATGTGGATGGGTGGAAATAGCTTCCACACATTGGCTGGCATCCAAATAGAATTAGTGAATACTTCAGGGGATATTTCCTGCATCATGGAGCAGCTCTTTGACACCAGGGTCCCTCTAGTACATGCCCACAAGAGCTCTTGCAGCTCTCTCTCTCTCTCGCATACATTAGCACCGAGTCACATGGGTCATATTACATATAAGGAAGCTGCTACTAAACAATCGTAAGCTTTATTCGGCAGCAGCCTATCACTTTCTAGTAAATTCTACCCATTACAACACAATAAACACTGCTTGGCTCTGCACCCACCTCAGCCGAGAGCCATTCACATGGGGCGTTCCCCATGCAAATGCAGCCCACTCATTTCAAAGGCTGGCCCAAGCACCCATTTCAGGACCAGAGTGGCAATGGTTGAAGGCCAACCGGAGACAGGGTAGGGCCTGAGAGGGCAAGGCCCACCCAAAATATGTAAATGCCCACTCAGCAGCACTGTGTGGGCATTTCCAGATGTTAATGTCAACGCGGTGGGGCCAACTACATTAGCTTCAGGCCCCACTTGTAACACCATCCTGGCTACCCATTGCCCAGAACTGAGGCATATAGCTGGTCCATCTTGTGGGTCTTCTGTGGGATTCCCTGACAACCACCAGAATTTAGGGGAAAAACTTCTCTAAGCAGTGATGAGGAGGGGCACAGAGCAGAGATAAGATCTCCACCCTGCAGTCGGACAGTCCCCCTCCCCTCATAAGTGCATCGCCCTGATTTTCATGCAGGGAGTCCTATAGATTCCACCTCTATTTTGAACCAGGTCAAAACCAGGGGGATTCCATAGGAATCCATTCGTAAACGCTGACTGCAAAGCTTATTTGCAGGCAGCGTGTACTTTTTCAAAAGATGGAGGGGGAAATGAAAGAGGAAAAGCGAGTTTGTTTTCTCCCCTTCGGCTTGTGAAGGTTTAAAAAAATTGCCTGCAGGGGAGCCAACAGCTCATATGTGCGAATGTTGGTGGTCCCTTGCATACCATTTCTAAGAAAATTAGACCATTATAGGAATCTGGGCGAAATAGGTACTTAAAGAAGCACTGGCATAACACTTTGATTCTGCGTGAAGTTGTGAACACAACAGCAACAATCGCCTGGAGAGCTGTACCAGTCTGGGATAGAAGTGTCTGTTCATAGGTTTCCCACTGCTTTGCTGGATTGCTCGTTCGGATACCATGTCTGCCTAGAAACACTTGTGTACAGAGGCGTTATAAATCACATATATCATATCATATCATTATCCTAGGCTTGACATAGGCCATCTCTGGCTCTTCAGACATTATGGACTACAACTCCCATCAGCACTAGCCAGTATAGCCACGGTTGACTGATCGTGTATCTTGTATGCCAAACTAGACCAGTCGCAGTTTGCCTAACCCTAGACTAGTCAATATCCTGTGGATGGGGGGGGGGGGGGGGGGTGGCTACCAACAGCTGATAACATTTGTGGCATGGGGAGCTCGATTCTGCAGCGCCATGAATCCACTTTTTCCCCTTACATCTTTCACCATCTTCTCTCTTTTTTTGTAGTTGGAAGACTTTAAAAAGGCCAATGAAGGCATTGGGTTTGGTTCGGGTGCCCGGGCACTGGAGCAGGCACTGGAGAAGACCAAAGCCAACATCAAATGGGTCAAAGAGAACAGAGAGCAGGTGCGGCAGTGGCTGGAAGCTGAAGCATGAAGTTCTGCCGGAAGCGCTACAATGCATTGCAAAGATGCAGCCAATCCAGACTCAGGCTGGGTTTCAGGCTCAGCCATTTCTTTTTAAGCTCGGTGTGGTCTAACTGTCCGGTGGCGGCACCGAAAGGATTCATTCTATCAACGGTCTGGGGAACAGTGACTTTTTTCTTACTTTATGAATTTATGGGGCACTTACCCTATTGCCAAATGTTTCCAAATGAAAAATGCTGCTAGAGGTCCTGATGGTGATACAAATCATTTTATTTATGTGGTGCTTTATGACCGATTCTTCCAGATTCTAAGTGCTTTAATAATCATTGTCACTTATTACCCAGTGCATTGTTACTCAATTTAAGACCTGGAGGAAAGGGGTTTGCAAAGGGATGAGTTTGCCAACCCGGTTACCGAACCCATGGAGCATAGTATCGAACTCATGGAGCATGGTATTGTCTTGTGTCCATGCGAGTACATTGTGCACGCTCCTCTCGGCTAGTGGTAGCTATTGATGAGTGCTTACTTCAGGGAAACAGGAAGCTCAAGGGGCAGAGGCCATTCACTCCTGATGAATCCTCGCTCAGTGCGTGTCCACATGCTTGCATGGCGGGTGCAGCTTGGAAGGTATGGTTTAGTCCTGTTCTGCATGCTTCATATTGCCACCAAGGTGCTCATGGGAGGAACTGTAGTCGGCCATTTTGAATAATTTTTTGTGTTGGATGCTTGAACTGATCCCCTCGTAATCTGCTATGTATTCACACCCTGCGCATGTCCGAGGTCTCTTCTGTGTGAGGGAAGAGCCTGCTTCAGTTTTATGGCGAATGCCCTGCGCAGAGACCTTTGTTGTCCTAAAAGCTTGTACAAAAATGTGTTCCCTTCTAATAAAGGTGTCTTTCTTTCGTGATTGCTTAGTGCATATTATCATTAAAAAATTCCAAAAGTAAACGGATTCACCTGTGTGCTTATACCAATGTACCCCCTCAGAGGAAAAAGCTCCTTTCATTCAGAAAAAGGGTCATTCGCAACTCATGAAAGCCAAGGCCGAAGTTATTTAAATACAGCTTTTCAGTAACGACCCCAAATTAAGACCCGGAGTGGAGTCCTAGAATCCTGCCAATCCAATCAGCAACGAGGGCTTTTGTGTAATATTCGCCAGGGGAGCCATAGATCCCGTTCTCCACTCAGGGTGTCACTCATTTCCCTTTGCTTGCTTAAAGGTGTCCCCACGCCTCCCAGCATCCGCCGCCGCCGCTGCTCCAGCCTCCTGCCTGGCCCTCATCACCTCCTTGCCGACACCATGTCCCACCCAGTTCCCTTCTCCCCCTCCTCGCCTGTGCCCGGCTGCAGGGGAGTTGCTAGGTCTGGAAAAGACCCGGGGCTACGCTGATGTCGGAACTGTCGGGACTGGGGGCTAGCTAGTCTTTTGGCTGTAGCTCCTGAGATTCTATCCGGGGCTACAACCAAAAGATCAGGGGCTATAGCCACCTTAGCCCCCCCTAGCAACGCCCCTGCCCGGCTGCATGACTGAAGCAGAAACCACACCCTCTTACCACGTTGCCACCAGAGTGTGGAAACCACAAAAAGGCCTAATGCCTGGCTGCGGGCTGCTACCACCCACGAAGGATTGTGTTTGTGTTCTCTTCTATGCCCTTGCAAATTCGGACCCGACGCATTGAACTTGGCTTAGCATAGTAGCCTGAAGCCCACTCTTTGGTCGGTACCTGGCTTGGCCTAGTAGCCTATAGCCTGGTCTTTGGTCGGGACCTGGCTTGGCCAAGTAGCCTGTAGCCCGCTCTTTGATCGGGACCTGGCTTGGCTAGTAGCCTGTAGCCTGCTCTTTGCTCGGGACCTGACTTGGCCTAGTAGCCTGTAGCCTGCTCTTTGGTCGGGCCGTAAGTCAGGCTTCTGAGGTCATACGATCCTGTATCGCCAGCAGCTGCGGGCTGTAATATTTAATATAGCAATAAGACTCATTAACCCTCTCTGGTGCCGGCCTAAGTTGCAGAAATACATACCTTCAGTAGAAGCTTCGGACTATGGGAATGGGTCATTAGCACCAGGCCTTGGTGCCTCAGAGAAAAAACCTAAAAGCAGAACATTCTAAGACCGGCAAGTATGCACGCTTCAAGCATTGTAATATACATGTCATTATGGGAAACAGCAATCTCCATGCGAGGCTGTGTTTAAAACGAACATCACTCTAAAAGTTTTGGCGTGCAAGTAGAGAGGTTAATGCTTTTGTGTTTCTACTTACTTTGACCAGCTGGCTAGTGCAAGGCAAAACGGCTTACTTCACGTTTGCACTAGACTGCCCTTAAGTCCTACCCTCTTTGGTTGGCACGGGCGCTGAAGTCAAAGCCATACTACCGAAGAACATAGAATAGAATAGAAGAGATAGTTATGGTACTGTCCAGCAGATGGCGCAAAGTGCTTACGTTTCAGATACATTTACAGAACTAAACGGTACACCTCGTTTCGGCGCAGGCCGATTTGCCGCTGGGATGTTTTGGCGGGCGCACACTTGTGAGGTTGCAGCGCAGCCTTGTGCAATGGCACCATCCAGCGGGCATAGGAACATGCCTCTTGTCGCATTTCAACGTGTGTCTAGCCCTGTGTCTGGAGGGTTGCCCAGAGCTTTGCCCGTGGTTATGATTAATTCAAAACCTTCCAGCCATCACCTTTCTGTTTTGCAAAAGTCACCCCGAGTGGGACGGGTATGCCCAGACGTGGGTCCCGAGTCTGCCGGGCCTAGAGACCCAAGCTACTCCTCACTGATGACGCCCAACAAGGCTGAAACATGTCTGGGGATGCTTGTGGTCTCGTGCAGAAGGGATGTGACCTAGCAGTTCGGGCTGGACTGCCCCTTTTGGGGTAGGACTAAGCCTGATTTGCATATGGTTTTTCCCCTTCTGTAATGGCTTGGCAGGCTGAAAAACGATGGTCTGGAGGGTTGCCCAGAGCTTTGCCCGTGGTTATGATTAATTCAAAACCTTCCAGCCATCACCTTTCTGTTTTGCAAAAGTCACCCCGAGTGGGACGGGTATGCCCAGACGTGGGTCCCGAGTCTGCCGGGCCTAGAGACCCAAGCTACTCCTCACTGATGACGCCCAACAAGGCTGAAACATGTCTGGGGATGCTTGTGGTCTCGTGCAGAAGGGATGTGACCTAGCAGTTCGGGCTGGACTGCCCCTTTTGGGGTAGGACTAAGCCTGATTTGCATATGGTTTTTCCCCTTCTGTAATGGCTTGGCAGGCTGAAAAACGATGGTCTGGAGGGTTGCCCAGAGCTTTGCCCGTGGTTATGATTAATTCAAAACCTTCCAGCCATCACCTTTCTGTTTTGCAAAAGTCACCCCGAGTGGGACGGGTATGCCCAGACGTGGGTCCCGAGTCTGCCGGGCCTAGAGACCCAAGCTACTCCTCACTGATGACGCCCAACAAGGCTGAAACATGTCTGGGGATGCTTGTGGTCTCGTGCAGAAGGGATGTGACCTAGCAGTTCGGGCTGGACTGCCCCTTTTGGGGTAGGACTAAGCCTGATTTGCATATGGTTTTTCCCCTTCTGTAATGGCTTGGCAGGCTGAAAAACGATGGTCTGGAGGGTTGCCCAGAGCTTTGCCCGTGGTTATGATTAATTCAAAACCTTCCAGCCATCACCTTTCTGTTTTGCAAAAGTCACCCCGAGTGGGACGGGTATGCCCAGACGTGGGTCCCGAGTCTGCCGGGCCTAGAGACCCAAGCTACTCCTCACTGATGACGCCCAACAAGGCTGAAACATGTCTGGGGATGCTTGTGGTCTCGTGCAGAAGGGATGTGACCTAGCAGTTCGGGCTGGACTGCCCCTTTTGGGGTAGGACTAAGCCTGATTTGCATATGGTTTTTCCCCTTCTGTAATGGCTTGGCAGGCTGAAAAACGATGGTCTGGAGGGTTGCCCAGAGCTTTGCCCGTGGTTATGATTAATTCAAAACCTTCCAGCCATCACCTTTCTGTTTTGCAAAAGTCACCCCGAGTGGGACGGGTATGCCCAGACGTGGGTCCCGAGTCTGCCGGGCCTAGAGACCCAAGCTACTCCTCACTGATGACGCCCAACAAGGCTGAAACATGTCTGGGGATGCTTGTGGTCTCGTGCAGAAGGGATGTGACCTAGCAGTTCGGGCTGGACTGCCCCTTTTGGGGTAGGACTAAGCCTGATTTCATATGGTTTTTCCCCTTCTGTAATGGCTTGGCAGGCTGAAAAACGATGGTCTGGAGGGTTGCCCAGAGCTTTGCCCGTGGTTATGATTAATTCAAAACCTTCCAGCCATCACCTTTCTGTTTTGCAAAAGTCACCCCGAGTGGGACGGGTATGCCCAGACGTGGGTCCCGAGTCTGCCGGGCCTAGAGACCCAAGCTACTCCTCACTGATGACGCCCAACAAGGCTGAAACATGTCTGGGGATGCTTGTGGTCTCGTGCAGAAGGGATGTGACCTAGCAGTTCGGGCTGGACTGCCCCTTTTGGGGTAGGACTAAGCCTGATTTGCATATGGTTTTTCCCCTTCTGTAATGGCTTGGCAGGCTGAAAAACGATGGTCTGGAGGGTTGCCCAGAGCTTTGCCCGTGGTTATGATTAATTCAAAACCTTCCAGCCATCACCTTTCTGTTTTGCAAAAGTCACCCCGAGTGGGACGGGTATGCCCAGACGTGGGTCCCGAGTCTGCCGGGCCTAGAGACCCAAGCTACTCCTCACTGATGACGCCCAACAAGGCTGAAACATGTCTGGGGATGCTTGTGGTCTCGTGCAGAAGGGATGTGACCTAGCAGTTCGGGCTGGACTGCCCCTTTTGGGGTAGGACTAAGCCTGATTTGCATATGGTTTTTCCCCTTCTGTAATGGCTTGGCAGGCTGAAAAACGATGGTCTGGAGGGTTGCCCAGAGCTTTGCCCGTGGTTATGATTAATTCAAAACCTTCCAGCCATCACCTTTCTGTTTTGCAATAGCCCTGTGTAGTTTGCCAGGATTGGTGCCGCGTTCTTTTCTGAAGGGAAAGATTTCGTCAATGGCATGTTGTCTCAGGAAGATGAAGGGCTGAGTCTGCACTGCTGGGATTGAAACCTGCAACCCGCACATCTTTGTTCTTATTTCTTAGGCCATTTCTGGAAACACAGCAGCCGATTCACAAAAGTGTGCTTCTACAAGTCACGTCCTAGGACACACGCAAGTTACGCCGACTGTTCATATATTCATAATGTAGTGCCTTCTTCGATTGGAAGCACAGTCGCAAAGCCCACGACTAGAATGAAGTCAATGCTCAGCGTTGCTGGCGATTTAACACCACACTTTGTTAAGCGACAGGAAGTGCACTCTCGGTGGCACCGTGATAGTGTCAGGGAATTGACACGAGGGCCTAATTTAGAAGAGCGTTTTTCAATGGTGCAATCCCATTGGAAAACGCTTTGTAAATCAGGCCCTCGACGCGGAAATCTGTGGAACTTAAGCGTTCAGCCGTGAGGTGCAAAGCAGGAAATGTAGCTGCCAGGCGAGGCGCCTAGCTGGAAAGGTAGCTCAGCAGGTGGTGTGACTTTTGCTGAGATTCGGTAACACTACAAGTTATGGCTGTTCCCCATTTCCTTGGACAATGTGCTGTAAAATACACTGTTTGGACCCTTTATTAAAAACATAAATATTGAGGTGGGTGGGGGCATCCAGAGTCCCCTCATAAGCTCCATGGATAGCTAGTGCGCCCCTGCTATTCTTGGCCGCTTTCTCATCGTCACAAGCATTTCTGACATATGTTTGCACACCTTCCACAGACGGGTGGGTACACGTGCACAGAAAGATGCCCGAAATGCACTGGAAAACAGGAACGGGTAAATAACCGGCGGGGGTGGAATGAAGGGGGATCGGATTAGGCTAAGGAATGTTGCTAAAGAAAGAAAGGAAAGGAAAAGGTGTTGGAAAGTAGAGCAGAACAGATGCAGGACTGGGGCAGGGAGAAAAAGAAAGACAGGTGAACAGTGCAATGATGACCAGCTGCATTTCTTTTTAAAAATGAAAGGTTGCATTTCTGCGGCACTTGTGACACTTTTTAAAAAACAGATGTTCCCAGTGAATGACTCCCTTTTATGCATGCACACAAACGCCTAAGCAAAGTGCCCCGCGGCCAGTTCGGCTCGGGCTGCCGCGCCGAACCGGCTCCTGCGCCGAACCGGCCGCACCAAATCGGCCCGCGCCGAACCGGCCGCGCCGAAATGTCCTGCTCCAGAACTAAACTTTAGCCCAGTCTTATATTGCTGCTTCGTGCTGTCGGAAACATTAACAATTTCAAGTAGGGAAGAATTATAGAACATATGTTTAAAACTGTAATGTAGCAACTAACTGTTTCCTTTATTTTAGGAACTTGTAAAGCCGAGACCAAGCTTTAAAAAATGACACAGTGACACTGACTATGGAAAAACTTCGAGTCAAGTTGGTGTTGGGTTTGGCATAGTGGGCACTGTCATATTTCTGTGCTGTATGCCTGGCAAGGCTGCCCTTTGCATGCTCTCTCGGTGCTCTGGCGGTTCTGAAGAAGAGGGGGTGGGTTTAGGTTAGCAGGGTAAGTGGGAGAATGCATGATAGCTTTGCTGTGGTGCTGATGCGTGAGGTTCGGAATACCAGGGTACTTGTGTGGATCTGTTCCTGGGTGGTCTCTGTCAAGCTCATAGAGCAGTGGTGGGCGTGCTGCTCCCAGACCCATCCCTCCTTCGCCCTTCATGGACGCTGACATTTCAAGGGGTCCAGGATATTTCTGCTTCCTAGATATGGGGAGTGGAGCCAATGGAGTCTTATTTTTTTAAACATTTTAAACACTGAGCATTTGTATGGCGCCTATACAGCAGAAAGTGTTTCTAATGCACCACAAGACAAAAAGGGGGCTGGGGGGCGGGGAGTTCAGAGGAGAAAACAACAATAACAGTCCTACTAGGCCTTGTAACATTCAGATCGTGCAAGTGCAGTATCAAGAAGTGCAGGGGGATAGGGCAGGTCAGGATGAGGGAATGGGTGAAGGAGGGGGAAGTGCTGGAGGGAGGGGGTCCAAGGGGCTGGACAAGTGCTAAGGGGTGCCAAGGAGGCCAGTGCCCAGAAGGGAAGGCGTAGAGGTAACTAGTGTGAGGGGGAAGGTGGACCAGCCTCGGGGGGCTAGTTAGGGAAGGGCTCCCGAGGACAACTGCTGTTAGGAAGGGGTGAGAGGGGAAGACTGGCCGAGGTGAAACTTCTAAGGGGACACAGGAATACAGTCATAGCGACAGGAGGAGACTAGCAGGGGAGGGGGAAAGGTAAGGAGGAGGAGAAAAGGAAGGTCTTGAAAAGCTTCCGGGACTTAAGGAGATCGGCTCAAGTAAGAGAGGGGTAGGGAGGCCATTCCAGAAGGAGGCTCCTGCCGAGGAGAGAGGTCTACCCCCCACTCTCTGGTTGGAGAAACGTCTGCTCTGCAGAGAGTTAGAGCTAGAGGACCGAAGGACTCTAGCAGGGAGGTATTTAGGGAGAGAGAGTTGAACATAGCAAGGTCCCAGGATCCAGAAAGCCTTGTGGATGAAGCAGACGGTCTTGACATTGAACCTTGCAACCACCGGGAGCCTGTGGAGAGGTTTTAGGGCTGGAGAGATGCAGTCCCTGGGCTTGAGGCCAAGGATACATTTTGCAGTCCTATTCAGCATTAGTTGAAGAGGGCAGAGTGCAGGAAAGAGGCAGATTAAGGAAGAGGCTGTAATCGAGCCTTGAGAGAACCAGCACTCTGGAGACATTGAGTTTCTTTGGGAAGGTGATGCTGATAGTGGCCGTTCTTGGCAGGGTCTGCGATATGAGGTGAGGAGAGAGGAGTCGAAGATCACAGCAAGGTTTTTAGCCTCACATGAGGGTAGGGGTCGGCGGCCCAAGGAGGGCGGCCAGAGTGTAGGGGGGAAGGAGGGATCGGAGTCCCAAAGAGAAGGATCTCAGTCTTACTGGTGTTAAGGTCAGAGAGCATAAGCAGCAGACCATGCCTGAATAGCAGTCATATCATTGAGGAATGAGAGAGGAAGGAGTGGAGGAAGAGCAGGGAAGCTTAAAGGAGAGTTGTGTGTCATCAGCATAACACTGGAAATGAGCAGAGAAGGTGGAGAGCAAGTGGGCAAGAGGGGCAAGGTACATTTTGAAAAGCCACGGCAAGAGGATAGAGCCCTGAGGGATGCCACACATCGAGAGTGAGGTAGAGGAGAGAAAGAGGCCGAGTTGAATTTGGGAGGGCCGATTCAAGGGGAAAGAGGTCAACCAATCCAGCGCCCAGTCCGTGATCCCAAGGTATCACAGAGCTGATTCATGAGGATGGAGTGATTGACCGTGTCAAAGGCAAAGGACAGATCGAGGAGAATAAGGGTGGAAGGAGCGTTGGTGTCGAGATTTGAGAGCAGGTCATCACAGGTGTTCAGGAACAGTTTTGGGCCTCTGGCTGCTCTGAAGCCAGTCATGTGGTCGCAAAGCCAGCCAACAGATTCAGTTTGTTGGATTAGTTGGGAGATAACCAACTTTTCCAGGAGTTTACCCAAGAAGAGGGTAGTGGAGACAGGGTGGTAGTTAGCCGGGTTAGCAGGCTTCCCAGGCAGTTTTTTTAGGAGGGGTGCACAGGGAAGTGCTTGAGGGGTGAAGGGAAGGTGCCAGTGGCAAAGGAGTGGGTACAAAACTCAGCCAATGAGGGAGCGAGAGAGGCAATGTGGATAGTTCTAGAGGAGCAGGGGAGCACCAGTTTGGAGGAGACTTTCATTGAGTAGACTGTCTTCGTGACCTCATCTGGTGGTATGGGTGAGAAGGAGGAGAGTAGGACGGAGGCAGAGTGGGGGGCCGGCGAATGGCTGCATGCAGGTGGGGGAGCGAGGAGTGTAGAGGAGAGAGAGGACAGAATGCCCTGAATTTCGGTTGTGAAATGGGTGGCCAACGCTGTGCAGAGGGCCTGAGAGGGAAGAGGAGACATGGAGACTGCAGCATGATTGGCAAGTTCCTTGCAGATTCTGAAGAGTTCAGCCGTGTTGTTTCAGGCCCCAGAGATCTGGGATTGGATATGGGCTAGTTTCCTGCAGCGAATAGAGAGTCCGTACTGCCTCTGGAGCAGGCCAGTTTGTCAGAGAATGTGCTAGAAGCCAGCCACTTCCTTTATGCAACTTTGCACTCATGTTTCAACGAGACTAGGTTGGAATCATACCACTTACTGAACTTGAAGCAGGCTTCATGTGAATCTTCAGGGCAGGGGCAAGAATGTCAAGGGTGTTGTAGAGGGAGAGGTGAAGGTTAGCAAGAGTTGAGTCAGTGTGAGAGAGAATGTAAGGAGTAGGGGGCATAAAAGAGGGGGCAAAGGCAGCTACTGACACTCGCATCATCGGTTGAATTGTACCGGCTTTATAACACGGCACACTCCAGCCAGGGACTTCTTCCACTGACAATGAATGTGGCGCACAACAAAAACACTTTTTATTTTTATTTCAACCCTAAGTTCTTGACTTAAGTCGGCCCCCAACCCGTCTCACACCCACTATAACAAACACCCCATGTCACAATGGACTAGGAACGAGGCCGGTGTGTAACAATAAGAGATTTATTAATTTTATGGTTGAATGAAAAATCAGAGCAAAATGCAACCACCAATGTTGTGGCAATACAAATGCAAAGATTTCCACAATACAGTTAATTCAAACTCCTAACAAAATATACAGAAATCTTTACTAGTAAACATAAGCAAAATCGTTTTTAAAAATAACAGATAGCACTTAAGTTATGCACTCCCCCTGCAACCCTCACCCCTAAACTTCTGCTAACTAAATTATTTGTGGATGGAAGACAGTGTCAAGGACTCAGAATGAAGAGGGAAGGGTCAGATTTAGAATTCAGCCCACTACCCCCAGATGGGAGACCAGAAAAGAAATTAAAAACCTTAACAAGGAGCAAAATGGCATAATCAGATTATACTTGTTACTTGCACAGTGGTTTACCACTGTGATGGGATAGCTAGGACAGAAATTTGTGTTGCTACACTCAAATGATAAGGAAGCTTACAGATTACTAAACAGGGCACCAAGGCAACGGGAACATAGGTAAGAAAATCGATTTTGGGAAAAAGACAGAATGCAAAAGAAACTGTCATGAGCGCTACTCCCGAGGAGCCAAGACTGGCCCAGCGTCCCAGGAAGCAGGCTCATCATCCACACCCCCGGTTCCAGCAGACCCCTACAGGGGCCCTTTGGACCATGTCCAGGCACCTCTGGCGCCAGGCTCATAAGGAACCACAGTCCCGGCGCCATGGGCGCCGGGCTCATATTCTTAAAGTGTGCAGTAGTGATTGGGTGGACTTACCTGTGGCAGACCATGCTGCATACTCACCTAGAACAATCCATGCTGGGTGAAGTCCCAGCCACTGGCTGGGAGGGACCAATCCTCTGTTACAGGAACTCTTTTCTTACCTGGGTGAGGCTGGAGGAAGAATACGCACCAAAGCACTTCTCCACTATTTAAACCACGCCCGATAGAATTCACGTGCTTCGCGTTATTCTGCAACAGCAGCAGGACGCTCACCGAGTCGGCTCCTGCATTCCAGGTCCAGACACACCCTCAGCTTCTCGAGCAGCAACCTGTGGATGAAGAAAAGGCACAGGAACATCTACTCACCAGAATTCAGCCACAAGAGTCCAGTCTCCGACAACCTGCAAATAAAGACATAAGGTTAGAAAATGGGCAACACGCTCGCAGCTGCGCTCGCTTACCTTATCCATCCGTGATCACACCGGAGTTCACCGCGGCCTTCGCTTCGGCAGCATCCCAGCACCTGGAAGACAAAAGACATTGTTAGTGGTGTCCGAGCCGAAGGGTTCGCAACTCAGTTATACTTACGCGCTTCTTCACGCGCAGCAGCGGCAGCATCGCCCTCAGCATTTCGGCATCTGAAAGAAAGGAAAAGACATTATTAGAGGTGCCCACTTTGAAGTGGCCACAATTCAGTAATACGCGCTTCTTCACGCGCAGCAGCGGCAGCATCGCCCTCAGCATTTCGGCACCTGAAAGGAAGGAAAAGACATTATCAGAGGCGCCCATTTGGAAACGGCCACAATTCAGTTATACTTACGTGCCACCGCACGTGCAACAGCGGCGGCATCGCCCACAGCATCTCGGCACCTGAAAGACAGAAAAGGACATTATAAAAGGGTGCTCCTTCAGAAGCGGCCTCAGATCTTCTATACACACAAGCCTCTTCTTGCACAGCAGTGGTGGTGTCGCCAACAGCTCCTCGGCACCTGAAGGACTATTACAAGCCACAAAAGGACACTGAGCCTAAATACTGAAATCATCCAGTGACGTAACTGGATTCCACGCGCCCCTGCACCAGAAGCAGGATGGAGAGCTCGGCTTTACTAAACCAAAGGTGAGAGTTCGTGGAGACCAGTCGAGAACCAAGAAGTGGGAAAAGCAGAAGATTGGTGGGAGAACTTATCCAACCAGCTTGTAATTACCCCTTTTTCTTCCACCTGCAGAAAACTCACCTTACAAGCCAGACAGTCAATATTCGGAGGTCCTGCCCAGAGCGTCTTCCGAGTTCTACGCCTCATCATAGTCATAGAAGCAACTGTAGCAGTCCAGTTTGGGTCAGCGCCTCCGTGGGAATCAGGTGAGCGTTACAGAAACACACGCGTCAGAATGGCAATTTGTTTCTACTCAGGGCTTTTGATGACAGGCAGCCATGGAAAGGGCTTGGTTGTCAAAATCGAAAATCGGTTTTCAAGACAAGCAACAGAGGCACTTATCAGATAGAATTCTGATAGAAAGGGGTTACTCGATCGGAATATATGTATGTATCTCTGCTTTTCTGGATCTTGAAGTCTGGGTTTCAGTGGCTTGTCCCTTGTGTTTCTCTGTCTCCCCCTTATATAGCCAAAGTGACATCATAGAATTTTACAATCTGGGGAGAAGTACGCTGGAAGTACTCTGGAGTTACTGCTATCCTAGGATAGGCCAGCCTATTGGTCCTCCCACTGGGCTGATTGGTTCAGGGGAAATTACATCATTTATGTGTGTGCATTTATGACCTTTCTTTGTCCCACAAAGCTACTTTTTTTTTTAACAAAAAATGAGTTAAAACTTCACATTTATACTAGTCACCATTATAAGAAGCAGATATAGGGATTCCATAAATCACGGGGAATCGGACAATCCAATCACCAACTCTGTGTGATGTCGCATCGCCCTTTGGCACAATTTCACCATTTTCATGAAATGCATAATATTAAAAAATCTGCCAATGGCTACACATATTCCCAATAACAATTCACATCTTTCCACTTAGTTTCAGATTGATCCCATTTATAATTCCCCCCAAAATGCATTTTTCATGGCCATTTCAGTTCACCAAGTGCTAGAAACAGGCGCTTGGTCTCTTTATGTTTGTCTAAAAATCCCATGAAATACTGCCATAATATAAGGTTACTACTTATTCAGGGTGCTGGGAAAAATGTCTTAGTGTACAAAAGTTCTTTAAAGTCAATGGGGTGAATTTGACACTGTGTGGGTGGTCCTGCAAAACCCCACAGCCAACTGTCTGTGCCAGGCTTGGCTTGGAACAAAGGATTTTTATGAAGCCCTTTGAAGTTCTTACAGTTCCCCCTTCAGGGTGGCTGCTGGAGGAAGTTGCACCTCTTGTTCATGCACCAGCCCTACTGGGTTCTTTGTTCCTTTCTGCAGGGATGCTGGACACTCTAGCGAGGCAGTGAATTTTCATACTCTTGGGCTTTTCAGGTGTCCTTCTGGGCCGGTTTACTTATGGATGCAACTTTTTCGGTGGGAGGCAGGGCATCCTTGTAGTCAGTGCCTAGGCCAAAAACCATTTCTGCTAGTTTCTGAGTTTTTTTAAAAAAGCAAACCAAGTCTTGTGGGAATAAATATACTGTACATTAGATAGCAAAACCCCAACCCACATATCAATCACATTTCTGTGCGAGCACAAGCTGTCATTTGGCATTTCACTTTTGAACAGCATTTTTCTGATTTTAAAGAGAGCACATGTGTTAATTTCCTTGCATTTCAGGTTTACAAATGCGGTTTCTGCAGATCATAGTTTCATTTCACTTCATCTTCTGGGGGGTTTGGCATAGTTGATTTATGGACTCATAAAGATGCTGCATAGGATTCCTCTGATATTGACATGGGAAAAAGAAATGCCACGTTATTTCTTCCATTTACTGCAATTTTGAGCTCAATGGTTTACAGTAAAAGAAAACAAAAGCTGTGTTAATTGGAAAACCAAATTATTTGCAAGTACTTTATCAGTACAGCAGCTGCTCTTAAAATGTGTTGCCTCACTTCTTGGTAATCAGCAGAAATAAAGCATGCAAGGGTGTGTTTCCATGAAGGGCACAACTTTGTGATGTTTTCATTAAATAAAGAACAATTTGCAAAGCCCTTTTGGATGCTGCTGGGGCGGCTTTAGTTATTCAGAATACAGAACAGCAAATGTGGTGCAGTTCTGAATGCAGGCCATTTACTGCTGTTTTCGTTTGCAATTAAAAGAAATAGAAAGCCATTCTTTGGGTGGCAGTGTCCAATGCTCGCCACATATGCGCCAGGCAAAGAAAAGCGCAGCTGCTTTTGAGGCATTAATTCAAGGTGGTTTTTGGTTTGAATGGGAGTTTTGAAGTGGGCCTTAAATGTACCCCACAGATTCCCCCCCCCCGTTCTTCGATGACTTTTTGTTGAGGGCAGAGTGGGGTTCATTCGACAGAATTCTCCTTCATCAGGGAGCAGCACTCCAGGATTCCCTTCCATCTTTGGGTTGGAGGGTATGGAGCGGCACCCACTTTTCTTCCTTCCCTTCCAGGTCCCCGGGGTGATACCCACCAGGTTAGGAGGTAATGATGTTAATTATGTAATAGAAGATAGATAAAAACAAGTTTTAGATTTGTTCAATGACAGTATTCCTGGAAGATTTACAACAGTGAAACCATGGTTACAGTTTACAATTTTTGTTATAGGGATCTTTCTAATTTTTACTATCACACCAAGTAAATTACTGAACCGAACAAGGTCAACAACTTGACTTTTATAACATCTTTCTTTTATTTTTACAATAACGTCAAGTAAAATTCTCCCTGTTATCTAATCAGCCACAAGTCCTGCTGCTCTCTTAATGTTTATGGGGATGGTGAGCTGTCGGGCCAGGCCTGGGATGGTGACCTCCTCTCCACTTTTAAACTTCAACTGCTTATGGTAACAATGGGGCTGACCAGAAGGCTTTCTTCAGAATTGCCAAGGCCCTTAGGGTTACCCTCCAGTTGGGAGCGGGCTTGGCAATTAATGATATCCAAATGAATTCTGAATCGGTTGAGAATGTTACTGCCTAAGCAGAAGGCAGAGGAAACACCTCGCATGACCCAACAATTATGCTCTATGCTTTTACCAGAGACAGAAATGTTTATCCTACAACTACTAAGCAGAAGATGTTTGGAATAGGGAATTTCCAGACCCCATACCCACTGATAAACCGACTCAACAGTGGGAATGGTCTGATCTTTTGGGAGTTTCCTGAATAACGCTTTGCGGATTAAGTTTTTTTCACTATTCAAGCCTACTGAGGCGAGAACAGCCCCCCCTCATTTACCTGAATACGGTGGAACAGCTGTTGACCCTTTTTTGAACCACAGCCACACCTTGAGCTGGTTTTTCATAAATTATTATCACAGGACTTGGATTTCCAGATTGGGGATAGGTATAACATTTCAAAGTATTTCCTTCCAGTGTGGAATGTTTCTTGAAACTGGAAGAAAGGTTGATTTTCAGGAATGACAGGAGTACCCATCACCAGTTTGTTCTCCTATGGCAATTACAGTAATGTCAGGTACTTGATTGTTCTGAAAGTGGAACTCAACTTGGTCAGATCGCTGTTCAACCATGTGGCATGTGCCATTTAGACTGACATAGTTGGTGTTCTGTTTTAATTTTATTGGCCGGTTAGCCTGAGTCCAGAGGACCTTGTTCACACAGTCTATTAGGGGAGACAACCTAAAAAAGAGGTAATTCCCTAATAGACAGGGGATCCCCTCTGGAGTCACGACTATAGCCGGGTGTTTCACCTTGTGTCGCCCAATTTTAATCTCCAGATTCGCAGTCCCCTCAATGGGAATTTCATTCCCGTCGAAGTTCTGGAGTTGTCCAGGAAGAGTGGTGAGAGGAATTGGGTATCTCGCCCCCCATCCTGAATTAAGCTGCTCAAAGGCCCTTTTGGACAGAGAAGTGGCTTGGGATCTGGTGTCCACCAGTGCTAAAAATCCACATTGCCCTTGCACCCGGACGGGGGCATAAAACCGATCTTCTTTCTCCTCAAAGGAGCAGAGGAAATGGGCATTTTGGGCAAGCTGGGCCGTTAGTTTCTTTATTTTGGAGTTTGGGAATCTGTAAATAAATGTTGGCATCCTGAAATAGGCGGGATTTTGGAATCCCCTTTTTCCCTTGAGTCTGTGCTACCCCCCTCTTCCTGGAGACAGTCAGTCAAATCAGTTTGTGGGGAGGATCCCTCAGTCATTGTTAAGTTCTCAGGATGACATTTCTGGGGTTCAGGCATGTGTGATTCTGAGTCAGTCCCCATATCTACCCAGTCTTGGTAATGGTCCCATCCTTGAAAGAGAAGATTTTCTTCCCAGAATCCTCCAAGGATTCTTCCCCTTCAAACTGGAAGACACTAACTTCCTCCGAAAAACGGGTCTTCTTTGTCTCTTTGTTTCTCCTACACACCCCATTTTCCTTGGGTTGCAGCTTATCGGGGGTAGGAGTTTTAAGTTCCGGTTCCGGGGTGTCTAGGGGCTTTTCACATGTAAGGAAGAAAGCTTCCTCTAGGGCTTTGCATCCCACTTCCTCCCATGCCTCCTCCTCTGGAACTGGTTGGTTATCGGGGTTCTCTCCCCGTCATTGTTCTGGGGTGTCAGACCCTGGATTCAAGCTGTTCTGAGCAGCCAAGTTCATTTGAGGGTTCTGCTGAGCCCTCAACATGCAACTCAGATCTCGGGTTAGGTTCTGTACCTGGCGCTCCAGTTGGGACACCCGCTCTTGCTGGTACAGGGGTCTTGTGTCAAATCTAGGTTGTTCTCTGGAAGGGTAACTGTCCCTTCTCCCAGAGTAACCTGGGTACTGAGGGTTTCCCTGGTAGACCTCCACCCTTGGCCTCCCCTCTCCCTGATTTGGTGGTCTAGATCCTTGAAAGCGGGGAGAGTAAGGAGGGTTGTCCTGCAGGTTGGGGTTTTGAGGGTACCTGGGAAAGAAGCTTAAACTAGAATTTGGAAGATTACTCCCCTCCTAAGGGAAGTTTGGAGGGAAGTTTCCTGGGGCCGTACTCACCTGATTGGATCCCCCCACCTGGGCCAGGGGAGTCCACACGTATCCCAAGATGGGTCTGTTTCCCTTATATCTGTGGCTGATGTAATTGGCAGAGTTAGGGGGCACATTGGTGGGGTACCTTGCCTGACTATCACCTGATATGATATGATATGGCATTTATAACGTGCCTATACACAAGTATTTGTGACCAGTCAGAGGGCCTTCTCTGCCTATGATTTGGTTAGTTCTGGGAAGGTGTATTTGTAGGCCCCCCCCATTTCTAGGTCCAAAATGGGGTTAACCTTCACCTCTGCCACCTTGGCAGCAGTGGGGGTGTTGGTTTGTTTGGGGTTTTTGGGGGGATTCTTGTTCTCTACAGGCTTTTGGACCTCACAGATCCAGGTAGCTTGCTCTATTACCCAGTCCAGAGTCCTTTAATCATGGAAGCCCCTTACCAACAACGTCATGATGTATTTTGGGAGTGCATGAAAATAGGTATTTATAAATTCCCTACTATTTGTGCGCACTCATCTAGTGGCTTGGGCAAATGCCCGTTTTAATTCCAGAACACATTTTCTCAGGCCTGATCCTCTCCACACTGCAGATTGTAGGCCGCCTTGCGGGCCTCCTGGGGGTTTTTGTATGTGGAGAAGTGCTTCAAGATGGCAGCCTTGTAGGGGGATCACCTTGAATGGTTTTGATCCTCCAGTCCAGCACAGCAGCTGGAGTACTCTGGGGAGAACTCCCATTTGGCAAATTCTATAGAGTTCTGATCGTTGTTAATGTCAAAAGAGGTAATCATCTGGTCATATAGCTCCAGATGCTCCCAGACTGAATATTTGGCATTTCTATGGTACAATGTCATGAAACTTCTAATAGCCTTTATCTGTCTAATAGGGTCTTTCACCAAAGTTTTCTTTTGCTTGGCAGCCTTCTTTTTCCACTGCATCTGAGTCCATTCGGCCTAAGACTCAAAGCTACTGCTATTTGAGGTCCCATCCCTTACCTCTAGGCACTCCCTGATTCTTTGAGCTCGGGACTCTCTCCCAGAATGATGGTGCCTAGTCTTGTCTCCCCTGTTGTACTTTGGGCTCTCTGGGTCACTCCCCTTGGACTCCCTCTTTCACACAGGGGAGTAGTCTTCTGACTCCTCCCTGCTTCCAGGGTTGGTGGCGAATTCCCCCACCTCCCTGATTGGGTGTAGGTTTTCAGAATACTCTTTTGGGGCCTCAACTCAGACTCATTTTTCTCTGCAAAGTGAACCAAATGGTTCCTTTGTAGATGATGTTTGTGCCATTCTAGCTCCCTGATTTTCTCCTCGTAGGAGTCTTCCAGGTCCGATCCATCAGCCATTACATTTTTGAACCTGAACAGGGATGTCCGTCCATCAATCTCTGATGGGCGGTGTCCTGCCGGCTCCATCATGCTGAGCCTAATTGAGTCTGGCTGCCTCATGGTTCCCAGTTCTTGTGAACTGGTGGACATGAATTCAGCAGTGCGTTGCACATACAAGGTGGTAAATGGGTTTGAGGCCCTTGGTACAGAGGGCATCACACTGTGATCAGGGGTTGTCCTGCCACCCTCTAACTGTTCGGGGTCCCTCAAATGTTGATCCAACCTAGCACATTCTTCTCCTAACCTCTCATGTTTCTCCTTCTCAGCCTCTATCTCCTGATGATAGGCAAAGGTCTGAGCCTTGTGCTTTGCTATCTGGGCTTGACTGGCCTCTGTTACCTTTTCTTGTGCTGCTACCTGGCTCTAGAGTCCCCTGTTCTCATCACAAAGGGCATCATTTATTTTCTGGGCCTCTTGCATTGTCTGGGAATACCCAGACCATTTTTGTTGCAGAAGATACATCTCCTGTCTCTGCACATTTTTGGCTTGGATGGTCTCTTCTAGATCACCTTCTACTTGTCTCATGTGCCCCATTAAATGTGCATACTCAGTTTTTAGGTCAGTCAGTTCATGAAGGTCTGACTCCCTTTTCAATATGTCTGTTTTTAATTTGCACACTTCCTTAATTGGGCATCTCTTTCCTGATACAGGGTGCCCATCTGTTCGGTCAGTTCATCTCTTTGTTGTTTTATAGCACCTAACTTCTGGCGCTCTTGGTCAAATTCTGTTTGGGAATGGACTTCTTAAATGATGAACTCATTATTCTCCTTGTCCAATTTCTCAATCTGTTTTTGTAGAGTGTCCATGTCCTCTAAGCAGATTCTGTTGTAGGTTATGTGTTGCTTTAATTTTTGTTTACTCTCTTTCAGGCAATTAACCCTTTCCTGACACTCTCCTTTTAATGTTGCTAGTTGGGCCTCCTGTTCTGAATTAGTTAGTTGCTGTACTGCCAACTCCTCTTTTAAATGTTTGATGAGATTTCTCAACTCTGACTCAGAATGTTGGCTTTCTTGCATTTTTTCTTCTACCTGCTTTAGTTCACTCTGGATTTGATTTAAGAGGTCAGACTGGTTATACTTTCTTGGTATTTGTCTCCCATAACTGTCAGGTGGAAATATGTAAACAGTGAGTTAGAACCATCCTCCTCTGCTCCTCTTTGATATTCGGAGTCATGTAAAACTCATCCAGGCTTGATGTAACAGGCTCCTGTCCTGCCTCACATCCATGCTTGTGGAGGTGACCTGCTGCATCATGCTGTATATCCAGGGTTTGTGCTCCTGCTCTGCCCATTCCCCTCTAATGAATAGTTTGAACAGAAGGTGCTGCCTAGCTATCTTAATCTCTACTGTGCTCATTATGAAAAGTGTTCTTCCTTTATTTAATTATCTATGCAAGTACAAACCTGTGCCCTGCTCTTGCATAGCTCAGGGTTAGCTTTACATTATTTTTAAACACAGGCCTGATACTTAGTGTATAAGTTTTGGGAGTGGCGCCTTTACAGTGTAACACACTTTTCTAGCCACTAAAAGTATCACTACCTTCAATGGGTTAGCCTGCTTTGTTAGACTGTCATGGGTGGAAACACTGAGCTCAAACACGGCATGAGCCCTTGCTGTGTAACAGGTTTATAACATGGAATACCCAAGCTAGGGACTTCTTCCACTGACAATGAATGTGGCACACAATAAAAACGCTTTTAATTTTTATTTCAACCCTGAGTTCTTTACTTGAGTAGGCCCTCAACCCGTCTCACACCCACTATAACAAACACCCGCGTCACAATGCAATGGACCAGGAATCAGGCTGGGGTGTAACAATAAGAGATTTATTAATTTTATGGTTGAATGAAAAATCAGAGCAAAATCAAATAATTGGGCAGCAACCCCCAGTGTTGTGGCAATATCAAATGCAAAGATTCCCAAATACAGTTAATTCAAACTCCTAACAAAATGTACAGAAATATTTAGTAGCAAACATAAGCAAAATCTTTTTTAAAAATAAAAGATAGCACTTAAGTTATGCACTCCCCCTGCAACACTCACCCCTAAACTTCTGCTAACTAAATTCTTTGTGGATGGAAGACAGTGGCAAGAAGTAAGAATGAAGAGGGGAAGATCAGATTTAGAATTCAGCCCACCACCCCAGATGGGAGACCAGAAAAGAAATTGAAATCTTAATAAGGAGCAAAATGCCATAATCGGATTACACTTGTTACTTGCACAGCAGTTTACCACTGTGATGGGATAGCTAGGACAGACATTTGTGTTGCTACACTTGAATGATAAGGAAGCTTACAGATTACTAAACAGGGCACCAAAGCAACGGGAACACAGGTAAAAAAATCGATTTTGGGAATAAGACAGAATGCAAAAGAAACACATGTGGCAGAATGGCAATTTGTTTCAACACTGGGCTTTTGATGACAGGCAGCCACAGAAAGGGCTTGGCTGTCAAAATCGAAAATGGGTTTTCAAGACAAGCAACAGAGGCACTTAGCAGATAAGATTCTGATAGAAAGGGGTTACTCTTAATGGGATTACAGTTTGGTTTGGGGTTTTCTATAGGATTAATGCAAATCGGAATTGGTAGGGAAACACAATGCACAGGCAAATTCGGTTTTTGTTAAACAAACACTATTTCTGTTGAGACTATATTTTAATGGCTATAATTATTAAAGAAAGACACTGCACGCAAGAGGGTTCATTTCAAATTTTAACCAGCTCGCACTGTGAATCTCCTTATAGGGGAATTAATTAATTTACTTCAAAATGGTACTGAGGACTTACACCGATAACTGAAAGAATTATAAAACGGAATATGCTAACAGATTTAGGCTAACACAGATTCTTCTATGAAAAGGTGAACAGATGATACTGGCAATTTGGGATTTTGAATGGGATTTCAATGGGGTGCAAGGGTTAAAAGAGCGGGATATGCAATTTGGGGACTGGGTGATGTGATACCTACAATGAAAGCTTGAGTTTGGGGTTTCTGGACTGCCAGTGAGGTCTCTGGACAGCTAGGCCAAGAGATCAGGTCACTCTGGACTGCTGGGCCAAGGTCTCTGGTCACCGGGACATCTGGGCCAAGGGATGTGGTCACATGGCTCTCCTGTATTGGATGCTGGACAGCTAAGCAAGGTCTGGTCACTGTGGACAGCTGGATGGGAGCTGGACAGCTGGGCAAGGGATCTGGTTACTGCGCTCTCCTGAATGGAATCAGCTGCCTTCCCATTTCTCCCTGGATTCTGGTGTATGTGCCTGGATCGGGATAGATGGATGTATCACTGCTTTCCTGGATCTTGGAGTCTGGGTTTCAGTGGCTTGTCCCTTGTGTCTCACTGTCTCCCCCTTATATAGCCAAAGTGACATCATATTTTTCAATCTGGGGGGAAGTACTCTGGAGTTACTCCTATCCTAGGATAGGCCAGCCTATCAGTCCTCCCACCTCCCCCTGGGCTGATTGGTTCAGGGGAAACGACATCATGTATGTGTGTGCATTTATGACAAAGCTACTTTTTACCAAAAATGAGTTATAGAGCCAAACTTCACATTTATACTAGTCACCATTATAAGAAGTGAGATATACAGATTCCATAAGTCACAGGGAATTGGACAGTCCAATCACCAACTCTGTGTGATGTCAAATTGCCCTTTGGCACAATTTCACCATTTTCATGAAAAGCATAATATTTAAAAATCTGCCAATGGCTACACATATTCCCAATAACATTTCACATCTTTCCACTTAGTTTTAGATTTATCCCATTTATAATTCACCCCGAAATGCATTTTTCATCACAATTTCAGTTCACCAAGTGCTAGAAACAGGCACTTGCTCTCTTTATGTTTGTCTAAAAATCCCATGAAATACTCGCATAATATAAGGTTACTACTTATTCAGGGTTCTGGGAAAAATGTCTTAGTGTTAAAAAGTTCTTTAAAGTCAATGGAGTGAATTTTACACTGTGTGGTCGGTCCTGCAAACCCCCACAGCCAACTGTCTTTGCCAGGCTTGGCTTGCACCAAAGGATTTTTATGATGCCCTTTGAAGTTCTTACAGTTCCCCCTTCAGGGTAGCTGCTGGAGGAAATCGGTCATGCACCAGCCCTACTGTGGGCCAGTTTACGTATGGATGCAACTTTTTCCGTGGGAGGCAGTGCATCCTTGAAGTCAGTGCCTGGGCCAAAAACAGGTTCTGCTGGTTTCTGAGTTTTTTTCAAAGGAAACCAAGTCTTGTGGGGATAAATATACTGTACATTGGGCCTCATCACGAGTTGGGCATTAGCCCTTTAATGCAGTGGTAACCACATTTAAGGGCGGGCCCTATCACAAGTTGGGTGCTAAATCAGCTGTTTTACCTCCAGCTTTTTTCTGGAGGTGAAAATCCCTGTTTTCGGCGGTATTACAGCCGGCTGTACTAGTCCGCAGTATTAGCACCGAAAATTACCCATTTGATCCAATGGACCCAATCAGGAATGGGGATTTATCGTTAAGGCCCAACCCGTGATCCCGTGGTAATACCTCTGTGCCGGTCTGTGCTAGGGCTATTACAGTCAGCGGTATTACAGCTGGGAATACAGCCCAACTCGTGATCAGGCCCATTAAATAGCAAACCCCCACCCACATTTTCAATCTTATTTATGTGGGAGCACTAGCTGTCATTTGACATTACACTTTTAAACAGCATTTTCCTGATTTTAAAGAGAGTACATTCACACATGTGTTCATTTCCTTGCATTTCAAGTTTACAAATGCGGTTTCTGCAGACCATAGTTTAATTTCACTTAATCTTCTGGGGGGTTTGGCATATACGGTTGATTTATGGACTCAAAAGGATGCTGTACAGGATTCCTGTGATATTGACATGGGTAAAAGAAACGGCACGTTATTTCTATCATTTACTGCAATTTTGAGCACGATGGTTCACAGTAAAAGAAAAAAAAGAAAACAAAAGCTGTGTTAAGTGGAAAGCCAAATTCTTTGCTCAAGTACTTTATCAGTACAGCAGCTGTTCTTGAAATGTATTGCCTCACTTCTTGGTATGGGTAATCAGCAGAAAGGAAGCATGGAAAGACTTGGATAAATCAGGTCAAGTTGGCCAGAAAAATAATGCCTGGAGCGTCTAGGAGTGATGCAAATTAGTTGCGACTGCTCTCCTCGCTAATTTGCATTGCTCCTAGACGCTCCAGGCCTTATTTTTCTGGCCAACTTGACCTGATTTATCCAAGTCTTTCCATGCAACCTTATGACATGGCATTCCCAGTCCAGTACTCCAGATAGGACTTTGAGTACAGCATCCCCGCTGCAACCACAGCGGACGATTACCTTCACGGACAGCACCATTACCAGCGATCATCCTGATGAAGGCCACCACTACCTCGGGCTCTTACCCAGCCCAGCTTGGCCGAAACACTTCAGTGGCGATGTTTTGTGGCAGAACCCCAGTGTTTATGTGTTTATAGTGTTGTGTACACCATCTTGTTTAGTACACCCGGATCTACTACAGTCCTGGACCACACCAGTAAAAATCCTATGTCACCACTTACCTGTATTGTATACTCGTGCATCACTTTGGAAATTGTACCTCAACAAAATAGAGGTCGATACTTACCTGTATTTCCAGTGTTAAAAAACGTCTGTCCTTACACTTTTGTGCTTATCGAAAGTTATGTAAATATTTAATTTTATTTATCTGTGCAAAATCGTTTTGGAGGCAAAATAAAATAGCTTCAAAACTTGACAGCTGTCTACGGATCTCGCTCACCCTAATTTCTAGCATTTTGCATATAGATACCCCCTGGGCATATCAGGACTCCACCAGGCGCCCTTTATATATTCTTTTGGGGAACCAGCAATGCCACGGTCAAATGGACAACATAAGTTCTGATGACACTCTTCAGAGAAAAGTTAAGCAGCCAGTCAGATGTTCTTCTATAAAGCACCGGAGCTCAGGGGGAGTCTTCCTGTTGGTGTATTGGCTGCAAGACCTGCACACTGAAGTTGAGGTCAACTCCTAAAAGTGCAAAACAGCACTCCCAAACCAAAGGAGCACCAAAAATGGCCTAAGGTAAGTGTATCCCAAGCCCCACAGTACCTGGAGGGTGAAGTTGAAAATTCAGCTGGTCGCCTTCCTGATGCAGACCTGGTTTCCTGCTCCTTAGTCGTGGTAACAAAAGTTGGGCTTCTGCAGCAGCACTTGCGACAAGGTGTCGGCAGCAAGGGATTTAGCTATTTCCTGTGGCGGTTTGTGGTTTTGGCACCTTTTTCTTAGCACCAAGAGGGAACAGATATTGCTGGTTGGATTCTGCTCGGTTTCTTCACTCTGAACTCTATTGAGGAGACCTTTGGAAGAGAATTGCTACTTCCTGAGGACCACAAGCATGCCTGCGAAGTTTCAGCAAGATTAGTTTGGTCTAAGATGATACACTAGGAAAAAGTCATGGTAACATGGGTATAGGTGTTTTGCAGCCCAGGAAAGTTGCCAGATGTCGGGGGATAGCCCAAATCGAAGATGGTCTTGAGACTGACTGTTTCCACTAGCCGAAAGAAGGAACTCATCCTTGGTGGAGCTTCACTTTCAAGTTGAACAGCAGCAGGGCTTCACTGGTACTTCTGTGGTTGTCCAAGGTGCTGCAGGTGTCTCTGCTCATCTTCTGCTTTGGATTTCCAGTTCCAGTGGTGAACTCTGCCTGTGGTCGGAAAATCCTCCCTTTCAATGCTGGAACCCATTCATTCACTCCTATGGAGCTGTCAATCACCTGGGGGTTGGCTGTCCTGTAGGTCAGCCAGCCACCCAGTCTAAACTGGTTTCAGCCAGGCACACAAACAGACAAGGGACAGTGAAGTTTCAGGACCCTCCCTCACTTCCTGACTTTTCAGACACACTGGAGCCTGGGAGGGCCTCACAAAAGAAGCCTGCCAAAGACAAAACTCACAAAGGACTCACCCCCACCTGGAATGATGGAAGGAGGGCCCAGAAGGTACTTACAAATGAAAAATGGTGAAACAAGGAGTCACGGGCCATTTTGGGAAAATGGTCACCCGTGGTTGCTGTACTGCAGCTGAGAAATCAGCCTGAAAGTAGCCTGCACATAAAGGTAGAACACATATCCACTGCCACCAGCAATTGAGGTGTGTTAGTTACTGTAACTAGAAAGTTACAGGAGCAGTGGGAAAGGAGTTACAATGTAACCCACCAGCCCCCCACATAAATTGGCGTGTGCTGGTGCCCCAAAAGAAAAGGTAAGTAAGATATACGTTACCTTACTACTCTTGAGAACATTAGTTCACTTGAGAGAATACAATAAAAATAAAAAGGGAAGTCCAAGGGACTCCTCAGCAACACTGCACATAGGATGCTCCGGGTTGCAAAAAGTCAATTACAGATGCCTGCATTGAAATGCATGGAGGAAAGCATAACTCCATTAAAGTAAAAAGGAAACACAAAAGCAGTAAAATAAAATTCCCAGTCGGAAAAAAGAATGAGTGCGGTGGAAAAGATTTCACACCCTCAGGAGAATAAATCAAAAAATCCCAGAGTCCAGCAAAATGTGCTGGGGTTCTCTCAGGTTGAGTGGAACTAGCACAGAAACTGAATATTCTCCCTAACACATGGCGAATTAAATAGTCATTTATAATAAGGTGAAAAAAGGCCTCAAGTTTAAATAAACAAGAAGGAAGTAGTCGGGAAGCATTAGGTGCAAATTGATTAAGAACAGGCCAGTATGCAACCAGGAGACCCAGGGACGTCATTTGAGGGTTGCCAGGGGTAACAACTGAATATAAAAAAAAGATTTTCTTTTTCTTTTAAATATTAGCTCCTGGGCTGTGGCCAGTGCCATGTGGCCTTTTGTCTCTGGAGTGGCTGGCGTTCTTGCTCAGGCCTCTTAATAAAACATGGGGTTCCAAAAGTGTAGCACTTTGAGCAGTGACCCTAAATAAGAAAGAATAGGAGTAACAAATAATGTGTCTTTCTGGAATTCTATACTATAATTGCTAGACTCACTGAAGGTTTATTTCAGGCACACTTCAGGGTTTAGTCTGTTCTTAAACACCTCAACTCAGCCTTTCATTCTTCTTATGTCGCTAAATGAGTACCAACACAGATTGGGTGATATTGTATGTATATTTGTTCTACATAAAGCGCTTAAAGGATAGTTCCGGGACTTTTTTTTTATTGTCCCTACGGTTCGGCCATGTGTTTTTAAGCATAACTCGGTAGATCGTAGAAAACTTTCCTATGGACCTTACCCGACTTTTCGTCCATTAACGCACTCGAAATCAGCCGCCATTTTCTGATAATCCTATCATTTCCCCCCATCGCCCTGGCTCACCTGCTTTTGCGGCACTAAATCAAATCCCCCGCCCCTGAGCCTGACATCAGCAGACGCGTACCGCCCATTTCCCAACGCCAAAGCACGTTTCGTGTCAACAATCGCTGCGCCTCAGCTAATGACGTGTCGCCATGGAAATGGCAGGACGCCTCTTTCCTCAATAAGTATAAACACACCGTTTCACAACACACAGCAGCAGATTTTCGATTCCATTACTCTCTCTGTGTTACTTTGAGTATTCTGTGACTCGTTTCTGTGCTCTGGTCAGCTACCTTCGCCGCTTCTCGGCCTTGTGAACACCTGTACCATCTCTGTAAATTATTTTACTTTCTTTACCACACAATGGCTACAATAATGCCGTATATGTACGAGCCCGAGTACACCGAGGAAGAACTACTGGAAAGGCAAGCACGCGAAAACGATGGGGATTCGGACGGCAGTTGGGAGGACCAGTCAACGGATGAAGAGCCTGGACCATGTCGCATGGACGGCGTCTCCACCTGGTGCACGTGCAATCGGTGCGAGCTAATGCCAACTGAGGAGGAGAACTGCTGCTGCCGAGAAAACTCGGGATGCCTGGCCTACATTTCGGAAGGCGAGCCAAGTCCGCAATGCATCACCGAGCTGCCAGAGTTCAGGGAAGCCTGCCTCTCACGGACCGTGTTGAGGATGATGATGGTGCTTATGCACGAACTTTTCGGCACTGTTCGTCCGCGTAATCCGAGTAACGAGTAAGTATACTCTGGTTGTGATGTCAGTGATGCCACTACTATTTCATGGTCGTCTCATCATTCGAATGCATGTAAATTGGTTCCATGTTGTGCATTTTCTAGATAGAATTTTTTTCAAAGCAGAATGACATTTTTTACCTGAATCGACAGTGATAAGAAAGTTGTCATTTTAATACAGTTTGCATCTTTCATTTTCACAGGTGGTACAGGCTGGTGGCCTATCGTTGCTTCACTTGGTGGCTTCACGGGAGGCTCGGACACCGCGTTCGGAGAGTAATACCTGCCTGTGCGGTACTTGCCATTAGACAACATTTCCCCAGCGACAGTGGACAATACCGCGGATTTTCCCTGGATGTGCTGCAACCGCAACTTTACAATGTGTAATGTTTATTATTTATGTTCAATTGAAATTAAGATCTAAAATAAAACCCAACATATATTTTAACAATGGTTGTTTTGATTTTTTAAATGAATCTAGTGTGTCTCCATTGAATAGTCTTCCTGCCTGCTGCTGACTAACTGCCTAGGCATCCAGGGTCTCCAGGGTGAACTGCACCCATATATTCTCCTGGGAGGGTGAGGTATTTATAAACTCACCCCCCTGCCTTCCATGCACTAGATCCTGCAGCCTGCCTCTTACATGCAGTTAGATGGCCTCTCCTTGGTGAGGCCCTGCGGCAAACGAGTCTTGTCTGCACGACCACCGCCCCAATCCACCCCCGCCCTATCAAAGGCAGTTCGCACCGGGGTACTTGTGCTGCCAAGTGGAGCTGTCAGGGAGCGATAAAGGCCAAGAGGTGCCAAAGACCATGTACACTTCAAAGTGGTCTATAGAGCATGGGTTGTTGTTCCCATGTCTACCGCCAGACCCCGTGTCTCCTGCCAAGCATCCCCCCTCACGCTGGACGGCCCCCTGCAATCCACATAAGTGTGTCTCCATTCACGAGTCTTCCTGTGTCTTGTCTGCATGACCACCGCCCCAATCCACCCCCCGCCCTATCAAAGGCAGTTTGCACCGGGGTACTTGTGCTGCCAAGTGGAGCTGTCAGGGAGCGATAAAGGCCAAGAGGTGCCAAAGACCATGTACACTTCAAAGTGGTCTATAGAGCATGGGTTGTTGTTCCCATGTCTACCGCCAGACCCCGTGTCTCCTGCCAAGCATCCCCCCTCACGCTGGACGGCCCCCTGCAATCCACATAAGTGTGTCTCCATTCACGAGTCTTCCTGTGTCTTGTCTGCACGACCACCGCCCCAATCCACCCCCCGCCCTATCAAAGGCAGTTCGCACCGGGTTACTTGTGCTGCCAAGTGGAGCTGTCAGGGAGCGATAAAGGCCAAGAGGTGCCAAAGACCATGTACACTTCAAAGTGGTCTATAGAGCATGGGTTGTTGTTCCCATGTATACCTCCAGACCCCGTGTCTCCTGCCAAGCATCCCCCCTCACGCTGGACGGCCCCCTGCAAACCGCATAATGCCACGGCATATACACGTCATTCATTCACAAACACACCCCTGTTTCGAATTCTTTATAACCCACTTCATATTTCTAATGAGAACTTCTTTGCGCTTTGCTAGTCAACCCGTGAAGGTGCTGGTTATCTGCTCTTCGTCTCTGTGAACTTCCGTGACCACTTCGAGGAAACTCGTCAGTTTGCAACCTGTGAACTGCTCCCTGTTCTACGACAAGAAACTACTCTGATCCCTGCATCTAACTGTTTGCTCGTCAAGGTAAGGCCATGTACCATACTCATTTTGCGTCCAATTTCTTTTCGTTCAAGACAGTACATGCAAGGAACTAGTCACATGTTCTGAGTTTAGTCAAATTATTTTTCTATTTTTTTAAAGTTATTCAAATACTTATCCGCATGTGAATAACGTGTATAGTTCCAAGAACCAAAACATACCTTGCATTGAACCTTTTATGTGTCATTTAATTTTTTAACACATTGATATTCATAGAGAATTGTTGATCTTTACTTTTCAGAACTTTCCACAATGCCTGCCTGTTCCATTGGCGGTTGCCCTTCGAAGACCCATAATAAATCTGAAGGTACTATAATGCATGTTTTCCCTAAGACAATAGATCAGATAAGAGAATGGGTCCGATATTGCGGATATCCACCCTCTGAGCTTGAAAGTAGAGTCCTAGAAGTCTTTGCGGACAAGAGGGGTGATCGATACAGCATCTGCAGCAGGCACTTTACCTCTGACATGTACTCCACATCATTGCTAATAAAGAAGAACACACCGCGAGCGAGGCGAAAATTGCTCTCAACCGCTATTCCCACTCTATTCGTCCACATCCCTCCACTGGTGAGTCAAGTTTACGTATTTATCTCTCGGCCTTGCGGTAGTGTGTAGCATTAGCTAACAATAATTTCCCCATTTATGTATCCACTCAATATGAAGGCGGAAGATTCTCCATCCGTGTCGTTATTGCAGTCATCAGCCACTTCAAGCGCCTATCGGGTAATCTTACTTGGCTATTCTGCCACTGACTTGTTTTAGGCATGTAAATCAATAGTTTTAATTTATCGTGTAATTATTTTACCTAATGGTACACCCTTGTACTCGTCCTCTAGTCTTTGTTTTCAGTTATAATTATTGTTATCCAAAATAATTCAAGTACTGTCTTTCAGGGAGATGCTGAGGAGTCCAACGTATTGACGACTACCGTTGATGTCACTCAGATGCTCGAGGTACGTTTCAGGACAGTTCCATCGATGGAGATCATCAGATCTTGCATTCTTGTAGCGTGATTGTTACACACAATGTTTCTTTCGTTTTTAGCCATTGATATGTCCTTCTGTCGTCGCCCTCCTATGTGTCTTCTTTTTTCAATATTGTGTTCATTACTAATGAAAGTCCTATGTTTCAGGGAGTCGATGGAGCATTAGTCCAAGAAGAAGGGGGAGCGTGCAGTTACGGGTCGGCGCAACAGCTTGCAGAAGTGTGCACCGCAGTTACATCGTCCCTTGATGTTCTTATGCATTTCGAGGTATGGATACTGACAGTTCAATCAAGCGAAATCATATGACGTGATTACATCAGCTATACTTCCTTCTTTATTAACGCAAGTACTATGTTTCAGGGAGATGACGGAGCTTCTTCTACAAGAACATCACCCCTAGTAGTTGATGCAGATCTCTGGGTGGTGACACTTCCAACGATCGAGCAAATCGAATCATATTTACATATCCATTATTTATTTTAGACAACTGATCATTTGTGCAGGTCTATTTAGATGAGCCGTTCACGCCTGCACAAAGTTTCTGTTCTTTTTATCAAAATAGAAAACCATACTAATGCAATTACTGTGTTTCAGGGAGTCACTGAAGCATCATCTTCAATAATATCATCAATGGAAGTCTATGAGGAGCCCGAGGTATGAATCTTGACAGTTCCATCTAACTAGATCAACAATGCGTGAATAATTGTCGTTTGAATGTTCTACACAAAGCGTTCATTCGTGTTTTGCTATTGAGATGTACGTGGGTATTGGTCCCCAAGTACATTTTGTGTTTTCGATATTATTATACATACTAATGAAAGTTCTATGTTTCAGGGAGTCGATGGAGCGTCAGTGCGTGATGGATGTGCTTATCATGAAAATATAGTCGTTGCAGCGCAAGAGGAAGTGGAGACATGCACACACGAGTCGGAGCAACAGCGTCCTGATGTTGAAGTTCGAGGCAAGAAAGTTTCAAAGAAAAGAAAGCAAAAGAAGGTTAGTGTCCTGGTCACTATATTATGTTGTTTTTCACTGTTAATAGTTCAATACTGTAAGTTGTGTTTAAACTGAACATCCCTTTTCCAATCTGTCCTCTAGTTGCGAGTGGGTGTACGAACTAGATCTACACAGACAGTGAAGCGAACGAGAGATGTTGCTTGTCAAACCTTTTGGCAGGGACTTGAGACTGGAGATGCATCGTGCCAATGGGAAGAATATGAAGTGATTGACAACGGAGCTATACCACCACCAGCCATTGATAGTGAATGTCCTCCTGGTAGTTCGGATGCAGTCGGAGATCAATTCACAGAATCCACACCCGCAAAAACTAAGACCGCGAGAAAGTTGAAGAAATTGTTTTATTCACCCATCTCCGGAGAAGGAACAGATGTTGCAATGGAAGAGAATGAAGTGGACGACAATGAAACACCATCAATATCACTGAACATAGCGGAAGACGATATCAGAGATTCTACCTTTCATGTGAGTGACATGTCCTCAACGTTACAGGCCGAACCAGCTGGGATGCAGAGTGACAGTATAAGGAAAGAGGCCAAATTCATTGTATTCGATAGTTGTTTGATTGATATTATTATTCGGATGAAATGTGGGCATTCGGTTGGTGGGGAAGTATGTGGGGAGCCATTCATTAATGTGACTCGTGCAATTCGAGGCACTAACCTTAAAATACATGCCACCTGTACAAAATATCATCCTTTCTCATGGTCTGCACAACCTATGCTGGGACAACTGCCAGCAGGCAATCTACTTTGTGCAGCGGCTGCACTTTTTAGTGGTTCAAGTTTTAAAAAATTAGAGTCTTTCTTTCAGTTTGTGGGAATCCATTTCATTGCGAAAACTCAGTTCTACAAATACCAAACCGATTATCTATTTCCAGCCATTAGCGAAGCTTGGAGAATGGAAAAAATGTCTATTGATAGTACATTCGCGGGCAAACGGTTCAGGCTAGCCGGTGATGGACAGTGCGACAGCCCAGGATTTTCAGCCAAGTACTGCACCTACCACTTTCAGGACATGGAAAGTAAGAAAATTGTGAGTTCGGTGGTCGTGCAGGTGTCACAAAGTACATCCTCAGTGGCCATGGAGAAAGTTGGCTTTGTAGCATCATTGCAAGAACTACAATCGCGGGGAATGGTGATCGACCTGATAGCCACGGACAGACACGTTTCAATTGCCAAGACAATGAGAGAACAGTACAAAAATATAAATCACCAATTTGACGTTTGGCATCTTGCAAAATCAATCAATAAAAAATTGTCGGCTGCAGGTAAAAAAAAAGAATTGCAAGGTATTTCACAGTGGTCCAAGTCAATCAGCAACCATCTTTGGTGGAGCTCAAAAACATGTGGAGGGTCGTTGGAAATTCTACTGGAAAAATGGCGGTCAGTAATGCCACACTGTACGAACGTTCACCGATGGAACACGAACCAACATTTCCACAATTGTGAACATGGCCATTTGTCCACAGAGGAGGCACGGAAGAAGAAGTGGTTGATTCCTTCATCACCCACTCACAAAGCCATTGAAAAGATTGTATTTGATAAAACTATAACAAAAGCTTTGAGGGGACTCACGGAATTCTGCCACACAGGAGATTTGGAGGTGTTTCACAATATGTGCCTAAAGTACAGGCCAAAACGATTGCATTTTGGCATGGAGGGCATGATAAATCGGACTCTTTTAGCGGTCTTGGCACATAACCATAATGTTGGCCGTCAACAAAGTAGGACGACCGGAACTTTAGGGACGCTTCGCTACAATAAGGCCTTCACTAAAAGAAGTAAACAATGGGTGATCAAACCAGTGTTTGAGGATATGCAATATGAGTTTATTGAGAAACTTATTGTTGACGTCCTAGATAGGCACATAAATGGAGTTGTGAACGAACCTGTGCAGGGGACAACTGCATTGCCACCCAACATTGCCTCTGTTCCATGTCCACCTAAAGAAGAACTCATTGAGAAATACACATCACGGTTTAAATGATTGTAATTTGATTGTCTGTTCTCTCGAGTCTCCTCATGTCGCAGGCCCATTGAATATGTGTATCTATCCAACCTTGTTCATTTGCGCATTAAATTAAACCAAACAGTAATATAAATCATTTTTCAAAAAATATAGAATGTCTCCGTATTTATGGTTCTGTGGGGCTGCAAAGCACGCAGACAAAATGCAAAGATGGAGTGTAAATTTCAAGTCCTGTGAGAATGCCTTACACTGAATGTAGCTAACTAGGAATGTGTGCTCGTTCAAAGTGAAGGTCAGCTGCTTTGATTTTTTCTCGGGTGCCAGAATGGCCCACGACTCAGTATAAGGTTCTATTGTATTTTGACCTTGACAGGCCGGGACCACGTAAGAAACGATAATGAATATAATTTCAGAAACGAAAGCCATTTCATGTTCGTTCATTAGAAGAAATAACGTCGGCATAGAAGGAGTGGTATTTCGGGGCTGCCCTACGCACAGACACAATGGAAAATGCAAATATAATGTAAGTAACTCTTTAGATGAGTTTATACCGCAATTTAATTACTATACAGTAGCTTTAAAGACGGGTTAAGTTGTACTTGTTCGTTCTATGTGGCATATTGTTTTGTACCGCGCACTATCTTGGGGAGAACCGTCTACTTTTACGGAAGCACCTCAAAACCTTTGCTTCTGCTTTCTCTCTCCCTCTCCCCTGCTACAACTGGTCCACTGTCTGCGATCTCGGTCCTGGGCCCTTCCACTCTCCACCTGCACTCCCTGTCAACCCCTGCACTGATGGACTGTCTCAGTATCCTACAGCCCCCCCTTGACAATTAAAACCCAGTTGCACTGTCCTAGCTATGAAATAATTTCCCGACCGAATATATAAAATGAATAATTTTAATAAAGATCTGATGGTGAGACTAATTTCATTGTTTATGTTTTTCAAACAGGTACATCATGCATTACTGCATGTGTCACGAGTACCAGACACCGGCGGACGGCTTTTTTAACCGCCAGTTGCTTCTCCGCGTGAACAACGTTACCACCCTGACCATTTTATGGGACGATCGCCAAGTACAAGTATGCCCTTACGCGGTACTAACGGCTAGATGCAACATACAGACCGTTGTGGTGGCCTAGTGCCTCGTTGTTGGAACAGCCATGCGATTATCAGTGCGACCGAAGAGCTTATTTTACCGTTAACCAACACCCTGTTTACTGCACACGAACATCGCTTGCCTCAAGACGAACTATTTTGGATCGAGAGCAAATAAAAATGAAAATCGCTGAATATTCTCTAAACATTTGATGTCCAATAAATGTACTTTGCCAAATGTACAATCTTGCAGTTTGCTTTTAAACCACAGTTTCATATTCCGAATTGTGGCGCTGTATTGTGAGATGATCTAAGACCCTGTGTACAGCAAAGGAACATCGCGTGCCTCAAAACGAACTTTTTGGAACCTGAGCAAATAAAAATGCAAATCGCTGAATATTCTCTAAACATTTGATGTCAAATAAATGTACTTTACCAAATTTACAATCTTGCGGTTTGATTTAAAAGTACAGTTTCATATTGCGAATTGTGGCGCGCTGTGTTGTGAGCTAATCTGTGTTGGTTTCCGGGTTCTGTGTGGAGTCGCGTAGAAGACGCCTGGGCGCGTTTGCCTACGCAGCACAGTCACGTCACGGATAGAGGCGGGGAATATGAATGTTTTGATAAAGTCTGTTTCAGGGGCGGGGGATTTGATTTAGTGCCGCAAACGCAGGTGAGCCAGGACGATGGGGGGAAATGATAGGATTATCAGAAAATGGCGGCTGATTTCGAGTGCGTTAATGGACGAAAAGTCGGGTAAGGTCCATAGGAAAGTTTTCTACGATCTACCGAGTTATGCTTAAAAACACATGGCCGAACCGTAGGGACAATAAAAAAAAAGTCCC
The DNA here is from genome assembly GCF_040938575.1 of Ambystoma mexicanum. Lineage (NCBI taxonomy): Eukaryota > Metazoa > Chordata > Amphibia > Caudata > Ambystomatidae > Ambystoma > Ambystoma mexicanum. Next base: position 1,070,814,364 of record NC_090934.1, on the reverse strand, counting down.
GGAACTATCCTTTAAGTGTAAGTGATATATCATTAACACATCATTAACAATTGGGCTTGGGCGTCTGCTTGCATTCACAGTCATTTGATGATATGGGCCTATACACACTGATATTAACGATACATATGGTGATCCATTTGTTTATGAAATGTATATCACATTACAGTGATATTGTAACCCAATTTTTCATAGTGTTCTTAGGAACAATACTATGTGATGCCACTTCCTGTTTTGTCAAGGGGTGAAAGGTCAAGTTTGATTGCTTCCTGTGATGTCACTTCGGGGTGGGGTCAAAGGACATCACTTCCTGTGATGTCATCAGAGGTAATGGGTTGTGTGATATCACTTCCGCTACACCTGTCATTTTGGTGAAATGACATCCCTGGGCAGACCCACAAGGAACGCTTAAGAAAAGACGAGTTATAGAGTCAGGTAGCAGCGAGTCGTCTTGAGAAAGTTAATGGTCAGTGTCCGTAGGAGGCAAAACAGTATGATAACTCATAGTGTGTACAGAATGGGGATAAGGGAGGCTGCCGATGCGCCATAACTCTGTTGGCGTAGATGTCGCTGGAAAAGGAGCAACTGTGAGCGTTTCGGTCTCAGAGAAGCACGATGGAGCGCTTCACAAATAAGAGGCACTGAGGACCCAACAGGGGGAAGCGGCGTTGGAGGCTTTGGCCCAGTGCTGATTCAGCGAGGCGAGGAGCAGTTCAGGGAGACCATCAGTCTTAAAGAATGTGGTGCATAGACACTGTTATTTTTTGGGGGATACCATGCCTGGAGAACTTTCCAGAAGTGATTGGGGGAGTTTTGTGGGCAGGTAGTGCTTGGGTGTGGCAGACGCAAGGTCCTGGTGTGGCACGCCAGGCCAAATGGGGGTGTTGTTCATTTTGGAGTGTGTGTCATCCTGTTGTACATGGTTGGTCTTTGGTCTGGTTCTGAGTGGTTGGATTGGTTGAGTGGTGGGTGGGTTCTTGTTTCCTTTAGGGAATGAGGTGGGGCGTATCCTGCATGTTGTCTTGCGGGTGCTGCATATGGAATGCCTGATGGAATGTGAAGTGTGAGCGTGTGGGAGTTCCGAGAGTGACTGTAGGAAGGATTTCAGCATGGGACTGTGAGCTGAGAAGACGTATACTCCCTGTGCTCCCATCTAAGACTCAATCTCTAACTGAAGAATACAGTATCTTTCCTGTTTGATGCTCACTGTCTCCTGCCTGGTTCCTGTATCCTGAGTCCCATGCTGGATACGGGATGAAGAATAAAGTATCTTTCCTGTTTGATGCTCACTGTCTCCTGCCTGGTTTCTGTGTCCTGAGTCCCATGCTGGATACGGGATGAAGAATAAAGTATCTTTCCTGTTTGATGTTCACTGTCTCCTGCCTGGTTCCTGTGTCCTGAGTCCCATGCTGTATACGGGATGAAGAATAAAGTATCTTTCCTGTTTGATGCTCACTGTCTCCTGCCTGGTTCCTGTGTCCTGAGTCCCATGCTGGATACGGGATGAAGAATAAACTATCTTTCCTGTTTGATCCTCACTGTCTCCTGCCTGGTTCCTGAGTCCCGAGTCCCATGCTGGATACGGGATGAAGAATAAAGTATCTTTCCTGTTTGACGCTCACTGTCTCCTGCCTGGTTCCTGAGTCCCGAGTCCCATGCTGGATACGGGATGAAGAATAAAGTATCTTTCCTGTTTGACGCTCACTGTCTCCTGCCTGGTTCCTGAGTCCCGAGTCCCATGCTGGATACGGGATGAAGAATAAAGTATCTTTCCTGTTTGACGCTCACTGTCTACTGCCTGGTTCCTGAGTCCCGAGTCCCAGGCTGGATACGGGATGAAGAATAAAGTATCTTTTTTTGTTTGACGCTCACTGTCGCTTGCCTGGTTCCTGAGTCCCGACTCCCATGCTGGATACGGGATGAAGAATAAAGTATCTTTCCTGTTTGCTACTCACTGTCTCCTGCCTGGTTCCTGAGTCCTGAGTCCCATGCTGGATACGGGATGAAGAATAAAGTATCTTTCCCGTTTGACTCTCACTGTCTCCTGCCTGGTTCCTGTGCCCTAAGTCCCACGCTGGATACGGGATGAAGAATAAAGTATCTTTCCCGTTTGACACTCACTGTCTCCTGCCTTGTTCCTGTGTCCTGAGTCCCACGCTGGATACGGGATGAAGAATAAAGTATCATTCCCGTTTGACACTCACTGTCTCCTGCCTGGTTCCTGTGTCCTGAGTCCCAGGCTGGATACGGGATGAAGAATAAAGTATCTTTCATGTTTGACACTCACTGTCTCCTGCCTGGTTCCTGTGTCCTGAGTGCCATGCTGGATACGGGATGAAGAATAAAGTATCTTTGCTGCTTGATACTCACTGTCTCCTGCCCGGTTCCTGTGTCCTGAGTCCCATGCTGGATACGGGATGAAGAATAAAGAATCTTTCCTGTTTGATACTCACTGTCTCCTGCCCGGTTCCTGAGTCCTGAGTCCCATGCTGGATACGGGAAGAAGAATAAAGTACCTTTCCTGTTTGCTACTCACTGTCTCCTGCCAGGTTCCAGAGTCCTGAGTCCCATGCTGGATACGGGATGAAGAATAAAGTATCTTTCCTGTTTGATACTCACTGTCTCCTGCCTGGTTCCTGTGTCCTGAGTCCCAGGCTGGATACCTCAGAAACCAAAGCTCTACCACCTTCTGTACTTTTCCCATCACACATAGGGACAAGATGGTGTTGCTTGTGGAACAAACTTGACATTTGAATGCCTCCTTTGAAACTGCATTAACGTGCAAAACAAAACAGTTCTTCAACCCATTCACACAAACAGTGCGTTTCTTTTTAACCTTTTTACTGAAACTGTACAAAATAATATTTTGGAAGTGCATCGGAAGTGTGGCTGTTGGGGTGGCTGCTCTGCTCTGCTCCGTTTTGCACTGCACGTCTGGATCTCGGTGAAGAGCCGTTGGCAAGAGGAAGCCCTCTTCATTGTGAGAATGCGTGAAACGCGCATTTACTGGACTGTTATTGGACAGCTATTTTCGATTCACTGCGGGTATTTACTAGTTATACTAGTTTCTTGTACTAGTTGATCGCACTAGTTGACCGCGGGTCTCGCTGCAACGCGAGTGATACTCACACTGTTTTCTTTGCTTTGCAGTACCACCCCATTGGTCCCGCCTCCCTGCCCACCCACAAGCTCACAGCCACTTCCTTATTAGCACAGGTGCACGCGCATCCGGCGCGCGCATCCGGAAGTGCATCGGAAGTGTGGCTGTTGGGCTGTTCGGCTGGCGGCAGCTGGCGGGCGAAGGCGGTATTGTGTTTCATACTGCATTTATTGTGTTTGATTGGAATAAATTGGGTAAAATTGGTTCTGTTTTAAAATGAGGAAGAATAAATTACCGCTTATCCGCAAAGAAGCGGGGGCGGATTTCTTCACAGCAGTGAGTACTCGAAGAGCAAATCTCGCTCGTGCTGCAGCTTTGCCGCTGCCTGAGGCTAACGAAGAAGAGGAGAAGAGGTGGAACTCCTCCAATGTGCACAAGAATGCTCTTTACTAGATAAACAGAGTGAGGATAATATTGACCCCTCCCAATTATTGTTTGGGGAGGATGACTTGCCAAACAATATACAGGCGAAAATGAAGGCTCCTAACTTAAGTTAAAACCATGAGCATCATCCCTTTGAAAATGATAATGATACTCATAGTACCTTTAACTATGACACTTTATTGGATTTTTCTAATCATACACCTATTGATGGGGCAAAATTTGTAACCAAGATGCCTGATTCTTATGTCTCTGAATTTTCTGTAATCATGACCATATTCAATCGGCTAATACTGTCTGAATTGCGAAAGCAAACTGAAGCCATTGCTGATTTGGCCTTGGAATTAGCAGTATTACCCGGTAAACTGTCAGATTCATTGAGTAAAACACTGCTGGTAAATCTGGGGGGGAAATTGGAGTTCGAGAATGTCAGTCTCACAAAGGTGCCATCTCCAGAGGAGCTAATTACTATATCAGCTACCCAGGATTCTGAAATAGAGATAGTCAGGGATAGTACTAGCAACTATCAGGCCGAAACAGATCAAATCGCTCAGGGGACAAAAACATCCCCAACTTTGTCTGAGAATGGTACGCTAGAAGTTGAATTATCAAAAAGACAAGGGAAAAAGATGGCTAAAATGAGGAAGAAAAACAATAATAACAAAAATGGAGGCTTAGCGAAAACCTCAAGAAAGTTTTTGAGAGATTGTGTTCTTGACGAAGAGGTTGATGATTTGCCAGCCCCTGCAAAAAACATCACCAAAGTAAAATTACCATAGCTGATGAGCCCCAAAGTGTTAATATGGGTATTGATCAATCTACACAGAGTGTATACATTGAAGGGGATTATCCAATGTGTGAAGTTATGAAGAAAAAAAATCACAGGGAAGATTTATATGAGATCTTTAATGCAGCTTTGCCCCAGGGAACTATGGTGGAATCAGTTAGGCGTCCAGAGTCTAATGAGTTTATCCACCCTACACGAACAGGTGCAGTTATGTTGGAAAGTAAGATCAAAAAGACGAGTGAAATCATTTGTGATACTGGGCCAGTGAGGAACCAGGTAGGCATTTCAGTCAATAGTGGCCTGAGCAGCACGGACTGGAAAATTGCTTCTGGCAAGTTCTCCAATGACAATTATGCCATTGGGGACACAAGGGTGTGTGAATTCAGTCGTGTAGCTGACCCAGTGAGGAACCATGTAGGCACTTTGGTTAATAACGAATTCAGTAGTCTCGCCAGGCCTGTGCGGACCCATGTAGGCACCTTGGCTAACAATGGTCCGGGCGACTCCAACGGGAAAATTGCATCTGGTAAGCCATCAAACGAGAATCATTCTGAAGCGAATATAAAGGTTAATAGTGGAAATCCGGCTAGAGCTGATATAGAGCACATCAACAAGAGTTCTGATAGGAAATCCAATGTGAACTTGAATGATGATGCTTTATATCAATCCATAATTAGAGTTCTTAATGATAAGCACCCACAAGAGGCATCCAAACTTTTGGCAGGATTACGGACGATCATTAACACTGTTGGTACATATGAGGAATATTGTGCAGATTCGGTTATGGATGGGCATGGAACTATTAATGAGATCAATGGCGTGGAAGTGGACAAACAGTTCCAGGTCCACCAGAGACTCGATCTGAAAGACCCTGTGCGACCTGATTTACCGGGGCTGGTCATAACAACCTTATTTGATGATGTGGCTAATACTTCGTTAAATAGACCTTTTATATTGTCTCTACTGGGTCGGATCCCAAATCTAAGCTTGATCTCTTCGGCTGACATTTATCTTGTTGACTATATTCACAGGCAATGCTTAGACTATGTTCGCCTAGTGATTCCATCGCCATTAGTCAGAAACCTCTTGATGAGGGAGACCGAGCAATTTCATCGAAGAAGCTATGATATTTTTGAATACGTTCACACCCAGCCTCAATTAAAACTCCCATCACGGAATAATCTCAGACTTCCTAAGGAAACTCATCAAAACAGGGTGGCTCGGGTAAGTGATGAGGTACCAGATAATGTGGAGAAACAGGACTGAAGATGGCTTGCCTTGTCTTTGCAAGAGTCTATTGATACTCTCAAAAACTAGGGAAGCCGCTCTAGCTACTGAAAATTGAATTCTGAAATTATTGAGCTGGAATTCAAGAGGATCATTTAACTTGCTACATAATTCGAGCCTCATGAGTGAACTTGCTCAATATGATTTACTATGTATTCAAGAAACTTGGTCAAGGGTTCCCTTATGCTGGGAGGGCTTTACGGTTTCCTCATTATGTGCACAAGGGGGTAGGCGGGGCCGTCCGAAAGGTGGCCTCATAATTGCAGTACAAAGCGACCTGAACCCTAAAATTACGGGTGAATGGGCATTTTCTTTTCACTTTTTAGTGGTGGGTTTTACACTGATATTTAATGCCAGGGAAACTCCTTTCCTCTGTTTGTGAACATATACTGGAACCCGGCAGAACACTCAGATCGTCAATTGTGGTTGGAATTATGCAACATGGGATCTTTACTGGAAAGCTGGTTGTTAGTGAATGTAGGGGGGCATTTTGTGATTGTTGGGGACCTTAATGCTGATATCTACATTCTTTAATTGGGGATCTCCTTATTAGCAACTTGGAGGACCCTACTCTATCTGGTGATAATTTGAAGTGCAGGGGGAGAATGTGGACTCATTTCTCTGAGGTCTGGGGTTTGGAAATTCTTGCCAACCATTTACCACTTGGAAAGCGAGAGGTTATAATTCCACAATTGACTATATCATCTGTTCAGTGGGTGTGTTTAATTGCACAGGAAAGTTTGACATTATCGATACCAATCTCAGTGATCACTGTATGCTCGCCCTGGAAATAAGTACTACTGTACCAAATGATCCAAACATTCTGTTTAAATATGAGCTGAATGTTAACTGTGCAGGGAATAAACTGTTTTACTGACACCATGATTGAAGATCATGAGAGCTTCTCTGACCATCAGCGGGATGAGATATATTCGGCCCGTAAATTTACTGATTACATTAGTAGCTCCCTTGCAAAAATTGAGGATTCTTATGCTAACAGAAAAATTAGTGCTAATTACAAGTCCCACAATTTTGATTTGGAAGTTGTAACGCTCACCTGGTTCCCACGGGGGCGCTGGTCTAGTCTGGATTGCTGTGGCCTCTTCTAGCGTGATGCGCAGGACCCGGAACACTGATTGGACAGGACCTCCAAATCGTGCTTGCCTGGCCCGTAGGAATATCCTTCTGCAGATGAGAAAGGGGATTAACAGTCTGCAGAATAGTATGCTAGCTCCCCCTTTCCCCCTTCGTTCCTCTCTAACTTCCTCCAAACCCCGGTTTAAGCTCACCTTATGGTTTGGAAGGATGAACTCTCCATCCTGCTTCTGGTGCAGGGGCGCGCGTTCGTCCAGTTACTTCACTGGTTTTCAGAATGGCGCTGGCAAAATCCACTTGACTTTCCTGAGCGATGCGCCGTAAGTATGAAAGTTCAAAGTTCAAGTGAGGCCCCCTTTATGTTGTCTTTCTAACCTGTGATCTGTCCTTTATTTCAGGTGCAGAATGAAGGCGATGCGTCGAGGGGTTAAACTGCCGAGGTGAGTAGTGATGAGGGCGATCCCTCTAAATGTCCTTATCATTCCCCAGAAATGTCTCTTGTCCTTTCCCCATAGGGGCCGGGGTACGGTACCTGCCAACGGGGCGGTGCCGACCCGAAATGTGGAAGAAAAGCCGGTAAGTATTATGGCTGTTAATCAGGCTTTCCTTCTGTGTTCCTTCTGCTCACCTTTTGTTTCTTCCTCTCTCCCCTATGTGCAGAGATGTGGCGTCTGATGCTGACAGCTGCGATGGAGCCGGGAGATGTCTCGAGGACAGGTGAGTGAAGCGTGGCGCTGCAGCGAGCAACGCAATGCTTTTAAATGGAAGTCTTTCTTCCGGGATGCTGGCGAGAATATTCCGGATGCAGGTAAGAAGTTTGAAATAGTCCTTGGTTTTCACCTTTCTCTTCTCTTCCTTCCTTGCAGGTCTTCCAGGTTCGAGGCGGGCGTGGCTGGAGTCCAGGAGCAGGAGCAGACACGGTGAGCGTTAAGCTGCAGGAAGCAGAACAACGCGAAGCATGAGCTGCTGTCTGGGCGTGGCTTAAATAGCCTCCAAAGAAGTCCCAGGTATGTATCCTTCCCCAACTAGGTATGTATCCTTCCCTGGCCACGCCCGAGTGAAAAAATAGTCCCTATGAAAAAATAGTCCCTTTCAGGTCTCAGGGAGGCCTGAAGCATGCAGCATGGTCTGCATCAGGTAAGTGCACAAAACACCTCCCTTTATGAGCCTGGCGCCTATGGCACCAGGACTGATGTCCAACATGAGCCTGGCACCAAAGGTGCCAGGACTGAGTCCAAAGAGCCCCTATAAGGGGCCGCTGGGCTTTTACCCGAGGGCATGATGCCTGCTTCGGGGGTTGCTGGGCCTGGCCTGGTGCTCCGGGGGTAGGCATCATGACAAAGTAAGGGATAAAAAGCGCATGATGAGGAAAGAGACCAGACAGATAAGGAAAGCTGGGTACACGCTCTCTGATACAATGGCTATGCTTAAGAAAACTAAGCAGAGATATAAAATCGGTCCATTGAACATCATACTATGAGAAGCCAGAGAGATGGGGAAATTATGTTAAAATCCTTACAGGGATTCAACTCAATGAATTTTTGGAATTGAATTAATAATCTGGATAACCACAGAAAGTGTCACTTCTGAACCCTATTAATGAATCAACATGGCTGGGACATTTTGCTAACTTGTATCACAGCAAAAATGATGAGGTACCTGTAATACGGAAATTTGAAACGAATTGGCTTTTGAACTTTAACATGTGGGATATTAAAAATGTAATTATTAAATCCAAAAACTCTGGGGCACCAGGGCCGAATAATTTATCCAACAAAATGTTTAAGTGTGACCCCGAAATATGGGCTAAAATACTCACCCTTTTATTTAATAACTTACTAGTAACCAAAGTTATCCTCTTGTCCTACAGGGTATCAATCATTATCCCTATTTTTAAGAAGGTATCTCGCCTATGTCACACGAGCTATAGGCCAATAGCCATTGCCGATCCAGAATCAAAATTGTTCTCATCGGTGGTTTTGAGAGACATTCAAAAGTGGATAGCAGAGGAACAAATCCTAGATATGCGACAAATTGGTTTTAGGAAAAATATGGGCACTGAGTTTGATCCTGAATTGTCTGAGAGCAGAAGCCATGAAGAAAGGTGCTACCTCTGTTTTAGTGGGATTGTTTTAGTGGGATCCATGGACCTAAGCTCCGCTTTCGATTTGGTGGCCAGAAATATTCTGTGGCAGAGATTGAGAGTATTGAATATGCCCGCGATTTTGTTGGACATAGTAAGGGCTATTTACTCACAGACAGGTTTGAAGGTCAGACTGGATTCAGAGGGTACTCTGTCTGGTGAACCTATTATACATAATGGTCTTTGCCAAGGATGTAGACTGGCTCCTAAAATCTTCAACCTTTATGTGAGTGGTGCGAATTCGCCGCTGTCCAATAAGGGCCTAGTGTCCCCCAGACTTTTGAATACTCTTCTGTCCTGGTTAGCGTATGCTGACGATTTTCTCCTTATGGAGAGCACCAAGGTTGGTCTTCAAAGAATGCTTATAGCTTTTGAAGATTTTATTACCTCTATAGCATTGAAGATCAACCCGTCAAAAACGGTGATAGTCCGTTTAGGAAGAAAAAACAAGAAGCTAAATATGTTATCATGTCATGTGGTACCAGCCGACTTAAAGCTCAGCCTGAGTTTAAATACCTGGGTTTTGTAATTTCTGGGTCCAATTCGAGATCCTTGCTTAGGACACAACTCAGACTCAAAGCAAATATTGCTATTCGCCAAATGTGCGCTTTAGATTCCAAATTCGGCAAATTTACAATGATTCCTCTTAGAGAATTTTACATGAAAAAAGTCATCCCCCGATTAACATATGGAGCCGAATTACAACCTATAAGCTGTGAGAGGGACTGGTCCTCTATAGAGAGTTACATCTGGAAATCAGTCCTGTTCTTTTTACCGAAATGTATTCCTTTTCATTTAATCAAGTATGAATTTGGGCTAAACTCTCTTTTGGCTTACGTGACCTGGAAAAGATTGATGCTGAGGAGGAAATGTAATCCTTCAGAGACCAACTGGAAACCCATTTATAGTAGCATTGAATGCTGAAACTTCAAAAAACTTGAAACATCTAGGTATGTCAGTCATCCCACTCATGAATAAACCCTCTAGGGTTAAAGAGAGTGTCATGGGTTTTGATTGGTTGAATACAAAGAATGGAATAATGGATTCTAAATTGTATCATCAAGTGTGCGCCTTGAACAAATGGTTGCCGGTTATGGAAAGTTATCTATTTAAGTATCCAAACAAAAGAATTAGAAATGATTTTATGCGTTTTAGGTTTAACGTTATTGCTACAAATCAGATTAACTCTATCAGATTGACTGTTCAAGGTTCTTGGACATGGTGTAGATTTTGTTGTATTGAAGGTATGGTTGAGAACTTGAAGCATATACTACTGGTATGTTCGGCCCTCAAGGAGAAAAGACTTTTATATTTTGGACAATATGTACCTAATACTGCTGATGTTGATAGGGAATTGATCTGGTATAAAATGTTACATAATAGCAAAGGTAATTTAAATATTAGGGTTGCAACATTTCCAAGAAATGTTTGTGCTCTTTTTTAAGGATTTGGAATCGAATTTAACTGTTTTTATAAGCGACACTATTTTCTCATTTGATGGTAACTATTGTTTATGTGATTAACCTATGTTTTATGTTTTTTTTATTGTGAAGTTGTGAAGCTTTGTTTAGTCAATTTATTGTACCTGATTTGTTTTGAATTGATTAATTTCCATTCTGCTTAATGAATTCGTGAAATTATGTTTTTGTACATTTTGTAAAGGTTTATACAAACCGAAACAAATAAAGAATAAAAAAAAATATGTATATATTTTCAGAATTCACAATAAGCAACATATTGTTGCATTGAACAACATATGCATAGAAGCAAATAATACTTCATTGTATAATACATGTGTTCTGATCAGAGAAACTATTGTTCTCCTCTACCATTCCTTTCAGGGCATTAGCATGACATTCTGAATGCTACTGTCCTTAACTCGAGTGCCATACAATAAGAAATTATAAAAACATGTCCATTCTATAATGAAAACCCAATAAGGCGAGCACTTAACTTGTGAGCTATTCACCTGGGCTGAAGAATAACTGTAGCCACAGTTAACTTATTTTTTTCACTGTTGCTATTAACTCAAATCTATTCATGGTTATTCAAAAAAGGCACTGTTACAGTTTGTGCAACCAATGCAAAATGACAAATTCATCAAAATCATCTCTGAGATTCAAAGCGTGGACAAAGTGAGCCCATAGGGACCACGTTCATCAAGCAAAGACGAAATGTGCAGTCGCGCCAGCCATGCAGGAGCGACTTCACTCCGGATAGCTCTCCACTCTGGGTCAAACAAATAAGAGTATCGTTAACCTAATACAGTAATGTGTACCAAATCTCTATGCCAGAAATCGTGCCAAAGAGGTGGGCAACAGAACCAGTATGTTGCCACCGATCATCCGGCAAATTTACGAAATGTAGAATTGATCACTTTATAAATATTGAAATTCCCTAACAAGCAACCTAGGAAAGAAGGAATCTGTTTGTAAGCACTTCGGGTGGTCTCCTATGTCTCGGGTGCAGCCTCGTCAGCTGTGTTTGAACCTTCAGGTCTATAATTCCCACTGTGTTGGCAATTCTGGTGTTTCAGGCGTTATAATGTTGGCAATATACTTTTGATCAAAGACCCAGCCAGGCCACATCGCTCATCTGTGTTGAGTGTAGACTGGAGAACCAGCTCACCCAGATGTAACGCCATTCCCACGGCCTGTAGATTCATTTCATTTAACCTCGACATGGCGGATGGCCACCAGCCAACATGCAAAGTACAGTGAATCATTTTGAGCAGTCAGGGGAGAGAAGCAGAAAAGGCAAGAATTAGAACTTTAGACTGCATCTGATACTGACAGTAATACAGGGGCAAGAGAACAATGCCTTACAATTTTTTAACAATCAGTTCTTGGGTTAGCAATGGTGCATTCACAATTAAATTCTCACATCTGATAACACTCAGCCAAGATCCCGCACAAATAATACGCATATCAGATATGAAATAAACCCCATGGCACTTAAGAGGAGTGGGGTATTTTAGCCAATCCAGCTTCATTTTCCCCAATGATCACCTCATGGACCATGTCAAGTCCTCTTTCAAACAGCGTACCCAAATGCAAAGGGATCAGGACAACTTGAATGCAGGTGGACACCAGGAGCCCAATACAAGCCACACTGGCTCCGGTTTAGATCAAACGGAATGAAACACCTAATTGCATTGCTCTGGGTCTTGCAGTAATGCACCGCTAGGCCTAGTGGGGAAACAATCCTCTTAGCAGGTGCAATGATTGAGCTCAGGGAGAATTTAGGATGGCCTAGAAAGATCTGCGAGTGTTATGAGTGGGGGCTGTTTAACAATATATTGTTGCTATTATAATAACATTTGTTTTTAGATACGGATAGGTGCAACACAAAGAAAAATACTTCATTATTCAATATTTTATAGTAGAAAAATGCGGAATTGTTTGCAACATTAACTGATTTGCACGTTATGCATAATTGCACTTTCCATGCGCTATTTTGCAGAACAAAAACTAAAATATATTTTTTGATGAGGTGTACTGTTGCACATGTTATATTGTTCTTGTTTAATGAATATATGCTGTCATATTTTGAATTCATTATGAATTAATAAATATGTTACCTTCACAAAGTTGCCTGAACTGACCCGTGACCTCCGTTAAAGGCCTTAAGAATGTAACATTTGAAATAATTGACTCGTGAGACACCACCCGTGATAGAATTTACTAAACGGTTCTGCCAGCATTCACTTCAGGCAGTGCGCTGTCTGACCAGTGGCACTACTAAACGGTTCTGCCAGCATTCACTTCAGGCAGTGCGCTGTCTGACCAGTGGCACTACTAAACGGTTCTGCCAGCATTCACTTCAGGCAGTGCGCTGTCTGACCAGTGGCACTACTAAACGGTTCTGCCAGCATTCACTTCAAGCAGTGCGCTGTCTGACCAGTGGCGCCACATAGACCCATCGTGATGTGTCATTTTGGCGCACCAACTCCTTGATAGCTCAGGAGTACTGTGCTCGCCTTGGAAGCAAGACACGAGCAACAGAGGTTCGATCCCGGATCCGTGCTTAGAAACCTCTGGACATTAAGAGCGTTATAAATACCTATCATAATTTACTATAGAGCTAGATATGATTGCTGGCTGCACTGCCATGGTTTATCGCCCTTATTGATTTATTTCTGTCTTTCCCCTTTTCATTGCACTTGCGCTTTCTTAAATGTCACTGGGCCTCGTAAGATCGCTGTTTTCTTTTTTGTTCTCCCTTGTTCCCCCCCTTTTTGCCTGGTCGCGCTCTGAAACACGTGTGTACGAGCGCGATATAAATAAAATATAATTTCATTGATGCTGCTTAATGCACATCAGGTGTCAATGGCGTGGGGAGCCACCTAAAGTTGGCTTCTTTTAGCACCGGCCCTTGTCCTGGCCCTCATGGTACTCTTCCTGCAGCCCAAAATTCTAATATTTTGTCACGCAGACCGACTCCCAAGTCACTATCTTTTAAGAGAGGGTTCTTAAGTTACAAAATCTTACTCCTGGATGTTGTGCTTTCATTGGATCGTCTTTGCTAGTGCTCACTCTACACTCTAGCTCATGTGCGCACCCAGTAATCTCACATTTCCTACTCACAGATCATCAATTTGGCCACTTGGATCAATGTGCATTCTGGCATTTTGTACATGCCAGTGGCATACAGGGTTGATTGCAATAGCAGTTAATTTGAGAGGTTATTCCCATGCCACTCCGTTCTCCCACCATCTAAACCCTTTCCCGTTACACCAGATGTATGGAGGGTTAACTCAATTGTCATGGCTAGCGGTTCGACTGCCAACGTAAAAAACATGGCTGCGTTGGTTGTAACCTCTTCATAGACTTTGAGCAACATTGCCTTCGGCGATGGGGCAGAAGGGGCATCATGCTGGGACCTGAGGTTATTCTAAGTGCAGGTGTCTGTGATGTGCAAGCACACACTGCTGTGCCCTTTCCTTCCCGCTCCAGACATGGCCCTCACAGATAGGTTTGGTTTTGTCTGTCACCCGTTCCACATGGCTCAGACCACTGAGAAGAAAGCCACGTGCCTAGTCTATACCCATTTATGTTTCATGCTCCTTTGAGTCTCTCCATCAAAGTGCTCGACACATACCTCCAGCCAAGGGGCGAAAGGCGAGCAAGCAGAACAAGCAGCCCAAGGAAAAGTGCCATCAAATCAAAAGGGAGAGTAGAAACTGACACATTTTCTGCACCACGAACTGCACACAGCACACATGAGAGGGTTCACGCTGATGCCAAAAAGGAAGAACAAAACCTACCCACGGTTGGCACAGCAAACCACTCACCCAGCATTGCCCAAGAACAGCGTTCTAGAAGACCAACCAGACTTTCTTTGGAAGGCATCTTGACCACACATCCCAAAACAAGTGCCCATGTCTTCAGGCAGCCTGACATTCAGATTCCATGGTAAACTCTGGAATCCAAAAGGCTCCGCCATGTGCAAGATTGCTTTCCACACAACGAGGTCTATAAGTCTGCAACCTGCACAGAACACAGCGCCACTCCATTGTGCTTGGCGGTAGTGCCTCTGGGCGCTTTTCTCGGATAATCTCCTCTATCGGCCACTAGTAGCATGACCGCATTCTCCAATTTCCAGCCGCTTGGAAGTACTGTCCGAGCATTCACCCATCATTTGGGCATAATGAGCCTCATTATAAGGCTGGCGTTCCCGTAATGAAGGGGGCTGGTACGGGTCCGGCCCCCTTCATTTCAGGAGCGCCGATTACGAGCTTCCCTTTGCGGGTCCTGGATCGCACGCCTGGTAAAAACAGGCGTGCTTTCCGGGTCCTGCAAGGGGAAGAGGGAGGCAATAACAGGTCAGATGGAATCTGCCCGTTATTACCTCCTTCCCCATTCCCATTGAGCCCTATAGGGGCTCAAATGGGAATGGGGAATGGTTCCTTCAAGGAGGAATTACGGGTCCTCCAATATTGCAATGACCCGGTTATTCCTCATTTAAGGAACCCGGTAATGGAGCTCGGAATGGAGGCCTCCATTCTCGTAATGAGGCCCAATGTTTTCATTGTAATTCGGACAAATGGGTCTGGCCGCTTCCTTGAAACATTCCCAATGGTAATTGACATGTTTATCCGAGTTAAAATACAGGATACCTTTGAGAGTGCTGAATAGAGTGTTACAGTAGATATTAGAGGACTGGACTCCAAGTCCGGTCCTCTGGATCCTCAACCACACCAGGTTTTCAGGATACCAGTCTATATAAATACCTCCAGTTAAGGTTCACTGATGTATCCTGTGGGGATATTCAATGCGCAGAGACCCCTACATAAATAAGAGCATTGTAGATTTCATGGGTGTATAGGTCCCAACTGCGGTGAGTCCGGTCCATAACTTGCAGCAGAGCCGGGAGGGAGCCTCCGATGGTCTTTCTGCAAGCACGTATCCCACTCTCTACGGATTACTCCCTCCCAGCTGAACGTCACTGTAGCTGAAATGTGGGTCACAGCAGGACAATAGCTCTATGGTCACTTCCACCTTCTTCCAGGCGGGGAGCGGTAAACCACAGGGACAAACCATGTCAGTGTAACATTTCCCAGCTTCGCTTTCACTTCTCCCCTGATGGATATGTGGTATTTCACTTCCACCACTGGCCAAAGGAGGTGACTACGTAAAGTGGGTGCCAAAGGAGTGAACTGTGCCCATGATTCCCGCCTTTGGGGTATATATTCTCTTATGTGCAAGGTCCAAAAGGTGAGAGCACCTTCCTTGTTCAGCGACCGTCACCTGAGATCGTCCCCTCTTCTCAGGCCACGCAACTCCTCTCCAGGCCATTATCTGGCATTAGGCACTGGGCTAACAGGCTTCAGAGCACAGAAAAAGCCAATGAAAGCTTTCAGGATTGAGATGCAATCTACAAAATTGCCTATTGGGCCGGGAAAGGACTAGGTGGTTGTTCACTTATAGAGTTCCAATTCATGCTAGCAAACTCTGTTACCAGGTCACACTAGGTCCGAAAAGGAAGACCGCATGAGGAGCAAAATACAGGAAAGTTTTAAGGATATTCTCCATCAATAGGGATGAGAACAATGTACATATAGAGATGTTTTGCATATGTTTCGGTCATTCGCAATCTCAGACTCCCCCCTCCCCCCATCCATGATGGGAGGACGATCCAAGCCTAGTTCATATATACTGTCCATATTAGATGCTTACATTTCCAGTTTGTTCATGCATTTGTGCCACCGTAGAACTTTCTGGTGTGTACAGATGTTTAAAGATCCGCAATTAATACCAACTTGCTGTTTTGCTTCCTACTCCAGGCGTGGAAGAGCACATCAAATTAGACCGAAATACAAATCCTCACTTGAACTTCGAATCAATGGATAATGCAGAATTACCCAAACCACTAGATTTGAAATGTTGTCATTGATCCAAACACAATACAATCTCCGTTATCATGCACCAATAGAGTCTCAGTGGTGCTGGATATCCAAATATGCTGCATAACTGGATGCTGATTCTCCGGATGGTAGAGAGCCTGGAAAGTGAGGAAAATGGCCAGGTAACAGAGCCTTCTAGTCCTAGGGCCTCATTACGAGTTTGGAGGTAGCCATGCCCTTAACAAGGGCAAGGGCATGGCTGCCTCCAAACTCGGGTCTGACTTTGGAGGGCCCGGTATTTCCCCATTCAGGGAACCCGGACCCGGACCATCCCCATTCCCATTCGAGCCCCCATAGGGCTCAGTGGGAATGGGGAACATGTCAACAACCGTTGTTAGCATTCTGGTCATCTCGCGGGACCCACAAAGGACGTCTGTCTGACCAGACGTCCAGAGCGGGTACCGCGAGGGAACCTCGTAATGAGGCGGTACGGGGTTAACGGCGCCGGCACCTTTACCGGCGCTGTTGACCCCTTACCGCCTAATCTCTGTTCATAGCACTTGGCCATATGGAATGTTTACAGGCTTAAGACTTGGTTACTCCACATTTTATTGACCGAAATGGTACTACCAATGGCAAACACATGTTATGTTATTGTGATTTATACCACGCCCAACTGCCTTTTTCCTGGTCTCCAGGCGCTCTGGCGGATTTGAAAAAGAATGGGATTGGAGGGCTTATTGGGATTAAGAGGGTTCGACGTTACGTGGTGTTCATGCATGGGGGTATATTGGGTGATTTGTGTGCAATTGGTTTGGTCTCTGGTTGGGTGTTGTGGGGTGCCTTTGGGTCGAGTTATTTTTTTTTTTCTATGGTGGAGTTATGTGTCTGATCTGTTCAGTGGTAGAGGATGAGTGAGCAGAGTATAAGAGAGTTTTTAGTAGGATTAGGGGGCAGTCCTTTTCTGCAGGTTGTGTTGATCCGTCGAGTTACAATTCTTCTATGGTGAACTGGGGTTGGATGCTTTATTTCTTTGGGTTGACCTGTTTCAGGCAATTCGCTTTTCATTGTTTTTGGTGTTTCTCTTGTGCTGTGTTGGCGGTTTCCCTTTGATTATATTTCCTATTTAGCTTGGGGAGTTAAAGAGACATGTTTTTAACAATTTTCCGAACTTTAGGTGATCTTCTGTTGTTCGTATTTCCTTTGGGAGCAAGTTGCAAAGTTTCATTGCTGTGTAGGAAAATGCTGATTCCCGAAGGTACGCTTTTAGCATTGTTTCGGTTCGAGACGAATGTCGTTGCTGGACCTTAATGTTTATTTTGGTTTGTAGATAGAGATTTTTCCTTGTATGAATTCTGCTCGTTGGCTGCGGATTGCTCTATGTGTTATGCAGAGTGTTTTGAAGAAAATCTGTTTATAGACCAGTAGCCAATGTAGTGTTCTCAGTGCGATATGTTCTTTCTTATTGAGTCTACGGAGTAGTCTTGCTGCTGCGTTCTGTATTCGTTGTAGTTTTTTCATAAAGTATTCTGGCATTTCAGTGCTGTTGGCGGAGTCTATTCTTGACATGACAAGACAAATTACGCCAAGTGTTCTCTCTAGAAATGTGAAGATGGGGAGTATCCTCTTGATATTTTGTAGGTGGAAGAAGCTTTTCTTTACTATTGCATTGACTTTTGGTTCAGGTGTTAGTTCATTGTCCATTAATATTCCAAGATTTTTGACCACTTTGGATGGTTCTTTTGGGTTTCCCAATTCTGTGGGCCATGGAATGTGGTGATGGTTCGACAGGTCATTGGGCGCGATCATGATTTATGTTTTGTTTGGGTTGAGTTTAAGTCTGTTGGTACTCATCCAATGGTTTATTTCTTAGAGGCAGTTGGTAACGGTTGGGTTTTGTTCTTCACTAGTGTGATTTTGTAGATGATTTGTTTGTCGTCTGCGCAGTTGTAGCAGGTGAGGGCATGTCTTTTTTAAAAACCTTTTTATTGAATTTTCTCAGTAAATCAACCGATTATTATTAGTTGTTACACAAACAGTTTCATATTCAGAGCCTCTAAATGTAGGGCTGATAGCCTCACCCATCGTACCCCTTCCTCCCCTCCCCCTTTTCCCCTCGGTTTCTACCACCCCATTCCTCCCCTTCCTTCTACAAGACATGCTCATATACACATTCCCTTCAGACTGCCCCCTCCCATTTCCCCCAAATCTTCTGGTACTTTGACATACAGGCCCTGTTCCTATATGTGATCTCCTCCATCTGGCAACAGTATTCCATTCCTATTTTCCAAATGCCCAGAGGTGTCATTTCTCGGGCTCGCCACTTGGTTGTGAGGTTGTTCTTTACCAACATCTCTGCATTGTATATCAGCTTTTCCTCCCATCTGTCCCCTTCTTGTGCCCCCGTATGTGTAGTAGCAATGCCTTGGGGTCTCTTGGTACTGTGTGACCCAGTATATTCACCAGCTTGGATAGTACCTTCTCCCATAGTGTTTCGATCTCCGGTCATTCGCATAATAGGTGTATAAAAGTATCTATTTGCCTCCCGCATTTGCGATAGGTACCTTCCTTTGCCTTCCCCATCCTGTATAATTTGTCCCATGAGTAATATTATCTGTGCAAGATGTATTGAATCAGTCTCATCCTTATGAATATGTTGACATCTTGGGCTGTTATTAACACTTCCACCATTTCCTCCTCCTCTCTCGTTCCTATGGCGTGTTCCCATTTGGCTCTCAGGTGTGACAGGGGTGGGAATGTGTTATTATGTATGACCTGGTATAATGTCGTCATTGCCTTCCTTCCCAGTTCCCCGGAAAGCAGTTTAACTTCCAGGGGGGTATGCTCAGGGAGGTCTATGTCCCGGCAAAATTGGGCTTCTACCATGTGTTTTAGCCTGAGGTACGTGTACGCGCCACCCTGGTCCAATACATGTGCCTCTCTCAGTGTTTGGAATGGGATGAGCCTCTTGCTTTCCAGTATATCCCCCACTGTACATATTCCCTTTTCCTCCCATCGTGACTGTCTCCCCAGCTTTTGCACTTCTCATTGCTGTCTTTTTGTACACAGTGGTAACTGCTTAGTTATTCTCCCTGCCCAACCCATTGCTTGTGTGACTTCCTCTCTGACCCCTGCCAGTCTTTGTCCCACTGGGGAGAGGAAACCCTTGCCCAGGCGTCCATAAAGAAACTATAGCAAGGTTACTCCCTTCATTTTGGATAGTTCCAGTTTGGTGTGAGACAGCTCCTTCACCCTGAATACCCATTTGGTAGCTACCACCAGTTGCACTTCCCACTAATACTTCCATATATCTGGCAGTCCTACCCCTTCTTTCCATAATGACCTTGTCAGTGTCCTCATTCATATATGTGGGAGTTTGTGGCCCCAAATTATTCCACTAATTATTGCCTCTATCCTTGTGAACTGTCGCTGGGGGATTCAGACAGGGGTGTCCTGTAGAATATATAATAGTCTAGGGTGGGCCAGAATTTTCAGTAAGTTAATTCTTGCCAACATTGTGATGGAAAGGGTAGTCCAGTGCCTAGCGTCCCACTGCAGTCTGCGCATTATGGGCTCCAGGTTCTTGATTAGATATGCCTTATCATCTTTTTGCACTATTATCCCTAGGTATTTGAACCCCTCCCTATCTACCCTGAGGGGGAAGTCCCTCAGGATAGCTTCCTCACCCCTGTATAGGTGTGAGAACTGATTTCTCTAAGTTTATTCATAATCCACAGTATGCGGCAAACTCTTTTAATACGTCCATTACCCTGGGGTCCGATCGCCTGGGTTCCCAGAGACAGTCAGGAGGTTATCTGCATACAGCAAAACATTATCCTCTCCTATCCCTAGCCAGCAAAAGCCTTGGATTGTTGGGTCCTTCCTCAGTCTCTGCACTAAGGGTTCAACCGCCATAATAAACAATAATGGCAATAACGGGAACCCTTGATGAGTACTCCTTTGGAGCGGGAAGGTTCTGGAGATGTGTCTGTTGATCCTTACACTAACAAGAGGCTATGCATAAAGTAGCTTAACCCATCCTACAAAATTGGGCCCATCGCACTGGAAGTCTGTCTTCGAGTCCAATGCCATTAAAGTTTAGGAGCCCTCTAGGGATTTGGACATTGCTTTAGCGTTATGTATTCTCTGTAGGTTAATCTGTGTAGCCCCCCCCCGGTACAAACCTGCATTGGTCCAAATGTATTAAATTCCCTATATCCCCTTCTAGTCTGCCTGCTAGTATCTTTGCTGGGACCTTAGCTTCCCCATTCAGTGAGATCGGCAGGATCTGCAGTGCTTCTTCGGTTTCCCTTTTTTGTGCATGACCACTATTGTCACAGTTCTCACATCCTCCAGAAGCGAGCCTTTCCCTCTGCTTTCGTTGAACATGTCCAACATTGGCTTGGCTCCCGCTCCTTCCTGTGTTTCCAGAATTCCATTGTGTTCCCACTTGGTCCTGGAGTTTTCCCCAAGTTTAGGCCCTTAATTGCTTCTTGTACCTCTTCTTCAGTTATCTCCATCTCTATAACACCCTGGTTTGTTCCGATATCCTGTGTAGGTTAATCCCTTCCAGATACCCCCCGATCTCTTCCTCCATTGGCCCTGGGAGTTCGGTGTATACCCTCTGATAAATATTAGCAAATTCTCTGGCTATATCTTCTTCTTCAGAATGCAGCTCCTCCTTCCCCCTATAATGCCCCTCACCCATCTATACTCCTCCTCCCTCCTTTCTAGGCAGGCTAACGTCTTTACACTTTTATTCCCCCATTCATATATTGTCGTTCTTTTGGCTCAGTAGGCCTGCTTAGCTTCATCCATTGCCCTGGCCTTTTATCTTCCATTGGACTTTAGCAATGCCCCCCTGGAGTCAGTCGTTGGCATGACCATGTACCTCCTCTCTGTTCTGGTCACATCTGTTTCTAGTTCCTCCAGGTCTTTCTCCCTTTCGTTCCTATGGTGATCTATTGCTGCCTCGCCCTACCCGTCCACCATCTTGTATGCCTCCCACAGTGTACGGTTGCTCCTCACTGAGCCTGCGTTCAGGTCAAAATGTTCTGTTGTGAATTCCAGCATCTCTTCCTGCATTGTCTCCATCCCTAGGTGCATGCAGTCATTCTCCATTCCCCTGTTCTTGACATCCCTCTTCCTCTGAATGTGATGTACAGTGGTGAGTGGTCCGAGATTCCCCTTGCTAGATATTTAGATTCCACTACTCTTCCTGTGCTGATGTATGGAAAAAATAAGTAGTCTATTCTTGACATTGCCAAGTGAGAAGAACGAGAAGTGTCTCTCCCTGGGGTGAAGCCCACTCCATACATCCTCCAATCCTGCCACGCCTGAAAAGTTGGTTAACTTGGTATGTGCCTCCCCCGATGCGGACCTCTGTGGGGTCCTACCCAGCTCCCGCTGCATCACATCATTAAGGTCCCCTTCTACTATATTAAGGTCTGCCCCATGTGTTGCTAACAGAGTTTGTATTTTCCCCAGTAGCTCCTTTTGTAGCGGAGGGGGTGCGTATGCATTTATAATAGTGACACATCCTCTCTCCATAGCTTCCTGGAGACCGCTACATATCTTCCCCATCTCTTTCTGCCTTAAACTGTTGGAATGGCAGTGACTTCGAGATTAGATCTGTTATACCCTCACAGCCCCTATAGTAGGCAGCATGCTCCACTATGGCATACTTCCCTCTACCCAAAAATCTGCAGTCCGTCCCCATCAAATGTGTTTCTTGGAGCATTATTATATCCACTTTCTGCTTTTGCAGGTATTTGGCCATTAGGCCCCTTTTAATGTTGTCATTCATCCCATTTACGTTCCAGGTGAGGAATTTCACCATTCTACATTCCCCTTCTATTCGCCCTGTGATAGGTTTGTATATACCTCCCTTCCTCTCCTGCATGTGCTGGCTTCTTTCTCAATGACATGTCGGCATATGTAACATTCTAACTGTATGTGCTTTCCCTTTCCCGCCCCCCATTAACCTTTCCCCTTTAACTTTACAACTGTCCCAACAACTCCCCCATAGTTCACCCCAACTTGAAGCATTTTTCGACCGCAACTGTATCGAATGTCATCCCTACCCTTAGCTAGAGCCCGGGATTGGTGAGGGGGCCGTGCAAGCTTTCCACTCCTAGAGTGTCAAATGTCTCCTTTCTTTACTCTGGGACTACCCCCCTTCAGTGCATATTATATTTTGCTCCGATTGTGTCCTACTGTTCTTGGTTTCCCTCTTTACTTCTGTTCGAGTGTTCCTAGGTGTTCCTAGAATTGTCTCGCTTTCTGTACCCCTTTGGGGAAGTCCGGATTTATTGCCACTCGTGCCCCGGTGTATTCTATGGGCTCCTTTTTCCTTGCTGCTTGAAGGATTGCATCCCGATCAAAGTAATTTAATAGATTAGCAATGATTTGCCTAGGTGGGGCACCTGGCAGTGATTCCTTGCTCTGCACTCTGTGCCCTTTCGAAGGAGAAGAATTTGGACAACCCATGCATCCCTAACCATTTTTGCACCCATTCCTCGAGGAATAGTTTCATAGAGAGCCCTTCTGCCCTCTCCTGCAATCCACTCAGACGTAGGTTCCTTTGCATTCTTCCTTCTGCTTCATCAATCTGTCTTCCAGCTGCTGCAACTTTTTCATTAGCACTTGCATATCTTTCTGTAAGGGGGTAACCTCATCCTCTACTGCCTAAATGTGTTGCTCCACCTCTCCTACCCTTCCTGACACTTTATGCAGGTCTTGCCGCAGTAGATCTACATCCAACCCACTTCTGTAATCTTCTGCTCTAGGTGTGTCTTGGCTTCCCGAAATGCGTGCCGTATTTCTTGAATGGCCTGACCCTTGGAGCTGCCCCTCCTCCTTCACCGTTCTTTGCCTGGCTTCTACCTCTAGTGCCCTCTCTGTCCCACCAAAGTATAGGCATCAATCTTGGTTTGGCTGCCCAGGTTTCTGCCTCCGCCCTTGTCCTGCTTCATGGTGTTTGGGAGAATGTGTCTTTTGAAGAAGTTACTGAGGATTGTCATGTAGATGTTGAATAGTAGTGGTGAGAGTGATGAGCCTTGTAGGACTCCACAAGTTGTTTCGTGGGGTTTTTGACTCGAATGGTGTTATCCAAGTCATTTCTGTTCTTTCTGTCATGAATGATTTTAGCCAGATTAGCTCAGTGATGCCGATTCCTATATCTTTGAGTATTTTAAGTGTTTCTTGGTGCACAAGGTTGAATGCTGTTGAGAGATCAAGTAGTATTAGTGCCGTTTTGACGTTAGAGTCCTCATTGGTTTTTAAATCTTCCCATATCAATAGTAATGCTGTTTCTGTTCCTCTAATTGGTCTGAAGCCTACTTGTGCCTGATCTAGTGTCCGATTATTTTCTACATGTACCATTATTTGTTTGTAGATGTAGCTTTCGTGGAGCTTCGCTGGGTATGGGATGTTTGAAATTAATCGTTAGTTGGTTAGGTCTTCCTTGTTTCCCGATGGGTCTTTAAGGAGTGGCTTGATGGCACAGCTCCTTTTGCTAGTGAGTGGTTGAAGAGGTTGAGGAAATGTCAGTAGTTAATGGGGCCCCCTTCCACATCAACCTAAATTTTGACAGGTGGCCACGCACCCTTTGTATCTTTAGCTCTGCCCCCTTTGTTAGTGTTTTGATATAAATGTTATATTTAAGCTTTCTAGGGGCTATCGGGCATGATATTCAGCTATAGCCACGATGAGGGGAAAACACCCCCAGGAAACCCTGCGGGTTCCAAGGATAGTTATACCACTTATTGTCTTATGGAGAATGGTGAGAATGGTGAGTTGGAGGTCACTCAGGACTATATGGCGGATCACGAGGTAGTTGAGCTCTGCGAGAATATGGCTACACTCACTGACGACAGCGAGATGCTGGTTACTGTTACGGTTATGAGCAGTGTGTTGGAGATTGCATTCCAAACATTAACGAACATATGCCCATGAAAGCTGCTAATATGGAAATGGCTACCTGGGATGGCGACTACGTGTTTCTGGACCAGCCGCTGGTTGTGGTGTCTGTGCGACAAGTACATACTCTGAAGACAATAGATATGTATTTATGGCTCTGCAGGCAGATGCGACCATGACGCCGGAGAGTAAACCCATTTCACAGGGGCCATGGGCAAAACATGGGTTTGCGCGCTTCAGCATTGGACGACTTGTTATCCGGTGTGCATATTTTGAAGGGAGCGTTTGTATTTTGTAGGGTGTAAGAACTAACTACAGTTAAAACAATGCATCTTTGTTTTGTTTGCAGCCTGTAACTGATAAAGTGGACGGTGGTGAGGAGGACCAAGCTATAGCAGATTGTATCAATATTTACTGTGTTTGCTGTTCAAACCAAATTGAAAATCCAGAGGATCACGATAATAGCATGTGTAAGGCCTGTGTTTTGCTAATGGAGACCGATAGCATTAAAGATGACAAGCTTACATCTGCTGTGAGTGGGATTGCTATTATAGCCATTCAAGGTTTTGCAGCCATTGGGTGAAAACATGTTTAAAACAACACTTTCACAGATGGTGTTCAGGGCACAAAATTGATTGCCCCCCGACAGGATGCACACAAATGTTTGGAAATATCTTACACGGATAATTTGCTTTATAAAATATGTCACATGTTGAGCCTTAAAAGCCTTGTAGAAATGATGCAAGTGATACAGTCGCTAACACAGCTAAGGGTTGCCGTAGGGACTGAATGATGCATGTCTAAATCATTGTGGTCTATACAATCAGCGAATAATCCCTTTCTGAAAAGTTTAGACAGGGTTGTCCGATGTGTGTTAGAAGCATTGTTGAGAAAACAGTTTGCAAGTGGAGGGGGTGGGGGTAAAGTATATACAAAACAGTATGGTAGAACAACGTGCATGGGGTCCCGTAAACTGACCTATGAGGATTGAGACTGTAGATGTTTTCATATGTATTTGCGCTTATTTACAGGAAATAAAAACATCTGCTGGAAAGCAATTAATTTAATGTGAAACCCGCCATTGGATGTGTACAACAATTATTGTTGGATTTACTTAAAAAGCATTTGAGTTCTATATGTCCAAGGCTGTTGTGTTTTCTGGAAGCACCAACAGAGATACACAGAAGAGAATGTAGCAATCTTTTATGCATTGCAAACATATGTGCCAACAATAGACATCCACAAATGGACAACTAGTGGCAAAAGCACTAAAACAGAGGCTTTGGCAATTTAAGTTGGCTGGTGGGGTCCTCATTGCGACTGAAGGTGTCCAACATGTACCAGAGTTTCCGATGCATTAAAGGACAGGGGCTGTTTGACAGGGAGCTTTATGAATTTCTGTCAACCGTTTTGAGGTTGTGTATGTTTGCTTATTGACACAGTGAAAGACAGTCTGTGTATGAAGTTATTGCTGATACAGTGGAATTTGAAGCTGAAAGAATAGTCATGCCGCATCTGACAACCCAGACTATTGTGAATAAAATCTGAATGGAAATGGCTGTTTTAAATATTAATACAAATCTGTAGTTTATAACACCTAGTTGTGTCTTCATGTCCGGTGGTTATGGGGCAAACATGGCCAGCAATGAAGTTGTTGGAAATAAAGTATGACAAAGTGCCGTTGACAGGCCTTGAAGGGTGTTAAGAGCTTGTAGCTTAATCTGTGAAAATTAAAAAGCCGACATCTGGAACAACAACAGAGTTCTACTTTGTGCCTTAGCTTACACTGTGTGAGTAAAAACGGCACATATCGGCTTGTTGGTTCCCACCACAGCCTAGCATTACACTTCTGAATAAATAACTTTTTTTAAAAATCAACAAGCGATGGGTGTCATTATAAACAACAACTACAACTGTGTAATAAAGAACCAGTTTTACGATTTTGAAGAAATAGTTGTTTATATTTAAAAAAAGACATATTTAATACAGAAAGGGGAAAAAAGTTATGTACAATCAGTTCAATGCAGAGAGAAAACTTTTAATGCAAAGGACTAATAAACATACAGATTCAAGCAACCAACTCTCAGACACTCAGCTAGGACAGGTGAACTTGTGTGACCTAGATGATTCAAAGGTAGAGACAGCAGGGGGGCTGTGAAATAGTGAGGAGGTCGGTAAAAGATTAACAGCAAAATATTTAATGGCCATAGGGGTGTGTCAATCCACCAGGTACCAGCATTCGTTTATTAAACACAACACTGAGCATCTTTTTTAGAATGACGGTGCTAATTTCCCACAGTTTTTTATGCTCTATGCCCCGATGTGTAGTGACGATAGACTGGAGGGTGTTACACGCGGCTTTTGGTACAAAAGTCTGTACCAGATCATTTAAACTGTCAAAATGTATTACAACAGTGTTGTTAACATTCAGGGTTATATCTTTCACTTTCATATTGATGGTTCCTAGAGATGTGCGTAGGCATATGTTTAGGCCCTGCGTATGCAAACTCTTCAATGTACTCGCAGAGAGCTAACTCTGAAGTTAGATCCTCTAGATAATTACGAGTGGAAGTGTTGACATCTCCGGGTTAGCTTACAAAAATAACGCTATTGTGGTACAGAACCCGTTCTTGCAATTGTTCCATCACAGCATACCGCTTCAAGCGGGCGATAGCGGTTATGAACACTGCTATGAATATGTTTGTATTGTTGGAAGTTGTTGGGTATTCCACAGCATAGTGCCAATACAGACCTGCCGTTTCATCGTCTATGAACACGCAGCTGCTCACGTCATATGAATTATCAAATAAACAGGCGTGAAGCACATCAGGGTCTGTGATGATGGTTGTGTTTAGCAAATTAACTCT
Source organism: Ambystoma mexicanum (assembly GCF_040938575.1). Lineage (NCBI taxonomy): Eukaryota > Metazoa > Chordata > Amphibia > Caudata > Ambystomatidae > Ambystoma > Ambystoma mexicanum. The sequence goes on along the minus strand of NC_090934.1, from coordinate 1,070,787,382 downwards.
TTGCGCAAACTTACACCACAACAAATTAAGGCATTGTTTGGCCATCAACCGCCGAGCAGGGTTGTCCATGATGTGCTCCATATGAGGCGTATGGCCTGATGTTTATAAAATTAATCTATATAGGCCTGTTTAGCGGCATCGTTCACAAACCAGAAAAGAAAATCAAAGGCTTCTTGTTTCTGTGCTAAAAACATGCAGATATAATCACAAAAGAGCTTAAGGGTGATTGTTTTAAAATGGCATATTTCATGCATGCGCCCCAGGCGACAGCCCTGTCTTAAAGCTGCCTGTAGCTTAATCATACACAAAGTACCTGTCACCTGCAGCTCTTCATACAAGTGTCTGCAACGCTGCTGTTTTGGTTTGACGTGTGTGCAGCAGAGCGGAAACATTAGTTTACCGTTGCATCTATAGAGTAACATGGATATATAAAGACCTTGAGGTGAATAGATCTCGCACCTGATTAGACTGAAATACTGGTCTATATCGCCAGAATTATTACAGTGACCTCTGGATGTCCCACAGGATTGGGTTTGTCATTATTTACAGAGGGGTATAGACTGGTCAAATCTAGGTAGTGTATTTGTTCACCCTCTGAGATGCAATGATGTAACTTTAAAGCATTCATGCGGTTGCCGTACAGTGCATCGCGGGGGTTTAGGCGGTCGGGCAGATTGCTCTCTTCAAGAAAACGACACACATCAGAATTGTTCTGCACCATCATGCGCCACTCGTGTTCCCAGATATGGAAGACACAAACAACCCGACTGACTAAGAATGGCTGCTTTAAGAGGGTATGTCTATACAGCTGTTCATAGGTAGTGCCTGTCAAAGAGTTGAATCCCCTGCTAGGGTAGCAATCTGGGCATCCATGATAAAAGCAGTTTTTGCTGGCCATGATATGAATCATGGAGCAGCAGAGCGATTGTTTCTGGTTTTAGATATAGTTGTCTGTAGATCTGCATACAACAGCTAGCCAGCGTGATCCTTTGAAAAGGATCGACTTGACATGTGCAACCCACCCTTTATAGGTGTTTCACAACAAGTCATTTGAATGATCCCATCTCTGAACAAATTACAAGCTTGTCTTAAAATGTTGACATCTTCTTGGAAGTAAGCCCTTCACTCTTGGCCAAAGTCAAACACGTCATGTTCATTCGCCTTGTACAATGTAATTAAGTGATCTTGCTTGCTAGGCATCATGTATTGAACACTGTATTGGTCCGAAGGTGGAATCAGTCCTATGTAGTTCTGGTTAGCCGCTGTGTTAAAAAGATGCATAAATGCAGAAATAAGCCCTGTGAACCAGAGAAATTAAAAGCTCTTGGGAGCTTTAAGAGTTTCATGGGCAAAAAATGAAAGGTGTCAATAAACTGTATCTGTAGAGGTAGCACAAAGATCGCCATAAGCTTAGCAGCCTGGGTTATAAGTTTCACTTTAATTTTCTACCGAACCGATTGTTGCAGTACAAAGTATCCATCAAAGGCTTTGGAATTATGCTTGTTTGTTTGTTTCTTTATTTATTTATGGAGCACTCCCCAAACCAAGGGGTACCTGGGCGCATTACAAGAATTTTCAGTTTCTTAGTTACATTGCATAAATCTGTAGGTTACATTAAACACACAAGTTGCATAATGGGTTAGCATCAAATGATACATCAGTACATGATAAGACATAGAATATATACAAAATGCTATATAAAAAAGATACAGATACAGCACAGGTGTAGTTTACAAGGTCAAGGAGTCAGTAGGCTAGGGTTGTGGTAGGTCTTTGGAGGTAAGCCAATGTTTGTTATTTTTCCTAAAGTTGTAGAATGATTGGCCTGCTCTTAAGGTAGTAGGTAAGGAGTTCCAGAGTTGGACAGCCATCACTGGAAAGCTACTGCCGCCTGCGTTTTTCAGTTTGAATCTGGGGACTCTTAGGCAGAAATAATTGAGGTCCTCGTTGGTCGTGTGGAGTTATTTCTGAAGAATCTTTCTGTAATGTATTGCAGGCTGAATTGTTGAGACATGTGTGAGTCAGGGAGACTGTTTTGAGTTGAATTCTGTCCTTAATGGAGAGTTACTCATTGAGATATCTTGTCTTCTGGGTATGCTTAAGGCTGTTCTAAGTGCATTGTTTTGAAGTATTTGAAGTTTTTTGACAATATATTTACTGGCGCCTAGGTACGGTGCATTGCAATAATCGAGTTTTGAAAGTATTAGAGCTCTAGCCAGTCTAATGCAACTTTCAGAAGAGAGACAAGGTTTGCAGTTGTGGATCAGCTTACAGGTGTAGGCAGTCGCCAAAGTCGTACCATTGGCTTTTTTACGCAGAAAGGTATAGCCAATGAATTTGCTTGTTATAAAAGTGCTGACAAAGGCAGCCACACACAAGCCTTCTGTACATTCCCAACAGCTGTCACCTGTTAGATGTCTGGCATAGATATAGTTTGGTTGGTGGCTTACATTCTCTTGTTGGGCCTGCATGGCATACACTATGTAGTTCTCGGTTTTATTTTGAGCTCTACCCGCTGTCATGTAACCCATGTGTTCAGCCATGCTGACATTGGAAACTTTGCACACCTTACAGATTATTCTGTTACAGTTATGACTCTTGGGAAGACATTTTTGCAGGTGGGGTAGTCAATGCACAGTTCACACACAGCAACTCCCAATGCCGCTTGCTAAGGGGGTGTGTCTGGACGGGCCTGAGACCTCACGAACATGTGACACTGACGACATTTAGCAGGTTTTTCCTTAAGCATGTGACATTCTTCTCATAAGCACAAGCAACAGTGATACTGACAACTGTGTCTATGTTTGTTTTTGGAATTGTGATGGCAGTGCTGACAGAGATTTGTAGCCCCCAGAAAACCTTTTAGATTGATCATACCATAGAAATGGTTGTTATAGTGTAAAACATACAAGGTGTTTCTGGCTGTTTTAGCCGTTAGCGGAAAATACTGCCACACCCAATTGTTAAAGTAGAGTATCTTGATGGGTCTATCAAAATACTTTTCAAAGCAATTCAGCTGTCCAAACCCTAACAGAGTGTCTGTCGGGAACCCCAGCTTCTTGTGTACTTGCAAAGCTAAGCTTTTGCACATATATCGGCGTCTGTTATGCTGTGTGGTTCGATTAAACCTATGAGACTAGATGCCAGGCAGAGATTTAAGGGCCTGTGATTGAAATTTAACAACCATCTGCCTTTGGATTTTATGATGTGGCTGTGTAAAATTCTTGTTAAAGGTTTATAAGCACTGCCGGAGCATGGCCTGACAATTAGCCCTACACAGCGTGGGCACTGCTCATGTTTTTGAAGAGAGCGATGTTCTTCAGAAAGGGCATATTAAAACTGCAAGGTGATGCTAGCTAGTACTATGAATTTATAACACTTTTTATCAATTGGTATTTAACGTTTATTTTGTGCTTTTAACTGATGTTGTTAGTGCTGTTATGGGGCCATTACCTATGAAACTACACGACCAATGATCTTATTGCAGGTTACCCATTTTGAATGTTCATGGTTTTTAATTATCTAGGAGTTTTGATGCAACTGTAATTTTATATGTGCAGAACAGTGTTTTTGTCGTTTAATGGATTTTTTATTAATCCGAATAAACTTGTTTGACTTGAACTTGACTTGAATTAGCACCACAATTCTTAGCGGCGCAAAACATAGGATCTCGATCTTACTCTGCAGAAGTCTCAGCAAAGTCTCCAGAAACAGCATAATGCAGAAAAAATCATGAGGTGATCCTCTTGTAAACAAGGGTCTGTTTAAACCCTCAATCTCCAGTCTTATCTTAACAAAATCATTGGGGCTGACAGTTTCCAGTATCTGATGGACCAGTGTTTCCACAGCATCCATTATGACTGTTAGTCCGTGCCCCAGGGAGCGCAATTGATCCATGTTCATGAATCGAAATTCTTCATAATGCTCCATGGCTGAGAATGTTTTATCACTCCTTTGATTTGTTTGCACCCTTTCCAAATAAACTGCTGCATCTGGTGTCCGTGGGGTTGGTGCCCGATGTGTGTTAGGCCGATCAGGTCTTGATATAACCAAGTGGGCCTTTTTTAAGATTTTAAATATCAAATGCCTTTGAGCTCTGGCTCTGCCCCAATTTAAGATTTGTGCGGTGTTTTAGGACACTGTTGAAATTAATATCCGCCCTCACTCTGGACAATCACTGCATCTGTAACAATCCCAGCGTTTTTAATGTCGCCAGTGCCCCTCGGGCAGACAGGGATGTGTGCTAGTTCTTGATTTGTTTTCTGTTTTCTAATAACACTGTTTTGAGGGGGTCATTAGTTACTAGTCACAAATCTTTGCGCTCACCTGGTATGTTTGATAATAGGGCCATGCCCGGGGAGGGTATTGACAGGGGGTGACTGTACTAGAAACAACAGGTCTCTTTGGGCTATCGGTTGTGGTGTGATTTTTCAAATCTCTGTGTGGCTCGGGGGTTAGTGTGCTGTTGTCAACCTGTGTAGACATATATATCGTGGTGGCAGGCTGCGCCCCCGTGAATATTTCACAAGGTGCGTTACAAGGGTCCCAGATGGTTAGCATGCTATGCTCAACAACTGCCCCATTGGCTACCATGATATCGGTCTGCACACCTATAGCTGACTCACTTGTTTCTACTTATAAGGCAGTAGTATCACCCCTCAAATGCTTTAGTAGTGTGATAACTGGCACTTCTATTTCTTCAAAAGTTTACCGAACCATAGATTGTACAATCTTATTCTTATTGTACTATGGTTTTAAAATTTTGACAATGGCCAGCATTTTCTTAAAACTTTGTTTTAAAGTAGGGTCTTTTTTTCTTATTCTTTTGAATAACCGATACAGACCTACATGAAACAGTAGTCATTTGTTTTGGGCTGACAGAGTTTGAAATGTTAATGACACCAATATTGTGACCCATCCCACATCATGACCACCGCCATTCTGAGTGTTTGCATTGGCAATCATACATACAAATGTTTCACTTTCCATATTACTAACCCTGGCTCATGAACATCAAATACAGGCACTGTAACATAACCCCACTGTTCAGTTGTACCAACAGCATCACTAGCCAGGGTTGCTGGGGGTTTGTTAGAAGGTGTTTCAATGGCTATATTGCCACTACTGTATGTTGATACGAGCTCAGAGAGAGCATGGCCATGAGTTTGAACACTTACCACCTAGTCATTTGCAATATTCATAACATCAGCATTGTACCTCTCCCCATACCTGTGCATGTCTCCCTCTTGAGCATCAGCAGTAGTAATATTAATAACACCAGTATTGTACACCTCGCCATCCTTGAACATATCCCCCTCTTGATCAACAACAGAGACAAAATTAATGACACTGGGGTCTTGGCTGTCAGTAGTATAGCTACATGCACCTGTTTCACTAACAATATTAACAATGCCAACATCTTTAAGAAGTGCCTCAATGGATATATAACAACTAGTAAACATAGTATCTGAAAACTCCTGGGGTGTGGGGGTACCAGTAAATTTTGTCCCATTCACCTGCAGAGCGGTCATCAGCACACCTAACTCAATCATTGTAGCAGGTATAACACCCGGTTGCACATGCCCTACAACTCCCTTGTTCGCCACCACGCAAGTGTCTTCATGCAGAGGCAGTGCCAGCTTGCCCCGGGAATAGATGAAGGTTGAACAGATGAGTTATCGACAGGTTTAACTGCTTCATTAGCTAGGTTTTGTAAAACTTTAACAACGGCAGAGCTGCCGTTATTATTCTCGCCTTTAAAACCGATAACAGTTACATTCTCAAAATTAGTTGCAGCGCCTTCAAAACTAGCAACATTTATATTCTCAGAATAAGTTATTGGTGCAGAGTGCCAAAGTCATTGCTAATTACAACCACAGCACCCGTGCCAGCCCCCATCTGTACACATCTTTTTGTAGTTATCCCCCTCCTTCTCAGGTGTAACACCATGGGCCTCATTACGAGGTTGGAGGTAGTCATGGCACTATTAGCGCCATGACTGCCTCCAATAACGGTACCGAGTATGCCCTGGTTCAATTTGCGGTACCGTTATTTGCTCCCTGGTCCCTTTGCGGCTCCCGCTAAGGGACCTCGGAATAAGGCGCAAAGGGATTACCGGCACCAATGTCCTGAACGGTGCCCGGTATCCCTTTGCGCCCACCTCCTAATGAGGCCCCATGTGTTTGTTCCTGGGCCCATTTTTCCTGAACTGCGGTCATGACCCACGACACTGTGACTGTCTCATGACATCGAAATCATTCTCGACATTTTGTCATGAATTTTGCTGCTTGGTGTATCCAGAATTTACATCACCACACCCCTGCTCCCACTTAAACGCCAGTCTACATATGTATACTTTTAAAGCAGGATTGCACCTCCAAACCAGTTGTAGGTGTGCCTGAAGATGCTGATAATATCGGGGGCCACCATGTCCGTCCTAGCAAAAGACTTTTGAGCATTTAAATGACCTGTCATAAATGCCAGAGCACTCGAGCGGTCCGGTGGTAAGGGATCAACTTCAAGGCTGGGGTTTGAAACCCAGCCTCTTCCTATAGCGCTCCGGGGCTGATGACGTGTTAAATGTGCTATCCCCGTTGCCCAGCTCTTTGAACTGGTGGAACACAAGGCAACGATTTGCCCCATTGGGCCCTCATTTAGACGTTCATTTGACAGACCATTTCCAAGACACTGGTTATCATGATCAAATGCGGGAACAGCGCATAAACCATAACACCCCAGCTGGGTCCCAGATGCTCCTTTAGCACTTGTTGGGGCCCTCACACATTTCATCAGCCCTTGATGTGGCTGTAATCCACCTGTGCCCATTACTAAATCTGAAGAACAACTCTGCCGCATGGGGCCTGAGCCACTCTGTTGAGCCTTGCAAGAGGATGCAACCTATCGCCACCACTTGTTGATCTGACAAAAACATGCAAGCCCAGCCGGGCCCACAAAACATGTGGGGTTTGTTGAATCAGAAACACTTCTCTCCATAGATCCAACGGGCACCTGGTGCTGAGCTCCACAGACCACTGTGCCATCCATCTGTTGGAGTGCATGATAGCACTAAAAATATAAACAAAATATAGAATCAGAATAGAGCATCTTTTACACAATATGAATCGGTATGTTATAATATTCACCAACAATATTACAAAGACACAGATCGCGGCCTAAAACCAATGTAGCAGTTTTTAAAAGAAATATCAACATTTTCATGCAATTGTGGGAAACATTCTCGGCAGCAGCATGTCAACAAATGTGTGATCTCTGCCACATACTCGAACCTTGTATTGCTCATCCTTCCAAACTAAAAATTCACATTGTCAGCATTTTCAGTATTGTGTGAAACACTCTGAGTTTTCCTCCACACAGACAATAGGCAGAAAAGGTTTTTAGCGCTTTGCTTCCTCAAAACAAAATAATGCCAATTGTACAGCTTTGCCCAGACCACTGGTCTAAATTATAAATATAGTATTTATGTTTCTGTGTTGGTTAATACATCAAGACATGCTGCAACTGCTCTCAACCCCTAGGGTATTAAACAACACTCCTCAGAACTTGCAATAAATAATTTCTGCATGCCATATATTCAGATCCACACAGCTAACATGTGTCAGAGTAGGCCCAAGAAACACTCAATTATTCAAACATTCCTTGAAAATGCAACTAGGCAATGCCATTGCACCCCTGGGGAACGCTGTGTGAGTCACGTTAAACACATATCCAGAATAAACAGTTGATATGCTCTGCAGAATGTCCATGCAGTGACAAAATATAAGTCAAGATAAAAAAGCCTTCCTTATTTCACCCAGAACACACTTTGCAGTCAGTCAAATACACAGCTAGCTTACAATCTTCTAATTGAAATAGCACCAGTCTTGAAATAGCAACAAAGCACATACATAGTTTAAAAATAAAAACAACTCACCTTTTACTGTCTTTAAAGTTGGTTGTTGACAATGGAGTTCGTTCTTCACAGCTACAACTCCCAGACGGACACTTCTATCAAATTTAACTCCAAATACTGCATCAACACGGCTCACAGACAGCTGTTTCTCCACGCTCAAAAGTATGCTTTTTAAGGGATCACGTAAGACCCCTAACCTCTGCCCTGCCACATCCAGCTGACAGAACCACGTGGTCTATACAAATACCAATATTCAGCAGATATGACACAGCAGAAATGCACATTAAATCGACAGTCCTGATAAGCTAGATCTGTTTTTATTTGCTTCATGATACCCTCCATGCCTCTAGTTAAGCCCCTACAAATAAATCTTTCTACATATTTGTGCTATGGAGGGAGTTGTTTCCAGCCACCTGCAAGAGAAATTAAGTGCGAAAAATACAAGTACCAGAATCCTTAGAGTCAATTAACTTGCCACACCTGAAAAGGAAATGAAGATACGCCTGAAAAAGCAAAGAAACACAGCCTCCCTGAAGATTGATGGAGTCATGAAAACGTGCGTTTGGAGGAGAAGCTAATGCAGGAAAACTTGACTGGCAACAGAATACCTGCCTTGTCACCAATTCTTAAACATTGTTCCAGGAGTCCCGGGCTCAAAAGGCAGCAGCAGCAGGGCCATCAAGCCTTACAATGGAGCGCCACAACCATGGCTTTCCCCCTCCCCCATCAAGGTGAAGATTTGTGCAATGGAGGGAGTTGTTTCCAGCCACCTGCAAGAAAAAGTAAGTGCGAAAAATTCAAGTACCAGAATCCTTAGAGTCAATTACATTGCCACACCTAAAAAGGAAATGAAGACACGCCTGAAAAAGCAAAGAAACACAATCTCCCTGAAGATTGATGGAGTCACGTGCGTTTGGAGGAGAAGCTAATGCAGGAAATCTTGACTGGCAACAGAGCGCCTGCCTTGTCACCAATTCTTAAACAAATACTCCTTATTGATAACCATGTCTTTTTTTTTTTACTGAGGTCTGCACAATGCAAAAAATGTCTGTATTTTGCCCATGCTTACAGAATGAAATACAAATATTTCTTATCCCTAGCCCTACATGTCTTTTCTGCTGAGGTCTGCAAAATGCATAAATGACCATATTTCACGAATGCTTTCACAATGAAATACAAATATTTCTTATACCTAGCCATACATGTTTTTTTGCTGAGGTCTGCAAAATGCAGAAACTGACATATTTCGCCAAAGCTTACACAACACAATACAACCATTTCTTATCCTTAACCATACATGTCTTTTTTGCTTAGGTCTGAAAAATGCAAAAATTCACGAGCATTTATAAGCAAACACTTTTTCTGTCTAACAAGAGCCGGTCCTGTCATTAATATTTTTTGCTGATAGGAACCGGGCTGAACTGTCCAAGCCAATGGTCTTTTGTATTGGCACTAGACATGCATTGGGCCTCATTACGAGTCCGGCGGTAACCGTGCCGGAAAAACCAGCAGGTTACCGCCGGATTCCCGGAATCACTGAGGCATTACGACCATGGTGACCCAGGAATTCCGGAGGCGGAATTCTGTTAATCGGCATTCCCATGGAGTCCAAAAGGACTCCATGGGAATGGGGAAGTGGAAACACTGGCACCATCTTGTGATGGTGCATGTGTTTCCACGTCCACCTGCAGGCGGGTGGTGTTAAACCCGCCAGGTCAGACCTGGCGGGAAGGACACCTCCCGCCTGCACAACTCGAGATCACCCAGTCTGGAAACAACGGTGGCGGCGGGTTTACCGCCACTGTTATTTCCAGACCGGGTGACTCATAATGAGGCCCATTGTGATTTATGTAACCCTGTTGTAGACACTTTGCGCTCTGTCATTTGTATTTTGCCTTAGCAATAGTTTGACCTTTTGTCTAGGCTCTGTGAAACACACTTTGCGCTCTGTTATTTGTATTTTGAACCACTAGCCTCTATTTAGAGTCTATTTAAAATCTACATCCAAGTTTAAGGTATTGAAGCTAACTCAACTCTAGGGGTTATTTTTAGACCATGCCGATTGTCTGGAATGCTATAACCTCACCTATGATATGTATAGACTTTATGTCCAGTTCATATAACATTGATATCAATTGTATATCAAAATGATATCAGAAATGTCTTGATACTTTCTTTTGCGACAAATTTATTTTAAAATGTTATATTTATTTGATATAAAAATACATATATATATATATATATATATTTGTTTAAGTTGTGAACAGCATACTGAGACGCCGTTCTATCGAGCAGCACTCCTCACATATCGGTTCCAAACACCTCATCGTGGACAAAAATCAACAGAAAAACTGCATGGGTTGTACAAAGTTAACAACCTTTATTTCATAGTAAGCAGTTTAAAAAAGAGGTCGAAGTATCCAAGTCATGTTGTTGCCAGATGGCAGCCTGACGCATTTCGCCACAACCTAGTGGCTTGTTCACAGCTATATTTGTTTGTTTGTTTATTTATTTATTTATGAAGTGCTCCTCACCCAGAGGTATCTGGGCACATTACAAGAATATAACATTTCTCAGTTACAATACAAAGTAATACATGTTAAATTACAGTATAGTATAATACATACAGTATAATACATAGGGGATTCGTGGGAATATGAGTCGCTACAATATTAGACACAGATAGGCAAACAATGAAAGTACGAAGGTAACATACATAGGTACATTGGAAGTATGTGTCGATATAGTATTATACAAGGATAAGGCAAACAGTGAAAGTACAGAGGTAATATATATATAGGTCCAGCGGTGTCCCTGTCGATGTTAGCAGGGTTCTCAATATTAGCAGGGTGAGAGTTCTTTGGAGGTGAGGCAAAGTTTAGTGTTTTTTCTGAATTTGTAGAAGGATTGGTCAGCTCTTTGGTAGGAAGTGAGTTCCAAAGTTGGTCCGCCAGGACGGGAAAGCTGCTACCCCCGGCTCTTTTCAGTTTGAACCTAGGGACTCTTAGGCAGTTGGAGTTACTAGTCCTTGTGGGTTGTGAAGAATTATTCTTGGTGAATTGTTCGGCAAGGTAGTGAGGAGTTGAGTTATTAAGACATTTATAGGTCAGCAAGGCTGTTTTGAGTTGTATTCTATCCTTGATAGACAGCCAGTTGTTGTCACGTCTGATCATAGAGATGTGTTGTCTTCGGGAGATGCCCAGTGCTGCTCTAAGTGCATTGTTCTGGAGAATCTGGAGTTTATTGATGATGTATTTACTGGCACCTAGATAAAGTGCATTACAGTAATCGATTTTTGATAGAATAAGAGCTCTAGCCAGTGTCATGCAGCTTTCTGTGGAGAGAAAGGGTTTGCAGGCGTGTATAAGCTTACAGGTGTAAACTGTCGCAGAAGCCGTGGCACTAATCTGTTTGCTCAATCTCAGGGAGGTGTCTACATGTAAACCCAGAGTTTTTATCTCTTTAGCTACCTTGATGTCATTGCCATCAGTTTTGAAAGAGATATATTGATTGCTGAGTTTTTTCTGATTGGAAGGAGTCGCTAGGAGGAGCAGTTCAGTCTTCTCATCATTCAGACACAGGCTTTGGGTGGCCATCCAGGCCTGAATGATGAGATAGATTTTATTAATCAATGCTAGATCTTTTTCGTAGTTGGCTGACAGAGGTATGAGGATCTGCGTGTCATCTGCTTAGTTAGTGTAGGTGACACCCAGATGGTCTAGGTCATCAAACATTGGTTTGGTGAACATGTTATACATGGTGGGCGATACACAAGATCGTTGCAGGATTCCACAAGTTATGGGTATAGGATCAGCTGCAGCTGATGGTGTGAAAACTCTCATCAATCAGTTCTTTAAGAAAGATTGGATCCATGCCATTGCTTCTGCTGAGAAATGGGCCGCTGATGATAGGTGTCAAGTCGAAGGCGGCTGACAGATCCAGCCGAAGCAAGAGGGCAGATTTTCCATTGTCTTTCAGGTCTTCAATCTGAGACTTCATGTCAATCAGGGCTGTTTCTGTGCCATGCTGTGTCTGAAGCCTGATTGTCAGAGTCCTAGTATGTTATTGGTCTCTAAGTATGATTGTATTGGGATATAGGCTGCTTTGACGATAATCTTTAACATCAAAGGGACAGTTGTGATAGGCCTAAAGTTAGTGGGGATACTTGGGTCTAAGGATGGTTTCCTTAAAAAGCAGGGAGTACCCATGCGTTTTTCAGATTGGTAGGGACAGTACAAGTTCAGAAGGAATAGTTGATAAGCGTGGTGATAAAGGGGGCTAATTCGCTAGCAGCTTATTTAATGGTAGATGCGGGGCATGAATTGCCTTGGCAATTGGAGAGTTTAAGTGAGGCTATAATGTTTTCCATTTCTAGTGTGGATACTTGGGTGAATTTAAAACGTTGCAGCGGTTTAGGACGGCTAGGATAGGATTTAGATATGTTTACTTTTTGGCAGCTATTTTGTTTTAGATTAAGGTGATTTGATTAGCTAGTGCGTCTTGAATCTTAGTACACCAGGTTTTGTCCTTGATGCAGTTATCTGTTGGAGGGGTAGGTGATTCCAATTCTCTTAATATGGTAGAGTTATCTGGTACTTGAACTGGCTTTGCCAATCTTATCATTTTAAGTGTCTCGTTTGCCCAGTAGAATTTCAGTTTTGTAGTTAGCTGTGATTTTGAGCGGTTTGTCTTTGTTGGCTGGGGTAGGGTTGTTTTTCCAGGTAGTTTCCAATTTCCTTTTTTCACATAGTAGGGCTTTAAGTTTGGGTGTGAACTAGGTGTTGAAGTGTGCTTTAGGTTTACCTTTGCACAATTTGAAGGGTGCTATTTTGTCTACTGCTAGGGTAATAGTCTTGTCGTAGAGCTCCACTAATTCTGCCGGATCGGCAGAGGCAGGTAGAGGATTGAGAAGAGGTTGGAGAAAAGGCTTAAGATTGTCCACTGTGATGTTCTTTTTATTTCTAGTCAGGATGGGTGGTGCAATAAGGGTTTGTTTATTCAGCCGTTTACAGTCTTGGATGGTGAAGGTGAGTAGGGAGTGGTCAGTCCAAGGGTATGGTTCGATAGAGGTTATGGATGTTTCACAGCAAAGGTCAGCTACCAACTCTATGGTTCTTCCTTTTTCATGAGTGGGTCGGAGAGCCCTTTGTGTGAGGCCTAGCTCAGCCAAGGAATTCGCCAACATCATGGCAGGTTGGTCATTGGGGTCATTGAGGCCCAGGTTGAAGTCACCTAATATTAGAATTTGTGATGAGGGTTTGGTATTAGAGGTGAGAAGGGTGATGATATCTTCCTCGAAGGAGCCGATAGGTCCAGGGGGTCTGCAAATCAAGTGCATTGTTACGGTGCGCGAGTTAGTGAGGGGACATTTAACTAACATTGATTCACAAGACTTGGTCAAGGACTGTGAGACTGTTCTGTGACCCAGGGTAGATTTGGCGATAAAGACAATGCTGCCGCCTCTGGATGATTCTCTGTCGGATCTTAGGACCGTGTAATTGTCCAGAGTGGCAATAAGGAGGGAGGGGCCTGCAGCTGCATGTAGCCAGGTATCTGCTATTGCTAGAAAATTCATATTTTTTAATCAATAATTAGGTCTGCGATTTCGACTGCATATGCCACCAGTGATCTAGAATTGATCAGTGCACCACTGATAGGTGTGGGACTGTCAGTAGTATCTGGTGCAGCAGTAGTCTGTCTGGGTTTGGTGGGGTGATTGTGGATTTTAGGGAGGGTTTTTTATCCCCTGAAGTTGGTTAGTGGTGAATGGTAGGCTAGATGGTACGGTATATGATTTACCTAATCTGCCGCCAAGTCTGGCATTCCTGATTACTGTGGGCATGGGCAGTTCCAAGTTAGTCTGGGTGAGGTTTTCAGAGGCATTTGGCAGTAGTCTGATATATTGGGTGTATCACCTGGCGAGTTAATAAAAAGGTTGGTAGGGATATTGGTAATGGTGGGAGCTGGTGGAGGTGTGGTGTCTCTGAAGGTCAGAGGTTTTGAGCATGGCAGGAAGAGAGTGGGCTTGATACTGTCCAGGATGAGCAATGGTGGCAGAAACAGAGTGGGCTTAATCCAGTTTACAGTGTTTGCCTAAGTAGGCACAGTGACAGGACGTCTGTGGATAGGGTTGGCTTCTTGGCACGAGATGGTTGGGACTAGGGTTGGTAGGTTATATCACTTGGTAGGAGAGTGCCATAAAGGCTGATCAGGTGAGTAAATGAATGTCACAAGAACTAGATGCGTGTGGGTTGCATTAGGCTTCCTGTAGTTCACAACTCAGGCTACTAAGAGTCACAGTGGGCTAAGAATTAACACACATGATATCACAGTATCAGTCACAGTAGGCTAGGCATTAAGTGTAGGGCCGGCAGTATCACAATGGGATAGATGCGCTACTCAGGGGCAATCGTGACCAGCAGGCTAGACATTAGGTGAGGCACACTCAATATCACAGTATCACAAAGGGTTAGTATGGCGCTCATGGGCATTCACTAGCAATAATCTAGATATTACAGTCTTGATACGTTGATATCCCAGTGTGCTGGGGATCATAATGGACTGAGTAGTACAATCAGTGAATACAAAAGCGTAAAGTTTTGGTGCACAGTAGGTTTAAGGTTGCGTCAAACAAGAGTTTATAGGGTATGCGACTGCACAGTGTTAATGTACCTTGAAGTGGGAAGTGGTGCCGGGAGTGGAGGGCTCACGCACTACTTGCCTCAGAACGAGGTGTTGGGATGCCTAGTGCACTGGACAGGGGAGCTGAGTAGAGTAAAAGCAGTGTGTTACGCAGTTATTCCACGTGATGGGCGCTAGGGAGATGGCGTTATCGCCGTGTTATGGATAGAGTAGGCTGAGAAGAATAGTCTACGTTAGTAGAAACAGGCTATGTGCATGGTTAGGGATGAAATATCGGAACTTAGAAAGTGATAGTGGTAGTGGACCAGATGCACTCACCTGGACGAGAAGGGGTCCATAGGCTCGCCGTGGCGAACAGGGGCAAACATGGCCTTTTACTTTGGCCTTTCTCTGCAGGCCGGCTTCTGCCTGCCGGCTAACATGATTGGAGGAAAATAGGGCTCAGTTGTGAGGCAACGCATCAACAGCCTTGCGTTGCGCCAGTCATTTTAGAAACAGGTGCTGGGTCGGGTGGGCACACTTTGCGGGCAAAATGGGTCAAAATTAATGGGATCTGCTGCGGTAACTGCTACCACGGGGTCTGATGCAGCAGCAATACGATCTCACCAGCACAACAGGTAGCAGGCAGGTGTAGGATCTAAGGCACAATCTTGTTATATAATGAAATCGTTATATACATTTTTATATTAAAACATATTACATTTTATATACATTTGTTTATATTTTATTATATTAAACATATAATTTTGTATATACATTATTAAAAACATTCTTTTTTATATTAATATATATATATTTCAAAATATTTTTATATGCATTTTATGTAAATAATATCTCAACATGTTTACAATATAATTTTTGATATAGAATCTATGTTAACTGTATATCAAATCTATATCCATCTATACTCAATAACGCTCTATCCTGTGTCCTTAAAATTATAATATCATGATGTCATCTATAGTCTATAAAATGTATATCCGCCTCCTATCACATTAAAGGACGAACCGACTCCGACTTCATCATCATGCTGCGAAACCCTAGGTTTACAGCCCCTGTCTTCAGAGCTCACTTCGCCCTCCATTGTCCACCAAGCAGCACTGTTGCCGGCTGCTCCCATGTTTCTATACATTTGATATAAAAAAAAATCAAACTTTCTTTGATACCCTTTCTAAATCACAGTTGTATTCACTTTAGTTCAAATTGATAAAAAAACATACCTGCTTTATATCCAATATACATTTTATATCAAAGTCATATCAAAACATTTTGATATCCTTTTAATATAAAATGAAAATTAAGTTTATATCAAAACCCTATCAAAAGGGGGCGGGGTTAAAGATACAAAGGGGGCATGGCCACCTGTGCTGTGAACATTTAAGTTGATGTGAAAGGGGGCCCCATTAACTACTAATGTCACTATTCGGTGAATTCAAAACAGAAGTATTCAAAACAGAAGTAACAGTATTTCCTATATCCATGCAGTCAGGCAGCGAGTTCTGAACAGGACATTTTTTATAGGAATGGTCCTTGTCCCAGAGAGGGGAGTCACTCTCAGTGAGGTCCCACGTGCCCAATACCCTTGGGAGGGTTTGGCAGAGCGGGATCCCCTCCCTAGCCTCAAAAGGGATGGCTCTCCCTAGGGCAGAAGGGATGAATACCCTGGATTTGTCACGTTACCTAACACTTTAATTTCCATTCCCTGCTCTGCCCCTTCTCAGGCTGCAACACCATGGAAGATGGGTGTACCAAAATGCACCAGTTCCATCCCCAAAAATGTTGGTCCTTTTCTCAGAATTGTCATCAACTGGCTCCCCTTCACCACCTCACCATCGTTGTGTACAAAGAACATTGAACCACCCTGCTCCGACCTCCGATTCTCATAGCATCTTAATGCATGTACTGTACAAATGACCCGATCACTGGATTTTCACATATTCACTGCCACCCCATTGCACATCTGATCTGTTTTACTCTTCCCGATAGACAGGCTGATCAACATCCACCTATTGTACATCCTTTGCGTGCAACTCCCCAACCCATACACTTAACCAATTCAGACACCCTAAACGCCACAAAAAACAAGACTGAAAACATGGCGTTAAACAGACTACTCTCCCAGCCAGAGTAACACACTGCATTGGTGGCTCTCATCAACCCTTTTAACATTGACATGGATACAGGTTTTTGCTGGTTTGCTCAAGCCCCCCATTTTCTAAGTCATATTTACAACTTCCTCCTGCTCAACTGGCCAGCCTCTGGCTTGTATGCCCAAAACAATTTTCTGTAAATCGCTATAGCATCCATTTTTGTCAAAATGATAACCAGCAACAGGCCCTTTTGCACCAACCCCACCATGAATGCAACCACCTTGTTCCTGTGCTCCATGTCAGTCTTTTTAAAACAAAACATTTGTTATTGTGTTGTAGCAGCGGGCAAGAAAACAGTACCAACACAAAAGAGCACAACACGATTGGGTCCCCTTGTAGGGTAGAAGAACCAAGGACCAGGAGAATTGCCACAAAGAAACACAGACAAACTAGAAGAAATCAGTAAACAGTCATCAAAATCCGTACACATTTATGAAAAAAAAGAACGGGAGAAATTGAAAAACATGGCTTTGGAAAAAATAGCGAATGGAAAAAATGTCGGTCAAGGGGAATAGCGGTTGCAGGGGTGTCCACTGCTCCAACTTGATCAACATTCCGGGACTTCGGGGGTTTTGGGTGTCTCCCCAGCTTCCATGAAAAGGAAAGCAGGGGACAAGTAAAGTTATAATAAAAACATGTAAAAAGCAAAGGGCCCTGCGGCGCCGGTACCCATCTGTGTTTGTGAAGGGAACTGGCGTCGCAGAGGGATGGCAAGGCAGAGGCGTACTTTGCTGTGTGCCGCCAGAAGGTAAGTAAGGGGACGGGGGGAGCGGGTTGTTTGAAATGACCGCAGGAAGAAAAAACAAAAGTTATTTTCGAAAACATTACTTTCGGTTATTTTTCTCTCGGTCATTTCCAATTCAATTATATCACGGTAATGCTCGGCAAAACATCTCAACATTCCACTGTAGGACTTCATCATCTAACCACATTGAAATTCTTTTGCAGCCATCCAAAAAATACTGCTACACTTCTATGTCCCGCTTTATCTTTCCTGTCATCCGGATCCCATGGTGCCGACGTTTTGTACCCCACAGTGCCAGACCCATGTGCCTACTGAAAGCCCTGCCTTGTGCCGCTACCCTGCAGGCAAAATTCAAATTGTCCAGTAGCTGTTGAATTCTTCTCACTTCAGACAGGTCTCGTGACAGCACTTTTGAAACCAGCTCTTTCAACTTCTGAAGTTTGTCCAGGGGCAACCTCAATTCCCTCAGAACTGAATCCAGTTTGATGCCCAAGAATGTTAGCACTGACTGGCATGAGCGGGATGCCTAGGTCCTCTGCCAGCTCTTCAATCACCACCAGCAAACAAACACATTCCTCCTCATTATTTCATACCATCAAGAATCACCCAGTTGGTAAAGAATCTGGAGTAAACTAAGGTGAGTATCCAGCATTGCAAGAGTGGGGGGGGGGCGAGCCACGTAAAAAGTCCTGCTACTTTTCCTCCCAAATGCACCTTGGAAAATGACAAGAATTGGACATGGAGCATACAGCAACACGACTGTCCCAGGCGGGTTGCCTATAACAAAAGTCATGCCGCAGTAAGAAAGGGCTAGACTGACTGCCCACAAATTCCAGTCAAGCAAAGTAATAACATATAGCGTACTTGGCCTAAAACCAAGATTGATTTGTGTTATTATTTGGCTAGACTGCATTTGGGGACAGCCCAGGGATGGCAGCAGGGTCTTTCAATCTTTTCAAATGAAAGGGGTCAAGAGCCTCAGGGGGGCCCCCAAGCTACTGCCCCCATGTTGCCAATCAGCAAACCAGCAGCCTTGTAAGACAGCAATATATTAATTTCTCAATTTTCCTTCTGGGACTTAAAATGTGCACTTTGCAGCTCTCATATTACAAGCTGCATATTTAGTTGGAATATGACAGGAGAGCCAAGTACAATGTCATCCCAAAGAGGGGGGGGGATTCCCCTTGCCATGGACAGCCTGATTAACTAACAACGGCTCCATTGAACCATACTGCTCTTTTGTTAGGCCTTGCTCCTGGTGGCAGCAATTAACATACCAATAGAGGGTACGTCCAACAGGCTCCCATGGGGACTGGCTGCAGAGGATAACAAAGGAAACAGGAAACTGTGAGGTGTCAGAAATGAGAAGCAAACACAAAGTGGTAATATTCTAAACATTAGTAATTTTATTAACAGAAAGAGATTTAGATAAAGGCCTAATTTTCTCTATCCTAACGTGAATGCCCCTTCCTATGAAACGAAAACTAAAGCAGGCTGACCTTATGTCCAAAATAAATCTGACCCTCACACTAACATGCACAAGCAAAAGGTTCAAGGTAAATGTTTCAGATTTTAACTCAACAGAAATGTGCACAAACTCAAACATGTAACTTCCACCAAAACAATCCTTGTGTCCAGGAGTTGGTTCCCTTCCCCTGGATTGTTTCAGGAAAACTGTTCACAATGTTCTGTGTCAAGACAAGTCTTATAAAGGCAATACAAATGTCTAATTTATCTAATACTTTCCTCAGGATGGCAAAACAAATGTTCCTCCGCAAAACTGGGGCGAATGTGGCACAGAGGAAGTCTCTCCTAGTCTTTCAGAATAGCAAAACAAAATGTCTGTTCCACAATACTGGTAGGAATATGGCAAAAGAAAGTCTTTCCTACTTTTCAGGATGGCAAAACACATTTCTTTTCTCCAATAGGGATTCAAGTATGGTAAAAGGCAAGTCTTTGTAAAGTCTATGGTTGACAAAATGTTGAATTGACACAACAACTTAATATGACCAAGTTTCTCTTCCGCAAACCAGTTCAAAGTGAGTTTCCCGGTACACTCTCCTGACAGGAAACTTCTCAACTGAAAAATCTTGATATCCTGGTATACTCTCGTGCCAGGAATATCTCCCCTTTTTGCTCACACAGATCTGCAGGTGTACTCTCCTACCAGGTATCTCTTTCCAAAAAGGTTCTCCACCTTATATTCTCTGCAATATTTGCATTTCTCTTAAGTATCACACAATTGTACTTCTTCACTAGTGCAACTTTCATTCTCTTGCCTCTTTTTTTCTCTCAGTGTCTTTTAACTTATGGCAATGCTAGTTCCAGGTTTCCCCCAACTGACATCTTATGCCAGGAGAATTGTACCATGGTTGCCTTCTCTTTTTAGTTCTATCCGTCTCTTTTTAGTTCTATTTGGTCACTATTCAAAAATGCTTTCCAAACCCTCTTTAACGTGTTTGCATGTCCCGGAGACCTGCTTCTAGGCTGACTCACTGGTACACCATGCGGCTGCTGTGATGAGCTTGCGAGAGGCCAGAGTTAGGTAAGAAACTCATCCTGATGATACATCTTCCTGTCCTGTGTCAACCCCAGCCAGAACATTTTGCTTGGACTTGGTAATTATTTTACCTTGTCCCTAGGTGAGTGGGAATCTTTTTCCCCTCTCACCTAATCTTTTACTCTTTTATGGGTAACCCTTTTATGTCCCTCCAGAGTGTGTGATTGGAGTTATAGTTTCCTTTAACGTTGGACTGACTGTAATGTACTATGGCAGCACATATCATTTTAAATGCAGTGGCTTCATTTTTAATTCTCTTATTATGTATTGGGTGAACTACTGTTCCCAAAAAGAGTGGGATTTCCATCCCCTTTACATTTTGTATAGTGAGCCATCACAACCCACCTTATGTGGAGTGCTGGTATCGCCCTTCTTACTTACCTGATAACTTGTTTGTTACAATTGTCATGTTACTTGAATGGCTGGTGACAGTGAAACTACTTTGATGGCTTTTAGTCATTATTGCTCGCACAGTGTGAAATCAGCCTCTGTAATGCACAGGAGGGCCACCTTTCTGCTAGAATGCTGGGATCCTTCTTTGTTTGCCATTTCTCATTTGCTTATTGTTGCCTAGGTCTTCTTCTGCCATTCTAGTTGGAAATAACCTCAGTTGAAGTTTTGCCTTCGGCGGAAAGAGGAGTCCACTACTCCAAAGCCCTTTGTCTTTCACCTTGCCTGAAAGGAACCAAGTCCCATTGGGGAGTTGGCTGTCCTGATTGGACAGCCAGACCACCCCTTTCTGTAAACTGCAGGGAGAGTTTGCAGAAGTTGTGCTGTAGTTCCTGATAAATACTCTGATCCTGGAAGCTGCCAATAAGTCGACCACTGGAGCTGGATCCCAAGAGGAAGATGAAAAAAGACATCTGCAGTGATTTCCAGGAAATGGAGAGCCTGCTGTGTAACTGGAGCCTGATGCAACCCTTCCTTCCAATCGACCTGAGGGTCCGGAATGCAAATGACTCCTACCCAGAGGTTGGAGAGATCCACTAGTCCCAAGAGGACCTGCATTTTGAACCATGCCCCAATGTGCTGCAACCTTGCTGGGCTGCAAATTGCCAATACCCTTGGACATCAAGCCTGAGTGCAGTGCAGGGTCTTCCGAAGTCTGAATCAGTGTTTAAGTTTGGTAGACTCCTGCTGGATCTTGAGAGACACAATTAGAATCCTTGAAGTCCCCTTACCAGAGTGCAGGACCAGATTAGTAAAGAGAATCTGACTAGAGGTATTCGTTCTTCATCTAGCAGCTGTAAAAAGGTGGCAAATCCACAGAGCCACGAGAATCCATGAAGAAACCTTTGCTGGAAGCCTCCTCTGATGACCGCTGATGCAAGTTTCCATCCAATGTCCAGTTATTTCGTCTCCAGACCAAGATTAGATTCCAGGGACTGGGTCCTGTGCTGCTGCATCCTGAAGGCATCAACTCTGAAGCTCTACTTTTCTCCTAAGGTACTGTGTTGGCTTGCGTAATACATGCCTTAAGTCTTGTGTGAATCCTGTGAGGCTGAGAGGGTGATTTGTGTGGTTGGGAGTCTGCCCATACCACTTGCCCAGGACTATTGCTGGAACGCATATAGGGAGCCTTTTCTGACGTCCCTGAAGACTTTTAACTAACTCTGAAGCTAATACTTACTTGTTCATGAAGATATCCTCTGGCACTCTGACTTTCCTGCAACTGAACCATATCCTTATTTTTTATTTTTATTATTTATTTTCATTTATTCAGACATAAATACATAAATAAAAAGCAAATCAGAACAAACAAGTCATCAATAAACAACAGCATATCAAACTTAATAAACAGACATATGTACATTAAAAGTGAATACAGTCTAAACCCTCTCTGCCCCCCACGATACCCCACCAACCCCCCCATAGGCCCATAACGAAATCAATCAGTCTAGTACAAAAGCATAAACATCCCCCAAATCTTATCAAAAAGAGAGAATTTCCTTTCTTTCCTATATATAGTTTTCTCCGTTTCTGCCAGCTTGTGCATTTCATCAATCCAAACATCAATTTTTGGTGAAACAGTAGATTTCCAACCAGTAAGAATCATTTTCTTCGCCCTCACCGCACCTCAAAATAAGCATTCCTTCTGACAAATAATTAATTCCTCAAGAAATTCATCACCTCCCATTATCAATGCCTTAATATCAAAATCAATTTTCTCTTCCAGTAACTTTTCACAAATTACACCAAATTCTCACCAAAAACCTTGCACCCTCACAAAATCCCACATCATGTGTTCCAGAGTCCCAAATTGATGCACACACCGCCAGCAGTCACAGGTATCTGGGAGTCCTCTTTTACACAACCGCTCTGGGGTCCAGTAGACCCTCTTTAAGATTTTAATCTGTCGGGACCTTTCACCTTGGCTTAAAGAGCAAAGTTTGACATTTTGACACATTCTCGCCCAGAGCACTGACGAAATATCACATCCAAATCTCCAACTCCATTTGTCTCTCAGCAGAACATTCTCCTTATATTAAGCAACAATCTGTCGATAAATTCTTCTGGCCAAACCTCCTTCACCCTTTTTTGATTTAGTAGTGAAAAATTCCAGATTTAACCCATCGTTTATCTTCACTTCACCAATTGCCCTCCTGAGCTTCCGATAATCCAAGTTCGTAAAGCCAATTATATTCCAATTTTCATTAACTTCTCCGGCTGTCAACCACTTCCTGTCTTTTCACAGATCAGCAATCCACTTGACCCCTCCCAAGAACCAAGAACCATTCAGGCCAGAAAATAGTCTTTCCATCCACCCTGGTCCTGGCATTCAACCATATCGATGCCCCTGGATCCTTGAGAGCATCAACCTTCAGAAGGTCACAGAGTTTCTTCCAGGAGCTTCGCAAGAATTCAGTCGTGGGATTCCTCATACAACCAGGTCTCGTCATAATTGACAGTATAGCCCTTGGCAACAAAGGCCCATTAAAACCAGCCTCAGCAATCGCCCATTCATCTGGAATGTTGTTAAGAAATGGGACAAAAAATTGTGCCATGAAAGCCAGGTGATAAGCCCGGAAATGAGGGACTCCCAGTCCACCCTTCTCTAAAGGCAGCTGTACTTTCCAAAGTTTCAATCTGTCCAATTCCTTCCAATAGTGTGAGTTGATATTCAGTGGTATCCTACCCAGCACGTAATTAATCTTTGGAGTCGCGCTAATCTTGAGGGCATTAACTTTCCCGCAAAGAGAAAGATTTAACATCCCCAAATGTTCCAGTTCTATTTTGAAATCCTTACATAGTTCTTTCAGATTTTCGTGTACTATGTCTGCAATCTTCGGTGTTAACCAAATACCTAAATAACGTATTTCTGTCAGCATGCCATTTGAACCCCAATGAAGTTATATCCTGTGTATTGTATGTTGATGTCAATGGCATCACTTAAGACTTCATCCAGTTAACTTTATAACCAGATGATCGATGAAAATCTGACAGAATTTCCATAAGCATGGGTAATGATTTCTCCAAATCCTTCAAGACGAAAAGCAGGTCATCGGCATAGAGCCATAGTTTCTGCTCTAAACCCCAGCAACTCACTCCATGCAACCTACTTTCCTGTCTGAGCGCTGTGGCCAATGGCTCAATAGCAATGATGAATAATAGAGGGGACAGTGGGCCTCCTTGCCTTCTACCCCTCTTCAGTCCAAAAGCGTCAGATAATAATCCATTAGTATTTATATCCGCTGAAGGACAGGAATATAATAATTTTATCCACCATACAAATTTCTCACCAAGCCCCACTTCATGCATTACTGAATATCATTAATTCCAGATAACGCTGTCATATGTCTTTTCTGCATCAAGTGACAGCTCCACGATATCCTCCTGTGTGTCCATGGCACTCGATATTGTTTGGACCAGTTTGCAAATATTACTAGAGGTCCCTCTACCTTGAATAAAACCCGATTGATTATCATGAATCAAATGTGAAAGTACATTTTCCAATCTTTATGCCAATACCTTCGAAATAATCTTATTATCAGTATTTATCAAACTAATTGGTGGGTAACTCGAAGGTAGATTCTCATCTTTACCTTTCTTTAGAAAAACCAAAATCATAGCATGACTGGTAGTATGCGGTAAAAGGCCTGTGCTCCTAGATGCATGTCATGATGCCTACCCCCGGGCATCTGGATCAAGCCCATCAGCCCCGGGAGCAGGCATCCAGACATTTACAAAAACCCCAGCAGCCCCAGCTAGGGGCTTTCTGGGTTTAGTCCTGGCGCTGTAGGCACCAGGCTCATAATAAAAATCAGTCCTGGCGCCATAGGCGCCAGGCTCATACACATTACTTACCTCATGCAGACCATGCTGCAAATAAATCCAAGCCAACGTGAGGCCTGGATGGGACTATTTTACTACAGGGACTATTTTTTACTCGGGTGTGGTCCTGGGGAACTTCTTTCCTGGGGCTACTTTGGAGGCTATTTAAACCACGCCTGAACAGCAGCACATGCTTCGTGTTATTCTGCATCCAGCAGCGTGACTCTCACTGTGCCTGCAGCCAGCAACCAGTCTTCTGCCACGCCCGCCTCGAATCCGGAGCTCCTAGAATAAAGAGGAAGAAAAGGACAAGGTTAGAAAACTAACTTATTTCAAATTCCTCACCTGATTCCGGATCCATTTCATCTCCCGACCTGGTAGTACATCAGTCCTGCACGCGTCGCTTCGCCAGCTCGAGCACAGCGCCATACTCACCAGTTCTCACAGCATCTTTCGATCCGGCACTGTCTCCATCATTTCTTCCCCGTACTCCGGCACCTAGGGGCACAAGAATAACAAGGTGAGCCAAGGGAATCAACAAATACCTCTTACCACCATAGACTTACCTGATTTACCACCGGCGGTATTATTCTCCATATCTTTATATGCTGCATCTGTAAAGAGGGAGAGAAACAACACGTTAACGCATGTAATAGTTACCGGACAGCGTTGGGTAACACAGACTATTACCTGAACGCCAGCAGCAGCTACAAGACCTTCTTCTCACAAACTCAGTTGCAACTTAAGGAAGGAAGGGGACAAGAGTGAACATTGGGCACATTGAACTCTTTGAACTTGATACTTACCAATCCCGCCTGGGACTTCAGAGTCAATGCTTACCGGAACTCTCCAACGCCTTCAAACCAGTGAAGTAACTGGTATCTACGCGCCCCTGCAAGACACGCAGGATGGAGAGCTCATCTTTTACAAACATAAGGTGAGGTTACTAAGGGGATATCGGAGGTGAGTAGTGGGGGAGAGCGAGAACAGTTGCGAGGCCATCACTAAAACCCACAGGTGGCTAATCCCTGTCTCCACTTGCAGGAAAATACTTCTTCGGGTCCAGAAGACAAGACTAGGCGGGCCAGTCCAGACAGTCATTTCTGCACTACGCATCACGTTGACGGAGACCGCAGCTGTCCGGGTCCGATCGACACCCCTGTGGGGTCCAGGTGAGCCTAACAATGCATCAAACATGTCTTTCATTAGAACCAGCGCTTAATGCAGCAAATATTTATAAAACTCCACCGGGAGACCATCAGGCCCCGGTGATCTGCCCGTATTTAACATACCGATAACCCATTTTATCTCTTTTATCGTTATATCTTCTTCTAATGATTAAAAATCAATTTCAGACATTTTCTGAATCTTTAATCCCCTAGGAAATTGTTGTCCATCACCAGTGATTTCTGGTTAATTTTGGTATAATTCTGTATAAAATTTCTTAAAGGTGTCATTGATCTTTTTCGAGTGAAATGTAAGCAAATGCTCCTGGTCCTTTATCGATGTTATAGCTCTTTCAGATTTCATTTTCCTCGACCTGTATGCCAACCATCGGTCACAATTTTCTCCCTTTTCATAATACAAACATTTTAGTTGATAAAGATTCCATTCAGCCCTTTATGTTATCAGCGGATTCAACTTTGTCTTCAAGTTCCGTAACTCCTTCACTTTTTCATATTGCCCAGGAGCATCCAAGACTTCACGAGATACAGCCCAGATCTGTGAATCCAGTTCTAGTCTGTCTTTTTGCAGCCTTTTCTTTTGTCTGCTAGACAGGCCAATAAGTATGCCTCTAAAAGTACACTTACAGGCTTCCCATACTGTCTGAGGTGGTAACTCCCAAGTGTGATTCTCTTCCATGAAAAAATCCACCTCTGCAACAATTTTCTCAACCATTTTCACACCATTTAAGATCGATGTCTTTATTTTCCACGTAAACGATCTGAAGTGCAAAATCCAATTTCAAGTACATGGCAACAAGCGCATGATCTGTCAAAAGTATATTCCCAATTTTACTAGTTCTGTAGTTTTCTGCCATTTTCCCAGCTGTTAACCTCATGTCTAATCTAGAGAATTTTGCATGTGCCCCCGTATAAAAGCTGTATTCCCTAACGGAAAGATGTTCCAGTCTCCAATTGTCCTTTAGATTACGTTCTTTAAGAAAATCCTGTAGTGCTAGATAGTGGTTATCATTTTTTTTGCACAGTCTGCACTTACTTTTATTCATTTCGGGATCCAAGACCACATGAAAATCACCTCCCAAAATTATGTCAGGTGAACCTAAATCTTGGATTATTTGTGCCACTTGCCTGAAGCAAGTTCCATCATCAACTGACACAGCGTATATGTTACAAAGAATAATATTTATCCCGTGAATGTTTACCAGCAGTGAAATTATCCGCCCCTCTCGAGCTGAGATTTCTTTCAGAACTTTTAGCGGAACGTTTTTGCGTATTAGTATCGCAACTCCTCTCGATTTGGAGTTGTAAGAGGAACCATAGACCTTTCCAACCCATTCTTTCTTCAATTTGGCTATATCCCCCTGCAAAAGATGCGTCTCCTGTACAAAACAGATATCACTTTTAATTTCATTTAAATAACTGAAAATCTTTTTCCTTTTAAGTCAATTATTCAATCCATTTACATTCCAGGCCATTATACACATTTCCTCACCAATCTTATCCATCCATATCACTTCAAATGATCCACATTCATGAGAAGGTACAAGACTAAATAAAAAACAAGAATTAAAAAACCCTATCCCCAGCCCTCTAAAGCAGAAGCTAGACACCAGCAACAACTTTAACTTGTATTCCAAACCATGCATTTCAAAAGGTCCTATATTCTAGGCACCTCTCCTTACTTCTACTGAATCCTATCCTGACTTGCCGAAAGCTGGCTCGCAGACCATTAGGGTCCCTCTTCTGCCTCTGAGAAAACTCATGCTATAAATTAGCAAAGGACATTTATGATAAATATTCTGACTGGAAATTGTAACAAGTATAAAAGTACTTACTTTTCAGTTAGTGTTCTAAATGTAACAGTTGCTAGTGCAAGCCACTACTAGTTAAAAAGTGGAACTGTCTTTTTCCTTTAACAGTTGTGGGTGCGAGACACTACTATCTAAGCAGTCACATGTATAAGTATACAAGTTGCGTTACTTACTTTGGATAGGGTTTAACATTCTAAAAAGTAATAAGTGTTGGTACTGTTTTATTCTTCTTAATTGAATTAGTGTAAAAGCTTACCAATAGGGTTTATCTAGCTTGAAATACATTGGGCCTCATAAGTTTGACAGTCCAGTAACAACGGTACCGGTAAGCTTGCTGGCACCGTTGTTACTGGACTGGCAAACTACGAGTTCTGCTCGTGGGTGCCTTCCCGCCCGCCAGGTCTGACCTGGAGGGCGGAACGGCACCCGCGAGCAAACCATGTCGAATGCACCGGCACCATTCACGAATGATGCCGGTGCATCCGGCTTCCCCATTCCCATTTGAGCCCTGTGGGGCTCAAATGGGAATGGGGAGTAATGCATTGCGGCTCCTGGCAATGGGGAAATACAGGGTCCGCCAGGGCTGTACTGGTCCTGTATTTCCCCATTGCCAGGCGCCAGATGAATTTGCAAGTTTGGTGGTAGTCTGCTGGTTTTACCGGCAAGGCTACCGCCGAACTTGTAATGAGGCCCATTGTGTCTCTCTTAAAGTGTACAAGTGGAGTTTGCTTTCCCTGATCTGATTTATATAGATCTAAACAGTCTTTGAGTTAATACTTGTCTTTGAGTTGCTGGCAGCCCTTCTTAAAAGTATATAGGTCTTTCTCACCTTGTATAGCTGCAGCTCTTCTAAACTTGTAACATTGGGTTGTGCTTACCTGAATTGCTTTGGTGCCATTATAAAATAGTTTCATAAAGTTCTTACTTACCTAATAAACTGTAATATATGATATGATATGCTATGGCATTTATAACGCGCCTATACCCAAGTGTTTCACTTCTTAAAAGTATACTGGGTACAACTAGCTATTGGGTAGTGGATAGTCATGTACCAATAAGTCAATTACTTACATTGACATACATTGTGTCTCTCTTAAAGTGTTATTGGGTTTTGCTTTCCCTGAATTGCTGAGTGCATTCTAAAATAGTTATTCAGTGTTCATATTTATCATTGAGTAGCTTAAGGCCCTCGAGAAAGATTATGAGTTACATTACTAGCTCTGAACTGTGTTCTACAAAGTAATATCTGTTACAAGGTTTATACTTGTAACTGGGTTGGTTTATTAAGTGATTTCTCTGAGTGTCAGTGCATGACTGACAGGGTCTATGGTTTTACTCCCCATGAATAGCTGACTGCCATTCTGAATGTGTTGTAGGTTTGACTCACCTGGAACTGCTGATTGCTCTTCTTAATAAGGTTATACTTTGGGTTGTATCCCATAAGTATTGAGTTGGTATTTATAATTGTGTTTATATATGTTATAGTACTTATTTCCCCAAGATTTATCTGGGCCTTCTTGTATTTAAATAAACCCTTATTTTTACAATACATATGTATGATATTATTTTTTTGCCGCTGTGCACGCCTGTTACCGCAAGCAATACATTGTGTAACTGGCTTCGAAGTCAAACAGCTGCCTATTCACTGAGTACATCCTCTCGCAAGAATGCCCACCGAAGTACATTGGGCAATTTGCGAGCAATACACTGGTGTGGGATTATCTCAAATTCAAAACCAACACTGTCAAGACTTTGGAAATTACGGGTGCTTGGACAAACATCCCCAGGTCCTCTCACATGTGTCGACTGTGTGGCTCTGGCCAACTTGAGTCTGTAAAGCACCTGCTAATATTTTGTGAGATGCTGGAAGCTCATCGGCCCACAGCCCTTCTTGCAGCTGGCCTCTGCCGCCCTTTTCTTGGTGAGGCTTTTTGGGACTTAATCATGGCTGGGAACAACAAACCCTGTATCATATTCTTTACTATCTTTTGGGAAAAAGTAGCATGTATGTTGAAGAACTATACTTTTTAAAGCCTGCTTTCAGGATTGGTTTTTAGATAACTGTGTGGGCTTCTCCTAGGGAGAGCCAAGGGTGGCTCTTGTGCTATGATGTCTTTTTCTTTCCCATTTCTTTATTCCCTTGAACATTTTACTTCTTTTTTATCTCATTTTAAGAATGTGTTAAAAAGCTGCTGTATTGACTGCTACATTACACAAGTCAAAAACAAAACAAAACAATAATAATATTAATTTCCTTTTACCAAGCTATAGCCCTCTCTCCCTCCTAAAATAAGCCTGGCTGCTCTGTCGGCATTTCGGTGCTGGACTGCCCCAAGGCAGGACAAAGTCTGATATGTTTGCGATATTTCTTCTCTGTGAAAGATAGTGAGCTAAAGACTCTGGGTATGTCTCTCGTAACCAGGACTAATGTCTGGCACAGGGACTCCCAGGACCCACTTGTTAATTTGCATATTTAAGTGACTTTGGGTCTCACCCTAAGTTAATAGGGGAATCCAGACATGGACCCCTTGCTCACTATTCTTAGAGAGGCACAGCTCCACCCTACTGATGAGGTCCAACCAGACCAAAACACGTGTCTGGGGTTGCTGTTGGTGCTCTTGTTTAGAGGGGAATCGCCCAGCATTTTGGTGCTGGACTGCCTCAGGGCAAGACAAAGTCTGATATGTTTGGGATATTTCTTCTCTGTGAAAGATAGTGAGCTAAAGACTCTGGGTATGTCTCTCATGACCAGGACTAATGTCTGGCAGAGGGACTACCAGGACCCTCTTGTTAATTTGCATATTTAAGTAACTTTGGGTCTCACCCTAAGTTACTAGGGGAATCCAGACGTGGACCCCTTGCTCACTATTCTTAGAGAGGCACAGCTCCAACCTACTGATGAGGCCCAATCAGGCCGAAACACGAGTCTGGGGTTGCTGTTGGTAC
The DNA here is from genome assembly GCF_040938575.1 of Ambystoma mexicanum. Classification (NCBI taxonomy): domain Eukaryota; kingdom Metazoa; phylum Chordata; class Amphibia; order Caudata; family Ambystomatidae; genus Ambystoma; species Ambystoma mexicanum. The sequence continues at coordinate 1,070,757,163 of NC_090934.1, read as the reverse complement.
TCTTGTTCAGAGGAGAATTGCCCAGCATTTCGGTGCTGGACTCCCCCAGGGCAGGACAAAGACTGATATGTTTGGGATATTTCTTCTCTGTGAAAGATAGTGAGCTAAAGACTCTGGGTATATCTCTCAGAACCAGGACTAATGTCTGGCAGAGGGACTACCAGGACCCTCTTGTTAATTTGCATATTTAAGTAACTTTGGGTCTCACCCTAAGTTACTAAGGGAATCCAGACGTGGACCCCTTGCTCACTATTCTTAGAGAGGCACAGCTCCACCTTACTGATGAGGTCCAACCAGTCCGAAACTCTTGTCTGGGGTTGCTGTTGGTACAGAGGAGAATTGCCTAGCATTTCGGTGCTGGACTGCCTCAGGGCAGGACAAAGACTGATATGTTTGGGATATTTCTTCTCTGTGAAAGAAAGTGGGCTAAATACTCTGGGTGTGTCTCTAGTAGCCAGGACTAATGTCTGGCAGAAGGACTCCCAGGACCCCCTTGTTAATTTTCATATTTAAGTAACTTTGGGTCTCACCCTAAGTTACTAGGAGAATCCAGACATGTGGCCTCATTACGAGTCAGGCGTTAAGGGTTTTACCGCGCCGTAAACGGCGCCGACCCTTAACGCCTGATTACAAGGTCCCTTTGCGGGATGGTGATTTTAACGCCTGCTTTTTGCAGGCCTTAAAAACCATGCCGCAAAGGGACCTTGGTGCTAAGTAAGGTGCCGCAATTTGCGGCACCTTACTTAGCGCCTTCCCCATTCCCATTATGCCCTATGCGGCAAAAATGGGAATGGGGAAGGGCCATGGCGGAAGGGGGAATTACTATTCCGCCAACCTCGGAATGGGGTGGTAATTCCCCATTCCGCCATGGCGGAGTCGGAGAGTTACCGGCATGGACCATGGTGCTATTAGCCAGGGTCGTAATGAGGCCCATGGACCCCTTGCTCACTATTCTTAGAGAGGCACAGCTCCACCCTACTGATGAGGTCCAACCAGACTGAAACATGTGTCTGGGGTTGCTGTTGGAACTCTTGTTCAGAGGACAATTGCCCAGCATTTCGGTGCTGGACTGCCCCAGGGCAGGACAAAGACTGATATGTTTGGGATATTTCTTCTCTGTGAAAGATAGTGAGCTAACGACTCTGGGTATGTCTCTCGCAACAGGGCTAATGTCTGGCAGAGGGACTCCCAGGATCCCCCTTGTTAATTTTGCATCAATGGGAAATCATTAATGATGAAGGTGGACAGTGCTTCCACTTTGACAATTATCTCTAGTGAAATCTCCACGAAGGTCATTGGTGGAAGAGTTCAAGACCTACTGGAACATGAAATTCGACCACATGGTTATGGAGAAGTTGAAAAAGGAATGTTAGGGAAATTCAGTGCTGAAATAAAATATAAAGGCCATAGTTGCACAGCAGAAGTCTTTGTAGCAGAAAAAAGATCATCCCTATTAGGGTCAGATGAACAAGCTAACCTGAGTATTCGCATTCAAGCAAATTCATATGAACCAATAGCAATTGCAGAGGTCCAAGACAAATGGGAAAGCAAATTCCCAGAAGATTTCTTGGAGGAGTTGGGAGAACTCAAAGATTTCGAACACCACATAAAACTGAAAGTTGATGCCAATCCAGTAACACACAAAGTACGTCCTGTACCTCACCACTTGTGAGGGAAACTGAAGGAATAATTGGACATGTTGCTGCAAAAGAGTAGAAGCAACAGTGGTTGTTTCCAGTGGTACTGGTGTCAAAGTAAAATGGGAATTTGAGACTTTGTGTAGTCGAAAAATATTCTAGTAGATCAACATCACCTGCCAGTGATCTTGGAGGCCTTAGCACTTCTAAAAGATTCTAAACAATTTACAGTGATTGATCTTTCTGCAGCGTATCATTAGGTACCATTAGCAAAATCCTGGCAAGAACTTACATTGTTTATTACGCCTAAAGGAACCTTCAAATACTGCAGGATGCCCTTTGGTTTGGCTTCAGCAGCTGCTGTCTTTCAGAGGGTAATGGAGAAGGTTCTTGAAGGTGTAAAGAACATCATAAGATTCCAGGATGAAATGTTGGTATATTTCTGCTCTGATGGTAGGGTAGAGCTTTCCAGCTTATTGGATGGACAATATTTTGTGGAGTGTCCCAGCCGGTCACAGGACAAACACTCCTGTTCTGGGGGGTCGGTAGTCAACAGGGAATCCAAATGTGTCCCGTGAGGGATCTGGTCCATCTTCACTTTCTTCTTTGTCTTTATCAATTGATTCTTTGGGGTTCCCTAGAGCCCTGCAAGAAAGTCTCAACAGCACGCAGGTCTCCCCCTTTTCCTTGCATCTTAAATCAGTCTCAAGATTAGATAGGGTTCCCCAATGGAAGGAACTTAGGAAACCAAGGGAATAGGCTGACTGAGGGTGTCCGGTCAAAGGTTCGACACCAAAAGGATCGAATGCAATAGGGTCGAGGCAATAGGACCGAAAACCAAAGGGTCACATTTTTTAAAAAAATATATATATTTTTGGGGTTATCGTATAGTAAAAAAAAAAAGTGGTTTTTAGACCAAAAATGGGCATTTGGGGGGGACCCCCCAAAAAAATTAAAAAATTCAACCCTTTGGTTTTAGGTCCTTTTGATTCGACCCAATTGCATTTCGGTCCTTTGGATTCGATACTTTGACCTATAACCGTGACTGAGAACTTCTTCTTTGGATTCAGAGATTGTAACCCCTTAGGATTGTAAACTAAAATTCTTGTTGGTCTCAGATCATACTTCTTGGGGAGAGAAACATGTTAAAGATGCTAAAGCATTGGGAGGTTTGTTTTTCTCCGATAAGGACTCACCTCTGGTCTGTTTATAATCAATTTTCTCTATTAAAGGATAGGAAAAATATTATGAGGTGTGTGAGACAGGCATGATATCAAGAGAGAAACAGACTCAAAAGTATTTGTTTTAAAACCTTTATTTACTAAGGTTCCTGGGTTGGTGGAATGCCTGACTGGCCCTAACTCTAAAAGGATGGTTCCCTTAACTGAGGTTTCTAATTGCCTTTGTCATCTAATAGTCCAAAATAGAATGGTGTCTGTGTCTAAATCTATGCGTGCCCTCATGCTGTACAAAATGTGATAGGAAATTTTTTGAAAAGGAAAAATAGCGGTTCAACAAAAATGGCAAAACCAAAGTTAGTTTCAGGTCGTATTTTCACCATGTGCAATTTGGTCAGTGTCACAAAGATGGGTTCACTCACCAGGGCTGTTTGTACAAACTTCTCCACAGGCACCTTTCAGTGAATTCAAACACCTACAATGGCCTTCATTATGATACCGGCGCTAAACCATGGTGCTATTAGCACCATGGTTGGTGCCGGTATCGTAACGTGTCCGAAATGGGGAAATACCGCCCCATTCCAAGGTTGGCGGGCGGTATTTCCCCATTTCACCATGGCCCTTCCCCATTCCCATTTTTGCCCCATAGGGCATAATGGGAATGGCGAAGACGCTAAGTACGGTACCGCAAATTGCGGTACCATACTTACCGCGAAGGTCCCTTTGCGGGTCCCTACTATAATGGCTGGTCTAGACCAGCCGTTAAGGTCGGGTCCCGCAAAGGGACCTCGTAATTAGGCGCTAATGGGTTAATGGCGCCGCAGCCTTTTATGGCGCCGTTAACCCATTAGCGCCAGGGTCGTAATGAGGCCCAATGTCTTGAATCCTTGGGGTTCCGTTCTCCAAGTTTCAACTTGTTCACTTTCAGCTTTCAGTACAAAACACGGTTTATAGTGAAAAAACCGAATTCCAAAATATCGAAAACAAAAATATCGAATCCAAAATGTCGAAAAAAAAAATCTCGAATTTATTTATTTATTTTTTTTTTTTAAAGTTGTTTTTATTAGTTTTCCATTTAAACACAAGAAGTCAACAATCCCCCCCCAACGTCCCCCCACCCCCCTCCCATGCCCACCCCCTTCCGGAAGAGTTGGCTGAGTTCCTAGTCATCCAGCTTCTATGATGTGAAGATGTCCGTTATTCTTATGGTGTGTGGGCACCACTGTATCATATAGTCCGACTGTAGATAGTCTATTACCCCTCCCCATTCCTTCGTGAAGGAATCTCGAGTGTCCTGCAGGTTATGGGTGATTCTTTCCATGGTTATTTGCGACCAGACTTTTTGTAGCCAAGTGAAGATCAATGGTGGGTCTTGCTTCTTCCAATTCTGCGCGATTGTAGCCCATGCTGCGACTACTAGGCCCATGAAACTTCTTCGTTGTGCCTTGGTATATTTTTGGGTTTGTTGGTCTCTCAGTCCGCAAAGCCAGACTCTCTCCCCTGCTAGGTCGGCATCTGGGAATATCTTTTTCATTTCTGATATCATTTCCGTCCAAAAGCCTTTAACCTTTTGACACTCCCACCAGATGTGTCTCCACGTGCCTATTTCTCTACAGCCTCTCCAGCATAGGTTTGACGTTTCTGGGTACATATCATTTAGTCTCTCTGGGGTATAGTGCCACTGTGTGAGTACTTTTATCCACATTTCCCTAGTCTGGATTGCTCTTGTGGATTTGGGGACTTCAGCCCAAAGTGTTTGCCAGTGCTGCTTCGTGATTACTTCCCCCAATGTATGTTCCCATCTTTTCATGTAGGCCCACGTTACATCCTCTGCTTGTTTGTTTATAAAGTTGTAGAGTGTGGAGACTAGTTTCTTGTCCCCTGGGTTGGTGAGGAGATATTTTTCGAAGCTGGTCAATTCCCTGGTTGCCGCCTGGGCCATCTCGGGTGTTGTTAGCCAGTGCTTGAGTTGTTCGTATTTGTATCTGTCCGAGTTCGTTAAGTTCCACATGGTCTTGCTTTCTGCAAACGATCTGATTTCACCGTCCTGGAACATCTCCCCTATTTTCCTGCATCCTGCGTCTTCCCATTTATCGAAGGCCCCTTGTTCTTGTCCCGGCGGAAACTGGGGGTTCCTGCATATTGGTGTAAATGGGGCGGTAGCCGTGGTTATATTCCCTTTCCGCGTTTGCTCGTCCCAGGCTTTCAGCGTGGTTATCATGATTTCACTGATTCGTAGGTTTGGGTGTCTGTGTTGCTTGAGTTTCCACAGGAGGTCTTCTAGAGGGGTTCGTGCCACCGCCCTGTCTTGAGTCACCCAGATTGTTCTTTGGTTGTCCCCCAGCCACTCTTTCAGGACCCAAAGTTGTGCTGCGTGATAATAGTTTTTGAAGTGTGGGAGTGCGAGTCCCCCCTCCCTGACGTGGGACGTGAGGACTGTTCTGGCCACTCTAGGAGGTTTCCCATTCCAGATGAATCTTGAAATTGATTTTGCTAGGTCCCTAAAGAACGAGTTGGGGATTGTGATCGGGAGGGCGTGGAAGTGATATAATAGTTTGGGTAGTGTGTTCATTTTCACTGATTGTATTCTCCCCCACCATGAGATGTTTAGGGGGCTCCAGCGCTCCAGGTCTTTTTTGATTTTGGATAGCAGAGGGGGGTAATTTCTTATGTATAGCGCTTCAACTTTTTGCGTCAGTGTTACGCCCAGGTATTTAATGCCTTCTTCTGCTATATTCAGGTCTGATGCTCCCGCCTCGTTATCCAGTAGTTCTCTATTCCCTGCTAGATGTAGGATCTCCGATTTTTTCTTGTTGATTTTCAGGCCAGAGATATCCCCGAATGAATCCAGGATCCGCATTGCCTTAGGGAGTGTGTTTGTTGGGTCTTGTAGCGCGAGTAGCATGTCATCTGCGTAGGCTATCACCTTGTGTTGACTGCCCGCCATCTCAATCCCCTTGATTTGTGCTGTTTCCCTTATCTTGATTAGTAGCGGCTCCAGAAATATCGCGTATAGGAGGGGGGAGAGTGGGCAGCCCTGCTTTGTCCCCCTTGTGATCGCTATCTTTTCCGTGACTTCTCCGTTGACCGCGATTCTTATTGAAGGTGATGTGTAGTTGGCTTTGACCATGTTAATAAAGTGGTTCCCAAATCCCATGTGTTCCAGGGTTTTGAAGAGTATGGTCCATTCCACCCTGTCGAATGCCTTCTCGGCGTCGAGCGAAAGTAGGATCGCTGGGGTGTGTGTGTTGTTTATTTTCTCTATTAGGTGTATTACTCTTCTGAGATTGTCATGGGTTTGCCTTCCCGGGATGAAACCCGACTGATCCGGGTTTATTAGAGAGGGTAGCAGTGGAGAAAGCCTGGCAGCAAGAATTTTCGTATAAATCTTAGCATCAAGGTTTATCAGTGCAATGGGTCTGTACGAGGCTGGGAGGGAGGGGTCCTTCCCTTGCTTATGGAAAACCAGAACCTTCGCCTCATTCATGGATGGGGTTACATTTCCGTTGTCTTTGAAGGAGTTTAGGAGTCTTGTTAGGATTGGGGATAGAATATCTGCGTATGTTTTATAGAAGTGGGCCGTGAACCCGTCTGGGCCGGGTGCTTTGTTGAGTGGGAGATCTTTTATCGCCTTTTTTACTTCACTTTCGGTTATCTGGGTGTCTAGTGCCGTTTTGGCCTCTTCTGTTATTTTTGGGATGGGGAGTGTCTTCAAGTAGCTGTTCTGGAGTTCCTCGTCCGGGTGATTCGTGGTATATAGTTCTTGATAGAATGCCCTAAAAGTCTCTCCTATATCTTTGGTACGCGTCAGTGTGTCCCCTTGTGCGTTTCTGACGTTGAGGATGGTCATGGATTTTTGCTTTGCGGCTAGTTGTCTTGCCAGAAGACGATCCGCTTTGTTGGCTTTAATGTAGTATCTTTGTTTCAGGTATAGGAGGGAGCTCTCAGCCTTTTTGTTGCGGAGGAGTTCCAGTTGGCCCTGCGTATGTTTTAGAGCCTTCTTTAAGTTTCTGGTGGGGTGGGTCAGAAGTTCCTCTCTGATCTCATTTAATTTCTTCTCCAGTTCTCGTTCCCACCCATGTCTTTGTTTGTCTCTTGAGGTCTTCAGTGCTATCAATTGTCCCCTGATTACCGCCTTGAATGCCTCCCAGACGGTGCCCAGAGAGACTTCCTCCGTATCATTGTGTTCGAAGAATTCTATGATTTTGTCTTTGATGGTCTCGGCCATTACCGGGTCCGTGAGTAGCTCCTGCGGAAGTTTCCAGCGCCAAAGGCCTCCCTCGTTCTTTGGGGTCGCTAGTTCTAGCCAGAGTGGGGCATGGTCGGACAGTGCTATGGTGCCCAGCTCCATTCCCTGAATTTTGCCCAGGAGCCCTGCCGAGACCCAGAAGTAGTCAATTCTAGACATTGAATTATGTACATGCGAGTAATAAGTGTATCCCTTTTGTTGGCCCTTGATTTCCCTCCATGTGTCGCAGAGTGCCATGTTTTCCATCGCTTTTTTTAGGTGTTCGGATGGGACACCTTGGTTGTAGTGTCTTCCTGCGCTTCTGTCCAACTGGGGGTGCCATGCCACATTGAAATCTCCCCCTATAATGATTGCTCCTTTTGCAAACCCCTCTAGTCTCCCCATGGCATCTCGCAGGAAGCTATCTTGGCCCGTGTTTGGGGCATAGATGGACGCTAGGGTGTACACTGTGTTATGTAGTTTAATATTGGTAAACGCATATCTCCCTTCCTTGTCCGTCCGTTTGTCTATCACAGTTACCTGCAGTCCCCCCTTCACTGCTATCAATACCCCTGCTCTTTTCCCTGGTGCGTTAGACTGTGCTAGTGTGTCGTATCCTCTGAGGCGCACCTTCCCCTTGTCCATTGCTCTAATGTGCGTTTCCTGTAGGAGAAGCACTTCAGCCCTGTCTCTCCTTAGCATATGTTCGACTTTCTTCCTCTTCACCGGGGAGTTTAGGCCCCTGACATTTAGGGTGAGCAATCTTATCTTCCCCATGTCGGATAGCCCTTCTTGGCTTTCTGTTGCGCCCTGGATGCTGGACCTCGCTCTCTTCCTGTAACACCTACCCTCCCTTCCCCCCAAAACTCCCCAACTGTTCCCCAACTGTTACCCTTGTAGCAACCTTTGCTCCCGAGGAGGGCCCGGGTACCTAAGGTAGCTCTGGCGTTCCGCCTATCGCTCCCTGCCCTCTGTAGACTCGAGACTGAATTTGCGGGGGATCCTAAACCCCGCATTGTGGTTCGACTTTACTGCAAGTCGTTCTAATTCCCCACCGGGCCTATGCTGCCCACTGGTGTCGGTACCCTTCGTTGGGAACCCCTCTGTGATCCTTGAGTGTAGGTTAGTCCTTTGCCCTACTCCCACCGTGATTCTGCCCTCGTTCTGCTGTGGGCAGCGGATTGAACCCCCTTCCGCCCTTTCTCTTTTTCTGTCGGACCGTGTCCCAGCCCTTCGGTCTCCTTTGCTGGTCCCCTGCTGCCTGCTCGCGTTTGCTGGGGGCCTCCTCTGTTGGGATGTCCATTATTCGTAGACCTTCTTCCCAGGTGGTAACTCTCCATTGTTTCCCTTTGAAGTCGAACAGCAGACCGAAAGGGAATGTCCATTTATACTTTATCTCTCTCGTGATCAGTTCTTTTATCAGTGGGGCCATTTCTCTTCTCTTTAGGAGTGTAGTGGATGACAGGTCCTGATATAGCTGTATGTCCACTCCATTCATTCTGATCTGGTCCATTTGCCTGGCTCTCCTTAGTATGAGTTCTTTTTGAGGGTACGATGAGATAGCAGCCAGCACATCTCTGGGTCTCTCCCCTGGTGCCCCTGTACGTCTAGGGCCCACTCTGTGGATGCGATCTATCCCTATGTCGTCCTGGTCTTGTGCTTCTATGATGTCCCTGAATACTTCCTGCGTTGCTTTCTTCAGGTCTTTGTCCACGACGGATTCGGGCATGTTTTTTATGCGAATGTTCGATCTGCGGGACCTGTTTTCCAGGTCCTCACACTGCAGTTCCAGATTATGTGTTACTCGGATTAAATGTTCTTGTGTATCGTTGCTCTGCCTTGCCTCGTCCTCTACGTTCTGCACTATTTTCTCTAGTGTATCTGTCCTTTCTTCGAGGTTGGCAATATCGAGTTTACAGTCCTGGATCGCTTGTTTAAACTCATTTTTTAGTGAGGCGAATTGGTCGTGGACTGTCTCCATAAATTTGTCCTGAAGCTCCATGAACCAGGCGTGCATATCTGCTTTCGATGGTGGATGATTGGAGTCTGTGGATTGGGTGGAATCGTTTGTGGGCATTGTTGGGTCCTCCTGTGATCGGCTTCTGGTTGTCACCGTGGAGTCCGTTGCCCAAAGTTGTAGGAGGTTCGAGTCTTGCTTTGGGGGGATTGGGTTCTGTTGGGATCTCACCCCTTTACTTTTCACTTTGGACATGGGGTTTGTGGTCAGGATGCCTCTGCTGTGCCGCCGGTGTTCCAGTGACTTGTGGTGTGCCAGAGGATCGCCGTTGTTGTGGGTTCCCCTGTGTAGGGCGGTGAGGATTAGTTTGGTCAGTCCCCCCTCACCTTGCCCCCTGCCCCTTCCTCTTATTTGGATGTTGCGAAATGTGGGGTTGGGGGTGCCAGTCTCCTCTTATTGTTGCGTGGGGGCTTGTGGGGGATACCCTCTTCTGGGCGACCGTTACTTTCTATTGGAGCGGTGGCGAGGGGGGGGACCGGGGGAGCCTCTCACCTGGTTGTCTGTGGTTCCGGGTCTTGCCGCCTGCGTCTCCCTCCTCCGGGCGGAGGCCGTCCCCTGTGCCGCCCCCCCGCCGCTTCCTCTGCGCCTTCCGTGTCGGCCGTGTCCCGCGGGCGTCCTCTGCTCTTCCCTCGTTCTGCCTCTTAGGGTTCTTGCCTGCTCCTGCTCCAACCGCGGTGCCTCCTCAGCGATCTCCGTGGGGGATGGCGGAGGGGGGGGGGCCTCTGGTTCCTGTGCCGGCCCCTCTGTGTCCTGGGCGCCTGCGGAGATGGTCCGCTTCCGTCCCGGGTTCCCCTGTCGCTGTTGTCCTCAGATTTCTGGGCCGCGCTGTATTTGCTGTGCCGCGGTGGGGGAGGGGCGTTTCACTCTCGCTCCGCCGTTTCCCGTCTTACTGTCGGGATTTCGGTCTCCGCTTTTCCCCCTGTATCTGGGTGAGTAGGGCTGCTGGGTGGAGGGGTTGGTGCCCTCCGGGTCGACGCTCATAAGGTGCTAATTAAAGGCCCGGCCGGAGCGAGCTTCACTCGCGTCTCCCTGCGCCGGCGGCCATCTTCGTTTCCCCTCGAATTTATTTTTTAATACGTTTTTATTTCGAAATGGGGGGGTTCCCCCCCAACCCCCCTTTTTTCTTTTTCTTTTTTTTTATTTTACCCTTTTTTTATACTTACCTGAACCCACAAATACATATAAATAAATAAATAAATAATTCGAGATTTTTTTTTTTTTCGAGATTTTGGATTCGGGATTTTTGTGATTCGATATTTTGTTTTCGGTTTTTTGACCGACCACCACAAAACACAAAGGCCCTCATTACGACCCTGGCGGAAATCGTGGTGCAATATGCACCATGGAGCACGGCGGAAAGCTGCCGATACCGCCATGGGGGTTGGCGGATTTACCGCCCCATTCCGACCTTGGCGGGGCGGTAAATCCCCATTCCCGATTTTACCCTTCCCCATTCCCATTTTTGCCCCATAGGGTATAATGGGAGTGGGGAAGGCGTTAATTACGCCACCGTAAAATACGGTGGCGTAATTAACAACAAGGTCCCGTAGCGCCATGGATTTCTCCGCCCGGAAAAACCAGGCGGAAAACGCTCCATGGCGCTACGGGAACTCGTAGTAGGGCGGACGGGTCCGCCGCGAATACCGCTGGCGTAAACCCACTCCGCCAGGGTCGTAATGAGGGCCAAAGTCTGCTTTTCTCAATAGGCCTCTTAGGGTTCCCTTCCCCAAGCTCAGGCCTTTTCCCCCTTTCAAAACACAGAACACAAAGTGAGTTTCTTCAGTAGGCCTCTCAGGGTTCCCTTCCCCAAGCTCAGGCCTTTTCCCCCTTTCTTTCAAAACACAAAGTCAGCTGCTCAGCGTCTTGGCATTCCGTGCTCTGGCCTCTTGTCCTGGTCAAATCTGGCTTCCCGGCTCTCGTACCAACTCGCTCTCCTGCTTGCTCTTCTACTCGCTCATACATTTGTGTCTGGCCACACCTTTTATAGTGAAAAGACCAGTCAAGTGGGAACAGGTTTGAATGGTTACTATTGAATGCCTGACCCTGCCTGACTCCATTAGTGGGACAACTTGAGTTCTTTCTATTGTAGGTTTCCCTTACTTTCCCCATGTTATTCCTAAGTGTAATATTTACTGATCTTAGTTGCCTCTTCCTCGTCTCAGTATTTGTTGGAAATGGGGACGGGGACATGGGGTGAGATGGGACTAGACATTAATAGGCTGGGTTATTACAAGGTTATTGGTAAAGAGCAGGGGAAGACCTCTTGGCCCTACTTTGGTAAACAAGAGATGAATCAATTAAATTAGTCCCTATGTTACCCACTCGGATATGCGAGCACAGGCCTGTATAACCCCTCCTAGGGTCTGAATGGGCAAAAGACAAAGAAATGTTATTCTTTCCCTAGGGTTGCTCTGGGCCAATCTGTTTGTCTCTTTCTTGGATTAGGGATAATGGTGCCTGCATAACCCATAAAGGCTTCTGGGATTTCTCCACCTATTGTCCCATTGGAATAGGTACTCTCCTGAGAGCAGCGCAGTCTCCCCTACCCCGCTTGTCCACCCCCAGGGTTTGATCCAAAAGGGCTGGCTCTCCGCTGGCCACCTGAATGTAGGATTCTTGGCGCCTACATGGGAGAATACCCCTAGGTTTCTCACAGGTGTCATTCCCCAAGTGCTCTCCCTTAGTCTCATTTTCTCACCTTCCCCCAGAAGCTCAATGTTATCCGAGCCCTGGTTCTCTCTAGGCTTGACTTTTGCAATAACCTCCACCTGAATATTCCTTCTTCCACTCTGCAACCTCTCCAGCTAATCCAGAATAGGGCAGCGAGACATATCCTTGGCCTCAAGCCCAGGGACCGCATCTCTCCTGCCCTAGAAAGTCTTCTCTGGCTCTCAGTTGCTTCACAGATTAAATTCAAATCCCTCTGTATCATCCACAAGGCTGTCTGGGGCCAGGGACCACACTATCTGCAACTCTCTCCTACTAAGTATTTTCCCTCTAGACCCCTGCGCTCCTCTGGCACCAACTCTCTGTGCGTAAAGAGTTTTGCTAAACAGAGGGCAGGAGGTCGATCGCTTTCCTCAGCTGGCTCCCTTCTTTGGAACAGCCTACCCCTCCCTCATCGTCATGAGCAGGACTTTTTTAAATTCCAGAAGCCCCTCAAGACGTTCCTCCTTATCTCCTCCCCCCCACTCACTCTCCTCTGCTAATCTCACAGTTGCTCGTTGGTGTGCAGGGCACTTATGCATCCTCAGGGCCCTGTCCTACCACACTGAAATGTCCCCAGCTTCTGTCTATCCTCAGCACTTGCCTCGGCTCACCCTCTTCCCTGGAGGCTTGCACTTACCCTTCATTGCACTTCACCTGTTGCTCACCCATGAGCACCACAGCACCTACCGCATTCCACCTCTCTTCTGCACTTGCACGTTCTGAACACTCAAAAGGCATAGTAGGTTTGTCCTCCCCCCACCCACTGTATTTAATATTTCTTTATGTATTTATTTTTATTCATTGTTTAATTGTTTCGCATCCCCTTGACCCCTCCCTGTTGCCCTCCGGGTACTTTGAAACAGTATGTACTTCCTGTAAAAGCGCCTAACAAGCAAACAGTAAATAAATAAATAAACAAATAAATAAAGGTGGCTCCAATGAGACTTCATATACTAGTTTTCCCACTATCCAGTTGATCTTTAGGTGAATTGAAGAAAAATGTAAGAAAATGCATTTCAGTTCATTTCCGCAAGAGAGAAAGGGTAACATTTGTAACCTACCACCTCTGCAGAGTAAAATATAGATGGACAAGTTGGTGAGGAAGTCTATCTGTAGACTATTGCCTTACCTCTTCCCCGCACTAGACAATCCTGAGGACAAAAAAGGTGGTAGATGTTGCCCCCTACGATTTTTCTTACTGCAGAATGGCTTGGGATGTTAGTGGTTGGAAAACAATCCCCATTCTAAATTGTGAATGAGTATGTGGCTCAGCCCACTGGTAGAAACACAGACCTGTCCAAATCTTTCCCCAGGTAGAAGAGTTAGGGAACTGGAACCTGTCTTGGTTTCTTGGGTACAGAACCCACAAGTAGGAGAAGAGTTACTATGCCACTCTTCACCAGATGTAATACCTTTGGGGCTAGTATCTAATATACTCATGTGGGTTCCCCAATTTGTGTCAACTGAATCCAATCCCACTCTTGATACCATATGTGAGGGGTCAGAAATGAGAAACGGACACAAAGTTCTCAACATTAGCCATTTTATCAACGGAATGGGGTTTAGATAATGGTCTAACTTTCCCTATCCTGACGTGAATGTCCCCTCCTATGAAACTAAAACTATCGTAGCCTGACCTTGTGTCCAAACTAAATCTGACCCGCACACTAACATACACAAGCAAAAGGTGCAAAGTAAATGTTTCAAAGTTCAACTCAACAGAAATGTGCAAAAACTCAAGCATATACCTTCAACCAAAACAATCCATGTGTCCAGGGGTTGGTTCCTTTCTCATGGATTGGTTCAGGAAAACTATTCACGATGTTCTGTGTCAAGACCAGTCTGTTAAAGGCAATACAAATGTTTATTTTTCCTAATACTTTCCTCAGGTTGGCAAAACAAATGTTACTTCCACAACACTGGTTGGAATGTGGCAATGGCAAAGGCCCTCATTACGAGGTTGTCGATAGGCTGCCGGTAGTACCAGTGGCCTACCGGCAACCTCGGCTTAAAAGTTGCACCACCCGAGATCGAGGGAAAATAAGGTAATTTTCTATTGAGGAGAGCAGTATGAGGCATATTTTAGAATCCCAAATCAGAGGGACTATAGCGTTCTAGCCTAAATGGAAAAATAAGAAAGTTTAAAAGAAAATGTTATGATACCTTTGTTTACTATTTCACAGAAAGCTATCAAATATTTTACCTAGAAGAAAATAAGAAAAAAAGTTTTTTCAAAAATGAAAGAAATCATTAACAACTGAGGAATAATAAGTTGGAAATAATACAAAAATTAACAATAAATTTGTTAGTATGTCGGATAGATCATTATCTCATGATTGCATACAGAATTCAATACCACCACTGTCGGATCTACATAAAGAGTTTATTCTATTTTATTTTCTGTATAATTTTCTTTTTTTTAATTAGAAACTCTCCTGATGAAACACGCGCATTAAACGTGGAGAAACATGTGTTGAGAGGCAAAAATTATAAGGATATGCTTAAACAGTTGAAGAAGGAATTATATGTTTGAGAAGAAACAAAAAATAAAAAAGGATGTTTACTAACAGTGAAAAGAGATTTGTATGATTTCAATGCCAAGAGAGGTAACAGAGAAACAACAATTTCAAGGTTGTGAAAAAGAATTGTTTGTTTACATATTGCAGCAGCCGCAATATACACTACAGGGTGCAGCATCAGGTAACAAAGAAGTATATATATTTTTTTTGCACATTAAGAAATCGCCATAAAAGGAAATTATAGCCGCAAAGGACTGCAAACTTCATACAAATACTTTACTAACAAAGGCTGCATGGATCTGCTCTGTCTTTTTGTTGAGCCCTGTAGCAGGTGGCAGCATTCACATACTAATCAGAGTTGAATTCAAACAGTCCCACATGGGCCCTGGCTGCAGAGGCTAACAAAGGAGACATGAATCCCCAACACCCTTTCATATGCAACTGTGTCAACCTGATGCCTGCTCCCACCCTCATTATCGATTGACAGCAAAATTTAATTTCTAGGACTGCATGTTTAATGACAGCCTATGCTGACAGAGCTGAATCCAGTCACTCCCACCCCTTCCTATGCTGGAACAGGAGCTCCCCAGCGCTGTCGTCGCTGTGTGCTGCAGGAGCAGCACACCCAACTCAGAAGCACCGTGCAGAGGAGGTACGCTTTAGGCATTTTAACCCACTGCCTTGAAGCCCCTCACTGCACCCCCGATCCGCGCTACCAGCTGTTAGGTTTTCCCTGACATCCACAATCTTCTAGTCTTTAACAAGCTACCTGCATTGAAGTAGAAGCAGATTTTGTTTCTGTGACCCAAATCCATTAGCAACCACGAAGCAAAAAGCTTCCTAGATGGCCACCAAATCGATTTTAACTTTTGCCTGATCTTGTAGCACTGTGTGCCTGACCTCACTCGCACCGGATTGGCTGCTGCATTTGTTTTTACTTTGGCCCAATAGCCGGCAGGCTTCTAGCCGGCCTATGAAGTAAGGCCTGTGCTGATGGAGCTGACAGAGTGCCACAGGAGCCAGGTGCCATGATTTAACTGCCTTGCAAGTACTACTTAGGTGAGTCCAGCCCATGCTGGCCACAGCGTAGATAACTACAAACTCTACCACGTAAATCCTTTATAAACTACCGACTATCATCTTGCTACACACATAACACTCGCTGCGTTATGGACATTGATAACAAATTGTCTCTCTATGCTTAATTTAGCACATTCATTGGTGACTGTGATCACCACGCTTAGCTTTTACACATTAGTGTGCGAAAATATGTGTTCACCACACTGCCTATACGATTAGCACATGTATGGCATCCATAACCTGCTGTATATCCACTGTTATTGAATGCCTGCATTTACAAATCGCCTTTGTTGATTATCAATACTATTACCTATAGTTATAACTGACTCATTAATAGTGGCAATCTTTACCTACATTATCTAGCGCTACTACAATGTTCATTTTATGATAACTATACCCTGCTACCCTAGAGATCCTTTAATTCAATAGCAACTGCCTATGCACTGTTCACGTTTCTGTTTAGTTTAATCAGCCCATTGATTTAAACTAGTTTGTACCAGCGTGCATGCCTGATTTACTCATTTGGTCCATGTTCACAATGTTTATTATCTTCCTTCACCTGACTGCCCTTAGGTTGATAATGTCTCCTATGAACACCCCCCCCTAAATATGCCGACTGAAATCCCCAAATGTACACTTAGACTAGACGTGGCCTCCCTCAGCATGGAACAGACCTTAGGAAAGGAACGTACTCCTAAACTTATTATAACTAACATTCCACGTGACCTCACACAAAGGAACTCTAAGCTACGCTCGAGATTACCGAAGATATACAATCTGCCTGCTAGATACCTTACTACCAGTGCTCATAATAGGAATCATCACAAGGATACTGCTAAATTAAACTACTCCTCTGTAAATGCTACTACCAACTACAAAGATAAAACAGACAAACACTACAAACGACACACCAACCTATCCAAACACAATAAATCTGCCTTACCCAGCCCCACCCTTAAAGGAGCACTCATTAATGCCAGGTCATTAATAGCCCATGCCACAGAAATTGCTGACATTATAGAAATAGGTAACTACGACTTCTTAGCCATTACCGAATCTTGGTTACACCAAGCAGCCGGCCCAGCCCTAATGCTCGCTGTGCCCACCAATTATACCATTTTCCGGGAAGACAGAACTAATTCCTGTGTAGGAGGCCTAGCACTCATTGCCAAAACTGATTTGTCCATCAGAATAGAAACACCCCTGCACACCAAATCCTGTGAGTCCCTAACTGTCAAGCTTCTAACTTCCAACTCACAAACCATTAACATACACCTTATCTATAGGCCACCCATTAGTTCTTTCGAAGAGGACATCTCTACGATACTCTCTGATAATTTAAAAATACTTCTCAAGCCATTCTATTAGGAGACCTGAACATGGGCTTCAATGATCCCAAAGACACACAACCCACAAACATTTCCAATGTCCTATCGGTGCTCGGCTATACCCAAAGAGTGACACCGCCTACCCATGAGAAAGGCCGAACACTTGACTGGGTGGCGAACCATAAATGCAACACTACTATTACCTCCATCAGTCCACTAGCTTGGACAGACCACGCTCTTATAGCCTTCTCTATAGACGTTAAAATCCACCAACCCCAACAGAACAGTATACCACCTCCGACCCTAAAAAGGAACAAAAAAAACATAACCACAGACAGGTTATTACCGCTAATTCTACCTACCCTAAACTCACTGCTCGACAATCTTGATCCCTCATCGCTAGTCAACGAATTCAACACAATTATGGCCAATGCCCTTGACAATATTGCCCCACTAAAAATGAGAAACAGCAAACCTAGAGCACACCTAAATGCCTGGTTTACTCCCTATATAAAATCACTAAGGCTAGAAAAACGCAAGTGCAAATCCTCGTGGGGACTAGCCCCCTCAGAAGCGAATAAAGCTACCCTCACCGACATATCTACAAAATACAAGCTACCTAACAGAGAGATTTAAAAGAAGAGTTACATCTAGACCCACGAGAGCTTCCTATACAAACTTCCCCGTCAAAGCTGCCCAGTTGTTGAACTCCCTCCCACCCTCATTACGGACTGACCAATCATACCCACATTTTAGAACCAATGTGATTAAGTGGCTTAAAGAAAATGACCGATAGCCCAGCCACACAACCTAGTTGACCTAGCAAACAAATTGGACTTTTTGACCTTTGGGCGCGACCCGCACCTGCACTGCACTTCGACTACCTATTGTATTGAATATTCATTTGTAATGCATATGTATTACCTGCTGTATTCGTACTAATGTGCATGTTTGCCTTTGTAACCTATGTAACTATAAGCAACTTGTAAGCCTAAAGTATTCTTGTTCCCGCGCCCTGATACCTTCGGGTCTGGTGCGCGCTACAAATAAATAAACAAACAAACAAACAAACACACAGCAGTCATCCCCGCAGCGAGACCTCATTCAGAAGGTATGAGTATGTGGATTGACAGAGCCAGAAAGTCTGGTCTCGGCACAGCTTCAAGGGAGAACTACCGCTTTAATCAGGAACCACAGAGAGCTGCATTAACCAGAGGGACCCTTTGATCCACAACAGACATGAAGAAGGATGGGAATTAGTATTACATGTGTTCACCCCTTTACCTTTTCTGTTGCAAAGCACTTAGTTTATGACCTCATGCATACAGGAGATTGTTGGTGGGAACCCAAGATTGATTCATTAAGGTAGGCTTAGTCTACACCAATCCCTGTGGTCCATTCGGCTTTAAAAGAGGGCCAAGCCCATCTCCAGGCAGATCATCTGAAGGCTTCACCAGAAGCAGAAGGAAGAACTCATCATTAGACCCTGGCTAAAGGTACAGTCTGCCTTACATCTTCCGCCATTGAAGGAAGGCCAGGGCCTCCAAAAGGAAAGCAAGATCCCTCCCTTAAACATCACCCAGGGAACAGAGGAAGATACCGAATCCAGAGGACCCTCCAATAGCTCCAGAACCAGTACCCAGCCAGCACTCAGTGTGCCCTGCCAGTCTCTGCAGCAAGCTTCCTAGGTTTGAAGTGCCAAAGAGTCTCTGAACCAAACCAAGGACAAGGCAGCTGCCTGCAACGCTCTCCTCAGCCATGGGCAGTCCACCTTAAAGGACACCACAAGTCCAGTAAAGAAGATAGGGGAAGTGCATGTACAAGCATCTACTGACGTCTGCCATTAATGACAATTTCGACCCAGTCGAGTTCCTCGAGCTGCAACCCACTGCACTGATGACTGTTGTTATGCCACAGTCGCTAAAGCCATTCGAGATGCCTTGACCAGTTCTTCAGAATTGCTAACCAGCACTGAGACATTCCTGACCCCAAGCCGCAGTGTAGGCCAGCCTGCAGCCGTCTGTCCAGCTTCACTCGTCAAACTGCCTGCCATCTGATACTCGCAGCTGTCTCCAGTCTTGAACTCTGTCGCAGAAGCCGCAAAGCACCCTGAAACCGACTCAACCCTGACGAACACCAAGAACTCCTAGTGACATTTTACGATCCATTGTTCACTTTGCATTGAAACCAAGTATCCTTGAACTGTTGCAAATATTTACTATACCAACTACCCGCCTGTCAGTATCCACAGTGCATCCCTTTTCCTTCTTCGAAACTGTCTGTCCTCTGCATTCCTTTGCAAGTTGGATTGTATTTTGTAGTGTTCTAAAACTGTCTGTTGTGATAATAATAAAGTAGATATGTTTATAAAACCAGTCCCTTTCATCATTGGGTAATAATTGTATTTTCGCTGCGTCGCAACTAACCAACGATCCACGATCTTTCAGAGATAAGCCTGCTGTTCCATCCACATTACCAAAATTGGAGAAGGAGGTTTATAATTTGCTTGTTAAAGTTAATGTTAATGCTAAAGGACATTTGTACCGTGTACTATCACCACCAAAGTGGTGCCCTTGTGTTTCCAATCTGTTCGGATCCCTTCTGGTGTACTAGAGGTGTGGAGCTGATTGATGGTTTCGAAATCGATATTCATCCCTGGACCACTGGTGGTCCGGAAATTGATTCTTTATAGGGGGCGGTCAAATTTATGTTGCTTCCACTTGGCACCGTATTGCCTAGAACGTCGCTGCATCCATTGCCTTAAGTGGCCGAAGAAAACGAGACAGAGTTCATCAAAGGGGCGTGGTCTAAGGGTGGAGGACACATCCAGAGAGCAGGGGGAGGGATGTGCACACGGACGAGAGTGCACTATCACCTTAGTGCATGCATTGGAGGCATTATAGTAGATGCGGGTGTGAACACCTTCTTAGCTAATGGCAGCCATCTTGGAACCTATGCCCAAGCGCAGCAAATAGCATTATGTGTGCTAGTAATAGATCCCTTGCATGAGCGCGAACATCACCCCCACACTGACCAGGTCTCACAAAATCCATAAAATCCTCCATTGTTCTAGAAGTTACATGCCCTCACACCTAGGGAACTATGCGCCCTGCAAGGTCATGAGAAGGGAGCAGCGCGCCTCTTGGAAGTACCATCCAATGGGACAGATAGCAAGTCCCTCCTGCCCCTGACGATCCCCACATGAGAAATATAGCTTTGCAATGCTTTCATCCTGAGACCCCAGCATGCCACAGTACCATCCAAACCCAAACCACTGACCATAAAACCTTTTCCACCCCTCAATCGATCACTAAGATCAGAAGGCAAGACTATCGTACCTTCAGAAACGGGTCATGTGATTTGTGTAGCGTGGTGCAGGGTGGAGGCAAATTATAGCCCAAAACAAAGGTGGAGGACCCTGGGAGTTGCTGATCTGTCTGAGAAATTAGTGGAGCATGTGAGTTAGTGTGACCTGAGCCCTCACCCCGAGCTCATCTCTGTATCTGCCAGGTGCACAGTTACAACAATAAAATAACATTGTTTGTGTTAGTAGCTAATGAATTGTTAGGCCAACTCCACCGTGGATGACGAGACTAGCAGCACTCACATGGACAGAGATGGACAGATGAAGATGGACCAGTGAACTGGCATTCCATATGGAGCAGGCCCTACATGCAGAGGACTCATCCAATTAGTATTGGAGAATTGTACTGTATATGGTTACATCATCAGTGACGTTGTTTGTGCTTAAAATGCACCACGTTTGTCAAAGGAGGTCAGACGTCTAGCATCAGCAGAGTTCTTTGCTGAGGCATTTCATTTTGGAGAAATAAATACTTGTTATCCTTGCAAGTGGTGTCTTGGGCCTTTTTCCCAAGCAGATTGTATTTTTTCTGTTGTGAGCGTGCACCTGCATGCTGTCATTTGATGACCCTGAGGTGATCTGAGCGACCCCCGCACTGACAGAGGCTTCCAGGCCGCTTCTTCTGAGGGGCCGCGCCCACCTGCAGCGACCAGTCCCCAGACATCTCATTCCCAGAGGTGTAAAGGAGCTGTTTTTACAGAAGTCCTGTCCGCTCTTTGAAGTGGGTGCGGCTCCGGGCAGAGGGCAGGCCATTGTTGGAACCCCGTGACAGAGGAGTTTGGGTGAACACGCATATGTGAGATTACCCTTGCAAGTGATAACAAGTAGGGGAGTGGTATATGGGGAAGAGTGTGGTGTGCGAGCGAGCGCAGGACACGGTTGTTTGTATGGTGTGGGTGTGATTTTTTGCTTTTATTATTATTATTTTTTAAGGAGAAAAGCATGTAAAGGAAAACAGGAATGTAGGTAGCCTCCACGAGTGAGGGAAGAAGGTGGTACCACTTATATTGTGTAACAGAGGAAAAAGGAAATACATAGGAGCCCAACATAATTAGTGGGCTCGGATACAGTAGTGTCTGGTGTTTTAGCTTGTTATGTTAGCTTATTGTTTTAGTGTTTTGCGATTTTTTCTTGTGTAAGGTGAAGGCCCGAAGAGGGGTACTGTTAAAATAGGGATTTGTTTTGAGTGAGTGGAGTGTGAGAGTGGGTGCGTGTGAAAGGGAAGGGAGGGAAAAGGTAATGTGGGCTGACTGGAAGGAGGGGAAAGTGAATTGATTTTTTAACTGTGACATCTGCAGCGTGCACAGTGCATGCGTAGAAGCACAGGGACGCTTTAGAGCGGTGTAAGGAAGGCATTGTATCAAACAGTGAAGACAGACACAAGTGATCATAGTTCAAGGCTGTTTATTGAACTTCAATGGGTTGATTGAATGCCTATCTAACCCTAAGAATGGGAACAAGCTAAGACCATCAAATAATAACAACGTAGTCCTAGTGGAGTCTCTGTCAAAATAAAAGGGCCTATACTAATAAAGCTATTGACAATACTTAATTCTAAATACAAATGGTGTGGAACAATGATGTATGCAAAAAGAAAAGTGTTCAAGAAATAATATGCCAGGATAGATGAGAAGGTGGCTTCCCTTCCCCACATTTTCAGCACGGGACAAGGTGGCACACCAAAGCTTTGCACACACTGTGGCTTCTCTGCCACGAGGATGCAGTTCAAAACATAGGTATTTGGGCCTTCTGCTCCAAAGTCTCTTTCCCAATAACAGTCTCTTATTGCAGGGTGCCTGGCGTAACAAACAAGTACCAAAGTTCCTTTCTCATTAGGATTTTCACATTTACAAGTTCTCAGGTTTACTGTTCACCATGGGTCTCCCACAGGCGGGCTCGGGCACCCTTAAACACAAGTTCACAATTCATCTCCCTCGATCGGGCTCGGACCCCCTTAAACACAAGTTCACAATTCATCTCCCTCGATCGGGCTCGGATCACAGGACTCCCTCAATCGGGATTGGCATTATAATGTCACTTTCTTAGCTTTCTTTTTGTTATCAAAATTTGAAGATTTTCAACTGTGCACTTGATTTGTCTTAAACCATCGCAGGACCACTTTGGTTCACTTCATCCATTAGTTTCACTTTATTGCTTTTGTTTCTGCCACTTCTTGGCTGGGTACATCACACAGAGACCTTCGATTAAGCACACCTGCAGTGCATGACCACTCTGTTACTTTGTCTCGTACCTTCTCTGATTCATATTAAAGGTCAAACATCCATCAGCAATTGAGCTTTACTTGCGTCTTTCATCATACGCGTTAACATTCTTCGCTCTTGCGCTCGTCACACAATATTGCTGCTTGCAACCTTGACTTCAACACAGACCAGTCTTGCATCGGTCTCCCAACTACCCGGCAGTGTTGATCTCATTGATTCTGCTTTGAACCCGGAGCCAAGGACGGCACCAACGGCGGCTGCTTGGCCAGTCATGCAGGAGGGCCCCGGGTATCTCCGACACACAATGCAGGATTCTTCAGTCTGATTTCTTGGCCTTATGACTTTTAATCTGAAGGTTTGTGAAAGGTAACGGTTTCTCGCCAGAAAGGTCAAGGGTATCTCCTTCCTTGCTCTCCCTTCTTGATTTGCCGCCTTTCTCCCCTCGTTCAGCTGCCATATGGAAAACGATATTCCTTTGTGTGCTTTACCTCGCTCAGAGTGTGCTCTTGTGCTATGCCTTTTATCCCTGTGGGGATGATTAATGGAAGTCAGGTGTGAGTTGTTAACAGTAATTGCCTGACTTTTCCTGACCATAGTAGTGGGACATGTCAGGTACAATGCTCGGGTGTGATTTGTTTTTTTCCCCAGAGTGGGCGGTCTGTGCGATAATGTTTGTGTAGGGAAGGGGCGGGAGTTACAGTTCCCATGTATCCTACTGGTTAGGGTGGAGTGAAGGTGTTATGAGGGATACCACGCCTTGCCATCAGGTGTCCCACTCCCTGAAGACCACTCACCCAGGCTATCCTCCCGCACTGGTCAACCCCCAGAATCTGGATCAAAATTTGATGGCTGTGACCTGGCAACCTGAGAGAGAGACCCCCATGGACTAGTGGGTGAGACACCTTCTGGTTTCTCACAGCACACACATCGCTGTAATGGGAGGAGAGACCCCCTTAGAGTACATGTACAATTCCCTGCCCTTGCACCGGGAGAAGATTGAGATGTACCATAAGCAATGTGGGTGGTAGAAACATGAGGGGGGATTCGCCCCCCCCCCTGGCCAGAGCAGGGCAGTTACAGCAAGGGAATTCTGGACCATATGAATACATTTCTAGCAGCAAAGTACAAGGGGAAGCAGTTACAGAACAGAAAAGACATTTTAGATTTCTGGAAGATGATTGAAGATGTGCAAGACACCATGGGGGAGGGGCACAGAATATCTCAGGAGGGAACAGGCCAGCAGAGAGAGGTGAGACACAGGCAGAAAATAAGGGGCTATATCAGTTGGCAGACTACCCAGCAACGGGGTACACAAATCGAAGCCATGTGTCAACCACGGCCATTGCTCCACCGCCCCCGTATATACCAACTCCTGTAACCACTCCACCTCAGGAGTGCAAAGGACTGAAGGAATTAGAAGAAGCATTAAAATCAGCACGAGCAGAGTTAGCATGATTACAAGCAGTACAGAGTAAAACGAAGAGGAGCAGGCAAGATGAGTGGAGAGCAAGGGACATTTTATTCAGACTGGACAGTACGGTAATAAATGATGTACATATTGAAAAGAAAGAGGGAGGGCAAGCAGGCAGCACAGGGTACGGGACAGTGTGGTCAAATAGAGGACCAGACAGGGATCCAGGAGAAGATAGGTGGAGTACGGTAGATGAA
This sequence comes from Ambystoma mexicanum, assembly GCF_040938575.1. Classification (NCBI taxonomy): domain Eukaryota; kingdom Metazoa; phylum Chordata; class Amphibia; order Caudata; family Ambystomatidae; genus Ambystoma; species Ambystoma mexicanum. The sequence continues at coordinate 1,070,733,213 of NC_090934.1, read as the reverse complement.
TTTGAGGACGATGGCGAGGACGAGGCACAACAGGTACCCGAAATAACACCCCAGGTGGAGTGTTTGTGGAACAAGAGAGTAAGGAGGTTTGGCTGGATGGCAGTAGAAATGGAAAAGGGAAGTGTCGGAAGGAAGGAGGGGAAGAGAGTAGGATTGCCGATGCCCCTGATTCACAAGGTCGTGGGCAGGGTGCTGTACGTGCCCATTAAGGCGCTCCTGCCATTAACATCAGGGGCAGGGAAGTGGATATATCCATTTGAAAAACAGACAGCGGGTGTGCCCCTAGCTGTGGGTGAAATTCAAAGTTTGTTGGTGGCGATCGTGGGAGATCGTGGGGGCTGGGGACATGTGGATAAGGCAGGCTACCCGGGAGTGAGGTTAGATGACGATGTGCATGATGGCACACCGTTTAACAACATCAGAGCGCAGGTGTGGGACGCACTCTGCTGAATATACCCCGACACCCCAGACCTGGAGTCCATTATGCAATATACTATAGGTGATGATTAAGACCCCTCACAGTACATTATTAAGGTCCAGAGGATGTGGAGGGCAGAGATGGGGGACCAGTGGGACCGATCACTTTCTCTTTATTACTTTGTGATAAAAAGTGGCTTACCAAAAGAAGTTCAGAAGGTACTAGACAAAATTGTGGGCATTGAACCAAAGGGGTGGGCAGAGATTTAAATGATAATAATACACCACTGTAAACGAATAAATGATCAAGAAAAGGAAACAGCACAACAGCTGCAGGCAAATGAGGAGAAACGAGTTCAAAAGAAGTTGGCTAAAATAGCTGTGGAAAGGACGGTGCCCACACCTGCACAGCCAGAGACGACAGGGGGCACACAAACAGCCATGGATGTCAGAAAAGCAGTTTTCTGGCAAGGAGAACAAGGACAGCGGGGAGGTGGCCCTCAACACCCTGGCCCGAGTGACAGCAAGGAGGGAATCAACGTGGTAGAGGTGGGTTTAGATTTGGAAGAGTGGAAATTGGGGCATTCGGAGGAATGGGGCCTAGAGTTGGGGGTATGGCTCCATCAATATGTTGGAGCTGTGGAAAGTGGGGACACTTCACAAAAGAGTGCAGGTGCAGACAAGTGCTCGGAATCTATTCAATACCTACCACCCGCCACCCCAGAACGCACAACAGATGTCACGACAGACAATGACCTCCATATTATGAAATACACCAAGCATACAAGCAGCTCCCATCTCGGCACCCACAGGTGCAAGCGCAGCAACAACAAACTACACAGCAAACTATGCCCCAGAAAGAAAAAAGTAACATGCATACACCTGACAAAGTACCGACCGGCACCAGAGTGCCCTATCAAGAGGTGAGCGTGATGGGAAACAATCCTTTCACGTTTCCTGGGACAAACACATACCCTGACTAGGACAGCCCACAGAGAGCGATTACATGCCCAGTTCTATCTATCACAGTCCGTCCTGATGAGGAACCCTTGGGGGGCGCAGAGATAGGAAACAAACACTCAATTTTTATGGTCGACACGAGTGCCACAAAATCATGCATCAGTGAGGGAGATTTCCCGCTATCGGGCCAAACTATTGACAGGCAGTGATCTGCTCAGCATGTTCAATATGACCTCATTTACAGACAGTGGCATAGTGTGCACCACCCCAGGTATGTGCGCAATAAGGGCAATGCTTATTATCCATGCAGTGGAGGAAGAGGTGGTGGTTTGTAGGATTGTGGGATTCCTGTGTACCTGGACACGTTTGTGTATGGGATAACTGTGCTTGTGGAGGCCGTGCCTCAGATTGGCAAAGGGTGCTGGCGAGTGTCCACACATTTTATGTATCGCCCTGTAGTGTCCCCCAAGTTGGCGGCAGGCACAATACTGTCTTTAGATTTGCAAGTTTTTGGTGATTTCTGCAAAAAGGATTGCTGTGATAGGGACTGACCAGGAAGGGTGGGAGTGGTGCACAGTGCTTTGCATTGACCCCACAATGCCTTTGAGGGAGGTGACAGACACAGAATTGTTCCAGGACAAACCAGATGACGGAGAGATAGTGCTAGCAATCTGTATCCCCTGAGAAATAATGGTGCAGTACAGAGAGGTCCAATGTCCCCTGATGGCCCTCGCGGCCTCGACCCAGTTCATTGAGGCAGATTTGGAACAGGTGCCTGAAAGATTGTGGGCCACTTGAAACACTTGTGTATAGGTGCGTTACAAATGCCATATCATATCACTAACCCTAATGAAGTAGGGCTCTTACAAGGTGTGACCCCAGTACACATAACAGTAAAACGAGGAGCTGTACTACCCTTAGTAAAACAGTATCCACTCTGCAGGGAGGCAGAAGAGGGAATTAGCATCCTCCTCAATCAAAGGATAATAGTACCATTTGCCTCTCCATGTAACACGGATATCTATCCTGTAAAAAAGGCAACCGGGGCAATTGTAGAGTGATCCAGCATTTGTGCCCTCTAAGTGAAGAGTTCCCTGTGGTACCCAACCCTGCCATGATACGGTGTAGCATTTCCAAAAAAGCAGCCCATTTTACAGTAGTGGACCTCAAAAATACCTTTTTCTCAATCCCATTGCACCCAGGCTCACAGTACCTGACTGCTTTTACACATGGGAGGAGGAGGTTCAAATACACTCAACTGCCTTGAGGGTACTGTGAAAGCCCCAGCGTTTTAACAGGATACTCCATGCAGATTTAGGGAACATCCAAGTGTCCAGCACGATCATCCAGTATGTGGACGACTTGCTGGTGTGCAGTGACAATGAACCACAATGCAGACAAGATTCCATTATCCTACTACAACTCCTGGCCTGCAAGGGGTACAAGGTTGTCAAGGGCAAACTGCAGTACTGTATACATGAAGTGTTGTACTTATGACATTTGATATTGGCTAATGGGAAACAATAATACCTGATTGCGCTGCCTCTGTGCGCCCCCCCACAGCCCACGACAGTAAAGGAGATGCAAAAGTTCCTAGGGTTGTGCAATTATTTCTGGGCATGGATACCTGATTATGCAGTATATATAATCCCGCTTTTTCATGGCCTCAAAGAAGCACAAAAGACTGAGTGTGGACTGCAAAAATGACACAGAATTTCAATGGCCTCAAGAAGTAATTTCAACTGCCCCTGGTTTAGCCACCCCAGATCATACACAGGAATTTTACTTGCTCTCACACTCGAACGGCCATTTTATGACTGCTGTGTTGACACAAAAAGCACTATGGGCCACAAGCTATTGGCCTATTACAGCAGCATGCTAGACTCAGTGATGCAGAGACAATTTGTGTGTGAGCAGGCACTGGCAGCTGCAGAATTTGCAATCAAGAAGAGTTCCACCATTGTGATGGGCTGTTCCATCACAGTGTACATGGAACATGCCATCTTCCCCATGTTGGAAAGGTCTACTTTGACTACCAAAAGAGCATCTGCATACGAGGCTATTCTCTCTAGCACAAACATCCATATTGGATGATGTAAAACAATAAATCCTGCTACATTTATAACAGAAATGTGCACTTATGAGGATTAGGCTAGGCACGACTGTGTGACGTACGTGGGGGAGAAGGATGACATCCCCAAGGCAAAGGACAGTCCACTCGAGGGGGGAGGTATTCTTTCTTGATGGGTCAGCGATGATTGACCAAGGATATGGGCCTCAGGCACCAGCAGAATATGTTGTCGTAATTTCCACCACCGAACAACCACTCACCCAATACAATTCCGTGCCCACAGCACAGATAACTGAATTGCAGGGAAGGGCACCTGAGGGGGGAAAGGAGTTGTGGGTCAAGAGAGGGTGCAGGCATTCCCCAATTGATTTACTATGGAGGCAGGAATGCACTGGGAAAGCAGTCATGCCACACAAACTACTAGCAGTAGCATTGATCAACTGCACCACCCCTCTCACAGCTCTAAGCACCACATCACTGCTGACATCAAGGAGGATTAGTTTTTTCCAAACCTGTTGCAGTGTCTAGCAAGCATGGTTATTCGATGCACCACATGCCAAAGTTTCAGCACAGGAATGACATTGCGCACACTAAGAGGCACTCCCCCGCCACTTCGGGCTTTTCTGGGAATTGCATATTGACTACACGGACACGGCGAGAGGTGCAATGGGTCCCGATAATTGATCGTTGTCGTCTGCCCCTTCTCACGATATGTGAAGGCGGGCCCTTGTGCACATCTGGATGTCAAATGTGCGGCCAAGTTCTTGGTGCACAATGTTTTTCCCCGGTGGGGAGTGTGTTATGTATTAAGGTCAGACAATGGCACACACTTTTTAAAAGAATTTTTAAAGAGATAACAACATTACTTGACATTAAGCACTGTATGTGTACAATTTACCACCCCAGGGCAACGGAGAAGGGGAGATGATCATTAGTATCGGCAAAGGTAAACGGTCAAAGCCTTGCACCACATTGAAGAAAAACTGGGTCTATTGCTTACCCCTGGAACTTTTTAGCTTATGCATGCAGCCCAGCAAAGAACAAAAAGGAATCCAATGAGGATAGCTACGTCCCCTGCACACTTTCTGTAAGGCCAAGTTAGCCTAATGGAGATTAAGTAAAGAACTATAGCAGCTATTATCACTTTAAATCATATATGCAGGTAATTTCAAATAAAGAATTCAATAATGCATTTGTATTTATAAGAAACAATTTTTTCTTTTTATTTGTATCTTGGTTGGCCCAACGCGTTTTGAGTTATGTACACTCTTCAACAGGGGCAGCATATTCAACAAGAAAAGTTCAAAAAGAAAAATTACATACAATATTATAGTCAACTGTTTTTTTAAACATATTTTTTGAAAATAAGTTTAAATAAACAGCAAAAACATGATAAACACTAATAAAGGTTTTTTTCAAATTCTTAATTCCCTCATTTCCAGAATGACATCCTGTAACCTATCTTCATCAATAACCCAGTAATTACTCAACATGAGAAGAGCTAGTGATGATTCGAAGCAACATTATGTTGCAATTGGCAAAGGTTATTGATTTTCAATCAAATAAAATCCAGCCCAGCAAAGACCACCATTTATCACCCCATGAGGTAGTCACAGGTCGACCTATGCACATAACCCTGTTTCCAGTTAGGAGGGTGTCAGATGTCCATTGGGCAGCAGATATTTTAGGCGAGGAATTCAAAGAATATTTGACTACCCCAACACAAGTAATAAAATGTGTTTCCTGAGAGATTGAGCCACATCGATCAGAGGACGTGCCAGGCGCCACAGCTGTCTCGACGACTGACGCCCCAGCCACCCAACTGCTGCTGCCAGGAGAATTCATCTATGTGCGGTTATTGTCCGCAGGTGGGATATCCCCAAGTTGAATGGACCTTTTGAGCTTGATTGTTCTATTGCTCTTTCTGTTAAGGTGAAAGAGTTCCGCAATTGGATACACCTATCTGACATTCGGAAAGCACCCCCGGACATTGCCCCAGCACCCTAACGACTGGTAGTGTGTACCTACTTCATTTCCTTTTCCACTACAAGCATAACCAATTTCGATTGGCCCTAACTCGTTAACAGACACAGCTTCTAAAAAACATCACATTTGCACAAGAGGCACTTTTCTTGTGCTCTCTCTCTCTCTCTCTCTCTCTCTCTCTCTCTCTCTCTTTTCTCTTTCTGTCTCTCTTTTGTGTGCATTCATTTTTGCCTTTCAAACAGTGAAGAAAATGGAACCAGCACTCTCCAACCACTCATTATACATTAAAAAGTATTCTCCCTATGATATTATGTCTAGGTATTCATATTCATACACGTGTGCCATGCATTTTATAGCAGGTATATTCGCTATTTCTATGTTTGATTTATGGATTTATTTATTTGTATTTTTGTATTTATATAGATTTATATAGCGCTTTAAGCCAAAGTGCTTTACATGAGGAACAAGCAATTACAACAAGCAATACATAGCATTGAATCAAACCAGAAAACAGTATAAGGACCAATTTACATTATTGGTGAAGTTAAGTGCATATGGAGGGGGACTGAAGTGAGAGAGGAGGGTTAGAAGGTGAAGGAGGAGGGGGCTTCAGTGGAGAGAGAGGAAGCTGAAAGATGCAAGGGGGGTGAATGGAAGAGGTAGGCTTTAAGAGAAGTGCAGAATGAGGGTTAGGAGGTAGTAGAGAGGACGGGGAGGGGAAGGCGGTTCCAATGGAAAGGGACAAGAAGTTGGAAGGAGCGGAAGCGGGAAGGGGCACAGGGTGGAGGAGGAGGAGGAAGAAGGAAGAGATCTGCAGAACGGAGAGAACGAGAAGGGCTGTAGAAAGTGAGAAGGGAGGAGAGATAGGGAGGGGCAAGACAATAGAGGGCTTTGAAAACTAGACAGAGGAAGTTAAATTTAAGCTGGGAGTGAAAAGGGAGCCATCCTAGTCAGCCAATGGAAGAGGAAATGGAGTCGTGAGGTGAGAGAAGGCAGAGGGAGCGGATAGCAGAGTGGTAGATGGATTTGAGGGCCGAGAGGTGTGAGGAGGGGAGTCCAAAGAAGAGAGTGGATCAGTAGAACAGTCTGGAGAAGATGAGGGTGGAGATTAGGAGTTTAGTAGCGTGGAGGGTTAGGAGAGGATGAATTTTATGGATGTTGTAGAGGTCGAAGCGGCAAGATCTAGCAGTGAGAGAAATGTGGTGGGGAAGAGAGAGGTGGGGGTCGATGTAAAGACCAAGGTTGCGGGCATGAGGAGAGAAGGGGAGTTAGGAGGGAGGAAAGAGAATGAAGGGAGGAGGAGAGGGAGGAGGAAGAGTGTTGGCAGGAAAGAAGAGGAGCTCAGCTTTATCTGAGTTGAGAGAAAGGAAGTGAGAGGACATCCAAGATTTAATAGCGGAGGGGCAAGAAGAGAGCTTGAGGTGGATGTCAGGTGAGAAGGAGGAGAAAGGAATGAAGAGCTGGGTATCATCCGCATAGAAATGGTGTGATACACCAAAGGAGGAGATAATGGGAGCTAGGAAGGAAGTATAGAGTGAGAAGAGAAAGGGGCCAAGGACAGAACATTGGGGAACACCGTGGTTGAGAGGAAAGATAGGTGAGGAGCGGCCACCCCAGGAGACTGAAAATGTGCGATTAGAGAGATAGGAGGAGAACCAGTCGAGAATGGAGTCTTTAAGGACAAATGAGGAGAGAGAGGTAAGGAGAAGGGGGTGGTCAACAGTATTGAAGGCAGCTGAGAGATCTAGTAAGATAAGAATAGAAGAATGCTTAGAGTAGCGAGCAGAAAGGAGAGAGTTGAGAGCGGAGTTGAGAGCAGTTTCCGTGGAGTGAAGAGGGCGGTATCCAGATTGGGTGGGGGGAATAGAGAATGGTTGGAGATGAAGGTAGAGAGTTGAGAATAGACAATGTGTTCTAGAAGTTTGGAGAGGAAGGGAAGAAGGGAGATGGGGCAATAATTAGATGCAAGATGGGGGTTGGGAGAAGGTTTTTTGAGAATGGGGATGATGGTAGCATGCTTAAAAGGAGAGGGTAAGGTGGATGTAGAAAGACAGGTGTTGAAGAAGGAGGTGAGGTAGGGTATTAAGATGGGGTTCATTTTAAGGATAAGTGAGGTAGGAATGGGGTCAGCAGGAGAAGCAGTGGGATGAGTTTTGGAAAGGAGGAGGGTAACTTCAGATTGAGTGATAGGAGTAAATGAGGACATAGAGAGGGGAGGGCGCGAATAAGAAGGGGAAGAGAGGATAGATTGTCGGAGGTTGAGTACTTTGTTGGAAAAGAAGGTGGCAAGGTAAGGGGCAGAGAGAGGAGAGGCAATGGAATGATCGGGTGTAGGAGGAGAAAGAAGTTGAGGTAAGGTTTGAAAGATGCGGCGTGGATGGGAGGACTGAGAGTGAAGAAGGTCAGAGAAGTCAGTGCGCTTAGCAGAATTGAGACAGGAGTCATAGAGGGAGGGATTGTCGAAGTATGCAGATTGGTTGGAAGGGGTGGGGTGTTTGAGCCAGGAACGTTCGAGGCGCCTAAGAAGGCAGCGCATGGATGAAAGATGAGGTGAAAGCCAAGGTTGAGCGGGATGGCGAGAAAAGCAAAACGAGGAGAGAGGGTAAAGAAGATCTAGAGAGGAGGTGAGAGAGGAATTTAAGGTGGAGGATGCTTCCGTAGCGGAAAGAGAGGAGAAGTGAGAGGGGGGGGCAAGAATTGAGGAAGAGAGAAGGGTTGAAGTTGTGTAGGTCACGACACAAGAAGTGGGTGGAAGAAGGAGGGGAGAGGGAAGAGGGGCAAGAGGGGTGAGGGAGAAGGAGAGTAAGGAGTGGTCAGAAATGTAGTTAGGTAGAGGTATTTAGGAGCTTCCTTTATATTAGGGGGGCATACAAAAGAGGGGAGTAGGGGAAAACTTTACAATTTCACTGTAAATAATAGTCCAAACTCAAAAGAAACTGAATAATCTATGTTCCCCCAAGCCCAACTTTATGCATCTGCACATCAAAAACTATGTACATGATAAGGATACACCCTCTTGCACTGGATTGTTAGAAGATATTGTTAGGTCCCTACTATTTTCAAGGTTTCCCAATGCTTTTTATAACACAAGCCTTTATGATGTAAATAATATTACTACTGTTATTAAGGGATACATAGGCAGACCCAAACGCACAAAGAGACAAGTACGTAGGGTGAAATATGATGCCTGCCATGGGCTTGGTCTTGATGCCATGGAAGATGTGCATCACCCAGAACTGTATAATAGTTGGTACACAGACATGAGCTCAGTGGGGAAAGGCAAAGTGAATGGCAGCTGCTATGTGTGCTCGTTGATACCACATGTGTCAGGTGCACCCAAGGTCCTAGTGCCACAGGAAGTACCAATTGTAGAGACCCAATGCTTAGTACATCTTGTGCTATGTAGGCTCAACGGCATCTTCCAAGCACACAATATGAGACTCGAAGTTATGGACACAGACCGCCTGCAAGCAACAAGAACCATATTTCTGAGTCTGCCCACTTAAAGCCCTGCTTGCATCCATGGGCTTTCTTATCCCCATTCCCCAAAATGTGTTCATTTTTACCCATGTGCCACTGCCTCACTCTTCTTGGGCTTTCACATACAAAAATGGCCTTGGACGCAAGCCTGCCATCGGGCCTTTCCCTCACCCTCCTTCAGTTCATGAGCAACAAGTATCCCCCCTCCCCAAATCAGCTTCCTGTAAGGATTGGTGGCAGCGAGAGCCACCTAGGACTGCGTCACTGCCGCCAGTGCTACCTTCTCACTTCTACGTGCCTGAAAGAAGGATTCTCCCTCTGGTGCGTAATTGTCACATTGCAGCGCTGGCCCGACATCCAATCTCTGCAGCCATCATCGTGCTTCGCTCCCACCTCCGCACACAATATATCTGTAGGTAGGATTCATTCATTATCATCCCCCACCACAGCCGCGACGGGATACGAGTCAGGCAACAGAGTCAGGCAACAGGCAACAGCTGTGACTGACAGAATTGTCAGCTAGACACAGCGTTGCACAAACTGTTTGAGTGACCTACGCTATGAATGGCTGTCACTTCAGCCAGTCACAGCTGCCTGCTGCAGGAAATGCTTCACTTATGTAAACTCAGTAACTTCCTCTGGCGACCGCTCGCGAGGGTCACCAGAGGAAGTTAGATAGTCCCATCTGGCCAGCCCTAATAAAAGGGTGAGCCATTATACAATTGCTTACCTTTGCCACTGGATTCTATGCCCAAGCTGCGACTGGCGACGACCACCATCCAACAAGAATGCACCCAACAAGAAGGAGAAGCCACAAATCCACGGTAAGTGACTGCTGCGTGCTGCCACTGGCTTTGCTGTTGCTTGTTGCATTTTCAACTGGTCGAGGCAAAATTCTCACTTCAGAGTGTTTGCCTCAACCAGCTGAAACTGCAACAAACACTTCTGTTGCTTTCACTTGCTTCATTTCTTCTTTGTTTCCTTTACTTTCTGCTCACTGTTCCCTCACTTTTTCTTTCATTTATTTTTCCTGTTTCAAACTTTCTGCGGTCTGTTACCACGCTTTTTCTTTCATTTGTTTTGTTCCTGTTTGGAACTTTCTGCTCTCTGTTCCCTCCATTTTTTGATGTAGCCATCCGAGGGAGTATAGAGGAGATGGAGAGCGAAAGGGGGTCTAGAACCTGCCCAGAGGTGGCGGGGATGGCGATGAGTGGAGAGAGGGACCTCAGAAGCAGCCTAGATGGTATGAGCAGATGGAGAGTGAAAGGGAGTCTTGAACCAGCCTGCGGTGGCTAGGATGGGGATGAGTAGAGTTGGGGTTTACAGAACCAGCCTGGGTGGTATAGAAGAGTTGGAGACCGAGTGTTGAGCCAGCCCAGGGTTTGGCAAGGGTGGACATGGGTAGAGAAAGGGATCCCAGAACCAACCTAGGGGGATAGAGGAGATGGAGAGCAAGAGGGAGTCTAGTACCAACCTAGGGGTGCGAATGGGTAGAGAAAGGGATCCCAGAACCAGCCTAGGGGTTAGGGAGAAGATGGAGAGGGAGTCTAGAACCAGTCCGGGGGCATAGAGGAGATGGTGAGGGGGTGTTGAACCAGCCCGAGGTTTGCAAAGGGTGGACATGGGTAGAGAAAGGGATCCCAGTACCAACCTAGGGAGATAGAGAAGATGGAGAGCAAGAGGGAGTCTAGTACGAACCTAGGGGTGGCAGGGGTGAGAATGGATAGAGAAGAGGTTCACAGAAACAGCCTAGGGGTTAGAGAGAAGATGGAGAGGGAGTCTAGAACCAGTCTGGAGTATAGAGGAGATGGAGAGGGAGTCTAGAACCAGTCTGGGGGGTATAGAGGATATGGAGAGCCAAATGGAGTCTAGAACCAGCCCAGGATGGCAGGGATGGGTAGTGAGAGGGATCTCAGAACCGGTCTAGTAATTACACCAACAGCTGTTTTCTCAGTGCTATGGTTTCTAACCTGTTGGGATGGTGGAAAAACAAGGTCTAGGAGTGCCTTAAACCGGTAAAAACAAGGTCTGGGAGTGCCTTAAATTGGTACCTTGGTGGTAATGTTCTCTATTGCCAAACAAACCTCATTATTGAGTTTCGCACTTAACACAGAGACCACCTGTGACTAACTGCAGACAATTCACCCATATAATTATTAGAAGCTTGGTTTTAAGGTGTTGTGAAAGCATGGTTACCAATAAAAGTCTTAGGGGCATATTATCTCTTGCAAATTTCGTCTATACCTTACGCAGCCCATTGGAAGAATAGGGTTCAATAAATAAATAATGACCTTGAGCTTTTGATTTGTTATCCTTTAAGGAATGCAGTAAACAGCCTTTTACACTACATGTACTTGGTAATGTAGGCCAGACCAGTTTTACATGTTCGCCTTTGGGCCAAGCCCATCCATTAGGCCACGCCCATCAATTCTTAGGCCACACCCCAAATGAGCCCCCACCTCAATTTCTTACCCCACTTAAAGCACTGATAAGGTTTTTTTATATTGTTATTGTATTGAACGCTCCATTCCACATTCATCAAGCTTTCTCCGCCTACCGTGAAAATGCTATTAGTTGCTGTTTGCTGCTGAATAATTTTGCTGCAAAAGCAAACACATGTTTTTCTTGTTCTTTTTTCACTGCAGAAAATGCGGACCCCCACTCCATTGGATGTTTACTAATTTACCCGACTTTAATGCAGTCCCAAGATTCAAGCTCTTTGGGGTCGAGGACGCCTCTGAGCGACTTGTACTTGAAGACCTCACTAACCTGGGAAATAACACGGAAGGTAATTCACACACGGGTAATTGTGGGTTCATTCACAGAAATCCTACAAATTCCAGGCTTTTTTAGGGCTGCATCTATCAAGAGGTCGACAGCCATGCACGCCGGCCTCCCAGCCAGACCAAGGGCCATTACACGGAATGTGTGAATTTCAATTAGGCTTTCACACAGTGGTGAAACTTCTGTTCCTCCAGCAGACACCGTAGACAGCCCCCTCCCCCGCCCACAATCCAGTTTAGACAAGGCTTTCGTTCGGTCTCACCGATTTCCAAGCAATAGGTTGCGGGGCTCCCCAGTGACCTCATTTCATATGCCACAGCTTAAGCTACATTTAGCTTTTTTAGACAAGCACACTTTGCATTCTGGGACTCGGAGTTTCACTTCTCCTATTTTAAGTATGGGTCTAGATGTCAACGTGTGCACATTGCTTGTTGAGAGGGGACACGCTTCAAATGGGGCCCCTTGGTAGCTGTGTATATGGAGGCAGGTTTTTTTGTGACAAGAAAAATGAAGGAACTTCAGTTAAGAACAATGTCCAACTATACAGGATTCCTGGTCCAGTGATTTTGTAGATAGCAAACATCAACTGGAATTTTACATGCACAAAAAAGACATCGTTTTACGTAGAGTCATTGTCTAATGAAACTATCACTTAGGTGACATATCTAGTACATACATCCCTGTATGGAATTAAATTCTGGATTCCTGGTTAATGTAATTATAGAGTGCTAATTGCATAACCTAATTGATTCTTGGCACTACAAATCATATGTTTCTACTCTTTTCAGGGGCCTGCAACCTTTCACTCTCCAGATGTTTTGTACTACAATTCCCATGATACCTTGCCATTGACTATGGGATCTGTAGTATGGTGACCAGATGTCGCAGTTTTGCCTGGACTAGACACTTTATTAAAAAACCCATCCCGTTTTGGAGGAAAGTGAGGATGACAGTCTGGGTTATGGATAAAGGCACAATAACTATAAAGTAAATACACATTGAAACATTTTCAGAATTTTGCTGTTGCGGGTTGGATTCGAACCGCCAACTTTTTAGGTCCCACCCACATGGGATCAACTGGTTATGCCACAGAGAAACGTTAAAAAACAGCCAAACAGATTGGACTGTCGTATCCATATCTCCTCTTGCATTAACATCCTGATTTAAAACCACACAAATCATAAGCAGGATTAGTGCTGGAAGTATTGTAGGAGGGCAGGGTGGATGTTGGGATTGTGGGGGTTTTGGCCATCCCCGTTTTTCTTCTTGAAAATCTAGTCACCCTAATCTGTAGTCCAAATCATCTGAGTCAAGGGTTGCAGATCCCTGCGATGACATGTTATTGAGTCAAGTGAAGAAGCAGGCAACATCTTCAGTATACATGACTATCCTGCACTTTCAAAACATGCTAAACAACACCTTACTGGAAAATGGTGCTCAATATCCAAAGCGGACAAAGAGCAATGCTGTTGACAGAGAGGATAAACAAGTACAGTGGGTGAATGTCCGGTGCATGGCATCCGGCCATGTACAAGGAACAGGCACAGATCCTTGTCTGTTGACACAGGCTTTGCAAAAAATGAGTCCTGAAAAATGATGGTAGCAAATGTAATTCAGGGTGTTAAATAGTGCTAGGGTATCAATCATGATTCACCTGTCACACAAAGATAACATGGACAAAGACCCAGCCCCTCCACACCCCTGTAGTGACGAATCAACTTCCGGGGCACCAGTGGTCCAGGGATGAATATCAATTTCTAAACCACCAATCAGCCCCACACCTGTAGTACCCCATAAGGGATCCAAACAGATTGGAAACACAAGCAAATTGTAACCCTCATTGTCCAATTTTGGTAACGTGGAAGGACTGCAGGCGCATCTCCGAAAGATCGTGGATCGTTGGTTAGTTGCAACACAACAAAAATACAATTATTCCTCAATGATAAAAGGGACTGTCCACTCAAGGTTGTATCAAAAATATCTACTTAATTTATATAATCGCAGACAGTTCTAGCAACACTACGAAATACAACCCACCCTGTATAGGAATGCAGAGGACAGACAGTTTCAAAAAAGGAAAAGGGATGTACTCTGGATACTGACAAGGGGGTAGTCGGTATGGTAAATGATTGCAACATTTCAAGGTTACTTGGCTTCAGCACAAAGGGAGCAATGGGTCTTAAAATGTCTCTATGGGCCTTCAGAGAAGGACTAGGGGGACAGAACCGCAATGTACCTTGTGCTGTAGGTGTTCTTGGTGCTTGACAGAGCCGAGTCAGATTCAGTGTGCTTTGCAGGCTTCAGTGACAGAGTTCACGACAGGAGTCAGCTTCAGGTATAAGGTGGCAAGACAGTTCGCCGAGCGAAGCTGTTCGAACGGCTGCAGTTTGTCCTCCACACCGGCTCGGGGTCAGGAATCGTTGTCTCAGTGCTGATCGGCGGTTCTCAAGCACTGGTTGAGACATCTCGGATTTCTTTAAGTGATTGCGATGTAACAACAGTCAGTGCTGCAGTCGGTTGCAGCTCGAGGAACTTGACTAGCTCGAAAAAGTCCATTAAGGCAGACATCAGTAGATGCTCGTAGAGGCATTTCCCCCAGCTTCTTCACTGGGCTTGTGTTGTCCTCTAAGGCAGACGGCCCAAAGCAGTACCTGGCGACTGGGGGAGGCACTGTCGAGTCACCGGTCCTCACCACCTAGGAGTTAAAGTGAAGTATGGCGCTGGACATAAAAGGAATTGAGGGAGTCAGCAGTGCGGAGACAGGTGCCAGCAGCCAGGAGGCACGAGGTTAGTCAAACCCCCCCCCCCAACACAAGTGCATGCAGAAATGACATCCCCAGCAAAAGATGCCCCGGTGGACAGGGCAACGTGTCAGCAGACCCAGAAGCTGGACATTACAACAGGGCGGAGTGATGTGGTGTCCTTCTGCAGCAGTCACATCAGAATGTTGCAGGCCCTTTTGGCCTGCCCCATTTTGGCATGGCAGACAAGCCACAGGGAAGTACACGCCCTCCCAACCGACATGTGCTTAGCCTGCCAATCACTGTGCACCACAGTGCAGCTTTGCTGGCTGCACAGCAGTGCCCTATAGAGCCATGCCTGTGCCATGGACTAAGCCACCAGCCATACCCCCACCATGTGAGTGGCACCCGGGGAGGGGAAGTGGGAGCATGAAGGACCACAGGCATGCATGCCAGACGTCAGCAGCCCCCTGAATAAGGATAAGAGAGAATCAATATCCCCTTTGCCTCTGGAAGACCAAGAAAGCTCCCACATAGAACAATGCTTATATTGTGGAGAGGGGGTCACAGACGCGTTGCTAGGGGGGGGGGCTAAGGGGGCTATAGCCCCTGATCTTTTGGTTGTAGCCCCGGATAGAATCTCGGGAGCTACAGCCAAAAGACTAGCTAGCCCCCAGTCCCAACAGTTCCGACATCAGTGTAGCCCCGGGTCTTTTCCAGACCTAGCAACACCCCTAGGGGGTCATATTAGGGAGATATGTGCTGAAAGTATAGAGGAGGAGGTGATGGCAACTTGAGAAAGGAAAATGGAGAGAGAAAGAGAAGTAAGGGAACTCTTGAAAACATTTCCTCTGCAAGCCCTGATTTACCAAAGAAGGGTTGAGAATTCTAGCAGTGATAGTCCCCATGATATGATGGAATGCTTGGACCAGCAACCTAGGTGCTCCACAATGGAAGTTCCAAGTAAAACACTCCAGTCCAACCAGCATAGGGGAAGGGTATGTGAGAAGCCTGGGAGTAGTCTCCCAGTTAAACCTCCAGAACCCCTTATTCAGGTGGCCTGGGAATGTCCGAGGGTCTCGGACCCCAACCCTGGGATAGAACGAGAGAGAGAGGATCACCTGGTGGGGGGAATCCGAGGTTGTGCTCGGGGAAAGACGCCAGGTGAGATGCGGTATTACACAGAGGGAGAGAGTGAGCAAGACGAGACCTCTGAAGCCTTTGTAGGCTATACATCATCTACCTCCCTTCCTCCCAGTGAATCTCTCCAGCCAAGATCCAATGACCTCTCCTTATATAGCCAACCAAGTAGGATCACAAACCTCAAACACCCCAACTGCGAGAATCATCCTTTTTCTGTTATCCACCAATCTCACCCTTCTCACGTTATCAACACCACTAGGACAAAGAGTACAATTTTCTATGACAAATGCCTTCCTTCTGACGCGAACACTTTCACATACCATGAATGATTACCACCCAACCCATTTACCTGACATGTCCCAACACCAGGGTCAGTTAAAGTCAGGCAATTGACCAGAACCGCACACACCTGACTGCCCTTTCCCTTCCCCACAGGGATAAAAGATGGAGCAATGGAGCACAATACGAGCAAGGCAGACCGCACAATGAGAGAGCTAACTCAGCATGGAGTTCAAGAGGAGAAGAAAGACGGCACATACCGAGAGGGTGACAAAGAGAGAAGCAACCTTGCCCTTTCCGACCAAGGCCCGTGAAACCTCAGCAAAGCAGAAGGAATTGCAAGACCGTGAATAATAGCCAGCATGTATTGCAGCAGATGTCAAAGGTACACAAGAGCCTCCTACGATGATAACCAAGCCGGAGAGAGACGCTTGTCTCAGTGGTGCCAACCTTGACTGCAAAGAGAAAGAAAGCCAAGAGGTTCACCACAGCCAGTGAGTCGAGGGAAGAGTCGATAAGAAACCAAACTGTGTTGAATGAAAAGTAGCAAACAGCTAATTGAACTGTGAATGGTTAAAATAGCTATTTATGCTAAGAGTGGGGAAACCAGCAACAGAGGAGTCCGGCACCACATGGGTGCTCACTCAGGAAACTATGGGCGATTATCCAATTGTTGAAACTACCATAACCAGAAGGCTTTGGGAAAGGCGAAAAGGGGGTCAAAGTGGTCATACAGGCGTGTTGTAAAATCCGATGTACAGTCGAAAGTCTTTGACCGACAGATAATTGTGAAACTAAGGGAAGTTAAACCTGCATCATAAAAGTTGAATGGAAAAGTATGACTGAAAAGATTGGCAAGAGTGAACCCGAACGAAGGATGCCGATAAAAGTCTAAAGTCCAGAAATACAGTGGGCCTCATTACGATTGTGGCAGTAAGGCAACAACGGCGCTGGTAGTGCTACCAGCATCGTTGTTACCATGCCGCCACATTACGAGTTCTGCTCGCGGGTGCCGCTCTGCACGCCTGGTCAGACCAGGCTTGCAGAGCGGCACCAGCGAGCAGAATTGGATGGTAGCAACGGTATCGTTATGAACGGTACCGCTGCTACCATCCTCCTCATTCCCATCGAGCCCTATGGGGGCTCAAATGGGAATGGGGATGTAACAGCTCTGGGTCCCGCGCAAGGGGATTTACCGGGCCTGCCGAAGTCAGAATGGCCCAGTAATTCCCCTTTCGTGGGACCCAGAGCCGGATCCGAGATTGGGGGTAGCCCTGCCGGTATAAACGGCATGGCTACCTCCAACCTCGTAATGAGGCCCAGTGTGTTGACAAGAGTGAACCCGGACGAGGGATGTCCACATTGAACTGTACAAAAGGACATTAAGATTTGCAAAAGCCACCAAATAAATTGCATTGAAAGCCATAGCGAACACGATCGAGGAGGCGAACAGTCAAGTCGGATCTGAGCCTGGAAGAGGGAGATCCATGGTTGAGAAGCCAAAACCCACCGACCCGTGAATGCAACAAAACAAAATACAAGAGGAAAAGTTTTTGAATGCATGCCATGCCAGAGTGAACCCAACAAAGAGAAGCTGATATTCGAGCAGGGTCTTAACCTGGAAGAAGGGAAGCCTTTGGGTGAAGAACTATCACCTGAATAAAGATAAGAATTTTTTGTTGAACTTTTTGTTTTGACACTTTGAACCTGACAGGTCCTCGAAAGCAAGAGAACACAATGATCAGATGTCCTGGTATCGTTATGGAACCTTCTAGGGATCTGCGCCCGGATGGGGGTTCCAGGGGTGGAAAAGGCATCACCCAATGTATATGTGAAAAGGAACTCTTTGTTTGTTATTTTAATACATCAGGCCCACGGCAGCAAGAGACTTTTTGGGTCAAAAAGAGACTTAAACACCAAAAGCTCTGATT